>NC_066621.1:21405024-22674395 GCF_025201925.1 Gopherus flavomarginatus
TGAATCTCGCAGCTTTGGCTGGCATCTAGTGGGGAGTCTTAGTATTGTCTTATGAATAAGCAGAGCAGGCTGGGAGCTGTTCTATATCAATAATGGGCCAGATCCTCAGCTGGTGTAAATCAGTGCAGCCCTGTTGATTTCAGTGTGGACACTGGTTCACACTAGCTGTGCTGGTCCTGCATTCTCTACCAGTTTAGGTTTACACATGATTCTGATTTACTTTGTTTCTGTTATGTGGGTATAAGTATGTGTGGCTGAGTAGTTTTGGAGGAACTTGTTGTCAGCCTGGGATGCGGTAGGTGTTCCCAGCTGCAATGGGAAAGCTTGAAAGATCTCCAACAGCTACGTGACTAGAAATGGAGCATGCACAGCTCGAAATACTCAATGAGGAGGTCAGAATCCCCATTGGTGTTGCCAAACACCTTCCTGTAGGTGTGAAGAAGGATTGGTCGACCTGGAGATGTTTAAATCTCCTCCAGCCAAGAACTGGCAGGTCAAGAGTCCGCATGCAGAAATGGGGCTATTCCAAACACATGTGATTATGGTGAAACACAAACCATGCAATATCTGCTGGTCTGCCAGCTGCTGGAGGAACCACACACCATGGAAGATCTTGCCAGGGCTACAGACCCTCTGGGCCGTATCATGTACCCAACACTGGAAAAAATTATGATTGTGATGGAAGGACATAGAATCATAGAATATCAGGTTGGAAGGGACCTCAGGAAGTCATCTAGTCCAAACCCCTGCTCAAAGCAGGACCAATCCCCAACTAAACCATCCCAGCCAGGGCTTTGTCGAACCAGGCCTTAAAAACCTCTAAGGAAGAAGATTCCACCATACGAGAAGAAGCAGCCTATGATGTAATAAATAGGTGACACACAGGCATGCTGGGAAGAACCTGGATTTATCTCTCGAACCCAGTAACCTCCTATGGATCAGAGTTACAAAGGGTTGATAATGCCCATGGTCCATAATGGTGATCAGTATTCACTGACTCCAGTAGCTGCTAACACATCTTCTCAACAGCACCAGCTGACAGCGTTGCTACAGTGAAATGTGCAAAACTACAGCCAAATCCCAGTGACAGCAAACTGCAGGTAGCAATTGGGAGACAGATAGCATATCTGGGAGCCATATGGGAGTGATTGCACCACAATGTGATGGAGGAGAGATTGGAACACAGAGGTGCTTGCTACTCCAGCATCTGAAACAGGGCAGAGTGGGACTGATTCCCACAAATGATCACCACAGTCAAAACCACATCTCATCAGAACCAGACAAACACAATAAGGAACAACGGTGATTAGACCAAAGGGACTGAGCGTCTGGATTCTAGAATTCTGTCCCTGACTCTGCGTGGCCTTGATGCAGTCCCCGCGCCACTCCATGCCTCAGTTTTCCCACTGTGTAAAATGCGAATGACAGTGCTGACTCTCCTTTGTAAAGTGCTTTGATAGCTGCATGGTCAGGAATGGACAATACTAGGCACAGGGGATTGGATCCCATGCACAATATGTAGCCTCCTCCTATTTAGTTTGGACATACATGAGATGACTGTTTTTGTTTTTGTTTTTGTTTTTTACTCTTATCAGCATGGCCAAGCCCAAGCATTCAAAAATCATCATTCAAGCTCCCGAAAAAATCATGAGATTAAAAAAAACCAAAAACCTCCCCTCACATCTGGGGACCTTTTGGTTTCTGTGCTTTAGGGTGTACTTGGGACATGGGTTCAAAGTTTTTCCCTGCAAGCAGGAGGGCTAGAAATAAATTTATTTTTTTAATGAAAGCTGAGAGTTTCCTGGATCCACCTGACGCCAGGAGCTGGTGCATTAAGAAGTATGCCAATATTGCAAGATTCACCATTGCAAGACTTGCTCAGCATGGCATGCCAAGACACTCTCACTAAACTGCATTATAATGCATCCAGAACCACCACCTTCTCAGACTCATTTTCTTGCCCTTGAAAGCATCACTGTTAGAAACAGAATAATTTAAGAGTTCCTGAAGGGCCTTACTTCATTGCAGCCTATGTGGGTATCACAGAACCTGTGAAGTGTGCTTGTGTGTGTTTGCACACCTGTATGTGCACATCCATCACTGTTCACTGCATCGCATGTGCCAGGCCTGCCCAAGTGCTCATCGGTTTGTATTGCCTTGGCCTCCTGGTAGCTGGAAGCTTGAAACGAGGACATGGGCAAAGATTTTCAAAAGCTATTCCTGATTTTGAGGAGTTTTTGTTTTGTTTTTTTTTGTGTGCTCACCTGGAGACTCACTAAAGGGGCTGGATAATGCAGGAAGTGCTGAGCCAGGAAATCCAGCCCCTTTAAGAAGTCTCAAGTTGGGCTCCAAAAATCGAGTCACTCAAAGTCATTTTTGTAGTGACTCTCTGCTGCTGAGAGCTGCTACCAGATCCCCTTCGTTGGTAGCTCCGGTGTTGAGGCCTGTGTCTGAGGATCTAGAAGATAGTCGGCGTTCATCCCCAGTGCTGTATGCTGGGCAGGTGATGATCAGTGTCCAGGCAAGGCATATGACACAACTCAGTACAAAAGGAGAGGAAAGTAAGCAGGGGTGGTCACTATTTATGGGCATGCCACATTCTGGAGACTGATGACAGGCACTCGTACTACCCAGTGCTGTGACGTCTGGCTGCCCAGGCCAGTTGGTCCCTTTGCTTTTCTGCTTCTCTGAGACGGCAGCAGTGAGTAATTGCTGTCCTTGAGTGAGTTGTCCGGCATCTCTGTTTCTCAAGTGCCCATTGAACACTGCATGTGTGTGCCTTGGGGGATGATGGATGGAGGTCAGGGAAGAATGTCCATGCATGGAGGGTTCCGAGAAAGGGGATATAATGGGACTCATCAATAACTGAGCATGTGTGTGTGCCCATTGAGGCCAGGGTAACCACTTTTGTAAATTGACTTTATGGATGGTTATAAGGGAAGATGGATTTTCTCTTCAAGAAGAGTCTTGCCTAGTGGTTAGACCATAGGCGTGGACTCAAAAGGCCTGGCTTGGCCAAAGGCCTACTGGGTGACCTTGGGCAAGTCATTGCCCCTCTCGGTGCCTCAGTTTCCCTGTCCATAAAATGGGGATAATGATGCCAACCTGGTTTGTACAGTGCTTTGGGATCTGCTGATGCCGAGCTCGGTATTATTATTTTCTAGCTCTAGCTATGAATCTTCTATCATCAAGCACATAACCTCAGTGCTTATTTTGTAACATAACTGCAGTTTCCCCCGGTGGTCGCTAGGTGGTGCTCCAAGACAAGCAATGGCCTTGCGAGTGCTTTGCTAACATTGATTCCCATAGAGGTGAAGGCCCAGTTTACAGAGTCGAGATGAGGAATCCGATCCTGTTCTGGGCGTTTGCTCTTGGTGCTCTGGCTTGGGCTAGTCTCCGGATCCTGACCTCCCCAAAGCTCCACGCTGTGATGGGCCCATCGCAGGTGCTGGGAATGCAGCTCAGTACATGCACTAATACAACACAACTGGCTTTTGAGTGGACTTTGACCCAGAGGAAAGGCTCAGTCCCACAAATTAGGGGTTAGCCCACAAATTAGGGGCTTCCCCTCTCTCCCCCCAATTGCTGTGCACCCCAGTCACTGATCTCCCTTCACACACACTTTGGAGTCCTTACACTTGGCCACCTCTGTCCAGGACTGGTGCTAGTGTTTTTAGCACCCTAGGCCCATGGCCATTTCGCAGCCCCGCGCACTGGTTCGCGGCTCCAGTGGAGCTGCCACAGCCGTGCCTGCGGGAGGTCCCCCAGAGCCGTGGGAGCAGCGGATCGTCTGCAGGCACGACTGCGGCAGGTCCACCGGAGCTGCCTGCCGCCCCCCGCCCGCAAAAGGCCGCCCCCCAATAATCCTGGCGCCCTAGGCCGCCTAAATGGAAGCGCCAGCCCTTCCTCCGTCCCTCCCCAGACAGCTCCCTCGCTTAGCTCCTGCCACTTCCTAATACTCCATTTTTCCAAGGGAGTTGCCAAGGCCATGGATCCCACAGAACACACCCCAGGAGGAGAAGGTGATACACAGCATGCTAGGCAGAGGATGTACACTGGGGCCAGCATGGGCTGGAGCAAAGCTCTGTTAATTTTCCCCATGAGCCTTCCTTTTTCCCAGTCAAACAGAGCCTTTGTATGTCCCCTTGGCCACCCCCAGCTGCTCTTCTCTTCTTTCTTGTCCTGTTAACGCATCTGCTGATCCATGAAAAGCCCTGCAGCACAGTGCTCCAGCAAGCATCTTACCATGTTCAGCATTTGCACCATGTGTCCTCTGTGCATCCTATTTACATCATTTGCTACCCAGCTCACATCCTTTTAAGGTACAGACCTGCAGTGACTTGATCTGTAGCCTACTGCCCTGCTGTTGTTAACCTTTGGCTGCCACCTGCATCACGCATCCAGTCCCTGCTATTCATTCTGCAGCAGGATTGCTCTAGCTTTAAATCTGGCCAGGCCCATGCTGAAGGACAAAAATGTGGGGCGGCATCTTGGCTCTGCAGCGACGTTACTATACTGCTGTTAAAGCCACCTTCGCTGCTTGAGCCCCTCTCTCCATCTGGATCCTGCAATTGGAGTCACGCTGGCAGGCTCTTGCTGGCTTCAATACACAAAGGTCCACCTGCCTGGATCCGGCAGGATCGGAGCCCTAGCTGGCCACCACAGGGGAGTGCCTGGGCTCAGTTTATATCTGTCCTAAAGAAGAGGAAGCATTATGATCAAAGCCACTTGCTATGACCTTTTTGGCTCCAGACGCCCCCTCAAACCAATTAGCATTTAAAATAATCTGTCCAAATTAGGTATAACCAAGAGAGTAATAAAGGGGAAGGTTACATAAATTCCTTAAATTTCTTCCCCTCAAGCAAAATACACTGACTCAGAGGTGGCCAAAAATGATGAAATGCTGCAATAGGCCAGTTTTGACCCTCGGAAGTGAGATCTCGGGCCTAACGGGCCCTGGATTTCTATACTCCTTGGGCAGCTGGGAAGCAAAATGGAAATACTTTCTATTTCTCAAAGTCCTTCCATTTGAATTTAATCCAAGCACTAAAAGATTGAGCCACACAGCCCCTTCCTGTGAGGATGGGAAGGGTCATGCTTATTTACAGATGGGGAAACTGAGGCATAGAATGATGGAGTGACTTGGCTGATGACATGCGTCCAATGTGTAGCAAAGCTTGGAGTAAACCCCAGATCTCCAGCGTCCTAAGATGCTGCCTCGACCACAGGATCACCTTTTCCCACTGAGCAAGGGTCATAGAAAAGTTCCTTTCTCACAGATGAGCGAAGGCTCTTTCACATTTTTTCCAGTGGCTTCAGCTCACCTTGTGGGACGAGTTGCCCTGGGTTTCCTCCTTTGAGCACCAGGCAAGATCCCTTTTAGGGCCCCATTCTGGTTGGGAATAACCCACACAGGAGAGAGTTTCAGCTTATGGAGCTTCCTCCACTGGTGTATGGACCTGTATGTGGAGGTGATGAGAGGGGGTTGTCCCATTTCAGAAGAAGCCAAGGGCTGCATTCTCTTAACTTGTAGCTCTTGGGAGTTCCCGGTACTGTCAACCCCGGGTGTACAAAAATCATGATGTGGGCCTGAAAAGATCATGAGATTGGCTTAAACATCACGAGATTTCTTTCATTTTAAATGAATAAATTTGCCTGCTAGTTTCAGTGTCTTTAGCTCACACTTGGGTCACGTTTCAAGCTTTCACACACAACCATGAGAGGTAGAAACTTACTTTTTCTTATTAAATGAAAGCTGTGGGTCTCACATAATTATATGACTCCAGGAGCTGGGACTTGATGGAAAACCCCAAATATCAGACTATAAAATCATGAGAGTCAACAACGCTGGGATCCACAAGTGGCAAGGGTCACAATAAATTATTGTTTGCCATTTTATAGAAAGAGAAAAATTATTTTGCTGGTCCAGGAAAGAGGTCCCTTAGCGAAAGAGTTCTCAGATACTATGCTGATGAGTGCTGTATCAGTACTTTGCTGATTGATAAACAGCATGCTAGGATCAAGGGTGGTTGTAGATAAAGAACAAAAAAAGGAGAATGAAGAGAACAAAGGATGGGGAGAAAGTGTCTCACAAAGCTGTATAGGGCTAATCTCTGATATTTCTCACCATCTCGTGGCAGCCCATAGCGTATCACCCATACATAAGGGTTAGAAAGGTTAGATTTTTATCAGTCAATGTTAGTGAACGTCTGTTTCACCATCCACATACAAACTGACACACAAACAAAAATCCCACTGATAATCATCTACATTTACAGGCTGGCAAAGTAAAAAAAAAAAAAAATGCTGCTCGAGAATTTATTAGAGTTTGACTTAAGGATATTTACTTTGTATATTCTGACGTGTGATGTTAACAGTTTGTGTCTTAATGGTTACAAAGGTTGAATCTCAATAATTATTTAATGTCAGTCGATGTTCTCTGACCCCCCTATAACTGCTTACAACTGTGGAAACTGAAATCAGTAAAAATCTTTCAATGGCTTAAAAATCAGCATTGATATTATCTGTCACCATTTATAGACCATATATAACAAAATCAAATTCGTCCCAGCCTACCCATCATGCTATGCTGTCGTTCTCTGTTTCCGAACTTTTCTGTACCAGGGCTAGAAATAGCTGGGTTATTAATAGTTAGAGGCTTGTTGCTAGTTTTCACTCTAAGGTCTCTTCCTCTTTATCACAGAGGAAGTCTGCTGGTCTCTGAGAATGAACAGGGCCCCTAGAACAAGCCCAAGACTACATTTCATTAATTCATGGGGTTGATTCCTTGACAAATGAGGGAGCAACAGTCTGGGCTTGTCACTTAAAGGCAGACCTGAGTGTCAGGAGGGAAAGCCGAGGGCCTGGCTGCCCAGTCAATCCCCTCATGACCAAATGAACCAAAACAGGAGTTCCCCTAATTTCTTTCCCTTTTTCACATAAAACCACATTTTTTTTGTGGTCTGAAATGTGCTGACACCATCTGCTGAGGAAGCATGCGAAGATCTGAAGGCATCTATGCTTTAAGACTCTCTCCCCATATGCATTTTCCAAGCACTTCCACCAAACCAATATTAATGGTGTCAGAGTATGTCTACATTATATTGTAAACTTGGGTCACCTGATCGGGGGGCCCATCGGTGGGCTGGAAGTGCTGGAGAAGGGAAGGGGGCTGATGGGGGGCTGCCGGTGGGTGCTCATCCCTGGAGCACCCACAAAGTCGGCGTCTATGCCCTCAGACTCAGTGACTTTCATACTCAGGCCTGAATGAAGTGCACTCAGTGCAGGATCCAAACTGAGGAGGCAGTATGCTGTCTTGGCACTCCTCTGATCCCTGGATTTCCTGGGGACAGCTCTAAACCCCAGGGGATGTTAGATCAGCCTCAGGCCTGCCCTAACTTCCACTCATGTTAATAGGCTCACAGGGAGTTCTTAAAGTATCTGGGGGCCACCAGACTCCAGCTATGCTCTGGCCACATCTCTGCCTCCAAACACACCTCCGATACAGAGGGAGGGGAGGCCAGGCAGGGAAGGCGTGACACCAGCTATATTCCGCCTATGGATTTCCCCATGCCAAAGGCATTGATGTCCAAATAGGGCCACTTTACAGGCTCCAAAGCAGTACCAAGAAGTTACAGGTTGCAAAGTGAAGTGCTTACAACTCTGGAAAGCCAAAGTTAAGGCTGGTCACACAACCTTGGCCCTGCCCTTTTGAGCCTGTGCATTACAATAGTTTTTATGGACACAAATGCACATTATTAGAGCTGATTCCACCGAAATGCTTTTCCATGGAAAAGTACATTCCATCGAAATCAAAATATCTTGTGAAAACAGTTCAGTTGCAATGCTTCCCCCCCACCAATGAAAACATTCAAAATTAAAGTAAATTGTTCCTTTCCTTTCGTGCTGCAATTTTCAGTTTGCTTCGGCTTTCTAACATTCAAAGATTTCCTTTAAACTTGGTCACTAAACAACAGAGAGTTTTTGAAAATCTTAAAAAGCTGTAGCCTATTGGTGGACACAAGAGAAAAATCTCTTATTATCTACTGCAGTGGCTCTCAACCTTTCCAGACTACTGTACGCCTTTCAGGAGGCTAATTTGTCTTGCGTATCCCCCAGTTTCATCTCTCTTAAAAACAACTTGCTTCCAAAATCAGACACTAAAATATTAAAGAGTCACAGCAGGTTATTACTGAAAAAAATTGCTGATGTTCTCATTTTTACCACATCATTATAAAATAAATCCACTGGAATATAAATATTGTACTTACATTTCAGAATATACTATATGGAGTGGTATAAACGAATCAGTGTCTGTATGAAATTTTAGTCTGTACTGACTTCGCTAGTGTTTTTTATGTAGCCTGTTGTAAAACTAGGCAAATATCTAGATGAGTTGATTTACCCCCTGCACGACCTCTGCGCACCCCCACGGGTACATGTACCCCTGGCTGAGACCCACCGATCTACTGTACCATGAGATAGATAGAGGGCTAGCTACTGTACAGAGAGATTAGTAGGCAGAGTTCATGTAATGAATGTTTCTAAAAGAAGATTCCAGTATTTGCAGAAGTAAATGAGGCAATTTCTGCCTCATATAAGCCAGTGGCAGCAGTTTGAAGTTCCTTCATCTTTGGAACCGATGACATATTAACACATCCCAGCAACACCATGAGAAGCAGGTCCAGGTGCTTTTTCTGGGGTGAGTACGACACCCAGGGCCAGAGGCCTGGGGAAGGGGAAAACATTTTCGCTGATCTGTAGGACAATATTTAAAGGTTGTTTTCTCCAGGAATTTTATTGTGTGAAAATTGTTTTTTTTTTAAATCACACTCAATTTTTGATTTTAGGATTACTATAAAATTAGTCTGTTTCTGGGGCTAAAATCTTTTTTGGACCAAAATCTATTTGTCTGTCATCATATGGGACATCTATCTATCTTTCTATCTACATATCCGTCTATAATGACTTAGTCTATTGGTCCATCTGCCTGTCTACTTAGCATCATCATATGAGACATAGTCTTTTCTCCCTCTATCAGGCTATCTGTCGAGTGGTTAGAAATGAATTCAAGAGATTCTCAGATTGGGTCATTTATAATATGTATTTTATTTACGTTTTTCTAGTCTATAAGGTTATTATAATGTGTTCATCTCCATAGTATCTGATCACCTTTCGGTAGTTCATTAAGCAATGCAACTAACATCTGATTCATAATAGCATTGTCTTCCGGCCCCCTCAGCTTGTCAATTACACCAGTTTATACTAGACCCAATTACACCCTTGTAACAGCTTGTGTAACTGACACCTCCTGTTGTGTTAGTGAATATCAGGCTGATTTAACTGATGTCCTGCTCATGCATGATTCAGATTCCAATACAATACCAGCTGCTTCCCCTATTCCCTTCTTTCTAGAACTAAAGCTTAGAGAGCAGCTCCAGAGTGCCTCTGGAATCGCAGCTGGAGACAGCAGCCCAGCAGAGCTTTTCTGAGCCCAAAGTTCATTTCAACACACAACACAGCTCTTTTCCTACCACACCGTTTACTTAAATGCTGCACAGCATAAAAAGGCGTGATGTCATAAATAGCATCAGAGAGGGGGAGACTCTAAAGCGGATGGTATATGCCAGGGAGAAAAGGTGCATTTTCAGGTGAGGTTTGAACACAAATGGAGAACTCATGAGGCAGAACGAGGCAGGGAGGAGGTTCCAGGCCTCAGAGGTTGCAGAGGAGAAGACTCCTTCACCAGTCAATTGTTCAAAGGGAGTGCGGGGAGGCTGATAGTAGAGGAGGAGAAGGAACAAAGCCGAGAAGGGAGTAAAGAGAAAGAGACATGAAAATTGGATGGTGCACGTGGGTTTGAAAATCGAGGTCAGATTTGAAATGAACGGGGAATAGTATACAGGACAGAGACAGTAGATAGAATAAAAAGCCCAGTGGTCCTGGAACTGTCTACAGCAGAGTCCCTTGCCTGCTAAAGTTGGAAGATAGTGAGACTTCCAGTCATTTCAAATCACACATTAGCTTTCTTTAAAGCACAAAGGGTCCTGTTGATTAGTACCCAATGACCCAGCCCCATCAATTGCTCTGCGCCGGGTTAACAAGGGGGAAGCCCTCACAATCTGTGCCCTCTTACCCAACCCTTTTAACATCCGATTATTATTTAACTGCAGGTCTCGGATTTCTTCTTTTCTGCGGCAAATCAGGTGGGATTATTTTTAACTTTCTGACTTGGGTGCATCAGCTGAGGTAATTTGCCCATCTATGAGGGAACTGATCTGGATTTAGCCTGTGCCTATTGGTCTGTACTTGTGGTGAGAAGTAATTATTTTAGCATTTAATCTCTGCTGTGTGCCCAGATAGCACCACAACTGGCACAGCATAAATAAAAACCATTCCAGGGCCCCCTCTGACCAACATTTATTCACTCCAGAACCAGCTGAAGTTAACAGCACTCCATGTAGGACTAACATGTGGGCTCAGTCCCAAACCCATGGAAGTTTTTCCATTGGCCTCAGTGAGCTTTGCATCAGGCCATATAGAGTACATAGGGCAGCAGCTGTAGGCAGATTTGGGTCTTTCGTTATGTAAAGCCCTGTTTACTAAGGGCCAGATCCTCAGCTGATGTTAATCAGTTTAAAGTCAATGGATGGAGCCCAACCCAACTTGCATTGCAATCAATGAGAAAGGGCCCCATTGAGGCCAAGGGGAGTTGAATCAATTGTCCCTTTCATGTCATTCTCCTGGATGGCTGCATACACTCACAAAATGCGCATGTTGCACATTTTATATATAGAGCATCTTAACGTATCCTGGGATTTTTCTTAGCAGCTCTTCCAGGGCATTGACCTTAATTCACTCTGAGATTATTTGCATCTTTTTTCTTTCTACAGCCTTCAGGGATGATTATTTGCCTTTCAACAGTGAGTATGAATTTTAATTCCCTCCAGTTCCTTATTACATTTTAATAAGAGGGGAAAGGGGCCCAGGCAAACAGCTGATGGTATTACAAAGGGACCAACACAAGGTAAAGAGGCAATGCTTAGCACTGAGGTGATACTGGTAGCCAGTCCCTGTGCAGAGCCCAAGAATTCCAGTTGGCAATGGCTTTTGAGACTTCCAACTCTAGCTCAGTGCCAAATCAGAACAAAAACTGATCATTTGGAAATTCTCCACATAGGAAATTCCAGAAAAAAAAACACATTTTGGGTCCATCAAAAATGTTTTGTCTGCATTTTGACTTTTTAAAATTGTGTATTGTATTAGAAGCTAATGCATATATCACCTTCTCCTGTTTCCAGTGCCAAGCTTTGGTAGGGCTGACTTCTGATGGTTTCTTTGGTACTCAGACTGCCAACCACCTCAATTCTAGTCTTGTACAAATGAGGAACTGAGGCACAGAGATGCTAAGTGAGTTGCCAAAGGTCACGCAGGAAATTCAGTGGCAGAGCAGAGATTTGAACCCTGGTCTCAGGTCACGCCTGAAACCATATATAATAATATATAACACATTTTTACAAATTGACATGAAAAGTAATTTCAAAATGAAAAACTAAAATGTTTTGTTCTGAAAAACTCAAATGTTTTGACATTGCCAGGATTTTTTTTTTTCTAGTTTTCTTCCAAAACAAAATTCTGGAATAAATTGACCCAATTTCACAAAGCGTTTTGATGTCGATGGATGTGCATATTCTGAGGAGAACGGAACCATGGAATGATTGAAGGATTAGAAAAAATGCCTTGTAGTGAAAATTACAGATGCAGGCATAAATATATATTGGCACATGAATAGAAGGGAGTTACCTTACAAATGGAGAACCAGTGTTAACAAGGCCAGTTCAGTCAGGGTGGATGTGGTCCACTCCCAATAATTGTGACGCAGTGTCAGCAGCCAAATAAAAATAACCCAACATTTATTAGTTTGGAAAATCTCATCGTTTTTCAATTAATCTTATGATTTGGGAGTGTTTGCTTGTGGTTGGTGATCCCACCCCCACTTACCTACATCATCCTCTGATGGCTTGGTAGCCTGACCGAAATCAGGTACCTCCTCCTCAGGGCTTTTAAGGGAGTGGTGATAGGCTGCTTCCCCTAAGTCTTTTCCCCTAATCATAATTATCTTCCACCACTCATGTCCCAGTCACCATCCTTAACTCTGGACTCTCCTACCCCCACGTCATCTGTGTGTGCACATGTCCTGCCCCCTCTGCTCTGCCCATCTTGAGTCCAGCTCTGCTGCAATCTTCAGCCGGGCCTTCACACCCCTTCCTTTGCAACTTCCTCCTCTGTTCCATGCCCAGCTCCTGGTGTGAGCAGAACACACTGCAGCACAATGAACTGCGACCACATTGCCGTTATCCTCCGTTGTTCCTACTGGGTCTCCGTTCCTTTCAGGATCCAGCTCAAAATTGCCCTCCACCCACCCAAGCTCTGCCAGGAATCTTGCTCCAGTGGGACAAGGGACAGCAGAATGCTGCCTATGTCCTCTCCTTTCCCCCTGCACTGCAGGTGAAAGGGCAGCTGGTCTCGGAGCTCCTCTGCACCAGGGGAATTCCACAGCTGGAGTTCAGCTCGTTGTGTTTTAGACCTTCTCTGCCCCACAGATCTCGTCTTCCTCCAGTCCCTCCTCATTCCTGTTCATCTCCTGCTGGCCTCCTCTTTGGCTTGCTCCAGAACCAGGCTACTAACACTGCAAGAACTTTCTTCCCCTCAGCTCCCACCAGTTGAAAGCCCCCTGGAATCTCCCAGCTGAACGCACGCCTTTCCCTCCTGGCCTCTAATCAAGTCTCCTCTACCTCTGTTTAACTCCGTGAGGGCCTGATCCAAAGCCCATTGGAAAGAGTCTCCAATTGTCCTAGGTAGTGCATAGCCAGTTGGGATGCATATATCATGAGCTCTAGCAGTCCCCAATCACTGGTGCTGCGGGTGATTCCCTGCCGCTGCTGGCTTCTCCACCAATTCCTCCCCATCGGAGTCTGATCCAGTGCCTGAGAGACAGGGCCAGCAGAACCTGACAGTTGTACTGAAACGGGTGGCTTTTTATTGTTCCAGATTTTCCTTTTGATGCTTTGGAAGATCTATATAGTGGGAGTGGCAGCGACCCCAGCGTAGACTGTGGCCCCAGTGCAGTTCCCTATAACATCTCTCACTGCATCTGTGAAGACTGGTTCAGGTCCATCTCTGGAAAAGAGCCTTTCCTTGGTACCAGTGAGTCCAGATGTGAGGGTAAGTGTCACACCAGTACTGTGTCTTTCTGCAGCGTCTTTCATCCAAGGGTCTCCATTCAGGGTGGAATTCATCTCCGTGCAGAGGGCCAGCACAAGTCCAGGCATCACTTAAGGACACAGGACCCTAAATTTGGCTCCAGGGTGTTAGCAGTGAACAAAACCAAAAATCAAGCTGCATTTGTGCTGCACATTGTAACGAGGACAAATGGTCTCACCCTGTTCTTCCCCTGAACAGATATCCCCCTTCACTGCCGGTCAGCTTTTGCGAGAGAAAATGACTACGTGAAGATGTGTTTGAATGGATCACAGCAGGTAAGTTAGCAATGTCAGGGAGTTAGCATTGTTCCATGGATGTGAAAATAGCACTGGAGGACACACGCATGGATAAAACGCCAGTGTGGGACTCACAAGAGCTGAGGTATGTTTCTTGCTCTGACACTGGCCTACTGGCTGACCTTGGACAAGTTACTGCACCGCCCCATGCCTCAGTTTCCCCCTCTGCAAAATAGGCGAATGATGCTGACCTCCTTTGAGATCTATTGATGAATAGTGCTATAGAAGAGCTAGGGATTGTTATCCTCTATTTTAAGTGTCAACAATGAGCATTGATGATAATTCCCAGGGGTTTCCTGCCCTGCCGAGATGAGATAGAAGGGATTGTATCAAATGTATGAGCAATGCAGTTCTTACATTAAAGGTATTGTATGCCTTCTGCTGGTGTAAATCAGTGTAGCTCCACTGGTTTTCATGCAATTATATTGATTTACACTAGATTATGTTCTGGGACACTGTGCACGACTGGCCTTTGCTCCCCAGATGAACCCTAATGATGTGTTTTATCTCTTGTGGTTTCCCAGATTAACTTGGATAATAGGAAAAACAGCTCGTTCTGTTCGCTGGTCAATTCCACCCTCAGCCTCCTGACACCTGCCTGTGAGAACGTCAGCTTGACCACTTCGCTAGAGGTCAGAAACGTTCCATAGTTAGAGAGACCCACCTTTAACACTGGGACCCCAGGTCTCTACCAGGACTGGTGTAGTTCCCTGACTGACACAGGCTGAGTCTGTTTAGACCCCTCTTGTAGCACACCACTTTAGGAACAACGGCCCAGAGCCTCAAAGGTATTGAATGCCTAACTCTCATTGACATCTAATTTATCCCTGTGCGGAGGGCCAGAAAAAGGCGTATATGTCACTTACATCCTGTAGGATTTATAAGAGACTTAAACAACCCTTGTTCTGGTCTGCACAGGGGTGGCTATCACTCGACAAGACAGTCCTTGTTAGTCTGTCTGTCTGCCTTTGCATCTGCATGGATTTTCCACACAGATTTTTGGACTATCCTTCACTGTTTTGGTAGCTCCGTAAGTACTTGAATCGTCTCCTAGGGCCTGATCCCAAAGGCCACAGAAATCATTGGGCTGCAACCCACCACACAGCCACTGCTTCTCACCAGGAGTTCCACACTTAAGTGCATGGAGCTGGATAGAGGGAACGTAGGCCCCGTTGAAATGCAGGGGAAAGCGGGAGACTTTCCAAACAGTCATGATGCAGGGTCTGATCCCCGAACCCTCTAGGAGACAGCAGCGTCCTTCGAACAAGTCCTTGCTGACAGCTCCCTCTGGAGCCTCGAAAGCAAGGAGGAAGTCGCTTCTGCTGCGACGCTGCTTCTGCAGAGTTTGGGGTCAGCCGCAGTGACAGCTGCCCTCACCTCTCCGGAGAACCAAACCCAGACTGCGACCACCAAGCTAATGGGTAAGAAGTAAAGACTGGGCCCGAGCCATGAAATTCACGTAGGTGTTGGGGGCCAGGTTTTTAACCACTTACCCCCAGCTTTTTGGGGTCTTCAGTACAGGGTTATGATTAAAGATCAGTCTGGGGATTGGTCCTGCTTTGAGCAGGGGGTGGGACTAGATGACCTCCTGAGGTCCCTTCCAACACTGATAGTCTATGATTCTGTGATTCTCAAGAGGCTCTACACTCAGCCCTGGATCCAGGTGTGGATTTAGAGGCTGGAGTTGCCCAGAGAAGACAGGAACTAGCTTTTTGACAGGATCCCTTGAGGGTGCTCCATGAACAGAGAGATTGCCATTGAAGTTCCTTTGATTGTAAGAGCACTGGGGCAGGTACTGTCTCCTCCTACATGTCTGTTCAACACCCAGTAGAGTGGGGCCCTGATCCCTAACTGGGGGCCTCTGGGTGCTACTGTAATACAGCTAATAAATGTGCATGAGAAATACTGAGTTACCCAAGCCCCTTTCTCTCGGCACCTTTCAGCGATTCAGACGAAGCTCACCAATGAGAACTGTAGTCTGCAGAGCGAGGTACTTGGATTCCGTGCTCACGAAGACAGGATGGATATTCACTGCACTGCCGTTACTGATGGTGACATGGAAGGTATCATGGAGACATCCCTGCAACCCACTGATCATAACTACATTAGTCTCCGGGGCCTTGTAGTTTAGGGCTCATGAATATAAAACTAGCACCCTCATGGAGTAGTAACTTGCCTGTGGCAAGTTGGCCCTTACTCTGTGAATGGCGCCATGAGGTCAGCAGGACTCCTTGGGGAGCAATTTACTATCCGTTGTCTTCAATGGGTTGACAACAGAGAGTTTGATCCCGTATGAGTAAAGGGGCAGAATCCAGCCCGTAGTGTGGGAACCAGCCATGCTGTGCGAGTCCTCTAATAATGAAATCACAGAAGCAGAGAAATGTAGGGCTGGAAGTGACCTCAAGAGGTCACCTAGTCCATCCCTCCACATGGAGGCAGGATGAAATATACCTAGACCAGCCCTGACAGGTGTTTGTCCAACCTGTTCTTAACCCCCCCGCAATGATGGGGATTCCACAACCTCCCTAGGTCACCCATTCCAGTGCTGAGCCATCCTTAGAGTTAAACAGACTTTCCTAATTTCTGACCTGAAGCTCCCTGGCTGCAAAAGCTGAATCCTTCCTGTCCTGCCCTCAGTGGAGCTGGAGAATAATTGATCACCATCCTCTGTATAACAATCTTGTATGTACTGAAAGACTTTTATCAGGTTCCCCTCTCAGCCTTCTCCTCTCTGAACTAAATATTCACAATTTTTCCTCATAGGCCAGTTTTCTAAACAAGCGTCTCAGCGATTAATGCACCGACAAAGGGCCCTGACCCTGCTCAGCACCCTCAGCTCTCACTGATTTCTCAGGGTCAGGCCCAGGTCTTGCATTCCTTAAAAGGCTCTTTCTTCCTGTTCTTATAGGATCAAGCCCTAACATTCCCCACTGTGTTTTTAACTCAGCACTTCCTCAGGCACTGAGGTCAAGGCAAGTTTGCCCAAGTAAGGACTCAGTGGGCACTTTCAAAGTTCGCTGTGTGGGCAGGAATGTCATATGGGCTTGATCAACAGTCAATCCCAGACAGTGGAGAGGCTTTTAAACCATTAAACCTAGCAGAGAAAGGCCTGGCAAGAACAAACAGCTGGAAGTTGAAGCCGGGCGCATTCAAATTAGAAACAAAGCACAGATTTTTAACAGAGGACCATTAGCCACTGGTTCAAACTGCCAAGGGAAGTGGTGGATTTCTCATCTCTTGATAGATCCAGATGGCTGCCTTTCTAGAAGAGATGTTTTAGCCAGACCCAAGTGATTGGGCTCAGTACAGGAATAACAGGGTGGAATTCTCTGGCCAGCTCAGACTTGAAGATCTAATGGTCCCTTCTGGTCTTACGGTTTGTGAATATTGGCCAATCCGATTTTATTTGACCCCAGACCTGTTAACATAAGAAAGGCCATGCTGCATCAGACCAATGTTCCATCTAGCCCAGTATCCTGTCACTGACAGTGGCCAATGCCAGAGCTTCACAGGGAGTGTAACAAACTGGGCAATTTGGAGAAATCAACCCCTGTCTTCCCCTCCTGGCTTCTGTAACTCAGAGGTTTAGGATAGCCACAAGCTGAGTGTCCCCCTGAAGTTAGTGACATTTGTGGGCACCTTGCAGAGCTGGGCTCTGTGCTATCTGCCTTAAGCAACATGTCCAGGAAATCATTTTTATCTGTTGGTTCACCCATTCTCTGGAAGCTGGTGGAAACATTTTTTTTCCTGCAGAAAATAGCTTTTTTGATAAAATGGCATCTTGAGCAAAAAATGTCAGTTGTTGTTGGAAAATTTTTCCTTTTTTGACAAAAAAAACCCACAAAAAATTGAAGGAAACTGTGGGGGGAAAGAGTCATTTTCTTCACAATTTTTTGCAGGAAGAAAACAAAACTCCCCAACCAGCCCTACCATCTGCCCCTAAGCTGTTCCACCCCCCCCCCTTTGCTGCTTGCAGGTTCTGCTGCTGTTGCTTTTATCTCCTATGTGGGGCTGGAGTCCCTACTGGGAGGGAGATTTTTGCAGGATGAAAATCGAGAGAGCGAGGCAAGACCAGAACAGGTTCACGTGAACTCCAGAGTGGTGAGTGCCTCCACCAGCACCTGGAAGAAGAAACCTTCCAGTCCCATCAACCTCACTTTCCGGCACCTCGAGGTGGGTCAACAATGTGTGTCCTCAATATGTAACAGCATGAGTTGGGGAAAAGAGTCTGTTATCAACCCATCTTGTCTGTTATGGTCCCCTGCAGAGTATGTCAGTCCTTAAAGACCCAAACCATGACCCTGGGTCTCTGAGAGCCCTCAGGGAGTTTTGGAGCTGGATTCGCATCTAGATCAGAACTCCATGACTTGGGCCCAGCTTTAGATGCTGCAGCAGTTCAGCCAGAGTGGTGGTAATGGGTTTGCCACCTCTCAGGTACAAAAAACCAGGACACATGGGATGATGCTGTGCCCATACCACTGGGCAGCTGGCCGTGTGCACCGAGTGCCCTTATAGATCTCCCAGGGCAGCTGCCTCAAAAGGGGGCAAATCCTGGGGAAACCTGGACAGGTGGCAACCCCAAGAATCTCTGGCTTCCTGGCCTCATGCCCTGTGGTGGTGAAAGGCTCAGAGAGGGGGGAGGATACTGGGGAAGTATCATACGATGATGTGTTCACCGTGGCTCCCCCTGGAAATGGCAGGGATGGCCAGCCATGGGATCCCACTGGCGTGGCACTGCAGGTCATAGGATCCCATTGGCAAGTTGTGTCCTGGGATACCCTCTGCTTGGCATGGAAGCACCTGGGATCCCAGCAGCGTGGCAGGAGCTGGGGGAAGGGCACCATCAGACTCACAGTTTAATTTAGTCTGTGGCTAAGCACAGAGCTCCGCCTGCCACTGGCCTTTGTGCAGTCACTGCTGCATCCCTGTATCCCACGGTGCTGCCCAGCTGCCCTAGGCTTCTGTGAGGTCACCGCCTCACTCCTTGAACTGTATCACAGGCCCACGGAGGCTGCTGCCTGGCTCCTCTGTTTCCTGGGGGGCTGCTGGCCTGACATGGACAGGGATAGGATCAGCACACCCAGCCCTCTCTCCCAATCCAGCCTCTCAGTGTCTCTCCCCCTCCCTGGCCTCCTCATCCCCAGGAACCTATGAGCAAGTGGATGTTTTCATTCTCTTTGCAGTGGGTTTTCGGGGGGAGGGAGAGGTGCGGGCTCCCATTGGGTTGGGTTCATTTAATTTTGCTTGGTCATGATCCATCATTGAACAATCCCAATTCTAGAGGAGGGGCCAAAACCAAAGCCTGGACCAAAACTCCCCAAGTTTTAGGCTCCATCCCCAAAAGCTGCGCCTTGGGCCCATTTCTTGCAATGAATATTTGTAACCTCTCTGGGCTGAATACTAAGACTCAGGGCCGGTGCAAGGAAGTTTCGCGCCCTAGGCGAAACTTCCACTTTGCGACCCCCCCCAGCCCTACAGCAGCTCCCCGCCCCCCCCGCCCTGAAGTGTGCCGCCTGTCCCCGTGGCAGCTACCCACCCCCTGGCCTGAGGACCCCTGCAGTACCTCCCCACCCCAGCTCACCTCTGCTCTGTGTCCTCTCCAAGCAGGACTGCGCAGTGGAACCCTTGGGCTGGCGGCTGCCGGCAGCGGCGTGCTGACCCAGGGGACCTCCCTGGGTTGCCAACGGGGCACCAGGGCAGCCCTGAGGATTCTGGGGGCCTGGGGTCTTCGGCAGCAGGGGGCCCCCGCTTTGGTGGTAATTTGGTGGCGGGGGGCCCTTCCGCTCCGGGACCCGCCACCGAAGTGCCCCGGAGACCTGCCACGGGGCCCCCCCACCGCCGAATTGCCGCCGAAGCGGGACCAGCTGCTGAAGTGCAGCCGGGTCTTCAGCGGTAATTCTGTGGTGGAGGGCCCCCGCCGCAGGTCTCCAGAGCACTTCAGCAACTGGTCCCAGAGTGGAAGGGCCCCCCGGCTGCAAAATTACTGCCGAAGACCGGGCTGCATGTCGGCAGCGGGTCCCGCTTCGGCGGTAATTCACCAGCGGGGGGTCCTTCCGCCCTGGAGCGGAAGGACCCCCCGCCAGCGAGGACCGGGAGCAGAAGAAGCTCCAGGGGCCCTGGCCCCACGAGTGTTTTCCGGGGCTCCCGGAGCGAGTGAAGGACCCCGCTCCAGGGGCTTCAAAAATCTCTCATGGGGGCCCCTGCGGGGCCTGGGGCAAATTGCCCCTCTTGTCCCCCTCTCTGGGCGGCCCTGCTGGCGCGCTGACCCGGGGAACCCCCTGGGCTGCCGGCTGCCGCGGCGGCGCACTGACCCGGGGAACCCCCTGGGCTGCCGGCTGCCGGCTGCCACGGGGGCGCCCTGACCCAGGGGACACCCTGGGCTGCTGGCTGCCGCGGGCAGCTCAGACTCCCTCTCTGTCCCAGCAGCAGCGGCTGCCTGACCATTTAAAAAAAAATTTTGGGGCGCTTTTTGGCACCCCCAAATCTCGGTGCCCTAGGCAACCGCCTAGTTTGCCTAAATGGTTGCACTGGCCCTGCTAAGACTCAAATTCATCCTGGTGTAGCTCAGCTGATGCCATTGGATGAATTAACCTTGCCTTCCCATCACCTTTCCTCCCCCTGGTGTTTGTCCATATCCCTCATTTTGTCTCCTCTTGCATGTTAAGCTCTTTGGGGCAGGGACCCTGTATGTATCTACCAGGCAGTAGGGAATATAAAAAGCAAGATTTCAGACTGGCGCTCTTGGGATGCGGATTCTACTCCAGGGTCTTCTGTGAATTTGCTGAGTGAACTTGGACAAATTACTTAACTGCTCTGTTCCTCAGTTTCCCCATCTGTAAAATCAGATTAATCCAACTGACCTTCATTTAAAGTCCTTGGATAAAAATAATTATTGATGGTGCTATAAAATATGTATTATTAATAATAACAGTAACAGTTTGGCACCATTGCTGTAGTAGAGTGCCAAGATATGGGTCTTAAGGGTATTTTATGCCAGTCCATTATTTCTGCTCCCTGAAATTAGCGGAGGACTGGTCCCATGGGCTCTCATCCCCTGAGATCTATGAAAGACCAAACATCAGAAGATCCCAGGGACACATGACTGGCTGTAGCAATTCAGCCCATGTGTCCGTCAAATGCAGCATCCTTCCTGATGAGTCTAGCTGTTTTTGTGATGCAGAGCATGGTGGGGAGAGAGAAAACTCCTGCTTGATACTAATCACCACCTCCTTGAGTGAATCCATGAGCTCAGAACTCATCCCTGGGTTGATTTGCTGTTAAAGGCTCTGCTGTTGCTTCATATGGTCTGAACCCCCTTTCTATCCATGATTGCAAATTCTTGCAGGACAAGACTCTGCTGGATAGGGCCATCTGCGTCCACTGGAACTCTGCAGGCCAGGATGGTGTGTGGTCCCCTCAGGGCTGTCAGCACCTTCACTCCAATGTCACTCACACGCGGTGCAGCTGTCGCTACCTGGCCAGCTTTGCGGTGCTGATGGCGCCTGGTGTCATTGAGGTATTTGGGGCTTTGGGCTTGAAATCAAGTGTCTCTGAAAGTGTCAGTGCATGGGATGCTGGGCTCCCCACTATGCATAATGATGTCCCTTTGGCCAAGCAGTTGGCCAATACTCAGGGTCTTGCGGGGTGGAGAAATTGATGCTACTGCACAGGTCTGTACTTTGGTGTAATCTTGTTTATATACAAAACATGTACACAAAGACCTATTTTCCTGAACACAGAACAAACAAAGAACAGGCAGTTTTCTGGCTTATAAATCTCCACGCCTGCCACTCCAGCGAGCTTTGTGCCCAAGGAGTTCTGTCTCTCTGCTGCCTCTCAGAGTCACGCTGACAACTGTTTCTTGGGGCTTTCTACCTCCAACATACACAGGCTGAAAAACCAATCTCCTAGACCCTGCATCTGCAGCCAGTGAAACTCCTCAGCCCACATGACTCAGCTCTGACCTGCCATGTGCCTTGGGCAGTCCCTCCATTGTTCGTAGCTGTCTCTGCTGCATAAACAGGATCAGACTTTAACAGTAGCGGCAGCAACAACAGCTCCAGCCCATCTCAACTGATGTCTTTTCTTTTCCCCAGGGACAGCAGGATCAGGCCTCAGCGGCAGAAATCCAAACCTGCATTCATTCCTGTCAAACCCAATCTCCACTGCACCCCACACACCTAGCATTGCCATGCAAACATCACTACGAGTTTCCTTCTGTCTTGGAGATCTTGGACCCTTTCTGTAGAGTCTGAGAGTTTGGACTGACAGAATTCGATATTTACAACCCAGACTCCTCTGGGCTCACCCACCCTAGTACCACTGACTCACAAAACAGTGTTGTCCTCTAGCTCAGATAGAGGACTTGGGAGGAAGGATTGTCTCTTACATCACCAGCACAATGGGCTCTGATCTTAGTGAGGGCTTCTGGGTGCTGTTGTAATATAAATTCCTCTTTGCTGCTGCGTCTTCCTCTTTGCTGACGAAAATAAGATTGTTTTACTGTTAACCCTACTGAGCCAGTGCGGCTAGATTTGCATGTTACTCATGCAGAATCAGCAGAACTGGTCAATAGATTCCAGTTGTGGAATCTTTGCTGTGAATGATGCACACTGCAGAAGGAACCCAGCTAGATGCTCTGACCCCAAGCTGAGTTTGCAGGACCGGGAGTTAGACAAATATTTCTTTTGACCCGTCCACTGAGCAGCATGTTTAATAGGGTCACAGAGATGCTAAACATAGCACCATTTCTGCGTAGACCGCCACTTTAGTGGAGGTGATGATCAGCAGATAAGAAGACCCATTCTGGGCACCTTTAATCCTATACGCCTTGAAAATCTAAAAACATGAGCAATTTTCTTTGTATAAGGTATAGTTAAAAACAACTCCATGTTGCCATGAACCTGAAATTCTGTTTTTTAGTATTGGGGTTTGTGACAGGGCATTATTCCACTCCTGTCTCATTTCTAGCCACAAATGGCTTGGAGACCATACACTCCTTAGCTCACTCAACCAAGGGCAGGGGCACAAAGGTATTTCCCCTTTTAGAGATCTTTTCTGGCTCTGACTCTAAAAGTGTAGGATTTGGTTTCATGTCATATCCCGTCCCCCACCACCACCTGCACTTTTCTATTTTCTGGACTAATGGCTTGATTAGCCCTGTAGCTTTCTCCAGTCTGTGCCCAACCTGTCAATTTGGCACAACTTTAATTGGTGATCCAGTGATCAGACTGCTGGTTAAAGACTATAGCAATAACCAAGAGATCATCAACCTCTATTTTACATTAGGGTTATAACTTTAAACACTGACAGCTAGACATATTGGAAGTACAGGCCAGCTTGTAGGATGTTGTGCATCTTTCCACTAGGGGGCGCTGTTGCTTTGGCAAATTCAAAGCAAGCAAATGAGGAGACAAGCAAATCTAGGGAAAAGACAAACAATTCCCTTCCTTTGAAGGCAGTTAACATTAGCGTGACCAGATGTCCCGATTTTATAGGGACAGTCTCGATATTTGTAGATTTTTGTTATATAGGTGCCTATTACCCCCCACCCCATCTTGATTTTTCACACTTGCTATCTGGTCACCCTAGTTAACATGTTACAGGAGGGAAGGGCGATGCTCATCAGGATGGCAGAGAAAATACTGCATCTAATAATCCAGAAAAATCCCTTGCCATTTCTCATTATATCTTAATTAATTAATTAATCAATTAATTAATTAATTAATAAAAAAAACAAAAAAACAAACAAAAAAAAACTAACCAACCAACCTATAGGCTAGATCCTCAACTGGCGTAATCAACATAGCTCCATTGAAGTCAGAATTGTGCCCATTTACACCCACTGAGGATCCAGGCCTATAAATGAATTGTAATTAACTCACTGGATAAACTGAACTAATGACTTTCTCTCCAAAGGGGCTTTCGCAAACTACTGTAAAATGAGCCAGTCCAGTGTACAGTCTAGTCTTGCTTCTCTAGTCTTGGGTCATAATAAAATGTCAAGCTAATCCACCCAAGACAGTCAGTGTCACAGGAGAATCCACTGAATTTCCATCATGGCCATCATGCTAATATAGCAGAAATAGGGTTGGGGCAGTTTACAGCAATTCTCATGTGTCTTATGCAGCGTGTGTAGAGGAATTGCTTCTCTGGCCTCTGAAATGCGGCTGCCTCTTGAGTGGAAGGCATCTCGAAAATCAAGCCACTAGAACTTCAGCTCCAAACACCCAGGCCTCTGCTGCTTTAGCTAAAGGAAAATGTCTGTGGCCACCGTTATACCAGGCCCTTTACACACGCTTTGGGCAGCCACTAGAAGAGTGGTTTTCAAAAAATTTTTCTGGCAACACAGTTGAAGAAAATTGTTGATGCCCGTGACCCAACAGAGCTGAGGATGAGAGCTTCAGGGTGTGGGAGAGGGCTCAGGGCTGGGGCAGGGGATTGAGGTGCAGGAGGGGGTCCAGGCTCTGGGCTGGGGGTGCAGAGCCTCTAGGGTGGGGCTGGGGATGAGGGCTTTGGGGTGCAGGATGGGGCTTTGGGTTTCGAGGGGGCACTCAGGGCTGAGGTAGGGGATTGGGGCACGGGGGTGAGGTGCAGGCTTACCTGCAGCAGCTCCCATTAGCGGCACAGCAGGGGTGCTAAGGCAGGCTTCCTGGAAGTGGCCAGAAGCAGGTCTGGCTCCTAGGTGGAGGTGTGCAAGTGGCTCTGCGTGGTTCTTGCCTGCAGGCACCACCCCCCCAGCTCCCATTGGCCATTTCTTGGCCAATGGGAGTGCAAAGGCAGTGCTTGGGGCGAGGGCAGCACGTGGAGCCCCATAGCCCTCCCACCTAGGAGCTGGACCTGCTGCTGGCCTCTTCTAGGGCACAGCGTGGTGTCAGAACAGATAGGAACTAGCCTGCCTTAGCCAGACAGCACGGCCGATGGGACTTTTAACGGCCCAGTTTGTAATGCTGACCAGATTCGATGCGACCCAGTGCCTTCCATTCCATGACCCAGGGCTGGGTCACGACCCACAGTTTGAAAACCACTGGCCTAGAAGGTGAGATTGCTAAATTGCTCAAGGACCTAAAACCAGCATGATGCGATAGGAAAGGTATAGTTCCCAGACAGACTAGAAGCCCCAAAGGCCCTGCTTAGCAGGGTGCAGGTGAGTGGGAAGCAACCCATGGCCCTGACTTCAGCTGTTCTGTGTTGCAGGTGGATTTTGCCCTCTTTGTTATCAGCCAAACCGGGCTCATCATCTCCCTGATCTGTCTCATCGTGGCTATTGTCACCTTCCTCTTCTGCCACCCCATCCGTAACACTAGCAGCACCTTCCTCCACCTGCAGCTCAGCATATGCCTCTTCTTGGCTGATCTCCTCTTCATAGTGGGCATAGACAAGACTTACAACAAGGTACAGTAGGTGTAGAATTCTCCAGGCACTGTTCACAGCTCCAGTCATGGTTTCTTCACCTACCTGCGTTGGGATCTCACATATGTTGGGCTGACTCCCAAATGGGCCGGATTCTGCTCCCATTTTTGCTCTGCTATTTCAGTGGAGTTACTCCTGTTTACGCCAGGGTGAGTGAGAGGATAATCAGGTCAATGGACTGCAGTAGAGACTGCACCACCTAGGGATGATTTTAGACAAAACAAATTCTGCATCATAGCAGGAGTTAGACTAGATGACCCTTGCGGTCCCTTCTACCCCTATGGTTCTATGATTCTGTGACCCATTGTAACTGCGACCTTTGCTGGGTAAAACCTCAATAATCTAACTCACACCCAGTTGCCCCAGGTTAGAGGCTTCCTTCCAACCCCACCACTGGGCTGATTTCGTTGAATCTAAGCTGATATTTGGATCCGGCTGGAACTGATTCCATCCCAGTGCAAATCTCAGCAGGTATGAAACAAAGCCAAAGCCTGCTCTGACCCCGCTGAGACAAGATCCCCAGATTTCCACTGGCTGTACCTATAATGCAGCATTGAGCTGGGGCAGTGCTTCTCACGCCAGGTGTTTGACAGACTTAGGGTCAGTTTCAGTTTCTCACCCTAAGCGTTTGCCTGGCCATAATCTAGATGCACCCTCCTAAGGCAGGAAGAAAGCTCATCTTGTCAAATAACCCTGGACTGACTTTCCATTCCTCCTCCAGCTCATGTGTTCCATCACCGCCGGCTTGCTGCATTACCTCTTCCTGGCTTGCTTTGCCTGGATGTTTCTGGAAGCGGTGAACCTGTACCTCATTGTCAGGAATCTGAAGGTGAAAAATTATGCAGGCACGGTCAGATGCACAAGAAAATGCATGTACGTCTTTGGCTACGGACTCCCAGCAGTGATTGTGATCACGTCTGCAACCAGCGCACCCAGCAGCTATGGAACTCCTTATCAGTAAGTCCTGTGTGACAAGGGGGAGCTTTTTCTCAGTGTGGAGAGACTTGTGCATCCTCCAGGCACTGGGGTGAATTCCATTCACACTGACTGTGTAAAGACCCCTGCCTTAGATCAGCAGTGGCAACTCATCTTAGTCCTTCAGGGCAAAAGCCCAGGCCTCTACCACTTGAGCTAAAGGATCAACTCCATTAGCTGGGAGCAATAGTAGGCTCTTATTCTCTATGTGGACCAGCCACTGCGTGGTGGTGGTGGGGACACAACACATTTAGCTAGCATGTTACAATTGCTCTCGGCAGGTTTCCTCTTCTGCTTGCTGTATCCTAATCCTTCCTCTCTGTGGGGGGCTGGATTAGATGACTTCTTAAGGCACTTTCCAGCCCTACATTTCTATGAGTCTTGTTTACAGAGAGTGGGCTGATGGAGAGTGTAAACAGGAAGCAGATAATGCACTGCACATCTTACAGTCCACGTGGGTTGTAAATACCCTGTGTGGAGACATTCGATCCTGCATGCCCCTAACACTACCCAAGCTCACCCCAAATCCCAGACCTCTACCCTCTTCCTTCCAAGTCCCAGCCTGGGCCTCTACCTACATCTTTCCCCACAGCTCTCAGCCTCCCAGTCTGAATCCAGGCTTGGGGTTCTCTCCACATATGGAAGCCCCTGACTCTTCTCCCTAGGCAGACTTCCATAGTCTCTATAACAATATATTCCTTGGTTTCCGTTGGTTACTACCCATCTCTGTTGGGTGCTGCTTGAGGACCAATAACTCCTGAAACCGATATACCCATTGCTCTGTTCCAAGTCCTGGTGACCAAATAGAACTGGATCTTCCTCTTTCAGTCTCAGCCTTTAAACTGTCCCGTTTTTGAACCCTGTTATCCTGAAGTCTGACCTGATTCCACTTGTGGGTCTATTAGCGGAACTGGAGGATGGGGTCATACCTGGCAATGCCGGTGCACCAGCTCACACGGCAGTGGTGCAGAGGTAGTAAATGCAGGCCGTACAGGTCTTGTCAGGGTTCTGCTGATGGCCTTTCTCTCTTTCTTCATAGCTGCTGGCTCAATCCTGATAACGGTTTTAGATGGAATTTCCTTGGGCCTGTCTGCGCCGTGGTTGTGGTGGGTACCGCAGGGTCTTGGGTTTCCCAGAGCAGCAGAACCAGAGGGCTGTGATAGAATCTCTCATAGATGGGAACACCAAAGAGATGGGGCCCAGACCAGAGTCACTAGGAAGAGGTGGGTCTGAGGCATCCTTGGTCTGGAGGCTGAAAGCGTACAACCCGACCTGACCAAGGAGATTTTGCCAAATGAATGCATGGCTACCCCATTTTGGGAATGGCAGCCCCCCGAGGAGCAGCTGGCATAATTCCAGAGCCCTGGCCCCTACACATCCTCAGTGAGGCTAGCAGTGACAGACACCCCAGAGAGACAAACCTCCTAAGGAGATCTATTGCCTATGGTGTGGGGGAGTTGGGGGGATGGGCCATCTAGAACATAAAGAACAACATTGTTCAGAGCCATCTGAGCCACAGAGTGGGCCTTATTCTCCTCACACCCGTTTCCCTCCATTGTCTTCAGTGTAGTTTCTCCTGATTTATCCTGGCCTCAGGGAGTGGAGAAACAGGCCCAATGGAGTTACTCCTGGTTTACACCAGGCTGAGTGAGAGGGGAATCAGGCATCACCATGTGTTTTTGACATTCATTGATGTTCAATATTCTCACGGTCCAGAAAATTTCCTGGCCCGTTTAGGGTCCTCACGTATATCATCGATCAGCACAAGGCCTGGGGACTGGAGCAGCAAAGTGCTGGGGCTGCAGGTCAGCCGTAAGGCATTTCTCTGGGACACTAGGCCATCTCGAACCACCGGCCAAAACTAATTCCAACCCCAGAGTCCAATTTAATTGTCCATCCCATGGGCCAGATCCTCAGCTGGTGGAACTTGGTTACAGTTCGGTCAGGCGCTAGGCTGATTTACACTAGGTGGGGCTCTGGAGCCTGAGGTTGAAATGAAATGTACAAGGGACTCCTTTGGTTTTTCTCTTTACAGATAAATTTAGTGTTTTTCTGCCTTACTCTGAAGCTTTTGCGAGAGCATCTTTCCTCCCTCAATGCAGAGCTGTCTACTGTGAGGAACACCAGGCAAGATTCCTGGAGGGGAAATAGGTTATTATGTGGGCCCTGTCATGATAGTGGCTGAATACCTCACAGATGAACTAACAGTTTTAGCCTCTCAACACCTCTGGACGGTGGAGGAAATACTACTCACCTAGTCCCAGATAGGGAAACTGAGGCATGGAATGGGGTTGCCAACTTTCTTCTCACACAAAACTGAACACCTTTGCCCCACCCATTATCTGATGCCCCACCCCCTGCTCACTCCATCTCCCCTCCCTCTGTCTCTCGCTTTCCCCACCCTCACTCATTTTCTCATTTTCACTGGGCTGGCTCAGGGGGCTGGGGTGTGGGAAGGGGTGAGAGCTCTGGCTGAGGGTGCGAGCTTCTGGGGTGGGAGTAGGTCTGAGAGGTTCAGAGTGCAGGAGTGGGCTCTGGCCTGGGGATTGGAGCCCAGGAGGGGGTCAGGAGTACAGGTTTTGGGCAGCACTTACCTCTAGCATCTCCTAGAAGCAGCAGCATGTCTCCCCTCTGACTCCCATGTGGAGGCGTAGCCAGGCGGCTCTGGTTCCTGGCCAATGGTAGTTGCGGGGGCAACGCTTGGGACAGGGCCAATGCGCAGAGCCCCCCAGCTGCCCCTATGTGTAGGAGCCAGAGCGGGAACATGCCGGCTACTTCCCAGAACCTGCATGCCGCTGCCAACTGGACAGTCAATGGCCCGGTCAGCGGTGCTGACAGGAGCCTCCAGGAGCTCTTTTCAACCGGATGTTCCGGTCGAAAACTGGACAGCTGGTCACTCTAGCATGGAGCAATCACAGGATTTGCCCACAGGGAGTCTGTGGCTGAAACAGGACTTGAACCCAGACCATCTGAGTTCAAGTCCTGTGCCTTAGCCACAAGACCTACCTTCCTCCCCTGCTGCCTCTGACATTTTAACCACCCTCCTGGCCCCTGGCACAGGTTAGTCTATTGTCCTCATTGCCTCCTGTAATAATACTTCACTCTTTTTTAGCACTTTCCATCTGTAGATCTCAAAGTGCTTCACAAGGGGGAGGTCAGGATCATTATCGCTAGCTTTAAAGGTGGAGAAACTGAGGCACAGAGAAAGGCTGTGACTTGCCCAAGGTCATGCAGCAGACCAGTGCCAGAGCCGGGAATAGAACCCAGTCCCAGTCAGATGCTGTATGCACTAGGCCGTGCTGCCTCCTATACACACTCCACTCCTGGGGCTGGTGGTAACCTCTTTCTTGCTCTTCACTGAGTGTGGGGGTTACGTTTTCAAGGGATTGGAAATGAAAACTAGGAGGGAGATTCTGCCCTCATGTCCCAGTCCCACTGCTCTCCCTGCCAGTGCCAATATCCCAGTGGCCATTACACTGTTGTTTTGCCCCGCATTTTAGGTCACTGACTTTTAAAGCCCTGGCTCATCTCTTAGTCCTGGGCCTCACGTGGGGGCTGGGCACCTTCCAGTTCGGCTCGTTGGCCACGGTGATGGGGTACCTGTTCACCATCACCAACAGCCTGCTGGGAACCTTCATCTTCGTGGTGCACTGCCTGCTCAACAGAAAGGTGATGCCTGCCCCCAGCCTATGGGCAGCCGGTGTGGGCTGGGTTTGAGCTTTTACTGGGGGTCGCAAAGGGGTAGGGGAAAGAAAGAAATGAAGGGAGTGGAAAAGGGGAGGGGAAGGGAGAGCAGTAGGGTGCTGAAATGCAGCCACCTCTGGGGCAAAGCATGGTAGCTGTTTAGCAGCATACAGCAACACAGCACAACTCTTTAGCGCCAGAACAGCTAGGATGGATCCTCTGTGGGGGTATTTGGGATAACGCCTTTGGAGTCAAACATCAGCTGAAGACCTGGTCCGGGGAATGGAATTGCCTGCACTGGAATTTGGCCAGCACACTGGGATTGATTGGTGTGTGTTTGTGGGATTTAATATGTCAAGGTGTGGTCAGGGACTTGTGTTTACATCCCTGCTCAGACTCTGTAAGTGATGGGGGATTTTCAACCCTCAGGTGAGAGAGGAGTATTGGAAATTATTTACCAGGCTTCGACAGTCAAAGGAAGAACCTTCACCTTCCAATATTACTATGTCTGCTCTCCCCTCCAGCACGGCCGCGGTAAGAGAGAATTGAAATGCATGGCTGCACAGCGTGAGCAGCAATGTACTAACCTCGACCCTCCAAACTCTGTCCCTTGCTTTCACTTTAATTAGCTCCGTCGATAAGGTATTGCAAGCAGCGCCAACGCTCACACTATCCATACATCAAGTCTCTTTGTCGAGGGCAGAGTTCCACACTGGTAATGCTGAGCCCTAGGTTTTGCCCTCTTTGTGGTAAAACCAATTGGGTTAGGCCATCGGGAGGAAAGTGAGAAACAACATTTTGCAAAGGTTTTAAAGAAAAATTGTCCCCAACATTTTGAATTTTTGAAGTGTTGAGACCGCTCAGGAAGTTGGTATAAAAAAACCCCCAACTGTCACAAATGTTGGCAAAGTGTTTTGACGCATTTTTGGTGCCAATTTTTTGCTACCTTTCCACCAAAACTAAATTGTGCCAATTTTTTGTCAAAAATATTACGCCACATTTTTGCAAAAGAAAAAAAAAGTGCCAATTTTTTGCCAGAAAAAAATGTGGACAAATTTTTGCGCATTTAAAAATGTCTGACAATCTCTAGCCGGCAGACTGATTGTCACCAGAGGGTTTTTAATGGCAGAGGATACCTACAGAGCGTTATCATTTAATAACCAGATTCGCCCGCTTTGATGTCCACCTTGGGCTGCTGATGTGTAAGGCTGGCCCTGCACTCAAGACGTCTATTTCCAGTGCCTGATTCATGCTTTGCTTCCTTTTCTTTCTGTTCCAGGATCCTCAGCAAAACGCTGTCCCATCCTACCTGAAGAAGGTGGGGAGGGATTGATCTCTGTTGCCTGGCCTCTCTTTATGGATTTTCCACGTTGTTCTCCTCTCCTGGTCCCAGATGCAGAGGAAAGGGGTTGGCACAGTCTCATTAAATGCTCCTGCTGTGTCACCAAAGAATGTCTCTATTCACAAGCCCACAAGCAACAAAGCCATAAACTGGTGGATTCTGAGCCACCAGGCAAAACTACGATACTTCAGGAGACCAGACCTATGAAATCCTGATCTCCAAGCCCTTCCCCCTGCGTTCAGTTCAGGTTTGCCTTAAGGAAGGCTCAGGTTGGAGCTTCAAAATGTAATTGAACCAATTCACCCAGTGGCCCAGTTTGTGCCTTGTTTGAGCCTTATCCTGAAACTGATTCTATACTAGGATCTAGAGCAGGGATGGGCAAACTTTTTGGCCCGAGGGCCACATCTGGGTATAGAAATTGTATGGCGGGCCATGAATGCTCACAAAATTGGGGGTTGGGGTGTGGGAGGGGGTGAGGGCTCTGGCTGGGGGAGTGGGCTCTGGGCTGGAGCTGGGGATGAGGGATTGGGAGTGTAGGAGGGGTTCAGAGGGCAGGAGAGGGATTAGGGCTGGGGCATGGGAGGGGGTCAGGGGTGCAGGCTCCAGGCGGCATTTACCTCAAGCAGCTCTTGGAAGCAGTGGCATGTCCTCCCTGCAGCTCCTACATGGAGGCACAGCCAGGCAGCTCTGTGCTCTGCCCTGTCTGCAGGTGTCACCCCTGCAGCTCCCATTGGCCATGGCTCCCGGCCAATGGGAGCTTCAGGGGCAGTGCTTGGGGTGGGAGCAATGTGTGGAGCCCCTTGGCTGCCCCTACGCGTAGGAGCCAGAAGGGAGACATGCAACTGCTTCCAGGAGCTGCACAGAGACATGGCATGCACAGAGCAGGGCAACTCCCTGACCTTGCTCCCCTGCTGGAGAGCTGGAGCTGGATAAACCCCGGACTCCGCTCCCCAGAAGGAGCTCGAGGGCTGGATTAAAACATCTGAAGAGCTGGATGCGGTCCCCGGGTTGCCCACTCCTGATCTAGAGGCTGGCCTCAAGGCCCAAAATTTGGATTCAGATTTGTTTTTTTTCAACATCTTGGCATTTGGAAGGGTGTGAGAGATCCAGGGGTTCATCTTAGCCCATCTTTTGTTCTTTGTTTTATGCAATCCTGTATCATTCTCACTGCAATACAGATTCCTTTGTACTAGTCAGGCATGAATCTAGGACCCAGATACTATGTTGGCTGGTGATAGAAACTTAAGGTGGAAACCTGGCTTCATTGATGTCAATGACAAAACCCCCATTGGCTTGAGTGTGGCGGGAATTCACCCACAGATTGTATTGTCAGTGAGTTTCTCTTTGTATTACAGCTAGAGATGGAGCCACAGATAAGGTTGCCCAAGTGTTTCCATTCCAAGCCCCTGTTTTCAAGTGTTCATTCATAATTTTAAACGTTTCCTTTTCTGAAACTTTTACTTTTGGGGCTAAAATTTTCCAGGCCCGCTAAATTATTCTGGAAAGTTTGAGCAAAAAATATGGTATAATACGCTATTTCTACTATTTGTGATCATGTGATTAAAGATTGTCTTATACAGATAATGTTTAGACAGAAGGTGTCAGAGTTAAGGTTGCATGTTCAGTCTTAACTTTGCCATTCCCTGACTTTAGAGTGCTTAGCTGAGCAGCATTAATGTTCTCTTGATGTAGTTTTTCTATATGGAATATAGACCATTATGGATCTGGTTATGATGATGAATAGCAGCTTACATCATAGGCCATGGAGCCTGGGAGGGCCAACTGGGCCATTGCTTGAACACTTTTTGGCAAGGCCAAACCTGAGTGGTGATGTGACCCTGCAGGCCAAGTTGCAACACCACTCAGATTTGGAAGTGGGTAGCTGTAGGAGCTGCTGGGTTGGAGGGTGTCAGGCTGCTGGTGGGGGCAGCGCCTGAGAAGGGAAAAGGAGAGTCAAGAATGCGGAGGTGGGGAACCAATTCCTCTACATACTTTAAATAACGATCTGCAGGGTCTGCCTTACTTCAGCAATCATCTTGCTAAGGAAGGCTGGTCCAGCGATTAGGGCCCTGATGTACTACCTGGGGAAGCTGGGTTCAGGGCCTGGCGCTCCACACAGATTTTCTGTGTGACCTTGGGCAAGTCACTCAAGGCCAGATTTTTAAAGGGAATTAAGCCCCTAACTTAATTCCTAAATTGCTTTTGAAAATGAATTAGGCATTGCAGTGCTGAACAGAACAATGCCTGAATACCTTTAACAATCTGGGCTTTAGCCCTTCTGCCCCTCAGTTCCCCATGTGCAAAAGGTGGATAATAGCATCTAACATATGGCCAGATTCTCAGGTGACGAAAGGTGGCTTCACTCCCTTGACTTCAATGGAGAGTTGGTGATTGACAACTGGTGAGGATCCAGCCCATGGACTTCCGTGCATCTGCTTAGAGACTTGTCATAAACAGATAGTTAAGGGTTAATGTCTCTTTTACCTGTAAAGGGTTAACAAACAGGGAACCAAAAACACCTGACCAGAGGACCAATCAGGAAACAAGATACTTTCAAATCTTGGTGGAGAGAAACCTTTGTTTGGTTTTTTTGTTGTTCTCTCTGGGTCCTGGAAGGGACTAGACGTGCAACCAGGTTTCTTGCCAATCTCCCTGCTACAGTCTCTTATATAATCAGAATAGTGAGTATTAAGTAGGAAAGGCAGTTATACTCGTTTGATTGTTTCTGTATTTGCAAATGTGTATTTTGCTGGAAGTATTTTAAATTGTATATTGCTGGGGGGAGGCTTCTTTTTAGTGTCTATAAGCTGAAAGACCCTGTAACTTTTACCATCTAAATTACAGAGACAATTTTTACTTTTTTTCTTTCTTTTTATTAAAAGTTTTTTGCTTTTTGAGACCTGTTTGATTTTTTCCCCTTGTTGAGGCTCAAGGGAACTGAGTCTGTACTTAACAGGGAGAAAGAAGAGAGGGGGAGAAAAAACCTGATTTCTCTGTGTTGTGATTCAAGAAGGTTGAATCACGGTGATCTCCTAGTGTACCCAGGGCGGGAAGGATCTGGGAGGAAGAAAGGAGGGAGGGAGAATGGTTTATTTCCCTTTGTTGTAAGACTCAAGGGGTTTGGGTCTTGGGGGTCCCCTGGGAAGGTTTTGGGGGGACCAGAGTTTACCAGGCACTCCAAGTCCTGGTTGGTGGCAGCACTACAGAATCTAAGCAGGTAATTAAGCTTAGAGGAATTCATGCTGGTACCCCAACTTTTGGACTCTAAGGTTCAGATTAGGGAAATATACCATTACAAGACTAAGGTGCTACTCAGTGCGAGGGTATCAGCCTCTGGCTGTATAAACTGTTCTATTGCTTACTTTGCATATAAACCAATGTGTCTTTAACAAATTCTAAACTACTGATGCTTTATTTATTTTTTAATATATCTATGTCACCAACTACAGACCAGGCAGAGTGTCCTCAGAGACATCATTGCAGGTTACTGCAACCTTACTAATGGTTAAAATACAATCGTACTGCCATTGATTGCATGAGGAATCGCCGCACTCACTGCTTGTTAATGTCCCAGTGGTACAGTGCCCCTTTGCGCTCTTGCACTGCTTGGGGAAAGGTTTCCTCTCCTGCCTGGTTTGCACAGGCCAAAGGAATCAGAGGAAACTGCATCCTGTTGATGACAAAGACAACATCAGGCACACTGGGCAGGTTGCTGCAGGTAATGTCATACTAGAGGGGTATCCTCTTATAAAAGAAACAATGAGCCCACCGTGCTGAGCATAAAAGACGGAGGTAGACAAGCTTCACAGGGTTTGGCTTTAGCTTGAAATCTTCATGATTTTTTTGAACCGAGCCTGAACAGGAACCCATCCCACACGCTAATTGCCTGTTACAAGAATAAACAATCCAGACAATTGTCATCACCCCGCCCCGATGGTTGGTAATCCATCGCTGACGGTGACCACTATATTGTCACAGTTCTCATCTATGGCTATGCATACGACTCTGAAGCCCGAACCCTGATATACAGAGGGACTGGGAAGTCCTTGTCTGGGATGCTTGATGATGCAACTCTGAGGTGCCTTTCAGCCTGGAGACAATTTCCTTGATCCTGCTCAAACCTGTTACATGCTGATCTTGTCAGAGATGGCCAGTGAGTCCTGTTCTGAGCCATTTGCTCGAGTTCCTGGAGACTGATGCCAGCCCACTGCAGCCTGATAAATAACTAAACAACTGCAGATATAATGGAGATAACAAAATATATCCAGACCTTCTGGTCCTCAGCCCACCCCCTCCCACAAAAGCCCAATATTGGACTCAGATCATGTAGTGTTTAAAATATGGTCTGGGGCCAAATTCCTCCCCTAGTTCTACTAGCATAACCCCAGTGATGTCACTGGTGTAACAGAATGGGGTGTTACTGTTTTCCCATGCACAGAAACTTGTTTGCAAAGAGCTATAAAATACTTCAGAGGCAATTGTTGTTTAAGATGACAGAAACAAGAAGAGCCCAATGGGGGAGCACAGGTGGAGTAACAGACAGCAGGAGCTCTGAGAACAAACTGAATGCTGAACTCAGCACATAAACTATCCCAGGCTGGCAGACCCTATGGGCACTGTAATTAAAGATCCACAGCACAGCAGTGGCTGGCCTGAGGCAGTTAACTTAGGCTTGAACGGCTTGGGCTGCAGAGCTTTAAAATTGCAGTATAGATGTTTGGACTCGAGTTCAAGCCTGGGCTCTAAGACCCTGCATGAGGGAAGGGTTTCAGAGCCTGGGCTCCAGCCTGAGTATCTATACTGTAATTTTTAGCCCCACAGGCTGAATCGCATGAGCCTGAGTCAGCTGCCCAGGCTCTGAGGCTTGGTGCATTTTTTTTTTTATTGCAGTGTAGACTTACCCTTGTGATGGACTGTTCACTCCACACTTCACCTGAAGGGAGTAAGGTAGCCTGGAAGGGGCTCATTAACTTAGTAGGCTGCATCTGGGGGAGGATTAGCTGGCCACCCTAATGGCAGATGAAGTTCAGCTGTGCAGGTGTAGGCAGCGACAAAGCTAGAAAGCTGAGCCCAGAAAGGGCTGTAGGAGAAGTAGCCTGTAGTTACCTGCTGGGAGTTTGAGTTGAGCTAGGGAGTAAGGAGACTCTGCTTGCTGGACATAGAATCCTTGTTCTGGAGCCTGGGAAGCGGGCAGGCTTGTGTTCCCCTATCTGCCATGGGGGAAGTGGCACAGTCTTAGGTTAGAGGATGGCCTGGCGAGACTTTGCTACCCATAGCAGGGGAATACATGTGACCTGGCTGGAGGACTAAGCTACGAAGAAGGCGCAGCCAAGTCACGCACAGGGAGCTTGCTGCATCCTAGAGAGTGAGAGGGGCTGTGGTCAGAGCAAACAAAGGAAGGGGGCATCAGACCTGGATGGAGCTAATCCTCAGAGCAGCCAGGAGGAGGTGCCCTAGCGGTGAGTGAGCCCCGTGACAGCCCGGTTTAGAAATGCTGGACTCTTCTGCTGAGTTGCTCAACTTGGGCACTAAACCCCGGTGTTTCAATGCAGGGTAATTACTGCTGAGTCACACTGGCAGGAGGGCCCCATTCAGTCCAAAGAGAGACTGAGGCCTTGTCTACATGGGAGAGTTCTACTGGTATAGTTATATTGGCATAATCCCCAATCCTGATCACTCTTTTTCTGGTATAAACTGACCCAGTGACAAACTGAAAAGACACATCTTGGAATAAATGTGTCTACACAGAAGGTTACACTGATATTACTATATCACTTTACATTTGCATTTTGGCTTCTACTGGTAAAACTTTACCATGCAGACCAGCCCTGAGATCTTTTCAATAGGCATGGACTATTAGAAAAGCAGGTGTCACTCCACTGAAGTCAATGGGGGATGCTTAAGCAATGAGTTAGTCACTCCAAGTTTGAAAAGCATTCTCTGATCAGAAAGCCAGGAGTAAACGGGGGCCAAAGTGGAACTAGTGAATAGAGGATAGGCCATTTTGTGAGGCAGGCTCTGCCATGAGACATTCACACATGCAGTCATTTAATAAGGCTCCTAAAGGAAGCTCATCTGAGATGCACGGAGACTGGAAGCCCAGACAGTCCCTCATTTATCTGATGGCTGCCACCTTGGCCAACTCCTCTGGGATTGAACCTGGCACCTCCAGAGCTAAAGAAGCAAGATTCTGCAGCTAGGCCTGTAACAGATTCAATGTGACAGATATGGCAATTTCCTGCAATATCTTTGGGAGATGTTGCTGAATTGAGTTTAAATAGTTTTGGAGTCCACTGAATTTTATAAATGCAAAGTTTGTATTGTCCTGGAGAATGTAGCTTCTCTAGTGGGGAGAGCTGGCCATTATGAACCTTGGGAAGGTTTACAAGCCTCACATGACTATTTAACACAGGCAAGTTTTCAGTCATACTTCTGACTGCAGTGTAGATACAACCTGAGTTTGAGGGCCTGATCCTGTCAGCCCTCCACCAAAGTCAACCAGGTTTGGGTCCAGAATGAACTAAAGCAAGATCAGGTGGATTTTCCTTTTGCTAACTGATTTTTACTGTTAGTGGGTTCACCAATTCTTGCAGTGCATGCAGTGAAGCAAATGCACTCATGATAAAATGCTGAGGCTAATTCACTTGGTGGTTTGAGGCTGGATTTTTTTATATAGATATTACATGCACCATTTTTGGCATCAAATATTAATAATTAGAATATCAATTTATAATGAGATGTGGAGCTTTCAGCTTCAGTCCCAGGCATGCATTTGACAACTTTCAAAGAGGGAAAACTTTTTCTGGTATATCAGAAGCAACCCGGGTTTGCAGTGATGGGTCATCACCTTGGAAAGAGAACATGTGCAGGAGAACTGAGCTTGGCCTGTCAATAAACAATGCAATTAACCTCTAGATAGCAGCCTTTGATACCCTTGATGATGAGCTTCTATTGATTTCCCTGCCAAGAGGACTTGGTTCCTTGCTTCATTGTTTGTTTGTTCTTTTTTCACACAGAGGATGGATGGATGTAATTGTTCATCCATCCCTTGGGTTTTCTCCTGGGAGCTCCAACCAGGTTCTACGTGTCCCCCTCATGTAGTGAAGATACCTGGGAAATCACACTAACTCAGGGCCTGGGTGAGCTAGGGGAATGGCTGATAAAAATCTGGCTAAATCTAAACCTGAACAAGATGAAGGTGATGCTGATAGATCAGGGGAAACATCTAGAGAGTATGGTGGAGATGGGAATTTACCCCTATCCCTCTTCACCACAGGCTATAGATGCATCTGGATCTCTGATTCCTCCTGCAGTCTCAGATAGCATTGCTTGGGGGTGATAAAGTACCTCTTTCCATCTGCATTTGGTTACGTATTTCTCTCTGATCCAGGCCTTGCCATAATTTTTCACGTCTCTCTGAGCCCCAGACAGGGTTACTGCTTTGTGCCCTACGTGTGCTTACCCTGTCCAAAGCTGCAGTGTTTGGGACCATCACAGAAGCACTTGTTAGGCTATTAATATTTATTTATTTATAGCATTTACTTCTGAAGACCATCCAGAGCATGACTCTCCCCATTCAGTGAACCGCTGTGTGGGGAGCACATTACACTAACTCTCCCCCCAGCTTTACATTCATTTCTGGGTGCATTTCATGGTGTTGATTTTTATCTTCAAAACTCTCCAGGTTTGCCTCCTGACTAGAGCAGGGTGAATAACTGACTTTTTGATCCACTGGCAGTCCTGAAAAACTAGAGGGGTGCAGAATCTGTTTGGGTTGAACCAAAACCGTATGGAATTTTCAACTAATCAGAAAAGTTTATTTTTAAAATTTTTAGGTCCAGTGAAATGTTTGGGGTATTTCTTAATAAAAGCAAAGGAAATGAAGGACTAGATTCACAAAACAGCCAGAGGAAGAGTCCGCATCTAGGGAGTTCCTCAGGTTTGCAAATCTGAAATGACCTCAGCATTTAGTACTGCTAGGTGTTTTGAAAAGAGATAAAAATGGATCATAAATGATTTACATGGGAGATAATCATTACTAATCTGGGCCAGGTTCAGACAGTGAACTAGAGGGAGATGTCTTTATTCATGATGTATTTATACAGTCTTAGTACTCTTGACTCTTGTACTGCTTTTTATCGTAAAGGCACCCGATGCTGAGTATTAGGTTGATGTGCTGATCAGCTTGCTTACCCGCAGAACATGCAAAGTCTGCAGATCATCTAAAGAGAGAAGGAGATAAAATTATCTCGGTCCTGTTGCCAAAGATAGGGCAGGGGGCACTTCTCAAAAGAGAGAAGTAACCTCACATACTGCCATGAACCACAAATGCTTCTAGTCCCGGGAGGCTGTGCCTGAAATCGATTTATCTGAAACAAACTTAGAAGGCGCTATATAGACACACGCCAATGGTTTGCATCCAGAAAGGAGAGTTCATCTGTCTTGAGTTTATGATGGAGGGTGGAATCTCATGTGAAAAAAGACTGTTTATTAAACACACACTAGTTACCTCGCCTAGGTTTTTTCCCCCACTGTTCTCTGGATCTGTGTTCCTTGTCTAAAGAACAGACTGGAAAATTAATATAAATGTATGAGTGTCCATAGGTTTACCAGATAGCAACTGTGAAGAAATGGTACAGGGGGTGGGGAGTGATAGGCATCTATATAAGAAAGAGTCCCCCAAAATGGGACATCTGGTCACCCTAAGTGTCTGTAGCCAAAATAGCTTTATCCTAGTTCTATTCTAATCTGGGCAAGTGATTTATGGTACCTGCATGGAATTATGGATCCTAATTTACTTCCAATCAGGCTTATCTGCCAGTGGAATTATGGAACTGCTGGTGTCTGTGCAAGCAAAACAATTCTGAAGTAGGAGTTAGACATGTAAACAAGTTACTAGAATGTCAGTTTAGTTCAAAATTACCTAGCCCAGCTGATGCTATGAGCCAACCTTTGCCGCTTATGCAAGCAAGACTGTCACGTGAAACCCAAAACAAAATACAAAGGTAGTAATTTTGACACTATTTTAAGTTCTCTGGAATTTTATCAGTGCTGTAAGCTCCTATGCTGCTCTAATCAAAGATTCAATTAGTGGTAACATCTTTAGTTTATAAGCCAATTCAAAGCATCTTCCCTTTGCCTAAGAAGCTGTTGGTTCTCTTCACCACAATGCTCTTGTGTACATATAACTTGATCACGTTTCTGTTTAAAATAGGCAGCGCGTTCTGACCTATCTGCAGTATTTTTGTGCTCAGGTTGCCTAGATGACCAAAAAAAATTAAATCCTCAGCTTGAGGGGGTTTCTTGCGGAACACCTTTTAGATAACTTTTTAATTTTCTGAAATAGTTTCTTAAATCTTGACACCTTTCAGATTTCTGTAGCTAATAACATTTTACTTATGGTACAGTAGGTCAAGCTATACTATTTGATACAGTATCTGTTACAAATAAGTTTAAAGCTTACAAAATTGAAGACAAAGGTAAAAGAGGAAGTTACTTCACAACTTAGCAAGAGTATGTCCTTAAGTCTAACTAGTTACTCAACCTACATCTCCTGTGTGTGAAACACAGACAGCATCTGCTTGCTGTCTTGCATGTTTTAAAGGCTTAGGACTAAATTATGCCAAGCATTCTGGCCCATAGGTGGGTGTATATAACACTATTGTTAATAAGCTCCTTAGCTTCTGTATTGTCATTACAATCAGTTTCTTTGAATACAGTTTTTAGTAGCACACCGTTCTGAAAGATGGTGGAACCAAAATTGCTAGAGACCTCTAAGTTTCTGTTTGATGGGTACCTATTGGAGATGGTCTAGAAAATGCCATATTCTGGGTTCTTTCCAGTCTTAATGTAAATCTGTGACCAGCATATTCACGTGTCTGTCTATATAAGGGTTTATGTAATTCAGTCTCCTCTATGTTGGGTGTCTAAATGCTATAATGTTGCTACTCTATTCAGTTTTCATACATACAGGGATGCTCATAAAAATGCCATAGATTCAGGGGGGCTGGAACAGTTTTTATAGTGGGGATGCTGAGAGCCATTTAACCAAACCATAAGCCCTGTATATGATGGAAACCACTTCAAGCCAGGGGGTGCGGCAGCACTCCTAGTTCCAGTATCTATGCATAGATTAGCTTTCTGGATGGTTCCAAGTTCTCCTAGGTCTTCGCTTCAAAACAGTTGAAGAATAAAATGCTTCCTCCACTAGGTGGCAAAAGAAACAAGTGTGTGTTAGATAAAGAAGAATGTCTGGAGTAAGATAAGTGACTAAGGATGACTGGTATGTCTGCTATGCATGTAGAATAGAGCTAGTCAATATTTTATGACGGAAAAATGGTTTTTTTTAGGAAAATGTCACTTCCATTAAAAAAAATGTAGCTGGGAAATGTTTAAATGCAACAATGTTTTTTTTTGTTTGAGGTGCACTTTTCATCTTTTTTTTTTTTCCAAAATGGAAATGAAACAAACCAAAATTTTCAGACTTCTTGTGAAAAGTGTGGGGTGAGGGGATGGAGGAGAAACAAAATTTTTAAAAAACCCTGAAATTTCTGGCAGGGGAAAAAAAAACCCTCAGTTTTACAACCAGTCCTCATGTCTGGTGAAATTGATCCCAGGGCAGAAGGAGGGCATGAGACCTAGATACAATCCTAGTTTCATTTAAGCCCTTAGGGTGACTTTAAAGACCATAATCACTTATGGGGGTGTATGTCATTGTGAAACTGTATTGTTCTTTTTTCTGCATGTGCACTTTTTAAAAAAATCTCAAAGAACTCCACCTATGTGCGGACCTAGTGGCCATTTTATTTTTAGCATTACTGCAGCTTGCTAGAGGGGGGCTCACACACTGTGCTCTCTCTCACCTGCACCCTAGACTTTACTTCTGTTCATTCTTTTTGTTTTTTTCTTTAGTTTTAAAACAGTCATTCTGAATGAATGCAAAATTCTACAGGGGTAAGTGGATAGCACTCCCTTGAATTCAATGGAGTTGCTTTCATTTACACCAGCATAGAATTTGGCCCTGAAAGTGTATCTTGGTGTGCAAAAACAAAATAAGAAATACCCTGCTAGTGAATGTGTTGTCACGATCTGCTCTAACAGCTGGTACATCGTAGGGTAGCAACCTACTTCTGCTACAGTCTAACGGTCTTACTCCTTTAGCTCAAGCACAGCCCTTTAGTTCAAGCCTTACTAACCATACATACAGGGAATTGTTCCACTAACACTTATATTATTTGGTTCCAACAATGAACTAGGAGCCACATGGCATGTCCCCCCAAAAGTGCCAGATAAGGATCACATCAGCTCACTCACCTAGTACATCATCTTTAGTGTTATATCCTAGTCAATAAGACTCTGCCACCTAGTATCTCATCTGATGTGCCACATAAAATTAAGTGGAAAGAGAAATAGATACGGCCTTTCTCTCACTCTTTGCCTGCCTTGTCTAGTTAGATTGTAAACTCTGAGCAAGGACTCTTTTATTCTATTTGTACAGCACAATATGGTCCCAATAGCCGTTGCAGTCCTGTATGTGCTACCGTAATACAAATGAATGATAAATGCTGAACTAGGCTGCATAAAGATTGAGACATCAAAACACAGTTTTACCATTAAGTATATTTATCATAATAGAGTCAAACGCACCGTTTCCCCACGTACATAATATTACAAGCAGAATGTTGTTTTCCCAGTGAACAAGGGTTTTTGTATCAATTCCAAAAATAAGTTTTGCATTTTAGCATTGCTGCGATCTTCTTGGAAACAAACGTCCATTTTGCAATAACTTCTAAAATGAAACCAGAAATGAAGATCAAATGACACAGAAGGATCTTAAACAGGCCTTTAGAAAGGGCAAGTGCATAAAGGCCTCAGAACTAATGGCGTTTCCTGAAGGTAACGTACCACACATATTAGTGAACAATATTGAATTGTATTTAATATACTCTTGGAGTGAGATTGATACACATAAATGTGCAGACCAGCCTGTGATATGGTGATGATGGGATATCTGAAGCTTAGGCAGATGCTGAGTAGGGCGTGAATAACTAAACCTTTCCTTTACATAGTACGTACTTGCCCTAAGGACAGATTAAAACCTACCGAAGTCAATGGAGATACTGCAACGGACCTGAATGGACTTTGGTTCAAGCTCCTCGTGAACAAATGCTAGACTTAACTGAATCATTACAATAAAGGCTTGTATCAGGGTGAGCACCTAAAGGGAAATTGAACTGTTCAATAATTAAAGGGACACAGTATAAAAAAAACATGGGTTGGATTGATTTTAAACTTGTGTCAATGGTGGATTCTCTGTAACTTGGAGTCTTTAAACCATGATTTGAGGACGTCAGTAACTCAGCCAGAGGTTAGGGGGTCAGTTACAGGAGCGAGTGAGTGACATTCTGTGGCCTGCGAAGTGCAGGAGGTCAGACTAGATGATCTTGTTGGTCCATTCTGGCCTTAAAGTCTGTCTTTCCACTCTTAGCATGTTGAGTAGTTACTGATTCCGCAAACAATCCCATTAAAAACAAATAGGACTGCTTGTGGAGTATGCTGCTCCACAACATGTGTGGATGCTAGCATCAGGTCCTCTGCTTAAAAAAACCTAACTGTTAATAATTGCAGCTTGGATTAACAGCTGTGCAGAGGATGGAAATTCTGTTTTGTGCAGAATTTTGAGACTTCAATATTTAGCCTTGTTCTAAATCGGAATAAAAACCCACCATTTTGAAATTCTCTGCAAATGACACATTCATTTCAGGTTGGTTTAAACAATACATTATGGCAATTTGTTTAATTTTGACTCTTGTCATTTCATTTTATTATATTTTAATATAATACAAGTCACTGCCAAACAAAAATCAAAACGTTTTATTCTGAAAATGTCAATCCCATTTTGATGGTGCTTTTTTCCCCAGTTCCCTCCTAAAAGGAAATTCCAGTGCAAACAACCAAGTTTTGCAAAGCATTTTGATTTGATGGACCTGTAGGTCCTCACAAAATATGATTCTTACAAAGTTTCTCTGACCAGCTGAGACTTTCAAAAATGGAAATGGAAAAAAGAATTTACACTATTTAGTTTGCAATGTTGTAGTAGCTGTGTGGGTCCCAGGATATATGAGACTCATGCAGGAGTGAGGTAATGGCTTTCATTGGACCAACTTCTGTTTGGTTACAGAGACCACTTTTTGAGCTCCACAGAGCTGGTCTTCAGTTTAGCATTTCACTGTGGTTGGTTAATGAAATTATGCTAGTTAATTTCACCTGCTGTTTATTTTCTGTTTCAGTTCCTATTCCCCTGTACTAGCCTGATTGTAAAGCCTGTACTTGCTCTGATCAGTACTTGCTCCCAGAGTAGATGCACTGAATACAACAGGACTGCATGGAGCAGCTGTTGTTGGTGTGCAAGGATGTGGGTTTGGCTGCACAGGCCAAGTTCATCTTCCTTTTGCAAGATGGAGCTCTGGTGTAGACTGCACGGAGCAGATCAGACTGTGGATGCCATAAGCTGCAGCCTGCCTCTGCCTCCAGTCTTATATTATTTTTATTCAAGCATCTCATAACTGTTCAGTATGAGCTCAATGCCTTAATGAGAATAACAACACGGGTTATTTGTGTGAGAAATCACTTAAGCAGATGAGTGAGGGTTACACAATTTGCCCTAGTCTTTAAATCTTCAAAACCTTTCTAGTAAAACCCCTTTGTTCTGCTATATAAAATAAATGTTGGGTCTGACGTATTGTTGACAGTATCCTTTTTGTTACATGCAAAGTGGCATTTTCAGAAGGTTGGGGGAGATTTTCAAAGGGCAATTAGGCACTCAACTCATTGAAAGTCAATGGGAGTTAAGCAAATACACACAGGCTAGTGAACAAAGCACTGGACTTGGACTCAGGAGACCAAGGTGCTATTCCTGGCTCTGTCACTGGTCTGCTGAGTGACCATGGGTAATTCACTTTGCCTACTTGTGCCTCAGTTTTCCCCATCTATAAAATGGGGATAATGATGCTAACCTCTTTAGTAATGTGCTTTGAGATCTACTGACAGCAATGCTAAATCAGTGCTTAATGTTATTTGTGCCTTTGAAAATCTCCCTCAGCCAATATTTTTTGTCTTTACACTCACTATGTAGAATAGTTGGTGGTGTTGAAGAGAAATAATAATAAAAAAAAAAAGAGGCAGGAGGTGGTGCTCATTTCTGAGAGTAGTGCTGCCCAGTTCTCCAGCTGAGAAGGGCTCTGAAGTGCTCTCCTGTTTGCTAAAAGTCTATGTTCTTGAAGTCTACTGAACACCGGAATCGGCCATCAATGAACCTGGAGCATATAAAGTTTGGCAAACACGGGCAAGTGTGGTGTTGGCGTTTTCCAAGGAAAGGGACCTTGAGGAGAAAATGGAAGAGACAAAAGACATTGCAAAAAATGTCAGAACTTCAACTACAGAGCAATGCTAGGAAAATCCTTGGCTGGGTGAAACAGACTTCTCCCTATCTTCCTGTAGGGGTTTCATGTTCAGTGACAATGAGCCAAATCCTGAAGTTCTTTACTCTGGCCCCAATCCAGCAAAGCACTTAAGCTAATGGATAACTTTGGCCATGTGAATAATCCCCACTGGCTTCAATAGGACTGATCAGATGCAGTATTGTCAATGCCAAGTGTTCAAAACTCAGGAACTTGGCTGGACAAATCACAAGCCTTTTTAAAAAAGGATTGCCTTATTTAATTAGCCTCCAAGTTTGAATTTTTAGGGGGCACCCGGGTCTTGTTTAACCAGCTTTTCTTTACAATCATGGGGGTTAGCAATTGCTTCTTTTTAAAATGAAAGCTGAGGTTCTCACATAATGGCATGACTCCAAGAGCTGGGGCCTTGGGTAAAAACACCCGCTGCTACCCGACTGAAAAGAAAATGGTCAGAGTTGGCAACCCTGCAAATCAAAGCCTAATCCTCCTTGCTGACAATGGGGTTGCAGGATTGGGTGCTTGATCCTGACTTGGGTATCCTCATTAAGCTCATTTGGACCAAAGCCATCTGAGGCTCTCAACTCAAAACTCCTTACAGTCATGAGTGAATTTAGCTTGGCAACTCCTGGGAGTAGGGTGACCAGGTGTCCGGTTTTGGACTGGAACACCCAGTCAAAAAGGGATCCTGGTGGCTCCGATCAGCAATGCTGACTGGGCTGTTGACTGGTTGGCAGCGCCACACTGCCATGTAGCAGGGCTGGCAGGCTCCCTGCTAGCTGCCACACCACACAGCTCCTAGGTTGGGAAGCAGTCGCCACGTCGGGCTCCTAGCCTTAGGAGTGGCCAGGGGGGTGCATGTGCTGCCCCACCCACAGGCGCAACTCCCATTGGCTGGGTCAGGGCAGGTGAGGAACTAGCATGAGTGTGACTCATGAGTGCTCAGCAGGCAGCCGTTGAGGGGTCGTAGGGTGTCTTGACTGTACAGGTGGAGAAATACAGTTCCCCTTTGGATCCTCCCTTAAAACATGCTAGTCTCACAGCCCTGCCTGCATGATTCCCTGCCCAGCCCTTCCATGCTGTCTGCTGCTTGGGCTGTCCTCTCACCTCTCACATGCATTGGTGTTAGGTTGTCACCCTCTTAGGGATGGGGGCCTGGTCACTGTACGTGTTCTGAACAGAGCTCCCCGTGCTCTGTAGACAAGTGTGACGTTATTGATATAAACTGGGACCATATAGAACATGGGTTTGCAACCAAGGTCCTGTAGTGGCACCAAATCTTATGTAAAGAGGGTCATATAAAGTGTCTAAGACCAGGTTATAGGTTGCTGGTTATGATTATGCTGTCTGTATGTCTGTATCATTTTGTAGTTGAAGTTATGAGTATTGGCTGTATACTGTCTGTATTTCAAATTTGTGCTGTATTTCTGGGAAAAATCCCAGACAAATTGGTGTTAGCTCTGCCTAGCCTGCCTGATGGCCCATTAAGGACCATCAGCTACATAATTGACCCATTGAGAGGAGGCAGATAAGCCTTGTAACTCAGCAGGGTGTGCAGAAACTTGCCCATGTGACTGCAGACTCCATTTTGCTGTAATTTTCCACAGTAAGAACAAAGAAGTGTTCTTACACCTGGAAGAGCCTATATAAGGCTGATGCCTCATCTCCATCTTGTCTTCAATCCTGCTTCTTACCTCTGGAGGGACTTTGCTACAAGCTGAAGCTCTATACAAGGGACTGATGACCCATCCCAGCTGAGGATGTACTCCAGAGATTTGATTTGAACCTGAAGTTTACTCCATCGCTGCTACCAGCCTGAACTAAGAACTTTGCCATTACTGTATGTAATTGATTCCATTTAACCAATTCTAGCTCTCATCTGTATTTTTTACCCTTTATGAATAAACCTTTAGATTTTAGATTCTAAAGGATTGGCAACAGCGTGATTTGTGGGTAAGATTTGATGTGTATATTGACCTGGGTCTGGGGCTTGATTCTTTGGGATCAAGAGAACCTTTTTCTTTCATTGGGGTGTTGGTTTTCATAACCATTCTTCCCCAGGATGTGTGGGACTGGTGGTGATACTGGGAGACTGGAGTGTCTAAGGAAATTGCTTGTGTGACTTGTGGTTAGCCAGTGGGGTGAAACTGAAGTCATTTTTGTCTGGCTGGTTTGGTTTGCCTTAGAGGTGGAAAAACCCCAGCCTAGGGCTGTGACTGCCCTGTTTGAGCAATTGATCCTGAATTGGCACTCTCAGTGGGTCCGGCCAGAACCGCATTGTCACAGTAAGTAGAGCCCCATTCAGTGCCTTGCAGTACGTTGCATGGCGAGTCGTGAGCCAAGTTGGGAACAGAACCCAAGGGCCCTGCGTCCAGCCCACTGCTTTCACTATTGGACAATGCTACCTATTTCCCCTGAATCTAGGAACCAGCATTTTCACACTGGGGTGTGTAAAGTTACCCCTTTAAAGTGGGGGTGGAGGAGCTAAGGCACCCAATTCCCCTTGAAAGTCACTTTGGCTTCTTTGACCATCCCAGTGGGCAGTGACATAGGAACAGCTTGACTTCTAGAGGTGCTGGGGTCTTCAGGAGGCCCCCCCCCCACCTGTTTCTCATTCTGTTCTACTTCACTTTTCATAGATTTAGAGATTCCAAGGCCGGACGGGACCTCTGTGATCCTCTAGTCTGATCTGCTGCATCTCCCAGGCTAGAGAACCACTCCATAATAATTCCTAGAACAGATCTAGTAGGAAAACATCCATCAAGATTTAAAAATGGTCAGTGATGGAGAATTCACTGTGACTCCTGGTAAATTGTTTCACTGGTTAATGACCTCCCTTGTTATAAATGTAAGTCTTCTTCCCAGCCTGAATTTGTCTAGCTTCAACTTCCTCCCTGTAACAGGGACGGGAGGGCCAGACCCTCCGCTGGTGTGAGAAGTTCCATTGAAGTCAGCCATGCTGCCTGCATTTGGACCCGCCCGCCAGGGCCGGCTCCAGGCCACAGCACGCCAAGCGCGTGCTTGGGACCAGTGGACCCTCCGCAGCCACCCCTGCAGGAGGTCCACCGGAGCTGCAGGACCGGCGAGCAGCAAAGCGCCCCCCGCGATGTGCCGCCATGCTTGGGGCAGCGAAATGGCTAGAGCCGGCCCTGCCGCCCCCAATGAGTACACATCATTCCCAAGAGTTAACTGAACTGTGACGCGCAGTGCTCCTGATTCTCCTCTCCCCTTTCCTGGTGCAAGGCCACTGGAGCCGGTCCTGATTGACATGCGTGAGAGCAAGATCAGGCCCTGTGAAGTATAGTGGGAGGAGAAGTTTGGAGTAAGTAGTCCTGTTGTGTGGATGTTTGTGACTGGGGACTAATTGCACCAGATTTCTGGGGGAGAAGGGAATACTGATTAATTTTCTCCTTACCTCTAGACACTAGAGAATCCATAGGGGCATAGGCCTGGAAAGGACCTGCTGGGTTATGAGATCCTGTCCCTGCTATCACAGGCAACCCTGTCAGAATCCCATTCATATACTTACCAAACTCCACCTTCAAATCAGCTGAGTTGTTTGAGCGCCCCCTCCCCACTTCTTTTACTGGGAGGCTGTTCCAGAACCTCTGTCCTCTGATTAGAAACCTGCTTCTAAATTCCAGCCTCAGTTTATTTCTGGCCGGTGTATCCTCAGTTGTTCTTGTACCAGTGCTGTCCATTAGCTTCAATAGTTCTTCTCCCTCCTTGATGTTCACCCCTTGATGTATTTAGAGATTCCTGGGAACCCCTTGACTGTCTGTAATATATAATCCCAGGCAAGCTCTCTGCTTTCCCCAGGTGGTTTAAATTTGTTTATAAACCTTCACCTGCCACTCGAACTGCTGTGTCATTGCTCCATCTCCTGGTGGATACAACACATGCTAGAGATTAGTGGCTGGACCCCATGTAAGTTAACTGGGTTTTGCTGCCAGTTTTTTTGTGGGGAGGGTTGGGATTTCACCCCTGGGTTCTATTCCCAACTCCACCAGTGGCTGTGTGATTCTAGGCGTCGCAGTGTTGTAGCTGTGTCGGTCCTAGGACATCGGAGAAATGAGATGGGTGAGCTAATATCTCTTATTGGTAAGAGAGATCTGCTTTTGAGCCACAGTTGCTCAAGCTTGTCTCTCTCTCTCTTCCCCCCACCCTAGAAATTGGTCCAGTAAAAGATATCACCTTGCCCATCTCCTCTCTCTGATCCTGGGCTAATCACTTAGGGCTAGATGTTCAAAAGAACATGGCATCTGTTTGGGCGGTAATAAACAGACGGATTTCTGCAACAGCTTGGCACACTGACCCCAGCTGTGCTCTTGGCAATGCTGGCCTGGAGCCTCTGGTTATGCAGTCATTACAGGTGTAGTCTCATTGAATAAAGGTTGTAGAATCTAGACCACTCTGCCTCAGTTTCCCCTAGCTTTAACATGGGGATAATGCTTCCCTCAGAAGGAAACTTATACAGTACGTGGAGGGCCTCAATAATGAAAGGGGCTGAGCAGGGCAAATTATTGGGATAAACTATCCCTTGGCTATCAGCAGCAATCATTTAGCTGTTTTTGCTGAGATTCAACATTAGAACAGCCAGGGTGGAAAGGGCCTGGATTCCCCAATGTCTTCAACTTCCTCCTTCGCCTTTCCTCCATTAGTCCTTCTCATTCCCCATCCTCTCTCCCTCCTTCCTGGTATTAAATGGAGAGGTGAGGAGCTGATAGATGTTTATCTCCTCACTTTTCAAAACAGTCCCTTATGAAATTTAAGCCTCAAGAATTTATCTTTATTTCCCCTTCACAGCGATTTTAATAAAGTCTGATCCCTTTTGAATCTTCCCAATCTCCTGCAGGCTGATCCCGGGCACAGCGCCCTGCATTATTTACTGAGTCTCCCTCCACAAGATCAATATCTGAGGAGTTATTAGCAGAGTCCTTCAAAGGCCTTAGCAACTGGTGTAAGTACTCCCACTTTGTAGTAATCCTAGGGCTTTTGTGCTGCGTGCTGGACAAAGTCACCGAGTTTTGAAGGTTCACAGATGTTATCCTGGCTTCGGGTTTGCTTTGTTGAGTATTTAGAATTCAATCTCAAGTGACAAAAGCACCTTTCTTTAAATAAACTGAATGCACAGACTGAGCCCCCTGGAGCCACGTGCACTGCACTAGTTGAGCTGTTAAACAGGCTTGTACAGCTCTGGCTATAGGTCAGCTGTGAGCTCTAGAAGCTGTGACAGGTTGATGTTAGTAGAGCGCTGTTTGAGGATCTAGCTGAAAGCGCAAGTGGTCATGGTAGGGGAGGCCCGGAAGCCGAGTGTCAGGACTCCTGGATTCTCTTTTCAGCTCTGCATGTTTGGGTAAATCTCTGTGTGCTGATGCAAATATGGGGAAACTGATGCACATATTAGTTACCACAGGCCATGCAGGGATTCTCAGTTTGAGAGCAGAGCCCAGGTTGCTTGGGTCCCAGACCAGTGCCTGCCCCACTAGCATATACATCCACAGATGGGTGGCATTGTGCGTCCTGATCCCTGAAAGTCCTTCAGACTAGAGTGGTATATTAAACTAAAAATTACAAGCTGCCCCTTTAAATCCTAAGGGGTTTCCTAGTCTTGCTAGTAGGCTAGGGGGCTTTGTAGGAACATCTGTAATTGGAGTCCCTCTGCAGAAAGCCAGTCTAGAGTAAGCTAGGATGAGTTGTGCCTCTGTTTTAGCAAGCAGCCTGTTTTCTCTCTCTCTCTCTCTCTTTTTGGGCTCTTCTATGTTTATCAAGAAATAAGGTAATGTTACATTGCAACCTTCCTGCAAGAGAATTCTCTGTATGCCATGAACATACCTTACAGTATCTGGTTAGCTGGGTTATAGTGCAGCCTAGACTAATGCGATGTGCCATTTAAAAAAAACAAACAAAAAACTAGCTTTGAACTCATCCCTCTCAGAGAAGAGTAGATCTAGAAAATATAGATGCAGCAGTATTGAAAAACATCAGCCTCTGGGCCACTGCTTAAACTAGGCTGTGAAAGGGTTAAGGCTGCTGGGCCATACCTTGTGACTGAATGGGTGGCATTCATCCCCTTCCTGTCCGAGTGGAGTGCACATCCTGAGCCCTCGAAGCCACAGACTGATTGCACAGCATGTCCCGGCTCCACACTGCAGATCCCTCTCACACGCCTAATGAGGAGGCAAAACAAACACCAATTAGGCAGAGGTGCGTTCAGATAGGCTTTAGCATGTGCCAGGGAAAATTCCTGTTCCAGGAGGATCGGTAAATAAGTCAAGCTGAGCTGGGCTGGTAAGTGCTTCAAAGACTGGCATCAATTCTTAATTGGAACAAGAGACACTTTAAAAGCCACACATCTCAGGTTAAGTTGATGAGGGCTTGTGATGAGCGAGAATCCAATTCTGTCTAGAATGGCTTTACATGAGCTTTTCTGACGTGTTCAGGACTCAGATGCCAACAGAAATGAAAGGTATTTGTGCTCCTGAGGCTGACAACTATGATATACAAGGTGAGCTAGGGAAGCCAGCCATGCTGAGTTCAAGGCAGCCCAGCAATAAACCAATGGCTTCATAATAAAATAGTCACTTATTTGTTTGCATTATAGTCAGTCAGGGATCAGGATCCTGGCAGAAATCAGTGTTGCTCCCATTGAAATTAACAGCCATGCTGATTTACACTGGCTGAGGATCTGGCCCCAGATCTTTCATTCTCCAGAATCTGGGAGCCAAAAACTGAATGCCGGGAACAGGTAACATGTAACCAAAGATCATGGTTCTAGGCCCAAATATTCTAGGAAATGCTGAGAGCTAAAGGAAGTTCTTTTCTTTTGACAATCTGTACAGATTTTAACTTCGGAAAGTAGGGCTCCAATCAGGCATTTGAAAAGTGCCCCTACCTGGCATTCTTATTTCCCATATCCAAAATCTCCAAGTTACTGTACGGTGCAGAGTGACGAAATGCTCCACTTACACTGGTTTGAGACATTTGGCTAATATCAAGCAAGCTGACACCAATCAATGGGAGACTGGTCTGAGAAAGGGCCACAGGTTTTAGCTTCTCAGCGGCTAAAATTGCACATATGGCTAGAATTTGATCCCCTCCCTTACACAGCCTTTATTTTCACAAGCGATCCTACTGGGCCTTTATTTCACAAATGATCCTACTGAAATCAGCGGGAGTTTTTTGCTGCTTTTGAGAATCTTTACTGTTTACTTGGTGGTGGAGTGTCATAATTTTAGGGCTATTTTTTAATTTATTTTTAGTATTTCATTTAACAATGGATGAAATGAAGTGAAAAAGGCCTTTGTTCTGTGTGCTTTATCAGACTAAGGATAGCCACTAGACTTTAAAAGGAAGAATATTGGAGTTCACAACGGAAACCAGTGGGATAGGATTGCAATCTCTTCTGGAGTATTTGTGTGTGTGCATTGAGAGACAAACAGACGAGCAACTATAAAAGTTTCAATTTTTAAAACAAACTAGATTTGATCAGTAAGGTGTGTGTAAAAAAAAAAAAAAAAAAAAAAAAAAAAAAAAAAAACTTTTAGAAGGAGAGCCTGATGATGATCCTATTTAAGTCAATGGTAAAACTCCCAGCTGTGGGACCAGGATAGGGCTCAAATTGCACAGAAAGGCAGGTGTGAATTTTGGGGGGCGGGGGGGGAAACAAATTGTACATTTCTCTTTTGAAATGAAGTTCTCTTCTTTAAACAATTTCTTGGACATAAGTCTCCACTACAAATTTATTTGTAGGGAGAAGAAAGGGATAGTTTAGGATTTACTTTCTGTCATGAGAAAGTGAATCCACTTTTTCGTATTTTAATCCTTTCCTGAATTCATGTCTCTGAAATGGAAAACAAGGGAAGCCCGGAGTTTGAAATGTAAAGAAACATAAGGTGCTGTGGAGTGATGCTCAGGAATCTCACTATTGCTCTGTGCTTGGACTTCAGCCTGGCTCCTCCAACAACTCAGAGTTCACTGTAACCCAAGAGCAGCTTAATATCATGCTCTCACATAAGTAGAATTTATACACCTCCAATGCAAATGAACTCTAGTTAAATACATCGCTTGGACTCTTTGCCTCTCTCCTTTTCTCTTTAAATTTGGATCTTTTCTTCCTCTTGAGATAAACTCTTAATTCTTTGGATATAAATTAATGAGACTGATGTTAATTGGGATGCTAGGGCAGATAGGTTAAATTGACTTCAGTGGAGCTAGGACAGCTTATGCCAGGTGAAGATCAGGACCTCTTTCTGAAGATGCTGTGTTCCTATCACTTCTAGTGAAGCCAGTGACCATTTGAATGCTCAGTACCTCCTGAGATCAAAGCCCACAAAATACTCATGGGCCCGTGACTGTTAACACATCCTGGCCTTTGTGTTGAGTTTGTTAGAACGTGATATTTTTCTCAGCTTGAAAACTTAACACTTCTCCCCTCCCCTCTTTGACTCAAATACCAGTTTATGGCATGCTAGTGTTATGAACTGTTCCCCAGCCTGATTTTTATCTGCAGACATTTCTCTCTCTCTGGATTCATAGCTGATAGAGTATAAAAGATGATCAGTAAGAATTTAGTGTTTAGTCTAACTCATTAAAAAGTATTGGATCCTTGTATCATTCAGCTAGCCGTGTCTCATTCCAGAGAGAATTTAATTAGATACGAGTGATCACAGCTCAAAAAAAAACCATGTATAATTAAAACCATTATTTGTGTTACTAATAAACCAAACAAATGTAAAAATCATAACACATTTTTCCCTATTTATTCGATTTCTTTAATTTTTTTTCTATAACTTCCTGCTCAAATGCAGGGGTGGGGGAATCAAGTCTGTTTCACTTTTTGTTTATAGTCCATGTCACTTTCAGATTCACTGAGCAGCAAGTGCTGGTGAAGGAATGTTTGATTTAGTTCAAACTAAGAGTTTCCATCAGAAACAGAAAATTAAAACCACACAAGCATTTCTCTTGGGGTTAAGATTGCTTATTTTTATCACTGATCTGTTGGGACCAAAATTTGAGCTAATACACACACAATGATATTTCATTATAATTAATATAAAGACTGCTTATATCTTCAAGCATCAGTATACATTTTTGCTGTTCGTATTCTTATTTGAGCTTTCAGGAGGAAATTCTTTTCTGAATTACAGAAAATAAATATTTTCACTACTAAAGATGCGATTATCTTCTCTGATCTTAGGGTATCTCGTACCACCCACATCTCAGAAGGAATACAAGATCTCAGACATGTTCAGATGTCACATTAGATAGGCAAGAAAGTCAGACTTACCCCAGTGATGACTGCACATTTGTAAAAAGTTATTAAAAGGAAGAAGCACAAGATTTGGATGACCGTTTTCATGGTAACTAGGAAAATAAGGAAACTCTTCTCTCTCTGGTGTGCCAGAATAACCGTGCGGTGTCTGAAGTCCTTGTCCCCTTTCTCCTCGCTCTCCTTCTGATGAGATCTGAGAGCACCCTCCCTCGCCTGGCTCTGTATATAATATCTCAGCCCCTTCAATCTCCTTCACTGATGTGATGTTTTTTTCTGATGATCTCAGAATAGGCAGATGACACCCAACTCTGCTGATAGGGGGATGGTGGAGGTGGGGGCAGAATTAATAAACTAGAATGAGGAGAAGACTATCATTCTACTCTTACAAATTATGCCATTTTTAAAATGATTTAGAAACATCTGGATTTGTTTTAAAGTGTCCTCCTATAGCCACTATAAATTTGTGTTAGCATAAAATTAAGGGTTTGCACCTTTTTGCAAAAACAAAGACACAATTAGGCTGATTTCCACCCCCCCATGCTAGTGCAGAACATGCAAACTGTTGGTACCTGATAAGTGTGTTTAGCATGTTGTGTGGGTGTGGGGGAGAATTGAGAGAAAATATTATATCTGAATATAGTATGTAAATATTGTAATGTAGGTTTGAAAATATTCTGTGTCTGTTTATATTTGAAATATCTTCCAAAACATTTTAAGTCTAGGAAACAATATGAACAACACACTTGCTTAAATAGATACATAGATAATTATAACCTGTGAAAAGTCATATTGGTATTTCACATGATGGTCCAATGGACAGAGAACGCAGCTGGGTTTCAGGAAACTTCTATTCTATTCCTGACTCTGCCACTGACCTGCTGTGTGACCCTAGCCAAGTCTCTTCACCACTCTGTGCCTCAGTTTTCCTTCCCTCTAATGCTGGTCCAAATTCAGAATGTCTGTTCCATGGGAAAGTTCAAAATTTTGTTTTCATTCCAAACTGGAACAAAACCAAAAAGTTGCCCCAAAATGAAATTATTTCAAAGAACTATTTCAGGTCTATCAAAATGTTTTTATTTCTTTCAAAACCAAAAAAGTTTTGTTCTGATTTTGACTTTTCAGTTTTGTTTAATATGTTAAAGAATATCATTTCAAAATGTAAAGTCATTTAAAAAAAATCAGAACATTCCATTCTGAGGCAGTTGAAACAGAATGTTTCATCCTTATCTAAACACTTTCACTCTCCACCCCCCAATGAAATGATGTTGAAATTGACACATTGCAATGGAAATCGTCACGTTCAACAACCCAGCATTTTCACTGGAGAGAATTTTTGACCGCTCTACCTCCCCCCCCCCCCCTTTGCCTGTCTTGTCTACTTAGACTGTAAGTTCTTTGGGCTGGGGCTCTGTCTCTCAGGCCTTGTCAACATTTGTGGCAGCATGGAGGGAATGTGTGGCAACCCGCAACCATGAAAAGCAGCCTGCGTCCATGCTGTGTTGTGTAGCAACACGCAGCCATGAAACTAAGACTCCGGCAGCAGGAGCTACTCTGCTTAAAAAAAATAACAGTGTAGATATGGGTGGCACTTTCTGAGTGTGTAGAGAGCTGTGTAGGGTAGATGCTCTGTGTTCAGGTGTGTCTGTACTCCTCTAAGCAGTGACTCCCTGTCTACACAGTTCTTTAGCCCCATGCTAAGATGCATATGGTGTGTGTTGTCTACACACCGCTGTATGTGTACACAGAGCCTTACTCTATGTATGTGCAGCACTGATACGAAAGGCTCTCAGATTTGGCCCCTAGGCACCACTGTGATAAAAACAATAAGACAGGGATAATTACACTGCCCTTCCTTTGTTAAATACTTTGAGGTTTACAGATACAAAAGCTCTAGCTAAGAGGTAAATATTACTGAGGCTGACATTTGGGAGTTTTCCAAGGTGCCTGAATCCCATTTGGAGTTAGATGCCTAACTCCCATAGGGTCCCTTTTGAAAAGTCCTGTCTGTAGGGGCTTTCCTGTCCTAATGAGAGGAACCTAGAAGCCAGATGCAGGCCTGGGTTCCAATGCTCACTGGAGTCAGTGAGTCTTCCTAGTGACTTCAGTGGACTTTGGAGCAGGAACCTGGAGAAGACCACATTTGTCTGGATCGGGTCCTATCGTCAGGTTATATTCATAAGTAGGCTTGGCAGAATTCTGTTTCTGGTAGGCTTTTTCCAATTTCAAAAGTTAATGTCAATGTTCATTTTTAAGCATTTTTTTCCCAATTTTTATCAGTTGTTTTCACAGTTGCAGGAAATTATGGGGGTATCAGGCATTAAGGGTGGGAGACAGCATTATTTAATGACAGAAGACATTGTGAGTCGAAAAGTTAAGGCTTTTTAACCCTTAACACACACACTATCATCACGTATCAAAATATGCCAAGTAAACAGCCCTCCATGAAACTCAAGTAAGTTCTCAATCCTATTTTTCTTTGCTAGCTGTAATTTTCAATTCACATTGATAGAAATATTTGTGTGTACAGTGAAATTGACATCTGAACCACATTTACCAATAAAAGTTGAATCCTTCTAAGCATTTTCAGAAGCTTATTAGTAGCTGCATTTTATTCCTTAACCCTGATAAAACCCACATAGTGGCATGAGCAAGAACTGCTATCCATGAGCAAGGGCGGCTCTAGCCATTTCGCCGCCCGCAGCACGGCCATACGCCGCGTGGGGCGCTCTGCCGGTTGCCGGTCCCGCGGCTCCACTGGACCTCCCTCAGACGTCCCTGTGGAGGGTCCGCTGGTCCTGCGGCTCCGGTGGACCCATGCCTGCGCATGCTCCATCGGAGCCACGGGACGAGCGGACCCTCCGAAGGCACATCTGCGGGAGGTCCACCAGAGCCGCCTGCCACCCTCCCGGTGACCGGCAGAGTGCCCCCCGCGGCATGCCGCCCCAAGCATATGCTTGGTATGCTGGGGCCTAGAGTCGCCCCTGTCCATGAGACTCACTCTAGGGGCATGGCAAACTATTCCCTTCCCCTTTCATTTTCCAGGCTTCCCTTCTACCAGATCATAGATTATTAGGGTTGGAAGGGACCTCATAAGGTCATCTAGTCCAACCCCCTGCTCAAAGCAGGACCAATCCCCAAATTGCCCCCTCAAGGATTCAACTCACAACCCTGGGTTTAGCAGGCCAATGCTCAAACCACCGAGCTATCCCTCCCCCCATGCTGCATGTTGTCCCCTCCCCATCAGCTCTCTCGTCCCACTTTTGTCCAAGTGTATTTTTTTTAATCATTTTCTCAGAGAAAAGGTTAAAGCATCCCACAAAAAGTTCTAAAGGAACAGTCCAAAAACCTAGTGGAAGGAACAACTAACAAAGTGGCTCCAATCCTGCAAGGCATTCTGCTGGCTGGGAAGATCCCTGCACCTACATGGAGCTATATTAACCTCAATGAGCAGAATAACTTGCGGGAGAGGGGTCTCTTCCTGAGAAGAGGGAAAATGTTCTGAAGTGCCAGTCAAGGCTCAGATGGGCATATTCATCCCATGGATATTAGAACACTTCCATAGCTCATCTCACAGCCTGACGCATTAGCAGGGTCAGAGGCAGGCCAGCATCACTGCAAGATGATTCGGTCCCGTAAGGATATCAAGAATTACCTCCATTCGCATTAGCAAAGGCGGCTTGGGTGACGTCTGTGCTAGCTAATTCTCTGCACAACTCATTCTTGCAGCATTAATTATCTCCTAAAATGGATCACAGCTTGCTAGCAAGCCTTCAAGTGCCTTGTTTCTCTATGCCTGCCAGCCACTGTCTGCTGTTGACAGAAGTCCTCCCATTTGAGATGGGGACATGTTTGCTTGCTCTAGGAAACACTGGGGCAGGCTTCAATGGGTGACACTGTCTTCTCTGAGAGGAAGGATGGCTCTGTGGTTAAGGCACTGGCCTGAGCTTCAGGGGATCTGAGTTTAATTTTGGGTTTTGCCACTGACTTCCTGGGTGACCCTGGGCATATCACTTCATCTCTCTGAGCCTCAGGGATTCATCTCTAAAATGGAGGTGACAAGACTTTAGTCTGTATTGCCTGTTTTTATTACTATAGCACCCATGGAACCCATTGTGCACGGTGCTGTTTAAACACAGAATAGATGGTCCCTGATTGTAAGCTTTTGGGGGCCAGAGACTGTCTCTAAGTAGGTACATGTAAAGTGCCTAGCACAGTGAGACCTTCATTAGAGCTGCTTGGGAGTTTTCTGACAATGTTTGTTTGGGGTTTGTTTTGTTTTTTCCCCATCCTACTGGAAATTGCTGATTCATCAAAAACAAAACCATTCACTGGATAGGGTCAGTTTGGACAACTCTCTCAATTTCAAAACATTTTCTAAATGAAGAGTTTCATTGTCCAGTCTGAAGTGACTGTTTATTTAAAAATTTTAGTTCTGACTTAAAAAAAAATTTTTTTTAAAGACTTTTGATTTTGGCTTTTAAAAAAATAATTAAACAAGTCTTTTGAAATGACTGAAACAAAACAATTCATATGACCCTAATGCAGTTTTGTTTCTGATTATCAGTTCACAAAATCTATTTAAAGATTTGACATTATAGGTCAAATGACTTTAGGTTTTGTCCTGACTTGGGGTGGGAGTGGATTTTAAAATCTCCAGCTCTTCTAGGATTGGAAAACCTTCCCCATCCTCAAATCTCTTTGAGGTGTCCCAGGGCTACTGGAATACAACTAATATTGTAGGGGTATCTAGAGATCACCAAATGAAATTAATAAGCAGCAGGTTTAAAACAGAAGGAAGTATTTCTTCACACAATGCACAGTCAACCTGTGGAACTCCTTGCCCGAGGATGTTGTGAAGACCAAGACCATAACAGGGTTCAAAAAAGAACTAGATAAATTCATGGAGGACAGGTCCATCAGTGGCTATTAGCCATGATGGGCAGGAATGGTGTCCCTAGCCTCTGTTTGCCAGAAGCTGGGAGTGAGCGACAGGGGATGGATCACTTGATCATTACCTGTTCTGTTCATTCCCTCTGGGGCATCTGGCACTGGCCACTGTTGGTAGGCAGGATAGTGGGCTACATGGACCTTTGGTCTGACCCAGTATGGCCGTTCTTAACTAATTCCAACAATATCGATAGACTTAACCCCTGAATGCCCTGTTCCCAGTTCCTATCCCATGCACATTCTGGAGTCCCTGAGCTTCTCGGTGCTGCTCATCTCATTTCTCTGTGCTGTTCCTCTCACACTGGTGGGGTTCATCCCTTGCCACTGGAACAGAGAAGACTCACAAGGATTGTTTGAGGAACATGAGGGAAATGCTCTAGAAGGCAGGATGGAAACTCAAAGCTGCAGCCTTAATTAATTTGCTGCTCCACAGTATCTTGGTAATATGTAAAAAGGGGGAAAATGACACCAGACACTAATGCAGTGAGAAGGAGTGATGGGCTTCAATTAACAGCAGCAATATTCAGCTGGGATATTGTGTGTGTGCGTGTGGGGGGAGAAACAGTGTTAAGGGGAAGGATGATCATTGCAGAGCAGAACAATTTACCTAATGAAGGGAGTCTAGCCAATGGTTAGGGGAGAGGCCGATCCTGCTTGATGTAGAACCCTGGGGTAGGTGATCTCGAAAGCTGCTTGTAATCCATGGGTCAAGTTCTCTACTGGGGTGACACTGGGTTTATACTGAAGCAACAGCCAGTATGGCCACATGTGTGGCTCAGGTACGTCTACACATGCAGACCTACACGGAGAGCACATGAGCTTTACAGGGTTGTAACATGGTTTCTAGCACACAATTGGGTCCAGTCCAGGCAAAGCGGAACTAAGTTATATCATGGTTAAGGCACTGACTATTGCATTACCATGGTACACTCTGACACTGTAGAGAGGAGTGAGCTGGAGTCTTTGCATTGATTTCATCAGGCTTCTGGGCTCAGGCGTAGAGTGAAATGACTAGAAAGAAACAAATCCTGCATCTTGGCCCTGGCTTAGACTAGATGACCCTTGCGGTCCCTTCTAACCCTGTGATTCTAAAGTGAAACTGACCGGCTTTAGTCTAAGTCACCGTCTAAGAGGAGTGAATTACTAATAAAGTACATGAACAGCAGAGATAAAAAAGTGCCTACCTCCTGTTTGAATTAATCCAAGTAATGCAGAAAAGGGATTTTTTAATATATAGGATTTTTATGTTGGCAGTGTCCCTTTCAAAAAGCAAATGGGGAAATCCAAAGAGCAAAATGACATAAGCAGAGGGGGCTGTGGAGCACTGGAAATCTAGAGTGGAATTCATCCCTGGGCTGTGGACCAATGCCAGGCTTCAAAATTGGCATGAGGTGGGACTTAAGTGGTACCTAGGATGTGTGCTGAGTGAATCTCCCCCTAAGAGCTTACAGAAGTCTGATACTATACACGGTGTTGATGCACATTGGGAAAAGTCTATTTCTGCAGCGGGTGTTCCTTTCCTCATGTAGAGAATGATTGGGTCCGACCCTGTTTGATGAGAACAGACGGGTACAAGAGAGGCTCTAGCCAGCTGGGCAGAGGGATCACTTGCACCCAGCCCAGTTGCTACTGAAGATGTGACATGAGCTCTTTGCTTCCACTAGGCAAAATAACCCCCTGTGCAGAAGGCCAAAGCGCAAAGCCCAGGCAACAATTAAACCCCAGTTAAGCTTCCAAAATAGGATGTAGGTGATGCTGAGGCCTCTCTGGCCCCTCTGCACTGTGAAGAATGTATCTCTTTGCAAACTCAAGGCACAGGCTTGTCCCCCACCACACACACACCCTGGTCCTTTCCTTTCAGATTTTAAGCACCCATTGTAGGCCCTGAGCCTGCTATTTTCAAAAGTGCCTAAGAGAATTAGGTACCCAGTTATCCATGAAAAATCAGTGGGAGTTGGATGCCTGGCTCTCATAGCGTGCTTTGAAAACCCCAGCCTTCCTGTTTATCGCACACTTAGATGGGCAGGCCACTTAATCACAGCCCCATCACACACTAACTCAGCAGTCACATCCATAACCCACCAATGAACTGCCTAACAACTTAACTGTGGGGAGGACGCGTTTCCAATTTGCCAGAAAGAGCCGCTTGTGGCCGTTGATGTATTAACCTCAGACAAGTTGTGTGATAAACCCTACAGGCAGCTGCATCGCTCCCCAGGGGCTTGTGGGGCCTCGGCTGGCCGTTAATCAGCTACCAGCCTGTGTCTATTCGGCTCTGCAGTGTTTGCTTTATGGTGACATTTACTCATCAATGAGCACGGCTGCCTCTCGCCACTGGTGCAGTCAGTAAGCTTGTCCAGTCCCTGGGCAAGCCCAATATTATTATTATTATTAAGTATTTATAGAGAGCTGTAAATTTGCATGGCACTTTACAGACAGCAAAACGCTTCCATTCCTGCCCCTGGGTAAAAATCCTGGCTCTGAGGCTGAGATCCTCAGTGGTGAATGTCAGCATCTCTCTTTTGGCTTCAGTGGAGTTATGCTGATTTATATTAGCTGTGGATCTGACTGCCAGGCCGCAGAATTCAGTGCATCCCCTGGAGACAAGCCTATACACCTAGCACGTATTCTCTGCATTGCCCTGCAAGTCCTTGGACAGCACAGGGGTAATGTCCTCCAGGAGTTCCTCCAACCAACAGCTCTCCCAGGGATGCCTCTCAAGAAGAGGGCAAACCACAGGTAAGGTGGCAGCATAAGCTATCTGCCAAGCCCACTGGGGTAGGGGTGCTGATTTTTGGGCAGGGGAAGGGGTGAGAATTTGTCAGGATCCATCTCCTTGTCTGCTATCTCAGACAGGTTGTATGTGGGCGGCTAGCCTGTGCCTCTGTGGCCACACTAATTTTCCTGGGCTAACTCATGTCTGGCTACCTGAACTGAGATTTACAGCTCCCTGCCTCAGTGCAGACGTACCCACAGAGAGTCTGAGATGAAAAAACTGGACTCAGGTCTCCCACAGCCCAGAGCAGTGCTCTAGCCACAAGATCACCCTTCCGCTCTGCTAATGGTTCCCCGTGGCTTTCTCCCCACATTCCATGTTGTCGGTAGAGACACCAGCTGACCTGTGGGTGGGCTTTTACCTGTCCTGTTGGGAGAGCATCTTCCAAGGCTTTGGTGATAGGTGCGAGGTGACGATCCCAACTCCAAGCCTCCTAAACCATGAAGTGAGATGTCGGCTTACCACTCCGTGTTTCTCTAACTTTCTGGTGCAGGGATATATCACTGGAATTACTTCCCAGCCAAATGGGCTTCTCCAGAGCCACTCTCCATCTCAAGTTGATTGGCCTGTCCTTCCATCTCACGCTCTGTTCCTCCGTGGCTAATCAGGAATTATTTTTGTTTTTGCTCTTGAGCGATAGCAGCTAAACCAGGCGAGCGCAGGAGATTCGTTAACACGCTCAGGGTCGTGTACCTGTAAAGAACAGCAGGAGGGTTTTATGTTAGGGTGACCAGATAGCAAGGGTGAAAAATCAGGACAGGGGGTGGGGGGTAATGGCCTCTATATAAGAGAGAGCCCCAAATATCGGGACTGTCCCTATAAAATCAGGACATCTGGTCACCCTAATTTCTGTCAAAGTTCGAAACTGCCAGAGCTCTAAGACTTGGATCTAAAGCTCACCGAAGTCCATGGGAGACTTTCCATGAACATTGATAGGCTTTGGATCAGGTCCCAAGTAGAGTGGGAGACCTCTTGCAATGCAGAGAGAGCTCCTGAGCTGGGAATCAGAGCTAGGGGGGATGGGGAAAAGGGGGGTCAACAATGCAAAACAGGGGTTGATGGTAACGCCCCATCAATGTGAACTGTTTGCTGGACACCTCCTTCTCCACTCCTAAGTGGAATCGCAACCTCAAGAGGTTTTTAAAGCCCTCAGTTATTATATATTTATATTGCAATAGGATCTAGTGGCCAACCTGGCTGGAACTGCTGGGTGCTGCACAAACATATAGAAAATGACAATCCACGTCTTGAACAGCCTGTGTCCATTCGGTGGATGTGGGATATGTTAACCATAGGCAGAACAGGCTCATATCTGAAAGCGAGCACCCATGTGCCTAGAATCCCATTCACACAGGAACTCTGCATACCTTTCAAGCTTCCTGTTGCTCTGCTGCATTATTAGGCCTGGTGTTACTCAGTTAACTCAATGATTAAGACAAAAGGGGCAAATTCATAAGAACGGCCATAGGGGGTCAGACCAATGGTCCATCTAGCCCAGTATCCTGTCTTTCAACAGTAGCCAATGCCAGGTGCCCCAGAGGGAATGAATAGAACAGGGAATCATCAAACAGAAGCTAGGGACACCATCCCTGCCCATCCTGGCTAATAGCCGTTGATGGACCTATTCTCCATAAATTTATCTAGTTCTTTTTTGAACCCCATTATAGTCTTGGCCTTCACAACATCCTCTGGCAAAGAGTTCCGTGGGTGGACTATGTGCTGTATGAAGAAATACTTCCTTTGGTTTGTTTGAAACCTGCTGCCTATTAATTTCATTTGGTGACCCCTAGTTCTTGTTTTCTGTGAAGGGGTAAATAACACTGTGACCTCCTCATTTACTTTCTCCACACCAGTCATGATTTTATAGACCTCTATCATACTGAAAAGTCCCAGTCTTATTAATCTCTCCTCGTATGGAAGCTGTTCCATACCTCTCATCATTTTTGTTGCCCTTTTCTGAACCTTTTCCAATTCCAATATATAGAGGCAATATGATAGTTTCTGTCTTATTATTCATCCCTTTCATAATGATTCCTCACATTCTGTTTGCTTTTTTGACTGCCGCTGCACATTGAATGGAAAACATAATCCCAACTATACATATAAAATGATGGGGCCTAAATTAGCTGTTACCATTCAAGAAAGAGATCGTGGAGTCATTGTGGGTAGTTCTCTGGAAACATCCAATGTGCGTTACTTTGCATTTATCAACACTGAATTTCATCTGCCATTTTGTTGCCCAGTCACCCAGTTTTGTGAGATCCTTTTGCAACTCCTCGCAGTCTGCTTTGGACTTAACTGTCTTGAGTAGTTTTGTATCATCTGCAAATTCCAATCTCGTTTATTGGTGTAAATCCAGAACAACCCTACGGAGTTCAACAGAGTGACTCCTAATTTACAGCAGTGTGAGATTGGAATCTAGCCAAGGACCCACAATGCTTTGCAATCTCTGCTCCGCTCCACTCCACTATCTCCTCACTGTGCAAGGGCCTTTCTGATTCAACAACATCCTTCTCCTTTAACCCCTTGCCTGCACTCCTCACTTGAACCCATCTCCCACTCTCATTACTATTTATTGTTTGTATTGCAATAGGGCCTAGATGCCCCAGGCAGGTTTCAGGGCCCCATTGTGCTAGGAGCTGGAAAGACAGCCCTCTTGCCCCAAAAAGCTGACTGCCTGACACATCAGGGCTAATTCTTTTCTGCGAGGGAGATTAAAACAATGGGGCCAGATTCACCAGTATGCTCTGGCTGCAAAACTGCTGTAATCCCAGTTTAACTGGCCAGTTCAGACAGGTTTATGCCTGCTTGGCCTGGCTGGAGTAGCACAAAGCAGGTGGAGGGGTTGATACTGATGGAGGAACTTGGCCTAGGCTGTTGGATGGTGCTTGTGAAATTAAGAGTCAGATGGATGGACAAAGCGAGTGAAACAGAATGATACCTCTGCAACTCACGCTGTATATTTCAGCTGGATTTTTCCACTGGGAGCAGAACTCCTTTCTGCAAGACTATCAGCGAGATGCTGCATGGTCTATATATTTAATTAGTCTGTGGTCTAAAAATACCCTAGCAGTTTTCTGCACTGGAGTCCAGTCATTCCTTTGAAGCAGCAGCTGCTCTAATTCATCTTAGTGCTTCAATAAGGTCGAACCCACGTGGGCCCCAACTAATTACTTCCAACCACAAAGAAAACAAGGCAGTAAAGGCCTGGCCCAGGAAATGACCTGAAATCAATCACTTCGATGACTTCCCCCTTCAAGGATTCCTGTGGGGCAGAGAATAGCTGGGTCCTGGGCCGAATCATGCAACTGGGGCTTTTCAGTCATTTTTGTTTGTCTTGTTTCCTTCAGCTATTTTCTGTCCTAGATTCCAAGGCAGGAGATGTAATTCCCAGCGCAGGTAGACATACACGGGTTAGCTCTGCTCCAGCTAGTGCCTAAAAATAGCAACGTGGCCATGGTAGCACAGGCCGCAGCTCAGGCTAGCCATCCGGTATGTACCCAGGGGGTTATACTTCACTGGCTAGCCCAAGCTGCTGCTCCTGCTGCAGCCACACTGCTATTTTGAGGTGCTATTTCGTGTGTGTACATCTACCCCAGTGTGGCATCACGTCTCCCAGCGGCTGCACAGACACCCCAGGGAGGTTTAAGTGACTTGCTAAACAAATCAGTATCAGAGCTGGAAACAGAACCCAGGTGTCCTGACTCCCCTCCCTCAGGACTTTCCAAGCCTTGCGTCTCTTGGCCTAGAGACGGCATCAGACAAAGTGCATCAGTTCTGCGACGTCTGCTGTTGGAAAGCAGTGTGAAAGCTGCAGAAGCTCTGCTGACGGATGGCATTTCTCAAAACCATTTAAAAAAAATTCTTTCACTTTCCCTATCAATAACATTTTAATTTTCTCCTCTGACAAGCCAAGATCTATCGAAAGGAGATGGGTGAAATGACTGCAGCAAACACCTTATTTTGTATCTGAGGCTCTCCCTAGTACTCTCCATAAATCAGATTCTTACTTTCTTACAGTGGCTTTTTGAGAGGTTCCTGGGGGGCAGAAGGGAGCCTGATCCCTCATAGAGGTAAAACGTTACATGCTTAGCAATTGTCAGAGTGTATATTTGTGATGGGCTAAAACCCTCAGAACTCAAAGCCACAGGAAATAGCTGCATCTGAGACGCTTAGGACTCACTTAGATTGCAGGCTTTTTGGGGCAGGGACTGTCTTTTTGTTATGTTCGTACAGCGCCTTGCATAATGGGACCCTGATCCATGGGTGGGGGTGCTACTGCAGTACAAATAATAAATACTATTACTATCACTCCAAACAAGACACCCCTTCCCTGCTTGCTGAGAACAATGGGCCCGATTTTCAGGTCCCCTGTTCGGTGCCGGGATGGAGATGGAGTAGTTGAGGTAGCTTGAAGACTCTCTTTTCATTCTAGAGCTGTTCAAGGGACTGCTCAAGTCCTTCAGCATAAGTCATGCAGCCTCAGGGCTGCTCTACCTTACGCTCGGCTGCCCAGAAGACCTAAGGCTTCAGCCAGCACAGACGAGGATGGGGAGGAAAGAAGTTATCATTATCCCATGTGGGGAGAGTCCCCTCACTCCTGATCTTCCTGCAGCTGATCCAAGGGAGGAATGAAGAGGCTGGTTTTACTACAAGCTGTTTTACTACAATGTGTCATCACTCTCACCTGCCAGGTTCCAGGCAACCTCCAGGGTGAATAGAGACCTGCAAGGAGCAGGAGCGGCTCTAGACATTTTGCCACCCCAAGCACGGCGTCATGCCTCTGGGGGCGCTCTGCCACTCGCCGGTCCCATGGCTCCGGTGGACCTCCTGCAGACGTGTCTGCGGAGGGTCTGCTGGTCCCGCGGCTTCGGTGGAGCCGTGGGACCAGTGGACCCGCCGCAAGCATGCCACCGAATGCAACCTGCCTGCCGCCCTCCTGGCGACTGGCAGAGCGCCCCCCGCAGCATGCCGCCCCAAGCATGTGCTGGGGCCTGGAGCTGCCCCTGGCAAGGAGTCTCCACTCCTGCTATTGAGCTGGGGGCAAAGCTTAATTTGTGCCAGGGCTTGCGAGGGCTAAGCCCCAGCGCCTCTAGGCCTGGCAGTTCATAGCCCTGGCACCTCTGGGCTTGCTGCATAAACAAATGAGAAAGGCGGGCTCATTTAACGGTGCAATAAACGGGGGAGCAGCGTCTCCGAGTTGGGCTTCTTGCAGGGATAAGTCACTTGTGCAGTGGAACTCACAAATAAAATTAACGTACCACCATTTAAATGTGAATGGGGCCAACAGGCCAATTTTCACAGCTACCGCTGCTCTAATGTTTTTCCCTTAGAGATTATTAGCTTTTATTGGGCATGGTGGTTTCCTTTTCCTTTTCATCTGACACCACAAATTCCCCTCTACTCCTTCCAGATAGTTGTCTGAAAGTTATCACGGCATCAGGAGATGCCGATGGAAATAGAAAATGCTGTAGAACCAGCCATGGCCTGTCCTAGTCTCTATGCCCTATTGATATTCCTCCTCACAAGTATCCACTTTCTTAAGGTTCTCTTATGGGGCCAGATCCTCTGCTGATGTAAATTGGCACAGCTTCACTGACTTCTGTGGATCTCTGCCTGTTTACAGGATCTGGCCCATTATTACAATTTTATGATGCATATTATAGCTGCAACAAGAGACCCCAACTGAAATCCGGGCCTCATTGTCCTAGGCCGTGTATAGACACAATAAGAGACGACCCCCCCTCCGACATGGAAAGCATATAATTTAAATAGAGAAAATGGACAGTTTCTTGTGTGGTCCAACGTTTCACACAGTGGCCTGGGAGTCAGGGAGCCTGTGGTTTACTCCTAGCTCTGCCACTGACCTGTTGTGTGACCCTGGGCAAGTCACTTACTCTTTCTGTGACTCAGTTTTCCCAGCTGTAAAATAGGGATAATGCGACTTAGCTGCTATTATAAAGTGCTTTCAGTTCTATGGGTAAAGAGTAATCTATACAAGCTTGATATTATTATAGGAAATTGCATTCACTGAATTTCACAAATGGGGAGCTGAAGCATAGAGAGATCAGTGACTTTCACAAGGTCACATAGGGAGTTTGTGGCAGAGCCAGCGATTGAACCCACATCTCCTGAACATCATGCTAGTATTTTAACCACAAGATTAACCTGCATTGCATGCCCAGGTGCTCCAGCTACTGACCTTTACCTGGATTACACATCACCGGTGGCTGAGAAACAAGAACGGAGATTTGGGTCTCCAATTGTGACTTCTTAAATCAAGGAGAGGCTGGTGCTGAGGGATGAACAGTGCTAATTCAGAGCACATGTCAAGTGCTTCTCTTCCTTGTTCTCCAGCTGCTATTACCCTTCAGGCTCTTAAACAAAGGATAGTCTGGCTCTAGGGCAAATGAAGGAACCTTCTCCAGGATGATTGACAGAAACCAGCTTCTTAATGGCAGAAATATAGTGTCACAGTTATGCACTGCTGCTCCCATGGACCATGACAGGAGAAGTGTAGCAGAGTTAACAGAGTTGCTGTTCAGAAGACAAGAAAGCAAAACTTGACCTTCACCCACTGCAACTGTAAGTGGAACCTTTGAAATAAAGATGACTCCTGAACTGCCCTCAGGGAAATCTACCACAGCAGGAGGGTTGTAACCCCCACCTCACCCACCCCAGCATTACTGGGCTGGAGAAATTATCCAGTCTTTGACAGAGCATGCTGATAAATGTATGGAGCTTTTGTCCCGGACACTGCAGATCGAATCACATGGTTCTCCTCCGTAAGATGCTTGTCTGGCTGGCTTCATAAAGCCATTCCCAGGATAAAAGAAAAGGTTTATGTGTTAATTGTGTAAATAGGGCTAAAGGCCACAGCTGTGATTGCTGCCCATTGTGCCAGGTGCTGTACAAACACACAGTGAGAGACAGGGCCTGGTCCGCAAAGAGTTTACAGTGGAAATAGACATGCGAGATGAAGGATGGATGAAAGCAACATGACACAACAGTTTAGGACAAGAAGTGGAGAAAAATACTGTTTCCTATTGAAATTGCAAAGGGATTTTAGGGCAGCAGGATATAATCGTTTCAGTTATAATTTGGCGAGGACGTGGGATTGTTGGTGTTTAGAGTGCAGTCAGCCAAAAACACCAATCAGGACTGAGGTCCTATTGTGTCCGGTGCTGTACAAACATGGGGACACCTGATTCCACTCCTACTCTCACATAAAAGGCTCTGGGATCTTCAGTGTCCCTCAACTGCTGTGCTAAGATTTTTGGGGCTCTACCAGCTGGAGTTGGTCTGAATAGATAAGCCAGAAGAGAGAGCTGCAGTTCCAGTCACTGTCCCTTGAACCATCTGGTCCCTCTGGCTTCTCTTATTGTGGAACAGAAGGTGATTGGTTTTGTGCTGTTTTGTTGTTTCTGATCAGTGCATTGCCAGGATTCTTTTCTGGCTGGTGCACCTCAGCTGCCCGGGGATCTAATCGAAAGGTCTGTCTTTGTTGCCTGTCTTCTTTGTTCTCCGACAGAAATATTTAGTCATGAGGTTTAGCCACATAAAAATAAGCAATTTTTCAGCTGGAATAAGATGATCTGGGGTTGATGGAAACTCCTCTTTGCCACCCTATCCTCAGGGGGAGCTATTTGCCAGAAGGGGCCATTCAATCTCCTAATCGGACCTCCTGTGTAACACAGGTCCTTCAATTCCACTCTCTCTCCATGCCCCCCAATATTGACCCTAATCACTTGTATTGGGCTAAAATATCTCTTCCAGAAAGACATCCAGTCTTGATCTGAAGCCTTCAAGAGATGGAGAATCCACCGCTTCCCTTGGTAGTTTGTGCCAATGGGTAAATCACCCTGACCGTTAAAAAATTGTGCTGTACTTCCAGATGGATTCTGTCTGGCTTCAGCATCCAGCCGCTAGTTCTTTCTCCTTGTGCTGAGTGGGTGATAGCCATGTTGATGGGCTCCTCCAGTTCAGCGGAGGAGCCCATGGACCTGGCAGCTAGGGAACTGGGGTACAAAGCAAATAAAATCTCCCTGATGCCTGGGCTGGGGATGTGAGGGGAAGCTCATTCCAGGCCCAACCTTAGGTGGTGCTGACTGTGAATGGGGCATGGCCAACAATGTGCTGACCTGGAGCATTCCCTCAGCAGTCTTCATGGCATCTCTGGAGCCCGGAGTGCAACCTGCAACCCCCAGATAGGTGGCAGACAGTGCTAACACCTTCTCACCCTCCCTTGGTGTGAATTCTCACTCTCACTGGGGCACCGTGGAAAAGGCTGGTGATTAGGGTAGGAGGCATAGAAGGTCACCATAGCAGCTGACATAACCCTGTAATGTAGATGCAGCCTACAGCGATAGAACAGGGGTTTTCCGTCAGCAAAGGAACAACATTTCCCTTGGACAACAGCAGCTGCGTGGATGGAAGCATATAGCATGGACCAAGTCTGAATTAAAACATGTGAGCTAACGCATTTTCTGATAAAGCCCACCTTTTAGCCCCATGTAGACATAGCCTCAGGTCTGGTGTATACGAGGAAGGGTTGGCTGATCCAGCTATGCCACAGTAACCATGCTCGTCTGCAGAGCAAGTAACAGGGCTGCACGCCAGGGTGTGAGTCTACAGCCCACTAGCTTGCTGTGCTGTAACATCCCATGAGGACACTGCTACAGGGCACTGAAAGGACCAGAATGCAGCTTACATTACACCTACTTGAAAGTGTAGATTCACACCCTGACTGGCCACACAAGAGCTTGCTATGTAGACAAGCTCTGTATCAGCAAACCTTCCTAGAGGAGATGCAACTTGTAGACCAATTCCCTGAATGAAATAAACTAGACAGGCAAAAAGACTTTGTCCGCCCTCGGGCATCTGCTGGCATTGCTCTGATGGTTAGGTGGGTGGCATTTTCCTCACTCCTAACCAGTGTAGCTAGGCCAGCAAATCCAGTAGATTAGGCCTTACAGAGACATTTCTAAGGGTGGAAAACAACCTTCCCATTTAGCATCTTCCTCTGGGACACAGCACATAGTCATCACTGGCCTGTCTGAAATATCTCCAGAGAGAGGGAGGGAGGAATACAGATCATTTACAAGCATGAACCCTGACGAATTTGGCAGCAAACTGAATTGCCAAGGGGCATGTTTGTTGTGTGACTTCAGAAGGAGCCACTTGCCCTGATTTCCCCTGGGAGAAGGGGATAAATAAGTCTCCCCTTAATCCTGGCCTCGTGAACATTCTAATTCTGACACTTCCAAATCAATAAGCACCGTCGCTGGGGTGACTCTTCATCCTTTGGCTGAGTCGTGGGCTGTGCATTGTTTAGGCTTGCTGCAGCTAGGGCTTCTTTTGTGCTGCGATGGATAATCTCTCTCCCTGGGGCTGCGCCCGTGCCAGTGAAGTTTGCTCTGTTTTCCTTCTGTCTGGCATTGTGCCTTGGGTGAGCTGAAAACCAGAAGGTGAATGTTACAAAGCCAGTGGAGCTTGGGCACTGGAGCCCCAAACTATCACTGGTCCTCTGTTCCCCAAAACTTCTCTGCATCTGGATTGGAGCTACAGCTAAGCCTGAGCCATGAGGCTTTCCAGAAAATGCCCCCCCATCCCCCCACTATTGCTCATCTCTGACTGGTACAGAGCCAGGCAATCCATGCTGCAGAAGCCTCGACTAATTCTGAGCTCCTCAGCCAGGCAAAACTCGCATTTAAATCAAAAGGCGTTTGCGTGTGTGAAGGCCGGGTAGAACCCGAGCGCCCAGGTTTTTGTCTGATGTTGGTGTCACCCAGTTGACTTTAGGCCTGATTTACACTGGAATGAGCCAGAGGGGAATCAGCCCCACCATTTCTTTCCAGCCCTGTGCAGCCTCTGCATACCTTCTCTATGGAGCTTTAGAAGTAACAGCAACTGTTCTCTTTTCCTCTCCTCCTTGCTATTTGTTTTGCTTTTACCCTCTCTTCTTCTTCTTTTTCCTTTATGCTGCTTTTTCCTGGTGGCAGCATTGAGAGTAGAGAGGACCAGACCTCCCTTTCCTCTGCAACAGGTTCCAGCGCCTCCTGGGGGGATTGCCCAGCGTTCCCAGGTCAGCTGGGAGATAAAATCCCTCCAGTGTGTCCTGGGTTGCCCAGTGGGACGTGCCCAGAAGAGTTCCAAAGGAAGCTTCCCAGCGGGCATCCTTATCAGGCGCCCACACCACCTCCTCTCGATCCAGAGGAGTAGTGGCTCTACTGTGAGGGCCTCCTGAATAGCCGACCTACTCCCCCTGTCTCAGAGAGTAAGCTCAGCCACACTGCGGAGAAATCTCCTTTCGTTCGTTTGTACACATGATCTCGTCCTTTCGGTCATTACCCAAAGTTCATGACCATCGGTGAGGATGGGGACATAGATCAACCTGTAAACCGAGAGCTATTTCCACGAACTCAGCTCCCACCTCACCATCATGGATCGGTACAGCGCCCGCATCACCGCCACTGCCGCACCAATCTGCCGGTCGATCTCCTGCTCCCGCTTGCCATTGTTCATGAAAAAGAGCCCTAGATACTCAAACTCTTCCATCAGGAGCAGCTGTTTCCTCCTCACCTGGAACGAGCAGTCCACTTTCTTCCAGGAGAGGACCATGACCTCTGATGTGAAGGTGCTGACTCATTCCAGACACTTCGCACTCGGCAGCAAAATGTTCGAGTGCACGTCGGAGATCGCAGTCTGAAGAAGCAAGAAGGACATCATCTGCAAACAGCAGAGATGCCACCTCCACGTCCCCTTACTGGATGCACTCCCCAGCTTGGCTGCGCCTTGATATCCTGGCCATGAAAATCACAAACGGGAGTAGGGACAAGACACACCCTTGGCAAAATCTAATACCCACCTTGAACGAACTCAACTTGATGCCAAGAATACGAACACAACTCTCACTCCAAGAATAGAGGGACCGGATAGCACGCAAAAGCGCAATGCTCTGGTTCTACCCAGTCCTCTCACCAGCAAACTCTTTTTGATTTAAATGTGAGTTTTGCCTGGCCAAGGAGCTTGGAATTTGTCCCCAGGAAGCCCAGCCTCCGGTGAGCTTAAAAGGCAGAGTCCCACTTGCTGTGAATGGTTGCCAATGAACCAGAAAATACAGGCATGCAAAATACCCTAAGAGAACAGCTACCAACTCCTGCTCTCACCACCCCAAGCAGCCCAGCTCTGCGCCCTCCCCTCTGGGAGCTATCACGGGTCAGGCAATGACTCAGGACTTGTATCCCCAAATTAAAGAGCTGATGTCTTTGGCCAACATGTGTATCTTCCTACGGATCCTGTTTTCAGGCATGGGAGCCATCCTCAGAGCTCAGGTGGCTAGAATACTTGTGGGGTGTAATGACAGCTGGATAAGGGGTATGAGTCCCAATGAATCTAGAGAGGTTTATGGGTGTAAAGTACAAAGAAAGGGGCTGGTCAATTATACTTCGGGAGGGTCCCTCTTGACTGATCGCTGAATTTGACCTGGGATCAGCTCCATAAGATGTCATAAGGCATTTTCACACCTACAGTAAGTGAAAGTTCACCTCCTTACTAACAAAGCTCATGTCTCATGGGCTCCAGGGTGTGTGTGTATTGGTCATTATAATACCTATAATGGCATCTTAGATTACAGAGTGCCTTCAGACTTTATACATACAGTCAAGAATCGCTTTAAGCCCTGAAATGCAGCTACCTCTGGGGTGGAATTTGGCAGCTGCATACCAGCCCATAGCAACACGGTGCAAAAGTTGCCCCCCCCCCATTGAAACCACGGGAGGAAGAGGATGCAGCTCAGCTGGTACAAATGGACATAGCTCTGAAGTCGTCGGAGCTGTGCCATTGATGCCAGCTGAGGAGTGGCCCTGCTGCTTACAAATAGTGCTGTGGGATCTCAAATACTAGACGGTTCACATGGACACCACTATTAGCAGCTGAGTAGCTCAAATGGCCACAAGTGGTCATGTCTCAGGTTTACCATCTCCTCACTGTATTTGGCTTAGCAGTGTCCATGTGCAAATAGTAAAGGGTATCGAAAGATCCTCACACAGATTGTGTGTTAGCCTGGGAGGATTTGCTTCTATTTCATTGTGGTTACAGCCAGGAGTGCCCTACCACTTACCGGCCATCTCAAAACCACCTCTCTGAGTTTTTGCTGCCTTTTGGGTAAACAATTGATCAATACGGCCGGGGGGCCCGGTTCAGTTCCAACCTGACTAATGCTCAGTTCTTCCCCCAGGAAGCATCAAGTGCAGAATTCTCCCCCTCCCCCCATCATTGCAAAATATCTTTCTGCCAATGTCACCAAACGTCGATCGAAGACATCAGCTGCAAATTACTGTGAAGAGGCTGTGTGTCCATTTGCATAGATGTCGAGGGAGCATTAATTCAGAGTGTCATTAGCCTGCAGGGCCAGATAATACTTCAGAATGTCTTCTGATGGGTGTAAGCAACCCCGATTAGATCTGGTCTTCGTGGCGTTCCTCATGTCGAGGCTTTGGGATGCCAACCCAGGCACTATTTACTTACACTAAAGAAAGTGCCTGACAGTGAACTGATGCCTCTGCAGTGTGAGCAGATGACTTTTGTACTCTGCTCCAAATAAAGTCTATACACATGCACAAGCTCAGACTTACCCTCTTTCTGAATAACACCAATAACAATGGAGAGTAAGCTTTTGCCCCCAGATTTCCTGCAGGATCTCCTTCTCTGTCTCTACTTCCCTCTGACCAGACAGTCACAACAACTGCTGTTCCGGCAATAAGTACCAGAGTGCCGTTACACAGAGCCGTAAGTGTTCTCCGTCTTAGCATGCGAGCAGAGTTCGGTCCTGGAATACATGCCCTATTGTTTTTCAATATTGTGTTCAGGGAAGTTGTAGAACAGCTAGCAAGGTTCTTCACTGCCTTAATCTCACCAACTAGCATCAATTCTTGGGGGAGAGTTGCTTGCTGTTGACTGGGCATCAGCGGCTGGGCTGAGATTTCAGAAATAAGGGATTGCCTTTGTGCCATTTGTGCCCACCTCTGTTCCAGGTCTGCTTCAGCATAAATAAACAAGTTACATTATGAATAAATCCAGACTTCCTATCACTGAGATGTCTGCCAGTGGGAAGCTAGCCTGCTGGGTCTCCCCAACATCTGCTGCTGCTAGGCAGAGAAGTGATGCTATCCTGGTGGAATGAACGCAATTGCACTGCGGGGCTGATTCAGATGCTTTCTTCAGGATTCCAGGTAAATTGGTAGAGGAGCATGTGCCACATTAGGTGTGTGTATGTGATGTATACGGAATGAGTTGCAGATGTAGGGTGAGCAGCTGTAGTGTGGAGCAGTGCAGGATTTCAGAGGGCAAGGGAATTGCCCCAGGGTGGCTGGATGATGGAGGAGGTCTGGCTCTGTTTCATATCTCTGTGTCCACAGAGAGATAAATCTTTATCTCCCGCAAGTAATTGACCCTGCCTGCCAGTGAGGGCCAGCGCCACTCTGACAGATGGGATATTTTGCCGCTGGCAATTGGAACTATCAAGGGAGGCATTATTCTCGCTGCCTCTGACTTTCTCATCAGGGAGAGAGTGCTGAAGTGCTAGAATTAACGTGCCATTTGATTTAATATGCAGCACCCGACACTCAATTCAGATCGTTACACTGGAAAGCTGGGCCCGACCAACTGGGGCTGTCCAGTAGGGGGGGAGACTCGGATATCATTTCTATTCCAGTCCTGGGAGGAGGGGGACTGTAGTGTACAGGAATTGGGCAGTATCTCTTTAAATAAAATAAATGGTCCAAATGAGAAGGTGCTTCTCCAATGTGGGAAGATTCGACTTAGCCCTGGATCTGACCATCCCTTAATGATCTAGTTTTTGACTTTGAGCTTCTGAAGCACCTTGCTATTTAAACCAGTGATACTCAAAGGTGGGTCAAACGCAGGTCACTTGGCCTCTGATCTTGATCACTGTTCTATGGGAGCAGACCCCTGAGCCTGCATAAAACTCCAATTTCATTCATCTGCCACAGCTTGCAGGATTGGGCCCTTAGCTTAGATATGGACGTGGGAACATGCCCTGACCAATGATTCTAAACTGCAAGCCTCAGGCAGGAGCAGAAAATAGCTCCCCCTGCCATGAAGTGCCCCATTGGCCTAGCAGGAGCTTCCTCCTCCCCCCCCCCCCACCAAATATAGAAGTCAAACTATGCGTATAGAGTAAGACAATCACAATGGGGCCCTAACGGAGGTTCTTGGGTCTCATCTGCATCTCCCAGGAGCTGAAATCCTATAATAGATGAGAGGCTTCAGCACCAGCCAAATGGTCTTGCATAAATTTCCATCAGCAACCTATGTAATGAATTTTCCATTAATTTCCAGCTGCTAACTCCATTTGCTGTGGGGATGGGGCGACTAATGACGATTTGATCCGATCTGCACTCCCACCCAGCCAGAGTCATGCTGCCCCGAAATGCGTCACCCTGCAGCCAAGGAGGCATTTACGCCACTGTCTCTTACGCACAGCATCTTTCTTTCCGTTCGTCATGTCCAAGTTGCGTCAATAGGGCAAGAAACGAGGGTGTCCGTTCACAGCGCCAGAAGCCAAGGCCACTGTCAACTTCAGATTCCAGGCTTAATAGGGAGGACAAAATCCCAGCTCTATAGATTCTGAGTCTGACTCACCATTGTCCTGCACCTTGGGTCATCACTTACACCAGTGAGTGGAAAACACAACCATTCTGATCTGGGAGCATTTGACACCTGTTTCGCAGCAGTATCAATTACAATACCTATTTATACCTGCCTCTGGAAATTTCCACCACGTGCATCTGACGACATGAGTATTCACCCACAAAAGCTTATGCTCCAATATATCTGTTAGTTTATGGTGCCACAGGACTCTTCACTGCTTTTTACAGATCCAGACTAAACACAGCTACCCCGTGATAAATGACGACACAAGGTGCAAAGTAACAGTCAGGCTTGGTGCAGGGTAGCTGTTTCCTCAGCACCTCCTGTTGGGACAAGCTGGAGGCAGTAGGAGTTATGAGCTTCCCCCACCGTCCATTCCAAGCAGCTGGGGAGGCTTGGCTTGGAGTAGCGGTGGTTTCACTAGCCAGCCCTCCTGTGCTGTTGCCTACAGTGAGTGCTGCAGGGACTGGAGTAGCCACAAGCTCCCATGCTACCTGGAACACTGTCTCTACATCGCTATTGGCTCAAGTATCTGTATCCTTGTGCCATTTGCTGCTACGGTAGGTCAGGTATATTGTCTGGAAGGGTTTCTGTAACCCGGATTTAGGCGTGCAGTTCCAGTCAGTGTGGTCTCCATGTGGATGCAAGTGTAGTGCCCTCCAGTGGGGAATGAAGAGCTTCATGCCTCTGTAAATAAACTCTATTCTGTCACTTCCTGAAAACAAGTATGTTAATGTATTAAACACCTGCCATGTATTGGTGATAAAGATCTCACACATGAGATCGATGACCTAGAGGAGGAGGTGGCAATGGAACAGGACAGCCTAAATTGGGCATCTGCAGTGGGATTTTTCATTCCAAAGCAGACTACTTTGGGGGGAGGGATAGCTTAGTGGTTTGAGCATTGGCCTACTAAACCCAGGGTTGTGCCTTCAATGCCTAAGGGGACCACTCAGGGATCTGGGGCAAAATCAGTACTTGGTCCTGCTAGTGAAGGCAGGGGGCTGGACTTAATGACCTTTCAGGGTCCCTTCCAGTTCTACAGGAGAGGTATATCTCCATATATTGTTATTATTTATTATATACTCATCAAGCTCAGGCTCACAGTAACCAACAGTTGATATCTTAGAGAAGTGGCTCTTAACCAGGGGTACATGGACACCTGAGGGTACTCAGAGATCTTCCAGGGGTAACTCAACTCATCTAAATCAGTGTTTCTCAATTGAGGGGTTGCAGCCCCCAGGGGGCTCACAGGACAGGTCTAGGGGGATTGCAAGTGCAGGGCTGGCAATAGGGGGTAGCAAGCAGGGCAATTGCTTGGGGCCCCATACCACAGGGATCCTGCAATGCTAAGTTACATACTTCGACCCTGGGCCGTGGGACTCGGGCTTCAGCCAAGGCGCACAAGTGAAAAACAGGCTCAAGTATCACACTGAAATGTAGGTACAATATTTATATTCCAATTTCTTTGATAATTGTATGGTAAAAATGAGAAATAAGTAATTTGTCAGTACTAGTGGGGCTGTGACACTTTTATATGTTGATGTCAGATTTTGTAAGCAAGTAGTTTCTAAGTGAGTTGGACCTTGGGTTCTGCCAGAGAAATCAGACTCCTGAAAGGCTGGAAAAGTTGGGAGGCACAGCGCAAGAGTGACCAGCGGCGGGGGTGGGGGCTTAGAGCCTTTAGTTCAAGTCTTCCCCTGGGCCTGGTGAGAAAAAAGCTGAACAGTGTCAATCTTGACGGAATTCCACGTTAATTAGCTGGTAATTAGGCCAAAGTGTGGGACGCCCCCTCCAGGGCTGCGGCTGGGCTGTTTACTTGGGAGGCTGAATCCCGCCTACTGGAATTGCCAAGCTGTGAAAGTTCTAAACTAGGGAGTCAGACCCCAGGGCTCCCAGCTGGCTTTGGCCTCAGTCCGGCCGGAAGCGGCGCTGTACGCTGGTCCCCCCGCCCCCGGGGCGGGGTCTCCCTGGCGCTGGCTGCCGGCCAGTCACACGGCACGCACCACCACCTCCACAGCGCAGGCTCAGGCCGGGCTGTGACGCTACCAGCCGTGGGCCCCGCCCCCTGCGCTGCGAGTCTCGGTCACGCGCCTGCAGAGCATTCGCGCGCCTCAGAAATTTGACCCTCCTGCGCTGCCGTCCGGCAGCTCTAGTAGCGTCTGTCACGTGGGTGGGGGTTGCACAGGAGTAGCTGGGAGGGGTGGGCGGAAGAGAGAGACCGGGATCCCCCCGCCCTGCACGGCAGCGCAGCCGAGTAACATGGAGGGGACGCTGGAGCAGCACCTCGAGGACACGTACGTGCCATTGATCCCAGTGGGCGGGGCACTGGCCGGGGAGGGGGGAGGAAGACCGCTGGGGTGGGGGGAGCATTGGCCGGAGGGAGGGGAGAGCACAGCACGGGGTGGGGTTGTATTGGTGGAGGAAGGAGGAATGCTGGGGTGGGGGGACACTGGCCGGAGGGAGGGGGAACAGGGGGAAGAGGGGGTGTTTATTGGTGGGGCGAGGGGGAGCACTGGGGATGCTGGGGGCACTGCCGAGGGGAAGGGGGGACACTAGCAGGACGGTGGGGTGCTGGGGATACTGTTGGGGCAGAGCTGGAGGCACCTGATTCGTACTGGGAGGGTGATTGGCAGGGGGTTCTTTGGGGACACCAAGGGTGGGGTGTTCGGGTGGGGAGGAGGGACGATTTGGGTTACTTGGATGGGGGCACGGCATGGGAAGGATCTGCAGTGCGCATACCTGCATAAGTAAGAAGAGGGAGTGCTGGGGTGAGAATGATTTCTGGTTGGTAGGAATTGGGGAATGATGATTTTATGGGATAGAGTAGGAACTTTTCAGGTGACTGGCAACTTTTGCTCTTTTCTCCCTGGTAATTGAGAACCCTCTCATTTCCCTCATCTTTTCTCTCCTGCTTCCACGGAGGAGGGTTTCCTGTTGACAAAAGTCCTAGAGCTTTTCTGTTCTCTTGCTCAGATGGAAACAAACCCCCATTCTGAACAGGGGATTCTCAGTGAGGCTTACCCCACTGGCTGACTGAGATGGTATCAAATTAACCAGCATTTCTAAACAATGAAATGCATTTTGCAGTTATGAAAGTTCCTGCTTTCCCTCCACCCTGAACTATTTTGACACCCTGACAAGGGGGGCTGTTATGGGGCTAAAAAGATGGCACTTCTTAAATTGTTTCAGATTTATGAGGCTCTCACTGCTGTCTTGATGTCTCATTTGTTTCTTTCCCATCTAATGCTTAAATTGCTGATCTCAGGTTTTATCTTTATTAGAATGAAGAATCCTTCAATAGTTGGAGTCCTTTGCACAGATTCACAAGGCCTGAACCTTGGCTGTAAGTAACAAAGCAGCTTATTTGCTTCAGAAAATGAGGCCCCTTTCCACTTTCATGTGGTACCAGGAACATTTTCATGTTGAAATAGTGTACATGCTTTAAAATACACACACAAAATAAATCTGCTGTCAGCTTTGGGCAGATCCCTGCAGTTTCTGTTAAACTCTCCATTTCCGACTCCTTTAAAATCCATTTTATTCTTGCTCTCTCCTGTCCCAATATTTGAAATATCAAAGTGTACATGGTCTGCCTGCCTCTCTCTACCAGTGGTTGCCAACTAACTCATTTTTTTTAAAAACCCCACTAATCTATATAGGGAGAACATCTAGCCTTTGTTTTTAATAATAAAATTATTTGTATTGCTGTAGCTAGGGTCTGTTGGTGCTGTGGACCAGGTTCCTGTTTGTCTTAGCACACAGAACTGAAGTATAAGACACAGCTGTTGCTGATTTGGTAACAGGTATCATCTGATTAGCCCAGTTAATTAAAAGGTGGGGACAAAATGTGGAATGAGGAGCCCATGAATGAATTGTAAAGATTGCCATTGACATAGGTATCTTAATGGGCTTATAAATAAACAGATTAGCCTCTTCTTTCAGCCAAAATTAAAAGAATGGGGTTGCCTGAAATAAGGCAGCATTGGATACTGAACATTAGGGTATGCTGCAAATATGACTACATAAATCCACCAAAATCACAGTTGCGATGACCGTATTTATCTGGAAAGGGTACAGATAACATGGTTGTAGGCACTGGCAGAGAAAACTCCTTAGAATGTGTTAGCAATTATTGGGATAACCTGAAAAATGGGTTCAATTAGCACACATAATTCAACTAAATTCTTAGGCTGGCTGGTTATGTAGTTACTGTCATGTAATGAGGGGCTTTACACTTACATAAAGATGTGTCTATTTTATAGGTCGTGGAACCCTTTCAGATGAACATGCAGGTGTGATATCAGTTCTAGCCCAGCAGGCAGCCAAACTAACTTCAGATCCTACTGATGTTCCTGTTGTGTGTCTGGAGTCAGATAATGGGTGAGCATCTGGAGCTGTCTCTCATTCCCTTTTCTTTTTTGTTTGCTCTGTATCCTATCATTAGGATCTTCTGGGAATATTAGATCTTTAGAACAGCCTCCTTCACTTCTAGGTGGTTCTGCTCATGTGCCCCTGGTTACAATGACAGATAAAAGGCTAGAAAGCTTTGCCCCCAGTGGCATATATGGCAGCAACTCTAGGAAAGTCATTCTTGCCTTTCTCTGGAGCTGGAATGTGGATTGCTTATTAAAATTGGGGCCCTAAGGCATTGGTGAATATAACCTTGTTTCTATACATACTGCATGCTTCAAAGAGCAGAGAGGCTGCTGCCAGATATAAGGATGCAATACTAGCTATTAGTCATTCCTGCAGCATGTTTGTAATGGCTGCTTAGACGTTATTATCCTGTTTTAATCCTGAAAACTTTTCACAAAAGAAGGGAGACCTGATTCCCAGGAATCTCCCATACTTCAAGCTTTTGAAGTACCTGGAGGTGTTGGTGTTAAGGGGGAAAATTAGAGCTCAAATATCTTCAGAGTAAACAGAGATGGAAAATGGAGTGCTAGTCCTTTGTGTCCAGGGTTGTTCTCAACAATTTTTTTGGTGGCCTCAGTATGGCCACTATGACAACTTTTCCTAAAATTCCTAATTAACTTTAGAAAAAACAAATTACTATGATTTGAACATATGTATGTAAGGGTTTTTCACAAACTGAAAAATAATATAGTTGTCTCTGTTTTTCTGTTTAGGTCCAGTAAACAATAATGTGCTTTGCATGTTCTGGCTGTTTTTTGTTTTGCTTTTTTGGCTGTTTTCTTTTTATACTTGCTAGCTAGTAAGTCTGCATCTGGGAAAAGTAATATTTGTACATGTAACTTTTCACTGCCTCCTAGCTAGCTAACAAGTCTGCTGCTGTGAAAAGTGATTAACATACAAACAAATATCACTTTTCACAACAGATGTACTCAGCCCTAGGAGGAGGAGGAGGAAATAGACTAATTAAGCTGTGGCTAGGGAGGCAGCAGGAGCCAGGGCAATGAGGGTGATGGTGGGCCCTGCACTTTAGGGGATGGAGCCTGCCAACATGCAGCTGCAGTCTGCCACCCTAGGGCAGAAGCCTGAGCCCCACTGCCTGGCCCAACCCCTGCCAGCAGCCCTGGGGGAGGGGCTGCTGCTCCCCCCCACTGCCCACAAGACAGTGGCTGTAAGAAAAGCCCCTGGTGGCTGCATTTGAAAAATGCTGATCTAGTCAGTGCTTCTTCGACAGCATGCAGCAGATACTAAACTTTTGCTAGTGACCTGCAGATTGAGAGAACTCTTCAGGACTGTAGTAGTGATACCTGTCTTCAATAACTGTTTGTTTATTTCAGGAACATCATGATCCAGAAGCACGACAGCATCACTGTGGCAGTGCACAAAATGGCATCTTGACCTTTCATACATCTGCTTGGTTCTTTCCCACCCTTGGAGCAACTCCTTGTTGGACTGATCTATTTCCTCTGCTGATCATATCCAGAAAGTGCTTGCAGAACTAATTTTGGGCCAATCTTAAATATGTGGTAGCTTCCCTCCTTATTTAAACAGACCCTGACTGAAGTACAGTACTAAACTTCCAGCACAGAACTTACTGTCAAGCATGGACTGTGGTTTAACGTACCTTACTTGTGTAATGATCAAATACCCTAACCTGTGGCCTTACTTGTTGAATTCAATAAATTATCTGAGATGAAACACACAGCTGGCTATGTAAGCTTCAGTTGAATGCTGGTTTATCTGAACCACTGACTGATACTATATATAGAGAGAGACTTTTACAGATATGTCATATTACAATAAAGATCCCTTGCACTTCCCAATGGTCCTCTCTCAAAATCAGCAAACTCTGATTTTTTTTTTTAAGGTAAACAAGCAGAAAGCTTAACTCATGTAGGTTGCCTTTATACATCAAAGAAAGAGCCAAACCCCAGTAAGATTTTTTGTAGGACACCTTTAATCCCATCTGGCTAAAAATACATACATTACAGTTTCCTTGTCTGTTACAAATGTCTTCGTTTAAAATTGAAGTTTTAAGTTCAACAGCACTACTTACCGTGTTTTGCGTCCTGTGTTACTGTTGACACTGGAAATGGACTTGTCAAACTGTCAATTTCACACCAGGATTTTCAGACTTAACTCCTAATGATACTGTTATAATTGCAAACACTGCAGGGAAAACATTGTTTAACAACTCCCTCCCTTAGTGTTCTAGTATATATGGAAACATTTGTTTTACATATGGTAAAAGCTTACTTAGAAAACCTAGATTTGGGGCCAAATTTGACCTGACAATGTCTCAGTTACTAAACCCATGGAGATAAAAATCTTTACTGCATGGTTTTAAATCAGTATAAGAAAGGTGACCTTAGGTAGTGGTGGACTCAGAGTGGATAATGTCAACATCAATAGACAATACTAGACCAGTGATTTTTAGCATGATATTAGCAGGAAAATGCAACTATTAGTCCTAAATCTCACAGCAATACAATCCTTGATAGGGACATGGCCAAAAGGATCCTTACTTTTCAAACTTTGACTGTTACAAGCTGTTCCTCTTGCATTTGGTACTCTCCAACCTCCTGTAGTGCCAATGGGGACTAGGAAGTACTCTTACAGCTCTGTTGATTGTCTCACCGTTATAGCTTTGACCAATACCTCATCTCAAATCTCTTGTAAGGAAGTGAAATGTCAAGTAGTTCAGTTTTCCAAGTGATCAATCATAATTGCCAAACAATGCATTAAAGAGTGTAAAGAGTATATTCTTAAACTGTCCAGGATGCATTAAGATACTTAGTTTCATTGTTATCTGGAACAAGTTCAGTGCCACATGTAGCTACATAGTTACTTGAGGGGAAAAGTTACATTTGCTGAGGAGCAGACACAGCAGATGTATTCTCTCCCACAGCCCTTCCATGCTTACACCAAACATATTAGTGAGAAAATGTGTCAACTCTCTGCTAGTAAGGTAAGTTGTCAAATTTTTCTTTAAATTCATTTTCATGTTTAAGATCTTTGCCCTTTCTACTGATTGCTCTTAGCTGGTATTTTAGAGCGGGGGTTCAAACAGTGATAGTGAAACAGTTGAGGCTGCTGTGCCAAATCTGAGATCTGACAGGATCTGTGCTGGATTTTTAAAAGAAGGGGATCAGAAGCTTTTGGTGTTCCAATTAAAATAGGGTGGGGCACAGAATCCTTACACAGCAGAGTGGATAACTGTATAAGGTAGAGGTATAAGGGAGGCTGAGCATTGAGATTGGGTAACATATGAATACTACAGTCTGATGGGGGGGGGGGGGGGGAGGTGGTAAGCTTGCTCCCATTGTTTGTTCTCATGTAGCAGATTTCCTAAGCCACTTCCAATGGGAGCCTCTACAGCCAGAACCACCTCCACACCGCTGCACTGTAGCTTATGCCACTTTTTCCTGAAGTGAACTGAGCTGCTGCAAGAGAGCCTAGGATTGCAAATGAGGGCAGCAGGTCTCACCTGTGGCCACTCACTGTGAGCTCTCCTCCCCCATTTGCAGCACAAATCTGTCTTTGTATATGTCTGTGCTGCAAAAAAGATGTTCTCCTTTGTTTGAACAGTGTGATAATACGTTAGCTAGCCTACAGTAAAATTCTAGGAGACAAGGTGCTACAAGATAACCATGTGACATCAACATTCTACCTCTATCAGTGGTTGACCTCATCAGAAAAACTACAGTGCTTTGCCTCCATTAGGGTTTTACAGCAGACTAGCTAATGCATATTAGTTTCGCTGTAGTAAAAATACATCATTTTGGGCAATGAAGACATTGCTTTAGCCTCGAAGTGTTGGGGCAGGTGCCAAGCCCCATGAGGGTCTCCAAGCACTCCTTGTGTCAAGACTACACAAACATTCAACAGTGAATTAAGGAATATGATCTTGCTCATGGTACCTGCTATGCAGCAGGGAGGGAATCCCTCTGTCTCTGGTTCCCCATCTCTACCTGCTGTGATAGACACACACAAGTTCAGATGTGGCTCCTGTACTGGAAACTGGTTTTGTGCACTGATGCCACCTACTGGCCCGCATGGTGACTAACAAGCAAAACCATATGCCTGCCCTCAAGCCTTCCCTTGCATTTTCGGGCAGCACTTTAAAGGACTCCAATTTCCTCCAAGCAGGATACTTTTAGCAGAGAGCTTCATTCCCCACCCTCCATCTTGGGTGAGGGGTGGGGCGGAAATGCCTTGAATATGCTAATTACTTTCTGAGGGGAGGGATGAAGTCCAAAAGGCCCTGCACTTAGGGGGCTGTGCTTTTCTTCTTCTTTGGGCTAGCTCTGCCTTCTTTGCTTCGTGGCTTCTTTTAGAAGAATGAGCCTTGTGTTCCCCAGTGCAGAGAGGAATTAAGGAACAGACTTAAATGAACTAACTCAGGAGGCTGTAGCTAGCCAACAACAAATGAAGACAGATTATTTTTCTTAATCTTATTTTTGCAGCATTTTATGCTATGCATCATCCAGACGGTAAGAGAAAAGCTTTGGGTTACAATCCCGCTAACCCCCTTGCAGGTCTCAGCTGCACTGAGGCAAAACTCCTAGAGCAAACTCAGTAACAGACAGAAACCTCACTGATAAATGGTGAAGGAATGAAATGGCATAGATGCAATGGGGCTGGGAAGAGGTTCAGAGGGGCACTGAGCAGGGAATAGCCACAGACAGATGGTGAAGCAGGCTCCCTAGTTCTGGCACAAACTGAATTATGTATAAATATGCCAAAGGAAACATACCTGAACATGCAGGAGTCATCTTTACTTGGGGGCAGCTGTAGTCTAGAAATGAGTAAAAAGGTGGGAGTTAAAGACCTGAGTTCCATCTCCAGCTCTGCAACAGTGTGACCGTGCAAACCTAAGTTCCTCTTTCCCAAAAGTATAACAATGCCTAACCAGCTTTGAAAAGCAACTTGTGATCACTGACTAAATGCAAAATATTGTCTCCCATGTTAGCAGCAGCAGAGGCTGGTGAGGAGGAAAGATAGATGGAAGCGCGCGTCAGCTTGTTTTTAAAGTAGGTCAATCCTGCGAAGTGAATTTTGAGTCTTGTTTACCTAAAAGAACCTGATCAGTAAGGTGAAGTGTGACTATTTCCTGAAATTCTCATTTGCAGGAGAAAGGAAGGGGGCAGAGGCACAAAATCATCTAACAGCAATAGAGGAGGAACAGCAACCCATACCACCCCCTGATGGAGGATGGGGATGGATGATAGTGCTTCACTTCTTTCTGGTAAGTAGAGAACTCCCAAGGGTCCCACAAGGTTAAATCCTGGAGGAAAGAGATGCTTTCACTGGTCGTGTTCTCACACAGAATGCTTTTTAGACAAAACCAACATAAGATGCACACAAGGTTGATTCTAACATTCTCATGGCAGAGATTAACATTGCCAAGGAGGGCGGGAGTCCTACTTTAATGAGTCTAGCACACTGGTCTGTAACTTTACAGGCAGAGCTTATGCTCACAGTGAAATGTGTAACTAGTTGTAAGAAAGGATTGATCTCTGTCCTTCATTAAAAAGCAGTTGGACTTGGTACTCTTTGCTTGTGGCAGTTCACCCCCCAAGTCTCCAGAGGTACACATTGTTGCTGTAGAGATCATACAGCTTTCCTATTACTTCTGGTTAGCTTGATAACCGTAGAGGAACTCAACTCTGGTCTCCTTCATGAGGCTCTGTGGGGGAAAAAGGCTGCAGATTCTCACTAGTGTAAATGCAGTTGCACCAATTTACAACAGCTGAGAATCTGGCAGGGATGGCATTTACCAGGGCTGTTTTTTAACCAGGTAAAATCATGGTTTTTTACCAACTAGTTAGTCCCAGTTCAAAGTATCTTCTATTTTAAAAAAAAACTTTCATTAATGTACACCACATTGCTTAACCTTAGTTACATAGTCAAAGTATGGTTCCATAAGACAGAAGATTCAGAGATTAATTTAGATTGTTGTACAAATACAAATTAAAACTGCAGTATACATAATACTAAACATCAGAATGTCTGTATACATTTTAGTTTGGTATTTTCTCAAGGAAGTTAGGGGTCATGACTTTCTTATTATGTAAACAATATATTTAGCAATTTGATAAGTTTTTTGCGATCTATATTTCAGTAATTTTCATTAGTATTCTAATAACTTAGTGTTTACCAGTGCTGCCCTAAACTAGTTTTTCCCAGGAAATTGCCAACCCTGAAATCTGGCCCACAGTCTGTATAAAAAAATTAATTGCTAAGCAGCTGCAAAATGACAGCTCGTTTACCTGCAATTTGTACATTAACATCAAGTAGTAGATAGTTATCATTGCTATAAGTACATTTTGACCATGGATGTCAAAAGCACTACACAAGCTTGCTTAGCTAAGCCTCCAAGGTAGGGAGCCTTATATTACCCATATTTCAGAATGTCACAGCTCAAAACAGCAATGCTATGAATAGGAGCCAGGCATCTTGACTCAAGTGTGTTTAGTATATTATACTACCTGCTTATTTACCAGTCAGCTACTGGAAAAAGAAAATTAGGCAGCATGGCAGTTTGACTGGGAAATCTTTCCAGTGCTCATGCCAAAAAGCCTATCAGTTCTGATCTGTCAATGACTCTTGAGATTTCCAAGAATTCAAACACTCCAGTACTGCTTGTTAAATCACTGACAGTGTTTGGTTATTTCAAGATTTTTTTCAGTCTCTAGTTTTTATAAGAACTAGTTACAGAAATATGCCAAATACAGTTCAAAGGAATCTGAATTTTTAAACACCTCAAGTGCAGTGCCATTCTGATCTGTTGGAAAAATGCCCCTACTGTGTAGGCTTTGCTCCATTTAGAACGTGGGCACCACTTAGACCTAGTCACTGAATGTCTCTCTCACAATCGTACCAGACAAGTGTCCTCATTTCTACCACTAAGCAATGCTGCTAGATGGCTTAGAAAGCAGCAACACACTGTCCCATCCCAATACTGCATCTAACTTGCAGTAATGGGGGGGGGGGGGGAGAAGGGGATTTTTCCCTGACTCTGGCTTGTCATCAGCTTTTCTCCCAATACATGATTCATCACAGTCCTGAGGAACAGGAGAGGATATTTTACCAACTATGTGCAGCAATTCACTTGCATCTGCTTTGGGTCTAGGTAAATGTGCTCGTGATGGGAATGCTGAAAACCTTTGGAATTTTCTTTGTGGTCTTTCAAGAAGAGGTGGGAGGCTCTTCAGAACAAATCAGTTGGATTGGCTCCATCATGTCATCTCTTCGCTTCTCAGCAGGTCAGCAGGGATACATAAGGCTCAGAAAGTAGCATAGACAGGACTCTAGTCTTTGAATTTTAAGTCCATTTGATCGCATTAAATAGCTGACATGAAATGACCTGCCAAACTCCTAGTGTCTACATGACAAACTAGTGCAATTGGAACATTTGTTGGCACTCCTAGAGAGTCCAAAAATTAACTGGGCCTGAATGATGAACCACCCTCCAGGGCTAGAGGGCAATCACTCCAAAGCAAGGTTCAATAGCACTAAAAGAAGCGATTACTGGTACTATCATACCTGTTCTTTGAAGACTTCCCTCTGAAGGGCTGTGACCCTTGGCTAACTATGGGGAAGCTCTCTTGTCTACACTAGCACTCTAGGGGAGCTGAACTGGTGGTGGTAGCACAGGAAAATCTTTAAAGAAGAGGGTTTGCATAAACAGCCTTTGACAAGTCACTGCGCTTCTCTGTACACAATTGGCTATGCCAGATCTGATCTATTTAGCACAGTATCCTACCTCTAACACCCAATCTTTCAAAGTAAAGCAGTCTCTCCCACCACTAAATAATCCACCAATTTAACTAAGCACTGCTGTCTAAAGGGAGCAGGTTAAGGAATTCCTTCCTGACCATCTCCAAACAGGAGATTTGATTACCTTTCTCTCCACAGAGCATAACATGAGTGCTCCTTGTAGCTCTGATGGAATTCTCAGAGCAGGGTAAGAGAATATCAAGAATCTATCCTAGATGCTATTGTACCGTGAGCTGTTTATATAATGTTTTCCTCTCAATCTTCCAACTGCTTACCTCACAACTGACTTATCTTCCAGGTCCACTGGTCACTATAGCCTGTGGGAAGCTGGGGGACCAGCTGACTTCCATCATTGGGGCAGGCCTAGTTAGCAGTGGTTGTCTGATCAGCACACAGGCTACTAGTATCTCCTTCCTGTGTGTGTCTATGGGACTTCTACTGGGTGAGTGTAACCTCCTGCAGCTCACAAGTTTCACTCTGGCTGCCTTTTTGCCACTTTCCTGAGTGTTTACAACAGGGCACCAGCAGATCCAGATAACCATTAAGCCATGTGGCTGCTTGATTATCCTATTTATATTAGTGTATCACCCAAAGGCTGCAAAAAGAAGAGTTTCTTTCCTGCAGGTTTTACATTCAGGAATGTCTAATGAAAGTTTTGACTTACTAGAGCCACTGTGTGAATTTCAATTTTTTGTAAACCCAGGATGCGTAGCAAAACCTGACTTTTTTAATCCCTCATTGAAAAGGAACAATATGTATCTGTAAAGAAGCCAGTTTCTAAATACCATGGGTGAAATCCTGATCCCATGGACTTCACTAGGGCTAGTATTTAACCCAGGGCCAGCTCCAGGCACCAGCTAAAGACGCAGGTGCTTGGGGCGGCCAATACCAAGGGGCGGCACTCTGGCCGCTATAGGGGTGGCATGTCCGGGTCTTTGGCAGCAGGTCCCTCAGTCCCTCTCAGAGCGAAGGACCTGCCACTGACTTTCCACCAAAGAGAGAAGCGGTGCGATCATGCTGCTGCACCTTTCATGTGCTTGGAGCAGCAGAAAACTTGAAGGTGGCCCTGATTTTACCCTGTGCACCTTGGGGAGCCATCCCATTGCACTTTACCTGGGTTGCCAGAAAGCACTATTGCCAACTGCCAATCCTTGCTACTTTGCATTGTTTCTAAACAGGCACAGCTTGGGCATTTCCTTGTGTGCATCACATGCAGTCTCCTGTTTTCACAATACAGCTGTTAGTTGAGGTAACTCATTGAGGGTAGGTCTTGAACTAGAAGCTCTGCTCCTCCCTTGCATGAGATGAAAATTCTACTCCACATGAGTCACTGCTTGGGCACTGACAATCTTTCTTCTATTTCAGGGCTAGGCTTTGCTTGCTTGTATCAAGCAGCTGCTGTGATGACTGCCAGGTACTTTAAAAAGCGACTGGCTCTATCCAATGCAATCGCTCGCTCAGGAATGGGACTGACATTTATACTAGCACCTTTCACTCAACTTCTGATAGATTTTTATGGTTGGCAAGGTAAAGTGGTTTTACTTTTTCCACATTTCACTACCTAGAAGGGATTGTTATTTTAAAGACTGAAGTTGTGGGGTTGGTTATTGGCTCTTCTGATAGAGGGGCTAAGCTACTTTGTTTATTTTTGACATATCAGGAATGGCAACTCTGGTGCTCTCTGGGATTGTTAAATCTTTACATTTTGGAAGAAAGATATTGTAATTGGTCACTGAAGTTATACTGGTATTAACCAGTGATTAAAAATTCCTCTCATTTGCTAAACTTTCACACTCTTGCAGTGTTGTATTCTTAAAAATTCAGTTCCTGTCTCATTTGGCAGACACCATGCTGAATGGTGAAAATACAAGAAGAGGAAAAAACCTTAAAACAAGGGAAGGAAAGAACTAAATGTTTCAATTTAGTAGGCAGGGCAATGGGATGAAGAGTAGCTATGTTTCTTATGAGTTTATCTGCTTCCTAGCGAGAATCTGTTTGACATTTCTCAAGCAGGAAGGTGACTTCACCTAGAGAAGAAGTCAAACAGGAGGGCTGACACAAGACAAATACTGTTTTTCCTTGCCGCAGATCATTCTGTGTGTTCAGTATGAAAAAAAGAGCCCATTCTAAACAATGTTTGTGTACTGATCAAAGCATAAGTGTGTTTTTCTCCACCCTAATCTTCCTTCCCTCTCTCTTCTCTCAGGTACTTTACTGATCTTTGGAGGGATCATGTTAAACCTTGTGCCTTCTAGTATGTTACTGCGACCTGTTAACATCAAGAAGCTCCAGGACTTTTTTGGTAGAAATGTAGAGAGTGGATCATTAACACAAAGTAAACATCCAGCAACTCTTACAAGCCACCTAGATAAAATCAGTACCACAGAAACACAGTTTAATACTAGATTGGATTCTCCTATGCAAGATTCCGCTGTCACAAATGGGTTCCAGTCAGCTGAAACATTAGGATCACTAGTTCCAGTGAAATCTGCTGGTTTGGAAGGGTCTGAGAGAGAAACCTCCAACCGCTACACTCCTGGCAGAGACAGTGACAAGGACTGTAGCTATAACAACTTTCCACTGCGAAAAGGAATGGAATTCCAACTCACGGCCAGTTCCCTCCAGGCAGCCTCTTCTTGATTTCTCACTGCTGAAAGATCCCTTCTTCTGTATTTTTGCCTGGTCATTTTTGTTCAGCCAGCTGGCCTACTTCATTCCCACCTTTCACCTGGCAGCAAGAGCCAAAACCTTGGGCATAGACAGCATGGATGCCTCTTACCTCATTTCAGTAGCTGGTAGGCAAGAGTCTAACCTTATTTTAAAAAGGTATTTTTATTTACACAGTGATCCAGAGTAGGAAAGAAATGTAATAACCCTTAAAATCAAAAAACGGTGTAGCAGTCAGCCACTCTTAAAAGGGAATTGTTGCTCGGTGCTCAAGAGGAAGGCAAACACATGACAATGACCTTTCTGCTCCTACATCTGGATTATACCCATAATTGCAGAGTTAATTGCCAATTTTTAATACTCATAGTGGCAGCTGTCTTTTGACTCAAGAAAGATGCCTTTGGTCAGAGAAGGAGAATGTCAATTATCTTTAGTAGTTTAGCCCAAACCTTACTCTTTCATTTTTTAAATTAAGCTACCAACACTCCTTGTTCAACTCTTCATAGGACCTTTTAGGTACTTACACACTCCATGAATAATTGCCTGTTGAAGAGCTTGGGGGCAGTGATGGCTAATGGGGAAAAGGATATACCACATCTGAGGGCAGAAGCCAAACTCAAACAGCTTAATGGGACCAAACTGAGGAACATGGCTAACCTCCAGCTAAGAATATTAGAGGAACTGGCATATGAAATTGCAACTCCAATAAGGATTTTTAATGAATCTGTAAATGTGAGGGGGTCATACTATATTTGCAATTCTGCAGTCATAAGGTATTTAAGAAAGGAAAAAAAAGTGATCCATGCACCTATATGCCCATTAGTTTGGCCTCAACTGTATGTAAGGTCTTTGAACAAATATTTTGAAAGAGCATAGTTAAGTTATACATGATTTTACAAAACATTACGCCTGTGAGACCAAGCTGCTCTTTCTTTGGGGCTATTGTATTTCCTTTGTCTAGAAAATTTGGTATCTTAATCTACTTGGATTTCAGTAAGGCATTTGATGCAGTGCCACTTGGGAAATTAGTTAAATTAGAGAAGAGTAGGATCAAAAGGTGGGTAAGGAACAGCTCAAAGGGGAGACTACAACATGTCATGCTGAAAGGTATACTGTAATGGTGGAGGGAGGTTACTAGTGGAGTTTCTCAAGGATTGGTCTTGGCACACCACTTATTTAACATTTTCATGTGTGATGTTGGCAAAAAAAGTAGGTGTGAGCTAATAAAACTTGCAGATAAGACAAAGTTGGAAATATTGCTGATGTGGAAGACCCCCCCGAATATCCTACCTTGAAAACTGGAATAATAGAAATGGGATGACATTTAATAACAGAATGCAAGGTCATGCACCTATGGACTACTAAGAACTTTTGATGTAAGCTGGGGACATACAGTTAGAAGCAACAGGGGCAAGAGACTTGCATGTACTAGTCAGTCACAGGATGATTATGAACCACTACTGTGATAGTGGTAAAAAAAGACTAATACAATACTAAGATATCAGGTGAGAGAACACTTCCCTATTTCAACTGCAATTATTACAGAAGGTATAGTGAGACCAGCTAGAAGACAATTCTGGTCTCCCTTGTTTAAAAAAGTGAATTCTAACAGTAACAGGTACAGAGAAGGCTACTAGGATGAGACTTTAGACTAACAAAACAATCTCCCCAACAAGCCAAAGAATGAGGGGACAAATGATTGCTCTCTATAAATAGAGGGATAAACCGCAGGGAGGAAGAAGTGTTAAGGACCTATGTTGGCACAAGAACAAATGGACAAACTGTGTCCATCATTAAGTTTAGTCTTGAAATTAGACAAAGGTTTAACCATCAGAGAAGTGAAGATCTCAAACAGCCTTCCAAGGGGAACAGTGGAGGGGAAAAAAACTAACCATTTGTAAGACTGAGTTTGATAAGTTTATGGAGGGGATGGTATGATAAGACTGCGTACAATGGGACATCCATGACTGCTATTAGCAAGCATCTCCAACTACATGTGATGGGAAACTAAACAAGAAAGGCTCTGAATTACTAAGAAGAATTCTTTCCCAAATGTGGCAGGTAGGTCCTGCCCCAATGCTCAGGGTCTGGTTGTCATATTTGGGGTCAGGAAGGTATTTTCCCCCAAGGTTGGACTGGCAAAGAGCCTAAGGAGTTTTTACTTTTCTCTGCCTTGTGGGGCATGGGTCACTTGCTGATTTGAATTAGAGTAAATGCTGGATTCTCTGTAACTTGAAGTCTTTAAATCAAGATTTGAGGATTTTCAGTAACTCAGCCAGAGGTTATGGGCCAGGTTCTGTGGCTTGCAATGTGCAGGAGATCAGACTAGCAGATCATGATGGTCCATTCTGGCCTTAAAGTCTTAGCTTAAATCAAGTTAAGAGAACAACTCTTCTCGCCCCCCCCGCCCAATTTCTTTTTTTGCAGTAAAGACAACACCTTAGGGTGCTACCTTTATCTTCTCCCCTAACGCTCCCAGACACTATGTGCACAATGGCTTCTGTTGTGAAACACTCTGTATTTATGAAACAGTTGGAAAGGTCACAGTGGCACACTAGTAACTGAAAGAAGTTTACAGGCCAGCCTACTTTAAAGTACAGCTGTTGTGCATGAAGCCTGTCCACCTCAAAAAATCAAACCTTTCTAGTTTCAAAGCATGCAAGTAATGTTCCATTAAGAAAGTAGCTCCACTCTCTAGCATTAAGGAGCCCTTTACTGTACAAAGAAAGTTTACCTAAAGTGAAACCAACATCCTTGGAATGTTATTTAGGGGATATTTGCGCTAAAGAGGCAACTGATCTAGGTTAAGAACACAATGGTTAATTTGCAGGTGACACTGGCAGGAACAGAGGTAATATGTTGTTTGCACTCAAACCACTTTCTAGCCAACAGGATATTCAGTGGTAATCAGCACTTTCGTGAACTTGAGACTAGTTCATATAACATACCCAGAAGATAATGTGTATTTTATTAAAAGTGACCCTGTACTTTTTAAAATGTTAGATTTATGCCCTTTTTTGCTTCTTCATGATGGATTATGGGGGGTTTGGCATTCCTGGTCAAACAAAATCAAGTTTGGTCTTCTCTGATTTTGCTGGATGTCTTTGTGCATGTGTCATGTTTACTGTAACTGTCTCACCCCTTAATTTAATTTTTAAAAGAGCATCCTCTCTCAACTCCAGATGCCTACCAAGCACTGAATGGAAAAACATACATTTCAGAACAATCTAAGAATCTCATCCTCATCTCTTACAATGTTGTATCCTAAATATAAAATACAAGCAGAATTTTCTTGACAAAACATTTCAGGCAAATGTTTTTGTACGTTATATGAAGAATCAAGAAGAGCACAAAACCGCTAATGAACAAGTTCTAAAAGATTTGGCTAGAGTCTTCACAAGAATTTTCTGTTTCTCTCTAGGGATTACAGAGACAGTCAGCCAATTGCTTTCTGGCTGGATTGCTGATCAGAACTGGATCAAGAAGTATCATTACCATAAGACTTACCTTATTCTGTGTGGCATCACTAACCTGCTGGGTCCTCTTGCCACATCCTTCCCATTACTTATGGTCTACACAGTAAGCTTTGCCATTTTCTGTGGAGGATACCTGGCTCTGCTGCTCCCTGTGCTGGTGAGTAAAGAATCTTATCAAGAGGTAATACAGTAATGCTCTGCACTTCCAACTGAGTATCTCAAACATCTGAAATCCTATGGCCTGATTTTCAAGGGTATTCAGTATCCACAGCTGCCAGAGATTTCAGCCTGAGGGTCCTGTGCTCAGAACTCTCAACATCAAACCACTGGGAACCTTGTTAGTTTACTGGTTTTAGGATTACACTGTCATCTGCCGGCCAGACACACCAGAGGCACAGTATTGAGAGTGCCCTCGCAACCTATTTCCAGTGACCTACCTCAACCACTTTGCTTCCTAAGTCCTGTCTCAGTGCCATTGTTCCAGCTTAGGTATTGCACTCTGTCGAGCAGAGACTATGAGGAGAACTCATTCATTTGTAACCTAAATCAATATTGATAAGGTGAAGGGCTCTGAATACCTATGACCAGTATAACATTGCACAAGCAAGATTTGTACAGATATATAGTTACATGAAAATGCAGCAGCATCTCCAAAGAGAGAGTGAGTTTAAAATATCTTCAAAGATGTAAAGATTACTGATTTTCAAATGTCTGTACAGCCCAGGGCTAGAAATGCATCAAGCATCCTAGTGATGTCAGCACTGATCATACTGATCTCAATCTTGGGTTTAATTCTGTATGGACAAACTTTCAAACTATAACCGAGTAGAGAGGAGACTGCCCAGAAAAACATTTTTCATTTTAACGTGTCTGTACATTATATAAAGTAATAATAATTCTGGTTCCATGAACAGGTAGATTTTGTAGGTGTCCCCAGACTCCACAGTTCTTTAGGATTTGCCTCATTCTTTGCTGGGATAGCAGCCATCGCTGGACCTCCTATAGCAGGTAACATAAGCAATATTTTCCCTCTATCCTCTCAATAGAAAATACTCTTAGTTCTTCTCTAGCATCAGAGTCCTTACTAGGAAACATTTGAGAATCAAGATGACTTTTTTCTTCAAAAGATAAAACTAATTTCTAACCAAAACTAACATGCAAGTGAATGAGATAATGGTGGTAAACCACACAGCATTTTCTTTAGCTCTGACTCTCCCTTTAGGGGAAGGAAGAGGAAAGAATTGTATGCTTCTGAAGAAGAGTCAAAATTATGACTTTACCCAGCTCAGGCTGTTATTTCAGTTTAACTTGATGCTGAAAGGATCTGAAGAGGTGGTAACATGGTCCCAGCAGCATGAGGGGTAGGTGCTATATTTGCAGTGCTTTGCATAGAGCAGAGGGGACCGAAGTGGTTCCAGTTGTCATCTCCTGACTTGACTAAAGATTCAAAATCTCTACTATTAAACATTATATGTAGGCTTAAATGTAAGTGGGTGCCTTCCCCCTCCCCTCCCAAAAAATACCATCTTATTCTATATATAGTGTGTGGCACATTTCGGGGCTATATTAATATAAATATTCAGAGTCAGATATTTATTTATCCACTTAGATTGAGGAGACATTTGCATGCTGTTTCATGCACCTCTGCCCAAGGCAAAGCCTGTCCTTCACTGAACCTTTCACCTTACCCTCATATCTAGATGTGTGGTCAGCATCTTCAGCTATTCCCAGGCTAGCATTTTACAGTGTATGGATAAAGCTGCGAGGTCAAATACCAGTGGGTCAATGGCATTCGGTCACTCATCTATCTTGTAAATAGACCAGGAACATAGAATAAAAAGTGCCAAACCAAATTTTGCATTTACAGTTCGTTGTATGCATCCCCACCCAATGATCTGCTGCATCTCACCTGGTCACATACTTCATTAAAAGTCTGCCCCAAGTACTTTATATAGTGAATTACTTCACTTTCTGCATTTTCTTTTGTCTATCCATCATACATGCTAACATGGCCATTGCACTTTCACCTGCTTGTAACATATCTTCACTAACTGGTGATGTCTCTTCTCTCTAACAACTAAATTTTTCTTAACAAAACACTAACCATTAATAGTTTATGGGGGGGGGGGAAGGGTGCAGGCTATACGTATTGGACTGCCAGATTAAGTCCTGAGACGGGAAAGGGCCAGCAACAGGCAGGAGAGGCAACCAGGAACGAAGCAATCTAATTTTTCCAGCCCCCTCAGTTGTGTGTGCCAGTTTGTCCCACGAAGGGAAAGGGAAGATGGGATCAAGCACATGATTGTATGTTCAGGGTGCAATCCTATGATCCAAGATCAACTCTGCAATTTTTCCCTCAAATCAAGCCACTTAAGTATGAAAGCTGCATATGCTAGAAAATATTAACTCTCCAAGACTGCATAAGCATGTGCTCCTTACACTTCACATTGAAAGTTAATTCTGGTGAAAATGAAAGAAGCTTGTTACTGCTCTTAAAGATGGTTCTAGGGTTTCTCTTCCTTTGACTGTGATTAAATGTACTATTCCTAACTTATCTACAGTACTCAAGTCAAGGCTCATTTAAAAAATATTTCCATAAACTCAAAACATTTAGTACTCTTAGTACAATATACACTATACATAACACCAGTAAGAGGTGAAGGATGCAGATTCTGCAGAACAAAACAAACCTCAAAACATGCATACTAGAAAAAAAGAGCTATTTACCTGAAAGACTGGACCTAGAAGAAAGAATTGGGAAACAAAAATCAAAAGCAGTGGTTGTCCACCCAGAGCTAAAAAGTTTGAAGCTTCACCAGCAAGTAGGAACCACTTACCTGCTCATCATACAAGGGACACCTGTTTAAGCTGTGAATACTTCTGACATTCTAGAAATGAAATTAAAGATAACACAGGAGAACAAAACAGGCTGATTCTTAGAGGCACAACAAGCACAGGAAGTGAACTATGTTAAGCTTTACAGGAACAATACCAGGGGTTCTCAAACTGGGGGTTGCAAGGTTATTACATGGGGGGTCGCGAGCTGTCAGCCTCCACCCCAAACCCCGCTTTGCCTCCAGCATTTATAATGGTGTTAAATATATTAACAAGTGTTTTTAATTTGGGGGGGAGTGCGCACTCAGAGGCTTGCTATGCGAAAGGGGTCAATACAAACCAACTACCATGCTTTTAACAAAACAGTTACAATTCAAAGCCAAAAGGCAATTTGCAGAAAAAAAGCACAGCAGGCACCTCCAACTCCATTAGTGGCAATAAAAGGAATGATAGCTATACTTAAACATATAGCATAGGCATATGCTGTGAGGGGTTAGAGTGTTTAGTTATAGAACAAGGATTTATCAGCACTACTTACGTTTAGAGAAATGCTGCTTTTCTGGATTTTCACAGGAAACTGCGTCCCCTTTTAAGTTCTCTCCAATTCACTGACTAATCCTTCCGCAACACTGAGTGGCTAGCTGCAATTTGCTTTCTCCAACCAGTAATCACAAAAAGAAACCATGAACACATCTCTTTGTGATCAAAGTCTCTGCATGTGCTTCAGAATGTACTGTAATGCCAGCTGGTAAGAGGTGGTAGGCAGGCACCACCTACTGATGATTTTGAAAACAGCTGAGCTGAAAGGAAAACGTGAATTTGTGTTCTTTCCTTTATGTTAAGTAGGTATTTTTCAGTTTCTCTGTAAGCTCTACACATAATGGGTTTAAAAACTGAAGCTCATGTCACTTCATTCTGGACATCTTAATCCTGTGATTAGAGCTTAAGTAGCCCACCCATCTAAAACATCGCAAACTTTTGTACAATATGAAGTCACCACTTCCTATGAAATAAAGCATTTACCTCATCCCATTAGATTACCCATAAGTTGTCATTTAAAACCTACAAGTTCAGGAAGGGCCCAAACAATATCCCTGAGAAAATGAAACAAGATGTCACCGTAGTGAAGTGATATGATGCAAGGAGTTGAAATATCACAACTAGTTAACTCGAGTTCAGAGCAGTAGTTAGTGAGATGCAACTACTGGTTCGAACTCCTATTAGCCTTCATCCTCTTAAAATGGCCATTAAAAACATTTTAAAATTTGATTTTTTTTCCTCTTCACATTTTCTTATTTTTATTCACATCTAAATTTGAGAAATTACTTGGTTTTTCTATTACGGTCTAGGCTTTCCCCACACAGACAGAACCCCTGACTAAAACAGCCATGTGGCCAAGGAAAAGTAAGGGCTGTTACGTATTTTTCCTGATTGGAGACTAGTTTTAGAACCTCTGATATACTGGGCCATATCCTGAACTGGAGTAACTGCACTGGCTTCCATGGATCTATGTACATTTACACTAGCTGAGAATCTGGCTCATCAGGTCTTCATCTCGTCTCAGTACTGTTGTCAACATGCCTTGTTTAGCCAAGTGTCTGTCTACACTGCAATCAGAGGTGTGACTGCAGCACATGCAGACACACTCAAGCTAGCTTTCATTTAGGTAGCTTGAACAGCAGCAACACAGAGATGTCATTGAATTTACCAGAGGCGGCTTTTACCAAGTAAAATCATGTTTTTTACCACCCGTGGAAAAAACTAGAGAATACTTTAAACTGAGACTATTTTAAAAACTCTTCCATTAATACACACTGCATTCCACTTAGTTTTAGTTACATATTCAAATGATGGTTCCACAAGGCAGTAGAATATCTGTATACATTATGGTTCAGTATTTTCTCAATGAAGTTATGAGTCATAACTCATTTCAGTTCAGTGTTATTATTAAACCTTAGAAGGTTACTATGTGGGAAAGTCCAGCAGCTTTAATAACCAAACCCTCATCCATTGCAGGATGGCTGTATGACTACACTCAGACATATGCCTGCTCCTTTCTCTTTGCTGGAACATGTTATCTCATCGCACCCATTTCCTTCTTCTTCGAGCCTTCTGCCCATAAATGGAAGCTACGGAAAGAAAAGGAGTTGAATGAAGTGACCACTTAGCAGAGAGGCTCTGCTGCAGTTGAAAGAAAAGAAGAAGCCTGACTTCAGTATATGATCAGAAGGTGATAATTAGGACAGACTTTTCACTAATTTATAAAAGATGGAAGAAAAATGAAAACTGACATTTGTCACAACAAAAGACTCAAATGAGTCTATTGTCCATAAATGTTACTTCATGAGCAAGTGGTGTTTAAGATCAAGATGAGCCCAGCAAGATGTGCATTTTGGCTAAAAGACTTTGTTCCTAAAAATATCCTCAGTTTGGCATGAAGTCTAGTCATCTCTTAAAACAACTTCACTGCTTCTGTTCTTCCCCCAGTGTATATTATCTCATATGTTTAACATGATTAGTAAGAGCCTTTGTGTTAGGCAATTCATTTCTGCTTTTCCAGCTTGCTTAGCCAGTGTCCTTAAGCCTGAAGGGCAATCTAAACCCAGTCAATCCAAACATATGGAGTTAAAAACAGACTCACCTTTCAACATAAAGCAGATAAGGCCCTCAAAAGTGCTAAAACAGAGGATCTTGTTAAAAATATCTAGAACAATGATCCAGGGAAGAGAGTGCTCTAAAAGAGGAATAAATTTAAGCTTCAGAGAAACAGAGGGAGTCCATAAAAACCTGTTTTTCTGCACCAAGGAAACAACATTGTGACTGCTAAAAGTTCTCCTGACCAGGGGTATAGTGCATCTTTGTTATAACACACAGGATATTGGAACCAAACATAATTTAATTAAAGAAGGCACTAAGATATAATATTAAATTCAATCCTCTGTTCATACAATATAACAAATTGTTATTTGATGTGCTGAGTATATTTTCATTAAAAATTTAGCAACACAGCTGGAATTCTTGAGTTGGAAAAAAACCTTTAGAAAAGGAATGGGACTAGAAAAGAGACCCTTCTGAAACCAGCAACTCTCACTTCTAGCCCCATAAGTTACTATACTCCCATATTATGCAAAAGGGAAGGTATATTAGGTCAGATGGTCTTTTCCTGTTATTTGTATAACAATGCCCCGAGGCCCAACCCAGACTGTACTAGACACTGGGCAAATGACTTAAGATAATTTCCAGTCCAAAGATTTTACTGTCTAAACAGAAAAAAAATGGGTGGTATGTAGAGAGGTGAACACATTTGCTCAAGGTCACACAGAAGGTAAACAGCAAGCTACAAACAGAACCCAAGTCTCTGGGCTACCCATTCAGGTGCACTGTGTACCAGGGGCCACTGCCTAAATGTGTCATAAAACAGCAGGTTTAAAAGGACTGTAAGGCAGATATCAAAGGCTCCTCCGATCTCCTTCCCATCCCTCCAAGTGACTGGGGCATGCACATACTACATTCAGCTGTCAGAGCCAAGCCAAAAACTTTAGTTTAACTTTACCTGGTTGGGCCTATGTATTAAATAAATCTCCAGACAGTCTAAAAGGATCAAGAGGTGTGTGCACATTGCAGGGAATATACAATATATTCCTACTTTCTCCTAAAGGTGGAACCTCCGAATATTCCCTAGAAAGGCATAAAACTGTGCATGTGCTTTAAGGGGGGAGCGTGGTGGGGGATTTCTCCCCAACTCATGGCAATTAGTGCAGTTCTTTACACATGATCAAGCATCACTAGAGTTAAACATCTAATTCCATTTATGCCCCCAAATATCTTTAGTTTCCAATATGCCCCTTAAATATCTGAGCATATTGTATTACCGTTCTCACTTAGCCTCCATTCTGTGTGTTTACCTAGACACTTCGCACCACACTTGAATGTAGCAGCACGAAAACGTTTAAAGCAATCTCTGAAGGGCAAGATCTAATACAGCAGCTTTAGCTTCCTTCACACTACAGTGACTTCAGGCTTTGCAATATCTATCACCAGCTATTTGAAAACTATTAATTGATCTGGAATTGCAGTATTTTTAAATGAAAACTATTTTGGTTAATGGCACAATCCATCTTCTATCATTAAAAGAATTTTCCATTACAGAAACATTTCTTTAACATGCAATTTCAAGCATGAAAGTAAATGGTGTATATTTAACAAAAAACTACCAAACATTACAAGTTTATTAAGGATCTGAGACATTGCTGAAGGCAAGACGACTCACTTAAGGACAATGGGCCAAATTCAGCCCTCATTTAACTCCCCTGATTTCAAAAAAAAAAAATCTGTGCCTGCTTATACCAGGGAAAAATTTGGCTTTAAATCTGCAATATTTATCAAATATAAATGATATTAAGGTGCTTGATTTTTCAAAGATTCAGAATTCTCACAGCTTTGAATAATTTCAATGGAAACTGCAGGCAAGGAACACCTCTGGTAGTCAGTCCATTAATCTCTAACTGTATTATCAAATGTTACCCTATGATTTGGTTGAGTGAATTAACTCTTAAATCCATGACACAAGAAAGATGTACTAGATAGGGATTTCAGAGGGATAGCTCAGTGGTTGGAGCATTGGCCTGCTAAACCCAGGATTGTTAGTTCAATCCCTGAGGGGGCCATTTAGGGACCTGTGTCAAAAATCTGTCTGGGGATTGGTCCTGCTTCGAGCAGGGGGTTGGACTAGATGACCTCCTGAGGTCCAAGCACACTAGCCTGGATGAAGAGTGCCTAGAATGCCATATACCTTGATCTTCGCTATGGCAAGTGAGGGCCTCACTAGATGCCCCTTTCTTAGGCCTCACTCCTGGTGTGAGGCAAGACTAGTGTGGCAGCTGTGTAGCAGCATTCATTAATGCAGGATCGGGTTCCCAGGTTCTCCATCTTGTTTTTCACTTTTAAGTGGCCATTACTCTGTACCTGCACTATGTATGATCAAACAAATATCAATAGGCCACTGAACACCTTTCAGGAAGTAATTGCTTCCATTAACAATGGTTGAATCAATGACAAAGGCTCTATCTCCTCATTACCTTGAACCATGCAATTCATTTCTTCCTCTGCCAAGCCTACCCTTTGCATGTTCTTAGGCTCCCCGTGGATACTTTCATAAGGAAGAGCGAAATACAATTCTTATAAGCAATGAGACTTATAGGAGTTGATTCATATTGTTGTTCCTATACTTGAGAATCTGTCTAAGGGCAGCTTTTGGGAGATGAAGTGAAAGACCAAAAAGGATAAATACATCGTAAGTTACGACCAGACTCAGAATGGCAACAAGACTCAATGTGGTGATAAATCATTCTTTCAGCCTGGGATAGTCAAAGGTGCCTAAAGGAAGTAAACACATGATTTTACTTGGTAAAAGCCCTCCCCTGCCACTCAGGCCATGCCCCTTCACCAGGCAGGATTAGTGTTATAGTGCCAGGGCAGATGGTGGGTGCTAATGTGGATGGTCAGGGCAAGGAGGAAGCAGCAGAGAAGGATGCTGGCCTATGATTTTAGCAAGGTACAGCTGAATTTCATTTGTCACAGCATTTTTTAAATCAATCAGCACAAAATCCTTGACTTTTACTAAAAATATTTACTGCGACTGCTCTGATTTTTGATAAAAATGCAGTAACAAATCTAAAACCTTATGGCTGTTCACCATGAACAATTAAAAAAAAATATCACTCATCTTGGTGGCTTTTTCAATTGTTTCTGTAGAAAAAGGGGTCAAATTTGCAAAAAATAAAAGTTAAAATAAGAGTTTACAATATTTTAAATCCTTACCGTATATATCTGAAGACCCAGTACCTGTTTCCACAAAAGCAGAAATTACTGTAAATTTGTTAGTACTCCGTCTCTCAGTTGCGGGCTTTCAGTTCCTGCTTCCATATCTGTGGAAACCTACATTGGACCATCAAAAGTCATGGCAAAGGTTTAAAATATAGCTTTAGACAACTCCAAGCTACACAAAACAAGTCTTATCCCTGCCTTATAGTTTGCATAGCAACCTTTTCAACCAAAAGAGTTAACAGCCAAACATAAGACCTTATGTTGTCAATGTCAGCTGCTGACTGCTTGCTAAGGTAAGGCCTTGTCTATACAGGGAAACTGATTGGAATATTTATTGTAGAATAAGCACAGTGATTATTTCAGCATTAAGTGACTTACTCTAGAAGAGTATGTCTACATGGGGAGCTATTCCAGAACAGCTTATTCTAGTCAATCCCCCTGTGTAGACAAGGCTTAAGTGACAATTTCCAAAGTCAACTGAAGAATTAAAACTCACTTAACATTTAAAAAGCTGAAGGCAGCATGGCCAAGCAGTTTGAGCACAGGGACTGAAGTCAAGGACTCCTCACTTCAATCGTAGCTTTGCTATTGGCTAGCTGTGACCTTAGGCAAGTTACATCACTACTGTACCTCCATTTCGCTATGCACAAAATGGGGCTAATGCTATTCACCGCTTATAGGGATACTGTGAGAATAAATGTTTGCACAGTTGTTTCAAAATGTAAAGCGTTTATAGTGAGCATTAGTTATGGGAAATAAAAAGCATATTTAAAGTTTACAACTTTTTAATATGAACTCATGCTTTTTAGTGGCTATGTTGGACAGCCACATTTTTTTTTGGGTGGATTTAAGGTACATACCAATACACCCAAGGTTGAGTACTTGACAAAACTACCCCCCGTCAGCTGCCGTTTATTTATGCCCTAACTAGAACAACATGATGTGAAAAATGATAAAAAGAAACTCAGGGCTTGGCTACACTGGAGAGTTGCAGCGTCGGTGGTGGGTTTACAGCACTGCAACTTAGTAACTGTCCACACCTGCAAGGCACATCCAGCGATGCAACTCCCTGGCTGCAGCGCTGGCTGTACACCTGGTCTGCTTGGGGTGTAATGATTGCAGCGCTGGTGATGCAGCGCTGCTCATCAAGTGTGGCCACCAAATCAGGAAAAGATGTGACAATATGGCTTCCCATCACGCAGGCACTGGGAAGCAGAATGGTTCTCCACTCCTCAGTCTGGCAAACGCTTTGTATGGTTGTGACTTGATTTGTCCCCGTACACAAGCACTGAAAACAGGAATGCTCAGAGCTCTAGGAACAACATTCCCTAAATAACATGAATGTGCATCTGTGCTCATCTTTGGTTTAGATTTGGGAAACTTTTGTTTCTTACAGAGTTCTTCAGAGCAAGAATGGGAAAGTTTTTCTTTAAAAAAAAAAAAAACACACAACCAAAACTCTGTAGTTTACTGCATGCTTGAAATCCTGAGAAAACGGAGGTGAGCTTTTCAAGAGTGCTCGGTGTTGGCTTAACTCTGTTTCCACGGAAGTCAATGGGAGTTTTACCACTGACCACAGTGGGAACAGAATTAGTCCCGCCCAGGAGTTTTCACTTAGGTTAAATTCTAGGTTTTAAAAGATTGACATCTGTCCCTTTAAAATTATTCTGAACTAGTTGGTGAACTATTGGCATAATACATGGAAGACAAAAAAATTCTGTCTAATCTATGGGTAAAATTTTCAACAAGTTTTTGAAATCATCTAAGTGACTCAGGAGCCAAAGTCCTTATGTAATGTGGATTGAGGCTGCCTCCTGAGTCACTTAGGCACTTTCTAAAATTTTACCCTACATTAGTGGTACTCAGCCTGAGGCTTGCGAGCCACAAATGGCTCTTTAATGCGTCTCCTGCAGCTCTTTGCAGCACAGGATATTAAAACGCTGAGATTTTATTATTAACCAATCTAGGTTATTAAAAATCAGGATGCTTTTACTATGTTATTAACCAACTGTAGTTAATAAGATAATACTTGGTCAGTCATTTTGCTGTGAGAATAAGAATACACACACACACACACACTTCCTGATATACTGTTTAAATATGAATATATAGTACCATAATAAATGAAACAATGAATTCACACTACCATGGCTCTTTCAGGTAATGCTGATCACTAATTTGGCTCCTGAACCACTGAGTGAGTAAGCATCACTGGCCTAGATTATTTTTTCATCTGGGCCAGCAAGGACTAGGATCACAGCCTGGGCTAAGAGAGACAAAGAAGAGTATCTATGTTGCTCAATAGCAACTCCTTCCCAGTCTCACTGAGTGGTGTCACCACCAAAAAAAAAAAAAAAAAAAGGAGGGGGGGGGGAGAGAGAGAAGAGAACCATCCAGTCCAAGTACTCTTGAGACACTGAGATGAAACTGTGGGCAAAGAACAGCTGCACCTATTGGGTTCCAGGAAGTGGGCAGGCAGAAGCCCGCCCACTGCTAAAGGATTCCCTCCCCCCCCCAAGCCTAAGAGGAGGATCTATAGGACCTGAAAACCCAACTGAGTTCGGGGGATAACTAATAAAATAACTAAGACAGGAGTGCGGTCAGAGGGTCAAAAGAAGGGAGCCTGACGGGGACACCAAGCAGAGAACCCTGGACAGCACCCACTGCTCCTCGAAGGCATTAAGGGAGTCAGTGGATGCCGCCCAGAGGAACTCTGCCCGGATGCATGAATGGACAGAGGACCAGAAACAAGCCCCACAGTCACAGGAGTCCCCATTGGCCAACCTCCTCTCCCTGATTTTAGCCAGGGCTAGGAGGAGGCTGACCAGGAGGTCCTGTGACGTTGTGGGGCCACGGACAAAGAACAGCTGCAGCTGGGAAAATCCCCATGGACATAGAGGATGTAGTTTTAGATGCTAAAGTTCAGTAAACATTATGTGAACATTCTAGAGCCAACTGCTTTCGTGTGTGTAGAGATCTATATCTATAAAGGCCATATAGATGTGGAATCAGTACCAGGCAGTCAGGCTAGATTTCACACTTCCTGGTGATGCCAGGTCCTTCTAGTCTAGTTCGGTTTGAAATGAGAAAGACTAAAGGCATTTATTAAGAACTATTTGACAGTTAGGAAGCATGCTGCTACATCCATCCTCATTTAAAAATGAATTTGTGTGTTGATGAATAGATATGGGATTGATAGACACGGAGAATGAAGTCTTTCATTCATCCATGCAATAGTGGCAGTTCAGGAAAACAATGTTAGCTTCCTTACATTGCCCCACCCATGTCTTTAGTACCTGCTCCTGCATTTTTCACTCCATGCATCTGATGAAGTGGGTTCTAGCCCACGAAAGCTTATGCCCAAATAAATTTGTTAGTCTCTAAGGTGCCACAAGGACTCCTCGTTGTTTTCCCTGACAGAGTGGTGATCTTTTAGGGCCAAAAGGAAGGTTCATTTTCAATTCCTTCTCCACTGAGATTGACAAGAAGTTCATAGCTCTGAATGGAGACTCATTTCACATATGCTGACTTGGCCTAAATTTGAATAATTGACTAAGAGCAATTCCTTGGCTACAATGAGCTAGAGAGCCCTGAAGCACTAGCAAATACAGATCTTCACAATAGCTTTTGGAAGCAGTAGCCCACGGAAGGAGAGGTATTTCACACAACAGATGCCCACCTGGCACCCTAAATCTAGTCAAGAAATAGAACAATTTAGGGTAGTCGTGTCTAGATTTGATGTGATTCAAATGTGGGACTTGGAGATTAGAAAGAAGGTGCAACCTAAACATGAAATACCTAAAAGCTCATTTGTTGCACATTGCAGAACCCACAAGGAAATAACTAATGCAAGGTTGCTTCCAAGACTAGATATCATTGTCATGTGCTGCAGAGATACTGCCCTGAACAGGACAGCACATGTATCTTAGTATTAATTTAGATAATGCTGCCAACACGATAGATCCTTTAGTTATTATAATTAAATAGTCCAAGAAGCACACTGAGAATGCAGCAACTCTGAGCCAAAGTTAAAATCTGAAGCCAAACTGATCTTCAGTTCAGGATGTAAAACTAATATGAATGTAACTGATTTTCCAGTCAAGTTTGTTTTTTGGATTTAAGTAACTTCACTAGAGTAAGCTCTTCACTGGAGGCAATACAAGGACTAGCCAGCGAAAGGAATCCAGACTGTTCCCAGTACAATTAGTGGTCTGCTCCTGCTTGAGATGCCCTGACTCAATGAGAAAGATGTCAATTAATACCCAAACGTCTCAGGTCCCTCATACAGGGCCCAAGCTCCCATTAGAAAAGTCAATGGAAAAAATCCTTTATGCTCAAAATGAAGTTAGATTAGGTCCTCCATTGGTTTATGGTTTACTGGAGTGAGAGCTGAATAGTATCTTATCAAGTGAGCAATAACGCAGCTCAAGTGAATGGCTGGCAGATTCCTTCAGTTCCAAAGTAGTCACATTCTCCACTCTTCTAAAAGTATTTGTCCAAACTACTCACACTCTGAAAACCACCGCACATATTGTCTTTTTCAGTTCTCTGGGACAGTGTCACGCTATGATCTAATTTCTTGCCATTCTGCTATAAAATGTTAGTTGTATAGCGCTAAGTCTTACACAAACTTTACTGTGAATGTTAGCAGCTTTTCAAGTTTAAGAGCAGATTGAAATTTTGTACTATTTACAACACACCTGCAGCAGATAAAGAGCACAGTTCCAAAGAAACATGGGTGTGAATTAAAATAGCCAATTCCCCTTGTTTGGCTAGAATCAGTTAACACAGCAGTGCAGTTAAATGATTCGTCTTATAAATCCATTTTCTCATTAAACTTGTTTACCTGAAGTCCCACTAGCCAAATTAATTCAATGCATATAAGCACTGTTAACCTTTACAATTATTAATTTTAACAAAAATGTGCAGTTACCTGGCACGTTAAGGCATCCCTCTAACCAATCCAAAGGGGCTGAACAATCCTGTGAAGAAATAACTCACTATTACAGAACAGCCATTAGAGAATCACCCTGCACCACACACCAACACTAATTAAAATCACTGGGGTATAAGTATCTACTTATACAGGGCGAGTAGAAATCATCTCTTAATTAAAGGAGATTCATACTGAATGTTGAATACAGCTAGAGGGGCCTCTTATGGATTAGCCTCTAGGGGCACCACATTGCATTTGCAGGAAGGACATGAAAATCAGATAGTAAATGCCCGATCACTGATCCACCCACCCAGATTGCCTGTCTCCATTATCTGTCTTCTTGAAGATGTCCCAATTATTTGGATCATATGAATAAAACTCCATCGCCCTGGCTGGGATTGATAACCCAGCCATGTCAATCACACCTCTGATTCACAGTACTACTACAGGCCCAAAGTCTACATACTTTTTGTAAATGGACTTAAAATTATTGTACCAAATTTAAGATTTAGATGGCATATCTGAGCAAGGTGGGAGAAGAAACACTGAGTAAAAATGTCTTATTCCTGACTACAATGAATACAAACTCGTGTGGGAAACAAACTCCATATGAAGTTGGAATTTTCTAGGTATCACATATCTAGAACAGCTCCAGAGCATGTGTGTTATGCAGCTTAATCCTACACTTATACCAGCATACCATAAACAGATGAACAGCTTTGCTGAATCATTGGCCAGTCCTCAGTGTGCCCACATTCCCACAGGGAGGGTGGGTGTTTGTGAGTGTTAGCCCACTGGGGGCCTTAAGCAGGAATATTTCCCACCCCCTCACAACATACGCTAATAATTAATAGGGGGCCCCTTGAGCTGCTTGGAGCGCTAAGCAACTGCTTAGTCTGCTTATGCCTAATGCCAGCTCTGCACACGCACACACACAAATTAAGTAGCATTCTGGGTTGTTAGTGTTTTCATTCAAGCATTAGGTGAAGGACAAGGGGTATGTCTATGCTGCAAAAAAAGACTCACAATTGCAAGTCTCAGAGCTTGGGTCTACAGACTCGGGTTCACACCACAGGGCTAAAAATAGTAGCACGTACATTACCCCTCAGACACTGAAACCCCATCACCCCCACCAGGTTTCAGAGGCCACGCTCTAGCCCAAATAGGAATAGCCACACTGCTATTTTTAGCCTTGTAGCAAAAGCCAGTCTGCAGACCTGGGCTCCAAGACTCGTTGCCACAGGTTTTATTTTTGAAGTGCAGACATATGCTAGGTTGCTAGAAAACCTGAGGTTTTATTCAGGAGACCAGTGTCTTGCACCCCCAGTTGCTAGAGGTGCTTTGCATCCTTTAACATGAACCCCCAGGACCAAACTAAAATGTAGCATTGAGTGGTACTGAAGAGTACAGTCCGGTCCCCAAAGATTGGTGGTCATGGCTCTTTGACATGGAGTGAGCACGTTAGTAAAAATTAGTAGGTAACCTCAGGGGTAGAGGATAAAGAACAAAAAACACTTCAGTCAACATAACCTTCTCCCTATAAATCACAATTCAGTTTGACCTTTAAACCCCCCCTTACCTGTTTATAAGAGATTTATACAGCTGTTTGCCACGGGAACGGACACCTTGCAGAACAAAATCGTGGCATCCTTTGTTGATATGCACCTGTTGCCTAGCAATCATCCTGCATGGATGAAGGACAGGACCAGGGTTCTTTATCCACAGTAGATTACGGTTTCAAGGTAACCAGAGCAAGCTCGCATCTCAAGGTGTCTTCATCTGCATGTCAGACAGCGACTAGTTAATTCTAACAAAGACTGGCAAACATAACACGAGAGGTTTCTGAAGCCAACGATGCAGCAGTGTTAGCTTCCTCTTGAGCTCTGGTGTGGTCAAATGCCCCGAAGTCTCCTGCAGCAAACATGGAGTTGTACTCCTGTACTGGAACAGCCTTCCAAAGCTCAGGAGCCCCCGTACAGGATAATGCAGGAACTACAGCATACAATTTTTTCAAAGGTGCCTCCATATTTTCCTCTCACAATCTGTACTACAAACTGAGGTGACTGCAAGCAAATGTGCAGTTGTACCTATGAAACGATCAGGGTGCATGCACATCCGAGGCGTGTGGAACATTTGCTTCAAAACTGGCCAAAATAAGGCACTGATACCAATGCAAACGTTTTAATTACAAACTAGCTCTCTGGAATTCTTCATCCATTCAGAACTAAACCCATCACTGCATAACTCTGGTGAAAAGCCCCTGGAGATGGAGGAGCTCCTCAAAGTGTGTCAGAAAGGTTTTATTAACATCATTTAACACTTTTTAATGAGACTCATTTTTCTTTTCTTTTGGCAATTTGGTGCAAAGGTTTACGTGCATGATTCAAAGCAATTTCAAACTTTTTCTTCAAATTAAAAAAAAATCAGAACTAAAGCCAAACAAGTTGGGTGAACAAAATAAATCAGAAACTTAAAATTCAGGAACTCCAGCTCTTCAAACCAGCGAAGCCCCAGACTTGCACACTGTTCTGAGGCTTTTATGGTGTTTTCCCTGTTTCTTGCACGCCCGCATCAGCACCGTTTCCTCGTAAAGATGAGGAGTTAGCAGCAAATGACCCCCTTCATTGCAATCAAAGGGAGGTGCCACAGCAACACAATGAACTAGATTCTTCAGATCTGATACAACAGGATGGTCAATATGAAAGTGATGGTCTCCCTGCTTCTTGCTCAAGACCCACAACTATCAGATCAACAACTGAGCAGCAGCAGCAAGTACCCCTTAGCTGCAAACAAAGGGGTCAAAGGTTTGTCGTCAATTCACTTCCAGGCAGAAAAACATTTTCCTCAAAAGAAACAATTTATTTAGAATGAAACAAAATCAGCTCAACTGTGAGCGCATGTTTGAGTGACAGCTACTTTTAAGCTGTGTGAGCCATAAAAAGGGTATTCCTTTACTTTTCCAGAAATCTTGTGTACACAGCACAAAGCAAAGAGGTCATTTTTCCACTTTAAAACACGGGCATTGGCATCACAATAGCAGATACACAACTTTTTTTTTAAGCTGCCATTTTAGTAAAATGCACAAATACTAAACAGATAAGCTTTCTTCCATCAAGAGGCCCATGTAAATTCCACATGAGCCACAACTTCTCTTCGCAAAGGTCCATTAGAGCTTGGAATCCCATGTTATCTTCCGCAGTCCACCAGCTTTGCTTGCAGGAGGAAAGAAAAGGTAAACATTTGTACTGAAACAACAACAGGTTTTCCCCTCCCCACACTATACAGATGAACATAAAGAACAACAAGGCCTTTCTAAGTATTCTACTTGGACTTCGAAAAGCACCAATACCACCCACCGGCACAAAACCTTGAAATGAAGTCACTTTCTGTATATAAATGCATAACAAGTAGTGCAGGTTTTTTTGGACTGCTGTTAAACTAGGTTTACAGGATTGAAGATATACAGGACTGAAGATATTCAACAGGTTTCTAACAGCTAACAGAACACGTCAAAAATCAGCCATGAGGAAAATCAACTGAATGGTTTATAATTCACTTGATTTTCCTCAAAGGACATTTCCTGAATGCAACTTCTCAATAAAAACATGAAATGTAGTGTTACATGTTGATATCTTCTCATTTTGCTGTATAATTCCAACAGCAGGATGCACTGTAGCAAAGAGGTCAACTCAAGGATGCATTAATAAACAAAACTTAAGATGTTACTATTCAAGTAGTATTTCTACTCCACCATTTTCATACAATTAGAACTACATGAAATTAAATTCATTTAACATTTTCAAAATAATATGGTTTGCTTTGCTTAAGTCTCATACAAAGACTACTTTTATGTCAAGTTTAATGATTCATTGGAGTAGCTGTCCTTGGTTTTTACTTGTAGAAAGTCATTAAGAATGGGAGGCAGGGGGAAAGAATCCCAAATCCTCTAGTTACACGGCAACAATTTCTTCAAGTCTGGTATCTTTTCATAGTAGGCTCTTAGCAGGCTCCCGATAAGCACTGCTGTCAACACTGAACTGGGAAAGGATGTCCCCAGAAGCCTTCAAGCAAAACCTCAGAAGTCTTTAGACTCTCACCCCACCATTTTGTTCTCTATTCCCCACTAATACTCAAGGCCCTACACACCACAGCTAACATCCACTAGATGGTTCCTTAAGCTACGCAAGGAACTTGTGTTCTCTATTCTCTGCCCTCCATAGGAGGCTGCCTCCAAAATACCTTCAATGACCATTGGCAAGAAGAGATATCTAACTGAGAACTCATCCTTCTTTAAAAAGGTTTAAGACCTATTTGTCTGTGTTGCCTATACCTCTCATCTCCCCTCTGCGATCCGTGCAAGGGTGACATCACTGTCTAAACCACAGAAGTCTATACCTTGCAATAGATTGAGGTAGCCTTGAGATTCACGCCACAGCGCCAGCAAACAGACTGTACACTAGATTCAAGCAAACAAAGCCATTGGCTAACAGCCAAGAGAGTTGTATAAAGTTTGCAATTTGTAAAAATCTAAAATATTAACAAAAGTATGAGTCACTTGAGGTTCTTTCCCCAAAGCATAAAGCACACTATGAAATGATGATTCAGGAAAGGGATATCCCTTTTCCACGCTAATTCAGTACATTGTAACTAATGAAATATAGGAACATCAGCTGCACACAGCATTAGAAAAGATACTGAGCTCTTACCAGAGCCACATAATAACAAATATAACCAGAAAACGTAACTCTTGCTAAATCTGTTTTACTCTATACAGAAGTGGCATTAAATATGGACTTCTGCTAGCAGTCAGCTATGGCAAAGGAGGTTTAAGTGGACAGTTACTCCAATGCTGTGCGCTTCTATAGCGCAAGGGAAAATACAGCCAAAAGAGCTGTATTAGAATTGATGCAGCCTGTGGCTAAGTGCTGTGTCAAAATGTTGCCTGTCACTTGTTTTGACTTTATGTACCCTTAAAGGGTTTTCAAATCCTTGTTTGCAAAACAGAACAGCAAATAAACCAGATTTAACAGAAGCAGATACCTCATTAAATAAGAAACCAAGAAACCTGGAGTTTGAAGTACAATCTTGTCCATCCCATGTTAATTTTCAGTATAGCACATCTCAAGCTCATAGAAGCCAGAGATAATGAACATGACTACTTAATTTTCAAGGAAAAATGAAAGTGCATCCAGAATGCGCTTTCCTAGGACGACTTCCTTAAGTGTTAGTTGTCAGAGATTTGCTGATAGGTGTACTCTGACCCCAAGTTTGATTGGTTTCTTTTTGTTTAAAAAAAAGAACAAACAAAAAAACCACCAAAAGGTGTCTGTTGCATATGACAGTAACAAACACTGTTCTTGGCAAGTTTAAATGCTGAATACAAACAAGCTTACTGCTAGTTTATATTTTTGAATTCCCAGTGGTAAAGTTGGATGGGTGGTCTTTAAAACACTAAGAGTAATTAGCCCAGTGCTTTAAAGTGATTCTAATTTCCTCCTGCAACTCAAATACAATGAGGAAACTCACTGTAAATGCAACAAATGCTTAAAGGACAATGAAATGGGCAACACAGCATCTGTGATGAATTACATGATAATATGCAACATAGACACCAGCTAAATAAAACAGACATTCTTTGTCACAAGTAGTGAATATGCTAAATTACCTACAACATATGGATCATCCCTTATGTAATTGGTGCCATTTCCAAAAATACCACAATTCTCACTGTTAATAGCAAGACAAACAGCTGCATTCTGCCTTCTATAAGCCTATTACAGTCGTGCTGAAGGACAGTCCAGAAGTCCTGGCTTTTACTTTCACTGAATATTAAGAGTATTAAATGAGGTTTGTAATTTTAGTTTAGAAAAAAGGAGGAGCAAAAACTAGTTTTAGTCAGTAGTGAACAATGAATACACTACAGGGTCTGAGTAAGTCAGTGTCACTTTCACACAGCCGCATTTCAAAAACCATAGTTTAAACCTAGGGAAAAAGAAGACCCAAGTTCAAGATCATGTTCATGTTTCTACAAAGAAGTTTGTAGAGTGTAAATAAGTATATTCATATTTACACTTCAAGTGGCGGGCTTTAAAATGTTTTGATCTCTGTTTTTTCCCTAGGTTTTATCAAGACAAGGGAGAAAAGCATAGAGAAAAGTTTAAATGAAAATGAACCAGGTTTGCTGAACAAGGTGAACTACTTTTTCAACATTTTGGAGAACTTTTAATACTCTGCCAAAATGCTAAAAAACACTGCAGTCCCAATGATTATGAAACCTCACATAATGCCCACTCTACTGTACCTCAGAAGACAGACAGCAGTTTCTTTCTATTAACAAAGATAAAATGGTGATGAAAACTTTACATAGTTTAATTTTCACAGAATTAAAAGCCCTCTCTGAAGAGTATACTTGTCTGGAGTTTGCACTGTGGAATCCACTATACCTGCAACTCTGAAAAAGGCAGTAAAAACAAAAAACCCATCAAATGATTAGTTGTTCTTAAAGCACCTACTTGTTTCTTGCATACTAGAGTAAGCACAAGACATTCAAGGTTTGTAACAAAGTCCTCACCTATTTACCAAAATGTTGTTACTGCTACAAACCCAAAGTGCATATATGGGATACAATGGAACTCAGAACAGGAGGAACACACCTGTTAAAAGCATACCTTCTGGGCATGCATTTCTGTGGACTGAGTGAAATCCTCAAATTAATACCTACAAAGGAATTCAATATTCGAGCTACAGTGTACCACAAGATGAGGTGCTAGTCGCTTAAAAGAAATCAACCTTGAGTCAGTCAACTCAAAGTGAAACCATTCAGGTGCCTGATAAAGGACTTATTTAACTTAGGGCTACCGGTCTAAGGCCTTCACAGAATTTCAAAGACTCAAAATGAGTCAATGCCAGTCCACTATCTGGTATGCGGTTTTCTGTTTAAACTACTTAGTGCTTTATACCTGGTCTTTTAAGTTTGTAATTCTAGAGGAGTTTTTAAACCTGCTTTTAAAAAAAATGATCAAATGAAAAAAGTTAAAATTAAAAAAGAAGTGGGAATTTTTCAGTTTTAGTTGAGGGTAGCAGGTAGCAGGGAGGTTAAGCCTGCTTCATTGATAAAGGATCCTCAAAATATCCTACTCAGGCAGAAGGCTAAACCTTCCTGGCTTCTAACTATAGAAAACTGTAGTTACAGAAAAACAGGTGGGGAAAATTGGCTACAAATAACGATCTAATTAAAAATAATTGTGGAGTTGGCTAAGGCTGTATCCCATAGCACCTGGCACACACTGGAGGGGCTGTGTGGAGGAGAAATAGGCAGGGTTGGATACAGAAAACACAAGGGCTTTAGGATGCACCACGGACAATGATCATGACCAGATAGTCGTCCTCTGATTTGGCCAGGGCCTTGGCCGTGGAGTCCAGGAACTGCTGGGAGAAGTCGCAGGGTGGGAAGGCGTGCAGGACCCCGCTGTTCTCCTTGTCTTTGTTGCCCCCCACAGGGAGGCTGATCACTCCGGCAGCCTGCTTTTGCTTTAGATAGGACACGAGGTTCCTGAGCGGCCTCTGTGTGGAGGTGGTGGCAGCATCACTGGCCCCAGATGAAGAGCGATTGTCCGAGGTGCCAGGCACAGCCAAGAGGATGGCATAACCATTGGGTCCCGCCACTTTAATACGGCGGTTGACTTCATCAAGCTTGGGTTGGTCCAGGCGGAGGCGCTGGGTGATCTTGAGCTGGGCCACTTTGCCACCAGTTGCTCCCTCCACCAGGAGGCTGCTAGCTACACTGAGGTCCCCCTGAAGCAGGTGCATGTTGGACGGGAAGTTGCTATTCTTCAGCAGGAGCATTCCCTGCCAAGCCAGGCATAGTTTGGGAGCCCCGCCAGCCTGTGACGTTCCATCTTGCTGCGGCTGCTTCTGGGGTGGAGGTTTGAGCCGGGACCCTCCACCACTGCCTCCTTCCGTGGTTCGCTCGTCCTTTTTGGCTGGGCTCTTGCACTCCTGGGCGGCTGCTGCAGTGGAGGTGCGGTGCTTCCTCTCTCTTTCAGCAGAGTTTTTGCGGTCACGCTTTTCATTCTGACCTCGTTCAAGACTGCCCCTGCGTGGTTCCCGAACAGGTGATGGCCGCTCCAGCAGGAGCAAACGGGAGGATAAGCGTTCTGTGTCACTAGCATAGCGCTCCCTGCTCCCACCAAGGTCAGGACTGCGGTCTGGGGGAGAGGCTGTGGCCAAACAATGTCGCTTACGGGACACAGATGAACGCTCGCTATCTGGAGAGCGGTCTAAGTGCCGGCCACCATCCTCTGCCAATCTTCGCTTCCTGGGTTGGTCCCTACTGCTGCTGGTGCCACCCAGCTCCCTCTCTCCTCGGTCCCGTTCCAGGGACCAGCCATCCCGTCGGCGCTCCAAACTTTCCAGTGGGTCATAGGCAGCTGCTCGATTGCTCCTGTCCCGTACAGGTGGTGGTGGTGGCACCCAGTCTGCCTCAGGATAGAGATCTCTGTCGCGGTTTCTATAGAGCAGAGGTGGTGTCCTGTCCCGTGCCCCCCGAAGTGGGTCTGGGGGAGCTCCACGGTGAGCCCCAAAGGCAGCTGCCTCTGCTACTAGCTCATAGTGGGCAGGCGGTGGTAGGGTCAGCGGTTGCAAGTAGGGTTGCTGGTAGCGATGCTCAGTGTCAGCAAAATCCACTCGGAGGCGGCGGTCTGGGCCACCCAAAGGGAAGCCACGCATGTGGGCACAAGCGGCCTGAGCTGCGTCCAGGCTCTCATACTGAATGTAAGCCCACGAGTCTCCTTTACGATAGTCAATAGTGCGAATGGTGCCAAAACGGTCAAACTCCCTTGCCAGGGCAGCCAGTGGCACCCAGGGGCCAAGGCCACCCACCCAAAGCCTGGTGGTAGGAGTGGCTTTGCCATAACCAATTTTGATAGGGTTGCGCAGCAGCACCTTTCCAGACATAGCTAGCTTGGCCCGGTGAGCCATGTCCAGATTTTCAAATTTGAGGAAGCCATAGGTGCTGGTCTGGCCACGACCCGGACGCTTGATGTCCACTTCTGTGATGACCCCGAAGCGGTCAAAAGCCCGGCGCAAGTCCGACTCGCTCACCGTGATGTCCAGGTTGCCCAGGAACAAAGTGCGGTTGGCTCTCTGATCATCCTCAGGACTGATCTCCTCCTCACCCGCAACTCCTGCACCACCTCCTCCTCCTCGGAAGCCCCCAGCCGCTGCCACTCCAGCCACTCGCTCCAGCCCATAGGCTGGCCGCACACGGGTATCATAGAAAGCCCCGTAGTCCCGCTCCCTCTCCAGCTCCCTAGGCAGGGGAGGTGGTGGAGGCAGGCGGCCCAGAGCGAGTTGCTGTAGCCGGTAGTCTCTGTAGCCCAGGCCCCCTCCTCCACCCACTGGCGACAGCGCCCTCTGGGTTGCTCCGGCCTGGGGATGCCTGACAGCTGCGGCCGCTGCAGCCGCCACGCCCACAGCCGCGGCCCCATAGGGAGAATGAGAATCCTTGTCCAGCAGGGCCGGGGAGCGGCTGCTGCGGCGCCGGCTGCTCCCCCCGACGTAGACCGCTTCGATCTTGAGCGGTCGGTCGTAGAGCACCAAGCGGCCGCGGGCGTGCTTGGCGGCGCGGGCGTCCTCCGGCCGGCGGAAGTTGACGAAAGCCACCCGCTCGTCGCTGGCGCCGGTGCCCGGCGGGAGGCGGCTGATCTTGACGCTGACGTCCCCGAAGCGCTTGAACTCGTGGAAAAGCCCGTCCTCCACCGCCTCGTCGCTCAGCGCCGAGCCCAGCTCGCTGATCTTCAGCGTCTTGTACTCGCCGCTCCCGCCGCCTCCTCCCGCCCCGGCCGACTCCGACGAGGAGGAGGGGGCCGGCGGCGCCCGGGACTCACCCCCACCGCCCCGGCTACCGCTGCTCCGGGACGACTCCGCGTTCTTGCTGCTGCTACTGCTGCTGTAGCTGTGGCGGCCGGAGCTCACCGCCGCCCCCGACTCGTACTCGCGGCTCCCGCCCCGGCTGGCCTTGTCCAGGTGCAGGCCCCGCCGGCTGCTGCTCTCGCCGGAGCCGCCCGCCGCTTTCCCCCCGTTGCTGCCGCCCGCGCCGGAGCCGCCGGGCTTCTTGCTGCTCCGCTCGGCCCGGGCCGAAGAAGAGGAGGAGGCCGAGTCCTCGCCGCCACCCCGGGACCGCTTGGCCTTGGCCGGGGAGCGCTCCTTGCCCTTCATGGCGGCAGGTACCTCCGGGACGGATTCCCCGACTAACCGCCGCGCTCACACACCTGCCGCCATCTTGGAACCTGCCGCGGAAATGAATCCCGCCCACCTCTCACCCATTGGACAGTTAAATCATCACCCGCTCCCCTCATTGGAATGTGAGCCTGTCAGTAATAAGTGGCCCTGGAGTTCCCAAGGTTCGCTAGCGGAAGACCCACCCTCGCTGAGGTTGTGATTGGCAGGGAGGTCTGTCTCTCGTTACAGATTCTCGCGCTCTTATGGCTCAGTAGCGGATGACCCACCTCGAAGGCTCTTATTGGACAGCTCTGGAATCTCATCATTCTGATTAAACAGTCAGTCTGTCAATCCTAACGGTTCTCGCGCTCTCGCAGCCCTATTCTTTATCGTTACTTGGTCAGGTGGCATAGTCTCCTTTCTATGATTGGTGGAGCCATCTGTCATTTTTAACGGTTCTACTTTGTGGCACCAGCATTCCGCCCCGCCATTTCCCATTGGTCAGAGAACGCGTCACCCCTTACATTTAATTAGATGAGGGTTCCTTCAATCTTAACGATTCGTCGTGAAACCACAGTGATCCCGCCCCCCCCGTTCTCATTGGTCACCCAAAGCCTTTCCCTAACGATATGGTAGGATGAAGTCCATGTCTCTCCCGTCTGAGCGCGGGTCGCAGCCTGTCCCGCCCCAAAGTCATTATTGGTCAGTTGAAAACTTCCCCTACCATTTGATTGGATGGTAACGACTGGCCCGCTCCACGGATAGGGCGCGGGAGATGTCAGTCATGCTAAGGCTGGCAGTCAGGAAGGGAGCACACGCACGTGTTGCCTGAAGTGGCCGGCCCCGCCGGCTGCCCCATGTCCCCTGTCTGCGCTGGAGCTGAGTGGGGCGGGAACTGGGTGTCTTCCCCCCCCCCGAGCCCGGCACAGTTTGAGATTTTGGCATTTTTCTCTGACTCAGACGAAAAGTCAAAATCTCGAAAACGTTCACGAGCCGATGATCGGGGGCGGGGGAGAGCTCAGGATCGGGCCCAATAATCACATGAGCTATCCTGGGGTTAGGTCCACTAATCTGGGGCGGAGACCAGGATTGGGCCCAGTAATCCTGGGAGAAATCCTGGCATCAGGTCCAGTAATGTGAGGGAGCCTGGGATCAAGCCCAGTAATCCAGAAAAAAGTAGCTCATGTCTGATAATTAGGGGGCAGGGCAAGATCCGTCTGATAATATGCAGGGGAAACCCAAATTTGGGTCTGATAAGCCTTGGGAACACCTGGGCTCAGATTTCATAATTAGGGGACAAAACGGGTTTGGGTCCTGTAATTCAGTGATAGCCCAGGATTGGGTCTGATAATGTGGGGGCGGGGGGTGGACAGGATTGGTCTAATATGGGATATGGGAAAAACCCATGTCATGGCCAATTGTCTGGGGAAGAACATCTGGATTGGATCCAATACTATGGGAAATACACTGATATTGGGTCTGATAATCTGAGAAAAAGCTCAGATCACATCATTATACTCTGGGGGGAAAAAACCTAGATTGGTTTGACAGTCTGTGGGGGAAAAAAAACCCGATTAAGAAAAGGGGATCAGGTCTGTCAACATATTTCTAATACGACCTTTTCATTGTATAAATTAACTGAAATTCTGAAATAAAATGTTCCTTTGAACTAGTAAAATGATAATTTTGTTTTGCCAATGTCCAAACTGATCATTTCAACAGTTGCCCATTGTTTTTAATTAAACATTTTTTAAAGTGGGAGATTTGTCAAATCCAAATCTTTCCCACCAGTGGTTTCAGTCCCTGCCCTGAAGAGCTAACAATAAACAAGTGGGATAGGGTGGGAGAAAAAAGAGCATACAAGCTCCAAGCAGATGCGTGGGAGCTGTGCCACAGAGCCCGGATCCAAAGACCACTGAATTCAGTCAGAGTCTTTCCACTGATTGAAGTTGGAACGGGTTTTGGATTAGACCCAGGGAAATTAAGCAACTCACTCTAGAGCCCCATAGAGAGTCTGTGGCAAAGCCAAGTGTAGAACTGATAAATGAAATTGTTTTTAATTTATTAATGTAACTTCTGTTCACCATCCACAAACTTGCCTACACTGTAACTTCTATTCCATATTGTAATTCAAACCCCATTTTAAAACACTCACTCCATTTTGTAAAAGCTTCCTCCAACCTTCATTTTTGCAAACCCTGCTGTAATCTTATTAGTTTAGTTTAGATGTGTGAATTAGGTATGTATGGATGACGGAATCAACCTCCAGCCCCAGCCTGGCCTGATGAGATAAAGTTCGAATACCAACGGCTGAAGACCTAGACAACAGCCCTAAGCAAAGTAAGAAGCATCCACCCTAAAAAGAAAAGGACAACAGAACTAAAGAAGGAAGATCAAAGCCAGGTTCAAGGCTGAAAGTCATGCCTGCAATTGATGGGTGATCAATCCAAACCCAGAGGCAGCAGGACACAGCAAGACCTATAGACTTTGAATCCAAACTAAAAGCCTATAAAAAAGAAGGGTGAGATGAGAGACTCTGGGTAACATTCTGCTGCCAACATGGAAGGACATTGGTGCCTTCCCAACAGAGATCCAGCTTGTCTTTGTGCCCGGATGTGTGTGTGTGTGTGTGAATGTGTGTGTGTGTATAGGTATTAGGTATAATGTGTGTATAAGAATTAAGATATTAATTATTAGTCATAAATCAAATTATCATAATAAATGTGGTATCTTTGTCTTGCCCCCTGAAAAGATCCTGTGTAGTTTTGTCTGTATCACACAAGAGCCAAACTCTAGCTTTCAGTTCCATGCCTTAGCCACAAAAGCACCATCCTTCTCTATTTTCCATGTCTCTGGAGAGCAGAGACAATGAAATGAGAGAGGTTTTCTTTTTAAGGAGCAAGATTCTGTGTCTTTTTAAAACCCCTATTGCCAAATCCTCTTACTTCAAAGGGCATCACCCTCCAAATGTGAGACAAGAGGCAGATGTGGATGAATGGGCTGATTTTCCTCCTCCTTTAATAGCTGCCTTTCTAAGGGATTGTAGCAGCTGTTTCCTCAACCCTCTTAAAAATATCACTAACCATAGAGGGCAGAACTAAAGGGGGATTATTAAATAGCTTGCTACAGATACATTCTCCCTTACTAAATTGTATTGATGGGACTGCTGAGCCCTGGCCCCGCACAATTCTTCTGCCAGTTATAAAATAGCCAATGTTACAAACAATCTAAGGGGAAGAAAAAGAGTGAATAATTAAGTCACTGCTACAGTATAATTTAATGATTATGTTTGCATCTTAATTTTCCTAATCCTGCCCCCTGTCTCCAGGTAAGAGGCTCAATACAGTGGAACTGCTGGTATTTGCCTGTGCTGGGACCTGCATCTCCTGCATGCAACACATAACAATAATTTGCTCTTATATAACATTTTTCATCAGTAAAACTCAAAATGCTTCACTATCTTTAATGTATTTATCATCACAATACCCCTGTGAGGCTGGACAATGCTATTAGCCCCACTGTACAGATAAGAAAACAGAAAAGCTAAATGACTTGTATGAGGTCACACAGGAAATCAGTGGCAGAACAGGGAGTTGAACATTGGTCTTCTACGGTGCTTCAGTCATCAGTCAGGCTCTGAGGAAAGCATATAACCATGGCAGTAGAATCCACAAACGTATAAATGAGGCAGAGAATTGCTTGCTGGCACTTGGCGCCTGCAGGAGCAATGAGGTTCTCCCAGAAGATGAGATGAGACTCGTCTTGGAGAAGGCCTAGCCAGTCAGAGAGGCATTTGGAGCTGTGGAGAAGGCACACAGGGAAAAGCGACAGGAAGCGCAGAATGGGCAGGCAGACTTCATGAGCAACACCCAGTCACTGCACCATTACTTGCTCAAGCTCAGGGGGAAAGGGGAGCTCCAGAATGCCTCTGTAACCCCCATTTGGCCACCCCAGGCTCAGGGCTCTGTGTCTGGGACATGCAGTGGGATTGCTTGTTCTCAATTCCCCACCCTGGTTTTGGGGGTGAGGCTCTGGTGCGCACTGATGGGGCCTGTTCTGTATTCCCCAGTGATCTCAGTGCTTGTGGTATGAACCAAACAACCTCTCTTTGGTCTCAAGGTTGTTTGCCTGAGTCATGTCCATTCTCAGCCCTCTTACAGTCGCCAGGCTGTTTGCCTGTAATACGGACCAAGTAGACCCAGTCTCAGCTCTCTTCTGACTCAGCACACAGGAACATAGGTGTGGCAATACGCAGTGTTACCAGCCCCTAGTTTTAAATACTTAGGAAACCTTTGGAAGAACAATGGGATCCCCTAAACTTGACTTAGGTGCTTAGGCTCCCTCTTCAGTGAATGGGGAGAGATGAGCATCTCAGAATGGGATCCCCTGGAGATGCTGCCGAGGGGGTAGGGGCCATGCTAAGCCCTGCCCTTTACAAAGTTTGGTCCCTATCTCCGCTTGTGACCCTACCTCTGCCACCATCAGTCCTGTGGATACGTTGCTGCTGCTCGGTTATATGAGGTAGAACTGTCCTTTGCTCTGTATATTTTAGACATTGGTGAAAGGATATAAATGTACCAGTTTACATGTGCTCCACATTCCCTTGTGAAGCTAAGCAGTGTGGTGGAAGAGTTTGTTGATTCACACCAAATTTTCATGGGAATCCTTCAGAGAGATCTCTAGAAAACTTTCCTGCAGGTACTTGCCGCAAACCTCCTGCTCAGCCCCAGACCCCACCCCCCCCACTCCACCCCATCCCTTCCCTCAGGGCCCCACCTCTTCCCCACCTCCTTCCATTCCTTCCCCTGAGTGCAGTCCATCCTCACTCCTCCCCCTCCCTCCCAGCGCCTCCTGCACGCTGCTGAACAGCTGTTCCCTGGTGTGCGTGAGGCCCTGGGAGGGAGGGAGAGCAGTTGAGGGAGGGGGAAGAGTGATCAGCGGGGCTTGCGGACCACCTGGAGTACTCTTGTGAAACGCCAGGAGTCTGCAGACCCCAGTTTGAAAAACTTTGCCCATCTTGAGCGCCAAACATCACTCCTCCCACCCCCTCAGGCCATGTTTAGGGTGTTCACCAAGATGTGTGCTTGCCAGGGGACAGTGGGAAAGCAATTTGTAGAAAGAGGTATATTTTACTATAACGATTCAATGCTGTGTGTGAACTAACAATCATGCTTCTGTTTCTTGTGCTTCAGCAGATGTGGCCTTCAGGGGAAACCCCTATACACCGGCGGAGTGCCTCTGCTAGATAAGGAAGCACCAAAGGTGCAACAAGGAGGACAGGTGCAGGCTGTTATGACTATGGGAATATTTTCCTCATTTAGGGCTAGTCAGCCATAAAGACAGCACCAGCGCACTTTTAATCTGCCAAAGGCACATTCTGTGGTCATTCTGCACCTGCTCAGCCCATTGTTGAAGCACTCCTTGCTGCTATCAGGTTTCCTGTGTAAGGCTTCATGAGCCATGGGAGTAAGGGGTATGCTGGGTCTCCCAGGATCACTTGAGCATTTCAACATCCCCCATTGGAAACTGTGAAAGAAAGTCCCTGCTTGCAGCTTTCTGTACAGGCTAGTGTTCCTGAAGATGGGCACACAGCAGGACAGGCAATTCTGATTCCTGTTCAGAGTGGGAATTCATGATATACTACATGACCATCCATGATGTGTGCTTTACTGTGACCACAACAGTAGAGAGCAGTGTGGGATCCATTCTTTCAGACAGAGATGGTGGGCACACAATAAACAGGGGCTGATGAAAAATGCTGCAAAATGAAGTCAGAAGCTCATGGAATGATGGGACAGAAAAAACTGCATCATGGGACATTGAGCCTGCACCCATGATGCACTGGGATCCACTCCGCCTTCCCACAACTCCTAGCTGCAGAAGGCAGCGAGTAGCACGAGGTGCTACCCACAGTGCACTGCTCTGACTGTTGATGCTAGAGCACCAACTGTGGATGCACTCTGCCAATAGGAGTGTTGTATGAACATGCCCAAATGATGTAATTATACCGTTTTTTGATTATCAGTGTAACTTGCATCGACAAAACTGTGTCGTGTAGATAAGGTCTTAGTGAAAGTGGATGGTTCTGCTTTAACCTGCCCTGCAGAGTGTTCACTTTTTGTGGGTTTAAATTACACACCCTAATCTTGATTCAAGATAGTTTTTGCAGTCTCTCCTTTTATCATAGTATCAGAGGAGAAACAGGAAAGGAACCAATGGGAAACCAAGTGTGGTTTATTGATGGTTCAAACTCAAGACCCAATACTACTCAACTCTAGAGTTGGCTGAAATCTGTTAATCAGCAAAAAGAAAGAAAGAATGAAAGAAAATACTTGGTTATGTTGAAAAATAAAAAATTTGGTGCAAACTTATAAAAGTTTTGAGATTCTTTTGAATTTTTTTTCCTGAAAATACATACATTTTTTCACCTAGTTCTACTCAGCTCTCTGCTTACCCACCTGTGAAATGTCAGATAGTAGTTACCTATCTCACTGTGATGTTGGAAGCCTTAATGAATGGTGAGCACCTTAATAATACTTAAATGTTTTTCATCTCCATACACTTCACTGAGGGGATGGACCCAGTATCATTTCACCTGTATTACAGACATGAAAAGTGAGGTACTGAATGGTGAAATGAATTGCTAGTGATCACAGAGCAAGTCTATGGCAGATCCAGGGCTAGAACTCAAAACGCCTGACTCCCCGTTTTGGGCTGTAGACACTCTATCCAAATGAAACTTTAATAATAGTTAAAAGGAAATACTGCTGTTATTTTAAAATGTCCACAATCTCTTCCAATGCTGGAAATCTAGACACTAGAGCAGGGTGCTAAACAGGAGAACCAGAAAGTGAAACTGACTAGAGACAGAAAGTGAAACTGACCAGTTTTGTTTCAGGGGTCAACTGGATGTACAAACAAAGCAAACAAAGTGTGTCACAACAAGAGGAAGGCAAAATTGCCATAATCCTGGGGGGGAGGGGGAAGAGAAAGATAATTCATTTGATAAAGCAGCAATTCTATCCAATCAGTCCTAAAAGGTCTGAAATATCCAGTTCTACTCTCAAGAGCAGAAAGTATGATGGTCACTTACTGTGTTTCTGGCTGAAAGGTCCACATTAATCCATGTGTCACGTAGCCATGGAAATAAAATGGCTCCCCAGCTGCAGCTTAGTACAAACCAGAGGTGGAACTGAATGAGATTCGTTTTCCTGACAGTCCACTGGATGGCGTTTCTCCCTATCTTTATCATCTCTTTTCAAAGGAGCTGGTATCCTATAACACAGGAATCTGGGGGCTGGATTTCAAATTAGGGGTGAAGAACCCCAATGTGTTAGTCTTCTTTAGGCACGACATGCCTCAGGTGGCACGTGACCAGGATTCATCACCAAATTTGGTCCGCTGGTTGGATCATTAGCTTCCCCAGTTTAGGCTGAGTACTGACAGGGAGTGCGACGTGAATACTGATCCATACCCCACAAGTGTTAGTAGGGACCCAGGAGTCATTAGAAGTGTATACTGGAAATATAAATCTGGCTATGTCTGTGTCTATGGAAATTAGGGTCTCAAAGTTACCTTAAGATGTGTATCAGAGTCCGACCCACATGTAATTAGTTGCACAATCATAGGGGAGGTAGGCTCATGCAGATATAATTGTCCTGAGGTGTACGGAAGACACATGCACAGAGGTATAGCCTTTGTCCTAGAAACAAATCAAGGGTTACTCAAGAATCTGTTTCCAAATCACATTGACCATTATTGTCCATTTGGAGCTGCTTTACTGGGTTTGGAGTAGGGTGAGGTAGCAGAAGAACATATAAGACTTGATTTCAGTTTTATGGACTAGATTCTGCGCTGGTCTACACTACGGGGGGGAAATCGATCTTAGATATGCAACTTCAGCTACGTGAATAACGTAGCTGAAGTCGAATATCTAAGATCGGATTATTCACCCGTCCTCACCACGCGGGATCGATGTCCGCGGCTCCCCCTGTCGATTCCGCAACTCCATTGGGGTTGGTGGAGTTCCGGAATCGATATAAGCGCACTCGGGGATCGATAGATCGCGTCTAGATGAGATGCGATATATCGATCCCCGAGCAATCGATTTTAACCCACCGATAAGGCAGGTAATCTAGACGTAGCCAGAGCTGGTACAAACCAACAAAGCTCCCCTGACTGCTATGTTAATTTGCAACAGCTGATGATCTGGTCCTGTGTCTATTCAGAATTTGTGATGGTCCTATTTTCTTCATCTGCTGCAGTTTAGAAGTGAAATATACAGTAATTACTTGAAAGCATCAGCTGATGAGTCATAGTTTAAAAGACACATTGGGTGAGTAATGGCCATGTATCCTTGAAGGGCCATCCACAGAGTAATGTGACATTTAATGTGATTTCAATTTTGCTTCTAAGTTGCTCTTTTTAAATTGGATGTCCTGCGATTTTCCATCTCCATTTGAACTGCAGTCAGATGCCTGATTTCCGTAGAACGACCCCAATTGCTGGTTGTTCAGCAGCTTCTGTACATTGAGTAAGAGTTTTGGCACTGATGAAAGGAAAGGCAGCATTTTGGGAGCCCTGGAAAAGGAGATTTTTAATCAGCCCATGAGGAGGGGTATTCTGCAAGCAGCAATCTTCCCCTCGTGCTTATTACAGAAGTGCTCTGTATCTGTACACAGTTAAGGTGTCAGCAGAGGGTTCTTAGGAATATGTTGCATGGTTTATGGGTTTTATAGGACCAATGAAACTTGTCTACTGCAAATGGCTTCCTTTGGTAGCTCTTTGCAATACTGCTCGAGGTGAGGGGGCATTTCAGACTTCATGCCCCTTGAAACACAGCCTTTCTACTAGGCTTGCCCACTGATGCTGGTTGTGCGGATGGGTTTTATGATGTGTGCACATGACCACCAAATTCATTTCACACAAGGACACTCAGCACCTCCATGACTGGGACTGGCAATAGCAACCTTGATTTTACAGCTCAGGCTGCTCGCAATGGACTCAGACATTTAACCCCCCCTGTTCTGTTACTTGGAATCAGCTTTGACAGAGAATTGAGAGCCACCACTCACCTGTTTCCCCTCATCCTAAGCCATATGCAGCTTGTAACAGGGTTCACTCACCACTGTGGTGCCTCCCGCTGGCAGTCTTGGGGATTAACTCAGCATGTTAGTGCACCCTCTTCGGATGGTGCCTCGCCACTGTCATTCCTGCTCTAGGACCCACATGTCTCCAAGGACCATGGCATCCTCTTCAGTGGCATAGCACTCCGGGCCTGCCACACACTCTGCTCCCCTCCTTTTGGGGGACCTGCAGTCCACTTTTCAGCCACTTCCCATAGTGGCTACTGCAACGAGTTGTCTGGCCAGTTTCTCGTGGCATCAGCATCCTCTTTGCTCTTGCCTCAGGGCCTCAGCCTGCAAACCCCAGCAGCCAGCTGGGAGCTGCGTCTCGCTCCCCACTAGCAGCACTGCTCTGTCCAGGGTTCTGGCAGTTCTCTCAGCCCTCCAGAGACACAGTCCTTCCTCACTGGGCTCCCAGCAGAGAACTGCCTTCCTCTGCCCTTAAGTTCCATTTTTATATGGGCCTGCTTGGCCCTGACTGGCAGCTACCTTCAGTCCTTCTCTGATTGGCTGGCTCCTGCACAGCCTCCCTAGGGCTCTGTTAGTCTCTTAGAGCCCAGTGTGGGGCAGGCGCCCCATCACACAGCTGTTGCTGCCGCTCCATTCTTGGATCTTGGAAAAGCAGAACAATCACTTTGACACAGGAGGAAATGCAATGAGGATTACCGGGCCAGATCCTCAGCTGGTGTAAATTAGTGTCATTCCATTGAGTAACGTTGATTTACACTAGCTGAGGATCTGTCTTCTGACAGGCTGGAACTGTTATAACCATCTAGGTTTCCATTATTCAGGAAGTTGCATTTTAGTCACAGCTGGTGCTTAGAAATGTCAAAATACATTAACATCTCTTAGACCAGGCCTTGAGAACATCCCAGGAAGGAAGATTCACTAATGAGCAGTCCTTCACTGTGACCAAGTGCTGGGAGGGAAGAAAAAGGTTCCCCCAATTCACCAGCTGAAGAGGTCAAGTCTGTTGATGACCTTCATAATGCCCTGGGGCATTCCTGCTAGACCTCTGACCCGGCATTGGAACAAAGTTGCTCGGACAGGATCCTCCCCAGGTTTGCCCCTGAGCCAAGAGAAGGTCTGATGCCCCAGGCTGTGCGGCTACCAGTGCCATGCAGACATGTCTGTAAAGCTCCTACTTCCGTACATCACAACTGAGTATCTTTCCCAGGAACCTGGGACATAACACCACACCTCTGCTTTTCCATGTGGAAGGAGTTGTGAAACCCCTAACCTCTAAACACTCCCTTCTGACTCCCTGTGCCTGGAGAGTTATCTCCCCTCTCCCCCACCTCACTCTCGCTGGTGGGCAAGCCTTGCTCTCCTCCTCTGATTGTCCCATCTGGATGAAGCTGTAGACGCCATTTCATTTTGAAATACATTCTTGTGCTGAACTTGATTGGCATTTGGCCTTCTCTTGCTGAGCTTCGGCCTGTAGGATGGCCTCCCAAAAAGGCAGCTCCTCACAGCAGAAAGAACAGGAGTACTTGTGGCGCCTTGGAGACTAACACATTTAATTTAGCATAAGCTTTCATGGGCTACAGCCCACTTCATCAGATGCATAGAATGGAACATATAGTGAGAAGATATATATACATACAGCGAACATGAAAAGGTGGGAGTTGCCATACCAGCTTTAAGAGGCAGAGTAACTATGCAAAGCTTCTCCTAATCAGTAGTGCCTCTCCCTCTAGCCGGAGTAGCCAGGATCGATAACATGAAAATAGCCTCATGATTATCTATGAGTTGGTTTGTTTTCTTCCAACAGGTAGAGGCTTAATTCTCCTCTCATCCACCCCAGTGTAAATCAGGAGTCACTGGCTAAAGGAGTGAGAGAACAGGCCAACACCTTCCATACCAGTGGCCAGCAGAGGGCAGAAACTGCACATGAATCCCCTGACCCTGATTGGCCACTGAATGAAACAATCTTGGTAAACCTGGGACCCTCATCCTGCTGGAACTAAGGGAATTCAAGGGAGCCAATGGGCCACTGCAGATTCTCCCCAGCGAGACGTGTGGGCTTGGAACATATTTTGTCATCAGTGTTGTTCATTCTGATCATACCCTTGGCATTATTTTTCAGTCAAGTGGTTAGTGCTAGAGCTTAATAAATAATGAGGGAATGTATGGAGCCATTAGCATGATAATTGTTCACTTTCTACCCTAAACCTCAGAGACTGATGGAGGAAAAAGCAAAGAGAGGAGTAAGCTAGCTTACAAGTCACAAGGCCTGGGTGATCTGATCTCACATGTGACCAGAGAGGTTCTGGTGTTAAGCTCTCTGCTGGGACATGCTGAGTGACAGACCAGACAGGAAGGATGGTTCAGTGGCATTAGCCTTGAACTTGGGAAACCTGGGTTCAAGTCCCTGCTCTAGCAAAGCGTTCTTCTGTGACTTTGGGCAAGTTACTTCTCCTCCATGTGCCTCTATCCCTCCCCTCTTCCCCGCCCCCAGCGCAACAGGGATAAGAGCCCTGCCCTGCCTCAGAGGGTAGATGGATGCATTTAAATCTATGAAGCATCCCAGTTGTATTTATCTGTATCACAATCTCCTTGCATGCTGGCACATCACCAGAGACAGGGATGAGAGAGCAGCACAGTGTTGTGACATGATCAGTTTGTCCTGCCGGGCAAATAACAAACAGATGGCAGCTCTGCCCAGGAGAGAACCAGCACAATCGTGGCATTTAGAACCAACCTGAACAATGGAGGTTTGGGTCTCAACTGGGCTCACCCTGTTATTGGGCCTGTCAAGCACCTGAATAAAGGCTGATTTTCTCCCTGCTGTGACCTGAAATCCAAAACCCTCAGCAGGCCGCGTTTCGGGGACAAACGGTGTTTTGCTCTCAAAGCAAACAGCAGAGTTCATCTCTGTCAGGAGAAGCTGTGAAAATCAAACCGGTGGCACGATGCTCAGCGGGGGCATGGAAGGCTTTCTGGCTCAGCCAAGCAACCTTGTCAGGAGAGGACGGGATGTGGCCTGTAGCGAGAAGCATGGCAGTTACCTGAGTGGAGCAGCTGGGGGACGGGATTCAGGGTGAAAACTTGATGAGCATGAGGTGCCCAGGGAAATGGCTGAGCTTGTCATCATCAAAATGGTACCAAGAGGACTCAAGAAACTCCTTCCCGTGTGCAGCCCTGTAAGCAGGAACTATAGGCTCCTCTCACTTATACCAGTATCATTTAATTGACTTGGGAGGAGTTACTCCTGATTTACACCCATGTCACTGAGAGCTACATCAGGAGGATGTTTTCCTGCTTGAAAATCCCAGGCCGACTCAGTCCATTCCACAGCCTGTGGAATCCAGTGTCTTCATGATGCCTCATGAAGACCATCTCCAGGCAGCTCTTCCCCAGGAAGCTAGGTGACTCAGGTCTAGAATGGTCACCCCAAGACCCTAGGGATGCCCCCCTGAACCATTTGGGCCTGCTGTCATGACAAACTTGCCACACTGCAGCATTGTGATGTTCACATCATGAGATTTTCCCATGGAGGGGGGTTGCGGCATGGTAGCACCTCATAGTGCAGTGTCCACACGCATGTCGACCACGCTCATCACATCACATCACAACCTGGTGCAAAGGACACTGTGTCAGCATGCCACAGCAAAATGCACTGTCAATGTGAGTTTGTGTATGTGGTGGGGGGTTGGAACCCAGAGCTGAAAGGAACGGAGGCAGAAATGCTACTAGAGTCATAGCATTCTAGAAACATAGGGCTGGAAGGGACCTCAAGGGATCAGCTACTCCATGCCCTCATGCTGAGACAGGACCAAGTAAACCTCGTCCATCTCTGACAGGAGTCTAACCTCTTCTTAAAAACCTCCAGTGCTGGTGATTCCACAACTTCCCTAAGCAACCTGTTCAGTGCTTAACTACCCTGATAGTTTCCTAATATCTAACCGAAATCTCCCTTGTTGCAATGAAGGTGATGATGTCTGTCCTATTACCCCCGTGAACATGGAGAACAATTGATCACGGTCCTTTTTATAACAACCTTTTGGCTTTGCTATTGAGTTTTACGTGGAAAATGCTCAGAGACTCTGGTGCTCAGGGGCAGAATAAAACCCTAAGAGAGAGAACTACGCCTTGTGGTTTTGCACCTGGTTCAGAACAGACACAGCTGTTGGGGTGGGGGAGATTTTCCCAAGTGCTCAGGACCCAGCGCCTCCCTTTGTGACACTTAGTGATCTGATTTTCCACATTGCTCTGCACCCACTAATGCCCTGAGGGTGCGTGCTGAGCCCTTCCAAAAATTCTGGGCCACACAGACCAGGTGGGAGAAAGGAAGCAGCATGTTAGAGATGCAGAGTTAGGGCACAGGGAGATTACATGGTTTGCCCAAGCTTTGTACAAGGAACATGCGACACAACAGACAATGGAAGCCACATCATTCGAGCACCTTAAACACATGAGCATCCTCCCGCTCTGGTATGGAGGCAGGGTTGTCCAGTGGTTAGGGCATGAGTCCAAGCTGGTGGAGACCTGTGCTCCATCTTCCCCAGGCTTCCTATGTGACCTTGAGCACATTACAGTCCCTCTGTGCCTGGGTTCCCCAGCTGTGCAATGGGGATAGTAGCCCAAGGGTGTTATGAGTTCTAGGTTTTGGGAGTGTCATACTGCAGTAACGGAGGCCATATGAGTAGCATAGATAGCGAGCACCTTGCTACTTAGGCATCAGCTGTGTTAGCCTGTGTCTTGTTTACTCAGCTCTCTTTATTCTGCCGTGCCACACCAATTCTGTGCCCCCGGCCGCAGCTCGATTGCCCAGCTTCTTTTCCCCCGCTCCTTTAGCATCTCCGTCCCCTACCAGGGGGCTTTCAGAGAGGTCATTTGCAATACACTCAAGTGGGAGCATAAAACAGACACAAAACAAACCTCTTCATCGCCTCCGAAAGGTGCCAGGTCTGTCTAATGCTTCTTAATGAGTTGGAGCGATGAGTAATCCGGGCAAGGTTTCACTTGCAGAAGGAAATAAAAAATCAAGAAAACCCAGGGGCTGCCAGCTTAATTTGTCATTTTAATGAGTGAAGTCAGAATTCATGATTTGAATGCAGCTTGCCGACAATCAATAAACTCTGTAGGTCTGTAACAGGACACTCAACAGCATTCAGACTGCTGGGGCCCCCAAAGTCACTGCAGGCATCTAAGAATCCCACTTGTCTTTATTAAAGCATACACCATGTCTTCTTCCGTGCCGCCACGGGAGAGCGAAGAGACAGCATGTCAAAGCAAATGAAACACAGGGAGAGGATGCTGAGAGTCCCGAAGGTCTTGGGTTTCCATGACAGAGCTGCTGGCTCTCAGCAAAGCTCCGCTGTTGTTCAAGGAGGCCCTTTCCTGCAAAGGAACTGAATCCTCCTTGAGAGGACGAGCTGTGAATAATTCATGGCCTCCGGTTAATCACATGACCCTCCTGAGCTCCAGGACTCGGAGCTGAGGACTAGGGCTAGACTCTGTGAGAGGCAGGACGAGATGTACGGTCTCCTAGTCCTTCGCGCTACCCTGGTGTTAGGAGATCTATCTCCTGCCCTTGTCCTCCGGTGTGACCAGGTGAAGTGTCTTCTCTCCACTCCCAACCTGATGTGTGGTGAGAAGGGGCCAAATACATTCCCCCTCTCCACCTTGACGATGGGTCCAATGGATTTCCTTTCTCAGCCATCCTGGTGTGACTGAAAAGATAGATAGGAGATGGCCCAATTCTTGGGCCAAGGGCGGGTTTTGAGCCCAGGCCCTTTGCAGTGAAAAAGAACAAGGTACAGTCACCTGAGCTAAAGTAAAAAGAACAGGAGTACTTGTGGCACCTTACAGACTAACAAATTTATTTCAGCATGAGCTTTCCTGAGCTACAGCCTACTTCTTCAGATGCATAGAATGGAACACACAGACAGGAGATATTTATACATACAGAGAACATGAAAAGGTGGAAGTATGCATACCAACAGGAAGAGTCTAATCAATTGAGATGAGCTATCATCAGCAGGAGAAAAGAAACTTTTGAAGTGATAATTAAGATGATCCATAGAAGGTGTGAGGAGAACTTAACATAGGGAAATAGATTCAATTAGTGTAATGATTAGTGTAATCAAAGATCTACAACCTATCCTTAAAGATGATCCCTCACTCTCACAGATCTTGGGAGACAGGGCAGTCCTCGCTTATAGACAGCCTCCCAACCTGAAGCAAATACTCACCAGCAACCGCACACCATACAACATAAACACTAACCCAGGAACCTATCCTTGCAACAAAGCCCGATGCCAGCTCTGTCCACATATCTATTCAAGTGACACCATCACAGGACCTAATCACATCAGCCACGCCATCAGGGGCTCGTTCACCTGCACATCTACCAACATGATATATGCCATCATGTGCCAGCAATGCCCATCTGCCATGTACATTGGCCAAACCGGACAGTCTCTATGCAAAAGAATAAATGACACAAATCTGACATCAGGAATCATAACATTCAAAAACCAGTAGGAGAACACTTCAATTTCTCTAACCACTCAGTGACAGACTTGAAGGTGGCAATTCTGCAACAAAAAGCTTCAAAAACAGACTCCAAAGAGAGACTGCTGAACTCGAATTAATATGCAAATTAGATACAATTAACTCAGGCCTAAACAGAGACTGGGAATGGTTGGGTCATTACACTAATTGAATCTATTTCCCTATGTTAAGTTCTCTTCACACCTTCTATGGGTCATCTTAAAAAGTTTCTTTTCTCCTGCTGATGATAGCTCATCTCAATTGATTAGACTCTTCCTGTTGGTATGCATACTTCCACCTTTTCATGTTCTCTGTATGTATAAATATCTCCTGTCTGTGTGTTCCATTCTATGCATCCGAAGAAGTGAGCTGTAGCTCACGAAAGCTCATGCTGAAATACATTTGTTAGTCTCTAAGGTGCCACAAGTACTCCTGTTCTTTTTGTGGATACAGACTAACATGGCTGCTACTCTGAAACATGAGCTAAAGTACTAAGTTTAATTGCTAGATGCAGCATCAGCCACCGACACTGCCTTTGTGGAGCAACCAAGTAGAGGACAATGAGTCACACTCAACCAAAGCAGGTTTCATAGACACAGCTCAGAGGAACAAAAAGCAGCCTGGGAAAAACTTCAAGGGGAAAATGGCATCCTGTCCACTTTCCATACAAGACGTGGCATTTCACCTCAAAACGTGAGATGGGTAGAAGGCCACATCTCCCAGGGCACCTCTGGGAAAAGAAGGATGAACTCCAGGCAGGGCAGCCAATGCAGACCCCTTCCCAGGTTTGAATTTGGTTTTACTGTAGGCTTAGATTCCATTCTTAACTTCCCCCTGCTCTAGAGGAGCTACATGGAGCATGTGGGCTGCATCCGCCCTGAGGACTGTAGGGAAGTCTTCCATCATCACTGGAGCACCAATGCAGATGGTAGCAATTGGGCTCAGGGATCTTTATCATTGTGTTCTCTAACCACACTCTGTAAGACATGTTGGTAAGAAGGCTGATGGCTGGTCTACACTAGCACTCCTATTGTTGATGCAATGGGGTGAGAGTTCCCTAAAATCCTCACCATAAACAAGACCAGAGAAGGCGTCATTCTCCACTAGGTGGGATGTGTTCAAAGTAGGACCTTGCAGCTAGCTTAGGGAGGGGGACTTTCTTCTGCACATAGAGGGTGTAGATGAAAATTGGGAGTCCCCTTTCCATTATATATGTCCCCATCAATTCCGAGGCTGCCTTAGGCCCAGTTCAGTGGTAATGTGCAGGAAAATCTCTGATATTGACCCTATAAGGACAGACCCACAGCAAGAGTGAAGTTTATTGACTTCAGTGGAGCTATGCCAAATTTACACCAGCTGAGAATCTGGCCCCGTGTCTCTCGACAGGCCCAAAGGGGATACATGGGGGAAAACGCACACGATCATGTCAGCTTATGGTTTGCTTTTTAGTTCTAGTGTTATTCAGCCCTCAAAGGTCTGACGCATTGAGTCCCTGGCTCCATCACACAGCCTGGGCTTTGTAGGGTAAGGCCTGGTCTACACTGAGGGGCGGGGGGATTGATCTAAGATTCGCAACTTCAGCTATGAGAGTAGCGTAGCTGAAGTTGACGTATCTTAGATCGATTTACCTCCCGTCCTCACGGCACGGGATCATCGGCCACGGCTCCCCCGTCGACTCCGCTTCTGCCTCTCGCCCTGGTGGAGTTCCGGAGTCAAGGGCAAAGCGTTCGGGGATCGATATATTGTGTCTAGATGAGACGTGATAAATCGATCCCCAATAGATTGAGTGCTACCTGCCGATCCAGAGGGTAGTGTGGACATACCTTAAGGCATCATTATTTTCCAAGACCTGAGCATCTTACATATGGAGGCCTTACTGTGCCTAGGGCCAGGGGCTGTGAGTCAGGACGGCTCCCCAATCCTCCTCTCAGTTTTGTGCCTTGGCTACTCCCTTTGTAAAATGGGAACCGTTACCTCCTTCTGTCTCAAGGGGTGTGCGGCCAACGTATAATTAGTTAATGTTTGGAAAGTGCTTTGAGATCCTCAGATGAATGACACTGGCCTAGAGTAACTTGGTGTCGCTCCACTGAAGTCACAGCAACGTCAGTTTACAGCAGCCGAGGAGCTGGCGGGCTGCGTGACAGCTGGGTGCTATTACGTTTCCCTCCGCTGAACTGCAGCTGCCGCTCATCTGCCCATGTTCCTAGTCTCTCCAGCTCGTTAGGCATTTCATTACCATTTCAATGCTGCACCTTTCTGTGCTTTCCGCCCCAGTTTTGGATGATCAGCAGTTTCATCAACTTCTGCACATTCCCTTTTAGATCACAGATGCACAAATGGAATAAAATCCCTTCTTAAAGAGACAGTTGCTGTGGGGCTCTTCTAGTCACCTTCTCCACCTCAAACTGCTTCTACTCAAAGCACCCTGGCCCAGATCCTCAAAGCCTTTAGGTACCTAACTCCTCAACCAATGGGGAGGTAGGTGCCTTGGGCATATAAATCCACTCCCAGTCTCTAACCACCATGGGAGATGGCATCAGAGGGGCAAAGCTCTACAGTTCTTACTCATGCAAATTGCATTGGGCCACAGTATGCTGGGAAATGATGTAACACTTTTAGACTATATGTTGCATCCCCACCCACAGCCCATGTGGAGGAAAACAGCCTAGTACTGATACCAGCTGAGGGAGTTACTGCTTTAGCTCAAGCAGTAGACACCTGTGGTTTGGCACAGAAGATTTAAGTTTCAAACTCTGTTAATGATCTAGTGGTGGGGGGTTACTATGCTGGATTCCTGAAAACCTCATGGGGGTGTCAATAGGAGCTGGAGGTGCTCAGGATCTGGCCCACAGACAAAGTCTGAACCTGGAACAAAACTTTTGAGAGGCTCTGATATGTTTGCTTCACTCTTTCCCCCTTATTTCCATACTTGCTGCTGCCTCTGCCTTTCCAGGATCTGGCAAGGATGCGGAAGTACCAGAATCTGATGGGACAGTGCTCCCGTGATATTTCCACCCTACTCTGGAAATAGCAGAAATCTTGCCAGGAAGCCTGTTCTCGTATCACTACTGCAAAGCCAAATTCATCCCTCCTAGGAATAAGTGGGACCAGCTCTTCAGGTCAACAGAACTGCCCTCCACTTCTCACAAAGGGCTCAATTTGGCCCAGTGGGTTCAGATAGTTGAGATCAACTTTGAATGACCATCCTCATTTTCTGGAAGCAAAATGCTGTTCTCGATCACACCAGCTGCAGCTCCTTGACTCCATTTGGGTGGGTGTAACCATCAGAAGAACTTCACCCTGGGATTTTATCCAACCCTTTCGAGATTCACCCACCACTAGCCCAGTCACCTTCTCCTTCCACTCCCTGCCTGTGCAGAATTGTTGCCTACAGTGTATTCTGCATGCTGCACTGCCACATTCCTTCTCTCTGATCTTGTCAATTACCCCACTGTGCTGCTGTATCATAAGCCATTTCCACAAACATTACTGTGTCCAGAGCTCCCTCACCCACGGACGGTGAATTCTTGTGATTTTTTTTAACTGACTTGTTGGTATATTTTTAAATGACCCATGAAGCTATTTCGATTTAATTTCCCTTTTGGTTTTCTCCCTCTGTCAGATCGCCTCCCTCTCCAGAGACAGTTTATTTTCATCTCTCCTGCACATGAGACAAGCTGGTTGGATTAAGACAAAAGTCTTCCCCCCCGAAAAGATTAGACACACATGAGTACAAATAGCATCTGCAGCGCTCCAAGCTAAGAAAATAATGATAAGGGCTTTTGACCCTCATGCCTCAGGGTATAAACTGACACCAGCTGGGAGATCAGGATGACATTTTCCATTCCGTGGTATGCCCAGGTAAGTGAGTAATGGGGGCAGCGAAGAGGTATTTCCCTTTCTTTGAGCACAGGCGGGCTAGGAACTGAATAGGGTTTTATGGATTGCATATCCAAGAGCAACTCTGAAACAATTTGATTTTAGAGTAAGGGAAAACCAAGAAAGAGCCAGGGTAAAAAGTGTCCATGGTAGAGACCACAGCATGTTTGTGTGTCTTCTCTGTAATAGTCTAAGTCTATCTATCCCTCCCGTCAGCCTCTGTCTCGGCACCTAAGGCATTTATATGGCATCAGTCACCTCTGTAGCACCTAGACATGAGCTGGTCTTCACCCTTCACTGTAATATGAAGGCAGGTCAGCCCAGCCACTCTGACATCTTGACCTGCTGTCATTGTGACTGCCTTCGTTAACTATTTCCCCTTCCATAGGAAAGTTTGTTTCTAGATACTGGTCTCCTCTTCCTCTGGTCTTATGTGTGAGGCCCAAAGAACTGGATGTGAGGAGACCAGGGTTCTATTCCCAGCTCTGCTACTGACTCACGGTGGGACCTTGGTCAAGACACATCAACTCTCTGTGTCGCAGTTTCCCCATCTGATAGATGGGGGTAATCATACTTCACCAGGATATTGGCAATCTGGTTATTAATCTATGTAAAGCATGCTGAGACCCTCAGGTAGAAAATGTACTTCTAAGAGCATGAGCTCTTTGGGGCAGGGGCTGGGTGTGTGTGTTTGTGTATATACACATCAGCTAGCGTATTATAGATGCTACCAGAATATAAATAAAAATAAGGGGAGAAATCATTTAATGTACGTAATGTGCCTAGCTCCCTCTAGCAGTCCCACTGCCTCCTGCTTTGACCTCTGGTTACTTATGCACTTGAGAAAACTTCTTATCATTCATTAGCTCTCAGGGTGCCATTTGCCTTTCAGTCAGTGCCCCTTGGGCTTGTGCTCTGTTTCTTTCACACCCAATTAACTTCACACTGTGAACTCCATTCCTCGCTCCTGCCCAATGCTTTATCACTCGCACAGGAGTCACCCTCACCTGGGATTGCTTTTATTTTTTGCATTTCCTTGTTCATACACGTTGGCCTGTTGTTTGCGACCTGTGCATGTTTATTAGGGGGTGGCATCTGCAGCCCTTGGCGCTACCGCCATAGATGAGGAAACGCATTCCACTTCTCCTCTGTGCATTTCCCTCCATCGTGCTGCCCTGTAGATTTCATCCAGCACGTCCTCCTTCATTCCAGACTTTCCTCTGATGAAATCCAGAGTTAGTTTTACCCGCTACCTTCGCCTCCTCCTCAGTCACCTCCTAGCCCTTCATATTCAGTGAAGTGCTGCATTGCTGGTCTGTGTTATGCAGCAGGAAAATGACAGCTGTGTAACCCTCTTTGAAATTTGTCAGCTCCTGGAATCATACTGGATTGAGCCTCCAGGGGAGAGGACCTGACAACAACCATGGCTCCACAGCCTCTGGACCTTAGAATCTGGGGCAGGGACAGAATCGATTGGACACTCACACAAAACCCAATAGGACGGCTTCTGCTAGGGTGATGAAACAGGCAGTTTTCTGGACCAGTTATGAGATACGACTGCTCAGTCCCTTGGTGGGCAGGCACAGACTGACACAGAGGCAAAGAGTCTAGATGTAGTTAGTGTTGCTCTTGGACTCACAGACATTAAGGCCAAAAGGGACCATTATGATCAGCTGGTCTATCCTGCACATCGCAGGCCACAGAATCTCACCCACCTGCTCCTGTAATAGACCCATAACCTCTGGCTGAGTCACTGAAGTCCTCAAATCATGAATTAAAGATGTCAAGTTACAGAGAATCCACCATTTACACTAGTTCAAACCAAAAAGTGACCTGCGCCCCGTGCTGCAGAGGAAGGCAAAACACTCCAGGGTCTCTGCCAATCTGACTGGGGAGAAATATTTTTCCCAACCCCAAATATGGTGATCAGTTGGACTCTGAGCACATGGGTAAGACCCATCAGCCAGACACCTGGGAAAGAATCCTCTGGAGTAACTCAGAGCCTTCCCCATGTAGTGTCCTACCACTGGCCATTGGAGATATTTACTGCTATCAGTCACAAATCAACCACGTGCCATTGTAGGCAGTCCCATCATACCATCCCCTCCATAAATTTATCAAGCTCAGTCTTGAAGCCACTAAGATGTTTTGCCCCCATTGCTCCCTTTGCAAGGCTGTTCCAGAACTTCACTATGATGAAATTTTCATCTAATTTCAAGCCTACCCTTGTTGATGGCCAGTTTCTATTCATTTGTTCTTGTGTGCACACTGGCACTTAACTTAAATAACTCCTCTCCCTCCCCAAATGTATTAATAGAGAATGATCATATCTCCCCTCAGCCTTCATTTGGCTCGGCTAAACAAGCCAAGTTATAGCAAGTGTAATTAATGGAGATATACCTATCTCCTAAGTTCTTTGAGTCTTGTCTCATAAGGTAGGATTTCCATTCCTCTGATCATCCTGCTAGTCCTTCTCTGCACCTGTTCCAGTTTGAATTCATCTTTCTGAATTCTGGGAGACCAGAACTGCACACAGTATTCCAGATGAGGTCTCACCAGTGCCTTGTATAACAGTACTAACCCTTCCCTGTCTCTACATTCTAGGACTTCATTAGCCTTTTTCACAGCCACATCACATTGGTGGCTCACAGTCATCCTGTGATCAACCAATACACCCAGGTCTTTCTCCTCCTCTGTACCTTCCAACTGATAAGTCCCCAGCTTATGGCAAAAAATTCTTGTTGTTAGTTCCCAAGGGCATGACCTTGCACTTGGCACTATTAAATTTCATCCCAGTTCTATTACTCCAGCTTTCAAGGTCTTGGGTCTTTTGAGTTTGGAGCTGATTAGAAGCAGCAGAACATCTCAGGGTGTCTCTGCTTAGCTCCTGGTCCCCACAGAGAAAGACACTGAACTGCTGTGGGATCTAGTGCATGGTCAAGCAGTTTCTGCCCTATAGAGAGCAGTGGCCAGAGAACCAGTCCAAGGCTGGCTACTGAGAGCCACCTGAGACCTCCACAAGACTCCGAACTAGGGAGCCAGGAGAGGGCCCCCTTCATTTTCTTTAAGCAGACAAAAGTTTGCAGCGCTGCTACACCCATCTCCAGACCCATCCTAGGCATTCCATCTGGCTGGAGGAGTGCCAGGGTGGGAGCTGGGGGTTGTGGTACAGTTGTGAATGAGGGGAAAGTTTTGTTTTATTAGTGTAGTATTTATTAATTAACCTTAGCCTTTCCTTCCCTAAAGCCTCTATTTCCTGACCACAGTAAGGTCCCATTTGTTATATTGTTACTTAGGGGTGTGGCATTTATTTGTCGGGGGTGTGGATGAATGTATTTTGTTGTTTGTGCACTGGGTCATAGTCCTTGTTAAGGGTGATGGCATTAGTCATTTTCCCCAGGGACAGCAGCCTTTGTGTTCCAGGCATAGGGAGGGGGTCACCATGGGTGGAGGCACCACGCGTCACAACAAAGAACCCAGGACCCAGACTCCTACAAGGAGAGTGGAGAAGCCGCTGCAAGTGATAAGTATTAGGGAGTGAGCCTGAGCCACACATTGGGGAAGGGGCTACAGACAAACAAAAAGGATCCAGTATTACACCGGAAGGCAGGGATCCTGGTCTCTGCTGAAGGTACTGGAATCCATCATAGTAAGAAATGAAGTCAACACTGTTCTTTCCCTCTCTCTGGGACACCCTGGCTGTGAGTTTTGTTCAGGAGAACGTTGTACTAAATATATGGCAACAGGATGAAATGTACATGCCCTGAGCCAAGATTTAAGCCTAGATATCCAGAGGCAAAAGGCTAGTGCACTGACCCATTGTGCCACCTAGTTCTCAATTCCCCTGTCTTTTAGGCCCCCAATCCCACAGTCCCCAAACGTCTGTAGAATTGAATGAAAAAAATTATAGCATAATGGTCAATTACACCCACTTGATATGTTCATGCTGTGGGGGGATGGGCGGTGCTCAGAAATGCTGCCACCTGCCAGCCAGCCAGAAATTCTACCTTTTCCTGTGATCTTTTTGCTAGCCAAGTGATCAAAATAATAAATTATTGCAAACTGTGTCATTCCAGGTTTGGAGTCAGAGGTCCCCCACCCTTGTCACTCTACACAAGCACGGAGGCAAGGACGGAGTCCCTTCATAATCCAGGAGTGTTTGGATCTGGGGTTTTGCTTACTGCTTCTCTCTCTGTAACACCACATTTTAACTGTTAGCTTGTCCATATTTGAAGGTCTCAGAGTGCCTCATGAAATACAATGAAGCGAAGAGGAAAGATGCCTCACTGAACAAACATCAGACCTAGAATGTAAATGAGCTGCATCACTAGGCATAGGATCAGAATCTGAATTTAGTTAGTGCTTAAAAAAAAAACCCACAGAGAGTTTTGGGAAGGAATTTATAACCTTATGCTTCAGGTCTAAAGCCAGTCTCTGAGGAGACTTTAATGGATGGTAGAGGGGCCCACATCTTCTGTAGGTAATGTTTTTGGCTCTTCCCTCTGAAATATCTGGTGCTGGCTACTCTCCCAGACAGGAGACTGAGCTGGTGGACTATGGGCAATTCCTACGTTTATGTGTAAACAATATCAGCAATTTCTCTTTTGGACAAATGTCCCAACTAATATCACTGAAATTACGGTCCCAGTGGGTTCTGCTGCTGCCCGATTAGCAGCAGCACTAGAGCTCAGCCCCTGTGATCGGAGCTCACCTAGCTAGGTCTGTGTGCCACCACCGTGGCGGAGACTTGCTGCCAATGAGCGGAGGATCCAGCACTCTAAGAATGGGGAGAATAGGCTGAACTGAATGCTGAAGATCAAGACCCATTCATAGATTCTAAGATCAGAAAGGACCACTGTGTGACCATCTGGGATCATGCCCATTGCTATTAAAAATCTACCAGCCTCATCCCAGCCAGCACCTTCACTCATGTCAGAGAGAGGCTGTCCAGGTGAGGCACAGACCTATTGTCCCTTTCATTTAAGGATCTCAAAGCACTTTGCAATCACTGCATCACATTCATCCCTGCTGTAACTCAACTGAGGCCTCAGAAATCAATCTGGCCCATTCATTCATTATTATGAGTAGTGCTGAGGAGCCCCCGTCCATGACCACATACCCACACATTGTACAAACATAGAATCATTACACCTCACAACAGGGAATTAGTTGAGATCTGGAGAGAGGAAGTTACACGTAAGAACAATATTGTCAGACATATTTGATGAACATAATTTGTTGAGGAAGAGTCAACATAGTTTTAGTAAAGGGAAATCATGCCTCACTAATCAACTAGGATTCTTTGAGGGGGGTCAACAAGTATGTGAACCACAGGGATCCAGTGGATATAGTGTACTTAGGTTTTCAGAAAGCCTTTGAAAAGGTCCCTCACCAAAGGCTCTTACGCAAAGTAAGCTGCCATGGGATAAGAGGGAAGGTGCTCTCATGGACTGGTAACTGGTTAAAAGAGAGGAAACAAAGGGTAGGTATAAATGGTCAGTTTTCAGAATGGAGAGAGGTAAAAAGTGGTGTCCTCCAGCATAGGCACTGACTCCATGGGTGCTGCAGGGCTGGAGCACCCACAGGGAAAAATTAGTGGGTGCTCTGCACCAACCAGCAGCCAAGCTCCCCTCCCACCCCACCCTACCCCACCTCATCCTCCCCTGGCTCCTCTGCCTACCTCCCAGTGTTTCCCGCCCAGCCATCGCCAAACTGCTGTTTGGCAGCGTTAGCAAGCTCCGGGTGGACGAGGGAGGGGGAACATGGCACGCTCAGGGGAGGAGGCAGAAAAGAGGCAGGGCCAGGACAGGGATTTGGGAAAGGGGTTGGAATGGGGGCGGTGAAGGGGGAGAAGAAGTGGTGCAGGGGCGGGGCCTCATGGAAGGGGTGGAGTGGGGGCGAGGCCATGGGCAGAGGTTGGGGGTCAAGCACCCACAGAAAAGAGGGGAAGTCGGCGCCTGTGTCCCCCAGGGGTCTGTTCTGGGACCAGTCCTATTCAACATATTAATAAATTATTTGGAAAAAGGGGTAAACAATGAGGTGGCAAAATTTGCAGATGATACATAATTACCAAAGATAGTTAAGACTCAGGCAGACTGCGAAGAGCTACAGAACGATCTCTCAAAACTAGGTGACTGGGCAACAAAATGGCCGATGAAACAATGTTAATAAATGCAAAGTAATTCAAATTGGAAGGCATAATCCCAACTATACATATAAAATGATGGGGTCTAAATAAACTGTTACCACTCAAGAAAGAGATCTGGGAGTCATTGCGGATAGTTCTCTGAAAACATCCACTCAGTGTGCAGCAGCAGTCAAAAAAGTGAACAGAATGCTGGGAATAATTAAGAAAGGGATAGATAATAGGACAGAAAATATGTTGCCTCTATATAAATCCATGGTACGCCCACATCTTGAATACTGTATGCAGATGTGGTTGCCCCATCTCAAAAAAGAGATATTGGAATTGGAAAAGGTTCAGAAAAGGGCAACAAAAATTATTCTGGGAATGGAGCGGCTTAATTATGAGAAGCGATTATTAAGACTGGGACTTTTCAGCTTGGAAAAGAGATGGCTAAGGGAGGATATGATTGAGGTCTATAAAATCATGACTGGTGTAGAGAAAGTAGATAAGGAAGTGTTGTTTATTATTTCTCATAACACAAGAACTAGGGGTCACCAAATGAAATTAATAGGCAGCAGGTTTAAAACAAAGAAAAGGAAGTATTTCTTCACACAGTGCACAGTCAACCTGTGGAACTCCTTGCCCGAGGATGTTGTGAAGACCAAGACCATAACAGGGTTCAAAAAAGAACTAGATAAATTCATGGAGGATAGGTCCATCAATGGCTCTTAGCCAGGATGGGCAGGGATGGTGTCCCCAGCCTCTGTTTGCCAGAAGCTGGGAATGAGCAACAGGGGATGCATCATTTGATTATTCTCTGTTTTGTTCATTCCCTCTGGGGCACCTGGCACTGGCCACTGTCAGAAGACTGGATACTGGGCTAGATGGACCCTTGGTCTGACCCAGTAGGGCTGTTCTTATGTATAGCAAGCCAGTGACAGAACTGGGAATGGGAACCCAGGAGTCCCTTGGATCTAAACACACTTTCTCTCCTTAGTGCTGTTACCTATTGGGATGACAGAATCATAGAAGCTCAGGGTTGGGAAGGACCTCAGAAGGTCATCTAGTCCAACCCTCTGCTCAAACCAGGACCAATCCTCAGACAGATTTTTGCCTCAGATTCCTAAATGGCCCCCTCAGGGATTGAGCTCACAACCCTGGGTTTGGCAAGCCAATGCTCAAACCACTGAGCTATCCCTGGTGGGGGCTAAAGGGTCACTTAGCTTTCTCCCCCACAGGCTGGGCTCTGCCCACAGGTAGGCTAGTCAGTCTGAGATCTCCTTTCTGTTTCACAGGCTGCACAGAACATGAATGGGTTGGGCACACTGCAGTCATCTGCTTCCTGCTGCTGTGAATAAGAAATACTTCCATTGACAAAACAGTGGCTCAGAGCCAGCTGCTGACACCACTGGGGGCTGCTCCAAAGCCTTGATCCAGTCAGATAGCAAACAAAGTGAAGCAGTCTAACACTCTCCCTGTGTATTCCAGTCGCCACATCCTACTGATTTGCTGTTAGAAAATCCAGGTGGGGAGGAATGGAAAGAGATGTGTGAATGCCCTGCAGCTGGGAGAGGGAAAGAGGCGGTGGGGCAGATTAGCGTGAGCCAATAAAAGAAAATAAGAAAGAGTGACAGAAAGAGAGAGAGAAATGGGCAGATCTCAAGGGCCTCATTCAATATTTACTCAGTTTTAACTCAGCAGGAGCATAGCATAAAATATTATTATAACAGTCGTCTTGAGCACTTATGCAACATCAATATTAAAGCTTTTTACAAAAAGATGGGTATCCATCACTGCCTGTTTCCAGGAGAGGAACAGAGAGGAGAAATGCCCCAGCTCATGCAGTGAGAGCAATGGGGGTTCTGACTCCCAGTCCTATTCACTAAGCGACCCATCCCACCCAAGTCAATGATGCTTCTATAGATTTCAATGAGAGCAGAAGCAGAATCCTGGCACTTACGCCACTGACCTGGTATGGCACTGTGGAGCCACCCCAGGATGAGCACTGGTGAGACTACCTGTGTTAGTTGCAGGCTCCCCTGGGGCTGTGCTATCCCTTGCAGGAGAGATGGGAAGTTCTAGTGCTTAGGGCTCTAGTTTAGGCCCTGCAGATCCTGGGTTCAGTTCCTTTCTCTGCCACAGCTTTCTCCTGTGACCCGGGGTAAGTCACTTAGCCTTTTTATGCCTCAAGTCCCCAGCAGTAAAATGGGGATAATTGCCCTTCCTGACCCCACCGAGGTATTGCAAGGCCTTTTGTCATGCACCTTTCCCCTCTGCTGGGGATTAACTCCCTGCCATCTCTGCCTCTCTCTTCAGGGTCACTGCACTTTCTCTCTTCAGCTGCCAGGTCCTAACTGCCCATCTCCAGCCGCTTTGAAAACATCCAGTTTCCACAGTCCTCATTGAGCAAGATGAGTGGCACAAAAAGTGACCTGTAGCTATTTCCACAAATAGCCACAGCCTATTTGCCCCTTCATTTTCCATGGGGCCATGTTATTCCTATAGCATTCAGTAGTCAGGACCCCTACACACCAATGATTTTTCACACAAACACCGATTTGCCTGAAATTCATGATGAAAGCGCATCCCTTGCTCCTCCTCACTCTGCTGTTCTGAAAAGTTTCACCATCCAGGTAAGAAACAGAAACAATAGCATGTGACTGAGGACCAATCACACGCTACAAATATCTTCAGACGGGAAACAAAACAAAAAAAAAACCAACAAAACCCACAGTTCACAAATATGCCAGAGGCTGAACTAATATGGAGTCCAAGCCACACTCCCTGTAACCTGCTAGTGGCAGCTAGTCCGCATATGCAGGACAACAATGAACCTCCTACACTGGCAGTCGTTTAGCTGGGGCTCTAACCAGCATTCTTTGAGATGCAGAGGCCTTGGGTCTGATTCCCAGCTGCTTACAACCCTGCCAGGGGCCCAGCCTTGCATGATGAAGAACAAAGACACCTGGGCAAGCCGGATTGTAAACGAGTCACTCAGAGAACACAGGGTTCCATTTGCCACATCACACAAATCTGAGCAGCTCAATTGCCTTCCCTTCCTCGGCTAACAGGGCATCTCCCTCAACTGCCCAATTCCAGTTGTTGTCCCCAACAGCCTGATTCCACTGTCGCTCCAACGGTTGCACCTGCGGTATATGAATGTTAAGCAACAGTGACTGCCTCTTTAAGTTCTGGATCATTCGGAGAGGCAGCGTGAAAGTGACCTATCAGTTGGCAGCAGCTGGAGTTGAAGCTTGAGACTGAACCCCCCAAAATGGAGTGGGCTGGGTGTAGCTTGTAAACAAGGACTCACTGTGCTAAATGGATTCCTTTCTGTCATTAGTTTATTTGTTGTTATTCTGAGCCAATTAAAGTCATTTTACTTAATTAAACAGGGATATTTAGCTGATTGGATTTCTGGGAGACAGAGCAGCTGCCAAATTGACATGGGCCAATTCCAGCTGCTACTCCGCAACCGTCCAATTCTGACTGCCTGAATGCAGTCCCAGCTGCCCCTGCCCAATCCTCTGCCCCTGCCAGACTGCCCGATTCAGATGATTCCGTTCCAGCTGCCACTGCCCAGTTCTAACTTGAAGGCCCTGCTGCCCAGTTCCAAGTGACCTCTCTGCTTGCCCGAGGAGCCCCAATCTACATTTGGACTGGGAGAATTTAGGAGGTGGCTCCATCTTTCCTCTAGAATCATGGGACGTGCACATCTCCCTGGAGTGTGAAAGCCGTCACTCCTCCTTGGATCCCACGCCAGTAGCCAATGCACATCGCCACATTCCCAGGCACTCTTCTCTCTGACAAGAGATTTTTCACCTGTGCCCCAAACTCCTCTGCACTGTCTTGGCAACACAATCTGTTTATTCTGAGACTCGGTGAGTTTCTGTTGCTCATGAGTTTATTGGCTGTATCCATCTTAGGTGCTACCTGCTATTACTGACAGGTATGCTAATAATACTTAGCACTTACATAGCACCTGTTCTCTGTGAGCAGGTCACCAGGTGGTTTCCCAGGACAGGTAGGTGTCAAAATCCACATTTTACCAGTGAGAAACGTGAAACACTCCAAAGTTGCAATTTGTCCAAGGTCACACCATAAAGCACCAGCCAAGCTGGGAGAAGAACTCAAGAACCCTGGTTCCCAGCCATCAGATAATGCTGGCTAACATAGCTCCAGGTGGCGAGCCCATACAGCTGCATTGTGACATGGAGATGGCTATTTATGGGACTGTTGTCATAGCATCAGTCAATCCATCTTAGGGGCTTGTTTGGCGGCAGCCTTGTGGTGTTGCTATGTGTTGGTGTTGCTATGGGAGACCATTCAGTGTAGTAGGGTCAGGAGCTGAGAGCTTAGAGAACCCACTGCAGGCAGATTCACCAACAGTGTGAGCCCCTCAACAAAGTAGGGTCAGAGGAGGGGACCACATACCTCCAGGGGAATGAATAGGCCCAAGTCACAGCACAGCCAAACAGCTATACAGGGCATTAAGCTGCGCCCACACCAAGTTTCTTGTGCCAGTTCCTAGAGCACAAGGAAGGACCCTGCAAACTGAAGCAGGAAAGCATAAACACACCCAGGAGTACATTTAGGCTCAGCCCATTGGGAACATGGCTGCATTCCTTTTCTTTCGACCCAGAGTCAGGTGGAGTTTTGCCTAGCTAGTATTCTTTACCTTCAGTTCTGAGCATGCTGGCTGCTTGCACACATGTGCTGATGTGCTGGTCAGTTTCAGACCTACTCGGCTGTTTGCCCTATGTCACCCAGAGAGCTTCGCCTTGCGCTCGAATGACAGCTGCCAGCCCTTTTAGAGTGAGAGGATGAGAGTTCTAGCCCAGCCCTCGCTGGGAAGTTCCAAGGGGCATGGCATACTGAAGGACAGCTGTGACTCCTTAGCGGGCTGGGGTAATACCAAGTGAAAAATAGGTAAAACGCATTGCAAGTTAAACAAAACCCTGAAGATTCCTCAAATCCTTTCTCATGATGAGGCTCCACAGGGATGGGGTGTCTGCTGTAGTTCCACAGCTTTTGTCCCAGTATCTAGCAGTCCCTTTGGGCACAAAAGAGCCCTTATTCCATCAGCTGAACAGGCACCCCCCTGAGCTGTGGTACAGGAGTTCCAAGGACAATAACTGAGTAAGGTCACAACACAGAGCTATTGTGTAATTCAAAGTGAGCTCTCTCAGCTTGATGATGGTCATAGAACGTCCATCCCCTCTCCTTGCTTGTACAGCCCATTAAAGTTGGGTGACTCTTGATCTTTCAGATGGGACCTGTAGCTTCCTGTGAACTGGCATTCTCCGGGAGGGTGAAGAATAATGGAAGCAGCGGGGCATGTGATTCTGATTCTTGTCCAATCTGTATTGTTTTCAGCTCCAGTGCTGCCACCATCTCTCCCTTTTTCTCTTTCTGTTCCCCCCGGGGAGTCAGGTAGGCAGCTGAGATAATTTACCACTTAATGTGGGCAGATGGCTTAATTTAAACAAAACAGAGAGGACGGAAGTGAGTCGGATGAGATGAGCCCCCCTCAGAAAGGATGCAGACACAATGCTGATGCTTTGCCCTTCCCTAACGCCTCTCATCTGCAGATCTCTAAGGACTCTGGGGGGAGTTTTCAAGGCTTGATAGAGCATGTGTATGCCCAATTTCTGATCAGAATTTGGCATTTAAATCCCTCCTGTGGCTTTGAAAATCCAACCCTTTCCATGTGTTAATGTAAGTCCCCCAACATCCCTATGAGGCAGGTCAGTATCATTATTCCCCTTACACAGGTGGGGAAACTGAATCACAGAATGGCAAAGGGACTTTCTCCAAGCCACACAGTGAATCAGTTGCAGAGTGAGGTATATAGAAGCCATGAGTCCTTGAGCTTGGAGATACAATGCCTACTTAGAAGACTTCAGCCTAAGGAGGGAATGTGATAGTCACATGCTGGTATTTGATTAAGGATGGGGGCTTAAGAGGTATTCTTGAAGCACATTGCAAGCATGGGCCAGCATGGATGAGAGTTTCTACCTCTTGCATGTAGGATTCTGCCATTTCAAAGTGGCCAGAGGTGACTCTACATCACCATAAGTAAAAGAGAGGCACATTTCAAGGAAAGCTCCAGGTCCAGTGTATTTTCTGTGATCCATGATGCTAGATCCAGTGGGAGATTTTCCAAGGTACAAAGAGCAGTTAGGTAACCAGTTCTCATTCAAAGCCCTAACTCCCATTTCCGCCTTGGGAGATTTCCCCTCTATCCCCCCTTGATCCACATATGATATTTTATTTGGGGAGGAACCCAATCTTTGTTTAGTTCTCACTCCGCCCTCCACCTCTGCATGGACAATGGTTTTCCTTTCCCACCAAGGAAAGAATCCTCAGTGTTAAATAATAATTATCACAGTGGAGGACAGGAAGTGAATGATCCTGTATCTTGCTGAAACTGGCCAGCTGACTATACTGTGGTCACCCAGACTCAGCCGGGACAAATGCCCTGACCCTTTTGAAAAGAGCTCTGATCTTTAATCCCTTCTTAAAACTCTCCCGTGCTTGATACCTACCAAAACCTTGACAATGGTTAGGCAGCTGATGAGCTGAGACCATTGCTGATCATTTCATTGATTCCGTGTACATCCCCCCTCTGTCTATCAGTCTTCACCCTTATGCATTGATTGGAAGGCAGTCGGGGCAGGGGCCATCTATGTGTTCTGTATTTGTACAATGCCTAGCACAACAGGGAGTTAGGTCCATGGCTGGGGGATCCTGGTATTTTGTATTGCAATAGAACCTAATAACTACACGTGGTCAGGCCCTTGATTTTACCCCACATCCAGCAGCACAGTCCCATGCTGCTGCATTGGTTCACTATGAACTTAAGGGGGAGAAAAGTGAAACAAAGATGCTGCACCATGGGGGTGCGCATGTGATAGACATTAAACAATCAGCCCCCTTGAAATGTTCTACTCTGAAGTCTCCCATCCAAGTCCTAACACAGCCCAGATGTTCTTAGCTTGGAAGGAGCACACGGCAATAGTAAGACCTAGACTCAAGTAGCCAATCTGTAGTGCGTAACAGCACCATTTAGGAGCCATGCTACAAATCCTTATCTGCCAGTAGATGGCGCGCTTTATAATCACTCGCTATATATGGCATGCACATCCATTACAGCTATATTACCTTTATGTTTGGCATTCCTGTAACAGGTGGCCTGGCTGGAGGTGACTGCTTTAAAAAGTTGCCCGCCCATGAAGTTTCAATGTGAGGCTCTGTCAGTTCCTGTTCCCTTCTCAGTAATGACAGCTGATAATAATATTAATAATACTTAGAAATTTCATGATCTGTGTAATGCAGGCTGATCACCATGGTTCCCTATTGCCTTAAAATCTATGACTCTTATTTAGATCACTTTACAAAAGAAATTCAGTGTCATCTCTGCTCCACACAGATGAGGAAACTGAGGCACAGAGCGATTAAGTGATTTGCCCAAGGCTACAGACTAGGTCAGTGGCAGAGCTAGGAACATGGTCCTGGTTCTCCTGGCTCCCAGTTTAGCAGCCTATCCCCTGGACCACGCTGACATCATCTCTCAGAAGCATCTCTGAATTGCTGATCCTTGCAAGAATCCCCCACTGACATGATTGATTCTAGTGAAGCGTGGCTGGATATTCCACCCCGCTCCTCCAGCAAGCATAATTTTCCTTGCCATTAGTCTAATTATATTCCATATCCTGGCTCCCCACCTCCTCACTTCCAGCCTGATTACACAGTAGGCTCGGCCAGAGCCGCAGGACGCTGGAAGGATGCTCAGTGTCATATCGACATGGAGCAGCTGCTTTGAATTGTGGCTGTTGGCAGTGATTAGTGGGGATGATAGACAGCCAGTGCTCATTTCTCTTGCTCTGACTCAGAGGCCACAACATGCTGCAGCTCAGAATTTCAATCAGCACAGGCAATGCACAGCCACCTGGAACCTGGAACTGGTGTGTCTGAGTAGCCAGGACTGGCCCTTTTGTGCCTCTAGAGAAGCCACTTGGGAAGCGCAGAAGACCTGTCCTCCCTGTCGGAGAAATGGATTAAGGGTCCGTCTACACTACAGTCAGGAGGTGTGACGGCAACATGTGTCGGCAGACCCAAGCTAGCTTTGATCTAGCTCGGGCAAAACTAGCTTGAACAATAGAAGTGAAGTCGCCAGTGTGATCACAAGCAGCTCTATGGGCTAGCCCTGCTCACCCGGGACGCCGGGTACCTACTCAAGGGACCGCAGCCCATGCTGCCTGAACTTCACTGCTATAGCTGCTTGAGCTAGCTTGGCTCTAGCCTGGTCAAAGCTAGATTGGGTATGTCTACGTATGAAGCAATCATACCTCGCCGTGGTAGCGTAGACATCCCACAGTGTTGCTTGAATTCAACCCTGTTGTATATTTCTGGTGAGGCTACAGAGTGGAATCATAGAATTATAGACTATCAGGGTTGGAAGAGACCTCAGGAGGTCATCTAGTCCTACCCCCTGCTCAAAACAGGACCAGTCCCCGAGAAGGAGTAGAGGGGGAAAGTTTGGGGTTCCTTTTCAGAAAGTGGGTCAAAGCAGCTGGCATATTGCTGAGGAAGAGTGGGATGGAGATGCAAAATTTCAGGACTCCTTAAGAAAACTGTGGGGAGGCTTTGGACAATAAAAAATCTCCATGAGGATGTGGCAAAATGTGTGTCCCTTTGAGAAAAATCTGGAAATCCTATCCAATTGGGAGACCCAGCTCAGCTGACCGGTTTGATCCTGTCTTAACCCACCCATCCCATGGTTATGATAGCAACCACCAAATCCACAATGTCAGGGGATTGTCAAAAGTAGCCATGTGATGAACCAGATAGATGTTTAAGACTCATGGGTCTGCAGCAGGCACTGATCCACCCAGGTATTCTCTGAGGAGGTGATAAAACCCAGAGGGTTCTGTCTCTGATCAGCATGGTTACTACAGAAGTATCCTCTAATAATGACTCTCATTCTAGCCCAGATGCCTCCCAGAAGGCACCATTCCTTCCCCTGGATGAATCAAGCAATGCCCAGTTAAGACAACAGACAGAGAGGAAAGCCCTGACAGAGGGAGGGACAGAAGGTTGAAGCTCTGACCTTCCCCATCCCACCCCTTCTTCCCATCACTCTTTGCAAGGCTGCATCTACATCTCAGCAAAGTTTCAGCTGTAACCCAGCGCAGATGGTCTCGTCCCTGTTTGAGATTCTTGGCGTGGCAATGCAGCAGGCTGGCATGCTGAGCGAGTCTGCCATGCAGCTGTCACAGCTGATTTCTCTAATGAAAGAGGCTTTGCATTCCAGCCGAGTGGCTGATGATGATCAGCATGATGGGCGAGATGTGCTGTTCCCTGCATGAACAAGGGTCACAAAATTCCTTAGCCAGAAGGAAGAGCTAGTGGGGTCTGGGATACAGCTGTGCTGCCTCGGGCCATGCAGGCAACCTCTTGCCACACGACAACCTCTGGAAAGTGGGAGGCCACTTGTTCCAACCAGTGCTGGAACAATAGCAGCGTGTGACAGGAATCATGAGAATGAGTGTGGCTCATTTAGAGGGTGCTCCTACCAAGGAGGTCAGCTGGTCTAATGGGTAAAGCACTAGTCTAAGTGCCTGGAGACTTGAGGGGTGTATTCTCAGCTCTGCTACTGAGCAAGTCACTTTGGGCTGGATTTTTAAAATGTATTCAGGTGCCTAGTGGGATTTCCAAATGCACCCAGCACGCACCTATCTGAATCTTTAGGTGCCTAAATTAGCTTTTAAAATTTGGCCTATTGTGCCTCAGTTTCCCCATCTGCAAAATAGGCATTTTGAGACCAATGCTATTAGCCAGCAGGGTCCCCTTCCAGCTGAGTGTCATCCTCTCCTGTTGCTGGTTCTGGAGAAACTGGCCTGAACAAGCAGGAGGAGAGAGTAAAGCTCCCCTTAAATTCTCCCTCACAGACAGCAGAAGCTTTTGGTTCCCAAAAAAGTTCTTTTGCTGCCTCGGTGCCCATCTACAACACAGACCCTGTGAAAGGGGAGGCTGCCCCCTGCTTACTCAACCAGCTGTACCCTGGCTCAGCTTTGAAATGGATGGGGAGCCTGAAAGGCCAGGAAGCCTGCTATTGGACAATCAAGGTGCTAAAGGAGCGTTCAAGGAAGATAAGGCCATTGTGGAGAAGCTAAATGAAATCTTTGCATCAGTCTTCATTACAGATGATGTGAGGGAGAGTTCCACACCTAAGCTATTCTTTTTAGGTGACAAATCTGAGGAACTGTCCCAGACTGTGCTGTCTGTAGAGGAGATTTTTGAATGAATTGATAAATTAAACAATAATAAGTCACCAGGACCAGATGGGATTCACTCAAGAGTTCTGAAGGAACTCATATATGAAATGGTAGAACTACTAACTGTGGTATGTGACCTATCGCTTAAATCAGTCTCCATACAGACGATTGGAGGACAGCTAATGTAACACTGATTTTTAAAAGAGGCTCCAGAGGTGATCCTGGCAATTACAGGCCAGTAAATCTAACTTCAGTACTAGGAAAATTAGTTGAAATTATAGTAAAGTACAGAATTATCAGGCATAGATAAACACAGTTTGTTGGGGAAGAGTCAACACAGCTTTTGTAAAGGGAAATCATGCCTCACCAATCTATTAGAATTATTTGAGGAAGTCAATAAGCAAGTGGACGAGGGTGATCCACTTGATATAGTGTACTTGCACTTTCTGAAAGCCTTTGACAATGTCCCATACCAAGGATTTTTAAGCAAAGTAAGCAGTCATGGGATAAGAGGGAGCATCCTTTCCTGGATCAGTATCTGATTAAAAGATAAGAGACAAAGGAATAAGGAATAAAATGGCCATCTTTTACAATGGAGAGAGGTAAATAGCAGGATCCCCCAAGGAACTGTATTGGGACCAGTGCTGTTCAACATATTCATCAATGATCTGGAAAAGGGGGTAAACAGTGAGGTGGCAAAATTTGCAGATGATTCAAAATTACTCAAGATAGTTAAGTTCAAATCTGTGGAGAAAGTGAATAAGGAAGTGTTGTTGACCCCTTCGTAACACACAAGAACCCAGGATCACTCATAGAAATTAATAGGCAGCACATTTAAAACAAATATAAAAAAGTACTTCCTCACACAACACAGAGTCAAGCTGTGGCACTCGTTGCCAGGGGATGTTGTGAAGGTCAAAAATATAACTGGGTTCAAAGAATTATTAAATAAAAGTTCGTAGAGGATAGGTCCATCGATGGCTATTAGGCAGGATAGTCAGGGATGCAACCCCATGCTCTGGGTGTCCCTAAGCCTTTAAGTGCTGGGACTGGATGACAGGGGATTGATCATATGATAACTGCCCTGTTCTGTTCATTTCCTCTGAAGCACCTGGCATTTGCCATTGTGGGAAGACAGGATACTGGGCTAGATTGACCACCGATCTGACCCAGCTCAGCTGTTCTTATTTTCTTATGTAAATCCCGAGCATATTTAACGTTAACATCTCCCTTTCCCTGTGTATTAGTGACTCCTGGTTATTGACATGGTCACTGGGCCTATACGGTAATCCAGGGATAGCCAAAGTGGGCCTACACTAGAGCCTTTGGCCTTCCTCCCGTTTAACTGACTGACTGGTACTCTACACTGCCATTTCAAATGGGTCTCTTCTGATTTACACTAAGGCCTCTTTACACCACTCTGACAGAGTATATAAAGGCACCTTAGTGCAAATGAGACTCAGGTCCTACACGTTTGCACAGTGCCTGGCACAGGGGTCTCTAGCCTGGTTGAAGTCTCCAGTAACTAGGTCAATGTAAATCTCAAATAACAATAAAAATAGTGCGATCCTAGAGAGGTGTAGTCAGAGTGCACTTCTCCACCTTCTCTGACGTGGGCCAAAATGGAGCATTGCATGCTGGGACATGTAGTCTACACAGGCTGCATCTGCAAAGTAGCTGCAGCCCTCCAATGCCTGGCACATTGTCAGTGCAGCAACAGAAGACAGGTCACTTTCCCAGGGCGTGGGGCATGTGAAAATGTGGCTGCTGGGATCCAAGCAGTCGTCTCTGCAGCATCACCCCTCATGCTTCCAGAGCGACAGCCTCTGAAAGAGATGTGAGGGCTTTGTCCCAGAGCTTCCCACCGCATACAACACAAGTTCTTGTGGAGCTGGGAAATTACTGTGTGAATCCATCACCTGCTCTGAGGTCATCCTGACCGAGCTGTTTAAAGCAACTATCTATAAATAAGGAGCTTTTTGCCAGATGATCCTCCAAACTGCCCGATCCCAACTGGAGGCCCAAAGGGGATTTTTAGGGTGCTGGAAGGAGAATGTGGGGCCATAGCCTCAGGAAGTGTAAATCAGCCTAGCATCACTGAAGTCAGTGAGTGAAGCTACAGTAATTTACCCCAGAGGAAGATCTGGCCCTTGGAGTTTGTTTTTACTTGCCGTTCCCACTTCTTTCTTGGCCCATCCAGACCGGCTTATTTCCCTCTCATCTCTGAATCAGACCTCTATTGAGTCATTCACCCTGGGGCACCGAGGTGGGTACCACTGTCTGCAGTGCAGCTCCAGGCTGAGACATCGGGCTTAGCCTTGAGTCAGAGGAGACAGCATCCCCTGCTAAGCCTTCCGCCCCACTCCCTACGGCACAGCACATCCCCTAGCATGGCTCTGGGGCTGGATACCACTTCCTGCAGCACAGCACCCCCCTAGCACCATGCTGAGACACTGGGGCTAGCATTGCCTGAGAGGGGAGCATGCTCCCTGCTGAGTCACTTTTATTGCTCCTTGTAGCACACAGCATGGCGGCCGTAGGGTCAGCACTGACTTCCAGGACACAGTGCATCTACTGAGCCAACCACCCTACTCCCTGCAGAACAACCCCCGCTCCTACCACACTGAAGCATTGGGATCAGCACTGACTCCAAGGGGACAGCTCCCTCTACTGAAATCAACATCATCAGCTCCTGGTTTATCTTGCTCTCCAAGTACTGAAGTGTCCTAACCCTACTTAGCCTGGGAGCTCTGACAGGATCACAGACACAAGAAGGTCTCGGCTGTGGATTAAAAGATGCCTGGATATGACAAATACAAGAGGAAAACTTGACGTAGTTGCAATGCATCTGGCTTTTGATATACTCACCAGGGCATTCTTGTATCTAGAACTTCAATACAGTAATCTGGGTTATAGCTACTAGATACAGCTGTTTTCTACCAATCCCTCTGTTTAAGTAAACATCCTCAAGACAGATGTTCTTACCCGGTAACTGTAAGCAGCAAATTCTCTTTTGTCTTAAACATCTAATATCCCAGCCCTTCACAGGGAAGGGGGATTAGGGAGGGAGAGTTATAAGCAGATGAAAACAACTTGTTACCTAACAAATGAGCTGTTTTAGGGGTGGAAAGTTGGGTGCAGGGGCACAGCAAAGGTCTGGGAAGCGTGGGCCTTATAAATCTATTTTCATTTACTATTAGAGAAAACATGCCCACTCGTTGGCTATCAGAGGCTTTACCTGTGAGAGTTACTGCAAAATTGATGAGCGCTGTAAAATTAGATTCTTAATTCCTCCCCGACACCATCTCTCTACACAGCTGCCGCTGTGTGGTGTATTTATAACCTGAGAAATTGCAAAGGCATTCCACTACTCCCTGAAAGTCACTTGAACATTTTTTAATGATACATGTTCCTTGTTGCCTTCGCTTAGAATCGAGATCCTTTCAAGTCAAATGCTCTTTGATTAGGCAAGGGAGGCAGATGGTAAACACTGGCCCCCGGGTTCCCCTCCCTGCCCAAAAGAGCTAAATTTAAAAGAAGACAGAGATGGTATGTAGCACAAAGATATGAAAGTCTAACAGTTTCTGTGACTATGGTAAAATCTGGAGCAGTAACAACAAACCCTCCAAAATCCTGTCATCAAAAGTTTACCAATGCTATTGCAATTGCAATCACATGTCTGACCAGTGGGCTTTCTAGTCCAGTGTCCTGGCCCCAATTCACCAAGGCATGTACCTAGTTTTAAGCTGGTGACTAGCCCTATTGATGGGGCCTACCAAATTCATGGCCCATTTTGATCAATTTCATGCCCAGAGGGTTTTTAAATTGGTCAATTTCACATTTTCAGATGTTTATATCTGAAATTTCACAGTGTTGTAACCATGCAATCCCAACCCCAAAGGCACCCAGACGTGAGTCTGATCCCCCATGCAAGGAAAGGACTAGTCCTGTCCCTCCCCAGCCCAGCAGGGACTTGCAGGTAGGACCCCCCTGGCTGGGGTGCTCCCAGCAGCAGGGGGATATTGGACCCACCTCCACAAGTCTCTTCCAGCTGCAGGAACCTCCGGGGATGGAGCTTTCTGCAGCAGAGGGAGGCACTCCAAGGTGGGTCTGATCTCCCCCTGAGGGCGAGAGTTCTGTCCTCCCCCAGCCCAGTGGGGACTTGCAGCTAGGAGTCCCCTGGCTGAGGTGCTTCCAGCAGTAAGAGGGAGATCAGATTTCACAGGGAAGGGCTTATTTCACGGTCTGTGACATGTTTTTCATGACAGTGAAATTGGTAGGGCTCTACCTATTCATATCATGTGCTTAGAAGTGAGACACATGATTAGTTACCTTGCCGAATTGGGACCCCTGTTTCAGCCAGTGGTTAGTACCAGCTGCTTCAGAAGAAGATGCACTCCGTTATGGAATAATCCATCCAGAAGGGAAGTTTCTTTCTAACATCACCAAGCTCCAATAGTCAGAGGCTGCCTTAAGTCCTGAGGCAGGAGGGTTACAGCATTTCCAGACTTCAGGGCATTTTTAAAACACTTTCACGTGACGCACAGTTAGCCTGTGGAACAAGATACCAGCCGCAAGATACCAGTGAGGCCAAGAGTTTAAAAAGACTAGAAGTTCATGAAGCTAACAAGACTATCCAGTTGGAATAGTTTCATAGAGTTGAAGCCGGAAGAGACAAATAGATTATCTAGTCTGACCTCCTGTAAACATACAGCCATTACGTTTCACCTCCCATAGCCCTATTATTTTAATAGAGAGCCCAATTGTTTTAATCACACACTTCAGTCCTCAAGAGACTAAACTGTTGTGGCCACAGGCAGAGAAAGGAAAGCCTGATCTTCCACCAATGCCAGAGGCTCCTGCAATAGCAGGGAATTTATTAGGCAATGCTCAGAAGATCTTAGCAGGCAAGCCACACTCCATGGAACACTGAGGACCCTGGACAATCTGACAAGGAGGAAAATTCACCCTAAATCTGGCAATCAATTTCACCCTGAGCATGGGAGCAAACACACACCAGCCAGGCATCTAGGAAAGATAAATCTCTGGGCCATCTCAGAGCACTAGTCCACCTTGTCCAGTGTCCTATCTCCAGCGGTGACCAATCCCTGATATTTCAGAGGAAAGCAGGGAAAAAGAAACCCAAAACACATCTGGTTAGTTGTGCATCGGGGAAAAACATTCCTTCCTGGCCCATGCAGACGGCCGACTGAAGCATGAGACTTGATTAATACAAAGCTTCATGTGTTATGAGCACGTTGAGGGTAACACAGAACTGCCTGATCTCTCTATGGCTATAAGGAAGGGGATGGATAGCAGGATTCATAAATTCACAGACACCAAGGCCAGAAAAGACCACCACAATCATCCATTCTTTTGCTCACACAGGCAGTAGAATTTCCCCCAGAAGCTGGATTAAAGAATAGCCTTTAAAAAGATCCCTGATCTTGTTTTAGAGCCCAACACTTTCCCTAGTGAGCTGTTCCAATGTGTCATTCCCCTCGCCATAAGGAAATTTCATCTTATTTCAAGGATAAATTTGTCTAACTTCAGGGCATAACAAGATGTTGGTCAGCAAGGCTGAAAAGCCCTTTACTATCAGATCTCTTTGCCATGTGTAAGTACCTAAACACAGTCACCTCTCAACCTTCTCTTTGATGAGCTGATTACGGGGAGCTCCTCAAATCTCACGTCATTATTTTTTTCCCCAGCCCTTGGATCATTTTTGTGGCCCTCCTTAGGACTCATTCCAGTATTTCCACATCTTTCTTGATGTGTGGACACCAGAACTGGACACAATATTCTTACAATGTCCGGGGACAAGATCACATCCCTGCTTCCATTTGATACCCCCCTCCCCCGTTCATACATCCAAAGATCACTTTAGCCTATTTTGTCACAGCAGAGCTCATGTTGAGGCGATGATATACAATGATCTCTAAGATCTTCTGAATCCATGCTCGTCCAAGACAGACTCTCAACTTGCAGGTATCGTCTGCATTCTTTCCCCCCAGATTTATTATTTTGCATTTTGCTATATTAAAATGACTTTTATTGGATTCTGACCATTTAACCAGATGATTCAGATCACTCTAACTACCCCTCTGATACTCTATTTATTTACTACCCTGCTAATATTTGTGTTATCTGCAAACTTTACCAGCAAAGATTTTGCATCATCATCCAGATAGCTGTAAAAATATTACAGCAGCATTGGACCAGCAACCAATCCCTGGGGAGCCCACTAGAAACAGCCCCCTTCCTTGATGTCTCCTCATTAATAACTACATTTTGAGATCTATCAGTGAGCCAGTTTTTAATCCATCTACCCTGTGCCATTAGTTCCATATTATGCAGAGGGAGTTTAAGTCAAGTGCCTTGGAGAAATCCAACTATATTATATTAACACAGTTGCCTTATTCAATCAGACCCATAATCCTACAAAAGTTTGTTTGGCAAGATCTAACTTACATAAAATCATGATAGCCAGCATTAATTATATGCCTATCCATTAATTCTTTGTGGATAGAGTCTTGTATAAATAGGCTTGACAGGATTAAATTTTGATCATTTTCATAATTTTTATAGATAATATTAATGTTTATTTTAAGCAATTTTTATCAAATTAAATTTTCACAGCTGCACCAAGTTATGGCAGGGTGTCAGACAATAATTATTTAATGACAGTAGACATTAAGATTCAAAAAGTTAAAGCTTTTTAACCAAACACAAACTGTCAATATCACCTGTCAAAATATACCGGGTAAATATACTTAAATCAGACTCAGATTAGTTCTCAAGCAACAGGTTTTTTTTATTTTGTCTATCAGTACATTTTTATTATGATGGATGCATTTTTTGTCAGTTTGTGGTTGTTCAGTGAAATCAACATTTACAAATAAAAATTAAATCCTCCCAAACCTACATATTAACCATGACATTATTTTACCTGGGACTGACAACAGGCTAGCTGATCTACCATTCTCTGGGTCATCCTTTTAAAACATTGAAACTACATTGGCAGGACTCCAATCCTTTGGAATTTCCCCAGTAAAGATGAAAAATATGAACAAGAGTTTTGGAAGGGCTATAAACCTTCCTGCTTCAGGGCATGAATCAACCTCTAACTAGTTGAGGTCAGGAAGTAATTTCCCCCATGGGCAGGTTATTCCACAATTGTCAATTGAGGAGATAGGTGTCTTGCATCTTCGTCTGAAGCAGACACTGTTAAGAGACAGAATCCTGAGATAGATTCCAGGTCTGATGCAGTCTTGTAATTCCAATGTTTCTGTGTTTGTAGTTTTTTAGCATGTCAATGATCCTACTTTAGTTCCTCCACATGCTTTCTAATCCATATGAGAAAGCAAAATGCTGGGACCTACCCTCAACTTTCAGCAAATATTTAAGTGTGGATAATTTAGAATGGTTTCATATTACGAAGATTTCACTTACTTTTTTCTTTTTTTTTGGCTCAAATCTATCTTACATTTTATTTACTGCATGATGGATGATCACAAATTATCAGAACCTAGATAGAGGTCTCAAGAGAAATGATCAAAGTGCGTTGTCAGTTGCATTTGCCTTGATTTTGTAGGGGGGGAGGGTTCCCTTGCTAGAGGGCAACATTCAGTCATTCACAATGGGCATCATTGGTACTGTGCCCTGATCAGTAAGGGCAGAATTTTTAAAACAGCTTTCTGAGCCCACAGATTTTCAGGACAGCAAAGTGCTGGAGGGTAGGAGGATCTTCCCCGAGGTGTCACAATGAGAGCTGAGCTCTTTTGAAAATCTAACCCTGACAGCAGGGGCTGAGTACTTGCAAATCTGTCTGCACCCCTAAAGATGGACTATGTAATGGGACTGCCCAGCCTCAGTCCTGTTTAGTTCTCAATCCTAAAGGCTCTCAGCAAAAGAGCCATTGCCTTGCTCAACTGTCCCAGTGAAGTCCATGGGGTGAGGACGACGCATTCGGTATGTCTACACTGCAATCAAACACCCGAAGCTGGCCCGAGTCAGCTGACTTGGACTTGCGGGACTTGGGCTACACTGCAGTGTTATAGCCTTGAGCCCTGTGACCCCCAAGTCAGCGGACACAGGCCAGAGGCAGGCATTTGATTGCAGTGTGGACATACCCCGAGGTAACCAGGTGCCGGTGTTTGAGTCTCAGCTGGCGTTTGACTGCAGTATGGACGTACTCCGAGGTAGCCAGGCGCCGGTGTTTGAGTTTCAGCTGGTGTTTGATTGCAGTGTGGACGTACCCTGAGGTAGCCAGGCACTGGTGTTTGTGGCTCAGCTGGCGTTTGATTGCAGTGTGGATGTACCCTGAGGTAGCCAGGCACTGGTGTTTGAGTCTCAGCTGGTGTTTGATTGCAGTGTGGATGTTCCCTGAGGTAGCCAGGCCTTGGTCTTTACAAGGCACGGAGAAGCAGATGGGAAGCCAAGCTGACCTTTTTAGAGGAGCCTAAATGAAACAGGTACCTAACTCCGACTGGATTTCAAAGGGAGCTGGGTGCCTTGGCGTGACAGCTGAGGAGCAGGCAGTGGAAACACTCTGTCTGCATCCTGGAGTTCAGATCTAGGCACTCTCCAAAGGCAATGCCTCAGCTGATTCACCCATGGGTTCGTGTGTGGAGGGGTGGGGGAGCAGTCTCTTAGGCAATGGAAGATGGGAAGCCAGGGCAGTTCATAGAGCACTGGCGCTATTTGTGCTCCTCATGGCTCAGTCCACTAAGCCAGGGGGCTGCTGCCTTCTGCTCTCCAAGGCAGTGCCAAGCGCAGGAAGTGGCAAGGGAACAGGGAGGTGGCCAAGGCCTGGATTGCTGTGATCAGATCTGCATCAGAGAGGAATGGCACCCCTAGGTGCACACAGAGGACCAAATCCCCAGCTGGAGTAAATCAAAATAACCCTATTTGCAAATGCTGATTTACACCAGCACGAGTGGCGCTGGAGAATGGGCTTTTCCCTTGTCTTCCCTTGAGTTCTGGGTTCCCGTCGCCCCGACTCACTGCTCCCTAAGACAAGAGCTCTGGCCTAATGCAGGTGCTGTATAACCGGCTGCCGTATATTCTCCAGTCCCTTTCACTATTCAGTGTTAGCCTCTCATCTGCTTCCGTTTCCATCCCCAGCACCAGCTGCTTCCTCCAGAGGCCACACTTCCCTCTCCCACAGGAAACAACTTCTGGCATCTGAATTAAACTCTTTGAGACACCAAAAAAGCCAACAACTCAACACAGCCCACAACAAAACCAAGGCCTATTTCAATCGCCCCTCCTCCATTACATGCAGCCTCTCTCTGCTCGAGGGCTTCTAGGCAATCACTCCAGCTAATGGATGGATGAAAAGGGCTTTTGTGACATGCTTTGTGTTTTCTAAGCCATGGAAAGACATTTCTAATTATTACACAAAAAGGGGCTCTCAGCCATGCACTCTTCCATTAACTGGCTCAGTTTAGCGCAGCCAAGTGGCTGCAGATCCTGGCCTCACCGGCACTGTCTGAGCCACACTGCATTTATGTCTAAATGCTTCCCTTCCCTGGCAGATTCATTCCTTTTATGATCATGTTTGCCGCTTCTTCTCCCACCTCCCTTTCCGTATGGCTGTCCCTCCTCCACCCGCCCCCAGTCTCTCTGTTCCTCACTTTGCCTCTGTCACACTTACTCCCTTGCATTTTTAAAAACCCTTCATAAGCTCACTCTAGCTGATCTCACAGACCTTGTGTCTCTCTTTCTATTTCCTTCCCTGCTCCTTCCACTCACCTAGTGGTGACTCAGCATCACTGGGGATACAAGAGCTTTCTCCTCTGCAGTTCCTGGAAATAGACTTTTGGCTGGTTTCATATGCTCTCCAAGGGCCAGACCCTCAGATGGGATAAATCAACATTGCTCTGATGCCATCACTGGAGCTACACTCATATTTGCTTAACTTAAAGGCCCAGGAGCCTTGGTGTAGCTCAGGATCCTGGGAATTCTGTGTCAGGCTAGTTCCCAACATGAATTAGAGCAGCCTCGGGGCTGCTCTAATGTACACTGGCTGCTAACAGCCCCAAGAAGCTATTCTGGAAGCTAGAGGATCAGCTGGGTGTAAGGAAGCCCCAGCCCCATACACTACAGGAATCCACCTGTTGTCAGCTAAGCCAGCTTTAGAGCGACCCTGATCTTGTGGGTTAGTGGACAGCTGCCTCATGATGGCTGAGAATCAGGCCCAGACACTAGTCTCATTAGGTTACACTGGGCCAGAGTCTCAGCTGGTGTTAAGTTGGTGTAGCTCCATTGATTTATATCAGTGGAAGACCTGGCCCATGGGCAGTCCACCCACATGAGGAATTAGCCAGATTTAACTTTTTGATACATCTCCTTACAAACTTATTTTAACAGACAAATAATTTTGAAAAGCCACTAATTGTGGCACAAAGTAATAATTCACGCTAACTGCAGTTAGCATATCTCTTTCCCATGACTAGTGTAAGACACAATTACGTTTTTGGAACAGAATCAGTCATAACAATTGATCCTAGAAGGCATCTGTACAAGCACATGAAAAGACAACTATGTCGATTGCCCCATGTCCCACAAGCAAGCATCAGGAGAGCAGAGAAACACATACAAAAAGGAATCACTTTCAGCAAAATGCTAGTATTTAACAGCCTGTAGCAACACTATCCAACTGTTTATGACAGGACAGGAGGATTTGCATATCCCTTGGGAAACACAGTGGGAATTTTAGGGAGGCAGAGCATTAATCCCAGAGCTGGAAACTGACCAGGGTACCAGGATTCTTGCAGAATATACTGTGGTTACTTAAATGCCACTTATGTCCAGGGTCCTTGGTTTTCCATGGGGCTGGACAGAGTCTTGGGGGAGGAAAAGGCCTTGTGCAGCTTATTTCTGGGAAAGTCACAGTTCATTCCCTGCTCTATTCCTGGGGCAATGCAACCACATGCTGCCCCTTACTTGGGGTGGATTGCAAGATGCCAGTCTAACCCCACGAGCTGGGCAGAAAGAGACTATCAATGGCCTCCTCCTCTAGGATGTGGTGTCTCTGTGTACACAGCTCAAGATTACACCGACCTTTCTTGCTGCTATATCACACTGCAGACCCATCTCTGTTCAGCAGGCCAAAATCCCTAGTGTGACCATACGTCCCATTTTGGCTGAGACAGTCCCTTTTTTAGGCCAAGTCCAGGTCGTTCCAAATTTTTTTTTACAAAACTGGACATTTGTCCCATTTTGGCAAAAAAAGTGGGGTGGGACCCCTAGTGGGTTGCAGAGGAATGTGTGGGGGGGTGGAGGATGAGTGGCAACGCCAGCCCTGCACTGGAGGGAGGGAAAGGGAGAGTGGATCGGGTTGGCCAGCTGCACATTCAGGGAGGAGAGGAGGGGCCTCACGCGGCCCCAGGTTTGTGCGTGCGGCAGGGGACTCGGACCACTAGTCCTATGCATGGGGGTTAAGGATCCGCAGGGGAAAGGGGGGTTGTGGGTGGGGGCTTGGGATGGCCCCAGGTGCCAGTGGGGAGGTGGACCTCAGTCTGGCCCAGTGTGGGCAGGAGGCTGGGACATCTTGGGTGGCCCTGTGCTTGGGAGAGTGGCAGGGGGCTGTTGCAGGTGCCAGGGAGGGGACCTCATCCCAGCTTGGTGGGAGGTAGGGAGGCAGGTGCCAGGGAGGGGACCACAAACTTTAAAATCATAAGGTTATCGCTTTACCGGGCAGAGTTACTGTTGTTTGGATGTCGTAACTGCATATCCACACAGCAGCATGTTTACTTTTTTTTTTTAGTGCAATCTTAATGATGACGTTCCTGGGGTTTGTACTGGTTGAAAAAGATCTGGGGGTTACAGTGGACCACAAATTTAATGGGAGTCAACAATGTGATGCAGTTGCAAAAAAAAGGCTAGTACCGTTCTGGGGTGTCTGAACAGGAGTGTCGTATGTAAGATACAGGTGGTAATTGTTCAGCTCTACTTGGCACTGGTGAGGCCTCAGCTGGAGACCTGTGTCCAATTCTGCTCTCCTCACTTTAACAAAGATGTGGATAAATCAGAGAGAGGCCAGAGGAGAGCAACAAAAAAATGAGAAAATATTTGGAAGACCTGACCTATGAGGAAAGGTTAAAAAAAAAAAAAAGAACTGGACATGTTTAGCCTTGAGAAAAGAAGACTGAGAAGGGGATATGCCAACAGTCACCAAATATGTTAACTGTCCTCTTTATAACAGCCCTTATCAAATGTTCTCCGTGTCCACTGAAGGTAGGACAAGAAGTAATGGGCTTAATCTGCACCAAGGGAGATTTAGGTTGGATATTAGGAAAAACTTTCTAAGTCTCAGGATAGTTATGCTCTGGAACAGGCTTCCAAGGGAGGCTGTGAAACCCCCGTCACTGGAGGTTTTTAAGAACAGGTTGGACAAACACCTGTCGGGGCGGCGTAGGGGTTTACTTGGTCTTGCTTCAGTACAGTGGGCTGGACCAGATGACCTTTCGAGGTTTCTTCCAGCCCTGCATTTCTATATTATACTGCAGCCAGAAAGTCAGCATTCATCTCCAAGCCAATCTGAATTAATTTAGGGAGCGAGATTTTTATTACAGGCTAAATGGAATGTTTCACTCATCTAACTACCCAGAGAGCAGCTGCAGTTTTTAGCCGCAGCTTTGTGGAGTCATGCAGGGGTTGCACGAGGGAACACAGTGCCTACTCACAGGAGAGTTACTGCATTAGTATTATTAGCAATTATTTGTATTACAGTAGCAATACAAGGTCCTTATCAAGGACCAAGGCCCCCTAGTGATAGACACCTTACAAATAAGTATTTATATTGATCATTATTAGGGTTGCCACAGCACTAGGGTGCCCAGTCATGGACCAGGACCCATCCTGCCTACTGTACTGATGCAGAACAAACCACAACCCCTGCCTCAGAATACTTACTGTCTAGGGGTGACATCCTAGCCCCACTGAAGTCAATGGGAGTTTTGCCACTAACTTCATTGAGACAGGGATTTCACTCCAGGGGTCAGGTGAAACAAACAGGTGTGGGAGGAGGGGATGGGAGGGAGAGTAAGTGGGGCACAGAAGAATGGACTTCCAGGCTTTCAAGTGATGGAATTTTGTCTGAAAATATCCATCCAGTTGGGCAAGATTTGCTCTTTAACCCTCTTCCCCATCTCTCGACACACGCCTGCTTATCACTCATGCTTTTACTCCCTGTTACGCCCAGCCCCACTCAGCAAAGCATTTAAGCATATGCTGATCTGTGGCCTGCCTGCCAAGAGACCACTCTGTTATTTCAATGGCCCAGAGGACGGTCTGAACGCAGGATCCAGGAGCGGCGCAATCTAAGGGCTTGTCTACATCACAAAGTTGCAGCGCTGGTGAGGGGGTTACAGCGCTGCAACTTAGGAGGTGTACACATCTGCAGGGCATCACCAGCGCTGCAACTCCCTGTTTGCAGCGCTGGCTGTACTCCCGTTTTGTCTCGGGTGTAGAGGATCCAGCGCTGGTGATCCAGCGCTGGTAATCAAGTGTAGACACTTACCAGCGCTTTTCTTGACCTCCGTGGAATAAGCAGGTATCCCAGCATACCTGAGGAAGCCTCTGGTAATCAAGCTGGTCTCTTTCCCCGGTTTGCTCTCGCTTTCCCCGAACCCCGAGCAAGCAGGTCTCCTTCCCTGCAGTTTGCAGGGTGGTTCGGGGAACGCGAGAGCAGACCGCGGCGAAGCTGGTCTCCTTCCCCGGTTTGCTGTCGCGTTCCCCGAACCCCCCTTGAAGCCGCCCAACAGCGCTGCAGTGTGGCCACATCTAACACCACTTGCAGTGCTGGTTGCTGTAAGTGTGGCCACTCTGCAGCACTGGCCCTATACAGCTGTACTAATACAGCTGTAACAACCAGCGCTGCAAAATTGTAGATGTAGACATACCCTTAGACAGGAACCTCTTGTGGGGCAAGGGCCATCTTTTTTATCCTACGTTTGTACAGCACCCGACACAGTGGCGTCCTAGTCATAAATAATTAATGACTGAACAGTGCCAGATGCAGGTGACGATCTAGTGGTCATGACAGGAAGCAGGTTGAGAAGATGCTGGAGCAGGAGGCCAAAGAAATTCAGGGGCCGTGTCAAACACCCGAGCATGCTGGAATGCCGTAAATTCATCACAGAACATTAATACGCCTCCGATCCTGCCTCTCCTCCAACTGCACCTCGCTTTGAACAGACTGGAGTCCCTCATTGTGACTCCTCAGTGTCTACACACAAGAAAGAAACAGCGCCCCCTGAAGGAAACCTTGCCCCTTGGCAAGTTTCAGCAGGTGACTGAAATATTAGCATCAGTGGATTTCTGGAGTGCTGCAATTTGTCTGTGCTGCACGCTGTTCTGCAAACGCCATGTTCTCGGAGCAGAAAGCAAAAGATGAAGAATTGTTCGTGCCAGAAAGAAACGAAAGGCTAATGATGTAGAGAACGGTGAGCAACAAGCAATGGCAAGAGGCAATTCATCTGTGCGGGGGTTTGAGGGTTGTTTTTAGACTCTTCAAGACAAAAAAATGGATGTTTATTATAATACGAATACGCTGGAGAGATGGATTTTTACAAGGCACCAGCCACAGAGACATCAGCTGGTAGGAGCAGCTGCTGGAGCAGCCAAAGCAGGGACTTCTGCACTGCAGGGGAAGGGGGGCCCACCCCTATCCCCAGCACCCCTCAGAAGTGTATAGGGAAGACCCCTCACAGTCTGGACAAAGTAGAACCCCATGGTGCCTCCTTTTCCCCTTTTTGTGGCTTTGGGGGAAAACGGAACAGAGGAGCCAGCTAGAGACTCCAGCTGGAGCAGGGACCTTCTCACATTCAGAGAGCACTGTACAGTTTTGATTGGACTTTCTGTGCCCTATGCTGCTTGGCTGTTTGCACCAACCCTCTCCCTTCCCATGTGACTCAAGGACCCCTTGATGTTAACTGACAGAGGGCATGGAGTGGTATCCACATAGTAGTTCGCCAAAGAGTGTCACATGAGGTCACTCTTGAAAGCCTGTGTCACACTGGTCCTCATAATCCTTGTGAGATGGATGGATGCATAACTGTGAAGAATTATGTGTAACTCCTGAAAATCATATTCTGTAGGTCTGTGACTTGGAGTGGTCAACAAAAGGCAAGAACCAGGTTTCTTTCCAGCAGCTGATGTTTATCTATTGGTCTGTCCACATGTAAATTGAGTACTTCACACCAAACACCTATTTACAGCCTGAGCAACGAGCTAATCAAGTAATTGCAAAGTCTCCAAGGGAGATCCTAGACAGGGAAACACAAGCAGTGGGGGTTTGCAAGTTAGCTGGAAAAAGAGACGATTAAGGGGGGGACACAAGAGAGGCCTACAAACTCCCAAATGGTAGGGAGAAAGTGAATGGGGAAGTGTTATATGCCGCTTCACCTAACACAAGAACTAGGGGTCACCCAATGAAATTAATAGGCAGCTGGTTTAAAACAGAAGGAAGTACTTCATCACGCAGTGCCCCGTCAATCTGTGGAACTCATTGCCAGGGGATGTTCTAAAGGCCAAAAGTATAACTGGGTTAAAAAAAGAATGAGGTACGTTCATGGAGGATAGGTCCATCAATGGCTATTAGCCAAGATGGTCAGGGCCACAACCCCATGCTCCAGGTGTCTCTAAATCTCCAACTGCCAGAAGCATCTGGCAATGGCCACTGTCAGAGGCAGGATATGGGCCTAGATCAGGGGTAGGCAACCTATGGCATGCGTGCCAAAGGCGGCAAGCAAGCTGATTTTCAGTGGCACTCACACTGCCCAGGTCCTGGCCACCGGTCTGGGGAGATCTGCATTTTAATTTAATTTGAAATGAAGCTTCTTAAACATTTTAAAAACCTTATTTACTTTACATACAACAATAGTTTAGTTATATATTATAGACTTAGAGAAAGAGACCTTCTAAAAACATTAAAATTATTACTGGAACGCGAAACCTTAAATTAGAGTGAATAAATGAAGACTTGGCACCCCACTTCTGAGAGGTTGCCGACCCCTAGCCTAGACTGACCGTTGGTCTAATCCAGTACAATCGTTCGTATGTTTAAGTGAAGATAATGGATTTTTGAACTATAACTGTGGAGACAGAGACAAACACTGGGCAGTGAAGAGGACAATGTGCTTGTCTCATGAACAGAACACCACAGCCAAGCCTGGCTGTGACACACACTGGAAGCATTGGGGGCACACGTTTGCTCTGATGATGGGACAGTGTCTTGGTAGGACAGCTTAGGCTCCAGTAGGTGTGTTATGATTTTATTTTTATTGTATCCTTTCTTTCCAATTTTTCTGCTTACGCATTTCAATCTCTGTTCTTTGTTAAATAAACTTATAGTCACTGGAAATCCAAGTGCTGTGTTCTGTGACATAACAGGGAAGCTGGGTGGCCTATTCCTTTGGGACCAAAGGATCTGGGAATTCTGAGAGCACCCTGTGGACCAGGGGCTGGGCACTCCAGGGAGATGCTTGGAGGGCTGCAGAGTTGGATTGTGCCTATTGCTAGGCTTCTGTCCTGCACTTAGGATGGAAGAATCCCATGCACTGCTACAGACTAGGGACTTAATGGCTAGGCAGCAGATCTGCAGAAAAGGATCTAAGGTTTGTGATACAGCATGGCCAGAGGGCAGCAGGAGAGTGTTAGAAGGGAGCCTTATTCCCTGTAAGGGGAAGAAAGTTTGCTATAGATTAACTAGAGCACCTGACGCCAATTAGAGCACCTGAAACCAGTCACATGATAAAACCCCCCTGCTTCAATCAGACAGTGTGGGAGTTGGAGCAGAAAGGAGTGGTGTTGGAGCAGAGAACAGTTTGAAGGGAAGCAGAGGACAGTTTGGAGAAGTGCTGCGGTGGGCTAAGAAGTCCAGGACCCTAGGTAAAGGGGCACCTGGCTTGTGCAGAGGGAGGGCAGGAAGCCCCCCACAAGCTGAAGGGCAGGAGAAGGAAGTAGCCCAGGGGAAGGATCCATCAGTTCAAGTGGTTCACCACTATCCTCAGGGCCCTGAGCTGGGACCTGGAGTAGAGGGCAGGCCCAGGTCCCTCCCTCTCCACTCCACTACCTGAGGACACTAGTGTGGCAATTAATATTCCAATTTAGGGGCAAGAAATGGTGCCCTGAAACTCTCCCAAAGAAGAGAAAGCGCGAGACCTATCATAATAGTGCTGGCAATTTGCCACAGGTTACAGTGGTTGAGAAGCTGGATATGAGTCAACAATGTGCCCTTGTTGCCAAGGAGGCTAACTGCATTTTGGGCCATAGAAGTAGGAGCATTGCCAGCAGATCGAGGGACGTGATCATTCCCCTCTATTCTGCAGTGGTGAGGCCTCATCTGGAGTATTGCATCCAGTTTTGGGCACTACACTACAAGAAAGATGTGGAAAAATTGGAAAGAGTCCAGCAGAGGGCAACAAAGATGATCAGGGGGCTGAAGCACATGAGGAGAGGCTGAGGGAAGTGGGATTGTTTAGTCTGCAGAAGAGAAGAATGAGGGGGGATTTGATAGCTGCTTTCAAATACCTGAAAGGGGGTTCCAAAGAGGATGGATCTAGACTGTTCTCAGTGGTACCAGCTGACAGAACAAGGAGCAATGGTCTCAAGTTGCAATGGAGAAGGGTTAGATTGGATATTAGGAAAAACTTTTTCACTAGGAGGGTGGTGAGGCACTGGAATGGGTTACCTAGGGAGGTGATGGATTCTCCTTCCTTAGAGGTTTTTAAGGTCAGGCTTGACAAAGCCCTGGCTGGGATGATTTAGTTGGGGATTGGTCCTGCTTTGAGCAGGGGGTTGGACTAGATGACCTCCTGAGGTCCCTTCCAACCCTGGTACTCTATGATTCTAACCTGTAAATAGGCAGTGAGGCCTGGAATGCAGGGCTTGTGTGGGGGAACTGACTCACAGCAGGCACAGCCGTGGCTTCCTCCCGCTAAGGGCAGGTGCCTCACAATCCTGGAAACTCGCAAGAAGTAGCCCACCTCCCTCTAGTGTCTTCATTTCTGTTTCACTCCTCACCTGCAGCTCCTACCCTCTTCTCCCCTACCCTCTCCCCTTCCCTTCCCACAGAGCTGATCCCCTCCTAACGAAACCCACTGATTCCAAATCTAAACCTAAATTCTGCACCCAAATCTTTATGGAATTAACATGCAGCTTGCTGACATCACTTTGTTCACTCCGCTGGTGCGTCCTACCTTTCCCCTCAAACCCGGTGTCTGTCTGGTATATTTAGATTGGAAGCTCTCTGGGGCAGGGACCATCTCCTACTCTGGGTTTGTGCAGTGCCTGGCACAATGGGCCCTTGCTCTTGGTTGGTCCTTTAGCACTACCATCATAAACATGATTAATAACAGCCAGATGTGCAGGTACATGCCTGCCGAGAGATGGCCCAATGGTCAGAACAGTGGGCGGGAACTTAGGAGACAAGTTTAATTCCCTACTCTAGCACAGATTCCCTGGGTGATCTTGGGAAAATCACTTAGTCCCCAGATTTTTGAGGCCGTCTAGTGCCTTAGAGAGGAAGGACAGTTCAATGGTTAGAGCACTAGTGTGGGACTTGGAAGAGTTGGACTCAAGTCACTGCTCACCACAGATTTAGCATTTCTGGGCCTCAATCCCCCTTCTGTTCAGTGGGGAGAACAGCACTGACCTAGCTCTCAGGGGGTGGGAGAGTGGAGGGGGCTGTGAAGATCAAGACATTAAATATCAGATGCTCAGACACAATGGTGAAGCAGGGGGCCTGTGGTGGGTGAGTCTTGTGGTGAAGGTACTAGACCAGGACTCCTGAAATCCAAGCTCTGCTCCTGCTTCTAACACAGACTCCCTGTGATGGTCAGTCTCTTCCTCCTCTTTAAATCTAATCCTTCCCTTGACTGTTCAGACTGTAGCTCTTTGGGGCAGGGACTGTCTCTCACCAGGCATGCCCAGTGCCTAGCACAATGGGGCCCTGAGCTCAGTGAAGGCTTTTTAAAAATAAAAACAAGAAACAATACTAAAGCTGAGATTGCTGCCAATAACTCCCATTTTAAGCAGCTCTGTGCCTCAGTTTACCCTGTCTGTAAAAGAGCAGGGATAATGATACCAACCTCCTTTGCAAAGTGCTTTGAGATCTACTGATGCAACAGGCTATATAAGGACTAGATGCTGTTATTAACCGTTGCCTCCCAGGATAGCAAGGCTTTAGACAGAGTTCTCCAGCAGGTCAACAACAGGTGTGCTTGACACACAAGACTATCCAGGTGTTTCAGACAGAGATCTTCCATTTGCAGTCTTTCCGAGCTACACATCGCATCAGAGGCATCAGCTTTCATTTCAGGATGTCCAAGCCTAAATCTGAAAGGCTAGTCCTGGAAGCTGACAAAATCCTTAGGCATTTATAAAGCATGGCAGATTGGAAGAGAGTTTCCCCAGTGCAATTCCTGCTTTTTAAATCAAACATTGGCATCTATTTCTTACCTTGGAAAATCCAATAAACTCACTGCACCAAATTCTTTAAATGGAAGGTCTCTGATCTGAAAGGATCTCGTGTTGCATTTGGTTTCCTGCATTCCGTTTCCAATGCAGCTCCAAGGTCAGATTTTTCTCTCACTCACATTGGTTTAAGGCCCCTGTAGCTCCACTGAAGGCAAGGAGGGTTATGCTGTGTAGATCTGGAGTGAGAATTGAGCCCAGAGTGTCTATATTTGGCTTAAATAATATTCATACTGAGAAGAGAGACCCAGAACCTCCTGGGAGTGAATAATGATCAGCACTGCGTGAGGTTGTTGGGAAAGTTTCAAGTCAAGAGGAACTCGACCAGTTTGGACCTGACCTGGTTATGTGAATTGAGCTGAAGGTGAGCATCTTTTCCATCCCCCAGGACATTTTCACAATCAGCCAGGCTCATTCAGGCCATTGTTTTTCCTACATGCCCCCTGACTGACTCATGCAAACTGGTACAGGTCTCACACATTCGTGTATGTCATGATCCGCACAACAGCGTTCTTCACACAAATGGAGAGGGGAGTTGCAACTCATGCATCGCTCACATCACACACTCTAGCAGTTTCCACCTGCGACAGGGCAAAACTCACCCATTTGAGCTGAGGGCCTGTTGTTGGCTGGGTCTCCCACCCCACCCCACCAAGACGATGGGGCCCTGTACTCACCCAGCCTCCCGTCCATCAGCAGCACAAGGTCACATGGACATGTAACCCTTCCAGAGCTACTAAAGGTCGAGAAGCAGGTGAAGAGAGAGGCAAATTGATAAGGTCCCAGCTGACCGACCTTCCTTTCTGGGGCCTCTGGCAAGTCATAATCCAGCTGAACACCCACAACTGAATTGCTAATAAGAGTTCCAAAGTAATCATTAGCAGTCCAGCCCACCTTCCCCTCGAGGGACTTGGGCAGGCAGCAGCCAGAGGAGCAGTCTTTGCTCTCAGCCATATTTTCCTCCTGGAGCTGACATACAGAGATCTGTTCTTCTTCCAGGGCTGTTGCTAACTGAGCTGCATGTCCTCTTTGTAGGCCCAGGGGCGGCTCTAGGCATTTTGCTGCCCCAAGCACTGCAGGCAGGCTGCCATCAGCGGTTTGCCTGTGGAGGGTCCACAGGTCCCTTGGCTTCGGTGGACCTCCCGCAGGTGTGCCTGTGGGAGGTCCGCCGAAGCCGCGGGACCAGTGGACCCTCTGCAGGCAAGCTGCCGAAGGCAGCCTGCCTGCCGCCCTTGCGGCGACCGGCAGAGCGCCCCCAGTGGCTTGCTGCCCCAAGCACACGCTTGGTGTGCTGGGGCCTGAAGCCATCCCTCTGTAGGCCCTTCTTCCAGGCCTGACGTGCCCCGCAGGCAGGGGCGGCTCCAGGCACCTGCACGCCAAGCGTGTGCGTGGGGTGGCAAGCCACCGGGGGCGCTCTGCTGGTCGCCACGAGGGCGGCAGGCAGGTTGCCTTCAGCGGCATGCCTGCGGAGGGTCCGCCGGTCCCGCGGCTTTGACGGACCTCCCACAGACGCGCCGCTGAAACCGCGGGACTGAGGACCTCACGCAGGCAAGCCGCCGAAGGCAGCCTGCCTGCCATGCTTGGGGCTGCAAAATACCTAGACCCGCCCCTGCCCGCAGGTGCATTGGGGCAGGACCTCTTGAGCCCTGAGCAGTTCAACAACCTGCCCCTGGCCTGCGCATAGTTTGTACAGCCTCTCACAGGCCCAACTCAGAGCACCTTGCAAAGACCTCAGCAGCAGAAATGAGACCAAGCAGAAACCTTCTACGTGTCTCTGATGGTGATCATCAGCCTGTGACTTGTCTGCCAGTTGGCTCCTCTACTGCAGGGCAGGCAGAATTACTTGGTGCCTCTCTTAGTCTGATAGCTGGACAAATTGCAAGTGCATCCCCCCTTGTGTCACTGTGGTGACATCAGCGGTCCGGAGAGGTAGCTGCATAGACTACATTGCAATAATCTAAAGAGAGCATCATCAAGACAGGGGTCCCTGGGGAGAGGTCAGCAGCAGAGAGAAATGGCTGCAAAAGAGATGTGAGCACTTCCCTGCCAGTGGCACTATCTAAGCATTCAGGGCTCCAGCTGTGCCCTATAAAAGGTGTTGGGACTGTCCTTAAAGGGCCAGCACACTCTTTTACATGCCCCCAGGCTGGAATTATTATGGTTAATTATTTGGGTTCTCGTAGCACCTAGCAGCCCCAGACATGGGCCAGGCCCCCATCGTGCGAGGCGCTGTACAGACACACAACACAAAGCAGGCCCCTGCCCCAAAGAGCTTCCAGTCGAAGTCAGGAATAGATGTCTGCCCTATTATCATGATGCCTCCCCCCCTCTCACCTTCCACCCCAGAGATTGTCTTGTGCAAACTCTCAGCCCAGAGATCTTCCCCCCAGGACAGCTGGAACCAAACTCCCCATCCTGCAGAACCCTCTGAGGGGAGCGCTAAAAATACCTTGGGCCAGAGTTTGAACAGCTGTGTGACCGAAGTCTTGCCTAGGTGCCTTGACAGCCTTCAACCTTCACCCCATGCCTAACAATGTACCTTGGTGAAAATTCTTAGTCATACCTTGCAATGGCTCATGGTTTAATTGTCGATCTGTCACCAAAGGTCCTTGTTGAGCGTGATTCTTGTCAGTTACCAGGAGAGGACAAGTGGTTTACAAGGCCACAAGACCACAAGTGTCAGACTGAACTATTTTCTTTTATGGTTATTACCCATAACAAGGGAAGCGAAGCATTTTCTGATGGTAGCCTGCCTAGAAACGGGCTGGATAAATATGCCACAAGCACAGATGAAGAGCCCATTGGCTGAGGGCTGTTTCCAGCTCCTTACTGTTATGCTGACTGCATGTTTAGAATAGCAAACTGATTATTCATGAAAGCTGGTGGCACGGCAACCTTTTTGGATGGAAAGTGGCTTTTAGCCCCAAACAAACATTCCCAAAGAAAATTTTCAGGTTGGACAAAAAGAACAAACCCAACAACTCTAAATCAGAAGCTGAAAACTTGACAGTAAAAATTTTCAGCTTTCAGTTTGAAGGTTTTCAGTTAAAAAAAACCCTCAGTGTTTGGTTTTTGAAAATCAATTTTTTGAACCAAAAATGGCTTTTGAAAACCCGAAAAATTGTATTAAGGAAATGAATCAGAGGGGAGGTTTAAAAAGCAATTTTTTCCCTACATTTTCCAGGAAAAATAATTGGCATTTCTCAACCACTGTTGCTACCCATTGGGAAAGTACCACATGCCAGAGGGGAGGATGTGAGCACCATCTTGTAGGGAAATATTGGCTGTGGGTATGTCTGCATTGAAGTGGGGCTGTAATTTCCAGCTCGCGTAGACATTTCTGTGCTAGCTCTGAGCTAGCATCCTAAAAACACCAGTGTAGCTGTGGCACATTGGCAGCAGGCTGCGCTAGCCACCCAAATACATACTGAGGGTGTCAGGCTGGATCATACTCGGGAAGCCTGGGGGTACGTACACCACTGTTGTTAGCATGCTAGCTCAACCCAGGGATTTACAGACCAGTCACTTTAACTTCTGTACCCGGAAAGATAATGGAGTACATAATTAAGCAATCAATTTGCAAACACCTAGAAGACAATAAGGTGATAAGTAACAATCAGCATGGCTTTGTCAAGAACAAATCGTGTCAAACCAACCTGATAGCCTTCTTTGACAGGGTAACAAGCCTTGTAGATAGGGGGCAAGCTCGACTTTAGTAAGGCTTTTGATACTGTCTTGCATGACCACCTCATAAACAAACTAGGGAAATGCAACCTATAGCTACTATAAGGTGGGTGCATAACTGGTTGGAAAACCATTCCCAGAGTGTAGTTATCAGTGGTTTACAGTCATGCTGGAAGGGCATAATGAGTGGGATCCTGCAGGGATAGGTTCTGGGTCCGGTTCTGTTCAATTTCTTCATCAATGATTTAGATAATGGCATAGAAAGCACGCTGATAAAGTTTGTGGACAATACCATGCTGGGAGGGTTTGCAAGTGCTTTGGAGGATAAGATTAAAATTCAAAATGATCTGGACAAACTGGAGAAATGGTCTGAAGTAAACAGAATGAAATTCAATAAGGACAAATGCAAAGTACACTGCTTAGGAAGGAACAATCAATTGTACATACACAAAATGGGAAATGACTGCCTAGGAAGGAGTACTGCGGAAAGGGATCTGGGATCATAGTGGATCACAAGCTAAATATGAGTCAACAATGTAACTCTATTGCAAAAAAAGCAAACATCATTCTGGTATGTATTAGCAGGAGTGTGTAAGCAAGACACAAGAAATAATTCTTCCGCTCTACTCCGTACTGATTAGGCCTTAACTAGAGTATAGTGTCCAGTTCCGGGCGCCACATTTCAGGAAAGATGCGGACAAATTGGAGAAAGTCCAGACAAGAGCAACAAAAATGATGAAAGGTCTAGAAAACATGACCTATGGGGGAAGATTGAAAAAATTGGGTTTGTTTAGTCTGGCAAAGAGAAGACTGAGAGGGGACATGAGAACAGTTTTCAAGTACATCAAAGGTTGTTACAAGGAGGAGAGAGAAAAATTGTTCTTAACTGCTGAAGATAGGACAAGAAGCAATGGGCTTAAATTGCAGCAAGGGTGGTTTAGGTTGGACATTAGGAAAACCTTCCTAACTGTCAGAGTGGTTAAGCACTGGAATAAATTGCCTAGGGAGGTAGGGGAATCTCCAACATTGGGGATTTTTAAGAGCAGGTTAGACAAACACTTGTCAGGGATGGTCTAGATAATTAGTCCTGCCATGAGTGTAGGGGACTGGACTAGACGACCTCTCGAGGTCCCTTCCAGTCCTATGATTCTATGATCCAATCAGAGCTAGCACAGGCACATCTGCCTGAGCTGGAAATGATACCTCCAGCGTAGATGATGTGTACCCTTATCTTTGGAGAACAGGGTTCAATCCGTGGCTTGCCACTTGTGGCCGGCAAGTCATTCTTCTAGTTTTGATTCCCCGCCCCTGACTTCAGTGACAAAGAATCGAGCGCCCTGTCCTTTGTTTCCCTACTTTGAGATCCCTGGGGAGGGTGGGACAGAAGCATAGGATGGTGTTAATTGTCATGCCCACAACAAGTCGAAGACCTGAACATGGAGTGTTTGTGTAGCAGGAAAGATCACTTGGGTTTCAGTTCAGCTGGAGTTCAGAGCTACAGACTACTGTTCATTTTGCATCTTTGCTCCACGGCACGTGGGATGAACAGGGACCACAATCTCAGCTTTAGGCTCACAGTTCACTTTTTTGTTCATTGTCTCGCACCTGTCCCAGTGAGATAAGGCGCGAGGTGGGAACACCGCTAGCAGGGCTGGTACACATGAAATATACTCTCCAAGCTGTTAACCCTTTCTACTCAGGAATGGAGTGTAAGCAGTGCATAGGTCTTGCTCCAGCCCTTGCCAATGGATTTTCCCCCTTGTACACACCCAGCTCAGATAGCAAGAAAATGCTCTGCACATGTACGTGGAAGGAAACTAATTTTGCCTCCCAGTCACTAAAGAAAACACCAGATGCTAGCTGCAGATGATGATGATTTATGGTGCAGTAGTGCCAACCAAACTGTGAACCCCACTGCGCCAGGTGCTGTACAAATTCAAAATGACAGACAGCTGCTGCCTCCAAGAGCTTACAGTCTCAAAAGATAAGGCAAAGGGTGGGATAGCAAAATGATTTGCCCACGGTCAAGCAGTAGGTCAGTGGCAGAACTGAGGCTAGCACCTATCTTGACAAACTCTTAGTCCAATATCTTAGCCGCTAGCCCATGCTGCGTAGTACCATCAAGGAATCATGAAGGCTACCGTAGGCTGACAAGATTCAGAACGAGAATACCCTGCAGAAGTTGTGGCTTTGAAGGAAGTCGTGCCTAATAGCTTCCATTGGAGATCAACTTTCTTCAGGGCCAATTTCAGAAGCAATATACATAAAGTGCAGTAAATGAGCCTCTAACAGTAACTTAGATAACACCAGTCAAACTGGACTGATCTGTAGCAGCATGGTTCTCTTCCCCAGGGTCCCCATCTCCATCTGGTGCTGCAAAGTGTAAGCTTTTAAAAAAAGTCACCCTCTCATCTTCTGGGTTGGTGAAGCCTTTAGAGTCGGACCTTCATAAGATGAGCTGAGAGTAACTTAAGGGGCGACACTCACATGAGTGTCAAGGTAAACTGCTCCCATTCATCTTGATTGTGAGCCAGCGGTTCTCAAACTGTGGGTCAGGACCCCATTTTAATGGGGTCACCAGGGCAGGCGTTTAGATGTGCTGGGGTCCAGGGCCGAAGCCCAAGCCCGAGGGGTCCCTATCAAATAAGTTTGATAACCACTGGAGCCTACTGATGACAATCTTAATGCCAACCTGAATTATTTCCAAGCAAACAGGACAAGAGAGGGATAATCATATCCACAAGGCTCGTGCAATCTACAGTGAGCGGCATCCCATTTTGGGATCACAAGTAGGTGAGGCTTAGATGGGGAGGGGGGCAGAGCTTGAGAGAGAAACACAGTTTATTTTCTTTTAATCCAGCCGGTAAATTCCACCAACTCAGCACATCCATTGAATGGGTGTAAATCAGTCTAAGTGACTCTGAGTGTAAGGGCATCTCAGTTACACCACCTTACACACATCACCTGTGCATTTGGCCCTAAAAGCCAAGTCCTCTGTAACTCAGCTTTTGTATCTAAAACCTCAATATCCATGACTACTTTGTCACAACCATATTGAGAACAGTATCTCCCTACTGTATGGGTTTTTCAGCCTGTGCTGGTACAACTACTTGTGAATCCCTGGCTGCAGTAATGTTCTGAATTGTGACTATAGCTCCTCTGGGTATTACATTATAAACTACCTGGTGGCAGCTGGGGGCTCTGCCAAAGTTTAAAGAGACCAGGTGATGTAAATGAGGCTGTCACAGCTGAAAGCATGGAATTGTGCTTCATTAAAGGTGCTTTGATTCTGTTTCTCGGGTCATGTTAGATTACCGCTGAGTGGCTGATGCTGGCATTGTGTGATGCTGTGGGAAAAGAGAAAGGGACTGGAGAGGAGTCCGAATATTTGCAGCTCACCTGGAGCTTTGATCTTGTTGGAATTCAGAAGATAAATAAGGATGGCCCAAAAGGTCCCACATCTCGTGGTGCTGCACAAACACAGAGAGTGTAGGTCAAAGGTGGGCAAACTATGGCCCGTGGGCCACATACAGCCCAAGGGACCGTCTTGCCTGGCCTTTGAGTTCCTGGCCGGGGATGTCCGCCCACCCCGCTATCTCCTCTCCTTCCCCACAGTTACGCAGCCTTGCGGGCAGCATGGCTGGCTCAGGCATAGTAAGGGGGCAGGGAGTGTGGGAGGGGGTTGGATAAGGGGCAGGAGGTCCCAGGGTGCTGTCAGGAGACAGGGAGCAGTTGGATGGGGCAGAGGTTTTTGAGGGGACAGTCAGGGACTGGGAACGGGGGGGTTGGACAGGCTTGGGAGTCCCAGGGGGCCTGTCAGGGGCAGGGCTATGGATATGGGTTGGGACAGTCAGGGGACAGGGAGTGAGGGAGTTGGATAGGCATGGGAGTCGTGGGGGGACTGTCAGGGGCAGGGGATCCCAGGAGAGGCGGTGAGGGTACAAGGAACAGAGGGGGTTGGATGGGTGGGGGGTTCTGAGGGCAGCAGTCAGGGGGCAGGAAGTGGAAGGGGGCAGATAGGAGGTGGAGGCCAGGCTGTTGGGGAAGCACAACCTTCCCTACCCGGCCCTCCGTACATTTTCGCAACCCCGATGTAGCCTTCAGATCAAAAGTTTGCCCACCCCTGCTGTAGGTGAGTCATATAGGACACTCTTCCAAGTCGATATTGAACCAGCTGTGCTGAACAAGGCATAAAACCAACATCTTGACCATTTGTGATCAACAACTCTGATTGCCTAATTACTGTGACACAAATTAATCTCTCTGTGTCTATCCTGTGGAAAGACCAAAGAATCCCCTGGGGTGAGATGTCTCTCCTCGGGTGTGACCAAGGAATAACTACGGCTCATTGCATTGGCCAAACATTCTCCAGTGTTCCAGCTGAGGAAGATTGCATTCTGGAGGATTGCTGTACTACTTAAACTGCCACCTTCCATCTCAGAGGTGGCTCTGTTTCAGCAACAGGTGAAATGATCCTTGTACGGTACGCCAGTGTTTCAGCACTCTCTGGATGAAAGGGATTATATAAAAGTGTCCATCACTACTATTATGCATAGCAAGAGCTAATTCTTTTTCTAAATTTCCCAGGCAGCTGCGAGACCAAGGAGAAGGAGATTTGATGGGCCAGAAAATAAAGGAAACTGAACTATTCCAGTGGATGCTTCACTCAACAGTGAACTCATTGGGGCAAACTTTCTGCTGCTGTAAATTGGCCCACTGACATCAGTGGACCTGCACTAGTGGACACCAGCAGAGCAGAGCATTTGGCCCGTCAATGAAGAATGGTTCTCCCTCTAATTGTCCTCCTGGAACAAACGGTCCCATCCTTGGGTCAATTCAAAAACCAGACAGAATCTTTATTTTATTCAGCTGTTCATATAGTGTGTTGTCGAACCCTTCTGAATAGGCCATGGGACACAAGTGTGTGAGAGCCAAGCTGCTGGGAACTGGGCCACTGGGAGAGGATAAGGTCCGCGGGAGGATGTTATGCACAGAATGAAATGCAGATCTGATTCAGTTCATCTAATCCTAGAAGAGAGGCTCAGGGGAATAATTTCTTGTTCCATCATCCCCAGAAGGACCACCTTTCCCTTGGCTTTTGCTTCATGTAATTTATTCCACAGCAATTATGTTTTTCAGGTCAAAGACATCCGGCAGCCACCTTACAGATCCTTCATTTTTCATACTTACCTTTCTGAGGGTGATTTTGGCTTTTTGAAATCAACAATGAAGGGCGGAAGGCGGCAGAATGAATTAAAAGAATGAGAGAGAGAGACAAATGAGCAGATCATTCTGGGAAGGCACACAAAAATCTCCCATATGCCTTTAAACCACCTTTCCTCAGAGGTCCGCAGCCTAATTGTCCTAACTTTAATTTATCCTCCGGTAGCTCAGATGAGAAAGGAGACAGGCTTTATTGATGACATTTGCCTTCTAGAGACGAACTGTATGACATTCTCGAAGCTGCTTGGAATGCTATTGGACCATCTTTCTACCTGTGTGGCTGCTTTTTGACAAGAAGTTCTGTTGCCCTGGAGCTAGGTCTCCATGGTAACTCACTTTTCAGACACTCAATGGAAAATGCTGGCACAGAGAGGCTTGTGCTGGAATACTGATTCACACCAAGCGTCTGTAACACTGACTGCATTTTAATACCGCTCAGCTACCCAGTGGGCTAAAAATACACAGCACTCCATCTCCCCCTGTACTGGAGTAAACATCTTAAAGCAAGACTGTGTTGCTGAGCCTCTGAAATTCCATGAATCAGCTAAAATTAGGAAGCTGGCAGAACTATTGAGGAAATGTAAAATGTGTATCATGCCTCTTCCCTAATGTTACGGTGATGGGCTTCTCGTTGTGTTCCCAGTGCTGGATTGGGTGCAGAGTGTTCTACTGGGTTACCTAGGACGTGATGGAATCTCCATCCTTAGTCGTTTTTAAGGTCAGGCTTGACAAAGCCCTGGCTGGGAAGATTTAGTTAGGGATTGGTCCTGCTTTGAGAAGGGGGTGGGACTAGATGACTTCCCAAGGTCCCTTCCAACCCTGATATTCTATGATTGGGGGGTCCGCAGGTTATGTCTGCACTGCATTGTAAACCTGGGTCTTGGGACTCGGGGTTGCCAAGCCTCATCCTGCACTGTAAACCTGGGTTTACAGTTGCTGAGCCTGAGGTCCTAAAGCCATATGAGAGCATCCACACTGCACTATGCTGACCTTCTGACTCGGGTCTGTGGTTTGAGCTGCATCCACACTGCAAAATGACAGGGCTTGGACCTGCGTGACAGCTGGACTTGGGCTTTGATACCCCCCCACCCCCAGCAGAGTCCTAGCACACAGTGCCTGAGTGCTGGCTGACCCAAGTCTGACTGATTTGTGTATGGATGGAAGCAGGGCTCAGACTCAAACCTGAGTCAGAGCCTGGCTTAGTGGGCAGTGCAGACTGGAGCTGGGACCAGTCCACCATACTGGCTTCACTTTCTACACCCCCTGCAGAATGGAAGCACTTGAAGACCCAGTGACCTCCCTCCTCTCCTGTGGAGGATTGTCACAAAGATTTAGAGTGCCCTCAACTTGCATGGATTTCAACTCTGCACCTCGTAGAAGGTTGTCACAGACATGTCTGCACCACAGTACCCCCTGCTGGCTGAACATGATGCTGCAGGCACTCCCAGCCTCACTTTCCTCCTCTGAGGTGGGCTCCCTCAGCCTTCCCCACTTAGGTTGGGCTGGTGATGTGATTTAACCCTCTAGCCAAGACACTAACTAAAACTTAACCTCTTTCAGGGTAACAAAAATCCAAACAAACACCCTGCTTGGGCTCCTTCTTCAGCCCATCCTCAGGGCTCAGTTCCCAGCCCTTTCTGGCCTACTTTTCAGTTCTCTCCACTTTGGGATAGAATCCTGAAGCCCAGCCTGCTTCCCTGAAGTCCTCACAGATCTGCTTCAGGGCCTTCCCCAGCTGCTTAAGTTACTTCCTATCATTTTCCCCCCAAACTGAACTCTCTGCCCTTTGATAAGGCCCAGGTGTTTATTAGGCTGTCATCTGACTCCAATTAGTCCTGCCTCCTTAGGCTGGGTGGCTGCTAATTATGGCACAGGCACTGCTGGTCCCATATCACCATAAAGGGCCAGTCACCCTGTGACAAAAAAATGCACTCAGCACCTCACTAGTTTGAGTTCTTACAGAGATAGCCTGGTGTAAGAATTCCCTCCAACCTGAGGTGCCACGCCACAGAAATATTAGTAATTCCCATTCTTCTAGGATTGCGGGACACCGGCTGAGCTGTGTTGTGGTACACCGTTGACTGGTGTAATGCACCAATCCGATTGATGGACCTCTGCTTCTTGAGGAGAAGGTCCATCAGGAGAATGACACTTTAAATATAGGAAAGGCAGGGCCTGGATGGCTCATGGGGCTGGTGATGGGAACTGGGGACTTTCATAGCTTGTTCAGCAGTTCAAATGCAGGGCCAAAAAATCATTTCCCTTTGAAGGGTTTGTGGTGGCCTCTGTGAAATAATCGTATGTTGTCCTTTAGCTGAGCAGTGAAAAGTGCTTCAGAAGCTATATTGGGATTGGAAAAGGTTCAGAAAAGGGCAACAAAAATGATGAGGGGTATGGAACGGCTGTCATATGAGGAGAGATTAATAAGACTGGGACTTTTCAGCTGGGAAAAGAGATGACTAAGGGGGGATATGATTGAGGTCTATAAAATTGTGACTGGTAGGGAGAAAGTAAATAAGGAAGTGCTATTTACTCCTTCTCATAACACAAGAACCAGTGGTGACTCAATGAAATTAATAGGCAGCAGGTTTAAAACAAACAAAAGGAAGTATTTCTTCACACAGCACACAGTCAACCTGTGAAACGCTTTGTCAGAGGATGTTGTGAAGGCTGAAACTATTACAGGGTTCAAAAAACTAGATAAGTTCATGGAGGATAGGTCCATTAATGGCTATGAGCCAGGATGGGCAGGAATGGTGTCCCTAGTCTGTTTGCCAGAAGCTGGGAATGAGCATCAGGGGATGGATCATTTGGTGAACCTGTTCTGTTCATTCCCTCTGGAGCACCTGGCCTTGGCCACTGTTAGAAGACAGGATACTGGGCTAGATGGACCTTTGGTCTGAGCCACTATGGCTGTTCTTATGTAGAAGCATTAATGAAGCCTCTCAGAAGCATCTTGTAACTAGATGAAGAAATTAACAAAGAGGGTGTGGGGTGCATGGCGAGTGTATTGTTTATCAATTGTCTTGACTTGGGCACTGATAAGGCCCCCATTATTGCTGAATGTGAGCCCCTCATACTCTTTAATGGATTAAGGCTCACATACCTCTGTGTTCAGGCAGGGCTTTTATGCCCATTGTACAGATGAGGATCTTTTAAAGGCCTAATGTTCCCCGTCCCCGCCCCCCCCCAAAAAAATTCTCTACCTTTCCCCTCCATTGCTCTTAGACACCTTATCACTGCTGGTTGGTCATTCTTTTCTGTTTCATAGAATGAGAGAAATTAGGAAGGGTGTGATGGGTTCCTGCTGGGGTGTCAACTGGAACTGAGGTACCCCTGAGCCCTCTGACCCCCCAGCCTGGGCTCCCTCTCACACTTGCTGCTGTGACAAGTTGCAAGCTTGGAGGGCTTTGCACTTCCACCTGCATTCACACAGGTGGAGACACACCCAGCTGCAGTCACACAAGGGCTCTCTACCCACCAGCCTAGGATCCCAGAGCAGTTCTGTCTTGCTCTGGTCAAATCTGGCCAGTACATGGGTTTAATATGGACGCTGCCTCTCCCTCAGTGTGAAGAGGACCAGGCCCACTTGTGGTAACCAAGCTGAGATTTTCCCCAGACCTCTTAGTCAAACACACACCGCTTTGGATTAAGACATAAAATAAATTTATTAACTACAAAAGGATAGATTTTAAGTGATTATAAATAATAGGAAACAGATCAAAGCAGATTACCTAGTAAATAAACAAAACTGCAAACTGAGTTTTACACACTAGTTAGGTAGGATATGAATTAGCAAACTCTCATCCCGACTGATGAACAGGCTGGCAGATTCTTAAGGCATAAGGTGCCTTGGCTTTCCCAGGTTTTCATACACAGGCTAGCAATCCCTTAGCCTGGGGCCATCACCTCCCCCTTGTTCAGTCTTTCTTCCTCAGGTGTTTCCAGGTATGTTCTAGGGAGTGTGAGGTACCATCATGATGTCATCCCCCCCGCCCCCACCCTTTTATATCTTCTTCTCCTCACTTGCTGGAAAGCTCTTCTGCTGTGACCTGGGTCCAACAGTTCCCATTGTGTAGTGTTATCTGAGAGCTTTCCATTGCATACAGTTCCTGGGGTAACACTGGTGCTTGTGTGCATTTCCTCTATAAGCTATTAACATTGTTTGGCCTTTTTACTGTTGTACCTGAAAGGCTGCTTGTGGGTGTTTGCAGCCTCACAATGTGTTTCAGTAACATATACCTAGCCAAACTTCATAACTTCACATACAACCTAATGAGATATTACTGTCTAGCAGATCAAGACTTTTAGAATGATCTCACAAGGCATACTTTGTACAAAACATATCCTAGTTACATGACAGTGGTGAATCTTGAGTGTCACAAAGGGGAAAGGACATTTTAGGTAATTTTTGTCTGTTCTTCGAACAGTTTCATCCTGATGACAAGAAGATTAAGGCAATTTTTTCCATCAATTCCATGTAAGAAGGAAAATAAAATAAACCTGTATGAGGATCTCGTTCTCCAGCAAAAGATAGGTTGAGAGTTCCACTCCTTACCTGTAAAGAGAAGCCATTCATGGTCTGATTTATTTATTAGCTTGCATCACATTAAATTACCAGGAACTGGACATAATCAACAAGCTGTCCTCTGACTCCTCTGCCAAAATCTCAATCTAGGCCCCATTAGAGCAAAAGTCTGAAGTGTCAGAGCAGAAATGGACGTATAGAGAAGGCACAGCCAGGAGAGCTATAGACTGCTGATGAATTAAACTGCCAAGAGTCCATGGAAGACAAGATGGATCTGCGATGGGGGGGGAGGGGGAATTATTGATGGCAGAAAGCTTTGGGCATTTAGGGGCTGGCTGAGTTCTTCACGATTAAGCATATTTGCTAGCAAACCAGGCCTCATCTACACTGGGAATTTGCCCTGATTTCAGCAGCTGGTGTAGTTACATGGGAGGAAGCCCCAGTGTAGAGAAGGCAAAGTCAACTAGTTGCACTGATGGAGCTGAGATAATCTGCACTGGGACAAATCATGGTTCAAAGCACTGTAAATAGGTTACACCTACTGCATGAATTGGTGACCAGCCAAAGGTGGCTGCTATTAGGGACAAAATCCCTAAGATCTTTTTGCAAGCAGCTAACTTGTCCCAAAGGTATTTGTTATTCACCAAGCTGTTCCCGAACTCATTTTTGGGTTGGTCACTGTAGGATATTCATGCAGAGTGATTGGGCACCCAAGTCACATGGTATTGGGCCTGATCCATAGTTATTTTCTGATGATGATGATGATGATTAGAGAGTCTAGATACCTCACTGGTCTGGGCACTTGGGTCTCATATAGCCTTGGAGAATGAATGGTGTTTTCAAACATATCCACTAGTGCTTTTTAAACACATTTTTAAACTAAGACCTTGTTTACACTATTAAGTTGTACCTCTTTAACGACACTGGTGTGGTTAAAGAGGTACAACTTCCCTAGTATAGATGCAGTTATATAGAAATAAAGGTCCTTATACTAGTATAGTTAATCCCATACAGAAAGAGGAATAATCTATGCTAGTATAAAGCACCTTTATACCAGTATAACTGTGTCTACACTAGGCTTTTATCAGTGTAACTATTTCAGTTAAAAAAAATAAGTCATACTCCTATCCAAAATAGTTATAGCAGAAAAATCTTAGTGCCGACCAAGCCTTAGTGATGTTTAGTTAGCTAGTCATGGTTAACCCCTTTGGGATAGGTCTACATTAGGGCTTTGTCTACACTAAAAAGGGTTTATTGCTATAGCTAGAGAAGTAAGCCCACCCATTGGAGATGCAGCTTATACCAGCCAGAGTTCTTTTGATGGCATAGTGTCAGCCAGTTCCCCAAATGGAATAAGCTGTACCAGCAACTGCATCTACACTATAGCTTTTGCTGGCATAGTTACATGGGTGATTTTTTCCACACTCCTGTCCAACATAGCTATGCCAGGAAAACTTTCTAGTGTAGATCAAGCCTAGAGTTTTTTACCTTGTGTTACTTACCAGGTTAATTGAGTTAAACCACAAATGTTTGTACACTCCCCAAAAGGTTTGTTCACTCCAGACTAGCTTTTACTGATCAGCCTCTCATGCAGACATATCCTTTGGGGATGCTGTGTTTTTTACCCTTTATTTACCCAACCAAAATAATCTGAAGAAAAAACACCCACACGGGCACAATCAGATCTCAAACCACCATATTTACCAAATATACCCACCATTTCAGGCCTAGCGACACATACACTGCTGTGCTGGCTGGCATTCGGCAGCTTCTAAAACACCAAATACAGTGAGCAGCATTACAGGGCTCACAAGCTACTTAAAAGGATACTGTCCTATTCCTGTAAACCACAGCAGTGTCAGTGACCAAAACACAAGCAGGCATCTCTAGTGGTTAGAGCAGGAGTTGGAAGTCTGGAATAGGCATCCAGGCCAGAGTCGGAGTCAGCGGCCAGGCATAAGAGCTGAAATCACAAGTCAGGAAACAGAGCCAAGGGACTGGACCAACTTGCCTGGAATGAGGCCAGGCTGGGAACAGGAGCTGTCAGAGCCATGTGGGGAGGAAGGGGGGCGCTTTGAGCAGTCAGTGAACTGCTGCAGAGTTTATGAGTGGCTCTGCTGACTCTTCAAACAATGAGGTGGGGTAACCAATCAGGCTGTCAATCCAGGCCAGCTGTGCTTGTTAGGGTGCCCAGAGACTGACTCTGCTGCAGGTCCTGTTTCCTGACAAGGGATGTTGTTAGATTGTAAGCTCTTTAGGGCAGACACTGGCTTTTGCCATGTGTATGTACAGCACCTAGCACAATGGAGCCCTCTTGGCAGGGCCGGCTCCAGGGTTTTTGCCACCCCAAGCAGTGGGGGGAAAAAAAGAAAGCCATGATCACAAATCGGTAGCAGCTCCACCATACCGCTTTCTTCTTTGGTGGCAATTCAGCAGCAGGTCCTTCCCTCCAAGAGGGACAGAGTGACCCACCGCCAAATTGCCAAAGAGCCCGACGTGCCGCCCCTTCCCCTTGGCCGCCCCAAGAACTTGCTTGCTGAGCTGGTGCCTGGAGCCAGTCCTGCCTCTTGGTTCTACCATCAGACAAAGAACAGTAGAGTAAGTGAGTATGATTGTAAATGTAGCAGATCAAGCACTCACCACCATGGTTCCTCCTGCTGGTCAGTCCAGGAATTAGTTCTTTCCAGCCTCAGAGCACTTCCTGCTGGCCAGCATCTAGCCTGCCACAGGCCCCATGTCTCTCCCAGACCCCAGTGCCCCTTACCTTGGGGTGCTGATCCACAGAAGTCCCCATACTCTGGGTCTTCCCTCCCCCTATGCCCACCTTGCCTCAGTGGCTACTGTCAGTCATCATCTAGCCCCCTTTTCCTGGGGCAGGCTGCAGTCTGTTATAGCCACTCACCATTGGCAAGGGGGTTCGACCAGCTGCCTCTCCCTATCCCCAAGCTGCACCTCTGCAGCTCCAGTACCTCCGTAGGCCTTTAACAAGGCTGAAGCTCAGCTCAGCTCAGCTCAGCTCAGCTCAGCTCAGCTCAGCTCAGCTGCCCTGCCCTGCCCTGCCCTGCCCAAAGTACTATGTACTCCCAGGCAGCTAGATCCTTCTCACTCCAAGATTGTAATGAGACTCACCACCTTCATCCCAAGAGCCCTTCTTATACTGGCCCAGCCGGGCCCTGATTGGCTGTCTCAAGCCCGCTCATGATTGGCTCCCCAGGCCAGCCCTTTCCCAGGGCTGTTTTCAACCCCTTCCAAACTGGAGCAGGGTGATCGCCCTGCTTGACGCCTTCAAGGAGCAGTGGGCGCTGTCCGGGGTTCTCTGCTCGGTGTCCCCATCAGGTTCCCTTCTTATGACCCTTTGACAGCAGTCCTGTCCCTGTTCTTTTATTAGTTGTCCCCCGTAATCAATGGGTTTGGGGTCCTGTGGGTCCTCCCCTCCCAGAAACCCAATAGATACAGTAAGAGATAGACAAAGGGCCGCTATCAGAAGACCTCCCCTGCTCTGGCTGCCCAGCATGGGTCAAAGGGCTCAGTATGATACTTACCACTGATTTCATCCAGCAACTATTTGATCAGCTCCTCCCCATTGGGAAAGTCTGCACTGTCTGTCTCTCTCTCTGCCTCGAATCCCTTACATGAAAGAGGGCTGCTTCAATCAGCCCTTTCAACGGCAGGACTTGAGCAACAGCTAAGTTAAAACAGGGGCTGCCGGCAGATCTCTATACCCCAGGGTGGGCAGGGAACAGCTTGCTACAGGCCACTTGCCTTTCGTTCGACCAGTTAGCAGCGGAATCAGAAGTGACTGGTTTATCAGGAGCCTTTGAAGGAAGGTTGGCGGCTGAGCATGTTAGTTGTGGTGGGGAGAATCAGGAGCCTGGGGCACATTTGATGCACAAACACAGCTCCAGCAAAGGGGGAAAACTACTTATTCTACTTGCCAGAGGCAACACAGCTTCCTTAGGTGATAGGTCGACTGCCTGTTGGTCAGGAGTCAGGCCACACCTCAGCTCCATGCTGCTTCTGTCTTCAAAGGAACCAGTGAAGAGCCAAAATTCTGCTCACAAGTGCATCAATAACTCCTATTGCAACCAGCAGGGGCTGCACATCAGGGGCAGAATTTGGCCCAAAGGGTTTCAATGTTTCTATCTCACAGTATCTATCAGCCTTCTCAGTGAGGTTAGAATTCCTTCTTAGCCCCAGCCTGGATAGTAACATTGTGCTCTCATTAATTATTATTTATTCCCTTTGTAGTAGTGCCTCATTGTGCTAGGTGCTGTACAACCATATGACAAAAGGACAGCCATGGCCCTGGCTAGCTAGCAATCTCAGTCTCACTGCTTTGATTTTACAGTGCTGAACACTAATAGTCCCCTGAACTGAGCTAGCATGTGCCAGGCAAGAAGCTTGACACACTTCACGGAGGTGAGTAAATATAATTATCTTCATTTTACACATGGACAAACTGAGACCCAGAGCGACAGACTTACCCATGGGCACAGAGCAAGTCAGCTGCCAAAAACCCAGGCCTTTTGACTCCCAGTCCCCCAATTTAACTACAAGACAGCCTTAACATCTTCCTTTTCTGTACAAGATTGGGATTGGTTGCAACAATAGCTCTGATCTATGAACATAAGAACATAAGACTGGCTGTACTGAGTCATACCAAAGGTCTATCTAGCCCAGCATCCTGTCTTCCGACAGTGGCTAAGTACCAGGTGCCCCAGAGGGAATGAACAGAACCGGGCATCATCAAGTGATTCATCCCCTGTCTTCCATTCCCAGCTTCTGGCAAACAGAGGTTAGGGACACCATTCCTGCCCATCCTGGCTGATAGCCATGGATGGACCTATCCTCCATGAATTTATCTAGTTCTTTTTTGAACCCTGTTATAGTCTTGGCCTTCACAGTGTCCCCTGGCAAGGAGTTCCACAGGTTGACTGTGTGTTGTGTGAAGAAATACTTCCTTTTCTTTGTTTTAAACCTGCTGCCTATTAATTTCATTTGGTGACCCCTAGTTCTTGTGTTATGAGAAGTAGTAAACAACACTTCCTTATCTACTTTCTCTACACCAGTCATGATTTTGTAGACCTCAATCATATCCCCCCTTAGCCATCTCTTTTCCAGGCTGAAAAGTCCCAGTCTTATTAATCTCTCCTCATAGGGAAGCCGTTCCATACCCCTAATCATTCCTGTGGCCCTTTTCTGAACTTTTTCCAATTCCAATGTATCTTTTTTGAGATGGGGCAACCACATCTGCACACAGTATTCAAGATGTGGGTGTACCATGGATTTATATAGAGGCAACGTGATATTTTCTGCCCTATTATCCATCCCTTTCTTAATTATTCCCAGCATTCTGTTGGCTTTTTTGACTGCCATTGCACACTGAGTGGATGTTTTCAGAGAACTAACCACAATGACTCCAAGATCTCTCTCTTGAGTGGGAACAGCTAATTTAGACCCCATCATTTTATGTATGCTGATACCAGAGCATCAGAGTGAAACTCAGGGAAGTGGACATCTAGAGCTAGATCTGAAATGTGTGGGAGGAGTCCTTCTTCAGGGCTAAATATATATAACATTTATTTCTCATTTCCATGGTCTGGCTTTACACGCTTTTCACTGCAGTGCTGAAAGATACATTGGGGTGACAGCAAATGAAACGTGGAATTGCAGTGCAATATGGCAGCTATATAGGCTAGTGCCGGTCTGCATATTCTGCCAGTGAAGCCTGGAAGAGACAGCCCTTTTCTCCTTCTCCAGTGCAATTGCCACCATAATGATGCATTTAGTCTTGGGCATCTCTTTCCCTGAAAGATATTGACAGATGGGAGGCAGCCCAGATGCTGACACCTCTGCTGGGTTTTGTTCCTGCCTGATCAGACACTTGGGGCTACTTTTCTAGATTAAAAGCAATGCAATCAACCATCTGGCTCAGCAGCACAGGACACTTCAAAGCAGCCCCCCTCTGCCCATTTTACAACATTGTTTTTTTGCTTATTAAATCCCCTTTATTGCATTCTCCAGCTCATCGCAGGCTCACCTGCAGGCATGTGGTGCCCAATGTCTATTTTTGGATTTGCGCCTTTGTCCCATTTTGTCTTTCAGTCTCTGCTCTAGTCTCTCAAGGTCTGTCTCGTTCTGGCTTTTTTTTCTCCTCTCGCCGGCTGACTGCCTTTCACTTTTTCCTGTCATTCCACCTGTATTTTCTCTCCTCTTCCTTTCTTTCTGTCCTGCACTTGGAAATAAGATACAAAGTGCTTTGAGGGGGAGCTATAAATCCAATCTGGTGGCAGGGGGAGGGTGTCTTTTTGTTTTCGGGGAGGAAATAGGGCTTGTGAGTATGTTGCAGACTCATTCCCTATTCCCTCCTCTCTCGCATTGCCTGTGATGGTTTTATACACAGAGGCACTGCTGAGCCGAGTAATACAGTCCAACAGCAAAAGTCTTGCCAAAAGAGACTTATTCCAAGGGCTTGCTGTCAAGAATGGGAGTCTAGAGAAAACACACACATGCCCTTAAATAAACAGCAGATTCCCTTACAACCCCCCCTTGATCAGTTGGAGCTCAGGTTGTTGCTGTACAATAGTGTTTTCTGTTCCCTGTGTCCTCTCTCAACTGTGGTACTTTAATCCCCCCGTATTCAAATATTAGAAATTATGATTAAAGTCTCCCTGATTATCCCCCAAAAGAATGTTAGCGTGGTAAGCAAAACCAAACAAAACCAAGCAGGAAATGTACCATTCAGCACCACTGCTTCAAACGGGGAGCCAGAATGCCTGGATTCTCTTCCTTCTGCAGAAGGGAGTGTGGTCTGATAGTTAGAATGGGGCATGGGGTGGCAGACTGGTTTCTATTCCTATCTCTGTCGCTGCCTCATCAGACTATTTAAGGGAAGTTACCCAAGGCCAGATTTTCACAAGAGCTCAGGGTTAGATTTGCCACTTGCCCTGAGATTTTCAAAGTAATTCAGCATCCAGCAGCTCTCATTGGGATACTATTGGTCAGATTTTCAGACAAGCTCAGCACTCATCATGCATGCTGCCTTCTTTTGAAAAGCTAGTCCTTAACCTCTCTGTCCCTCAGCTTCCCCTTCTGTAAAATGGGCACCATGTCCAGCCTCCCAGGGGTTCTGGCGAGGACTGGTTAATTAATATCTACAAAGTGCCTTGAGACCCATGGGTGTAAGGCTCACTAGAAATACAAACGATTGTGATCACTATTATGGAGAAGAGCAGATAGTCAGCTGCATCCTTCCCAAGTGGGAATGTGTATGTAATTTACAAGCCATTCTTACCCCAGCATGGGTTATTTCTTTTATCTGCCAGGAATCCACCTTTGGGCTTAGTTAAATAATCCATCTTTTCCCCACCATCAAACACTGGTACTGCAGCCAGAACACTCATCTCTCTGTCCCTCTGGGCCAGATCAGAAAGGGTTAAATGTCCCCTGGGAGGGGATCCTGCCTCCTGAGTGTTCCAAACTCGCTATAGCAACTCTATAGCAACTGGCTTTAAACAACTACTTCGGGATGAACGCAATGCTTGGCTGGACTCAAGCAAGGCCTCTGTGTCTTGCTAGTAAACAGCAGCTCCCCAGTGCAGCAGCGGGAGAGGGACTCTGCTGCACCTGCCCGCATCCCTCATCTCTGCTTCCTCTGCTCTCTGGCTTGTTCTTTCCCCCGGTGTCCCGCTGGCCTGCCATGTTCACACTGCAGGTGCCATCATCAGCTTGTGCTGATGAACAGTAGGCTTCTTGTATGGCTCTATCCCACCACAGCATGAAGGCAGCACAGATACAGCAGCACAGGAGGCCACACCGTGTCACAGCTGGAGAAGGGGACCACAGACCGGGTGAGGTGGGGTGGGGGGGGGACTGGATTCTCTGCTTGATTGTGACCTGCAGCCGGGGGTAGGAGGGCCCAATTTCACACTGGCTTCACAACTGTCACACTGGAGCGACTCCACTAATGTCAGTGGAGTTACTCCCTGTATTTGCACAGGTCTGACTGGGTTCCAAGCTTCAGCTAGTGCAAACGGCTGTCACTCCAGTGCCTTCTGATTTACACCCTGCAGAAGTTTTGGCCCTACATCCCTCTGTGACTGTGACATCTTTAAACTGGAGACAATGATAGGTGACCCTACCTTTCTAACATGCTTTGATCTCCGCAGTTAGAAGGTGCTAGGGATGTGCCAAGTATTATAAAGACAGGCAGTGTGGTCTAGTGAATAGAGCACTCAGGAGAGCTGGGCTCTATTCTGTTGGCTGACTTTGAAACCAGTCACTTTCTCGCCCAGTGCCTCAGTTTCCTCATCCATCAAGTGGTGGTGATGATCCCGACCCTCCTTTGCAAAGTGCTTTGAGATCTAAGATGATAAGAGAGAGGTGTTATCAGCTCTCAGTGGATGGCATCTGTCATAAACAGATAGTTAAGGGTTAATGCCTCTTTTACCTGTAAAGAGTTAATCAGTTCACCTAGCCTAGCTGACACCTGACCAGAGGAACCAATGAGGGAACAAGATGTTTCAAAAGGAAGGAGGGAAGTTTTCCTTTGTTTAGAGTTTCAGTCTCAGCCTGAGTGAAAAAGATCAAGGAACCAGCCTCTTACCAGAGTAGTAAGTTTTAGAAAGGGATAAATAGGTTTATGTTTATTTTCTTTGTAACTTGTCTTGGTACCATTAAGGAAATTATCAAATTTAGGTATTCTTGTGTGTATTAAGATTTTTGCCCAGGAGAATATCCTCTGTGTTTTGAATCTGTTGTCTGTGAGAGTAGCTGGTGTGCCAATCTCTCCCAGAAGGTTTTCTTTTACCTTTCTTTTCTCTAATTAAAAGCCTTTTTTAAAAAAATACCTGATTGATTTGTTCCTTGTTTTTAGATCCAAGGAGGTTGGATCTGGATCCACCAGGAGTTGGTGGGAGAAAGGAGGGGGGATGGTTAATTTCTCCTTGTTTTATGATCCAAGGGGTTTGGATCTGTGTTCACCAGGAAATTGGTGAAGTCTCCCAAGGCTACCCAGGGAAGAAAGGTAGTGCTTGAGAGTGGTGGCAGTGATACCAGATCTAAGCTGGTAATTAAGCTTAGAAGTGTCCATGCAGGTCCCCACATCTGTACCCTAAAGTCCAGAGTGGGGAAGGAAACTTGACAGCATCTGAGATTAAGATATTTGTAGCCATGAGGGATGAGATTTTTAAAAGGAGCCAATGAGAGTTAGGCACCCAACTTCCATTGTGTTTCAATAGGATTTGGGCACCTAATGCCCCAGGAAAGGTTGGTCTTGCTCTGCTCTTGCCCCTCCAGGAGGTTGTGAGGGCTTCCTCCAGGAGGTTGTGAGGGCTTCCTCCTTTCTTAACCCTAACCCAGACACCTGCCCTAATCAGGCCTTGTTCTCTCACTGGCTGTGGAGGATTACTTTACACCAGAATCACAGCCCTTCATGTTAAGGCACAGACACAGCTAATCACTTCAGAGGGGTTTGTTTGCTTCCAGCTGGATAAGAATGTATAAAGCCTTGGGAAAAAGCAGGGGCCACATTCAGTAGATTCCCACCTTACTGAGATTGGAGATCCACACTGCTATCTCAGGACCAAGAAGTCTTACTTGGTAGTGATGATCCCCCTTCTATCTCCACTGCACCTCTCTGGACCATAATCCTCTGCTTAGATTGACTTCAGGGTGCGCATCTGTTGTGGAGGATGAACTTACTGGATCGCAGTAAGGACCCAGGTTAGAAATGCTAGTAGGTTTCTATTTATGGCATCTTCTGCTGTTTGAACAACAGCAGGTATCTTACCTGGAGTCTGCTACTGCAAATGCTGCATACAGAACTCTCTGGGACGAGCCACTGGAAAGACTGCACCTAGCTTTAACTCCTGGAACGAAAGAACCCATTTGCTGCAGCAGCCACAGCCCTGTCTGGGGCAGGAACCTTTGATAAGCACATCTTAAAAGGCTCTATGGCAGGGGTGGGCAAGCTTTTTGGCCTGAAGGCCACATCGGGGTTTTGAAACTGTATGGGGGGCCGGATAGGGAAGGCTGTGCCTCCCCAAACAGCCTGTCCCCTATCCACCCACTTCCTTCCCCCTGACTGCCCCCCTCAGAACCCCCGACCCATCCAACCCCCCCCACCCTTTACCATGCTGCTCAGAGCACCAGGACTGGCAGTTGGGCTGCCTGGCAGGAGCTTGCAGCCCCACTACCCAGAGCACTGGTACGGTGAGCTGAGGCTGCAGGGGAGGGGGGACATCAGGGGAGGGGCTGGGTCCCGCGGTCCATAGTTTGCCCACCTCTGCTCTGTGGCAATTCAAAGCTCAGCTCCCATCCAGTCTCAGGGCTGCAGACCAGTCCAAAGGGTATTAGGCACCCCAAACCAAAGTTGGGCTGCTTTTGACTGAGATGAAGCAGAAAGGAGTTGCAAGAGAGGTGCTTTCCTGTCGGTAGGTTTACTTTCCAGATGTGTGAAGCCACAGAGAAAAAGGAGATGAGGGGAAGAAAAGAAAACTGGAAATCCTATTTCCTTTGTCTCTCCAGGCTAGGGCAACAGCTGCTCTCTGGCTCACTCCTTTAGTCCCTTTCTTCCGATTCAATCTCTCATCAGCTGTGCTGCATCTCTACAGCTCCGCTCCCCTTTTCAGGAAGTGCCCTTTTACTGGGCAATCAACCCATTTGGTTTCCTGTAGCTAGGCTGCCCCCCTAACTCCCCTCTTCACGGTTTAACGCTGAGTAGTTCAGTCTGGCTCTCAGCCTGAATATCTGCATACATGTCTGCTGAGCTACTTTCTATATGACTATTTCAGTCATGTAGGGACCCCTCTGTATTTTAGCAGCCATGTTTCCCAAATGCTTTTCCAATTGCAAGGGTGCGCCTCTCTGTGTGAACATGTGTTGTGTTCTTGAGCATCTGCATATGTGCATGGAGAGGCTTCCCACGCTGGCAGGGCACTATGGACAACACGGAGGTTCTGAACCTACACCAGTGACCTCAGCATTTCCCATTCTGGCCAGGACGCTGCAAACAAACAGTTTTTCTGCCTCTGTTCCACAAATGGCCATTCTCCTGCCACCTCCCAGCTCTGGCATGTCTGTCTGCCACTTGAACAGCTCTGTGGTGTGGCCTAGCTGGGGTCATAAGGTGATTGACACCTTAAAGCTATCTGCTGCAAGAGAGAATAGGAGCAGGACGCATGCTGCAGCAACGGCAGGAGGGACAGAAGGACTTTTTGGAGCAACAGTGTGGTGTCAGAAGGATATGACTGTAATCAGGAGCAACTAAAATGTTCAGGAGATATAACCCACTCTTGCATGACTTAGGAACATCCTTTGAAGCCATCTTCCCCAGCCATACAGCTCCTACCTTGCACCAGAGTGAAGCCCACTTTGCAGAGGCATAGAAGCCCTGGATAGCATTTGCCTTCTCATGCTTCCCCCAAGCTCCATGTCTTCTGCTGCTACCTACCCTTCTCCCTGCAGGTGTCACAAGGGACATATCTACCATTACCCATTGGATTCCAAAGGGAGTTGGATCAGGCCCCAAATGATCACATAATTGATTAACAGTGCTGGAGGGATGAGAATGTTAACAAGTTGATAATTTGAGCTGGTTAACATTTGCCCCCAAATTAATTGTTTTTGGACAAACTTTTTAATCAAAAGCTTTGAATGCCAATGAGAAAAAAAAAACAGCCACCCCCCCAAGTTTCATCTCATTTTCTCATTGAAATTTCAACAAGATTCATCAACAAACCGACTATTGGAAAGTTTCAATGGCAGTGTAACAGCCTGGCTTTGAGCTAGTGACAGTGCCCCCTAGTGGTGCCAAATTGGATAAGGGACAGAGCACCACTGCCCTCTAAAGGCGACCTAGAATGGCTGGGAGGAGAAGGTCCCTAATCTTCTGCCTGCAGCATTGCCCCAGTTGCTTCTTTCTGTTCCAGCCTTGCCAAGACCCATTGCGGTCTTTGAGCTGTTCATATTGCTGGCTGAGCACCTGCTTGTACATGGTCCAGCCCTGCATTGGCCTAGATGAGTATTTGCTGCAAATACTCGTCTTTGACATCTCCACCAGTGCTTGCCTTGCTCGACCTTTCTGTGATCCCATTCTGCCACCCTGGGGCTGCTGCCAGAGAGTCACCCTGACTTGAAGTTGAACTCTGGGCTATGGAGCGCGGGCATGGGCTCATCCTGCAGCACGGTCAATCAGCAAGTGCCACTGTGGTCCTGCATCACCGAGGTGCTCAGGTCCATTTACATAATGACTCTGAGCTGCTTTCAGACCCAGATAATGAAGCCGCTTGCTCAGCATTGATCTTCTGAGAGCGAAACAGCGGCATTTTGGAACCAGGCCATAGAGCTTAATATAATTATGAAGCCAGTGGTGCAGCTTTCAGCCAACCTGGCTTGCAAATGGCTTTATCTCATCTGAGTGGGAAATATATAGTTTCTCTAAATGTCTCAGAGAGGTTTTATCTTTAATTGATGCTTGGCCATCAGCCACAAAACCACTATCACTCAGTATTTTACACTGCTTTTTTTCTCCCAGTGTTATAGGAGGCCTTTCCCAGCTATAGATTCCCAGGGGCTGAAACCCTCTAGTTCTGTTTCTGATCATCGCATTTCACCATCATTCACAAAAACCAGCCCCCACCTGTGTACATTCTCTCCAGTGTCATTCCCAACATGCGTTACTTGTGAGCTTAAATTAACGTCCCACAAGCTAATTACAACAGTGACCTGGAACACTAGGCAGTGCAATCAGGGCCCCCATGTACACTGCCATTCCGTGACATTTGCTACTCAATCCTTGTCCTGTGCTGGAGAACCTAAACTGTCATTTAAAACTATTAGGGGCTAGATCCTCACCTGGTGCAAATCTGTGCAACTCCTTTGACTCAAGTGGAGCTACATCAGTTATCAGCTGAGGATCTGATTCTATATTTCTAGGCCTTATGACTGCAAAAAAGTTTGAATATATGAACTTAATGTTCTTGTATTGTTTTACATAAGAATGGCTGTACTATGTCAGACCAAAGGTCCATCTAGCTCAGTATCCTTTCTACTGACAGTGGCCAATGCCAGGTGCCCCAGAGGGAGTGATCCTAACAGGCAATGATCAAGTGATCTCTCTCCTGCCATCCATCTCCATCCTCTGACAAACAGAGGCTAGGGACACCATTCCTTACCCATCCTGGATAATAACCTCCATGAATTTATCCAGTTCTCTTTTAAATGCTATTATAGTCCTAGTCTTCACAACCTCCTCAGGCAAGGAGTTGCACAAGTTGACTGTGCTGTGTGAAGAAGAACTTCCTTTTATTTGTTTTAAACCTGCTGCCCATTAATTTCATCTGGTGGCCCATTGTTCTTGTATTATGGGAATAAGTAAATAACTTTTCCTTATCTACTTTCTCCACATCACTCATGATATAGTGCTGTCTTCCTGAATCTGCAGGCAGCCTGACAACAGCTCGGTGAGGTGTGAACAATTCCATTCATTGCAAGAGGTTGTTAACTCTGAAACCTAAACCATTTAAAAAGGTCAACTATTTCCCTGCTAATCATCTTTAAAGAAAGAGCCAGGATGAGTTCTTCATCTACAATCTCATGCTGTCAAGTAGGGAAATTGATATTAAAAACAAAGAACACATAAAACCAGAAATCATTTAAGTGAAGCTGCCATGGAATTTCCAGTCTAGTGCACCAAGAGCACTGTGGAACCCAGGTGAAGCACTGTGGAACCCAAGCAGAATCCAGTGACCCTGTCAGAGTCCAGGGACCTGGACACAGAACATGGGGGACCGTACTGTAGAATAGAGGCCCAGGGTGCTGCAGGTTTATACAGGGTCTTGGCTGCAGTGGGTTTGGCTGATAACTAGATGGATTCAGTGAGCTTGCACAAAAGGAAAGGCAGAGACAGTGACACGTACAAGAACCAATTTCAGCTCCCAGATCTCTTTATTAGAACTCTAGTACTGCTTGACAGGAAGAGGCATGTGTACAGCATATAAGGTAATGGGATTAGTATTGTCTTTGTCACAGAGATATGTAACAGCATTAGAAAGAAGCTAGCCATATCAGGCCAGCCGATCCACCTGGTCTCTGCTATTGCATGCAGTCATTGGCTACTCTAGTATTGCAACTTGGACTTCTTGGAGGCTTCTCCACCCCAACCCCATGCACCTCAGGAGCCATCGTCCAATGGGTCCCAAACCAATCCCAGGAGCAGCCTCTTTTAGAGAAGGAGTCTGTACATTGGAGGAGGCTGGAGCAAACGTCAGAATCTAAAAATAATAATTAAAAAATAGTCCACAGCTACAGCTCGGCGGATGGACACGGTGACAGCACAGATGGTGCCTGCGACAGGGCGTCTGTGATGAGCAGCTGACACCCAGCTATGGTCGTCTGCAGCGAGATCCGGTCGCCGTCTAAGTTACTACAGCAGAACGACAGCAATCACGCCGGCCAACGGGTCAGTCAACGAATGACGGGGAGCGAGAGGGTTCATTGGAACAGTCAGACAGCATAGGAGTTGTTAATGGTGTCGTCAGTAGGGGCGGGGTGAGGACCGTGGTACACGTCAGACAGACGGTCGTACGACACATGCACAACAAGCAAGGTTACAGCGTGGCAGGAAAATCCACTCTCGTCCCCCTCTTTGCTTGCCCGCCGTAGGTACATTTAGACCCGGCAAATGATCTGAGCAAACCCCAGCTTCCAAGGGAGTCAGAGGGGATTCGACAGTCCTGCAAAAACAAGGATTTTCAGAGTCTCACAGCAAAGAGATCTTTGCCCGTGTGGCTGAGAGCAGGCAAATGTGGCCCCACTAACTCGTCTTGTTCTCTTTGCCTGCCAGCGCATGACCAAAGCTTTAAGAGGAGGTGAGGACCTCAGCTTGGGGATAATTAGAAGAGAGGACATCTTTGCAGCTCTCTGTGTTTAAAGGACACTGACATTAAACACACCATGGTACACTCTCCTCTCAGCACTTCCTGCTCAGGGATTTAAATAAATAAAAATAGAGAGACAGGAGATCCATGTGCCTTGTGGATCCAGAAAGAGGGATGCTTTGAAAGGATGATTCATTCAGCTTTCTAAAGCCTGGGTAACACTGAAGCCACCCAGACAGAACAGATGGTTGTTTGAGTGAGTCAGAGGGAGAAGGCTTAAGCTAAATGAAGGGCTGACATCACCCAGGATGGGCACCCCTAGGGCTGGGTACAATACAATCACTCTGCAGTTAGAGTCCCACCCCCTAGCTGAGCATCCCTGGGCACTGGATGAGCCTCAACCTGACTAGGACTCACAAGAGCAGTGGTTCTTAACCTTTTCATAGAATATCAGGGTTGGAAGGGACCTCAGGAGGTCATCTAGTCCAACCCCCTGCTCAAAATAGGACCAACCCAACTAAATCATCCCAGCCAGGGCTTTGTCACACCTGACCTTAAAAACCTTTAAGGATGGAGATTCAATCACCTCCCTCGGTAACCCATTCCAGTGCTTCACCACCCTCTTAGTGAAATAATGGGTCTTAATATCCAACCCAGATCTCCCCCACTGCAACCTGAGACCATTACTCCTTGTTCTGTCATCCAGCACCACTGAGAACAGTTTAGGTCCATCCTCTTTGGAACTCCTCCTTCAGGTAGTTGAAAGTAGCTATCAAAGCCCCACTCATTCTTCTCTTCTGCAGACTAAACAATCACACTTCCCTCAGCCTCTGCTCATGTGCTCCAGCCCCCTAATCATTTTTGTTGCTCTCAGCTGGACTCTTTCCAATTTTTCCACATCCTTCTTGTAGTGTGGGGCCCAAAACTGGATGCAATACTTTAGATGAGGCTTCACCAATGCTGAATAGAGGGGAATGATCATGTCCCTCGATCTGCTGGCAATGCTCCTACTTCTACAACCCAAAATTCTGTTTGCCCTTGTTGCCAAGAAGGCTAACTGTTGACTCCTATCCAGCTTCACATTCACTATAATGCCTAGATCCCTTTCTGCAGAACTGCTGCCTAGCCACTCGGCCCCTAGTCTGTAGCAGTGCATGGGATTCTTCCGTCCTAAGTGAAGGACTCTGCACTTGTCCTTGTTTAACTTCAGATTTCTTTGGCCCAATCCTTCAATTTGTCTAGGCCCCTCTGTATCCTATCCCTGCCCTCCAGCATATCTACCACTCCTCCCAGTTTAGTGTCATCTACAAACTTGCTGAGGGTGCAATCAATGGCATCCTCCAGATCATTAATAAAGATATTGAACAAAACCGGCCCCAGGACCAATCCCTGAGGCACTCCGCTTGATACCAGCTGCCAACTAGACATGGAGCCATTGATCACTACCCATTGAGCCCGATGATCTAGCCAGCTTTCCATCCACCTTATAGTCCATTCATCTAGCCCATACTTCTTTAGCTTGCTGGCAAGAATACTGTGACCCTGTATTGCTACGATTAGTTTAGGGACCTCAGTCCCAACTAGCCACAAAGAAAGAGGAGGTAGCTGGTAGCGATCCCATGCTACAGAGTACCATCACCCCTCATGGTGCTCCCTGAGGGCTGGCCACATAAGCACCCTTAACTTGGCTAAGAATGCCTGGGGCCAGATAGGGTACCAGCCTGCATGGACCCCAGGATTGCACATGCCCTTCTAGGCCTATGTTTCTACTGACAACTCCCTGCATCATCCCACTGCCTGGGCCCACATTCCCAGCTGCCCCTGAGTTCACATCAGGCTGAGTGGAGCTGGTAAATAGCTGGCAATCCCCTGGAGTCCATACCTAGCTAGTTAGCTGCAGTGAGCCCATGTGAGGTTTGAGAAGAGAAGTTGCTATTGATTGTAGTCAGGAAATTCAATAAGGGAACAGATCCTGCAGGAGACCAAAGCTATCAAGGCCCCTGCTTATATGATTCCAGCTAATAAACTGACCAAAATGACTAACAGCAGAATGGGAGTATGATTCTTTTAGAAAAGAGCCTTCACCTTAACATAAAAGGTCACATATTTCCTTAACAGGATATTTAAGAAACAAACAGTCTTCCTAGGTCATCAATACAGCACACTCCAAAATCACTTCAGACCCCTCATTGCCACAGAATACACCTGATACTCCATGCATAGTTGGGTCTGGATGCTGAGGGAACCCACCATGGGACAGATTCTGTTCCCATCTATGCTGGTGTAAGCTGGAGTAACTCCACTGAAGTGAGCAGAACCACATTGACACTGGTGGAAATATGATCAGAATCCAGCCCCGTGATTTGAGGCATTTTCTCTCCTCATCAGGGTAGTGTTATTGCCATAGGAAAGGCAGGATTATCCACAGATGGGCCAGATCCTGATCATGGAAGATTAAGGTTGGAAGAGATTTTAGGAGGTCATCTAGTCCAATCCCCTGCTCAAAGCAGGACCAATCCCCAACTAAATCATCCCAGCTAGGGCTTTGTCAAGCCAGGCCTTAAAAACTTCTAAGGAAGGAGATTCCACCACCTCTCTAGGTAACCCATTCCAGTGCTTCACCACCCTCCTAGTGAAGCAGTGTTTCCTAATATCCAACCTAGACCTTTCCCACTGCAACTAGAGACCATTGCTCCTTGTTCTCTCATCTGCCACCACTGAGAACAGCCAAGCTCCACCCTCTTTGGGACCTCACTTCAGGTAATTGAAGATTGCTATCAAATCCCCCCCACTCTTCTCTTCTGCAGCCTAAATAATCCCAGTTCCCTCAGCCTTTCCTCATGTCATGTGCCCCAGACCCCTAATCATTTTCATTGTCCTCTGCTGGACTCTCCAATTTGTCCACATCTCTTACACTGATGTAAATACAAACTCAATGGACTTCCATGAAGTTATGCCAGATCAGACTTTGTCCTGAGAATTTGTCACTTTTCCCACTGCCTAATCTGCACAGCACAGGATGGTATATTCAGATAGGGAGGGTGTTTTCATTGGATTGGTCTCCTACTACCTTGCCTTCTTGGGTACTTAAACACCAAAAGATTGATGCTCCAATTCAGCAGAGGTCAAGCACAGGCTCACTTTTAAGCATGTAACTGTCTTATTGGAGTCACGGGGATTACTCACACTCTTGAAGTAAGTGCTTTAAACCCAGCTCCTGAAAAGTACTTGGGCCCCTAACTTCCATTGATTTCAATGAAGTTAGGAGCTTGGATACCATTGAGGATGTGGACTTAGGACCTGAAAGAATAGCTTGGACTTCCAAGAAAAAGAAAATACTGGGACCAGGAGGCTGGGCTCTCAATAGGGTTGCCAATTCTGGTTGGATGTATTCCTGGAGATTTGATCACATGACATGATCTTTACTTCCTGGAGACTCCAGGCCAATTCTGAAGGGTTGGTAACCCTAGCTCCCTAAGAAGCTCCAGCTAGTCAGGAAAGTGTTTAATGGGTGGGATCCAAGTTTTCCAGATGTTCCTGGCATTCTGAGATCTGGGGAGGGGCGGGGTCAGATTAGGCGGAATACTGAGAAAGGAGCATGTGCAAATTCTGCTTTTGGGTCTCAGGGATGTTTGGATCCAGTTCAAGTACATAATGCAACTATGACTGCCCCATGCACTATGTATGTGAACAACGCATTGGGAAGAGGCATGAATGAGATCTACACACTGGTGACAAACACATGAACGTGACCTCAGAATAGGTCAGTGCGATGAAAAAAAATGGACTGTGGATCCTTCCTCAGGGCCTGTTGCTCTGCAGAATGGCAGGTGCAATGCCACTGAGCAGCCACCTTTCCCGTATTAACCACGGTCCATCTGATTACATTCTTGCTTTCCCCAGGGTGCAGGGTAGGAATGTACAAAGGCTGTCTGTCTTCACCCTGGGGGTCACTGCGGGAAAGGCAGCGACAGTGGGAAATGACTATGATCCTTGTTAACTCACATCCTGGGAGGAGAGCAGAGCTGGCTCCACTTGTGTGGGCAAGAAGGCAACATTCAACCATAGAAATAAATGGTATGTCCCTGCCCACAAGCGGCTTTCCAGAGGGGAAGAAAGGCCCAGTAAGCAGGGCACTTGGGTTACATGGGATCAGTTCCCTGCTTTGCCACACATTGCCTTGGGCAAATTGCTCAGGCCCAGATTTTTTAAAGGTATTTAGGCACCTAACTCCCATTGATTTCTGGAGGAGATGGCAGTGAGGGGCCAGTGACAAGGCTGGGCTCTGCCCTAGGACACAAGCCTCTACCTGCCCCACCCACCCAGGGGCCCTGCTTTCAGTGGGAGTTAATTCTATTACATAATACCAGTCAACATGGGTTTATGGAAAATAAATCCTGTCCAACTAACTGGTAATCTCATCAAAAAAGATACCCAGTTTAATAAAGGCAATAGTGATGATGTACTATACTTAGACTTCTGTAGGCATCTGACTCTGTACTGCATGACATTTTGATTAACAAAACTACAATGATATAAAATTAACATGGCACATATTAAATGGCCTCAACTGCAAGTGAGGAATTATTGAGTAGATGTGTTTCTAGTGGGGACCTATTCTTGGCCCTACGCTAGTTAACATTTTTATCAGCGATCACCGAGAAAACATAAATGAAGTCTGCAGAGGGCACAAAACTAGGCAGAGTGGTAAATAATGAAGATCGCAAGTTAACGATATACAGTGATCTGGAACACTTGGTAAACTGGCATAAGCAAGCAAACAGTGCTTTAATATGGTGAAATATAGATGCATACATCTAGGAGCAAAGACTGTAGGTCCTACTTTCAGGATGGTGGATTCTATCCTGGGAAGCAGTGAGTCTGAAAAAGATTTGGGGGTTGTGGTGGATAATCAGTTGAACAGAAGCTTCCAGTGTGATACTGTGGTCAATAGAGCTAATATAATCCTTTGATGCATTCATAGGGGAATCTGATGTAAGAGTAAAGAGATTATTTAACCTCTGTATTTGGCACTAGTGAGACTGCTGCTGGAATCTTGTGTCCAGGTCTCGTGCCCGCAATTCAAGAAGGATGTTGATCAATTGGAGAGGGGTCAGAAAAGAACCACAAGAATGATGAATGGTTTAGAAAACTTGTCTTAAAGCGAGAGACTCAAAGAGTTCAATCTATATAGTTCAACAAAGAGATGGTTAAGGGGAGACTTGATTACTGTCTATAAGTACCTACATGGGGAACAAATATTGAATGATGGGTTCTTCAGTCTACCAAAGGAAGATCTAACACAGTCCATTTGTGGAAGCTGAAGCTAGACAAATTTAGACTGGAAATATTTAATAGTGAGTGTAATTAGCCACTGGAACAATTTACCAAGGATTGTGGTAGAATCTCCATCACTGGCAGCTTTTAAAATCAGGATTGGATGTTTCTAAAAAACATCTGCTCTAGGAAATATTTTAAGGAAGTTCTCTAACCTGGGTTATGCAGGAGGTCAGACTAGATGATCACAATGGTCCTGTCTGGCCCTGGAATCTACGAACCAAATAGTGTTAAACATCTGGATCCTAACCTTTCTGTTCCCCCTATGTACAATGGAGATAACAGCACTACACTGGCTGCTTACCAGAGGTGCGGTGAGGATAAATACCTTATGGAATGTGAGGTGCTTAGATGCTATGACATGGTTAGTACCTTAGATCAGCAGGGAGCACCCCATGTGATCGTTGCCTGAGTCTGCCCATCAAGGGCTGCCTTCTCTGGAGAGCAGCAGTTTGAAGCTAAACCGCCCACAGAAATTCTAGCCGCAGCTTCCTTGATGCGGGGGCAGCCTGTTAACAGTACATTAACGTGTGCCAGACCAGACCCTTTATGAAATCGCAAGGGCCTTCACTCAAATACATCTCTGTTCCTTTCACTAGGAGTCTCCTCCACGTGGGCTATTGGAACTGAATCTCCATTGAGACACCAGAGATTGCAGCTTAGGCTTTTCTATTCCTTGTTTGGTTTCTTTAAGGTTAGGGATGACCTATATTCCCCAACATAAAAAAACAAAACCCTTTTAGCCTCAAAAGCTGCAGTGGCAGAGATCAGTTTGCAGATTAGCTGGAGCAGTCTGCCATGTGCCTGCTATATCTCACAGCCTTTATGGGCACAGCACACAGACTGCTGGGTGCCAAGAAGTAGGGCAGGATGAGGGGGGACTGCATCTTGCACAGGATCAATGCAGAAGCAAAGCTTTATTTTGCAACCCAGCGAGCAATTAAAGGGTCTGCTGAGCTTTTCTATTGCCTGGATGGATCTCAGGGAACTGTTATGTTGAAAGGTGCTAATGGCTGCCCTCAGGAGGGTCTTTGATCCAGGGCTGCCTGGGGAGGGGGGAAGTGGGGCAATTTGCCCCAGGCCCTGGGCCCCGCAGGGGCCCCCACGAGAGTTTTTCAGGGCCCCTGGAGCAGGGTCCTTCACTTGCTCCGGGTGGCCCTGGAAAACTCTTGTGGGGCCCCGTCCCCTGGAGCTTCTTCTGCTCCAGGTCTTCAGCAGAGGGGGATCCTTCTGCCTTGGGCAGAAGGACCCCCCCACCACCAAATTACCGCTGAACCGAGGGACCCCCCTGCCAAAGACCCCAGACCCCCTGAATCCTCTGGGTGGCCCAGCTTTGATCCAAGGACAATCATAGACCTCTAAACTCAGTGGTTACATGACTCAATGGAAGGAGCAATTAAGCCCATTTTTATAGCAAACCGCTACGAACAATGCAGGGACTGCCCAAGGCACATGACTGGTTGCAGCTCAGCTGTGTGGGCTGAGTTTCCCTGACTGCCAATGTAGGAGCTAGGAGATTGATTTTGCAGCCTGTGTGTTGGAAGCAGGAAACCTAGAGAAGCAGTTGTGAGCATGACCCTGAGAGGAAGCAGAAAGAGAACTTCCTGGGCACAGAGCTCACTGGAGTGGCAGGTGTGAGGGTTTCTGAGGTCCTGCTGTTTGCTTGATGCTATGAGTTAAGTAGTTTCTACCTCTCATTTAATGAGCCCAACCCTATAAGGCCCAGAGTATTGGCCAAGCACTAGGCCAAAGGGACAGTGAAAATTTTGGTCGCATTGGGGGCACTGAGCAGTTAGAAATTGGCCCTACAAACAGATCTCCATGCCTGATGGCTAAGTTCTGATAGGATATTACATCCCCTGCTGGGAAAAGACAAGCTAGCTCACATGCACCAAAGCCATGAGTAAGGTATGCTGGCTGCTCTCATGCAAGGAAAGATGCCACCAGGAAGATCAGTCAACATGCATTATACATCTAAAAATCTCCTTTTAAAAATCCCTCCTGCTGTTTGTCAGGGTGGGAACCGCCAAGATAGCAGTTGTGGGAAGTTAAAGCACTTGAGAAGTAGCAAGCTCAGTAATGAATATTCTTCAGCTTTGAAAACCTTGGGATTTGTTAGGGAAGCACTGAAATAACACAAGGATCAGGGGTCAGACTAGAAAAAATAGGAGGGGAAAAACTCTCTCCAAGAATATTTATACCACTATAACAATCACCCTAGATGGGTTATCTTCAGGGACTGAACCCAGGAGCTCTGGATCTAAGGGCATGTACTGCTAGATGATAAATAATCAGCCCCATTCACTCAGCCAGTGTAATTTAAATCTTCTTCCACAGTCTGACAACTAGAAAGGGACAAAGACAGACTTAGCTCACATGATACGTAACTAGGCTAGGATGGATTACATTTAAAAAAAAAAAAATCAGTAAGTGTTGGTAAAAAAAACCAAACCAATATCACTGCCCATACAGATACTGACAAGGAGTATTTCCACCAAAGTTGACAGCTAGGCAAAATAAGAAAAATGCTGTTTGAAAACATCAAGTTTGATTTAAGGCAGCTTACTGCATACATTTTGACAGGACATTGACAAATTTGTGTTTTAAGGGTTATAAACCCTTAACTTCTGAATCTCCACATCTACTGCCATTAAATCATTGTCTGACCCACTCAATTTCTGATAACTGTGAATGTTTAAATAGATAAAACTAGAAAAAATGCTTTAAAATAAAATCAATGTTAAAATGATAGAGGAAAATAATAATTCGATTCTGTCAAGCCTATCCCTAAATCAATCCCCAAACCCAGAGGCTGTCTTGTCTGGGATAAAATATATCATTTCCAGCTCCGAGCACGGGTCTCTATCACCTGAGCTAATTCTCCATTTCCTGGTCGAAACAGCATGCTTTTATGCTTTATGTGGATTAGCCACTAGAAGGGGTCAGGACATGCTCAATTGACGAGTTACATATTGTTTACAGATGAACGTGTGGGAGAAAAAGGATTTTGGTTACTTCAGAGGTTTTCTGCTTTAGTGCTATTGTTCTGGCCACCCCCTCGGCCAACACACTGGGACTGAATCAGTGACCTTCAAAGTGAAAAGCCTAGATAACAAACCGAGGCTCTGTAGCCAGAGGCTGTAACAACTAATATCCTCTGTGGATCAGGCACAGAGAAGGACCCGTAAGGCACTCTCACATTATCTTGTGACAATGAGTTCCACGGGCTAATTGTGTGATGTGTAAATAAAAATAACCTAACACCATGCTCTTCAGGTGAAGCCCCAGTGCTCTTTCCTGAGGGTGTATCTCCCTGTGATATAACTGATCCCATGCATGCAGTGAAGTGCCATTTATAGCAAAAGAGATGATCTTATAGGCTTTAATAATCTCTTTGCTCATACTGAGGAAAAAAAAAAGTGTCCTCCAAAGCTGAATGGGGAATAAACTAACTCTTGCTTTGAAGATAGATATGTCTCCAGAAAATCTGGGGACAGGAGGGAGTTCTCAGTCCTTGGCAGTACAGTAGAGCCAGGAGCTTAAACCTGAGTGAGATCAGAATCAACATTAGTGTCACGCAAGTGGAGCCACTCCCAGTTTACTCCTGTAAGTAGCAGCAGAATCATGCCCCAGGCTTCTAATCGAAGAAACCTGGCTCCTCAAAGGGGGCTTTTCTCCTCTGTTTATCTTCTAAAGTCCTATTTCTTACTCCATGTGAATTCCCCTAATTTCAGTGCTCACTAAATGTAGGGCCCAGGTTATGGAGCTCCTGCCTGCTTTCCCCACTGCCCTGTCCTCTCACCATCCTACCCCAAACTCTCTTCTCTAAGGAGCTTTATACCCCATCTTACAATGAAACCAAGACTCAATGAGACCCTCCATTGTGTGAGCGATGCAAATGACCAAACTTCTTCACCCTAATCCTGCCCTGCCTGCTCCCCTTTATCTGTTGCTTCTTTCTGCAGCTAGTGTCTTAATTTAGGACCAGGTGGAGAGCCCTTTTCCACCCTGTTTTACACTTATGCATACAAGTAACTCCATTAAAGTATACTGGGAGTCAGTGATGCCTAGTGCAGAGGGCATTGGATGGGGAATCAGACAGACCTGTGTTCTGCTCCTGGCTCTGTCCCTGACTTGTTGCGGGACCTGGTCAAGTCACTTCCTCTCTGTTTCCTTTGTCTATAGCTCCTTGGGGCAGGGGCTGTCTCTTGCTATGAGTGTCTGCAGCATGCAAGACAATGGGGCCCTGATCCAGGTGGTATGGAGACAAAAATAAACTCTGTGCCTTGGATTTTAAGTCCTTCTGGGCAGGGACTCCATCTTTGTTTTGCAAAGCACCACGTACATTTCTGATGCCTTGTATACAACAAATAATTACAAGGCATGATATGGGAAAATGAGCTTTGTAAGCTTCCCACCCACACAGCTCTATCAATACATTTCAGCCCTGACCTGCAGTACTCCCTGCTGTTCCAGTGCTGGGCTCCCACATACAGCTCTGCCTATGCTCCTCCTTCTTCCAGCAGGATCTCTGGTTTTCCTAGCTTGTACCACCCACACAGCTCTGCTAATCAGCCCTGACCCACAACTCCCATTGCCCTCACTGAGCTCTGCTGCTGCATCTCAGTCCTGACTTCCCAGTCCCTCCCATAGCCCAGTCCTGGATCCCATCTTGGGCAGAGAGAGAGAGAGAGAGAGAGAGAGAGAGAGGCTGCTGAGTTCTCTACAGGCAAACCTGACCACCCAGCCCTGCCTATGCTGAGCTCTGCCTATGTCACACAGCTCTGCCAGGTCCTGACGCCCCATGACCACCCAGCTTAGCCAAATCAGATACCTGATTTACAACACTCATTAACCTGTTCCAGACCCCTGCATTGGACAGGATGGTATGATGCATTCATGGTGATGAGTGGGATTTTTGTGACAGGGATTTAGCACTAAAAAATTTCATGTGTCGTCATTGCTTACAAAAGGAGATTCAAACGAGTGATGGAAGAATCTCTAAACGGGTTTGGAATTTGGAGCCATACGAGTCTCCAGAAGTTTGGCGGCTTCACTGAGCCTCATCCAAACTATGGGGGCTGCAAGTCTGTCAGTAATGTCCCAAGAAGAAGATCCCTGGGAGGTAGGGTGACCATATTCCCCCCCCCCCCAAGGGAAAAACAGGCTATGCTTATGTGGTGTCCCAAGTCCTCTCCCTCCATGTGTGGAGCTGGTGTTGCTGCTCACATGAGCCCTGCCTGGTGGGGCTAGCATTGCTGTTCCCATACACACATTTCTCCTCACCCTACTTTTGACAAAAATGAGTATTTGTCCCATTGATCAGTTGGCAAGAGCAAATGGGACAAATGTCCACTTTTGCCAAAAAAAAGTAGGGATGGCTGGGACAGGGCTTAAAAAAGGGACTGTCCTGGCTAAAATGGGACATGCGGTCACTCTACTGGGGGTTGCCATTCAGGAAAGCAGCCTTTCACTCAGGATTCCAGGGATTTCTGCATCCATCCTGAACCATACTGGGAGGCTCAGATCACTAAAAATGAAAGCAAAAGCCTTTCACACCTCCAAAAAGAGTTGGTTCAGAGATGGCCCCCAAGACCCAGTTCTTCTATAGATAGAAAGAAAGATCCATTGATTTACCCCAGCAGAGGATCCAGCCCAGAGTTGGGATTCAGAACCAAACTTCATTGGTCAGCACTGGGATTCTGATCCGTTCCCACCCCCAGCAAACCTTCAGGTGGATTTTCACAGGAGCAGTTTTGCTCCCTCATACCTTACTGAAACCCAGATGTCCCAAAACCTAGAGCACTAGTAACCCATAGGGCTCTAGTCTGTGGCAAAGCAGAGACCTGAACCCACGTCTCCCAAGTCTGAGAATTTGTTTCCCTGCTAGGAGGCTCTGTCCATTTGCCTCAGACCAGCCCAGTCCCCCAAAGAACGGGAAGGCCAGCCACAAAGCTCGTGAGGCTGTATGAAAACCTCTGAGCCACCACGTTGGGCAGATTCCATTGGAATTGCAAGCAGAGTGTTATCCAAGTGAAGAGAAGATCTCAGAGGAGGCTGTCAGGAATAGGATAACAGCTCATGCCTCCAGCTGATGGAACTGGTGGGGCGTCAGGGCTCTAGATAGGGATGAAAGGGGGAAGTGTCCTAGGCTAGCAGCAGTGTGGGGTAATCCAAGATACCTGCAGGACTCTAGCACTTGGCAATACCACTCCTGTCTGGATGGGGAGAAGATTGAGTCTGGACCTTGACTTGGGAGTGATCTCCCAGGAAAAGCCAGCTGTAGCCAGGAGCAGAGCTCCTGCTCAAAGCATCCCCTCTCACCTGTGCAAACAACACCCTGCCCTGCTTGTGAAGAAAGGGGCAGTGTTTAAAAGATTCCCGTTGTCCTTCAGTGCAGCTAGGAACACTCCAGCCCGCTCTATTGACTTCTCAGGACACCTCTAAGCTTTTAGCTCCCCCAGCTTGCTTAACCTTCCAAGCTGTTTTTGCATCGAAGTCGTGATTGTCCAGGTCCCCCAGCGACTTGCCTTTGAAAACAGCTTCCCTAGTCTGAGAAATTAACCCAGCTAAGAAATAAATAGCAACAAAGGACTTTGTTTAGGCCCATCACCAGACAACAATGCCAAGAGTGCAATCCGCTTTCATAGAATTATTATTTGTATTATGGCAGACACTATCGTGGCCCCGACTGTGACTGGGGCCCCTCACTGCGCCGGGCCCTGCACAAGGTCAGGGGCCCATAAGACTATATAGTCCCTGCCCCAATCTAAATAGATGAAGCAGAATTCTTCTCAGAACAGAGACAGAACTATTTAATGACTTGCCCAAGGTCCCATACAGAGTCTGTTGCAGATCCAGGAATGGCACCCAACTCTCCAGAGCCCAAATTCAGTGCCATGGCCACAAGGCCAGCCTTCTACTCTGAAGCAAGCTACCCCAAGTGCCCCGCACAGCACGCTGTCATAACAGCAGACTCTCACTGAAGTGACTGCATGCCCCGGAATGGGAGCAGGATCGGGTCCTTATGTTATTTGCTACAGTAATGTCTCCTCAGGTGCAATCCCAGTGCAGTGCCCACTGTCATAGCCTGGAATCCTCCATGGGCATGTCTACGGTGTAACCAGAGGTGTGATTGTAGCACAAGTAGAAATACCTGCGCTGGCTTTACCCGGCCTAGCATGGCAAAAATAGCAATATAGACATGAGAGTACATGCCTCAAACTCAAAAACCAATTATTCACATAGCTTGACCCACGCCACATTGCTCCGATTGTGTGCATCCTACAATAGATCACCTGCTTTTGTGGTTCTCTTTGTCAAAGAACCTGTCTGAGCAGACAGAGCAGCTCAGGAAATGCTGGAACCTGAACCCACTCAAGCAAAACCAGCACAATATGAATATGGATGGGAGCCAGAAACCTTCACAGATCCTTTCAAATGTAGGGAAGCCAATCTTGCTGGTTGAAAGGAATGGAGACGTTTTCTTGTCAAGAGGTTTTCGAAGTTGAAACAACGAGTGCTGGGTCCTCAGGGGAAACGGAATGCTGGATGTTCAGCACTAAAAGGCACAAGCCTCTGTCACTTGAGTCAAATGCTCCTTGGCAGCTGTAGTAGGCTCTTATCCTCGTGAGAGCCAGCCACTAGAGGAAGACAAAGCCAGCCTGGGTTCATGTGGGTTACATGAACACTATTGCCCTCTGGATACCACAGTTCTCCCTTGGAGACAGAACACTTGCCGGGGTGGAAGAAAGTCCTAGCAAGGGAAATTGCACCTGTGACTTCTAAGCAGCTTCTCCTGCTTCCTCTGCTGAATATCATTACCCAGGCTTCCAGACCTTAGAATCTAACTTTAATCTTTCAGATACATGGCTCTGAAGGAGTTTTTCTTTCTAGATATGGAACATGACACTTTCCGGGACCATTTTCCTTCATCCCTTTCATTTTATTTCAGCAAACTATGACAGCCTCTAAAACTGCAGGAATTAAAAATACCCAAAGCAGCTCTCTCAGCAACCTATTTTCTGCAGTCACTTTGCAGTTGCATCCCCTGGGCTTGCCTTGTAAGTAACATCTATTGTTTATGGCTGGGATTTAAAATGGGTTCCCATTAACACATCACAGAGATGGGACAAAAACCACACCTATAATCCCTCTCCCCATCCCATAAACCACATGCTGTTACTTTAAAGCATCCATGTTCCTTGGGATTTGGATGTCTAAGGTGCCCATGGCACTGTGTCCTAGGTATATTGATGAATTACTTATGTTTCCCCTTTGCAGTTTTAGCTGCTGTTTGATATACTGATACAGTGCTGTAATTCTTTTCTTCCTATCCTGAAGTGCCATTTATTGTTGCACTGTGCTGTTGAGCAGCTGCTGTGTTCCACCTGAGAGGTGGCTGCATTTCAACAGTCAGAAAATGGCCCTTGTATAAGTGTGTTGCCAAGTGCTTTGTGGTCCTTCTGGAGGAATCTTTACTTTCCATTGGGCTGTGGCTGGGAGGCAAGAGCCTGGCATAACAAGAAGCTATTGTCCAGAAAGCTGGAGGGGACAACCCAAATCATATATCAGTAGCTTAAAGTTTAGCTAGAGAGCTCTCTTTATTCTAGGACTGCATCTTATACCAGTGGTTCTCATGCTAGGGCTGCCGCTTGTTCAGGGAAAACCTCTGGTGGGCTGGGCCGGTTTGTTTACCTGCCATGTCCACAGATTCAGCCAATCACAGCTTGCCACTCCAGGACGATGGGGGCTGCGGGAAGTGGCAGCCAGTACGTCCCTCAGCCCGTGCCACTTCCTGCAGCTCCCATTGGCCTGGAGCGGCGAACCGCAGCCACTGGGAGCTGTGACGCGGCTGGTAAACAAATGGGCCTGGCCCGTCAGGGGCTTTCCCTGAGCAAGCAGCGGCCCTAGTTTGAGAACCACTGTCTTATACCACATTTGCCTTTGCTCTTATTTCCTCATAGGCATTGCTTAACTGACATTTTTTATTGTCATTAAATAGACACTGCAGATTTTTACTGGCAGTGCTGGGGAAGCCAGGCACAGACTGTTTCTGGGCAATGCAATTATTTTCATACCACATCTATTTCTTGTCCAACTTATCGTTCGGTCTTTCCATTTTCTCAGCTCCTTCAGGACTCTGAGAAACGGAGCAATACTTTGCACATATCTTTCTTCCTGGGATCTAAAAGGGCTTCACAAGTGTTAAACATACATGGAGGTTCTGGAAATCAGTTATCCAGAAGAAGAGCTGAAAGTAAGTGACTTCCTCAAAGTCATGCTGAAGGCGGCAGTGGAGGAGTTGGTAAAGGAATGTAGAATTTCTGGTGCCTAGTGCTCAGACAGGCACCAGAGTGATGAGCATATCAGCACTTTGGTGGCAGGGACCATCTGTTTTTCCCCCGTGTTTGTACAGCACATAACACAGTGGGGTCCTGTTTTGGAGCAGTAATAGGGACTAATGCATAGGGTCAGGATAGAAGATAAGCTGGCTGGCTGCACACGCTCATCATTTGTGTTAGAATAGTGCCAAGTCCAGGGTCCCATTGTGCCTATACCCAGAAAGAGTCTCCCTTCTGAAAGACCTTGCAAGCTGAAGAGACCAGACAAGGAAAGGATGCAGACTTGCCCCAGGCAGATCAGTGATTAAGTTGAGAAGAGACCCTAGGAATCCTGCCAACCCTCCTGTGCCTTCATTATTGGACCATACTACCCCACACCTTGATGGACTGCATCTCTTTTCTGCCATCCACACCAGACCATCACATGGTTTTCCAAGTGGGAGTTTGAATCTACAGCAGTGTGCCGGCAGATGTGTCCTATGGGTCATGTATGTAGATGTGGGGGTTGTGCCTGGGTATAGGTATGTGCAAACACAGTATATGCATAGACAGGCCTTGTGCAGTGTACTGTATCAGAGTGAGTGCGCACTGCTTGAGGGGAAGTGTATCCTTTGCATGCAGTGCTGATGCATTGTGGGTGTCATTAATGTATGGCTGAGTGCTCATATATAGACACAAGATGGGTCTTTGTGCAGTGAGTGTGTATGCACCTTGGATGGGCCTGTGTGCACAACGTGTGCATGTACTGAATTTCAGTGCAGTGAACATGTGAGCTGTAGCAATCCTAGCCATTTCCAGGGCCTGCCTAGGGTGTGAGGGGGAGAGAAGGGGAATTTAACATACTAAGGCACCATATTTTCAGCAGCATTGACCTAATAATGCATCTGTTAATATGAGGGAGTTTGAGAAATTACCTTGGATCCATAAACAACTTCAGGAAAAAAGTTACCAATCTAAATTTTGTGAAAATATTCTGATCCCAACACAGCTCCAATCAGGCTTCTAGCTTCAGAGCCCTGCCACAAGGGCTAATTGCAGCTGATTAGCCACAGCTGGTGTGACTCAGGGGACTGCTGATAGGCTAAGGAGGTTTTTATTTCTAAATCACAGGTTCAAATCCAGCTTGGGCTAGCAGCAATGGCCCATTACACCCAGAGGGCCATTCAGTGAGCCATGTGAAGCAATGAGTCTATGGTTTCACTCCAGTCCAGCCAACAGGTGTCACTGCCACCTCTGGCCTTCTGTTCCTGCAAGCAGAGGTGCCAAGGACTGAATGGGCATGAAGACCAAATGATACCTCCAGCCCAGAGCAGATGCACATTTAATTAAAGCTGGCACTGCCATTACTTGGGCCCTGCAGTTAAACCGAAGAATCAGACCCCAAGGCCATCAAGCCAGGACTGAGTTCAATGTGAAAGCCATACTTAGCAACATGTTCTTGTCAGAACTCTGGCAAAGGCAAATGAGCTGCTATTTATTTTTTTTGGAGAATCTGAATAAAAAACTGCCCTGCTGCTCTTTCACAGACATTTCTCCTTAATTGGAAATGTCTCTTCTCCATAGAGCTCTAAACATCATGAAGAGGAAAGGTCTTTTTAAAAGGCTATTCCAGGCTGCAAAAAAACCACTAACAACCACCCAACATGTACAGGTCCCCCACCCCAAAAGTTACTTATTCTTTAGGTGGAAAAGGAGTAAAAAAATCCAATTGATTCCTCAGTTTGGTGCCTCTCACTACAAAAATCCCTGAATCTTACTCTCTATTTCTGGTTTCTGTTGCTGTAGAAGCAGGAAGGGCTGCACATTAGTCATGCTTTTTACCAAGTTACATAACGCTAATTCTAAAAATCACAGAGCACAGCTACATGTCAGGTCTAATACACATTAGATGAAACATTAATAGCTTTGCTGATCATAAGTTTGTCTGCTCAGGGTTTTCCATGCCACACAGAGCAACAGGCTCCTCTTTGGTGTTTGCAGCAATCTGTTTCAGGAGCTTAGTTAGCTGCAGTGACAGCAAAGAACAGGCTCTTTGGACTTGTAGATGTATCCAATGTAGGGCCAAATTACAGCTTTCAAGTATCTCGGAACCAAGGTTTTCCTTGGAAAGGGGGCAGCAGGTCTGGATTCTATTCCTTGGTCTTCCCAACCTTTCTGTGTGACTTAGGCAAATCACTTATGATTCACAGATGCCAAGGCCAGAAAGGATCAGGGTGATCAATGCTGTCTGATCCTGCATAGCGCAGCCAGAGAATTTCACCTGCCACTTTCTGCAGACAGTGCAATAACTTACAGTTTCACTAACACAGCTCTTTCAGACACAGATACCTTATTTTGATTGACAGATCTGAAGAGATGGAGAATCCATCACATGATCTCTCCTGAAGATGCCCAGCTACTTACTATGATGATGCACTGGGTATTAAAACCTAAATAGGCTTTTGTTCCTCACTGCCTCAGTTTCCCCATCTGCAAAACCCAAATACCAATATTGACTTATTGTCAGGCTAGAATTTGGGGCATGGACCTTTTTTCTGTTCTGTATTGGTACAGCACCATGCACAACGGGATCTTGGCCCATGGCGGGAGCTCCTGTGTACTGTAGTAATACAAATAAAAAGACATTGTTTGTAAAGTCTGTTGAGATACAATAGATGCCAGGGGAGAAGGAGGAGACATTGTTAGTGCTAGGAGCTGTGGCCTTTTCTCTTTTCCCTTGGTTACATTAGAGGTGTTAACCATGAATATTCTGTGACTCACAAACCTGTTAAAATTACCAGAATTGTTAGGTAAATGAATATGCCTAATTACTGAAATCAGACACATGCACTGCTACAGAATAGCTCCATGAAGAGCTTGTTTGAGGTAAAATGGCAGATGAGTCACAGACATGGCAGAGTTCAGGGCAAGCCTGGCCCCGAGATTGGAAATGGATGAAAACGCAGGGCTAGGTTCTCTTTCAGGCTACGTCCACACTGGCCTTGGCGTGCACCACTGGTATAACTACACCAGCGAAGTGCTCCTGGTCTGGATGCAGCTGTCGGCCAAAGTCATGCTTTGCACTGGCATAAATGAAACCACTCCCTGTGAGCAGAACAGGCAATGCCAGTAAAAGCACACTGTGAACTGCTGCCAGCACGGCTGTCGGTCAGGTAGGGTGACCAGATGTCCTGATTTTATAGGGGACAGTCTGATTTTGGGGTCTCTTATATAGGCTCCTATTACCCCCCACCCCCATCCTGATTTTTCACATTTGCTGTCTGGTCACCCTACAGTCAGAGATCACACCCCTCCCTGATCCATGTAAAATTGCAGGACTGGAAGGGACCTCGAGAGGTCATCTAGTCCTGTCCCTGCACTCATGGCAGGGCTAGGTATTATAGCTGCGCTGGCATTAGGCTGTAGTGTAAACACAGCCTTGGCCTGCACCACTGCTCCAAATTTGGTAACAGACCCATGGAGGAGGTGGGGAAGGTACCATGTCAGAAATGGTTATTTAGCACTTAGCAGCCCTGACACAAATTTGTCAGTGATCTGCAGCCTAAAGGAAGCAGCTGAACAGTTTGCAGAGTGCTCCCGGCACAAGTCCCTGCTTTTAATTTTTTTGTTCTTTTAATGATCCACAGACAAGCTTGGGCGGGGGTGGGGGGAGAAAGACAACCACGACTTCTCTAGTCTCTGCCCTGTGCTAACTAGGGCTCAGAAGAAAAAAAAAAAAAAAAAAAAAAAAAAAAAAAAAAAAAAAAAAACACACCACACATTTTTTTCCTTCTGAAAGAAGAGGGAGATTTTTCTACACACTCCTGTGAGCTTGTTAAGCTCGGCAGGGAAATCAGGCCAGTCACACCACCCTTAAGTAGTACCTTTCACACACAGATCTCAGTACTGAGGGAGGTTGGTATCATTATCCCCCTTGTACAGATGGGGGAACTGAGGCAAAGAAGGGAAGCAATTACTGAACAGGTCCCCAGTAAAGCTGGGATTAGAACCCAGGTCTCTTGATTGCCTGTCTAGTGTGGATCATGGTACGTCCAAAACTACAGCAGGAACAAAGAGCCCAGTTGTTGAGTAGTACCCTACCCCTCAAGCTGTCCCATTGAAATAGAAGTGCTCAGCTCTGCTTTGCTAGTAATAGAGGAGATTGGGTCCTTTGATGGGGTCAGTTAAAGCTCTGGGACCCTTAAAGAGACCAAAGACTGGGCTCTGATCCCCTTCCTTCACTGGAGAGTCCTTCACTTCACTGCTACATCCAACTGGGACATTCCACAAACATCAATAGTTTTCTTCTCCCCTCTTGCCTCCCAATTTTTCAAAGTGGAGATTTGCTGAAATGGACCCTTTCCCGCAAACAGTGTCCTTTGACAAATCAGCGTTTTCCCCAGCTACAAGACATTTCGGCTGCGAATTCCTGACAAGTTCTGCTGTGGAATAAGGTGCTACCTAGCATGAGTGAGAGGCTCCTAGCCTGGCCCCACAGCAGTCACAGAGCAAAGGTTAAGCCGTAGCCAATCACAGAGCAAGTGCGCAGGCCCTGCTTTGAGCAGGGCATTGGACTAGATGGCCTTCTGAGGTCTCTTCCAATCCTGATTTTCTATGGTTCTATGACACATCATGCACAGGGCACCTGGCCCCATCAGCACACGTCTACGGCTCCCAGCACAATAGCCTGCTTAGTAGGTCTACACTGCAGCTGAGAGACTAGCTGCCAGCTGGGGTTGTGGATGTCCCAGCTTGGATTCTCTTAGCTTCAGAGCCAAAGTTCCCCCCCACACACACACACTCCCCCGAGCCAGAACGCTGCTATTTTAAGTGCACTAGCTCAAGTCTACTTGACTTGAGCAAGGACATTCATTCTTAGACATACCTTATGGGGGGAGGCACAACTGCTTCCCTGTTTCTCCCCCAGTACAGCTCTTCCTCCCCCATGCTTCCTTAATGACTAGCTCCCCTGACACAGCCAGCTGCCAAAGCCTCTTGCACCTGTAGAGGCTACAGGTTTCTGCCCCAGTGCTCCATTGCTCTGGCGTTGCACAGGACTAGGGCTACCATTGACCTTAACAATCCAGTTGTTGGATAGACAAAACGGGCACTGACAGCAAGATGGACAGCTTAAATCACCAAAACTGGGGGTGGCTAAGGAGATGGGAAATAGAGGTCGCCCCCTCACCCCTTACGTTGGAGTCTCATTTATTTATTTTTTTTAATTTACTGCATCACCCAACTCAGTGACCCTTTATGTTCCACCCATTCACTTGCACCCACAGCTGTTCTGGGAGCAATTCGACGGAGAGGTGGAACATCCCTGCCCTGTTTTATTTAGGTTACACTTAAGGATTTGAGGAAAGTGGCAAATCTGCACCTGGGGTTTTCCCCAAATGCACTTGGGAGAGAATAGATTTGTTCCCCTTACATAAAAGTGAACGTGGCCAGAAAAACAAGTGGCTAGTGCCAAGGACAGTGCACTCAGTTGGAGAGCACTTCCCAGTTTGAGTGCCAGGGGAGGAGAATCAGTCGTCAATGTCAACGTGCAGGGGAAGGGCAGAGTGGAGATGCAACATCATGTTGTGTGATGGTGGGGGTAGTGGAGCAGAGACCAGTGAAGGACAATGAAATGACAGAGAGGTCCGTATGCTGTTAGAGACTGGAAGATATGGGAGATTGAGGGTGTTTCAGAGAATAAGAAGAGTTGCAGCGTGATGGGAACAGAGAGAGGCTCGGGGTATGACAGATATCAGCTATGATGTTCAGACTCCTGGGTTTTTCTATAGGCTTTGTGAAGAAAAAGAAAATGGACACAAGTGAGGTTAAAGCCAAAGAAACTTCATTGGGCAGAGTCAGAGACGACCATGACCTAGATGTGCAGAAACCCTCAGAAGAGCATCATCAAGATCCTACATTTAAAAGGATCCATTCCTGAGTATGGTCCCCTAGAGACCACAGCCCACATTATCTGAAAAGCTATGAAAATAGAGATCATCAGTGTGGATGAGAATCCTTAATCAACCTAGAGGGCAAAAAGTCAGTTCAGGAAGGAACTTTCCCTGCTGGAAAGACAACCATAGACAGGGCTTTCAGTCAGAGAGGAGTGAATTCTAAAACCAGTTTTGATTCAGCCATGTCCTCAACCTTCTCATGGTCACTGTCTGTGGATGATCTTTTACCACAGCATGAATTTTAAGCTCATTTGAAAGTCAAGATTCACTGAGGGTGAATATAGACTGGAATATTCAGTAGTAAATATGTATTGCTTTGGTTAATTACAGAGATCATCCAGTCAGGGCATAGACGCTATGCCCTATGACTCATATAGTAAAACATCTTGGAAGTTTTGATAACAAGTTGTTCCTAGGGGAAATTGAATTCTGCCTGTCTGTTTGCAGCCCACAAAATCCCCTGTTTCATTTGTTTTTCATGATTATTTGTAAAACAAACAATCAGCTGATGATTCATAATGAATTATTCCCTCAGCTCTCATTTTAAATTGGAGATAGTAGGGTTGATACCTGCTGCTGCCATGTTTACATATCAGGCAAAGCTGGTTGTAAAAAAAATCCAGTTGTTTTCCTATGAGAAATTTTAAAAAAAACTGTCATAAAAAAGATTCACACAGAAATTTTTCTATGAAAGCCAAAAAGTAAAAAAAATAGTTTGAGAAATCAAAAGCAATTTTGCTTATTCATTAAGAAAAAATTAGAACATTTCAACCAAAATGAAAATTGTCTTTTGCATCAAAAAAACCCAAACAAACCAACCAACCAAAAAACTTCCCCCCTTTGGAAAAAAAAATATAATTAGCTCAAATATCAGTTCTACTTTTAGAGTCCTCCAGAGTCCACTTCAGGCCTTGTCTTCCGTCAGAAAATCCTGATGCCTAATTAACCCTCAATACAGCTCCACCCGAGGATGGAGCATGTCTGTCCTACACTGCATCCTCCATGAACATTAATGACCGGTCTAGATTTTACCACCATTAACACAACCCAAGGTTAAGGAGAGGGAAGCTTGCTCAAAGTAAGTGTGGCCTCATTCATGACCAGACAAAGTATCCATTGACAACATGCAGGACTCTTGGAATCATTCTGCATTCACCTGCCAGTCACAGAGACAATAGATCACTCCTAAGAACCCTGCACTGGTGTTATCCCTTGAAAACAGATGCCTGAGATTTCCCTCATCACCACATTGAGAACTTCTAGGGAAGGGCAGGAAATCAGTTCTTTGACAGCAAAAACTGTTAGTCAGTTTGATGGTGCCTGGAAACACTCTGTATAACCATCAGGTTTCTGTGTTTAGGTTTAGACACAAAAGGGTCTGATTCTGACCCCTGATGCACCCCATTCCAATTTCAGTGGTGCTAAGTCCTTGTTTACTGGGATATAAGCAACAGCTGAATCAGGCCCACGGTAGAAAAGAGGCTCTGGCTTTGTAGAAAGCCACCAATTGGGGGTTTGTAAAGAAAGATCACTACAGCCAGGTGAACTATTGCGGCAAACAGCTTATTCAACAAATCCAGCCCTTTTTCTCAGGCAACAAATCCAGCCCTTTCTCAGGCAACAAGTTGCCTATTAGAGGTCACAGTTCTTACTGATTTGAGTTTAAAATATTTGTGAAATGGCCACTGATTTCAAGTGCCTCAATTTCTTGGCCTCAACTTGAGGCCTTTTGGGCAAATGGAAGTGCCCAAAATTAGTGGGTCTTGGTAATCATTCAACCAGAAGTTTGTGCAAAGCTGTGTCAGCCTGTAGATTGTTTGCTACTCATGATTCTCTAGTTGTGCTGCTTAATTGGCTAGCAAGGTCACAAGCTAGCTCCCTGCCTGGAGGACAGTAAAGGACTCTTTCCGTTTACAGAGTTTAGGTTTGCAAATTATCCCCAAAAGTTTAGTGTTACTTACCTATCTATTGCACATTCAGTTCCTCATGAGAAAGTTCATTACACTTGGGCTTTCCCCAAATATCCAGGTGAATTCAGAGATTCCTAAGGCAAGAGGGGACGTAATGAACTTTCTCGTGAAGAACTGAATGTGCAATAGATCAGGTAAGTAACACTAAACTTTTGGGGATAATTTGCAAACCTAAACTCTGTAAACGGAAAGAGTCCTTTACTGTCCTCCAGGCAGGGAGCTAGCTTGTGACCTTGCTAGCCAATTAAGCAGCACAACTAGAGAATAATGACCTCTGACCTCCTGCATAGCACAAGCCAGAGAACCTAACCCTAAAATCCTTAATTCAGTCCCTACCCTGGTTGAACAGCTACAGATCTTGTACACACCCAAAGCATCTTTATTCAGGACAGTAGTTAAGCACATGTTTAGAAGTTAAGAGCATGCTTAAGTGCTTTCTTGAAGAGAGGCCTGTAAATGGGTCTCTGCCTCCTGAGCACTCTTGTGGTGGCTCTGCAGCACCCTGCCTCAGTTTCCCTCTCTCATAGAGTTCCTCAAAAACTCTACCCAGTATATATCATTTTAAAACATTCTCCATCCGGAAGAGGGTGGGGAGGTAACAATTAATGTAGTCCATACACACATTGGTCCTTCAGGCCCCAACCCTTCCCCCTAACCCAGGGAGCCCATAGCCATCTCTCCAGAACAATGCAGCACTTCACACCAGCTAGCCCCTTCAGACACCAGTTCTCTCCCTGAGTCAGGTTCCCCCAGCCCAACTTCCCTGTTATAATCCAAACAGCCCCAATCCTTACAGCACTCACCTGTAGCTTCCAGCTGACCTGTGGCTGGCTCAGATGCCTCCAACCTGCTCTTCCACTCTCCCTTATATTCCTGAGCCTGGTCAGTCAGTCACATGACCTTCCTGCCATGTGACCGGAATCATTTGTCCCACCTGGGGAGATGTGCTGATCTCACCACAGGTGGGGCGCTGAGGCCCTTAAGGGGCCAGCCACCCTGTGACAGGGCCCAAGGATGGGAGAATCCATCCCATCCCATAGTAAACTGTTACAGTGGTCAGTTCCCCTCCCCACCCCCCTGTTAAAAATGTGCAGCTGGTTTGAATGATACTTGGCTTATGTGAGCAGGGCCAGCTCCAGGCCCCAGCACACCAAGCACGCTAATCATCAAAGGAAAGTTGCAAAGCATCGGAGAGTTTTGCTATGCTAATTGCCATCAGTGCTGTTAGTTAGGGAGGCTGGTTTCCCAGCAACACATATAGATGCTAACTGAGGTCAGCCTAATTGGTTTAAAAATGGGTTTGTTGCCAAGGAGCTGCATGGAGGCATTTTATAAACAGAGTGGCTGATGGCAGTGGGCACCTCGATGGTCTCTTCCCATGGAAAAGGGCATCAGAGATTCCACCTTAGCCACATGCAAATACTCAGCACTCAGTGATGCGCCTGCATGATCACATACGTGCACTGAATGGAGAACAGAAATGCATCGTCGCACAGACAAGCACATGGACCCAACAATGCACATGGGTGGGGAGCTGCATTATCTCACGTACTCCTATACTTCTGGTAACACCGGCACATCACAAATAACTCATGCATACATACTGTGCACTCATTTAGCATGAAAAACACATGGATGTTTGCACATCCATGACCCAGTCCATTAACTCAGGCACACACACTACTAAATGAATTATATACACATTCTCTCCTACATACCTAGCACTCAGATCAACACAGACTTATGTAGGTATCACTTCTGCATCACATATGCACATAATCTTGTAGTTACATAGATAGCAAAACCCTCAGCTGCTTGGTGCCCTAGGCTGATGCAGGACAATGGGACTGCACTGTTACCCAGGCTCTTACCCTCCCTACCTTCCACACAGAACAACCTCTAACCAGGGTTTGGAGGCATTTGAGCCCATGGGAAGTTACTCAGCTGGGAGTGTGGGTTAGAACCCAGGCTATGCTTTAACTAGAGCAGAATCATAGAATAGCGGTATTGGAAAGGACCTCAAGAGGTCATCTGGTCCTACCCCCTGCTCAAAGCAGAACCAACCCCAACTAAATCATCTGAGCCAGGGCTTTGTCAATCCTGACCTTAAAAATCTCTAAGGAAGGAGATTCCACCACCTTCCTATGTAACCCATTCCAGTGCTTCACCACCCTCCTAGTGGAAAAGCTTTTCCTAATATTCAACCTAAACCTCTCCCACTGCAACTTGAGACCATTGCTCCTTGTTCTGTCATCTGCCACCACTGAGAACAGTCTAGATCCATCCTTTTTGGAACCCCTCTTCAGGTAGTTGAAAGCAGCTATCAAATCCCACCTCATTCTTCTCTTCTGCAGACTAAATAATCCCAGTTCCCTCAGCCTCTCCTTGTAAGTCATGTGCTCTGGCCCCCTAATTATTTTTGTTGCCCTCCACTGGACTCTTTCCAATTTTTCCACATTCTTCTTGTACTGTGGGGCCCAAAACTGGGCACAGTACTTCCGATGATGCCTCACCAATGCTGAATAGAGGGGAATGATCACATCCCTCGATCTGCTGGCAAAGTGGAAACCTGCCTACTTTCAGTGAAGACACAAGCAAATCACTTGAGTTCTAATAGTCCTCCAATGCCTACCCACAATTCCCCCGAATGACAGAAATTCTCTCGCAATTGACTGGGAAAGAATCCTAGAGCATTTCATCCCAAAGAACCATGGGATATGCCCAGACAGATACGAGTGAATGCAGAAACAGTAAGGACACAGTACTGAGGGCAGGACTTAGGAGCTGAGATGCCAGGTTAGGCTAACCAGGTTAACTGTGTAGTATAGACACAGCCTGAGGCAGTGGGAGTTAGATGGCCGGACAGACTGCAAAGTAGCACACAGGTGCTGGGTTAGGGGTCTGGCTGCCATGCCTGCTGCCCAACTACAGCCTCAAGGGGATGTGGTCTGCGCATCTCATGGCATTGCCAGGCCCTGAAGCCCTCCAGGCATATGGGGCAAAATTTACCCTAATAACAAGGGCCAGCACCAGTGATAAATTTTACCCATAATCTGGTTGAGTGGTGGGGATGCGCGCTGCTCCTCTTGAAGAAGTACTAAGATGCTTATGAATCAATGTTCTAACATATAAAGTACTAGATGGGGGGCTACAGACCACCAAATCACACTAGGGAGCAGGATGATGGGATCCTTACATAACTATCTATAATGTGTAGGGGTAAAAAACAAACAAAAACAAACAATTGTGACCATGGAGGACTTCAATTTGCGAGACACATGCTGGAGGTCTCATGCGGCCAGTATTAAAACACCCTTAAAAAGAACAGGAGGACTTGTGGCACCTTAGAGACTAACACATTTATTTGAGTATCAGCTTTTGTGGGCTACAGCCCACTTCATCGGACGCATAGAATGGAACATATAGTAAGAAGATATCTATCTATCTGTCTATCTATCTATCTATATACACACACATACAGAGCATATGAAAAAGTGGAAGTAGCCATACCAACTGTAAGAGGCTAATTAATTAAAATGAGCTATTATCAGCAGGAGAAAAAAAAACTTTCATAGTGATAATCAAGATGGTCCATTTTAGACAGTTGACAAGAAGGTGTGACAATACTTAACATGGGGAAATAGATTCAACATGTGTAATGACCCAGCTAGGGTCATCTATTTCCCCATGTTAAGTATCCTCACACCTTCTTGTCAACTGTCTAAAATGGGCCATCTTGATTATCACTACAAAAGTTTTTTTTCTCCTGCTGAGGCTAGATTACGACAAAGTGCAGTACGGATCACTTAGTAAATGGAGAACAAGCAAACAATATGCATTTTAACATGGCTAGATGTAAATGCACTCATCTAGAAACACAGAATATAAGCCATAGGTGCAGGATGGGGAGCAGAGACTCTGAAAAAGATTTGGGGGCCTGATGGATAATCAGCCAAACATGAGCTTCCAGTGTGATGCTGTGAACAAAATAACTAATGCCAGCCTGGGATGCATAAACATGGGACTCTCAAGTAGGAGCAGAGAGGTTATTTTCCCTCTGTATTTAGTACTGGTGAGACAGCTGATAGGATATTGTGTCCATTTCTGGTACTCACAATTCAAGAAGGATGTTGATAAACTGGAGAGGGTTCAGAGAAGAGCAATGAGAATGATGAAAGGATTAGAAAACCTGCCTTCTAGTGAGAGACTCAAGCAGCTCAATCTATGTAGTTTAACAAAGGAAAGCTTAAGAGGTGGTTGCAGTCTACAAGCACCTACATAGGGACCAAATATTTAATAATGGACTCTTCAAGCTAGCAGAGAAAGGTTTAACATGATCCGACGGCTGGAAGCGGACGCTGGACAAATTCAGACTGGAAATAAGGCATAGATTTTGAAATAGTGAGAGTAATTAACCATTACCAAGGGTCGTGGTGGATTCTGCATCACTGGCAATTTTTAAACCAAGATTGGATGATTTTCTAAAAGATCAGCTCTGGGAATTATTGTGGGGAAGTTCTCTGGCCTGTACTCTAGAGAGGGTCAGACGAGATGATCACAACGGTCCCTTTAGGCCTTAGAATCCAAGAGACTTTCCACATCTTTCCCAAGGGCTGCCCTGAACCACCCTGCCTGGTGCTGGCGAGATGAGTTCTGGACCTGCCACCGGCGTGTACCTTCTAGAGCCCTGTGTGTAGCTCAGCAAAAGGCCAGGATGTGCACCGACATGCAGGGTATACGCAAAGTGAAACATGCGCACAGAAACATGCCAGTACGGATACACACAGCCATGTTTCAGGATAGCAACAAATGATTCCCCCACTTCTGCTGCTGAGATGGTTTCAAACACATCATCTGTATGGATGAGGGATTGGGGTCATGCCCTCTGAAGGGAAAAGAGGGGGAAATGCTTCATCTGTGTTAGGATGGGCTTGCTCTTCTCAGGACCGAAGAAGAAGGATATTATGGGAAGGAGAATTATATTCTCCATCTTCCTGAAATAAACCATGCTCAGTTTGCAACATTTCTGCTGGAACCAGGACCAAAATCCTGTCGATGGCTGATATCTGCATTATTCTTCCAACCAAATGCCAATGTCCTGGCTTCCAGAGCTTGCAATAACATAAGTACCTGTCCCCAAATTTGACAGAAGTCTCTCAGTGAGCTGGGCTCAGAACCAAGGTACTCTGAGTTTGGAGCATTGCCAGGGTGTCCAGTACCAGCACAAAAAGCCACAATAGGAGATTAATTAGGGCATGAGCAGTCACAGCTCCCATTAACTTCGTCTAGGACTGAGACAATCGAGCTAGAAGGTTCTAATATTTGGATACAAAGGATCCTCCTAAGCATATCTAATCCTCTCTCTCTCTCCTCTGGTCCAAAGAAACCTCTTTAAATAACAATGCGTGAAACAAAGGTCGCAGTTAATAGAAACAATCACTAGTCTCCAGGCTAAATGTGTTTCATGAAGCATGTTGAGAAACGGCCATCTCACCCCTGAGAGACCTATCATTCATCACATCACACAGTAACTAGAAGTCACATCTCCAAATGAGCATCTTCCCCAGTTCTCAACCCAAATCATCTGATACCAAGTTCTGACCGCACCTCAGCCAGGAGGTCTAGATATTTTGGAGGGACATTAAAGGAATGTGCTGGTCCATTTAATTTCATGCACCACGAACCAATGGTTACATTGATTCTCAGAGCTAAGCAGGGCCAAGCTGGGTCAGTCCTTGGATGAGAAATCTCTGGCAACACAGGCAGATGCTATAGGAAATAGTATTGGTGATCCAGTAGGGTGGCTGCGCTTTGCTTGGAATTGTTAGTGAACCAGTGCCCCAGCATGGTGTTAGAGGATACTTTGCTCTGTTGGGTGAGATGTCCTGACCACATGTCATCATGAAAGATCCCATGGAGGTTTTCACCAGAGAAGGGAAGCCAGTGCCAGTGTCCCACCTAATGTGAGTAATTGCATCCTGTCCACTTACATTTCCCAGTTGCTCCAGCTGGTTACGGTAATCTCTCCCACTTTCTGTTTTAGAGCACCCTTGGAGTGTTACCCAAGCTATTCTAATGCCACATCCCACTCCAGAGGTGGTGCATTTCAGCTGAGGGTGACGGCAAGTTACCCCTGTATGCATAGAATTCATACCTTTGTAAAGCCCCTTGTGCTTGCAAAAGGAACCATATAATCAATCAGCAATCATGACTTTATAAAAGACAGCTCAAGAGCCCATTGTAACATGCAATGAAACTTCCTGTTCAGATCCCACTCAACCCTCTACAATTGACTTGTGCAGTTTAAAAGAGAACAGGTCAGATCTTCAGCAAGTTTACTTCCAGTTTACGCCAGCAGAGGCTCTGTCTAAAGAGGTTTTCCTGGAAAGGGAAAAGCCCAGTGTTAATTCTTCCTCATTTTCCCCAACCTGTTTCCCCATCTGGTCTGAAAGTTTACAAATCAGAGCTGGTTAACATTTTTTTTTAATCAAAATATTTGTGATTGAAAAATTATGGCTTCAGGTCCAAAATAAAAAGTTTGCAGAAATTTTTCATTTAGGTCAAAAAAACCCTCAAAACCATTTTTTTGGTGGGAGAGGGTGAATTTTTTTAAACCCCCCCATTTTATTCTTTTAGTCAAAAAATATTTTTATTTGGTATAGTAAACATTGTTGGTTATTTTTGACTTACAAAAGTCAATTTTTTAAAAACCAAAAACTAGTTTTGAATACTGAAGGAAAAAAGTCCTTTTCAGTTTTGCTTTTTCATTAAAAAGAAAGGCAGGAAAATGTATATAATAAAAAGTGTTTCAATGTTTCCCATGAAAAGTAATTGACATTTTTCTTCCAACTCTCTCAAAAATCTGAAAATCTTAATATCTCTGAGTTTCTAATTCCCTCCTTCACCTGATAAAGCACGAAGCTTCATATGTTATAAATTCCAGCTGCTCTGTGAATCGTAGAATATCAGGGTTGGAAGGGACCTCAGGAGGTCATCTAGTCCAACCCCCGATCAAAGTAGGACCAACACCAACTAAATCAAAATATGCAGCTCCAATTTCCTAGCTGACCCAAAACCTGATCTAAATCCTAATGAAATCAGTGGACTTCAGTGGCCTTTGGATCTGGTTCCTAATCTCCACATTAGTGGAGAATAACAGAGGGTCCTTCCATGGCAGAGTCACACAGAAGGCTCCAGCTCTTGTCTCTGCTGGAGGAGCTAGAGTGTTTTGGTCTAGCAATGTTGCTTCTACATCACAACAATGGGCTGGCAGCGGTGCACAGTCCTGCGTAGTGTTGGATTAGCCAGAAGCTTTGATGGCAAAGTGAGGATGGAATTGACGAAGCTACTCAGGGCTCTCTGCATTGCCAGAGACTGGATCTGGCACAGCGACACAGCACTGGATCCACACTGACCACAGGAAAGGCAGTGCTGCTCCAAAGCGCCTCAGAGTTGGATCAGCCACTGCCACGACAAGGGAAACTGGAGTAAGGTGTGTCAAGTGGCAGCCCCTCTTCTGGCTCCTCCAGAACCTTGTATTCAGATTCTGGCTGCACTTTTCCCTGCATTCCCTGACCTATGCACAAAGTCATGGGACTGGGACCTCCTTATCAACCTCCTCCTGGTGCTGGCCAAGATGGCCTCCATCACTGCAGCAGAAGGAAGCTGGGAGGTGGGGTGTGGTGTGCTCTGCAACTCTGGGAGCTATTTCCATTGCCTTGTTCAATCACACCTGGGGGCAGAGTTCCTTTGGGCAGTGTCCACTGACGACCTCGTGCCTTTGAGGAGCAGTGGGTGCTCTCCGAGGGTGTCCCCATCTGGTTCCTTGACTTTCAACCTTTGACCTCACTCCCGTTCCTGTTTTCCCCTTCGTTGTCCCACACACTCCCTTGTAGCATGAGCATAGCAACTACTCCCCCATTAGCTTTGGGGGGGCCTTGACCCACCTGTTCCTGGTTGGCAAATAGTACAAAGGGAACTGAAGCTGATTATGTTATTCTTGCTGTAAGAGAACACTGGAACTAGACTCTTGCCACTGGATTAGCCATTCAGACTGCAAGAGAGACTGGCACTGGTGAAGTGGCTCACGGCTCCCCAATCCTGGGCACTGCTCAGTGCTGGCTCATCCAGTCTCTAATGCCACAAGAGACAATAGCGTGGCAGCCAGTGTTCTTGGCTCACACCAAAGAATGAACGGAAATCCCCCACAGTCTGAGCTAAACTGCCTGGGTCCATCCCTGGGACCGTGAGAGACATCTCTGTAGACTGGGCACAGAGAGGGTTGTGTAATACACACTGACCCTGCCTACTAGCAGAGCACCTAAGCATTGGCTTATGTTACACCATCAGAGAGAGAGAAAGGGGGGGAATAGGCCATGATGCCTCAGTGGCAGATTTAAAGAACAAAGCCACTGCTCAGAGCTTCTGAGCTCTAAATGCAGCAAGAGAGACGGAGCCAGCAGATTGCTTTATGCGGCTCATTAAATAGGAAAGAGAAAAATCCTGATCTGATTTATTTTTCCAAGTTTTCAGTTAAGCTCTTTGCAGAATTTGTTTATGAAACAACAACATACAAAGTGATCATCTGATGGACTAGAGGAGCGAGGACCCAATGCGAAACCATCAGACCTGCACGAACCCACCTGGGTCAATCCCTTTGGGCTATTCAGTCAGATCTCTCAGTAACTTCATTGGCTGGATCCTTGGCTGGTGTAAATTAGGGTAACTGGAGCTAGTTGGAAAAGGCCAATTGTTTTTTGCTGGAAATTTAAAAAAAAAAAGTTTCAAAATTTCTCATGAACATTTTTTGTTTTCTCATTGAAAAATTGAAATTGCCCAACATTTCAGTTTTAGGAAACAGTTTTTGGTACTGAGGTACGAGGTTTGAAATCCATAAACTCAAAATGCTTATAGAAAACCAAATATTTTCACCAAAAAATGTTCTAATTTTGATTTCTGTTTTTTCAATTGCAAAACCTGAACATTTTGACCAAACCCCGCCCTAGCATCACTTTTGTGCTAGAAAACATTTTGACCAGCTATAGCTGGAACTCCATGGACTTCAGTGGAGTTTCTCCAGTTTACATCAGCTGAGGATCTAGCTAGCTGAGTGGCATCAGAATGCCCTGTCAGGAAGTGGACAAACAAGATATGGGCAGAGCTGGAGGGTAAGGAAGCTGGCACAAAAGTCAGCAGCTGTAAAGAGAAGAGAAGATACTGGTGGCAAGGTAGCTTCACAGGCAGATAATCTAGCTGGATGGGAGGCAGGTAGATAAAGCAGACCTGATTCTCTGGGCAAAGTGAGCGTAAAGCACTCTCATGCTGAATTGGTAGCTTATTACACGCACTTTGCACAGATGTAAATGATCAGACAAGGTGCAGGGAAGAACCAGTGGTTCTAGGTAATGCTGTGGCTAGTGAAGCAGCTAGATGTGGATGGGGAAGAAGGACCCCAAGAATACAGGTGAGGATTATGGGTAAGAGAAGGCCAAAGGGGATTCCAATTAGCACAGAAAGACAAAGGTAGAGGGAGATGGAGTAGGTGGGAAGGAAATAATCCTAGTGGTCTCCCGGGGACAGATGTGAAAGAGGAAAAAGGTCACACAGGACAATGGAAATGGATCACACAGTGCACTGGGCAAGCCCTTTGTAAGATCAGCACATGCCTGTGGCGCGCAGTGAAGGGATGAGCCTGAGGAAGCCAAAGCTCAGGGCAAGGTGGCATTTTATGGACAACCTCTGCTCCAGCATTCACTTCTAAACAGCCATTCTCATGCAATGGTGGGGGTGTTTCTTCTGAGAAACAAAGCATTTTGCTTTTGAAGGGGGTTGCTATTGGGGGAGCTAATGGGGAAGTGACTGGGAAATGTCCTCCCCCCACCTTCCCCCACCCCCAGTGGGAAATCAGCTTTACGTGTCCATACTCGTCCCTCTGTCCTCCATCTCCCCGACCCGCGCTGCCACTCTGTCCACCAGATGCCTCTGGGTCTCGCCTGTACCTTTCCGGATGCCGCCGTCAGCCGTGCAGGAGAAATCGCTGGCGTTCAGCAGAAAGCAGGTGGCTGCTTTCTTGGTTTTGTCCCTGGTGCTGGAGCGCCTCATCGGCCGCTTCTCCTCGTGCAAGGACGAGAGGGGCTGCTCCTCGTCTGACAGCACTGTGTTGGCATCGCCGTTCTGCTTGGAGTCTTCAGGGCCAGGATGGGAGGGGGCAAAAAGGATGAAAAATATCAATTTTCCAGAGAAATTGACAAGCCAAGATACTTGTCTGCTTGCTTCTGCTACTGGCAATAGGGAGGTTGTGTGGCTGACTGCCCACTAGCTATGGTAGGGCAAGCTTTCCCCTTATGTGGCCCAAGTTGATGTGAGTGGAACTGAGGCAGCAATGGGGTTTGCTGGCTCATCCCCCAGAGAATTTAATGCCGCTCTCCCAGAAATCAGAAATAACTTGAGGGTTCTGTTCAAACCTTCCAAAAAGTAAAAATCCACCATTAGGTAGAGATGGAGGCCACCTTCCAGCAGGGGTACACCGGAGAATCTCTACTGATTTCATAGGACCTATGTCAGTTTACCTCAGTTGAAGATCTGGTCTAGTAATGCCAATGGAGTTGCGTCAGTTTACACCAGCTCAGTACCTGGCTCTCTGGGCTCAACCCTCAGATCAGTCCAGAGGCGGCTCTGAATTACAACAAATAGCCACCTGCAGGATTGGGAAAACTATCCTCGAGCTCCTTTACAACTGTCCCAAGCTGCACCCAGTGGATTTTGGCTGAGAGCTGGGTCCGTTTAGAAGGGAAATGTTCCATGAGTGTGGACAAACAAGGGGTTAGAAAGGAAATTCCTGCAACTTTAATAGAGGTGCTCAGGTCCTGTGCTGATGAGTATAAAACACAGGCCTCTAGCAGACCCCACTATTCACCCAGGAGGGAACATGAGCAGGGCCAGATCTTCGGTTGGTGTAAGTCAGTGAAGCCCTTCAGTGGAGCTACAGCAATTCGCTCCAGCTGAGGATCTAGCCCTGTACATGGTGTGAATTTAGTGCTGGTGAAGACACCACATTAACAGCCCTGCAGGGTGGAGATTCCTCTGTAGGGCAAGTACGATCAAGGGAAGTAGCAGGGCCAACTTCCCTCACAAACGTCTCAAATATCAGCAGCTCCTGGGGCCAGAGGGCAGTTCAGTCTCCACAGCCCATTCAGTCCTTATTTTCTCTGCTGAGAATGCCAACAAGGTGGCCTGCTGGTGCCAGTTATGCTAGTGTCTTAGGGTATGTCCACACTGCAAGCGAAAGTGTGATTGTAGCATTGGTAGGCATACCCATGTTAGCTTCAATCTAGCTTGCATAGGTAACAATAGCTATGCAGACACGATGGCATGGGCTAGCAACCAGAGTACAAGTCCACTAGGGTATATACTCTGGTTACTAGCCAGTAGCCAAGACCACGCCACCACGTCTACACAACTATTGACACCCACGCTACCATCACCCCTTCACTTTGCAATGTAGACAGCAGCTTTGTGATGAAGACCCCTCTTCACCGGGAACTAGATTAAGACCCAGCCAACTCACTTTCAGCCACAGCTGTTGGTCACCATCAACTTGCTATTGTAAGTATTTGTTGCTTTGATCTACAGCCTCTCATAGCCAGAACTGAGCTCAATAGATCTGAGCCAGTGACCTAGATGGCTCCAGGCCTGCAACAGGCCAAGCTAAGGATGGCTTTTCAGCTTTCACTCTGGATTCCTTGGCTCTAAGCCAAGCCTTCCCATGCAATTTAAATGCATCTTTTGTTTGCAATTCAAAACTGGAGACAAACATCAGGGGCAAGGCTCCCAACGGAGGCCTCAGAGTGCTTTCCTCTGCCAGCCAGGAGCCTGTAGCAAGAAATCCCAGAGAGAGGCAAACCCCAGGCAGCAGCCACACAGAGCTTAACTGCTGCCAGGTGTTGGCACCAGGAGATACAGCAGAAATCAGGAGCATGCAGCAGCTCCTGTGCTCCAATGACAGGCTATGCTCTGAAGACATCCCAGGAGTGATTCCAATCTATTACCCTGTAATCCATTCCATTGGGGGCTGGCTGCTAACCTTTGCACCCCAAAGACATGTGGATGCTTGGTGCTGGCAGCTCAGTGCAGTGCAAATAAGATTGGACAAAACAGCACAGAGGATCTGCCAGATGCCAGTGGGGCTAGCGGTAAAATTTTCGACACAACCGTTTTCCATCGGAAAATGCGGTTTGGTCAAAATCGAAATGTTTGCCAGGATCAGCATCCATTGCAACAACATTTTAGAGGCAAATGTCAAAATGAATCATTTTGAGGTTTCTTGCAATAAAGTAAAACCATTTTGTTTTGCCTTTATCGTTTTGATTCATTTTGGTTCGACGTGTATATTAAAATGCCAATTTTAACATCAAGCTGCATTTGTGCAATTGGGTATGGTCACATTGTAACGTTACCGAAAGGAAACATTGTTACTGTATTGAAACTAACCAATTCGATGGCCCCAGAATTTTCATCCACGAGAACATTTCAAAATGTTTTGCTTTTTGCTGTAAAATTTGAAATTAAACAAAATTTTGAAATGTCGGAATTTCCCAGGGAATAGAAATTCCATTTCCTGACCTGATCCAGACCAAAGAGGTCATTGGAGCAGCTCAGGCAAATCACATGGCACAGGACAAGCTGGGCTAGCTACCAGGGAACAAGGTCATGACATGGGTGTGGCCAGCTACCAGGGCATAGGAGCGCTGCATAGCTGGGCTAGCTGCTAGCTACCACACAGGCCAGGCCAGCTAGGAAGGTGTCAGGGCAATGCACAGGTCAGGCTAGCCCAAAACACACTGAGGCATAGTGCTTGGCTAGTAACTGGCACTCTCGGGCTAGCTGCTAGCACAGAGGTACTTAGAGGATTTGCCGATGGATTAGCGCAATTTTCTTAGCTAGCCATTAGCAATGGGAAGCTTGGCACATGCTAGCCACCGAGACAGAAATGCCAGCCACAGACAGGAAGCAACACTGAACAAAACTCATCGCTACTACCTTCACTCTCGGGTTAGGCAAAATGGTTAACACACTGGGGTTGCTTCTGATCTCATGAGGGCTTTTAAATCAGGCAGTCCATCAGTGGAGTTACTCCTAGTTTACGCCAGGGGCAGTGAGAGAGGAATTAGGCCCCACTGACTTACTCCTAATCTACGCCAGAGTGAGAGCAGAATCAGATCTATGCGACACCATTCCTAATTGCTTTCCAAGGATTCTGCTTCCATCATGTTGCGATCACCTGAGCCAGCTGCCTCTGTCAAAGGCCTGGAATCCCTCTCAAAAAATCAGTACCTGAGTGCCACTGGTCCTTCTTGGGACAGCCTCCCCTTGAGGTGATGGCATCAGGCCAGATTCTGCTCTTGCTCCACCATGAAGCTGGAGTGTACCCACTGAACCAAAGCAGTCAGCCAAACACCCCAGTGGGCGTGGACTCTTCCCTGGAGTCTCCATTAGGCGGGACTTACATACCTGGCACTTTTTCTTCCCCCACCAGTTCTTATTGACTGTGGGCTTTTGCATCTCACCTGATCGCTTTCGCTCCACCACCACTTCCTCCGCTGCCAGGGGGCAGGTGTCACTCTGAGTGCTGTTGCGAGGCGAGTTGTCCTCGGACTTGCAGTACGTGGGGGAGTCCAGTGGGGCTGGACGGGGTATATGCTTTTTCTTCTTCTTTGGGAGCTTCTGCTTTGCCATAGCTAGTGAGTAGTACATTCCAAAGTTGTTGACGATGACAGGCACTGGCATGGCGATGGTCAGCACCCCGGCCAGGGCACACAGAGCCCCCACCAGCATGCCCGACCAGGTCTTGGGGTACATGTCACCATAGCCCAGCGTTGTCATGGTGACCACTGCCCACCAGAACCCGATGGGGATGTTCTTAAAGTGAGTTTGATCGGTGCCGCTCAGGTCGGATGTCTTGGCCCCAATCCGCTCGGCATAGTAGATCATTGTAGCAAAGATCAAGACCCCCAAGGCCAGGAAGATGATGAGGAGCAAAAACTCATTGGTGCTGGCCCGGAGTGTGTGCCCTAGCACCCGGAGCCCCACAAAGTGGCGCGTCAGCTTGAAGATCCGGAGAATCCGGACGAAACGGACCACTCTCAGGAAGCCCAGAACATCCCGGGCAGCCTTGGAGGACAAGCCACTGAGGCCTACCTCCAGGTAGAAGGGCAAGATAGCCACAAAGTCAATGATGTTGAGCAGTTTCTTGATGAAGAGCAGCTTATCTGGGCAGCAAATGATGCGCACCAGGAACTCCAGCGTAAACCACAGGACGCACACCCCCTCGATGTAGGTGAGGACAGGCTCCGTCTCCACCTTATTCGTCAGCAGGACCCTTGTGGTGTTGCCAACCACCATTGTCTCAGTCACGTTGACATTTCTATTAAAGGCCTCATGTGTCTCCAGGCAGAATGTCGTGATGGAGACCAGGATGAAGAAGAGCGAGGCAAAGGCAACTACCTGCAAGAAGAAATGAACTCAGTGATTAGGGGAACAACCCGGAGCAGACAGGGAAAGGTATGAAAGCACTTCAGAATAGACTTCCTTCCCCTTCTTATCAATCACTACAAGGGGGTAGGAGGAAAGATACACACTGTGTCCAAATCTGAGGGGAAGGGTTCAACCACAGGATATTCCTGGTGTCATTTGTATTTCATACACTCCCTCTGACCCAAGTCCTGCTCTTATCTCCTTCAGTTCCCTCTCAAAGCAGAGCCCAGAAGCTTGCCCTGCTAGAGGTCACAGGTAAGGAGAGGATGCCGCCCCTCCAGTGACACCTAGGAGACTAGCACAGGGTACCTGTCACCAGAGCCCAGCATTGTTATGGTAACCACTGCCCTCCAGGACCCGGTGGGGATGTTCTTAAAGTGGTCACCTCTGCTGGGGTCAGAGGTCTCGGCCCTGCTCTACTCTTCATAACAAACCCTGGTGTCGAAGTTCAAGACTGCAAGGACCAGGAAGATGATACAACTACAGAGCGTTTCACTTCTAGCTCCCCTCTTCATCTTAGATCGGGGATCTCGGGTGGCTCTTAGACCATTTCCCAGGGAACAGACAAGGACGTCACAAAGCCACCATGGCCTGACCCTCCTGTTGAGAAAAGGTGATGGACTGAACAGGCCAAGGGAAGCTTTCACAGCTGCTAGGGGTGGTGATGTATCTTATAGGACTTTGGCCTCCAGGGCTTTCAAAATGTCAGCCCAGCACCTTCCACCGGTACTACCAATAAAAAAAAGAAGTCCCTGATCGTATAGCTAGGCCTCTGCGGTTGAGGTGACCTGAGTATGTTTGTGCCTTTGCATCTCTCTCAGTCCATTTGCTCTTCACCTGAGCTCACAGCTCCACATGAGAAATTAAAATTCACAATACCACTATTCGATCATTAGACTCTCCTCTAAGTCGCAAAGGGCAACGGTGTGGTGTGATAACGACGTCTTCCCCGGGCACACGGTGACCTTGAGTTAAAGCTGGGAGACCCTGGGCTCATCTTTTCCTAGGGTAACCAGCCTGCTCCTCAGTTTGTATGAATGGCAGCCGCTCCATTCAAGTCCGAGTCCCCTCTGGCTCAAGGCCTCCCGGGGCAGAATTTCAAGAGCTCAAGTTGCAGCAGCTCCCATTGAGAACAATGGTTGCTCCTCACACACCCCCTCCTGCGCACTATTGAGAACAATGGGAGGTGCTGGGTCCTGAACTCAGCTGAAAATCTGGCCACTTCATCCAGGTTTCTGAATGGGATCAGAGGATGTTTGAAATTCCAGCCCCACAGTGGTTTTGACCTCTACCACTATGCTCTCATTCAAATCCAACCCTGGAACCAAATCTCCATTGAAGCCTCTGGGAGCACCCCAGGGATGCATTTGACCCCAAGCCCAAAGAGACTCAGGTATATAAATCATCTGAGGGCTGTTTGGCAGTCTAGGTGAGATCAGTGTTGTGTTCCTACTAGTAATAACAACACCTAGTTCGTAAATAGCACATCAGTAGCTAGCAGAACACTCTACCAAGGAAGATCAGTATCATCATGCATATTTTAGAGATGGGGAAACTGAGGCACAGAGCGAGGCAGCAGCTTGCTCAAGGTACCCCTGCAGCTCAGAGATAGAATGCAGGTCTCTTGAGTCCTAGGCCAATGCATTATCCACTAGATTGCACACACAGAAAGCTGCCCCGCAGGCAGAGGTACACATCCGAACTGGGAGCCTCAGTTTAAAAGGGCAGTGCTGAATCGTTATAGAAGGGAAGGGCCAGCTCTTCTGCTGATGGAAATCTGCAGGGCTCCAGCTAAAGCCTTAAATCCCACTCCATTCCCAGGGCTAGAATTGGCCCCAGATGAGCTCTGAGGATCGTGTGCTGGGAAGCTTGCTGTGCCCATGTTGTACCCATCCCGTGGACTCCGAGCTCCAGGGCTGCCAGGCCAGATCCATTTACAGGAGCTACAATCCGGTGTGACCGCAGGGCGTGTCAAGCTGCAGCAGCTGCTGGAATGAGGTGATGTAGATTCTGAAATGGAACTCCCTCTAGTAACAGATTTGTTTAAGTGTCCATTGTGAATTCACATGAAAGGCTGGTGTAACAGCACCAATTAAAAGCCTTCAATTGCTCTGCATGCAACATCTCTTGCTGGAACTGATAGTGTTGCTATTCACAGCTCCAGAGTTAAGGATCTGTCTGGGTTTCTATTTGAATAGAGAAATTAATTTTGCTTGGGGGGGAGGGAAAGGTTTGTAACTCTAGTGTAAGAATCTCCAGAAATTTGTCAGACCCCATTGCAGCAAGAGGGCCCAGATTTTCAGATGCTGCAAATTGGTGTAGCTCTAATAGCAATTTACACCAGCTAAGCAGCTCCCAGGCCCTTATGTCCAGGCAGGATGCTGCTGTCCATTCATGTCTCACCCCCATTCTGAACAGGGAGGTAGGGTGAGGTGGGGAGAGGTGGGTAAGGGATGGAGCCTGTATAAACAGCTGCCAGAGCTGAGCTGCCACTGGGGGCGGGGTGTTAATTTTTTGCTCGTAGGGAACAGCTGCAAAGTACAATTATTCCAGAGCAATTCCAGCTCTGGGATGATTCTGGAGTCTTGAGGCAGTGTAGGCAACCCAAACCCATAGAACCACAGGACGAATCTGGCTTTCCTGTGCTCCTTAGATAGACCTTTAACTCTTCAGTTGCTGGTTTCAAATGCTTAGCAAAGCTCCTCTACTAATAGCGACAGCAATCCAGGCTTCTCATTCATCTAGACTCCAAGCAACTGCAAATAGGCCCAAAATAATTAGCTGGAAAGAAAACACTCTGCGGAAGACATGGGTTTTATTCCCCAATCAGCCATGCTCAGACCTCCTTCCTGACAGGATGAGTTCATCATGAGTCCATTATCCAGAGCATGTGTTTTTAAAAGCACCTGAAAAGCCTCAGAGCAGAAAAGCCCCAGCTGAGGAAGCTTGCTGAATCTTCTCTGGTTCCTCTATTAACAGCACATACAGGCTTTCCGCTTTGCAGGGACCTGATCTGCACTGAAGTGACATGCAGCATCCTATAGCATTGAACACAAGCCTGATTCTGCTAACACTGGAGTTGATAGCAAAACTCCCCGCTGCTGGCTGCAACATGAGCAGAATTGGGCCAAATTAAGTGCTCAGTCTCTTCTGGTCAAGAGGACTGGACCAGTTTGTGTGTCAGACCTTCTTTTGACCTTCCTTGTTGCATCAGACCATGACACCACAAGACTGTTAAAAATTACAGGCCAGATCCTCAACTGGAGTGAATCAGAATCAGCTTCCAGCTACCTTAGTTCACACCAGTGGAGAGGCTGGTCCTAAATGCCAAGACTTGAGGGCTGTGGGAGGCTGAGAGGATCTGTATCCCGGAAACCCATCCTGGGCTCCCCAAGGAAAAGAGAGCAGTTAGAAATGAATGACAACATATCACACTGTGTTCAGTGCAGAGAACCACTGAAGGGAAAGACACTGTCCCACAGCACACAGAAGGAGAAGAAGATGGAATGAATGAGAGAGAGAGATGGAGAAAGTGGCAGACAAAGGACCTCATTTTGATCTTACCCTACCACCAGTGTAATTTGTCAGCTGGTGAAAACTGATGTAGCTCTGTTGAAGTCAATAGGCAATTAATAGGATCCAGCCCACAATTATTGACTTAAAAAGGACTAACTCCAGATTTACACCAGTGTAATTTAGATCCAAATTAAGCCCAAAAGACCAAACAAAAGAAAGAACAAATGTGATTTTGCTCTCTCTTGCACCAATGTAAATCTGGAGTGACTCTGCTTAAGACATTGGTGCTACATTGGTTTTAAACCCAACATAGGGGAGAGCAGAATCAGGTCTGGAGTGTATAACTATCCTCTAAACACAGAAGGGTTGGATCTCCAGCCGATGTGAATTGATGACGTTCTACTGCAGTCAGTGGAACAGCTCCAGTTTTAGACCAGCTGAGGATCTGGTCCGTAATCTTTACCTTGGCTCCAACCTTTGTCTAGTAGCAAGTCAAAGTGTTTTTTTGTTTTTTTTTTAAAGGGCTCCTTTCTGAGCCTGCTATTTAGAAGGCTCCAGCGTGAGCAAAGGGAGATCAAGTCACAGGAGAATTCCAGACCCCCAAATATTTCATTGTGATTTCAAGGTTTAAGGCTGGAGCGTCTTACATGGGCCTGTAGGAGCTAAGTGTCCAATTGCCACTGGCTCTCCCAGTGCCAGGCATGCTCTTTGTCCACGGAGAGCCTGAACATTGCCTCTGAGTGTCGTGACCTGCCATGTTCACCTCACTGGGATGCTGACTCAGATTCCCAAAAATGACCATTGAGATGTCAACATTGTTAAATCACTTCCCTGCTGCCTGAGGCCAGGAACGGGACAGAGCATATTAGAAAGTGGACATATTACATGTGAATGACCACTCATTCTGGTGCCACAAGTGAGTGGCCCCTGGGGAGAGATTTTCACCCTTCAATTCTCGCGATACTCAGGACTGCACCAAACCCAAGAAGCCTAGCAGAGCTCAGGAGGGCTTCTAAATCCCACTAAAGGGGCCCAACAGAACACATGGGATGATATTTAGAACATCTGCATATGTTACTGTGAGCGGCCCCTTGGCATCTTAAAGTGGGCAGGGCTTATTTTGCAGGTGGTTCTTGGAAGTGTCCCAATACCTCCCCTCTCCCTACTCCAAGTGACCTGTCTTTAATACAAGACTAGAAAACAGTGCCTGCTGTGCTGAAGCTATGCCCAGCTAAGGATCAAGCTCTCTCCACAGAAGGGGGTGGGGGGCAGAGCATAAACTAGGACCAATCTTGCACCAGTGCCAGGGAAGTTGTACTAGATAGATGAGCTAATGGGTCTATGAGCCTGCGGGCACTGATGCTGTCAACTTACCACAGGGGAGAGAGGTTAAATGCTCGGGGGAACCTTGTAAGCAGATGCTGAGTCAGTTGCCAAGCTCTACAGGTGGAGATACTAATAAAAAACCCAACCCACAAACTCTGCGTAGAGCAATATCCCAGCCACTGCACCAAGCAAAGTGCCCCTGAGCTACAATTTAGCTGCATTAGACAGGTCTACTTTCTCCAGAAGGGGCTCTAGGGTGTCTCACAATCCCCAGGCTGGGGGAGGAAATTGCTGCTTGCTGCTTGGGTGCTCTAGCCATTTAGCCAGGATCATTCCCATCAGCCTTTGTTGCTGTCAGGCTAATGCAGAGATAATGCAGAGTGCCGAGCAGAAGGTTAAATACCAAGAGGCTAGGCTGGCATCTAATCTCCATCTCAAGGGAAGCTGCCTGTGGCTTTCTCTTGCTACCCCGCTCTTTCCCTCATGTTGCTTGTGAAAATAGTACATGGAAGTAAAGAAAAGAGAAGAACCTGGAGACGAGCTGTTCAGAGACGTCTAGAGCAGGACACGCGAGTTCGAGTCAGACAGCGACAAAAAGGCTGAAAGCTCCTCGGTCACTTTAGTGATTCAGTGCCAGTGAAAGATGCCAGGTGGGCAGCTCTGAGGACTCAGCCACAGAGATGGACAAGGGCAGCATGAGGTTTCTACCCTGGAGAGAATCCTGGGGATTTCAGTTATTGCTCCCCTGGGACGCGGGTAGGGCTAACGACAGCGATAGTCTCTGGGACACCAGCATATTGTCAACTCATTTCTTCTTGGCTGTCAAACAGCCATCGCCTGGCAGCAGCTTCTGATCGCTGCCACTTTGGGCTGGACTTGAATCAGTGATCTGGGGCTGCGGGGAAGGGAAGGCTTCTAGAGCCTAATCGGAAGCTCACCCTGGTCTCTGTGTTGACTTCAATGGCCTGTTGATCAGCCCCTCGAAGCCACTGGCAGTCTTTCTGAGCCATTCAGCCTGAAGAGCGTTGGTGCCTTCCAGAAGTAACCCTCAGTGAAAGGGCTGGTTAGGAAGGAGCCTGGGGTCCAGGAGTGGGAGAGCCCATCTGTTCCTAATACTTCAGTCTTGATACTTCACAAGGACTGTGACTCTGCTTGGGAGATCTTCTATTCCCTCCTTCTCCTACATTTTTAATCCAAAAGGTACTTGCTGCTGCACATCTGGACTCTGGCACAGGAAGGGTTAAGCGCTCATAGGCCTGAATCTCCTGTCATTTGCACTAGTTTTACGCTGGTGTAACTCCATTGGCATCAGTAGAGTAACAATTGACTGACATTGGGGTTAGTGAGGGAGCAATCAGGCCCAGTGGAGATGCACTCGATTTACACTGGGATGAGAAAGAGGGGAATTAGGCTCCCTTCTTTGTTACCTCCTATCTCTAATCTCAGCCACACCAGCTCTGTGACATCGTCCTCATTTCACATAGCATCAGAGATGCCTCCAGCCTTGGACCTGGGCGGTGCACTTGTCCCACCTGGCTTCCAAGATCAGGGAACCTCACTCGGTTTCCTTTGAACTGCCCTGGGAAAATAATCACAGCCCATCTCATGCTCACCCATCGAGAAAAAACATCCAGAAAGACACTGCTGTTGGGAAGGAAAGGATCAGGCTCCCAGATGAATTAAATAACTGGCTTCTGCCCTGCCATCAACAGAGGCAGCTAATAGAAGGGAAGAAGTGATCCTCATACACTGGCATGTTTTGACAGAAATCCAAAGAATAATTTTTTCCAGCTGATCCTAAATTATCTGTTAAATCGACGAGTGAAATCTAATAAATTTGACATGTGAGGCACGGGCTGGATGGGCTGAGATAAAGCAGGCAGCAGACCTGCCCGTTGCAACACAGCAACAGTCCTAGGGACCTAAACTATAGTCTAACAACTGAAAAACTGTGCGGGGCACAGAGGTAACCAGGCAAAACCCTGGCACCGTGTGGCAATAGCACTGTGCTGCAAGGGGCTAAGATGGGGGCACCAGGGCCACAAACAGGGCAGGAGACAGAAGCCATCAGCTGGCTCCCAAGCCCAGACACCCTGGACGTTGTGATTCTGGTGAAACAGAACTCGAGTAAGCAGGAAACGGGCCCGTACCTAGGCAACAGGTAGCTCTCATCAGCTCTGTTCCACACCCCTCCATCCTGTTCACTTTTTGCTTAGCTTCGGTGAGAGCAATTTATTTCTCAAACTCAGGGTATCTGAATGCTCGGTCGCTGACGCGGAGGCCTGCAGGCCAGGTGGGATGCATGAGTCGAGCTGCTGTGATCATGTGTCTGTCACTTCTCCACCAGCACCGGAGTGCACTAGATTTACTCAGGGTTCAGCTCACAACAGCAGCCTCGGAGCCACTCTGTCACTTCAGGAATGCACCCTCCCTTTCACCTGACCAGGGTAATGCCAGCCCCAGGATAGGCTGAATCAGCAGTTCCACACCAGGAAAGACGGCCTCACAATTAGCTTTCTATATAGCGCTTAGATGGCCCCATTGTTGGGAGTGCTATTATCCTCATTGTACTGAAGGAGGACTAAGATAGAGAGAGGCTAAATCTGGGCCGGAGCAGTGTCTTCAATCCAGTTCTCTGAAGTCCTCCGCCAGTGCTCTAACCATTGGACCATCCTTCCTTTCTACAGCACTAGCCAGCAACTCAAAACATCTGGACTAGCTTTCTGGCTTTGCCACTGACTCCCTGTGTGACCTTAGGCAAATCACTTAACTTCCCTACACCTCAGCTCCTTTACAATGGGAACAGTAATCCTTCCTTTACTTGTTTTGTCTGCTTAGAACATAAGCTCTACAGGGAGGAACTGTTTTACTGTACAGTGTTTGTACAGTTCCTTGCACCATGAGACCTCCAGGCACTACCATAAGACAAAGTCTCCCTTCTATTTCATGTGGATGTTGGAGGCTTCCTGCTCCCATATTTCAGGAAGTGTTACTACCTGCTGCCATGCTCCACCTCAGAGGTGACTGTATCTTGGTGGTGGGTGACAAATTTTCTATAAAGGGCCAAATTCTTCTAAGCTACACTGCTAGAAATCTGGAGCAACTCCAAGGGTTTCAATGGGCTTATGTTGCATTAACACTGGTGTAAGTAAAGCAGAATTTGATCCAAATTTTTGTAAGACTCTTTGGGATCCTTCAGGATGAAAATGCTATATAAACACCACCCTTCTGACTTGGTCGAGTGTTTACACTCACTTTGCACCGTTGTCAGAGACTTTACAAGGCATAAGCCAGTGGGGAATTACTCCCAGTGAGGAGTGTAAAACAGTATAGTTCCATTGATTTCAGCAGAGCTATGTTCATTTACACTCACTGAGGAGGTGGCCTGCTGAGGCTTATATGTAACATATTCTCCTTTCCCCTCTCATTCCCACAGTCAAATAAAGAGTCAAGACTCACTCTGCAAAGACTTCAATAGAGTTACACTGCTTGACACATGCTGAGGGTCTGGCCCTGTACCTATACATCCTATATAGTTATAGGGGAGTCACCTCCACACCAAACTGGTTACCGTAGAAGTTCTCCCTGGCCCTACCAAGTCAATCACATCCTCTGAGAAAACAACTTGGGCCAAATTCTGACTTTGCTTACGCCAGTGTAATTGGTGCATTTCCACTCAGTGGGTCCTATTCAGCAGTGGTAAAAGGGTGTATGGGATAGATGGGGTATGGGCCCAATTCTCCTCTCACACTACACTGGCATAATGCCATGAGCCCCAGTGGAGTTACTCCTGATCTACACCAGGGTGAGGGAGAGGAGTCTCAGGCCAAGCACTGACAAATCCTGCCCCAACAAAGAGCATAGGATTGCAAAACTCACTGTCAAGACAACACAGACGTCAGAGGGGACTTGCTGGTCACACTCTCCAGTTCCTTCTCCTCCAACCCCAGAGTCCAGTAGGCTGAAGCATTTGTTTATAATCCAGCTAGTGGAATACCAAGGCCTGGCTCGAGAAGCGCTTTAGAACCCAATCAGATTTCACCACGTGTTTAAACACTCGTCTAGCCCCCAGCCTGTCAGGTTACAAAGAGGTTTGGCTCCTGAGCACAGCTCCACTGACTTCATTACAGCTACTGATGTAGGTCAGAGTAAAGGTGACTATGCGACCTAAAGATGGGTTGGAAACAAAGCCCCAGTTTAAACACTCCCAATTCCAGTGTGGCTTTTTGGAACGACACCAGTTATGTCAGCTGAGGATGCAGCCCCAGTTCTTGCCTCGTCCTTTAACCACCCACCATGGCTACCTCCTTTAGTTACTCTGTGCCAGTGAGACTGTGGTCCAGGGGATCAGTCACTGACTTGAGAATCAGGGAACCCATATTCTGTTCCTGGCTCTGAGTGACCTGGAGTAGGTGATTTCACTGCTTGGTGCCTCAGTTTCCCAAAAGAAGGTACCATTTGCCATCCCAAATGTTTGCACAATGCTGTGAGCTAGTGGAGTGGAAAGCACTACAGAGAAGAGCCCAAGCTCACTGCAGCTCTGTGCTAAGTAGACATCTATTATAATGGGTAAGAAGGAGCCATTTTTATGGTCACTTGTCTACCTAGCTGCTCTATAGCCTCCGAGCCACTGCACCCAGGACAACAACCTCTGCTCCCAATGAGCTATGCCCGAGGCTCCCTGGCAGCATTGGTGTTGCCATACTCCCTGGCTTGAAGGAGTTAGAAAAAATACCTAAAGCATGGCTTCCATCAGCAGCACCCTGGCCTGGCAGGGGGGAAACAGGAGCTCAGGGTGAGGGAAATGCAGTGCAAAAAACTCCTAGGCAGTTGTTTTAAGCAGAGTCTATTTGGGAGCAGCTCTCAAAGCCAGATATCCCTCAGAGCTGAGACAGAGGTTTGGTTCCCCCTTTAGAACGGGTCTCTCTGGAAAGGCTGTCACTGCCTAAGCATTTTATTCTGGCGTCTGTTGGGTTTCCCTTTTAGCTGAAAGGAAACCCTCTCAAGGAGCATCTCACTCTCTGGGTTTGCGTGTGGTTCCTGCCAGGAGCAGGCTTGGAGCTTAGAGTCTATTTTTTGTTGCTGTTCCTTTTTGCACCTCCAAAAATGTCAAAAACTCTTTTAGATCCCAAGTGTGTCAGCCTGTTGGTATTTATGAACTGGGTGTGACTAGGGGAACAGACGTGTGAACAGGAGCGGATGAGGGAGCAGGGGAAGATGGGGACATGCGTGGCAGCATGTGTGTGTGTGTTTATATGAGTTGGTAGTGTGTGGGCTTGGGGAGGAGTGTGTGAAAAGAGGCATATGCTGGTGTGGGGGAGGATGAAGATGGATGCAGCTGAACTTCTTTGGGATTGGGTAGGGATACACTGTGTGTGTGTCTGTGTTGCTGTGTACACATGGATGGGTCTGTGTTCATGCATATGGGGGAGTGTCTGTGCCAGTGTGTCAATTGGCACGGATGCTGGTATGCAGGAGTGAGGGAACAGGCAGGAGAGTTTGTATGGGGATGTTCCATGTATTTGAATATGTACAGATGGGTGTGGGTGGGTGTATTTGCATGAATCCCCTTAATGTGCACAGATGTGTGTGTGAGAGAGACAGGCTTTGTGAGGGTATGTTGTGGGTCTGTCCACTTCAGTGGGCATGGCTGTGAGAGCACTCCAGTCCTGGACTTCCTGCTGTAACCTTGTGACATTAAACACCGCTTTCAGCACGTAGATCCACAAAGAACGACAAGAGGAACTGGATAATCCACCTGCCTCTGGCGCCACCTGGAATTCTACCAGGATTTAGGGCTAGCAAGGACTCTCCCTGGCAATCCCTCGGTCCCCATCAGCGGTGAGATGGCAGCTGGGGACGTGTGTTGGGGGCTGGCTGCTGATCGTTCGGTGGGTGAAACCACCCTTTGTGCACAGCAGGAGAATTGGAGTAGAGGAAGTTAGAGAGGAGCATGGGTGGTGGGAGGGAGGAAGAGTCAGCATCTCTCAGGGAGGAAACATGAGGAGGGCAGCAATGCAGCTCAGGTGGGGTGGGGGAGATGAATGGGTGAACCAAGACACCCATGGAGGGATGGCAGATGAATGACAGCGTGAACAAATGCACCCATGGAGTTGTGGCAGATGAATGAGAGTGAACCAATGAGCCCAGGGAGCAGATCAATGAGGGGGGAACCAATGCATGTCAATGACCCTGCACCTGCTCCGATCCCTCTCTCCTCAGCCCCGCCCCCAGCCCCAGGGCTGTCTCTCGCAAACTCACCCTTGCTGCCCTGGACGAGTAGGGATCCTCGAAGAGAGCCCACATCCTAGGCTGCCAGTTGCGGCAGCATCCACCCCCTCCTTTGGCCCCAGCAGCCCCCGGTGACCTGTCGTCCATGCCCAGGCGCTGGAGGGCCATCTCCCTGCCCCCTTCCTCCTCGGCCTCCTCTCCCCCTGCCCCTGGCTCGGGGCTCTCAAAGATGTCCAGCGCCTCCTCGGCATCGCGGTGCTGCCGGTAGGTCATCCAGCAGCAGGGCTCCACGTCGGTCTCATCGATGCCCCAGTAGGTCAGCTCCTCCTCAAAGAGGGGCCCGCAGATGTCGGCAGGGCAGTGCAGCTTGCCCGTGCGGTAGTAGTTGAGCACGTAGGAGAAGATGCCCGGGTGGCGGTCAAAGAAGAACTCGTTGCTCTTGCCATCAAAGTCAAAGTTGCTCTGGGCATCGGGGTCGGCCAGCCAAGCCAGGCGGGTGCCAGGCAACGTCCGCAAGGTGCTCTTGTAGGTCTCATGCCTGGTGCCCCCTACGTTGATGGTGATCTTGTCCGACTCTTCTCCTTTGGCCATCTCTTCCTTCAGGCATGTTTTGGAGGGTGGTTTGTTCCCAGACTTGCGTCCACGGTATGAGGAGACACACACCGAGCTGATCATAGATTTAGGTGGATGGGAAATGCCCTCTAAACACCCTTCCTCTAGCGAGGAGCGGGGAGGGAAGGGCGACTGTGGGGGGAGGTCTGAGGGGAGCTCAGATTTCTCTCTCCCCAACCTCAGACAGCCCTGCCTTTTGGCTGCCTCATCGATCCCTCTCCTCAGGAGGAGACTGGGCACAGGTGGTTGCTTTGGAGAGAAGGAAGGGGGCAATATAACGGCCTGGAGCCCTTGCTCCAGACACCAGGAAGCAGCAGCAAGGAAATTCCCACCGGGAAGAGAAGAACGGTGATAGAAGCTCCTGCCACCGCGATGCGGGCTGAAAAGTAGCGGCAAAGGCACTTTGATTAGGGGAACAAATAGATGTGGCTGTTGGGCAAGCCACAAAGACGAATCTGAGGGAGAAAGAGAGAGAAAAAGGGGGATTTCGACAGCAGCAGCAAGTGTCAGTGATCCTCTCTTTGCTGGCGAGGGCAAAAATAAAGAAAAATCAATCAATCCAACAATCGGAGTCTTTGGGAAAAGATGGGAGAGCTTTGCTCTGTTTTAAAATAGATCTTAAAGTTTGGAAGAGCTGGAAGGAAAGTGACTGAGATCTGTGCTCCAGGAAGATCTCTGACTTTCTCGCTCTCTCTCCCCTACACAAGATGAGTAGAGACCTGGTCCTGTCTATATTTAGAGTAGCTGGTTCCCTGTGTTTATACCTCCCTCCAAGAGAGGCTTAAGAACCAACAAGAACGGCTGCTTTGGTTGATTCCCTGTCAGACACTCCATAGAATCCGCTTCCCAGCAGCCAGCACCGGATGCATCGGGATCCTGGACGGATGCTGAGGAAGAAACACACAACTCGGCTGGATTTCCCCTCCAGGTGCGCTTCGGGGAGAGCAGGGAGCAGAGGGCTGGCTTGGGAGTCGGGTCAGTTTCAGGCAGAGGCGCTGCAAACACACTGGCTAGGAGACTGCCCAGGTCTCTGTCTGTCTGTCTCTCTCTCCGAGCCTGGGTTTTTTCAGCCCCGAGATGAGCTCACGCGCGTGGATGGGTGAGCTCCAGGAGCTGCTTGTTTATCGCTCGCTGCCAACTCACGGTCACTTTTTGCCTCGGCAGGAGGAAAGGAGGGAGGGAGGCGATCTGGGGGGGTGGGGGGGCTGGGCTGGGCTGTGGCAGCTGCAGCTTCCTCACACCCAAAGTATCCTCTTGCATCACCCAGCAGGCGCTGGCTTCCCGGGGCTGGGGCACGGGGATCTGTTGCTTCTTCTCTGTGCTCGCCACCTTCCCAGGCAGGGCGCCAGCGAGGGAGCGCTGCAGGTGGCAGCTGCGTCTGGGGTGGAGGCCGATCAGAGACCCGCAGGCAGCGGCACAGCCATGTTTTGGGGCTGGTTTGATGAAATGCCTCCGGCTGCTTGTTGCTTTTATACTCGGCTCCTGTTCTTTCAGCCGGCGCTAGCCCAGCCCCTCTCTCCTCTCCGGTTAACCCTTCTCGCCCCGCCTCACAGCTCGCCTTGTATTGATCTGTCCAGCCCTATCCACCCTCACCCGTCTCTACCCAGATAGAGTTTACACCCTGGGACCATCTGGGGATCTGCCAGCACTTTACCCCAATGAATTAAGCCTGGCCACACGCCAGGGAGGGATGGAAATGTAATGATCTCCCTGGGGAAAAGACAGCAGAGAGCTCTGGAGGGACCGGCCCAGCTTTCTGCTACTTCCAGAGGCTCGAATAAAAGACCCATTGACTTTCCCCACCCAGCTCCATCCACAGCCAGACTAATAGATGCCATCAGCAGATAGAATGGGCCAGATCCTCAACTGGTGTAAATCTACCCAGCCCAGTTTGACCACGTCAGAAGAGACAGTTAGCAGATAGTCTCCCACTTTCCCTAATGCCCTAGACAGCTGGCATGGGATGTGCCAACCAATGTCCATTGGTGCTCCATTCCCTCCTGGCACCCTGCAAGGCAAAGGGCTCTTTATCCCTCCTAGGGGTATCTTTCAAGATGCCATGATGTGCCAGGGGAAATTTGAGGAGGGTTCAGAAAGTGCCTGGGCTGACCACCTGCCAGAATTGTTGTGTGTGTGCGGGGGATATCCCGATAGGAAATCCAATACCAGGCACTTTCTGCTGAAAATACACCCCCAGGGGAAAGCTGGACTGCTAGATGTTGGATGGGATCTCAGATCAAAACCTTCCTGTGGCTGGTTTCTAGTGACTGTCCAGGGAGAAGCTAAGGAGCCCAGGCACCTTTGGGAGAAAGAATAAGGGACAACTTCCTTCGCCAAGGCCAGTGCCCAAGGTCCTGGGTGAGCAATTTGCTCATGACCTGGCTGGCTCAGCCTCTCTGCAAATCAGTGGCTTACTGGTGCCATGTTTACCTACATAGTCATCTCTGGGCCTTTAGGAAAGCAACCAGGTCTGTAGGATCCCAAATACAGTGCTGGCAGTTTGGGCTGAGCGGGAGGCCGGGGCTTTCTGGATGGTCTCTGGAGCAGGGCTAGGGATAACCCCAGAGCTCAGGGAGTGAAGTCTTTCCCTTGAGCTTATTGGGCTTTGGGACCCAGCCCACGGTCAGAGGAGAGATCCAGAATAGGCCACATGGCTCTTCTGCCTTTGCAGGGAAGTGATGAATGGTACAAATGGCACTTTTCTCTCCAGCCAAGGGATCATCGCGTATGAGACGAGAAGGAAGAGGGTAATATGCTATGCAGAGGTCACTTAGCATAAAGCGTGGGAAAGGTTCAATCTACACTCACTTCCTGTTCCCTGAGGCCCTTGGCTGGTGTGCACGGGGGGCGTGGGGGTGGCCAGTCCATGGTCCCAAATACACCTCCCTGGCAGTGCTGGCACCTCCCTCCTTCACTCTTTTTAGCATCCGCAGCCCAAGTACAGCTACCTCCTGCAAGGAGTTGGAGGTACCTGGCATCCCTCTTTGCAGATCCACAGAAGGATGAGCATAATTTGGCCCTTAGGCTTGAGAGAAAAATGTTCAATTATGGATCAGGTATTAAAAAAAAAATCAATGGCAGTACTAGACCCAAACTACCCCATACACACACACACACGCTATCCATGGTTCACTCAGTGTCCTTTTGGGGCCAGATCCTCAGCTGGTGTAAATCAGCATAGCATTGTAACAGTCAATGGAGCTACCCTAAATTTACACCAGCTGAGGATCTGGCCCTGGGATGCTTTGACTGGGAAATCTGCTATGGAAAAGCAAACGCTCTCGCCCCTTTCTATACATAATAATCTGTCATAACAGGCTATACCTGCCATTCTTAATGGATGATTTGCCAGAATGAAGTCGGAGTGAAAACTGTGGGATGGGACCCAAAATGACAATATCTTACATTTATATAGTGCCTGTCATCTCAGGAGATCTTAATGCACTGAGGAACCCATACTCATGCGGCACTATTGGATTGCAGCCCCCTGCGGGGTGCAGGGAAGCAGCCAGCCAGAAAACTAGCTCACATCAGGAGGAGGAAGGGAACTTTTGGCCAATGACACCTGTGCTCGGTCCAAAAATGACATCAGCTCTTTAGTGTGCATGCAGAAAGATAGCGAGCACATACTGTCTCCCCCGAGAGGTGTCCTTAAACTGAGTTCTATGCAGGTATCTCCATCAGAAAGATGAAGGAAGGTGTCTCATTCATCTTTCAGATGAGATGTGAAACTGAGGTCTGGCCCATTTGGTCATTAAAGAGTCTATAGAGTAGGAGAGGTGTATTAACCCCACTGTCCTGTTTAAATTCAGATGATATATTTATATGCTTCTGACTGCAGTTTCAGTGGGATGGATTATTCTGCCTTATGGAAATAACTGTTCTTGCAGGAGTCATTAGGGATCCCTGTTCACAGTCTTATAAAGTTTCTTCCCCCTCCCCTTTCAGTATAGGAGCAAGTGTACAGTCTTTGAAAACATGCTCTTTTGCTATTAGTTTTTGTGATGCAGGTTTGCCTCATGGCAGCTGTTGCAAGTCACAGGAAAGTTTGCTCTCTGCCCAAATCTCTCTAACTAGAGCCAGTTCTCAGGACTGAGTTCTCCCTGGGAACTGGCCATCAGTGTTTGGGCTGAGAGGGGATTGCTTGCATGCTGCTTGAGATCATCTCTGTTCCAGGACTGGTGTATATAGTGTAAATAAACAAGTTCCACTAAGAAAATACCTTGGCTCCATATCATTGATTTCTCCTCTGGCAGGAAACTGAGCTGGAGGACGCAGATATCTACTACGACATAGCAGAGGGGCATTGATATTGTTGTTGTGAAGGGGGTACCTTGTGAAGCCTGCAGGGTAGAGAGAATTATGGAGGTGGACAATTTAGAGAATGGACTATGGATAAAGCCAAAACCCAGGTTCTATTTCCAGCTCTGCAGGGTGACCTTGGGCAAGTCGTGTTCTCTCATGGTGCCTCAGTTTCCCCACCTGTAAAAAGGGACAGACCTCCTTTGTAAACCACTTTGAGATCTACCAATGAAGAGCACTAGGTAAGAACCAGGTATAATTAGTGGTAGCAGTTGCACCCATTATGAGCTGGCCCCTTCCCAAACCAAAGGAACAGCCAGGATGGGGACATTTTGGAGTTTGGGGACAGCTCATCCCGAGCCCTCTCTCTCTCTCACCTGAATTTAGCTTTCCACCAGCAGTGTTGTGACTCCCTCTTGGGACCCTTCTCTCACTTCTTTCAATTCACCCATTTCAGCTGTTGTGCTGTACAAACACAGTAAGAGAGACAAGGGCCCACCCCAAAGAGTTTACAATCTACCAAGACAAGGGCGAGTGGGATGGGAAATACCAGGTCAGAGTAGCAGAGATGGGAACAGAACCCAGCTGTCCCAAGTCCCTCTGCACAAGGACAAGGACGGGGAATAAAACAGGATTGGAGAGAAGGAAAGGAAGAAGTGAGTGGGCAAGGAGACAAGGAGCACATAGGAAAGGGAGCAAGTGGAGAAGGGCGAGAAAGAGGGAAGGCTGGATGGATGGTTGAAGGATAAAAAGCAGAGCTGCAGTGTGGGGGGAGCAGTGTGAGTGCAAGAGGGGAGAGAAGCAGTGGACAAAGCACAGATGGGGTGGGGAGGAATTGAGAGAGTCAGGGCTGAAGGAGGATTGTGGGGAGGAAGGATGGGGGATAAGCACAGAACTCAGGGGTTAAACAGCAGAAGCTGGGGATTAGACGTGGGGAGCATCATAGGAACACTCTGCCCTCTGGTGGGTTTGCAAGGATCTGAAAGTCCTTCATCCCAAAGAGATGGTGCTCAGCACCTTTGCATTATAACAACCCTCCCACCCCAGTGTGGTAGGTCAGCAGGGGCAGAAACCAAGACCAGCTCCAAAGCACCTGGCTCTGCCACTTGAGCTAAAGGAATTACTCCACTAGTTGGCAGCAGTAGTAGGCTGTTATCCTCTATGAGGACCAGCCAACAAAGGGGCACACAACACACTGCTATTCTAACAGTCAGCAGAACAGAGTGAGCCCAAAGGACTTTTCTCAACTTTCTGCATTGACTTCATGGCTTCATGACAGATACTGCAGAGCAATATAAACCTATATAGATTAGAATGGTGCTTAGGTTGCCAGTGTGTCATGACAGCATGATGTAAACATCATCCTGTCAGGACAGGCAGGCTGGTCTCCATGGGTTGAGGCTCTCTCTGCTCTGGAGAACGAGCTCCTGGAATGCACAGCTCTTCTTGGCTGGCAAGAGGAGCGATGCCGTCACATACCTGCCAGATCGCCCAGTGGCATCAGCGAAGCAGCCTCAAGCTCAGCTTAATTGGGCTCCCAAATCGTTCACTCACCTCTCCGCTCCCCACAGGGCCAACATCCCAAAGGGCTTCTGAAACCCAGCCCCCGCACAATCTGCATGTGCAAGATGCTGCCCACGGGCTGCACATCCCCAGCATGTTTCAGGGCCACATGGAGGACCAGACCCTACTACAGTCAGGGGAGCTGCTTCTTTAGCTCAAGAGGCAGAGGTTGGTGCTGGAGGCCACAGTTCAAAGGCAACTGACAGGAGGGTTGTAACAGCACGGGATGCATGCCAGATCTGTGCTAACACCTCAGGTGCATTTTCTAGAGGCCCGGCTTTCTAAGTGTGCAAAGACGGCGTCATGTAACTGACCTCGGTTCAGGTGCTGTATGAACTTGGGTAAGGCCCTTCATCCTGCCTGTAGGATAGGCAGGATAAGCCTTCCTTTCCCTGCCTTTTCTCTGGTGAGTGGGAGCTCTTTGGAAGAGAGGCGGTTTCTCACTGCTGTGTGTACAGCATCTAACATGAGGAGACGCCTGTCTCAGGTGCTACGCTAATACCAATCATCCTGGGAGGCTCCTACACTGGCAGAGCCCACGGCTGGTGGTGCAGGGCGCCCGTATCTTTTAAACGCAGCACTGGCCCCATTGCCACTGCCTGTGCCGCTAATTTAATTGCTTCCCTTTATCAGTCCCCTTTCACTCGAGCCTCTGCTAATAGAGATTCTCTCAGCTCTTTCCACCCCATAGGTCAGGGCGGCTCTTTATCGGCTCACTCAATTACAGCCTTAGAAGCTGCTCGCTGCTGTGTGATGGACTAACCTGGATCAGAGAGGAGACAACCATGGGGAACACAGGGGTTTGTTGTGAAAGGATGCTCCAGCCTCTGAGAGTTTCAGTCACTCGTGCTTCTGGAGGCTACCACAGGGCTTGGAAATAGGCAGTATCCCAGACTGGGATGGCCCTTGAAGAGAACTGGGGTTCCTTCTCTATTTTGGTGGGTCCTGCACTTATTGGCAGATTTGACTAGCCTCAGAGATCTTTCTGTTTTGGATCAGGAGTTGGGAGGTTTTGAGGAGAACCCAGTCTCATCCTCTACCCTGGGTTCCAGCCCAGGGCCCTGTGGACTGCAGCTGTCTAGAGTGCCTCCTGGTACAGCTGCACAACAGCTACAATTCCCTGGGCTATTTCCCCATGGTCCCTTCCCAACACCTCCTTTGTCCTCACCACAGGACCTTACTCCTGGTGTCTCTTAACACTTGTATTCATCAGTCCTCCAGTAGCACATCCTCTCACTCCCAGCTCTTTCTTTCTTTCTTTACTTACACACACCACTAACTGGCGTGAGAGCCTTTTTATAACAGGTGTCCTGATTTGCCTTAACTAATTCTAGTAACTTCCCAATTGGCTACAGGTGTCCTAATTAGCCTACCTGCCTTAATTAGTTCTAGAAAGTTCCTGAGTGTTCTGGAATAGTCCCTGTTATCTTACCCAGGGAAAAGAGACCTGCTTAACCTGAAGCTAATGTATCTACCATCGACCACTGTCTTTTAGCCATCTGGCCTGACCCTGTCACACACCCCTTGTGACTAATTATCTGTCTCTCATGTGAGGAGGTCACAGGCCAGAAGACAACCCAAAGATCAAAGTGCTAAGCTCAAAGGCCAACAAGCATTTCCCCCCTGGAGCAAGACCTGCAATGTGCAGGTAGGGTCCTGAGGGAGACATGAGTCATGTTGAGCTCTTTTTAGAGAAACAAATCTCACCTCCTAGAGAGAAGAGATTTAGCTGCAGCTGCTGTTGGGAGTTATCTAATACACTGGCCAAAGAGCTGGCCCCACTGGCTTACAGAGGTGCTATGACCCCTCCCACTCACTGGCCAGCACACCTGAGCTAGGATGAGGGGCGTGCTGTGACAACCCCCTGGAGCAGAGCAGAAACCAAGGCAAGAGCTGTGCTTAGGGTGACCAGATGTCCCAATTTTATAGGGACAGTCCTGATTTTGGGGTCTTTTTCTTATATAGGCTCCTATTACCCCCCACCCCCTGTCCCGATTTTTCACATTTGCTGTCTGGTCATCCTAGCTGTGCCTCTGTGGAGCCCTGGGGTGATGCAGCTCCAGGTGGTTCCTATCTGTGCAGCCTATTTCATGTATAAATCCCTAGGACATTTATGTAGAGGGGTTTTTCTTATCAAGTGCTAAGACGTCTCAGTCACTGGCAGCTTGTTCTTCAGCTTTGGACCCCATTTCCACCAGGGCTAGCAGCATCCACTGGGCCTGTGCCCCTACTGCCCAAGGGCTGGGGTCTATATTCCTCAGAGGACCAGGGTCTGAATGACGTTATGTGCATTGCTATAGATCAGGAGTGACGCCACTGAAATTCATGGAGCTGTGCTGATCCAAGAGTGAAAACATGGAGTTTGCCCCAGTGGTCTTGTCCAAAACTTCTTAGTGGCTGGCAGTGAGCCAGTTGTCTGCCTGGTTGCTGCCTTCCACCCCAGAGGTGGCTGCATTTCAGTGGTATCTGGGGGATTGTACCCTAAATTCTTACAGCTCCAATATGGTGCATGTCCCTAGGCGTGCTGGGCTAGATCCTCAGCTGCTGTAGCTCGTGGAAGCGCCATGGCAATGTTCCCAATTTATAGCCTACTGTGGACCTGGTCCCTTGTATCCAGTCTTTCTTCCTCATTCAGTCGTCCCCCCATGATGGATAGGGATTGATCCTCTTCTTTCTCAAGATGGTGAAAATCAGGAGTAACTCCAGGGAAGTGGAAGGATTTACACCCATTTTACATGGGTGCAAGTAAAGAGGGAATCAGGCCCTCAGTGTTTTACTGGTTGGCCTTTTCAAATCCAAATAACTCCCCGATTCTATTACAAAGGCCTATTACCTGGGCTGCTGGGGTTGTATTTTGGGGCACTAAACATCCCATGCATTTTGTCCCAGGAGCAAGACCTGGTGTCCAGGCCAAATTCTACCCAGGTGAACTACATCCTGCTGCTCTAAATTCTGCCTGCGCTTTCAAACGGATGCAGTAGTTTTCCTGGCCTTTGGCGGGTTGCTGTGCACTGTTAAGTAGGGGCCATGCTTCACCCTAGAAGTGGCTGAATTTTGATACTTTTATGTATAATTTAGTTGAGGATTGGTCCTGCTTTGAGCAGGGGCTTGGACTGAGGTCCCTTCCTACTCTGATATTCTATGATACAGGATCCTCCGTTGGTGTAAGCCGACGAAGTGGTGCTGATTTACACCAGCTGAGGCTGTGGCCTGTAATTTGCAGGGCCTGTGATAAAGTGCTCTGAGATTGCGTGGGAAGGTCCAAAATCTCAGGAGGTATTTAGGCTCCTCACTTCCACTGGTTGGTGTTTCTGGGCCAAGTTGCTATGAAAATTAATAGTTTCTTACGTTATCACAGAGTCAAGGGCATTTTTAAAGTGAACACACACCATGGCAAGGGTTAGTGAGGAAAGTGACAGACTGTTATTTGCAAATTTCAGACAAAGGGGGGAGTCCTAACAGCTCATGCCCTTTGCTCAGGGAAGTGGCTCCTAGTGATTTTTTGCAGGGAGAAGGCGCCACCTTGTGGCTGGAAGAGGTTTAGACAGAAGTGTCAGCTCCACCTGGGTTTAATCATCCTAACCACCCACATGCTAGTGCTTTGGGTGGGAGGAAAACTCTCTGAGGCTCCCCTCATGGAGTCTGTCTGGGATCTTTCTGCCCCATCAGCATCCCTAGGGCAGGGGTATACCTCTGAGCAAGCCCTGTGGCTCTAAAATCCACCGTTTCCCACCCCCCAACCTCTCGGCAGCATCTCCCAGTGGCTGGCTTAGGTGGCTCCCTGCCTAATGTGGTGGCTTTTGTGCATCCTAATCTTAGGTGCCTGTCTCTTCCCCATTTACTGACGAGGGAGCCTAAGCACCTAACTCAGGCTTAGGGGGTCCCATTGTTCTTCCAGTGGTTTTGTAGGCATTTAAAAGTGAGGGCCGGTAACATTGTATTGCCACACCTAAGTCCCTGTGTGCTGAGACAGAGGGGAACTGAGTCTACTTGGTCTGTATTACAGGCAAGCAGCATTGCGACTGTAAGGGGACTGAGAATGGACATGACTCAGGCAAACAGCCTGAGCCCAAAGAGGGGTGGTTGGGTTCATACCACAAACATGCCGCTGAGTCCCCAGGAGCTGAGAGTGGGCCTGTTTTGCGAATGCCATAAGCATGGAGGTCACTGGGGAATGCAAAATAGGCCCCATCAGTGCTTGCCAGAGCAGCACCCCCAAAACGAGGGTGGGGAATTGAGAACAAGCAGTCTCACTGCATGCCCTAGACACAGAGCCCTGAGCCCGGGGTGCCCAAATGGGGGTATGAGAGGCATTCTGGAGCTCCCCTTTCCCCCCGTGCTCCTACAGGGGGAGGTGGAGGGGGAGGGCAGGGTGAGAGGAGAGCTATACAAGCTCTAGCAAGTAATGGTGCAATGATTGGGTGCTGCTCATGAAGTCTGCCCGCCCATTCTGCACCTCCTGTCGCTTTTCCCTGTGTGCCTTCTCCACAGCTCCAAATGCTTCTCTGAATGTCTGAGCTTCTCCAAGGCTCATCTCATCTTCTGGGAGAACCTCATTGCTCCTGCAGGCACCAAGTGCCAGCCAGTTCAAGCAATTCTCTGCCTCATTTATGAGTTTGTGGATTCTACTGCCATGGTTATATGCTTTCCTCAAAGCCTGGCTGATGACTGAAGCACCATATAGGAGATCATATGGCGATCGACCGAGCTCATTAAGTATTATTTGTACTGCCTGAAGGCCCTGACCTCCTGTGCTAATTGCTGTACAAATAGCTAAAGAGATTCCCTGCCCCCGCCCCACCACACACAGACAGAGACACGTAGGGTGATAGATAGACATAGACAGAGGGTTTGTTGGATGGATGGATAGATATTTATGCTCTCCATTAAAATCTCCCTCTTCTATCACTGCAGCCAGATCCCTCCTTCAGGCTCATCTGTATTGCTCTTGTAATCCCTGCCGTGACCCCTTAGTGACCTCTGGCAAAGGGATCGCTGTTCTGGATCAGCAGCCCGTGGCAGGCCTGAGAAACTCACTACACCCAACACTTTCCTGTCACTGTATTTATCTGTAAAGAATGCTGTGTGAGATCTGAAATGAAAGCCAGGATCACGTTGATCCTTAGCTTATCATGGCATGCTGTATGAACGGACGATATTTCAGAAGTTGTGTCTATGTACTAGACATAGGCTTTAAAACCTGCGTCCCAGGCAGAGCCAGCAAACAGGGCTTCCCCCACACAGGAGCGAAAATGTCTCTTACTCTCTCATGTGTAAATGAAGCATTGTAAGTCAACACAATAGAAGCCCATTTGCACACGACTCAATATGAGGTTGTGAAGTCAATATGAAGCCACCAGTCACCATGGAATAGACATTAGGGGGCTTTACTGACTCTGGGGAGAGCAACAATGGAGTATAAGGGGACATCTTTAGCCAATCGCAGAGGGAGCCAAAAAGACAGCACTTTTTGCATCCAGGGATGGTGTCACTGGGTGTTTGCTTTAAGTGCTAACCTACCTTAGACAAGGATTCCAGCCTGGTAAAGTTAAGTTTCGACTTCAAGAAGTGTGTTATGCTTTTTGTTTTATATGTAACCATTTCTGCTTCCATTATACATACTCGGTGTCTCTTACAGCTTAATCTTTGATAAAAGATGTAGGATTGTTCCACTATAAAGCTCTCTCCGTGCAGTGTGGTTATAAAGGACCAAATCCTGAGTTGTACTAATCAAGTTGGGAACAGCGACCTTGGTAATTACTTTTGAGTGTCCAGTGCCAGGGGCTGGATACTACAGGGGGACACTTTGTGAGGGGCTTGGGGTACACTGGAAAGCACAGTCGGGGCTGGCAGAGCTGAGGAAATGGAAGTGGAAGTGGCTAAGAGACTAGGGGCGTCAGGACCAAAGAACTCTGAGGAGGGGCTGCTGGATGAGGAAAGTGGACGGTGGAAGCATGTGACTAGGAGAACCAGGCAGAGGAAAAGACGGGCCAGCGATGGAGAAATAGAACTCAGGAACAGGTTTGCTGAGTTGGAAAATGAAGATGGAGCACAGCAGGCTGCTGAAGGAGAGAGGGCAAGGAAAAAGAGATGAGCAGCTAGTCCTGCAGAAGGAGGGGAGGAGTCAATGGAGGCGACACCAAGTATGAGCCCTAGGAGGATTGTAAGGGCGAATACAAATCGAGAGGACTTGCGGCCAGCTGGTGTGGGGGATAGACCGGAGAATCACACTGTCGCCAGGAAAAGGCAAGTCTACATGATTGGAGACTCTTTACTGAGAAGAATAGACAGGCCTGTAACTAGACCTGATCGGGAGAACAGAAGGGTGTGCTGTCTGCCAGGGGCTAAGATACAGGATGTGGACCTGAGGCTGAATAGGATCCTAGCGGGAGCGGGAAAGAATCTGTTGATTGTCCTTCATGTGGGAACGAATGATACGGCTAGTTACTCGCTGGACTGTATCAAGGAGGACTATGCCAGACTGGGGAAGACGCTCAAAGAAATCGAGGCTCAGGTGATCTTCAGTGGGATTCTGCCGGTTCCTAGAGCAGGGCGACGAAGGAGTGACAAGATTATGGCGATCAACAGATGGCTCAGGCATTGGTGTTATAAGGAGGGCTTTGGGATGTACGGTCATAGGGAAGCGTTTACGGATAGACAACTGTTCGCTCAGGATGGACTTCATCTAAGTAAGGAGGGAAATAGAATTCTAGGATGGAGGCTCGCCGACCTCATCAAGAGAGCTTTAAACTAGGAAGTTGGGGGAGATGGTTGGGAGATGTTCAGGAGATCTCCACGCCGGAATATAACCTGGAGAGGGAAGTAAACAAAGTGAGAGGGGATACCCTTGCGGACCAAAGAATTGATCCAAGGAGGAATAGTGGAGTAGAAACCAGAGTATCGGGTGATGCTGGTGGTAGAAGGTCTGTGCACGACGGGGGAAAGAATGTCACTGATGCCAAATGCCAAAAATTAAAATGTCTGTACACTAATGCAAGGAGCCTAGGTAACAAGATGGAGGAACTGGAGCTACTGGTGCAGGAAGTGAAACCGGATATTATAGGGATAACAGAAACCTGGTGGAATAGTACTCATGACTGGAGTACAGGTATTGAAGGCTATGTGCTGTTTAGAAAAGACAGGAAGAAAGGCAAAGGTGGTGGAGTAGCCTTGTACATCAATGATGAGATTAACTGTAATGAAATAAGAAGCGATGGAATGGATAAGACAGAGTCTGTCTGGGCAAAAATCACACTGGGTAAAAAAGCAACTAGAGCTTCCCCTGAGATAGTGCTTGGGGTGTGCTATAGACCACCGGGATCTGATTTGGATATGGATAGAGACCTCTTTAATGTCTTTAATGAAGTAAACACAAAGGGGAAATGTGTGATTATGGGAGACTTCAACTTCCCGGATATAGACTGGAGGACGAGTGCTTGCAAGAATAATAAGGGTCAGATTTTTCTGGATGTGATAGCGGATGGATTTCTTCATCAAGTAGTTGAAGTACCTACGAGAGAGGATGCCATTTTAGATTTGGTTTTGGTGAGCAGTGAGGACCTCGTAGAAGAAATGGTGGTAGGGGACAACCTTGGTTCGAGTGATCATGAGCTGATTCAGTTCAAACTAGATGGAAGGATAAACAAATGTAGATCTGGGATTAGGGTTTTCGACTTCTCGAGGGCTAATTTTAAAGAGTTAAGGAAATTAGTCAGGGAAGTGGATTGGATGGAGGAACTTGTGGATTTAAATGCGGAGGAGGCCTGGAATTACTTTAAGTTGCAGCTGCGGAAATTGTCGGAAGCCTGCATCCCAAGAAAGGGGAAAAAAACCATGGGCAGGAGTTGTAGGCCAAGCTGGATGAGCAAGCAACTCAGAGAGGGGATTAGAAAAAAGCAGAAAGCTTACAGGGAGTGGAAGAAAGGCGGGATTAGCAAGGGAAGCTACCTTGGTGAGGTCAGAACATGTAGGGATAAAGTGAGGAAGGCTAAAAGCCACATTGAACTGGAACTTGCAAAGGGAATCAAAACCAATAGTAAAAGGTTCTACAGCCACATAAATAAGAAGAAAACAAAGAAAGAAGAAGTGGGGCCGCTATACACTGAGGATGGAATGGAGGTTAAGGATAACCTAGGTATGGCCCAATATCTAAATAAGTACTTTGCCTCAGTTTTTAGTAAGACTAGGGAGGAGTTTAGCGATGATGGAGGGATGATAAACGGGAATGTGGATATGGAGGTGGATATTACCGCAACTGAGGTAGAGGCCAAACTTGAACAGTTTAATGGGACAAAATCGGAGGGCCCGGACAATCTCCATCCGAGGATACTAAAGGAACTGGCGCATGAAATTGCGAGCCCGTTAGCGAGAATTTTTAAGCAATCGATAAACTCGGGGGTTGTGTCGTACGACTGGAGGATTGCTAACGTAGTTCCTATTTTTAAGAAAGGGAATAAAAGTGATCCGGGTAATTATAGGTCTGTTAGCTTGACGTCTGTAGTATGTAAGATCTTGGAAAAAATTTTAAGGGAGAAAGTAGTTAAGGACATAGAGGTCAATGGTAATTGGGACGAATTGCAACATGGATTTACTAAAGGTAGATCGTGCCAAACCAATCTGATCTCCTTCTTTGAGAAGGTGATGGATTACTTAGATAAAGGAAATGCGGTAGATATAATTTACCTCGATTTCAGTAAGGCGTTTGACACGGTTCCACATGGGGAACTGTTAGTTAAATTGGAAAAGATGGGGATGAATATGAAAGTTGTAAGGTGGATAAGGAACTGGTTAAAGGGGAGACTCCAGTGGGTCGTATTTAAGGGTGAACTGTCAGGCTGGAAGGAGGTCACTAGTGGAGTCCCTCAAGGATCGGTTTTGGGACCAATCTTATTTAACCTTTTTATTACTGACCTTGGCACAAAGAGCGGGAATGTGCTAATAAGGTTTGCGGATGACACAAAGCTGGGGGGTATTGCTAACACGGAGAAGGACAGGGATACTATTCAGGAAGATCTGGACCACCTTGTAAACTGGAGCAATAGTAATAGGATGAAATACTATAGTGAAAAGTGCAAGGTCATGCACTTAGGGATTAATAATAAGAATTTTAGATATACGTTGGGGACGCATCAGTTGGAAGCGACAGAGGAGGAGAAGGACCTTGGGGTATTGGTTGATAGCAGGATGACAATGAGCCGCCAATGTGATACGGCTGTTAGAAAAGCAAATGTGATTTTAGGATGCATCAGGCGAGGTATTTCCAGCAAGGATAAGGAGGTGTTAGTACCGTTATATAAGGCGCTGGTGAGACCCCATCTGGAATATTGTGTGCAGTTCTGGTGTCCCATGTTCAAGAAGGATGAATTCAAACTGGAACAGGTCCAGAGACGGGCTACTAGGATGATCCGAGGAATGTAAAACCTGCCTTATGAAAGGAGACTCAAAGAGCTTGGCTTGTTTAGCCTGGCCAAAAGAAGGCTGCGGGGGGATATGCTTGCTCTATATAAATATATCAGGGGGGTTAACGTTAGAGAGGGAGAGGAATTATTTAAGTTTAGTACTAATGTAGGCACGAGGACGAATGGGTACAAACTGGATATAAGGAAGTTGAGACTTGAAATTAGACGAAGGTTTCTAACCATTAGGGGAGTGAAGTTCTGGAACAGCCTTCCGAGGGAAGTAGTGGGGGCAAAAGACTTTTCTGGCTTTAAGACTAAGCTTGATAAGTATATGGAGGGGATGTTATGATAGGATAGTTTAATTTGGGCAATTGATCTTGGATTATCACCAGATAAGTCTGCTCAATGGTCTGTGGGGAGATGTTGGATGGGTTGGGAACTGAGTTACTGCAGAGAATTCCTTCTTGGGTGCTGGCTGGTGAGTCTTGCCCACATGCTCAGGGTTTAGCTGATCGCCATATTTGGGGTCGGGAAGGAATTTTCCTCCAGGGCGGATTGGCAGGGGCCCTGGAGGTTTTTCGCCTTCCCCTGCAGCGTTGGGCATGGGTCGCTTGCTGGTGGATTCTCTGCAGCTTGAGGTCTTCAAACCAATTTTGAGGATTTCAATAACTCAGTCCTGGGTTAGGGGTTGTTATAAAAGTGGATGGGTAGGGTTCTGTGGCCTGCCTTGTGCAGGAGGTCAGACTAGATGATCATATTGGTCCCTTCTGACCTATGAGTCTATGAGTCTATGAGTCAGGGAGCTGACCTCAGTTAAGTACCAGCAAGCCTGTCTCTCACTGAAGCCGGGGCGGTAACACGGTGGCTCACAGTCCTGGGTGCCCCAAGATAGCATCACAGCTGCTCCTGTTTTTCATGTGACATTCCTGTTCCCCGAAGCTTTGAGTTACCCAGACACGGAGTGCAAGAAAGGAAGTCCAGGAGGCGGTGCTTGATAAGAAGAGACTTTAATGGGACTCAGTTACAGTTGTTACAGTATCTTTCTCCTACTATACATTTTCCTGCCGGCCCAGGGTGTGCTTTGTAAATACACCGGCTATATTCTACGTGAGACGACGAGTTCTTTGCTTTGCCCTGTACAGTAGGGGTTCATCAGATATGTGCTTTCCAAAGTTTAATCACCACAGCAGCTCACACAACACACCGCAGCCACTCTGAGGGCTCTTCTCTGCTACATTTGGGGCTATCTCACCGTAGGGCACGCTGGCCTAAAGGCCTTGCTACTCAGGGTCAGCCCTTAGCTCACCGGCAACTAGACCTCTTCCCCGCCTCTGTCCCCTGCTTCTTGGCCCTTGTTTCTGCTCCTCTGGGGCTTGATCTAAAGTTCTTGGAAGCCAATGGGAGTCTAGCCATTGTCTGCACTGGGGATCAGGCCCTTGGTTTCCCAACACAAAGGATTCTGGGACATACACCAGACACCGTGTTTGCCACTCCGCAGTACCACAGTGCCTGCTAGGCTCAGCACAGGAAGACCCCATGCTCAGGGGAATGGAAAGTCCCCCATTGATTCCCACAGCCCTTTTGGTTTGTAGGAATATGTCTACACTGCAAGTCGTGGGGTGTTTGCAGCACAGGTAGGCATACCCCTGCTAGCTTTAATCTAGCTGACATGGGTAACAATAGCAGTGTCAACATGGTGGCAGGGGCTAACAATGCAAATACGTATCCACTGTCCCCAGCAAGCTTGTCTTTGGCAGCTGGCCCCTGCTGAATCCCAGTCCCCTGTCTTCATTCCTATGATTACCCATGCTAGCTAGCACGGCTATGCCTACCCACCTGCAGTGTAGACAGAACCTGCATCAGGTAGCTGACCTGGTGAGTGATGAGTCTGTAATGGTGCCCCACCTCACCTCATTCCCACAGGCTCTCACTGACTAGGAGTGAACAGAACCAGGAGCTGAGGAGCAGTTCAGAACTGGTCTGGGGGTGAAGTATGCAGCCCCGAAGGTCCCCCTTCTACCAAGGGTTGTGGTGGAGTCTCCATCACTGACCATTTTTAAATGGAGGAGGGATGTTTTTCTAGACGATCTGCTCTAGGATTTATTTTGGGGAAGTCCTACGGCCTGCGCGATACAAGACTTCTGACTAGACGATCACCATAGGCTTTTCTGGCCTCGCAAACTATCAGCCTATGAGGTGCCCCTTGCGGCTGCCTCCTTCATGCAAGGACATCCCTGGCCAGGAAGATTCCCCTCTAGACAGAACAAAAGGCAGGGGATGCAGAGAGAACATCTACAATAATAAACTCCACAAGATAATGAGATCTGGCTCCCATTTAAACGACCTGAGCAAAACACAAGCAAGGTAGGGACTGTGGGATCAGCTGAGTGCAATGCTGAGTCACCAGGTCCTCTATAGGTAACGGCGCAGGGGGATGGCATCACGCAGTAATACTGCACAAGGCCATTAGGGGGAGATGTGGAGACTTGCTCACCCCATTCTCACAGTGGCAAAAATGGCATCCAGTCTGTATCGTTCCCAGAGGAATTACACCACCTGTTCAACCACTAACAGGTATTGACAAGGACAATGATGATCTACGGTATGTTACTAAAAGCACGGTGCATGGGAATGTATTGCCAGAAACCATTACCCACCCCACTTACTGCCACCTGGATAGAAATATCACTTCGCAGAGGGGCTGAGCTGCCACTCGGTCCTGCCAGTGGTTTAGCAGCAAAAGGCAAAATCAGCTGTCTGTTTGAGGGACACTTAGCAGAGTCAGACACAAGCTTCCAAAATCTCAGATCTGGATTCTGAACATCTCCAAAGTTCAGATCTAGAGTTTTGTAAATAACTGGACCATGTACTAAACCAGAATTGAGATTTTGACCTCCCCACTCTCCCAAGGTTGGAAGTGTTTGGGGGTGTGGTGGGGCGGCTGCCCCATAGAGGCAGGAGAAGGGTTAAGACAGCCTTGAAGATACTGCGCAGAACCCAGCCAATCAGGAAAGGGTTTATTGGGAGAGCCAATCAGGAGAAGGCTTGCTGGAGCGGCCCATATATAAAGGGCTGCTCAGCAGCGCAAGGAGCAGTCTCTTCCTGGAAGGCTGAGAGGGAGGACTGTCTGCGGAGGAGCACCAGAGATACTGTGGGGCTGGGCAGGGTAAGGGAGCTGGTGAGAGTGGAGTTACAAACAGTGCTGGTAGCTGCCACGCAGGCTGTGCAAGTTGGTCAATTCTTCATTAGAGGCTATTGTGCTTGTCGAAGTTGTATCCTGTGCTCGAGTAAACCAGCCTCCCCTCAGCAGACAGGTGCCAGCTAAGTATCCCCTCAACGATAGGTGGGGACACTTTCTGAGAACACCCCTTATTGCTCCCCAATCCTCACTGACCCCATCCAAGGCCACTAATTCCACAGGGTTTCAACCTATCAAATTTTTGCAATTAGAAAAAAAAAGTGCATGCAGTCATAATATTGGCTCATCCTCATGTCTGAGAGAGTGCGATAGAAATTGATCATTGGCCATAAAACCCTGCAGATGATCAGCTTTAACCCTTCCCCTGCCAGGGAGAGAGCAAGATCTGGGAACGTACCCTAGGGCATATTTGCTGTTATAAACAGACTAAAGTTGGTTGTTAATAGAAACTGAAGAGTGGTTGAATTACCGAAAAGTCTTAACATAACATACACATGTAGCATCTATTAAACATAACACACACACACACACACACAGCATACAGCACCTAACACTTAAACCCCGCCCCGAACCTAATATCTAGCAAACGCCACAAGCAATACTGTACTTCCACGGAAAAAAAATGAAGGCAGCTCCTGCTTGTGGCTCCCCACTGTGGGCAACGTGGCGGGGCAGCTGCCAATCACACACTAGACTAAGAAATTATAAATATCTCAAATATACAATGAAAATAGATCTGTACAGCACTGAGAATGAAAATAGCCCACGGGTCACTTTGGAATATGTTCGTCATTTAACAGAATTTACACCAACATTTACAGAGTAAATATACAATAGAAATAGAAACTATAGATTATTATGTATATATGTATACAGGTGAGAGAGCTGTTCTTCGCCTTTCTACCACCACTGCTGACACACCACAAGAAGAGGGAGGGGGACTGAGTGGATTGGTTGCTGGCTCGAAAGCGTTAGCTCAGGAGAGGGTGGGCGAGCTCTCTAGCTGGCATAAGTCAGCATTGTTTCATTAAAGTGGCTGGAACTACTTCACGCCAGCTAGGGATCTGGCCTCATTGACTCCAGTTGGAACTAGAGCTGATTGACATCAGCTGGGGATTGTTTGGGGGCAAACTGACTCCAATGGAACTATGACTGATTTACACCAGCTGGGGCTCTGGCCTTTAACTCCAATGGCATGACACCAGCAGGGGATCTGGCCCCATTAACTCTAATGGCGCGACACTGATTTGCACCAGCTCGTAGCCTGCTTTGGTGGCTCTGCAGACGCAGTCTGGGAAGGCTGCATCAGGTACAATGCTTGTGCTCCTTTGATAATCCCCTGCTTGGGATTCTGGGGCCCAATGGGAGCGAAAAGACCTGGAGGGGGAGAAAGAGAGGAAGTTTGGAAGGACCTGTCCCCAGTGGGCACATTATTCCGTGACTAAACAGGAGACAATTCCTTGGACTTTTCTGTAAAGCAGCTGATGCTGGGCCCTGGGGGAGGTGGACCCTGATCTGAAGAGGTGAGGCCATCCCTGTGTTCCTAAGCGTGGTGGGAAGGAGAGAGATTGGGACACAAAAGGATGGAGAGAGGGAGAGGGGTGGCTTTGATTCTAACTGCACATGGCTACCTGTCCCAGCAGAAACCCTCTACAAAGCTCCCCGGGTGACAGGGACTCCAAGCTGCAAGCAGAACGGACTCGGTTCTGATGCCATCAATACCCTGCTCTCCCCAAACTGCCTCTGACCTGCACTTCTGTCCCATCTGCTACTCTCCTCATCCTGCGGAGTGGGGTCAGATGACAGATTTGCAATTCCAGGCTGAGGTACTGCTCAGCTGAGTGATTCAAATGCCAAGCCTGATTCTCGCCTCAGTGCAAGTCAGGGGTAACGCTATGGAAATCCGTGGAGACGCCAGTGTAAATGAGAGCAGAAAAAAAGGGGGGTCCTGGTCACAGCTGGTGCAAATCACTGACGTCAAAATGAAATTTCCACCAGCAGGGGATCTGACTCTGTGTTTCTCCCATGAAGTTTGGAAAAGAATCAATTCCTAACCCTTCTGATTCCCACTTGGGTTTAAATTCTCTATTATCTGAGGTGGAAATTTCTTAGGGATGCTGGCGTCTATCAAGCGGCTAATGGATCCTTCCAGGGTCATCCTGCAGCTGCTCCATCCCCATCTCGAAGCAAATGCACCAGCTAGACAAAATCAGCCTCAGACGCAAAGAACTCGACTCTGCACAGGGCACATTCATCACTTTCACTCTGCTCCGAAGATTAGCGGGACCCATGTCGTGACTCCTAATGCATTGCCCAGGAAAACAAGGTGAATTGGGAGAAAGAGTATGGTGATGGTACAAAAGCCAGAGGAAGTGACACAAGTCTAGTGGCTTGTGGGAACCCAGTGGGTCCTACTGAGCAGAAGTGAAAGGGTGTTTGGGTGTAAACGGGCGGGGTTGGGCCTGATTTGCATCTCACGCTATCTTTTTTTAGTGTGTTTATCCTCACCCCCCTGCGAGGTAGAGCAGTGCTGTCACAGCTGGAGAACTGAAGCACAGGGAGACAAAGGCCCAGATCCCGAAACGTATTTTTGTTGATTGCAATGGGAGTTAGGGGCCCAGACAGGGCCGGATCTAGTGTTTTTGCAGCCCCAAGCAGGAAAAAAAAAAAAAAAGCCACGATCGTGATTGGTGGCAATTCAGCAGCAACTCTACTGCTGCTTCATTCTATGGCAGCAATTCGGTGGCAGGAGGTGGAGGTGCTGGAGGTGCTGCCCCTCTTCATTGGCCGCCCCAGGCATCTGCTTGCGAAGCTGGTGCCTGGAGCCAGCCCTGGGCCCAAATATCTTCCAGGATCAGGGCCTGGGGGACTTGCTCAAGGTCCCACAAGACGTCTGTGGCAGCGCAAGGAATGAAGGTCTGTCTCCCGCGCTGTAGGCTAACACCCTAACCCAGAGGCAGAGAAAGACTGCTTTGAATAGGGGTGGAGGGATGGGCGGGGGGCCAGTGAGCATGCAAAGCCAGTGTAACTTACCCTCCCTGGGGCAAGATCTCCAGCTGATGTAAACTGGAGCAAAGACTGTGAAATCAGTGGAGCTATACTACTTTACACCAGCATGGATTTGGCCCGTTGGACTCAATTCTGATCTCATCTACACCACTGGCATCAATGGAGTTACATCAAGATAAAACCACTGTCAGATCTGAATCAGGCCCGTCTGGCATTCTGTGCGGCCCTCATTCGACAAGGGGAGATCAGCCTGGCCTACGTGCTGGCATGAAATATCATCGAGCTGGAACTAAGTACAACAGGAGTAAGGAAGGGCAGGTTAAAAAACATACTTAGATGGATGGGAGATACTCACAATTATTTCCCCCACCCAAGCCCTAAATCTCATGGATGGGTGTGACAGACAGGGGCTCGCCACCAGACATGCCAAGACCTCGCACTAACTTACAGGAGCCTCCGTAACACACAGTGCACGCTGCAACCTACAAAGAGTCCTGTGGCACCTTATAGACCAACAGATGTATTGGAGCATAAGCTTTCGTGGGTGAATACCCACTTCGTCAGACGCATGCAATGGAAATTTCCAGAGGCAGGTATAAATATGCAATTTCCATTACACGCGTCTGACGAAGTGGGTATTCACCCACGGAAGCTCATGCTCCAATACATCTGTTAGTCTATCAGGTGCCACAGGACTCTTTGCTGCTTTTTACAGATCCAGACTAACACGGTTACCCCTCTGATACGCTGCAACCTACGTTTCCATCCCGCTGCAAACTCGGTATGAAGTCTCTGAGCCAACTACACCCCTGCTGTAAGGCCACTGACATCTACGGAGATACACCAGGGAGGAATTTGGACCCTTGCTTTTAGATGCATGAGGCTAGTAAACAGGAAGAAACACACACAGTCAGCTTCCATTACACCCAGATGACACCACTCTAAATAAGGGCAGAATTTAGATCATGGGACTCTATTTCCTACAAAAGCTAACCCAAGATTGTAATCAGAATCCAATAACCCCAGCTTCTCTCTACTCATCTCTGTATCTAGGAGGGCTAGGGTATATCATTCACCAGTCCAGGGGGCTTCTTTCACACCGTGCATTGAAAATGAAAATCCTGGGGCTGGAGCTTGCTCACAGTTACCCAGTTGCAAATCAGGAACGACTCCAGAGGTTACTCCTGATCTACACCGGTGTCACCCTGCTCAAATTCTGGCCTGTGGACATGGCACATGCTCACACACCTGAAATAGTGGTTGCACCGGAGGTCCTGTGCCACTTTGAATGGAGTAACACTGTATAATAAGTGGCTGTGCTCACTGCAGCTCAGTTTAGAAGGAGATCCCACCCCACCCTGACATGACTCCTGGACATATTTCCCATGTGCGTCTAACCAACATCCATTGTAACACAACAGATACCAAAGGGTCAGCTAGTTGCTGCCGCTCACTGTAAAGTGTTGTCCACTCAAGATGCGTCTGCGCTGGGTAAGAAATGTCCATTAAAGCTGAGCTCTTTGGGTGTCTCCAGAGCTACAAAACCAAAGGAGGTGCCACGACCACCAGCCCAGGTAAAACCCCATCAGGTGATGGCTGTCCAACGGGCTATGAACATGGGTGGTCAAATGTGATCAATGGAATATGAGCCATCTCTTCTCCTAACTAGGGGAAAACAAGAGGAGGGGGAAGAACTCCAGGTTAAAAGAGGAAATGTCTTTGGCTGTCACCTCATTTTGTATCCCTTCTCTGAACTTCTGATGCTTGGAAATCAAGAGATGCTTGGTTTGGTCTCCAATTTTCTATCTCTGGAAACACACTGATCAAATTTATTGCAGTGTCTTGTTTCGTTTTTTTTTTCCTCACAAGGGCAGCTGACACAGGATCCTGCCTTTTTTATTGGAATTGCTGAGAGGGAAATCCAGTGCCCTCCCACGATGCCTTCTTCCCAATCTTGCCCGGGAAATGACTGCTTACTTGCTAACATTCTAGGAAGGGTTTCTTCTTTTTTTCTTTTTGTTCCACAAATGGACAGGATCCATTCCCCAGTTGCCTCCTCTCCTAGCCACTGGGGGGTGGGGGCAGGGCAAGGGCTGGTGGGTGTCCATCACAGTTCAGATTCAGGGGTGCTGGCCAAGTGGTACCCACTCCCATAGCGTCCATTGGGTGCACTGCTTATCTCCATTGGGGAAGCGTTTCCCGGGCCCAGGTAGGAACGGTGCGTGGGCATCGGGGATGGAGTCTCACTGGGCACTTTGCTCAAGATGAAGCGAGTCTCATCATTGTCCTCTAGGTTGGAGATGTCCTTCATCATCCGGCCCTTCTTGTAGGTGACAGAGAGAGCGTTGGAGCCATCAGACACCAGATGGAACTGACGGAGGATGAAGACCACGGGCAGTGGGAGGGTGGCCAGGATGATGAGACAGATGAGGATGGCCATAGCCCATGCTGGGTAATAGAGAAACTTCTCCGCAGCCTGGAAGAGAAAGAGGCAGCTTCACTACAGTGGACATGAGTGTCTACACCTCCATGAAGGTACATGGGCAGATGACAGGAGGTTATCACTGTGGAGTTAAGTCAGGGTCATTGAGGTCTCGGTCCTCCAGGTCTTAGAGAGGACCAGGACATGGTGTATAGGGGAACTTAATAAAGGGAGGCAGGAGACCACTGTCTAGCTCTCTGCCAATTCACTTGATGTCTGAGTGAAGGGGGTACAGAGAGATCCATCTACTGTAGGTGTGCTTATTACGAAGGAAAACTTTCCCAGAGTCTGGTTGTCCCTCACCCATCATCTCCTGCCAATTGTGTGGTCTATATAAGAAGGAAAGGGCAGTTCAGAGCTTCAGGGATGGAGGTGGAGGTGGACAGGAAGTCAATTACTAAACATAGTGGAAGCAGAGAATTCCCAGCTGCTAACCTGGAACCAAACCTTCGCTCAGTGTTGACCCAGGCATTACGCAGGCAGACTTCCCACGAGGAAGGTAAAGACAGAGTGAAAACTGAATAAGGGCCTCAGGGCTGGAACTGTGGAGGAGAGGACTCACTAAAAGCTGGTGTTCCTGTACTCACCTCCTCTCTGATCCAAGCGCTGTAGCTCGGTGGGTTGACTCCCAGCTGGATGATGCTGGCTGTCATTAGCACAGCCATGCAGAGGGGAGAGATGTACTTCCAGGCGTAGAAGTAGAAGATGTACGGCCGGAAGCCCAGCATTTCTGTCAGTTCCTGCATGAACCTGGAGAGGAAGGAGAGGAAACCCAAATGGATGGAGCACAAGAGTCCTGCCTTCTCTTTTCCCGCCACTTCAGGTGGAAAACTCCTACTCAGTAACCGTCTCAGTGGACTAAGCATTGGGTGACCCTAGAAATGGTCAGAGGTCAGCTTAGATCCAGAGAAGGATCCAAAAGCTTCTCTTAGCTTTTTGAAGCTCTTGAAGCTGCAGAGCTGGCCTGGGAAAAGTCCACATGAGGGACTCCTGGAATTTCTCCTGGGTCTGGCGAGCCCCCAGACGCTCCCAGGAACAGCTACCTTGGGACTGCAGCATTCCTGATTCTGGACCCCTCTCAAATCCTCAAGTGAAGGGAAATGAAAAGCAATGAAGACAAGTGGAATCAAACATTTCAGACATGGTTTGATTCCAGGGTGGGGTTACGTTTTCCAAATTCTTAGCCGTCTGTACACTTAGACCAAGTTCTAGATCCCTTCTTTATATCCGGATTAAATGCTATGGCATGCCTTAAATGCAGAAGGACAGAGTCCACGATCATAATGGACCCTTTCTGGCCTATGGGCCAGATTCTCAGTTGCCCTGTGCCTTATGTGGTATTGTATATCAAACCACGGTGGGTGCAATACACGACCATTCCGATCTGTACTTCTTTTGCATGGGTGAAAATGACTCCACCAATTGCAGGCCCAGGGAGAATCTGGCCCTGTGAGCTCGTGACTATCTGTTGACCCCTCTAGGGTTAGATCTCCTTGATGGGACCTCTACAAATGCCTTCAGGACTGGCCCATGCTCTGGTCCTAGCCCTGGGATTAGACGGGTGGGAAATTGTTGATCCCTGCCTCAAGCTTTGCCTATCAATGCTCCTAACCTTGAGTTGCCACTTCAGGACAGAGATAGGTGGCTTGGCACTAACCACTATACCATTACATATTTGGAGCAAGGGGTTAAAGGAGAAAGCTTAGGAATCCAGCTGGACTAATAGAGGCAGCAGAGGTGTCATTATTGCCGTTGCATGAGTTCTTACTTCTTGGTACCATAAATCCAGGCCACGGCAATGTTCTCTAGGATCACCACGACCGTGAGCGGCAGCGTGGCAGAGTAATCATCAAACATGGTGACAAAGTAATTCCCCGAGTGCTGCACGAAGATCAAGCCTATCAGGAAGGCGACGATGCAACAGACAACTGCAAAAAGCACAAGGTCACTGTCAGCATAGCTCCTCCAGGGGAAGACGGAACTCAGGGTGGGGGAAGAATGGGGTTCTAATAACTACCCCAGCCTAAATTAATACATCCTCAAATCTACTGATGGAATAGTAAACAACAACAAGCATTCCTGAGCATCAGCAGGAGCGGCGCCAGGGTTTTTGGCGCCCTAGGCGGGGGTCCTTCTGCGCTCCTGGTCTTCGGGGCACTTCAGCGGTGGGTCCCGGAGCGAGTGAAGGACCCGCAGCAGAATTGCCGCCGAATACCTGGAGCGCGGAAGGACCCCCCACCGAATTGTCGCCAAGGGCGGCAAAATGCCGCCCCCCAAATCCTGGTGCCCTAGGCGACCACCTAGGTCGCCTAAATGGAAGCGCCGGCCCTGAGCATCGGTGAGTCTGGCAACCTGCTGAGACTGCTGTGGCTACAAACCTATGCTAATGCACCAGTCTCTACTGTTGCCTTGTCATCCTACTGTTTGCCTCTTTTGTCACCTGGGCCCTGATCCTGCAAAGTCTTATGTAAGTGCTTAACTTTCAGCTCTGGGACCAGTCCCATTGCAATCAGTTGCAGGAGGAGGAAGGATGGGTCAGTGGTTCTCAGAGAAAAATAGGAAGTTTATTATTATGATTTGCATTACAGCAGCAAGTAGGAGCCCCAGCCATGGTCAAGGTCCCATTGTGTGAGGCACCACACATACATATTGTGAGATAGCCCTGCCGTGAAGAATTTCTAAAAGACAAAGGGATGAAGGGAAACTGAGGCACAGAGCAACAACATGACTTGTCAACTGGCAAGAGTTAGTCAGTGGCAGAGCCAGGAATAGAACCCAGGTCTCCTGTGGCCCAGTCTAGTGCCCTCCCTACAATTTATCTCCCTCTGCCTTGGGATTGCTAGGGACAGCAGGTGCTGTGTTAATACTAAATCATTAAATGCATTGAGAAGAACTAGCGATGAACATATATGGCAGTGGTAGAAGGCACACTGTGTGTGTCCAAAACAGTCCAAAATGCCGAGGCCACTAAAGGTGCAGATCTGGATCTCAAACACCTCCAAAATTTTGGGTCTGGAGTTTCAGTTCTGGTCCATCTCTAGTTATGACATATGCTACTTCAATATTATTTGTAGTCACGGATCTACAGCCTGGCACTCCCAAGAGCAAAAGGAAGCAGGGTTCTTCCCACCTTCCAAAGGTTGTCATCTTTCCAACCCGCTCCCAGCAACTCAACAGCCAATCCAGTGCCTAGGTAACCTGGGCCTCACTTGATCCAGAGTTCCATTCCTCCCCCCCACCTCCCACATTCAGCCCCCTCCTCATCCAGGTTTTGCTCAGGATCCCTCTGGGAGCAAGCTCTGCTCCCCTGTTCCAGCTAACCTTAGGCCCTTCCTATAATGCAGACAGAGAGATGAGGTATCTGTGCACGCTCCTGGGACATCCTATGGTTCAGCCCTGCTGGTGGAGATGAGCTCTGACTGGGCCTCACAAGCCAGCCGATGCTGCAGTCTCCAATCCTCCTGCTTGAGTCACCGTGCCCACCCCAAGGAAATGGAGAACCCCTTGCCCCCAAGACAGTGCAGCCAGAAAGAACCTCACCTGTGAAAACTTCCTTCCGCACCTTGAAGGTGTCAATGATAGGGGTGGTGATACCCGCCATGGTCCCAATCATGCTGCCCAGCCCCAGGTTTATCAGCATCAGGAAGAACATCACAGACCAGAAAGGAGAAGCTGGGAAGTGGGTCATGGCTTCAGTGAAGGCGATGAAGGCCAGGCCGGTTCCCTGCACTGACTGCACGGGGAGAGAAGAGGGACAGTTGTGTCAGACTCGGGAGAGAAATACACTGGGGACATGTGCATAAAAACAGAAATGCATCAGCAAGCCCAACAGCCACACCTACACCTGAAAACCGCCCCCTGCCCCTGAGCTACCCCTAGCTCTGAAGCGACCATCCCCAGGCACCTTGTTGAGCTCATCCTCTAGCAGGCAGGGGTCCAAGCCCAGCTCCTTGAAGTGATCCTCCTTCACCGTCATGATCACTTGGTACATCTCGCTGTAGTCCTTGGCCGTGAGATGGGAGAAGTTCACATGGGGCGGGATGAGGTCATGGCTCAGAACGTGGGTGTTTAGGTAGCCCAGGATCTTCTCAGTGTTCCTATGGAGAGCAAAGCTGGAGTCACCCATGGAGCCCCAACCCTGCAATGGAGATGAGGTGGAATGTGATCGCCCCCTATGGGCCAGGCAGGGCACTGTATGTGGAGGCGGGACAGTGGGAGTAAAGCGAGGTATCAGCAGCAACTTTCTCCCGCAATGTAAGTGCGCTGGGAGGCAACCCTGCCATCAAAAGCACTGAGGGTGGCACACTCCCTCTCCTCCTGCATCCAGCGCTAGCCTCCATCTCTGTAGCACTTGCTGTGAGTACAAGGAGAAAAGCTGCCTTGGCTACCAACTCTAGACCATGATCTCCCTGGGATCAACAAGAGTCCGTGCAGCAGTCCCCAGATGCCAGCACGGCTCTAACACTTGCCCCTCAGGTTTATAACTTTGTCGTAGGTAGAGGCACTCATCCAGAGATCCAAAGGCACTGTAAACTTTTTAGAAACTAGATATAGTGCTCGCTTCACCCAGCACTGAAAGGCAGCCACTTCTGCGGTAGAGCGCAGCAGCTCTTTAACATCACATAGCTATGCACCAGTTGAGGACAGGAGGTGAAAGAGAATCCCATCTCCAACTGAAATTGGAGGAAGAATTTAGAATGTAATTAGCCAAGTTGGATTTGCCCACGACAGTCAGGCCAATACCTCCGCTTTAAGCTTGGATTTCCAAAGGGACGTAAGGTCTCATTAGAAGCTGGAGGGAACTGGGTACTTAGCGCATGACTCAGAGAAAGAGCACCCCGCAGTGAGTCATCAGCAATACCCTAGACATGGAGATCTCCCATTCAGGCCCAGTATAGCTGTTGAGATCAGCTGCACCAACCAGATATTATGGCTTCATTTATCCCTGTAACAATCTTTTCATCTCTGTTGGGTCATGAGTGGAAACTGAACTGGGAGCTCCTGGATCTACAAGCATGAGCTTTGAATGCACGCGCTAAAGGACTAGGGCCCAGATCCTCAATGGCATTTAGGCACCTAACTCCCACTGAAATCACCCTGTGGGGACCTGGGCCTAGAAGATACTGAATATGCATCCCCATTTGTGTGGGTTCACCCCCTGGGCAGGAGACCAAGGCAGGGGGAAGGGCCCTGGGAAATGAGAGGAATCCACACGTACTCCACCACACATTTCTCATTCATGATGTTGGCCTTGAACCCCAGCACGGCGAAGACCACCAGGGTGGCCAACACGGAGGTGAAGAAGTTGATGAAGGAGACGAGGGTGGCGTCGAAGTGGCAGTTATTGTCCTGCTTGTTGTAGCTGGAGAAAGCGATGACACCTCCAAAGCCCAGGCCCAGGGCGAAGAAGACCTGAGTGGCTGCCTCTCGCCACACCTGGGGGTCCAGCATCTTGTCAAGCTGGGAAGGGAGAAAAAGGGGGAGGAGCCTCGTGAGTCACCCCATCTCCTTCTTCACTCAGCCTGTCGGGTCCAGGGAAACCCAGCACACCTATCACTGGCACCAAGCCAGTGACGTCCCTTATGGTAATGGATGGGTGGAGGCTCAATATGTAGAACCTTGGGCTCCATGAGCTAGCTGGGCCATGGGGTCATATCCACTGCACCTTGGACTATACTTGATCAGGATTTTCACATATGCATATGGACTTAGAGAAGCAAAGAATATAATTCTCTCCCAAACAAACACCCCCTCTAATGAGGGTAGTGAGCCCATTGTGTGTCTGTAGCCTATTCCACCTGCAGACCTCTAAGAGTTAGGTGTCACCACCTCTAATTTACAGATGGGGAAACTGAGGCACTGAGAAGGGGGAATTGCCATACAGTGACCGAGATGGGAATAAGAACCCAGCTTGCTTGATGCCCGAGTATGTCTGTGCTTCACCCATGGGGCCAAAGCGCTTTTCATGGATTTCAAAGCCCTTTCAAAGCAAGTGTGATTAGCTTCCTTTCAGAGCTGGGGAAGCGACTGGCCCAGGGTCACACATTGAGTCAGCAGAGCTGGGAACAGCACCCAAGTCTCCTGACATTCACTCAGATCTCCCATCCACTAGACCGTCCTCTCCATGAGCTCCCTGTCTTTAATACTTCCCTTCCCCACTCGTATATAGTTACACCCAGGCATCCGCTTTCCTTGCACTCCGCAGCGAGCTCCAACCTTCCCATCAGGATCACTGGCTCCTAACTTGTCCCTTGATGACTATGCTGTGTTTGCTGCCTGGAGTGCTGCAGGTCCCCGCACTGTGTGGAGTGGGAGCTGGATGCTGAATTGCAGTGTGTTCATATATGCAAAGCAGCTGGAGGTTGCACAGAGCCATCTCTCTCTAGCTACTTTGAGCACACATCTCCCCTGGTGCCTGAGTACCTTAGGAGTGCCCTATGCATTAACAGTAATTGAGAGCTAATGCCTGTGTGATTAGCCCAATTTGTTTTAAATTCTGCCCCCATCACAGCTTCCTCTTTATAATAAAAGCCAGAGCTGTAGGACTGAAGCGTCTGGGTATCTCTCATCAAGCTATCATCATTAATAGCTTGCAACAGCTTTGTGGGCTGAGCTGATTCATCTGCATCTCAGCTTCATTAATTAATTAGCTAGTTAATTACTTGATACGTAACACTAATTGCTGCCTAGGTTTGTAAGTGTGGAGGTTTGTCTGCCAGCCAGCATCTGTCATAGAGGCAGCCCCATGAAGTTTTAAAATGTAGCCCACGTCAACAAGCACAGAGACTGCAGGTGCCAACCAGCAATGCCCCACCTTGAGCTAAGAGACCTGCCCCACATAGCATTGCATGCTGAGAGCTGTAGTTTCCTCTAGCTGCACCCCTACATTAAAGATACAGTCTGCCCCACTTGTGTAAGTTAGGTGTGGTCTTGGGGTTCCTGACTGTTTCAGTGGCACTGGGTTTAGGCACCCTGATCTCCTCTAGGGGGCGTGTGTAGCACTGATTGTATGTGCATATAGGGTTGTGTAAGGCTGTGTGCAGCTGCATTGCATGCATCTATTTGTGTGTGTGTGTGTACAGTTGTGCGTGTGAATCTGTTTCCTAGTGTGAACCAACTATATGTGTAAATGGGACTGGGTGTGTGCACAGGGCTGATTGTATGTGTGTAGATGTAGTTGTATGTATGTAGGTGTGATTTTGTGTATGTGTGTGCACCTGCCTATGGTTGATATCGGAAGCAGCCTGCTTCCTCCAGGAAAATGAAGGAGCAAGCCAGAAGGAATGGGAGCCTGTATCGTGATCATGGACCTCTGCCCCTATCTCCCATCCAAACTCATCGTGAAATCAGCAGGGCAAGCAGCCTTGGGAAATGGCCCTGTCCCTCTCCGATCAGGCAGAGGGGCTGTACAGCGAGCGCTGGTCACTTACCTTAGGAGTGAACATGTGCAGGATCCCATCTATCGCCCCCCTCAGGAGCAGCCCCCGCACCAGGAAGCAAAGGAGCACCACATAGGGGAAGAGAGAGCTGAAGTACATCACCTAGGAGAGAGAAGACCCAGCGTGACAAGGACCTGTGCACAGCTACCGCCTCATGACTGGCACTCCGGCAGGGCCCGTCCTCCGTTCCCCTCTGCACACAATCCCCTGATGGAAAAGGAGCAGGAGGGGGAGAGAATTTTACTTTGAAAGAGAAGCATTGAGCCTCTATAAGTCTGCATGAAACATGTTGCAGCATTAAGGGGCATTGTGCTGCTGGGAATATTGCCCTTCAACACCTGAACACCAGTTCTATCTGCCATGGCACAAGGGGGTGCTGTGCTGTTAGGGATGCTGCCCTCCATAGCCTGAACCTATCCCCTTTATGCTGTAGCATGGTGTAACAAGCCCCCAGTACAGTCTCTCAAAAAGATTTGAACCTACCATCTTTAGCACTGACCTTTACCACTGGAACAGCCTCCATTTGGTTGTAGCAGTAGTAGGCTGTTATCCTCCCTATGACCCAGCCACTAGGGAAGAGCGGGGATGCAACACATACTTGACTGGCACAAGGGGGCCTGTGTGGCTAATGCTGACTACCTGTGTAACCTGGGCCTATTTCTAGTGCTCAAGTGAGCATGCATGAACAGAGTCCAGTGCCTCACACTTAATCTGAGCAGGAAAGTTTGGCTGTTAATGCTCTGCTTTTGTTCTCCATTTGCTGCAGAGCATCTGGTGCCTCTTTGTATTGCTGGGATGGCAGCTTGGGGACTCTTTGCCCTGATGCTCTACAGCAGAGTTACGAGGACACAGTGTTCTGGCATCTCAGCTGGGATTTTCCCCTTCAGAACTCCCTCGCCTTGCTCAGCGATGAGACGCAGCCTTTTTCATAGCGCCAAATGTGAGCATCAGCTAAATGTTCATTGCAGCCCTTCTTCCCAAGCCTCTGATCCAGGCCTGGTTGGGTCTGGTGCCTACCAATTCCCATTGGTGCTGTCTGCCAACCCAGCAAGACAGGCTGGGCGTTGTGGCAGCTTCCTCGGAGCAGAGTTTCCTCAGCAAAGCCAAGGGCAACTAGCACAATAGGTCAAACCTCACTCTGGGCCCAAATCATCATACGTGGGTGCCCAATGGGTCATAGGCAGGTGCCTGGCCTGATTGTCCCAGGTGCAGAACAAGCACAAGCCCCCCTGAAGTCATAGGGACACAGGACTGGAAGGGACTTCCCAGGGCATCCATTCCAGTCCCCTGTTATCGTAGGCAACCCCATTCATAAAGCTCCACCTTAAATCCAGTATGGGTGTTGGCCCCACTACTCCTGTTGGAAGCCTGTTCCGAAACCTCACTCCTCTGATGGTTCTAATTCTAATCGCCAGCCTAGATTTATTCCTGGCCGGTTGATCACCATTTGTTCCTGGGCCAGCACGGTCCTTTAGCTTAAATAGCATTAGCCTTTCTCACAGCTGGTCAGTGGGGAGCGTCAGGTGGCCAGAACCTCAGAACATCAGCTCATTTCCATTAGGGGACCTACAGACTGAGATCTCGACATGGTGGCAGAAGTTAATACCCTGTCACACACCAGGGGTATCTGCAGAGGCCAGTCGTGATGGTTATATCAGCAGGGCCACCTTCCTAGCAGGAATAAACTCACTAGCTGTAGAAAACTCCTACCTCCAGGCACAAGCAGCTGCAGACATTCCTACCTTCTCAGACACTCCACAGCTACACTGCTACCCAGCTGCTCTTTTGCAGACACTCCCCAGCACTAGATGCATGTACTCCTTCTATCCTTGGTGCACGTAACGTCACTTCAGCCACTGGCAGGAAACAAGACTCGTGGCTCTGGCCCCTGCTGACCCTCACCTTCCCTGAAGACTGAATTCCTTTGATCACGGCCAATCCCACGACGCTCCAAGCCATCAGCAGGCACAGGGTCATCTTCCAGTTGAGCCCTCCGCTCTCTGAAATGGAGTTGGAAATCTCCAGAGCTTCCCGGTACCAGAAGTAGGTGGTAGCAGAGCTCTTCTCACATTCTGCCTCCACACCTGAAACAAACAAGGGACGTGAGAGTTTGGGTTGCTGGAAAGCACCCCCCTCCCTTGAGGGTAACGTCATTAAGGACCTGCCTAAGTCCCAGGGCAGCCAGCCGTAATTTACAAATGTCTGTAGGGCGCTCGGGGGGTTGAATCTTGGTTGATTTTTAATAGCAAAGAGGGGATAGAAAGATGCTAACAAATGAAAATAAGAAGTTAAATAAATGGTGCAATTTACACCTGCCATACAATAGTCCCAAGTATATCAGGGAGATGTTCAGATGTTACTAAAACGCTCTGTATTGGGCTCTCAGGAACCAGCTAGATGAACACTCCGAATGCAATTACCAGCTGCCAAATCCATCTGCAATCCCGATAGCAGGCATGCCACAGTGGCTGTCACCTTAGAGCAACCAGGCAAACATGTCCCAACACAACGTCGTGTCCCACCAGTGGGGAAATACCCACAAAGAGACAGCAAGTGTCCCATGCGTTGCCACATCCCAGCATCCCCTAACCATGAGCATCCCCATCCAGTGACAACTATTAGCAATGGAAACTACCCACAATCCTGGAAGCAACTCCCCAGATCCAATGCCTTATCCCAGCAGCTGGAACCATTTGCAACCCTAACAGCTCTTGTCCACGTCCTGTCTCTCAGCACCTGCCGAGCTGGAGAGACAACAAAATTACTCACCGGCCATTGTGCCATTTTTAATGATGGGGCACTCGCTCCAGGGGAGCGGATACTGGAAGGATTTAAAGAAGTAAAAGATGCTCCAGCCGATGATCACGTTATAATAGAGACCAACAAAGAAGCAGACCTAGGAGAGGGAAAATAACAGTGTTTAGATCCAGCATGGTGCATCCCTCATACAGACCTGACGCTGACCAGGAAACCCTGGGACAAGGCAACTGGGGTGATGAGATGTGGTAATCTGGGCCTGATCCCAAAGTCTAGTGATGTGAATAGAACAACTCCCATTGACTGCAATGGGCCAATGGATCAGGCCATTAGAATGTTCACTTCCAATGACCATGAGAGACCCAGAGCTTTACTAAGATAGACCTTCAGAAAAAGCAAATTTTAAGATTGAATTCCAATTCTTCAATCTCGTTCTTCAATCCAAGGTCTAACATGGTCCACTGTCTGGGAGCTGAAGCAAGACCAATTCAGATTAGAAACAAGGTGCATGTTTTTAACAGCGAAGGGAATTAATGACTGGAACAACTGGCCAGGAGCTGTGATGAATTCTCTGGCCCTGGCCATTTTGGAATCAGGATTGGATGTTTTTCTAAAAGATCTGCTCAAATTCAAACAGGAATTCATTCTGGGAAGTCTGATAGCCTGTATCATGCAGGCGGTCAGACCAGATGATTACAGTGGTCCCTTCTGGCTAGATAATCTATTCGTTGTCTCTTCCCTGAAGCGTCTGCAGTTTGTGCTGCGCAAGCTTATTAAGTACGTGTTGTTGTCTTTTGCTCTTTATGCAATAGAAACAACGTGGAGAAACCACACAGGCACAGCTGGGGCCCAAATAACTGTTTACTAACTATACACAGATAGGACGGGACTAATCACAGACACATTGCTGCTTGTTTCTAGTACTTTCTAAGACACAGAACACAGCGAGTGTCACTAGACAGTTGGCAAACTGTTTAAAGGGACACTACCTTATTTTCTTTATGCTACAATATGTGATCCAAGCAGGGAACAGGCCCAACCCCACCCAACCCATGTAACTAACAGACACACAGCAATCCTCGGTGAAAATTCTTGCTGCATTATCCTCAGTCCGAGCTTTATTCAGAGAAGAAATTAGGAGAGTATTTCATCTAAATTGATGTGATCCCTCAGCTGTCTGCTCGCAAGCTGGAAGCAAAGGTGACATTGGCTGAACGAAAGATTCATCATGAATGAATTGCTCAGCTGTAATTACATTCCAAACTGAATTCTGAATTGCCTGTGTAACCCACTAATCAGGATGTGTTGTGGGTGTCGTCCTCTGCACCCGATCTGCAGGGGACATGAGTCTGACACAAGTCTAATTTGAGAGGATAGCTTTTTAGCTAATGCTGTAAAGACTCATGTTTTCAGCTCCCGGTTCAATCTCTGGTGTTGACCAAGGTGGCAGCTGTCACGTGTTTTTCAGTGAAGTTGTTTTTGACATGTAGTAGCCAAAGCTAAGAAATGAAAAGTTAAGGAAGAAGCCAACAGCTCTGGGTTGCATGTCTGAGGCTGTGCCTGGATTAACAGTCTATACTGGTGTAATGGACATCACACTCTGATCTCAAACTCCTGCAAAACCCACAGGGAATTGCTTTTGATGGTAGTGCTGTGTGCGCTGGGAAAACCTGGAGCCAGGAGATAATGAGGCTAGAATGGGAGCCATTTATTACCACTTTACAATTGCACCTGCTGCAATGCACCACAACCAAATGCTCGGAGCTCACCTGCAAGGGACTATCTCTGCTAGTAGGGCAATCCAGGATGAACTCCCTCACCCCCGTCATGCCCTGGAACTAAGGTGATTATCTCTATCCATTCAGAGACTATCCAAGGGACTGATTCTGTGAGGTTCTGAGCAGCTCCTAATGTCCATAGGCTCCATTGAGGGCACTCAGTAGCTCTCAGGAGATGCCCAGCCCCTGGCTAGATCGGTCCCTGCTTGTGCTGAACTTTTCCTCTTAGAGGCCCAGGTGAGACTGCCATGTTGAGCCCAGGTGAAACTGACATGTTGATCCCAGGTGAGACTGCCACGTTGAGCTCAGGTGAGACTGCCATGTTGAGCTCAGACTGAGATGGAGTGTTGCACCCCATCACTCACTAGACCAATTATGCAAATGACATTGCACTTTAATTTCTATGTATAGGAATTACCTCCCCTGCTACCAAACTGCAGCCACCTCTGGGGTGGGACGTGGCAAGCTGTTCAACAGCACTCCTCACTGCCCAACAGGCCAGAGGTGAAGAATACGATATCCATTAGCTATGTAGTAGCCCACACTGGCATCTGAGCAGGACATTGGGGATAACACCCTGCCTCTTGCAATAAATGCTATGGGATTTTGATACAACCCTGGTTTTACATCTCAACATCCTCAGACAAGTACCTCTTCCCAGGCTCCAAGATGATTAAGGATGCTGCCATGGCAGCTGGAAGTCTGTCTTGCTATTGCTACAGTTACCCAGCTGTTTGTGGCCTGCAATGCCCTCTCTGTGACTGGACAGAGATCAACCCTCATCCCCTCCCACAACCACATATGGCACCGGGTGAAACTCATCTGTGCACTCACGAGACAGCTGGCGTATCCAATGCCCCCCAGGCGGGGGCAGATGTAATTCCACACTCCGATGCTGCCCCGGCGGATTCTCTGACCCACGGCCAGCTCCAGGAAGAAGAGAGGGAGCCCGATGATGATGAGCAGCACCAGGTATGGGACCAGGTAGGCACCTGGCAGGAGAAAAAAAGGCCATTACAGATCCCACCTGTGACTGTGAGAGCCAGGGTTCTTCCACGCAGTGGGACAGACATGGAGGGGGAGAGACAGGAGGACAATGGGGGATGAGAGAGAACAATCTCAACCGTGATGTCTCACCAGCCGCCTGTTCATTATAACCCAGAACCATCAGAGTCACCCCCTGCGCCTGTTGTTTTTCTTACACACTGACAGGTGCCTAGGATACTCGTGTGCAGAGGAAATAGACACAGAGACACACAAATGTTTACATGGACACCCCCCACACACATGATGGGACTGACTGACACAGTACACACGGACACAGGAGTGTACACACACATACACACACACTATTCTGGCACCTACAGACACTTGATTTATCCGCCTGCATTCACACTTGTGCTTGGCATAATCTCGCTGCTGCACTCGAGTGAGTAGCTCCTAAGAGGGGTAAAATGGCAACTCTCCAGGCTGGAATGGCTTTCAAGAGAAACCTCATTAATCTCTGTCTAACTGAGGAGACCGGAGCGAAATCAGCAGTTCAAGGAGTGTGACCAGATGACCACAAAGAACAAAATGACTCATGTTGGAGCTGCCTGCTGATAAATCACCCAGGCATTCTGGAAGGCTCACAGCAAAGAGGCCATTTTCCCAGCATATTTCTGATTCTTACTGCTTGGGAGGCTGTGGATATTTAGATGCAGATTTCTGATGCTGTTCTGGGACACCAAACAAGGACACTCATGCCTGGTTGGCAGGATGGCCTGGCTAGAAATAAATATATAGCGGCCTCGTGTCATTACCGACCCAAAGCACCTTCCGACAGCGAGCAGAGCCTCATCGTGTTACCAGCACACACCTACCGACTGTGCTTGTGCATCTTCCCCTCCCGGAAACCACAATGCATCACACTGAAGCCGCCCCTGCAGCTGATCCTGAGCGATGACAGCACAATTGCTTCTCCACCTCGCTGAGAGTCTCACCCTGCTCCCAATGCTAACCGTTATCCACCATAAAGCCATACGCAGGCCTGGATTAGCCGCTGTGCATTTGCACAGGGGTCCCCCCGCCCACTGGCACAAATCTGAGTGGCGCTGGAACCCTGTGCGCCCATTAAAATCTCTCTCACTCAAATTTGGTCTGACCATTCCCCACCCCTGTCCTGACAGAGGGGTAGTGGGGCCAAATCTGAGTGGTGCAGGGCCATGTGAGTGCTGGGCAGGCCATGGGAGCAACCGAAGCTGGGCAGCCAGGATCAGAAGCGACTATCCTAGCCCAGGATGGGAGAGGAGTGCTGCACTGGGGGGTGCTGGTGAATAGCTCCCTGGAAGATCCTAGGATGGGCAGCTGAGGGGGTGGGGGTGAGTTGCTGGTGGGCGATAGGAAGAGGGAGTGGGGGTGAGTAAGGGATATCAGGGGGCGGTGGGGCATGGGGATAGGATGTTGGGGCCGAGTGGGGCATGTGGGCAGCTGTGGCCAGTGGGGGCCGAGGTGTTGGGGGCTGCGGTGAGTGGGATATACATCAGAGCAGTTGGGATGTGTGGGGGGATGGGGGGCTGTCAGGATAAGTGGGGGCTGATGGAGGGTTTTTTGGGGTATATGTGAAATAGAAGGGGCATTCTGGAGTCTGTGGGGTGGGATAGGAGAGCATTCTGGGGGGCTGTCAGGAGTGAGGACGGGGGAAATTCTGGGGTCTGTTGGGGGTGGGAGGGGCATTTGGGTTTTGGTTTGTTGTCTATGTGGGGTGAGGGTAGGAGGTATTCCAGGGTCTGTGTGTGGTTGGAGAGGCATTTGGGGGTTTGTTAGGGATAGGGACGTGTGGGGTAGGGTTGGGGGACATTCTGGGGTCCATGTGGGGTGGAGTACATATGGAGCGTGCACTTTAAGAAAGGAGGGGCAGCTTCCATAGTGCACAGGGCCCCCAAATTCTTTAATCTGGGACTGCCTGCACTCACACTACAGTCTAGCTCTGCTGTTGGCTGCAACATGTCCTCAGGTTACCACTGCACCTGAGAGAGCTTTCCCGTCACATCAGCCCAAATCACAGAACCCTGCCTTATCATTGGCACAAATGGCCACATGCACTCAGTGGGACAACATCAGCCGGTGGCCAAATGACAACATCTCTCTGATCTTAGGACAAAGGCACTTACAGAACTCAGATACTACAGTGATTAGCAGTGACAAAGGCTTTAGAAATACAGAAGGGGTGCGGCGGAGGGGGGGGAGTCTATGAACTGATAGGGAGAGAGAAAGAGAATCAGCAGAGTCCTGTGGCACCTTATAGACTAACAGACATACTGGATCATAAGCTTTCATGGGTGAATACCCACTTCATCGGATGCATCATAAACAGAAAACAACTCCAGTACATGCACCCAAGATGGTAACTTCCTCTCATCAATGATATTAAGGCTTCCTACTTGCATAGTCCCTTTCATCCAAGGATCTCAAAGCACTTTACAAAGGTGGGTGAACTTTACTATCCAGTTCCCATTTCAATCAGAGCCACCCAGAGCTGCCGGATTTCATTATCAACGCTAAACACAGCTTAATGCATCGGTCATAACCTTACTGGGCCAGATCCTCAGCTGTTGCAAATAGACATATTCCATTAACACCACTTGATGATAGGGTCTATTATTTCTAGTGCAAACCTAGTCTATGCCCTTGCTGCTATAACCTCATCCCATGGTAAAGCTAAAGCAGCTCACTTATCACCCTTTTAGCTACTCAGAACCGCTTGCATTCAAGACAAGTCCACCTCACCACACAGTCCGTCACAGCATCCCCTAGTACAAACCTGCCTCTTGTATCCAGGAGTATAGTACTCTGCTTTCTCAGAAGTTTGCACAGGCCATTGCCTGCACCAAAACGCACACGTGTACATGTCTAATTTGCATGTGACATTGCTCCGATCATGATCGTAACCGTGGCAATTGCACATGCCAATCAGGCAAACACATTGCATCATTGTGTGTGTTCTTTCAGTTGAGCACACAGAGTTCTGAAGATCTGGGCCAATATCACTCTGTTACCAATACAAAACTGTTCTATGCAACATATGCACACTTGGTTACCAGGATAAAATGCAGTTTGCTGCCCCCACACATCAGAACGTTTCCAACACATACCCTCTCGTTGTACCAAGGAGCATGCCCACCACACACCGGCTCTCTGCATCCATTGCTCTCACATCATCCTTTGGCTAACAGGACCCAATGGCAAGCAGCTAACCTGCACGCTGGCCCAAATCAGATGGGTACTTAAGGACATAATGATAATAAATAATATTTTATTGGAATATAATGCAGCTGCATTCCCATCATATACCCTGTAAGTACCTTGCTTTGGCTGGGGAAACCAAAGCTACAACTAGCAAGCCAAAACTTTCCGACTCTCAAGCAATCTCAGAGATCTTCACCATGATTAGGAAACTCTGGACATTGGCCCATGCCTGAAAATCCTTCAGCTAAACATTGAAGGTCTCTCAGCTAGTAAACCTTCCATTCTTCAGCCCCCCACCTCCAAACAGAACATGGAAGAAATCTGCGTTGAGGAGACACATGTCGACTCCAATCAGCCAACCACCTGAATGTCAAAGGTTATGACCTTGTGCCATACTTTTTGCATTGCAAACATGGCTGTGCTACCTGTGTTGGAGCAGATCTTGTCGACACAGAACCGCACCCATCAAATTCAGACCTCTGGGACATTGTAAGAACTGGTCATTTCAGAGAGGCAAATGCGTACCAGCCTCCTAACCAATCCTGGCATACCCAAATATTCTTTATAAACTCCCACACCCTGTCATTTATGTTGGAGATCTGAATAGTCACCACATCAGTTGGGGATACAGGGGGTCAGATCAAAACAGAGTTGACCTTTTGGATCCGGCTTCACTCCATGACCTTCACCTTATCCTGGCCAGACTAATGAGGTATTGTTCATTCTGCCAAGTGGAAGCAAAACTACTCCCCTCCCCTCCCCTGAACCACCAGCACAATCAATCATCCACATCAAGTTATAAGCCAGTGTACTGAACAACTTCTCACCTAGTCAACACCGTCTGACTTTTGCCACAGCTGGAATAACCAGAGCCTCGCTGGAACTGGCCCAGCTTTCCATGTTTCACGGCCCGCCACATCGCTTGGAACGTCTCCAGCGAAGAAGCTGACACACAGTTCTCAAAAGCCATTTACAGAGCTGTCTCCAAGTCAGTCCCAAGAGGCTATCAGACCTACACCCCTGCCTAGATGAGGAGCGTGCAGAACTCCTCAAGCAATGTGCAGAAAGTGGCCACCCAAAGCACCACTCAACCTTTTAGATATTTCTAGAAGAGCAAGATGGGATCAGGCTGCCACAGAACTAAACATGCTAAGATCCAACTGCAAAGCCTGGGCACTAATCAGAAAATTTGGTGCAATTCAGGAGCTTCCAGCATGGGGCTATCCCCCAGCATCTTCCTCTTGCATTGCTACCCACCGATAAAGGACAAGAAGCTTGAAGGAGAGGTGAAGAAGAAATGGTGACAATACAAACAGCTCATACCTGAAACCAAAGAAGATTTCCAGCCTTTCACCACAGATGAACCAGAGAAGTGATCAAAACACTGAAAATGGGGAAAGCCTATGGGCTTGCTCATCTCTCCCCTAAATTCCTGAAGAACCTAGGACAAGCTAGCAGGCCATGGCCAGCCATCTTTCTATCTCAAGTCATCCAGAAGAATAAAATACCCAAGAGCTGGTTTAGAGTAAAGTAATAGCCTTGCCGAAAGCAGAGCGAGACCACTCACTTGTAACTAGGGACTGCCCCCTCACTTAGCTAAGCTGTGTATAAAAATGACTGGAAAGGCTAGGCCTGCTGAGACTTAGTGGTCCCCTGAGTGTAGAGCAAGCCAGGTTCACACCAAACTGCAGGACCTGTGATCAAGGGCTGGCACGCACAGCCTGCACTGAAAGTGGTTTCCAGCCCAGGCAGAAGACAGGTACAGTATCCCTCGATCGCACTGCTGCACAGGGCACAACCCGGCATACGGGCCGGCTGCACAGACTGTCTTTGGCCTTGCCAAAGTGGGTTGTTGTGGCTGTGGAATTGTTGCTGAGAGGCTCCTGGTTCCAAGTTTCACTTGGGCAAAAACACAGCTCCTGGAGGCCCCAGAACAGCCGTCTATCTCAGGGATCAGAGAGTCACCATAGTATTAACTGACTATTCTTACTCAGAGTCACCATGGTAACCACTTATCTAGAACCCTGAAAATGAAGATGGTACATTACAGAGGCTGAACAGGGCAGTATTAACTGACTATTCTTAATATTAACTAGTTAATATGTAATACTTAGTATTAACTAGTATTAATTAGCTAATAGCATTCACTGACTATTCTTATTCAGAATCACCATCGTAACCACTTATCTAAAACTCTGAAAATGAAGATGGTGCATTACGGAGGCTGAGAAGGACAGGTCCCCTCTCTGAAGAGCTTATAGTCAAAGGCTCCATTCCTGCAAAGACACATGCCTAACTTTCTGCACTGAAACAGTACTGCTTGCACTGTGTATAGTTCAGCATACATAGGACTGGGGCTTAGCCAAACTGACCTGTCGTAGGCACTTGCCTGGCCCTCATCATCGTTAACGGACTGAGCCTCATGACCCTCTTGTGAGGCTATTATCCCGTTGTGCAGATGGGGAGCGGAGGCACAGAGAGACACTAAGTGACTGACCCAAGGCCACACAGGAAGTCCATGTCAGAGCAGGGATTTGAATCCAGGCCTTCCACTAACCACTGGACTATCCTTCCTCTCTAGGGGACAGAATGTATAAATATATGAAGGAAGGAGCTGGAAGAGGGGTAGGGAAAATTGAGATGAATGACAGGACCACAGACAGTGGATATGGGAGTAAGGAGAAGAGACAGCAAAGATGAGACAAAGTGAGGATGGGGAATGTGAATGGGCCATGGGCCAGATATTCAGGTAGTGTAAATTTAAGGAAACATTAATTCATTAGAGACCCCCTCCAAATTGCTGGGAGATGGGTCAATGCTATTATACCCATTGTGCCAATGGGGAAACTGAGGCACAAAGTGGTTACGTGACTTGCTTTAGATGATGTAGCCAGGAAATGCCAGTTTTTGGAATACAGCCAGGAATCCTGCCCCCACAGTCATGGGTCACACTCTGATCTCCCTTACAGTGGTGTAAATCGAGAGGTTCTCCATGGAAGTCACAAGGCCAGATCCTCAGTGGGTATAGATCAGCGTAGCTCCATTGGAATCAATGAGAATGGAAAATCTGGCCCAATAATTACATTCAACCTCCTCCTTATTACCAGTACAAACCCACTCAATGCAACCAATGCATATCACTGCAGATGCAATGCATGCATATCAGTGGGTACACAACGTAACCCGTGCATACATATTAGTGTGCATGCAATGCAACCCTTGCATGCATATCAGTGAGGAGGCAATGCAGCCTGTCTACACTTATCAGTGCATATGCAATGCAGTGCAAGCCATGCAGGCCTATCAGAGTATTCTCTTTGATCCAAATTAGGTCACTGTTTGCTATGTATGTGGGATCACAAGGGGAATCAGGTGATGGAGAAGTGCTGGCACACTGGAGCTGGCCTGAGATGCTCTCCATCCAATTTGGGATCGAAAGGTGAAGGGCGCGTGAGCAGACCCGGAGTGCGAAGTGCTCACTGTACAAGTTCAGCTAGAAGGATGACTCATCACCGAGATGACACTAGAGACATTTTAATTATTGAGATTACTGCAGCCTTTGCAGCTGAGGAGATGCTGAATTATGCAGTGTTGGGAATAAGGACAACAGGGAGAAGGGGGAGCGTCAGAATAGGCTCCCCAGCTTGGTGACTTGCAAGGGGGTGGGTGAACTGTGATGGAAATCAGAGTTTGGGTCCTGCTGCCTGAATTCCAAACCAGGGAATTTAGCTCTGATGGAGCATCTGAATGTGAGCTCTGGAGATGGGCTACCACCATTCTGCTGCAGCTTCCTTCCACAGCCTGAAAGGTTATCACTGCAGCACAGAGACACTGAATGGCTGATCTTCCAAGAGGCTCTGCAACCTTCTACAGTAGAGCCTCAGAGTAGCGAACACCAGAGTTACAAACTGACTCATCAACCAGACACCTTATTTGGAACCGGAAGTACACACACAGGCAGCAGCAGAGACCAAAAAAATAAAAAAAGCCAATGCAACACAGTTCTGTGTTAAACGTAAAGCACTAAAAACAGTCCAGGGAAAGCAGCATGTTTCCTCTGCACAGAGAAAGTTCTGAAGCTGTATAAAGTCAATGTTCAGTTGTAAACTTTTGAATGAACATCCAGAAGGTTTTGTTCAGAGTTAGGAACAAGCTCCATTCCCGAGGTGTTCGTAACTCTGAGATTCTACTGTATTGACTTCGTTAGGTGCTGTGGGTGCTCGGCACTGCAGCAAACTGGGCCCTAAGGGCTAACCCAGCGGGCTTGATACTGCCCTTTGACATTAGTGGGGATCGTGCGAGGTTATCTGAGAGCAGAATCTGGTCTGCGTGATTAGGGACGGGGCTGGGTGGAGGGGCTTGGACTGGGAAGGGTGAGGAGAGGCCTATCTAAATCATGGATATATTTTGCCTGTCAATATGTAAAATTGTAGCAATTATCAACTGAGGATCTCAAAGCACTTTAGAAACATTAGCTAATGAAGCATCGTCACAGGCTCCTCTGAGATAGGTCACTCTTATGATCCTCATTTTGCAAACTGGGAAAACTGAGGCACAGAGTGGTTAGGTGACTTGCCCAAGGTCACAGAGCAAGGCAATCGTAGAGCTGGGGATAGCAGCCAGGAATGCTGTCTCCCCGTCACTGCTCTGTTCACTAGACTACATTCTCTAAGCCGGATTCTGATTGTATGTGTGCTGGTGTAAATCAGGAGTAACTCCACTAAAGTAAATGCAATGGTATTGGTGTGAAACCAGCCTGAGAAGAAAATCAATTCTCCCAATTGCATAAAAACAAAATTCAGGTGTCTGTTTCCTTGTACAGCAGTCACCATTAAAATGCCAGCGTTCACCTACACTGTGATGTCTGACGTCACTGCAATGAGGCCTTGTTCTACCCCCGCAAAGAACAATGGCACAATAATGTGCTCATAACTGTGAATAAATGCTAATACTTTCTAATGGGTATAGATAGATAGATGTGGTGTAAGGGGATAGATAGATAGATAGATAGATAGATAGATAGATAGATAGATAGATAGATAGATAGATAGATAGATAGATAGATGTGGTGTATGGGGATAGACAGATAGATAGATATTCACTTGGTGTTGATTTCAATGGATCGATCTAGGCTGGTTTACATCATTTGAGGAGCTGACCTCATAGGTTGACCTGATTCAAAAATCAAATGCAATTTGCTTTCCTGTAATATGGAGTGTAGAGATGAGCATATGATTGATTTTTTGGTTCTCTGGAAATTTTGGAGAAAAAAAGTTTCATGTCAACCTGAAAACAAATATTTTCTAACTTTTCAGCCAATAGAACAGTCAAAAAATGTAATTTCAGGTTAAACAAAAAGTTTAGTTTCATTTTAATGCTTTTTATAATAAAATTAAAGAAAATTTTAAAAGAAAAAAAATTGTTCCAATCTGGAAAAAAAAATCAAAACATTTTTTCAGTTTCTGGATTTTTTTTTTCAAACAAACAGGTCAGTAAAATGGACACAAATTCACTAGAAGTTTCTGTATCACTGAATCTGAAGTCTCCACCCACCCACTCCTGAAAAACAGTTTCGGACAAATAGTGGCACAGCCTTCAACTCCTAGCAGGCTAGGGGAGGAGGTCAACTGAGCTAAGTCTGCACTGCAGTGAAAAACCCGCAGAGCCCGGGTCAGCTGATTCAGGCTCTCAGGGCTGTGGGGCTGTAAAATTGCCGTGAAGGGTTCAGACTCAGGCTCTGAGACCCCCCCCCAATCTGATGGGGGGAGAGGCCAGGCTCCAACCCGAGTCGGAACATCTACACTCCAATTTTACACCCCTACAAGCCTGAGCCCCTCTGAGTTAGCTGACCCGGGCCAACCACAGCCGTGCCAGGGGTCTTTTGTCACAGTGTAGACGTAACCCATATGCATTCCAAGCATCCAGATAGTGCATGTGGGTTAATCCTGCCCTTGGCTATGCATTCCCACCTGCTACAGATTTCAGCAGAAGCTGGATGTGTGCAGGAACTGGCCCCTTCTCTATCCCAGTGGGGTTGTGTTGTAGTGAGCCGGCTGCGCCCATGCCCGTGGTCTCTTACCTCCGCCGTTTTTTTGACACAAGTATGGAAACCGCCAGACGTTCCCCAGCCCCACCGAGTACCCGATCTGGGCCAGGATGTACTGCAGTTTGCTGTTCCATGCTGGCCGCTTCTCAGAGTCCAAATCTTCCTCCACATCCTTCTGCTTGTCCCAGGCCTCACCCGTCACGTTCAAGACGCTGCGCTTGTAGTCCACGGGCTCCTCATGGGCCAGCAGGTCGGCCACCGATTCAGTGACATGCTCGCTGCTGTGCTCTCGCTGCGTCACTTTGCTGTTCTTAGGCATTGAGGGTTTGCTGGCTCTGCAGCCCCACACGTCAGGATAGGATGAAAGGGGGACGGCAGGAGAGGCAGGCTCTAGCTTTGGAGATCAGCCCCCTCAGCTCCAGTTCATCAGCGGGACCTGCAAAATAGACACGCCAATGGGCAATGAAAGCAAACGGTCTGTTGGACTTTGCTGTGATGGGAGATGCACACCTGACTCAGGGGGTGGGGAGGCGGATCACCTAGTTTGGGGAGGGGTTTCACTTGGGTTAGATGGGACTGCTGGTGGCCTCCGAGCCGGTGTGATAGCCAGAGGCCAGATGGCCTAGCCAGAGGCTTCAGGCATCTCACGGCATCGGGACCATCACCTGGTCCAGATGGGATGGCTAGGGCCTTCAGTGCTAGTGGGGACCTGCACCTACTCTAGTTGCACTGAGATATGACCCACCCCTTCCTCCATTTATATCCCCACAGACTCCTGCTCCATCTGATTCCATGATATTCGGTCTGCAGCCACCGACTGCCTCCTGCGAGGCCTGACGGGCATATCCAAGGGTGACATGATCCCTGCTTTCCTCCAGTGACCCCCGTTCCCATGGCTGCTTCCTGGCCAGCACCTTCCACATCCTGCTTGGGTTAGAGCCACAGATGGGCATGGAAAATATTGTTCAAGACAAGAACAGGCATCAGCTGTGTTCGTTTGACAGCGACAACAGCCAGAGTTCTCGCTCTCTGCTGACGTTATCAGAGCAATTGAAATAGCCAGGAAGCCCGTAGCTAATTTTTCCAAGGCAGTTTTACAGCAGATAATGTCTACAGATCATAAGCACGGTGTACAGAGCCATCACTTGTGCCTTCCCCTTCGCATTGCAAAGTTGCTGCTGCTGAACATAGGATCACATCCTCAGCTACTGCAAATCAGCATAGTCCCATTGACTTGGATGCTGCTCCAGCAACCTACATCACTGGGAATCTGGCCCATTTCAAAGATCTGTGGCAAAAGCATCATTTGAAAGTGTTTCTTAATTAAAATGATGAGGGGGAAAGATTTTTCAAAGCAGTTTTCACCGATGTATTTCCAGGGCAGTAATGACTGTCTGGTGGAATTGTACTATTACAGGAAATGCCGTCTTTTGAACTAACCTGCATTCAGCATATTCTGCATTGCACAGGGACCTGATCCCATACCTGTCTTACATGGAGGATTTGCATGATGACAGCATCTAGACACCTTGGTTAGGATCACAGCCCAGGGTGCTAGGTGCTGCACGTACACAAAGGGAGAGGTGGGCCCCGACTCCAGAAGCTCACAGTCCAAATAGACAAGGCGGACAAGAGGCAGAGAAAGTGGAAGTGACGTGTCCAAGGTCATCCAGCAGGTCAGCGACTGAGCCCAGAATAGCACCCAGGGCTCGAGTCCCACTCCAGTGCCCTAGACAATAGCAGAGCTAGGTTTTGCAGCTAGGGGTGGCGATGGGTCCTTGGTGGTGGGCTGGAGAATGAGCCCACTCTACAGTCACCCAGCAGCAGCAGCTCCTGTCCTGGTGCACAGAGCTGCAGTGCTATTCAGTTGTGGCCCATCACGATGACGGGGCAGCTGACCCAAATTTGAGTGGATGCCGTTGCAACCTGGTCACAGGGTTGCAGTACCATACAACCCTACTGCCATCTCACCTGGAGAGGGGAGCTGGGACCAGCCTTGCAGGATGGGAGCTGCCACGGCCGGGTGAGTGCTGCATGGACTCGCTCTCCAACCCTGCCTTGGCTACAGGAACACACTGCCCGTGGTACCCACACACACCACACCCTACTGCCACCCTTATTCATGCTGGGCCAGGTCCTCAACTGGTGGAAACTGGTGTAACTCCACTGAAGTCAATGGAGCAAGACCGATTTACACCAGCTGAGGATCTGGCCTGTTCAGCAGTAACTTAGGGTTCAGTCCTGCCCATCCTGAAATCAGTGGCAAAACCCCCATTCATTTTAAGAGGGTGGGATTGGGCCCTCCCTCAGTGATTTTCCCCAATGAAATAAATAGGATTTGTTGCATAGGAAAGTCCTGTTCAACGTGATCATGAGCAAGAACCTAATCTTTAATAGCTGTCCAGGCTCATCTCCTGCCACCAATGTTCATGTAGCAGGTGTTTTCCAAGAGCTTCCGTGCATGTCATGGGCCAGATCCTCAGCTGGGAGAAGCCAACAGAGTTCATGAGACGTCATCTCTTCCAACTGTGCTACCAACTCCTGAAGAGGATCCTCAGCCAGAAGCTGGCAGCCAGACTCCGAGCTGATGTCAAGGTAATAAATCTGTGCTCTGATCCAGTGACCTGTCCTTAAAACGCTTTAGGACTGTCATAAACAGATAAGTAAGAGTTAATAGAACAAAAGTGCTTCATATCTCTTTGCCTGGGAAGGGTTAACAAGAACAGTGAGCCTGGCTGTCACCTGACCAGGGGACCAATCAAAGGACAGGATACTTTCAAATCTTGAGGGAGGGAACTTTTGTGTGTGCTGTTAGTGTTTTGGTTGTTGTTCACTCTGGGGGCTCAGAGGGACCAGACGTGCAACCAGGTTTCTCTCCAATCTCTCCGATACAGGCTCTTATAAGTTCAGAATAGTGAGTACTAGGCAGATAAAGCGAGTTAGGCTTATGGTTGTTTTCTTTATTTGCAAATGTGTATTTGGTTGGAGGGAGTTCAAATTGGTATTTTGCTGAAAGGATTTTAATTTGTACTTGTATGCTTAGCCTGGGAGGGTATTCCCAGTGTCTATAGCTGAAAGACCCTGTATCTATTCCATTTTTTTAAATTTACAAAGATAATTTTTGTTTTTTCTTTCTTTAATTAAAAGTTTTTCTTGTTTTAGAACCTGATTTTTTTTATTCTGCTGAGACCCCAGGGGACTGGGTCTGGATCCACCAGGGAATTGGTGGGGAGAAAGGAGGGAAGGGGGAGAGAGAGGCTAATTTCTCTCTGTGTTAGGATTACTTTCTCTCTCAGGGAGAGTCTGGGAGGGGGAAAGAGAAGGAGGGAGGAAGGTGGATTTTCCTCTCTGTTCTAAGATTCAAGGAGTTTGAATCACAACGATCTTCCAGGGTAACCCAGGGAGGGGAAGCCTGGGAGAGGCAACGGTGGGGGAAAGGGTTTACTTTCCTTGTTTTAAGATCCAGAGGATCTGGGTCTTGGGGGTCCCCAGGCAAGGTTTTGGGGGGACCAGAGTGTACCAGGCAAGAAGGATGTTAACTATTCAAAGTTTAGTTCCTTTTTCTCAGCCTCTCTTTTGGTTTTCTTCTTAAAAGCAAGCAAGCGAGCAATTTTCTTGAAAAAAGAAAAACACTTTCCAAAGAGCCCATGTTCTTTCTAATATTGCAGGGGGCTTTACATCTTCCCCTGAAGCAGCTGGTGCTAGACCCCGCACTTTCACCAGTTTTACAACAGAATATTTCCACTGACATCAAGGGAGTCTCTCCTGATTTACATCACAGGAGTTAGAGGGAAATCAGGCCCAGTGGAGTTACTCTTGACTGACACCGGGGTGACTGAGAAGAGAAAATGAAAACCGCAGAGAGTCAATACACAACAAGAAACACTAATGTTTTCTGGCACTGACATAGAAGATGTCGGCACTTCACATATCTTGACAGCATTATAAGCAGATCAGGAGGAACAGATGAAGACATTAAAGCCAGCATAGCAAAAGTCAACCTGGAGAAATGGAAATCTTACCCTCCACACTAAACTTTGAATAGTTAACATCCTTGTTAAGTCTGTCATGCTATATTGTGCTGAAACATGGAGACTTATTAAGATCTTACCAGCTAAACTCTGAGTTTTTATAAACAGCTGCCTCAGACAAATCCTCAACCTCAGGTAAGCAGGAAAAAAAGTCATCACAAATGAAGAACTTTGGAGGAGGACAAAGCAGAAACTGATAGGCCAGGAAATTGAATGAAAACAGAGGTGGCTAGAACACACATGGAGGAATGACCCACACCACATAACAAGACAGGTGCTGGGCTGGAATTCCTGGGCAAGAGGCAACAAGGTAGACCAAGAACAACTGGGAAACACAACAGGAGCAGAACTGAGAGTCGCCCCGACGGCATGGGAAGAAGCTAAGACCGCGGCAAGAGATCATCAAAGCTGGAAGGCAGGGGGAAGGCACTGTGCTCCACATGGAATAAAGAGGCATGAGTAAGTCAAGAACTAAATAAGGAGTAAGAAAGTCAAGACTGAGAAGAGAATGAAGCCCAATGGAATTACTCCTGATTTACAATGGGGTGAGAGAGAGAGAAACAAAGTCTTTTGTTTGCTTACAGATCTGTAAATGTCAACTCTATGGAGCTATATCAGTAATAACAACCACTTTTCCTCTCCTCCTTTCTGTTTATTCTGCCTTCTCTCCTTTTCTTCCACTGCAAAAGTGTGAGGGGCCAGGGGGATACCTCCTGCGTCTGCAGTTTTCTCCCGGGTCCATTTGCCCCTATGCCCACTCCTGATCCACTGACAATCACTATATAGCACAATACCATTTCTGCATCCCCTTTGGGCTTTGCATTCTCTGCACTGCTATTCCTTGTGGCCTTTCTCCTGGGAACCCTCTTCCCAGCCTTGGGGCTTTTTCACAGGGTTTACGCCAGAAGGGATCATTCGATTCCCTAGTCCAGTGATTCTCAAACGTTTGCATTAGTGACCCCTTTCACACAGCAAGCCTCTGAATGTGACCCCCCCTTATAAATTAAAAGCACACATTTTTATATTAAACACTTACAATGCTGGTTTGAGGGTGGAGGCTGACAGCTTGCGACCCCCACGTAAGAACCTCATGATCCTCAGTTTGAGAATCCCGGATCTAGTCTGACCTCTTGTACAGCACAGGTCATTTCCCCCAGTGACCCCTGTATTGAGCCCAGTACTTGTGTTAGGCTAAAGCATCTCTTCCAGAAAGACATCCAAGCTCACTCTGAAGCTATCAGGAGATGGAGATTCCACCCAGGGAGCTTGTTCCAATGGTTAATCACCCCCACTGTTAAAAATCTGTGTGTCATTTCCAGATGGATTTTGTCTGGTTCAGCATCCAGCCACTGGTTCTTTCTCCCTGTGCTATCCAGCTCCCCTTGCCAGTATAACTGGGTCAGGCAGCAACCCCTCTGGTCAGCCGGCCTCCCTCCCCTGGGTCACATAACCAACCTCCACATCAGTTCCTGGGCGCAGCTCTTGCTCTTCCTCTACAATGAGCAGGTCCTTTTAGAAAGGGGCCATGAAGTAAGGTCATTGGCTCATGGAATATCCATCACAAGAGCAATCGGATTTATAGCAGCCTCCATGCTGGTGAGTCCACAGAAAGATTTAATCAGAGCAATCAGCAATGCATTAGACCCGGCTTACAATTCATTACCCAACAACTGGGGGGAAAATCAGACAGGAGCCTGGGCTCACAGCCTGCTGTATTTCTCAGAAGCCTGGACAACGGCTGGCAAAACGAACAGCCCAAGTTCATTCTCGGGCTGCTAAAATCCAGAAATAAGATGGTGAATAACCCCTGAAAGAGGTCTAACAAACAGGCCACTAGATTGGGCAGCAAGAGATCTGGGTTCTAATCCAATCTCTGTCACTGATTCAGATTTTAAAGGTATTTCGGTGCCCACCTTTAAAAAAAGTCAGACCTGTCCTCACTCTGTGCCTCAGTTTCCCCCCCTCAAATTTTGTCTGTCTTATCTATAGACTATAAACTCTCCAGAGCAGGGCCTGTTTCTTACTATGTGTGTGTACAGTGTCTAGCACAGTGCTCTCAGTTGGGGCCTTCGGGTTCGACTGTCACACTATTCAGAATAAGCCTGGGACATGCAGCTAGTTCTGTGTGTGAACACGGGATGACACATATAGGCCTGTGAGATTGGAAGGTGATGCAGAAGAAACAGCTTTGCTGCCCTGCTGGTGGGAATGAGGGACTGGTTAGCTCCCGGTAGACAGTAAATAGATGCCCACTAGGACATTGGGTGACCTCAGCAGAGAGTCTCAGGGTTGAACGGATCTGGGCTACCTCTGCCCTGGTTTTGCCAGGGCCTCCATCACTGTAGTAGCTGGGCACACTCACTCATTAATGACAGAGATCTAGCCCAAGATTTTCCAGAGTGACCTTGGCGGGGGGCCTCAGCCTGAGACATCAAACTGCGCCTGGTTTTCTGAGGGTGGACACTCAGTACTGTCTGAAAACCAGGCCCCTTTGACGTGCCTCAAGTTAGGCACCCAAAATCACCAGGTGCTTGGGAAAATCGTGGCTGAGGTGACTTCCTTGAGGTCACACAAGCCAGGCTTGGAGCCTAGATCTCCTGAGTCCCAGCTCAGTGCCTTAACTGCAAGCCCATCCATCTTGCAACACTGCTCAGCAACTGAGAGGAAAGGATTGTTGGCCTGACTCTGGTTGCTATGGGGCAGCGAGGTGTCCACCCTTCACAAACACCATCACACCACCCGGGATCCTTACCAAAGAGACCAAAGACTGAGCAGTCCAGGACTGCAGACCCTTCCTCTCACCCTCTGGGGGCTGGTTCCCTCCAGGCAGGGCTGAGGCACCTGGGCAGGATGGGAGGAAGCTTGTACTGCTGGGCCTCCATGTTCTGTGGATAAACAGGGATTTGATTTTCCAGAGCTGTTAACCTGGCACCTTTCACAAGTGCTAAATGATCCATCACATCAGTCTTGCAAAACTTCACCATCACCTGTTCCTTTCAATGATCCTTTCGATACACAGGGTGCTACCTTGTTGCTATGGCATCTCTCGCTCTTTAGGAATTCAAGGCAGGAATTACTTGGATTTTTCCCTGCCCTCCTCTTTCCCGCTGCTTCATTCATAAGCCATTTGGAGATAGAAATTGCAGGAAACTCTGTCTACAATCCCTTCAATCAGAGCCGTGCCCTAGAGCTCTGGTAGTTGCTGCCTGCATTTGGCAGCTAGAGAAGTTAGCCGTTTCTCGGATTGGTTTCTGCCATCTGGCCATGCTGCCAGGGCGAGGGAAAAGAATCGGAAGAGCTCTGAGGTCTGCTGGGGTAACTCACACAAATATAAGTGAGTGTTCCTATCAGCTTCAAGCGCCAGAAAGTGATGATTAAATGAAGAGGGACAACTTCGTTCCTGGGGGAACTCCACCGACTTTAGCTGAGTTACACCAGGGACACCAGAGTTTTAAAGTGATCACCTCCAAGGGCTGGGTAACTTCAGAGAACCTGATGAACCTGGGTGCCTAAGGTAGGCTGCTCAGTTCCACATCCAGGTGCCAATTGGTGAAGCTGGGTGCCTTAACTTATACCCCAAATTGGGCAACAATCTGGGCTCTGCTAAGCTGCTCTGTGCTGCTCTGTTGCTGCAAAGCAACCTTGAACCCAACTTTGAGGACTTCCCGGCATATTCCCTGGTGCAAGAGAATCCTCCATAAGGGCAGGGCCACCACAGACGCTCCTGAGTCATCCCCCAATTCTGGCCCATGGCTCAGAGGTCACAGCTGACAGAAAGGGACCATCTCTAGGCCTAGTGTATAGAGCATTGAACTGGTACTCAACAGACCTGTGTTCCATTCTTGACTTTGCCACTGGCTCATTGGGTGACCTTGCGCAAGTCACTTTGCCTCTCTGTGCCTCAGTTTCCCCATCTATCACATGGAGATAATGAGACTGATCTTCTTTGTCAAGTGCTAGATAAGAGTAGTATCATTACTTATTATGCCCTGGTGATCCCTAGGCATCCAAATAGCCCCTTCGGGGTATAAGAAACACAAGGTAGGTGAGGTAATATCTTTTATTGGACCAACGTCTGTTGGTAAAAGAGACACATTTTTGAGTTACACAGTGACCTAAAGAAGAGCTCTGTGTAGCTCAAAAACTTGTCTCTTTCACCAACAGAAGTTGGTCCAGTAAGAGAGATTATCTAACTCACCTTATCTCACTAATGTCCTGGGACCAACACAGCTACAAGAACACAGCAAACAAGCTTCAGGCTACAGGCAGCTGATGTAAGTTAGAGCAGCTTTCAGGCTGTTCTGAAATGCGCGGGGCAGGGACAGAGGGGTGCTTGATCTGGCAGTTGGCAGCCCCAGGATCAAACGAGAGAAAAGATAACATAAAACTGCTCCCCTCCTGTGCAGCTGCAGAAAGGCAGAACTCCAAGCCCTGGGGCTGCCACCCTCAAACATGGATGTATGGTGGGGTCCACCATTGTATTGTTCTATGCACAAAGCTCCCTACACTGCTGCTTGCTGCAACTCACATCCCCTCCTTACCTTGCCTCATCCTTCTGGCTCAGATACAGTCACAGAAAGAGATAGACTGGATCCTCCTTGGACCAGACCATTGGTTCAGTAAGTCCATTATCCTGCCTTTTCACAGAATCATAGAAATGTGGGGCTGGAAGGGGCCTCAAAAAGTCATGAGGTCCAGCCCCCTGCACTGAGGCAGGACCAAGTAAACCTAGATCAGCCCTGACAGGTGTTCATGCAACCTCTTCTTAAAGGACTCCAGTGATGGAGATTCCACAACCCTTCGCGATAACCTATTCCTGAGCTTAACTATCCCTACAGTCAGAACGTTTTTCTTAATATCTATCCTAAATCTCCCTTGCTGCACTTTAAGCCCATTGCTTCTTGTTCTGCTTTCAGTGGACATGGAGATCAATTGATCACTGTCCTCTTCCTAAGAGCCCTTAACACGTTTCAGAACTGTCCTCAGTCTTTGTAAGATTAAACAGGCCCAGTTTTTTTAACCTTTCCTCCCAGGTCAGGTTTTCTAAACCTTTTCTCATTTTTGCTGCTCTCTCTTCAGTTTGCCCACCTCTTTCCTAAAGTGTGGTGGCCAAAATTTTGTTGCTGAAATCCATCAAGTGTGGTATTCTGCCTGCATAATGTCTTCAAAGAGAAAACACTATGTCCCATAACTGTAGAAAGTTGGGTTTGTGGTTCAGGCAGTAGGTTCTATTTCTGGCTCAGTCGTAGACAAAATCATTGTAGAGCCAGATCCAGAGCCTGCTGAGATCATTGAAAAGATTCCCAAGAATTTCACTGGGCTTTAGAAACAGGCTCCTATCTATTCTTTCAAAGCTGTAGATAGAGAAAATGTTTCTACCTGACCCTGTGTCAATCAAGCCCTGAAACCTCAGGGTTCCTGGCACTCATCTTAGCATAGGATGCTCCTTTTGCAGGCAATTTTTCTGCTGTAGTAACTGCCATGGAGTTGTGAGATATTGGCATGAATGACACGTTATTATACAATTAAACTATTGTATCAATCTTGACAGAATAGTTAAACAGCTTCACTGTATCATTTTAGGAGACTCCTGATCCAGCAGAGCCCAGAGATCTGACACCGTAGCCTAGCAACCGATGCAGAACGCAGCTTAAAATAGCTTTTCTAATAGAAGCAGGAACTGAGCTGGTGAACTGTGAGCTTTCTTAAGTGGGCAGAATAATGAGGTGAAAGGAAGCAAAACAGTCAGAAAATTGCTCCTTGCCAAGCACCTGTTTCCCTACCGTGCTGCTCTTTAACCCTTTCAGCAAGTCATTGGCGTCTGTTCAGGAGTTCAGCCACTGCCTGACCTGCAGTCCTCGGCTTCTAAGTCATCATGGGCCAGATGGTGAGATCTTTGCTCAGTCCTTATTCAGGGAAAATCGGTGCCATTTTCAGTGGACATTTGTCTAAATAAAAGGGACATTTGCCTGAAAAACTACATAACAACTTTCTATTAAAATATAGGACATGGTTCTCCTCTCACTCACCCTGAGGCAAATGAGGAGCAACTCCATTGGGCCTGATTCTGTCCTCTCTCACGCCAGTGTAAATCAGGAGTAACACCACTGAAATCAATCGAGTTACACTGGCATAAGCAAGATGAGAATCAGGCCTGACTAGGAAGTATTACAGGAATGGATGGTGGAGCTGTCCTTGGTGCTGAAATGTGCTCATGGGCTCCAGGGTTAGCTCCAGAACAGTGAGGGAGATTGAAAAGCGAGATCCTTTCCTACAGGGCTAACCAAATTTTGCCTGGCTGAGAGGCCTGTTGGGAGAACCCTGAGGGCAGCACCTAACCTGCACAGATTTCAGCCATCCTCCTCTTTAATATGAAATTCCTCTGCTCTTTTCTTCCAGTCTCCCCATATTAGACTAGAAGCACCTCCGGGTGGCACTGCTTTCTGTTTTTAAAAATGGGTGTCATAAATCAGGGGCCTGGATCATATTTCACCCATGCCAGTGTACATCAGAAAGAGCTGTATTAGAGTCAACAGGGCCACGTGGGCCAAATTCTCCACTCAGTTATACTAGTGCAACACTATTAACATCATGGGAGTGCAGCAGAGAAGAGAATTTGAGCAAACACCAAGGTGAGCTTATAACAAGGCCTGAATTGCACCCCATCCATTCCCAGGACCCTCAGCATCCCAAAGGGCCAGATCCAAGGCCTATTGACGCCAGCCAGATCCTTTCCATTGACTGCCAGCTCAAAGGCCAGGCCTCCCCTAATCTAAAAGTGTGTTTCAATTCCAGCATTTCTACCACTGTTGATTGAAAAGGGATTTAATCAAAAATTCATCCTCTAAAACAAACAAACAGATAAAGACAAGTCTGATCAGCTGACAAACATGAGCCTTTCTATTCTGATTTGCTATAGAAAGTCCACGTTACTGACAGATGGGGACTTTGTTTACTCAGGCCTTGTGGCATTAATTTTCTTAAAATGTGCACGTTCTCTGTCTTTAGAAGAAAGACGAGGGCATTTCTAGCTCTCAGGTTGCAGTAACCGCACTTATGCTCAGTGGTTGCCACATATTTGCAGTAATATTTCACACGTAAGACTGTGCTGGTTTTTCGGTTCTCTGCCTGTGGAAATGGGCCTATTTGCAGACTGGGCTCTAGAATTCCCCATGGCAAGGCTGAGAGAATTTGCCAGCTAAAGGTAGTTCCGGTGCCGTGGCCGGAATCCCTAAAGGACTCATCAGAGAGCATATTCTCATTGCATATCCATGTCACATGATTAAAGATTGCTGGGCCAGATCCATCCCTAGTGTAAACTCATTGAAGTCAATGGAATTATGCCTGGGATGAATTTGCACCTGCGTCATATAAGCCCACCTTTGGTGTTCCCTAGCTTTGTCCCTTGGGTCTCCTTTATCCCCTTAAGTCTGCTAAGTTACTGGTTGCCTAGTATTACTAGACATCTGTACTGTTCGATATTATGCACACCCGGTTATATGTACTGTCTGCCTTTGTGCTGATAGTTTTACTCCAATAAATTGCACATGATGCTGGAGCTGAAAAATGCATTTTTACCATCCAGAAATAGAGATAATGGAACAATGTGTAACTCCTATTGCATTCCCCTCTCTAGCATCCTCTCTGCCGCAGGGGTGCTTTTCAAAGACAGAGAGGGCAGCCCGGAGTCCAACTCCCATTGGAAGACAATAGGAATTGGGCACTTACCTCCTATTTGTGCCTTTGAAAATCTCCCTCCAGAAGTGTAAATAAAACAAAGCTATGCAAATAATGTAGCCCATTACATATGTATATCCAAACAGGAACACAGGGATCACCATGTCAGAACAGATCAGAGGCCTGTATCTTATCTCTAGCAGTGATCAATATCAAATGCTTCAGAGGAAGGTGGAAGAAACCCTGCAGAAGCAGTGATAGACTCATAGACTCTAGGACTGGAAGGGACCTCGAGAGGTCATCAAGTTCAGTCCCCTGCCCTCATGGCAGGACCAAATACTGTCTAGACCATCCCTGATAGACATTTATCTAACCTACTCTTAAATATCTCCAGAGATGGAGATTCCACAACTTCCCTAGGCAATCTATTCCAGTGTTTAACTACCCTGACAGTTAGGAACTTTTCCCTAATGTCCAACCTAAATCTCCCTTGCTGCAGTTTAAGCCCATTGCTTCTTGTTCTATCATTGGAGGCTAAGGTGAACAAGTTTTCTCCCTCCTCCTGATGACACCCTTTTAGATACCTGAAAACTGCTATCATGTCCCCTTCTCAGTCTTCTCTTTTCCAAACTAAACAAACCCAATTCCTTCAGCCTTCCTTCATAGGTCATGTTCTCAAGACCTTTAATCATTCTCGTTGCTCTTCTCTGGACCCTCTCCAATTTCTCCACATCTTTCTTGAAATGCGGTGCCCAGAACTGGACACAATACTCCAGTTGAGGCCTAACCAGCGCAGAGTAAAGTGGAAGAATGACTTCTTGTGTCTTGTTTACAACACACCTGTTACTGCATCCCAGAATCACGTTTGCTTTTTTTGCAACAGTATCACACTATTGACTCATATTAAGCTTGTGGTCTATTATGACCCCTAGATCTCTTTCTGCCATACTCCTCTGTCCCCAGAAAATGTGTCTTCCTAACTTTCATATATCCAAGGTCTTATTTAAGCCTCCAAGCAAAGAAATTCAGAACATAAAAGTGAAGATAAGGTCAGCAGTGACTTTGGGAACATGGCACCGTCTTACTCAAGAGATCTGCTCCCTGCTGGGATTCAGTCTGTTACAAGGGTTCTCAATCAGGAAACCCTTTTCTGTACCACGCCCCCTCCTGGAGACTCTCTTATCTAGCTGGGATCTAGCTAGGAACCCCTCCCATTTAGAGATATGGGAAGGGCAGGGTGGTGGTTACTTACTGGCAACTGTTCATGACCTGCAAGTTGAGAACATCCACTCCAGTGTCAAATCTGCTGACTTTAAGTGACAAATTAGTCTCTGTTCATTACTTTTCACTCCTGCCAACCCTGCAGAGCCAATACAGCTCTAGGCGAGTGAGTGGCAGCCTACTCGGGCTCGTGCATTGTTAACAGCATTGTTAACTGTTCTCTGATTGCAGAATCTATATTGCTAGCAAATGACATAGGAGCTGGAAAGAAATTCAGCTTGATGGTCATAGTCCAGCTGGGACTCTGAAGGCCTAGCAGTTACAAAAGTGACCTTATTTCTAATAATAACTTTCAATGGGAGTTAGGTGACTAAATACCTTTGAGGATCTGGACCATAGAGCGTAAGCAGTGAGTAGGTATTATGCTGGCCCTCTGAACAGGGGTGAATGTCACCCTCTGTGAGTAAGTTTGATACAGAGTAAAGTAACATGAACTATTTTCATAATTGCTGCCCAGAACAGACCTGTCTTTTAAGAAACTGAAATCCCATCTTCAACCAGGATATTGCAGTTTACGGGCCTGATCCAATACCCACTGAAAAACTCCCATTGACTTCACGGGGCTTGGACCAGGCCCTAAAGGCACAGAGTGCTGACGGCGAGCAAGAGCGGCTTATGCTGTGGCTGCCTACGCTGTCCTAGCTCTATGGACAGCCAGAGGGGCCCAGTAGTTGTGGTTATGTCTAGCCTGCAACTAAATACCCATGGCTAGCCAGAGTCAGCTGATTTGGGATTACAGGCCTTGGGTTAAGGGGCTGTTTCACTGAGGGGTAGATGTCTGAGCTCTCAGACATGCCCCCATCATGGAGCTCCAGATCCCAGGCTCCAGCCTGAGTAGCTACGCTGCAATTAAACATCACCTTAGCCCAGGCCAGCCATGGGTGTTTAATTGCAGTGGAGACATACACCATGGGACCCACTCTGGTGCCTTCCATCAGCCTGAAATGTGAACATTTACAAGGGAATGTGCTCTGCAAAATAGCTGCCCAAGGACTGGAGGCGTCTGGGCAAGGCTCCGCATGCTTGCAGCAGCACTAAGGACGCTGAACTGTTCTCACAAGACTGACACAGCATGTTCCAGTTTAACAAGCCCCATTAAGCCAGGCTTCCTGCTCCGTTATGAATTGTTTAGTAGAGGAGGGAGTTGCTGTGCTGTGTTGCCTCCCTGGCTTTCTCAGGGCAGTAGCCAGAGATCAATATAATGTTGGCTCAGCGTTCTGTCAACAGCAGCAAGTTGAGCTGGGCCACTGCCTGATGGGATAGTGTGGCCCACCTGACCTGGGAGGCAGCACAGATTACAGCAGCCCCTCTGGCCTGTGCATGGGCGAGTTATTGGAAACCAATTAAAACCTTGGGCCTGGAAAACTCCTCTGACACTGCAGTGGAGTAGATCACTTTTCTCCAAACCCTTCCCAGACCCCTCTGCTTCAGCATGCTGCTAATAATACTGAGCAGATCTCAAAGGATTTTACGAAGGAAAGTAGCACTGGCCCCATTCTACATGTGGGGAAACTGAGGCAGAGAGGAAGGAAAGGACTTACCCAAGGTCACACAGTGAACTGGTGGCAGACTGGGAATAACAACGAGATGGCCTGACTCCCAGGCTGCTGCCTTGCCACTTGACCCAGCCTCCCACCCCAGGCTGCCTCCTCTTTTCATCCTACCTTGCCTCGGTGGAAGCCTCATTCCTCCCAGGTTCCAGAAGCCTCGGAGATGACCAGGAAGAGGAAATCTGTCCCTAGGGGGGTATCCTGCCTCTGCCAGGCAAAGTGTCCAGCGAACAAGGCCTAGAAATCAAGCATGCCTATGCACCCCTAGCCAGCAGGCCCTTAGAAACAAGTCTTGTAACCAGCTGCGAACTGGCTATCTCTATCATTTGAACAAGCACATGGTGTGTTCCCAGTCGTCCGCCACATGTAACTCAGAGAGAGAGGGATCCCAAGATCAGAGAAGAATAACTATACTTAGCACCTATCATCAGTATGGACAGGGCCCCCAGCACCTCTGCTTAATGTATTTCTCTTCCCAACACCCCTGGGAGATACAGCAAAGCTATTATCCCCATTGTCCAGAAGTGGGAACTGAGGCACAGAGAGACCAAGGTACCCACCCACAATCATACAGGGAGCCAGTAACAGAGCTGAGGGGTAAACCCAGGTCTTCTGCATCCCAAGTTAGCGCTCTAACCACTGGAAAATCCTTCCTTTCTTTCCCAGCCTCATCTGCAAAGCTCTGTATGGACATGTATAGATTCACCCTCCCAGCACCCCTGTGAGCTTAACAAGCCAGAGTCATTATCCTCACTTTGCAGATGGCAGAAACAGAGGCCCAGAGACCCACTCTGTGTTACAGAGGGGAGCTGGCAGCAGAGCAGAGCTTCAGTTGCAGGGGTTTGATAGGAATTGAACAAGAAGTCGAGGAATTAGGCTTATGAGAGTTGCAGGTGTGTGTGGCCCCTCTTAGGGAACCAACCCTGGAGCTCTTTACTCAGGCAAAACTCTCATTGACTATAATGGGGGGTTGCCTGAATAAGAGGTTGATTATAAACTTCTGGGTGCCGTCGCCTTCTCCTAAAGGAAAACCAGCTGGAAGAAGCAAAGGGAGAGGAAATCGCCGTGAGACATCCGCCTCCCCCCCCCCAGTTGTTTCTGTCATGGGTTCTCCCTCTGCAGAGCAGGCTGCAGGGCCTTCTCATGATCCTCGGGGATCTGCACAAATTCTGGGGATCAATGGAAACCCAGACCCATTGGCATGGAAGGCTCCACACTTACGTTGCATGCCCCACTCCAGTCTGCTTCTTAGTGGCACAGCTCCCTTGCATGTGTCCAGAACTCAGATCAGCCACTGCCCTCATTCGGAAGGGACGCAAGACATTTTTCAAGATCAGGAAGAACTGAGTGACATGGTCTTTTGCCAGGCAGATTTCATTTGGGGCCCACTGTGCTTTGACATTGCACCTTTAAGCCTGTGACTGCTGCTGTGACACATGCCAGCGTGCGAACGTGTTCCCAGCCACCTTGCTCAAAGGGTGATAGGCACTGCTGAAAAATGTCAGCCCCAAGCTAGGCGGAAGGGAAATAGATCAAAGCAGCAAAAGGCATTTTTAATAAGGACATTAGGGCCTGATCCTGGGGTGCTTTGCCATTGAGTTGCATGGCTGCAGGATCAGGCCCTAAATGCTGCTTTAATGGGCTTATCAAGATTTAAAGAGGAACCCATTTATGCAGGGGGGGAGTTTTAATTGGCCTTGTTCCCTTTGTACCAAGGGGCCACATTTCCAGAATGTCAGCCTCCTCTTTGGCACCTGCCAAAATTTGCATTTTATGCTCCCAGACGCTACAGAGATGGGCAGCAACATAAAACCCTAAGCTAGATTTTTGCCTCCAAGTTGAACTCTGGGTGCAAATATGAGTGGTCGTCCCTCTACTGACTGTGCATGAAAATGGGCTGGTCAGGGATGCAAATGCTGAGACTTGTGCCCACAATCTGTGGTGCAGGGACATGTGCTGGAGTGGAGTTTGCACCCACAAAAAGAGAAGCCAGGCCTCAACTCTTTTAAAAAATGTCTCCCTTATGTCCTGTAGCGACTGGTGCCCACATCTATCCTCTCTCGCTTCACCCTGCAGAGCTGTCCGGTGCCTCTCCTTGTGACACCGGAGGCTGGCTTCTCAGCCAGTGTAAATAAAATGAATGCAGTGGTGATATGCTAATTTATACTAGTGGAGTCTCTGACCCCAGAATCTTTGATGAACTAAGAAACAGCCTTTGTTTTTCAGAATTTCCCATTGCAACACTGTCTGCCTCTAGCACCTTTCCTCAGAGGACCTCAAAGCACTTTCCAAGGGTGGAGTAGTGCTACTGGAGTGAAATATGTTCGTTTCCTTCGTTCCCTGTAAAAATGTTGTTAGGGGATAGGAAACATTCACATACTAATGGTCACATTCTCTATAAGGGAAACTGAGGCACAGAGAAGTGAGGTGACTTGCTCTGGGTCACACACTGAGGCAGGGGCAGGGTAGGGAAGAGAACCCAGGAGGCCTGACTCCTCATAGCCCTCTGCTGTAATCACTAAACCATGTTCATTTTGCTCCCAAATGCACGTTGTGCATTTCCAGTGTTCAGCTCTCCAAAGGCATGAACCAAGGCCGGATTCAGGGGCCAGAAGGTGCCCAACTCACTACCGAGTCCATGAAAAATCAAGAGTCACTTTATCAAGGTAACAGAGAAGGGAAGATCAGAGACACAAGGGGCAAGGGAGTGTCAGCAGCGGGGAAGGCCACAGTTATCTGTGGTGGATCTGGGCCCCGTTCCGTCCCTATCCACCCCAGCTCTCCCTATCTATTATTTGTACTGCAGCAGCACCTAGAGGTTCCAACCAAGATCACGGTCGCATTGTGCCAGGCGCTGTGCAGACTCATAGGAAGAGAGAGCACCCGCCCTGACGAGCTTCTGGCCTAAACAGAGGAGACAAAGCGTGATCGATCCCAGTTGTACAGGTGGGAAATTGAAGCAAAAGAGATTAAATCAATGGTGTTAGGAGCTGGGCCTGAGTGACTTGCTCAAGGTCATACCGAGTGTCTATGGCTGAGCAGCAAATTAAACCCCAGTTCCACAAGCCCTAACCACAAGCTCTGTCTCCCTCTCAAAAAGCAAACTCTATGGGATAGGACATGAGACCAGGACTGCAGCATCATGGGTTCAAGTCCAAACTGTGCCACAGACTCAGCGGGTGACCTTGGCAAATCATTTAATCTACCGGTGCTGCAGCTCCCCAGCCATAGAATGGATCTAATCCTTCCTTTCCTCATGGGGAGTGGGGGGATCATGAGGACAGAATCCATTGCTGATTCGAAGGTGCCCAGATACTACAGTGATGAGAGCTAGACAGCTCAGCCCTAGAACTCACAATGGGGGGAGGGGGGCATTGTGCGCACACAGGAACAAAGGAATGTTGCATCCAAACTGCACCATGTAGTCCCAAAAGAAGAATTTTGCCCAGATTGTGGAAGTGAATCATCTCCTGGCACTGCTTTTACTGTACATCCCCTGGTCTCCTCTCTCTCAGAACAACCACGCGTACAATCCAAGCCACATCACTTTGCCAGCCAGACAACGAGAAGGGCTGCTTCTCTCAGGGATGCCAGGCTCCAGATCTGATCTTCCTTTCTTCCTTCCTAGCTGGCCCCCTTGGAACACTGCCATCTGGACTCATTAGGGTTTCTCCCCTTACCGCTAGACCATCTATGTTAATTAGTTACATTTAATCAACACACGTGACAACAAAATTGACAGGCCGACTTCTAGCGTGAGTCAGTCAAAACAAATGGTGGGCACACTCTGTCCCCTGTTGTGGGGTAAGTGTGTTAGTTGATTGACACTGACTCATCAGGAAAGCCTGCGCTCCAGGCAGGCTTGCTAGCTTTCGCAGCGGCAGGGGATGACTTCGCTACCATCAGGTGCACCTCAGCAGCTGAAACTGGAGGCGGGGGTCAAATCTCAACAGGGACAAACCATCCTTCTGAGGGGGATCAGCTGCGTGCCTGGCATTGGGGGGGCTTTCCAAAGAGAATTAGGCACTCAGAGCCTGATTCTTTCTTGCCCAGGCACTTACCTCAGGGCAGAGTGGGGACAAAATGTTACCATTCTGATTGGATAGCAACTTACATTCATGCCCTGAGGCATCCGACCTTCATATACAACAGGCTTATAAATACCTGGATAGATTTAAACAATGAAATCCTGTGTCCTCTGCATGGATGTTACTAATGATGCTGTGGCCCTTTAACTAACAGTAGGGGCTCAGCCAGCAAAACCTTCCCACGTGCTTTGAGTTCCTGCTCCACCACCCAGGTGGCTGCATTTCATGCATATATCCTGATTTGGGATGCAAGGTGATACCATGTAAAATAATATTCTTAGCTCTTTACTGAGAGTCCATTGGATAAAGCCCCCAGGAGCCCAGATGGGGTGGTTATAAAGGAGTATCTCAGTGTTTATCATCCATAACAACATTCGGAGAAGGAGGATTTTCATACTTCATTAGTCAGGAAGCATCTGGACAAGTTTAATCATCTGATTTGGTCTCCTTTCATCTCTCATTTGGTAATATGCAAACATACATCAGCTGCAACAATGTGACACTGAACTTGAAGCCAGTTAGAGCCAATGATCATATGATTCCTTGCATGCTGCAAGCTTTATTACACTCACAAGATGATATTTTTCCCGCTGGAGCAGAGGAGCGCTCCCTCCCCAGGTAACAGCACTAACTTCAGATTAATGACCTACCCTGACAGCAAACTCCTTCTGGAAAACTGCACGTGAATGGCATTCTAATACAGCTGATGCATCCCAAATCACAGCTTCCCAATGGAGCAAATTCTCCTCTCAGATTGGTATAAATCTAGAATGACCCTGGAGTTAATGATATATTCCAGATTTACACCAGGAAAGGTGCAAACAGCTTTTGGATTGATGTCAGGGAAGCTGCTCCTGATTTACACTGGAGCATGGTAGATCAGAAGTCTGGTCTCCTTTCGATCAATGACATTACAGTTCTCAGAGACTTTAAGGTCAGAAGAGACCATCGTGATCATCTAGTCTGACCTCCTGCACATCACAGGCCACAGAGGCTCACCCGCCCACTCCTGGAACAGACCCAGTTAAACTACAGTCCAGTTTTCCTGACCTATTCACAGCATGTTTGGTGAGATACTTTCAAAGCCACACCTAGGCCAAGTGATTTTTTAAATCACAGAGCCATAGAAACGTAGGACTGGAAGGGACTTTGAGAGGAAGGATCAAATAAACCTAGACCATCCCTGACATCCAACCTGCTCTTAAAAACCTCCAGTAAAGGGGATTCCACAGCCTCCCTTGGAAGACTTTAACTGCCTTTATAGTTAGCAAGGTTTTCCTAAGATCTAACCTCTATCATCCTTGGGGTAGATTACACCCATTACTTCTTGAATTTCTACTTTCACCATGTCTGTGTAAGCTCAAACGCTCATCTCTCTCACCAACAGAAGCTGGTCCAATACATGATACCACCTCACCCGCCTTATCCGCTCCCAACTGTCAATTCCCGGACCCAGGTGGGTTTGCCAGGATGGGGAAGCAAGCATCAGATCTTCAGCTTTTAAGCAGGGGATGCGGTCTTCACGGGAGCAAGCTGTCATCACTTAACCCAGGGCAATGACACTCTGCTGATTTACAGCAGCTGAGGATCTGGTCCAGAATGTGAGACCTAGAAGAACATGTGTTCTTGGGAGTGCCCAGCGACTTACTGAAAAGCACAAATGCAGGAGGGGAAATGAGCCATCCCTGCACCTCCTGGCATCTTTAATCCGATGAACACACAAATATTACTGCCGAGTTTCTGCCTCCCCCCCCGCCCCAGTAAGACTCCTGCTCTGAATTCACAGCATGCAAATAAGGAGCTGGAAATTAAATATTCATTATGGTGGCATGTGCTTTCTGCCTCCCTCCTCAGTGTTATAGTCAAGGTCACCCTGGCAAGCCTGGAGCCTGTATGCAGTTCAGCAGAGGCATTTGGGAATTCGCAGGGTTGTTTCCTGATGCTGGGTTGTAGATTCCACTCAGCCCCACCAGAGGTACCAGCCAGTTTGCCCCAGCTACTGCAAAAACCATTTACTCTTTTACATCACTCTCTTTCTCTGACCTTCTCAACCAGTCCTTCCTGTGTAACCGCTTGGCCTTGTCCTTTGTGGGTATTTTTAGATTCCAGTTGACCCTCATTTCCTTTCTCTCCCTCCTCACCCCCTTAAACCAGCCCCTCCCTGATTTCCTTCTCCCCAAAGAGGTTTGATTCCCCCTTCAGCACCGTAGCTTAGCAACTGGAGTGGAGGCGGGTTGTAATGGTGGAATAAAACAGGCGATCCCGTCTGAAGAGAAGCTCCCTGGGAAGGGGGAGAGGAGACCCACCGAGGGGAAGTTGCGGCGACACAGGACATTGTAAGAGACAAAAGCCCGGGCACTTACGGACCTTGTGGCATAAGGAAGGCGTGAGTCTTACCTCTCTCCCTCGGATGCCGCCCAGCTGTGGGGGTGTGAGCGGAGCGCTCCTCCGGGATGCAGGGAGGTGAGCAGAGCGGCTCTCCCACGCCCCGGAACCCACACCAGCCCAGCCCCGGGGCAACTGACCAGCTCCTGAGCCTGGGAATTGGCCCGCGGCGCGGCGCGTTCTGACGCACGGATGAACTCCGCAGATCTCTGCGCGGGGCTTGGACCCGAGCGCGCTCCTCCAGCGGCAGCGGCTGGTCCACGCCGCTACCCTCCCCGCTGCAGAAAGCTGGAGGGCTCCGGGCTGCTGCGGCTCGGTGAAAAGTGCGAGCAGGTCCCACTCCGCTCTGCTCAGCCCGTGTGGAAACACGGCCACATCTCCGCCTCTGCTCAGTCCCTGGGCAAGTGCTGTCACATCCCTCTGGAGCGCCAGCCACCTCTCTGCCTGCGCCCGGATCTGCTGCGACCCCGAGGAGACCAGCCACAGCCTGGGTGAGCGCTGCTTTCTCGCTCCCCTCCCTTTCAGAAAGGGGAGGGGGGACAATCTTTTAGCCGAGAGGGGGTGACGCAGGCTTGAGTCACTTTGAGATGCACGTCAGTGAGAAGCGTTGGGCTAGGGGACAAAGATCGGCTGAGAAGAGAGCTGGAGATACCAGTGCGTGGGAGCGAAATCCTCCCCTTCTGGGACCTCTGGAGCTCTGTGGCTTTTTCATAAATAGCTTCCCCCCCTCGCCGAGTGCAAAACGATTTGGCTGGGGGGGTTGCACAAGAAGGTGAATTTGCAGTGCCAGACCTTTTAGGTGGGTATCCTGCCTTCAGCTGAGGACAATGCCTGATGCTTCCCAGAAAGGCAGAACCTTCCCCTCATGCAGCTAGCCAGTGGGGCAGCTTTGCACATGGAGTCCTTCCTGATCACTATGGCAACAAACAGTTTCTGCCCTGAACCATCAGACTAGATTGCCACTAGCTTGTCGTGATGACAATGATGAGCACCTTTTATCTGAAAAAAAACCCATGTACTTTATGAACCTCACCGAACTCAGTGTCATCGAATTTAAGGCCAGAAGGAGCCCCACATCATCTAGTCTGACCTGCTTAATATCACAGGCCACCAGCACCACCCAGCACCTGCACAGCACTCCTGGGAGGCAAGTTATTATTCACATTCCCAAATGGGGAAACTGAGGCACAAACAGGGAACATGAGCTGGGAAGAGAACTGAGGAGACAAAATCTATTCTCAGGAATGCCAGTGTAAATCTGGAGCCCCCCCCTTGGAAGTCGATGGAGTTAGGGCATGGATCTAAAGCTAATGGGCTTTGAATCCAGACCCAGCCCTGCATTTACACTGGTGCCACAGCACAATTTGACACCACATCTCCTGACTTCCACAAGGGCCCTCTGCCTCAGTTACCGATGTCCATACAGATCATAAAGTTATCCAGGTAAATGATTCTGTTGAAAGCTTCTGATCTCCATTGATGAGTTATAATGAGGCCTTCAGCTGTTTATACCAAAAAAGGCACAGCTGAACAAATTTGATATCCGCTCTTTAGTCCAGGCAACGGTGGCTTCTTGTGTTGGACTAGTTTGTCACATAGCTACTTTTGTCACTCCAATCCACATATTATTATTTCTATAACAGTACCTGGAACCAGTTAGAACGAACGGCCCAGGATAGAGGACTCTGGAGATCTGTTGTTGGAGGCCCATACCCCGATTGGGGTGACGGGCATGAGTGAGTGAGTGAGATAAAGATCAGGGCCTCCTTGTGCCATGCACTATACATACACATAGCAAGACAGAGTCCCTGCCCCAAGAGATTACAATTGAAATAGACAGCCAACAGATGTATTACCATCTCCCTTTTACAGACAGGGAACTGAGGCCCACGGGAACTAAGGATGGACCCACCTCTGGTTTACATCTGCACTTTTGAAAAGCCCAGGTTATGTATGTGACTTGTCCAAGGTCACACAGAGAGTCTGTGGCAGAGCTAGGAATTGCCCCCAGATCTCGAGTCTCAGCCCAGTACCCTAATCACAAAAGCAGCCTTCTTCTCTAACAAAGGCTGCTGGGAAACCTGCCAGTTGCTAGTATGTGGAATATAGCAGCCCAGAGTCCTTATATACCCAGGCCACTCTAAGCTTATAGTCATGACAAGAGAGAAAAGTAGAGCGAGGCTGACCAGCTCCTGAGTTCATGGGCCATATGAATTATCCAAGTTTCTTGTTCCAAACCTCTCTCTAACTCTGCAGCAGAGCTTTTCTATTTCGTTATTTACATACATTTTCAGCTCAGTAGGCACAAAACTATTGATTCTTCCCCCCGCATACACTTTCATGGAGAGAATGATCAAATCCATCAAATACGAGAGGCCTTGATCCCGATTTCCCTCTCTCTGACCCAGGAGAGAAACTCAACGGGGCCAATTCCCTCTCACTAACCCTTGTGTTGATCCAGAGTAACTCCATGGTGCCTGATTCTCCTCTCACTCATCCCAGCTTAAATATGGTGTAACTGAACTGAAGTCAATGGAGTTAAACCAACATTAATGAGATGCAATGTGTGCTGCTGGCATGATGGTTCAACCACCATTGCTGCTTTCCAGGCAAAATTATCCTGCCACCTCTGGGCCTGCCACTCCTGCCAGACCAGGCTAAACCAGGAATAATCCATCAATGCGACTCCTTGGATTTCAATGGTAAGTCAGATGTGAAAGCAAAATTAGTATCTGGCATGTTTCATCATCCTTTATATAAAGGGCTGCTTCACAGAGAGAAAACAACTCATGCCCTGGAGTCTGCACTGGCTCCTGGTTATTTTCCAGGTGGGATTCAGGCTGTTGGTTTGCATTTTGACCCGTAAAGCACTAACCAGTGTGGATCCTGGCGACCTGGTCGCCTCTCTCTACACATGACATCAGGGGAGGCACATATATCATTGGACCTTTGCAGCCAGAGCCAAAGGGCACTGAAGTTAATGGAGAGAATAACAGGGTGACCACCTCCAGAGAACCCCCTCCTGGTGAGGGGCAGCTCTGCAGCAGCACTGCCTCAGCTTCTCTTTTGCAGGGCTCCTCAGAAACTCCACAGCATGGTTTGGCTACTGCAGTGACTTGGCCTCCTCCTAAGCCATTAACAAAATCCCACCCCTTTCAGGGCATACCAATCCTAAAACAAGCACAAAACCACACAGACTTCATGCCAGTTTCAGACAGGGCCAAGCCCCTAATTTCAGAGGGCTTGGTCTGTCTCATCAGCCCACCTTCTGTCTCTTCTTACAGCCCTTCCCAGGACTGTTCAGTGCCTCCACCGCAGCTCCTCCTAGCCTCCCTCACATTGCTTTTAAGTGAGCATCCGCTCCCATAACTTGCTTCATAGAATCAGAGGGTTAGAAGGGACCGTAAGGGACCTCTAGTCTAAACCCCTGCCATGATGCAGGACTTATTGTATCTAACCCATCCCAGACAGACGGCTCCAGCCTCCGTTTGAAAACCTCCAGGGATGGAGTTTCCACAAGCTCCCGAGGGGTCTGTCCCATCGTCCTACTCTTCTTACAGTTAGGATGTTTTTCCAGAGATTTAATCTATATCTGCTGTGGTGTAGTTTGACCCCATCACCCCTTGTCCTGCCCTCTGTGGCAAGAGAGAACAACTTTTCTCCATCTTTTTTAATGGCAGCCTTCCAAGTATCTGAACACTGCTATCATGTCCCCCCTTAATCTCCTCTTTTCCAAACAAAACATAGCCAGTTCCTTCAATCTTTGCTCGTATGGCTTGTGTTCCATCCCTCTCATCATCTTTGTCACTCGCCTCTGGAGCCTTTCCAGTTTTTCCACATCCTTTCTAGACATTGGTGACCAAAACTGGACACCATACTCCAGCTGAGGCCTAACCAGAACTGAGCAGAGTGGTACTATCGCCTCCCATGACTTGCCTGCTATACCTCTTTTAATGCAACCTAAAATTGCATTTGCTTTTGTGCAACAGCATCGCACTGCTGACTCCTGCTGAGGTTGTGATCCACCACAGCTCCCAGATCCTTCTCAGCAATGGTGCTGCCAAGCTGGTTATCTCCCATTCTGTATCTGTGCATTAGTTTTTTCTTTCTCTACTTTACATTTGTCTTTGTTGAATTTCATTTTGTCATCTATAGCCCAGTTCTCCAATTTATCAAGATCCCTCTGAATCTTAGCTCTATCCTCCAAAGTGTTGGCAATGCCCCCAGCTTTGTGTCATCTGCACATCTTTTCAGCATGCTCTCTATTCCTATATCCAGGTCATTAATAAAGACGTTAACACCAGACCCAGAACAGATCCCTTTGACACCTCCCTCCAATCCAACATCATTCCATTAATAGTTACTCTTTGTTTGCAGTTGTTTAACCAATTATGTATCCACCTAATGGTAGTTCTGCGAAGCCTACATTTCTCCAGCTTACTTATCAGAATGTCATGTGGGATTTGTGCTTCCTTCTCTTCCCAGAGGCCCAAGACCTCTTCCCCTATCTGTCCCAGAGGCTTGATTGGGTCACATGACCTTCATTTTCCCAACCTGGCTGTGTCACAGATGGGACTTAAAGCCCAGCCACTCTGTGTCAGCCAGCTTGGATGCATGTGGGATCCAAAGTTCTAACAGACTGGGTGACCATATGTTAGGGGGACTCAGCTAGCACTGTGATAACTTGACCAGAGCTGGATATAGTTCAACATCTGAGCATACACAGTGGTTCTGTTAGGGCCCACTCCAAAACACATTGAAGGCAGTGGAAAGAGTCCTATTGACTTTGGATCAGGCTAGCAAATGCTCTGCCTGAGTTGAACCAGGCTTTCATGCCGCTGAGCCAACTACTGTTGGGTGTTAATTAGAAGTAAGACTGTCATAAACAGATAGTTAAGGGTTAATGTCTCTTTTACCTGTAAAGGGTTAACAAACAGGGAACCAAACACCTGACCAGGGGACCAATCAGGAGACAAAATACTTTCAAATCTCGGTGGAGGGAAGCCTTTGTTTGTGTTTTTTGGGTTTTGTTTGTTCTCTCTGGGCTCTGAGAGTGACCACACGTACCTACAGGCTCTCTAATCTTCTATTCCAATTTTGTGAGTACAAAGGTAGAAAGGCAGTATAGTCTTTTTATTTGTTTTCCTTTATTTGCAAATGTGTAGTTTGCTGGAAGTATTTGAAATTGTATTTTGCTGAGGGGGAGGCTTCTTTCTAGTTTCTATAAGCTGACAGACCCTGTAACTTTTTACCATCTAAATTGCAGAGATAAACTTCTACCTTTTTTCTTTCTTTTTATTAAAAGCTTTGCTTTAAGACCTGTCTGATTTTTGTCTCCTAGTTAAGGCTCAAAGGAACTGAGTCTGTACACACCAGAGAATTGGGGGGGAGAAGGGAAAGAGAGCAGGAGGGAGAAGGGAAAAGTGAATTTCCTCTTTGTTTTAGATTCACGGAGTTTGAATCTGGATTGCCTCTGGGTGAAGGGAAAAGAGGAGGGGAGGAAGGTATCATTCCTCTCTGTGTGGTGATTCAAGGAGTTTGAATCACGGTGATCTCCTAGTGTACCCAGGGCGGAAAGGAGCTGGGCGGAAGAAAGGAGGGGGAAGGGAAATGGTTTATTCCCCTTCGTTGTGAGACTCAAGGAATTTGGGTCTTGGGGTCCCCAGGAAAGGTTTTGGGGGAGACCAGAGTTTATCAGGCACTCTACTCTAAGTCCTGATTGGTGGCAGCACTACCAGATCTAAGCTGGTAATTAAGCTTAGGGGAATTCATGCTAGTACCCATATTTTGGACGCTAAGGTTCAGAATTGGGAATTATATTATGACAAAGACAGTGACAGCTCAGGTCAAATGTATCCCTGCTGTAACTCCACTGAAGTCAGGGGAATTATGGTCCAGATGGAGTTGGCCCCATTACAGCTCTGGCTCTTCTGTCCAGAAAGGCTGTTGTACAATCAGAGTTTGTCATCTGAAACCAAAGTTATAAAAAGCACATGGGAGAGAGGCCAGGGTGCATTTACGACTCAGACTGGGATGCATTACAATGCATTGAGGAATTTCTATTTCTGTGTAATTAAATCAAAGTTCAAAGTCAGCAATATCCAAACTGACTCCAGTGCAGGAACTCAGCTAAAATTCAGTAGCCTTGTGCAAAGTCCTGTCAGACCCACCAAGGTGACTGACAAGCATCACTTTATTCTATCTTTATCCTTTTGCAGGGTGGATGTCAGTGTTTTTTTCTGCAGTGGGGGGTGAAACGTGCCAGTCTATTTAAATCCTGGGATGGTGGGTGAAGCCCAGCAAAGGGACAAAAGGCCCACCCCCCCAGATGAGGTTTGGGGACCTAGCACCTAGAAATACTGGGTTGCCATCCCTGGAGACCGAGTCCTTTGTGCAGCCACAATGCAGGCAATGACACATTACCCTACTGTGCACCTCCACTTTACCTCATTACCCTACCATGTGCCTCCAATCTCTCTCAGATGGGTAAGAAAGAAGTCCACATGAAGAACCTTCAGTGTGCCTTCATTTTGTAGCAGAAACTTGTCACCTAGACTGTGCTTGGGAAGCTGAAGTGGGGCCAAAAATCCTGAATTGTTCTACCCTGGTAGAACTATGGGGTTTCTACCACTGACTTCTAATGACTCTGCCCACCAACCCTGTCCATGCCTGTTCTTAAACTCTTGGGGGCCTGATTCTGATCTCCCAGTTAAAATCAGTGGAATTGCCCTGGGGCAGATGGTGTCACTGAAATCAGAATCTCTGCCTTGCTCCCTCTACCAATGGGGTTACAGTGGGTGGTTGTGGGGGTGTTTGTGTGATGTAGACATGTTTTCTTAAACTAAAGGATCCATGCTTTCCCTTCACTATAATAAGCCAGATCTTCAGCTGGTGTAAATTGGCATCACTCCAATATGCCAGTTTACAGCAGCTGAGCATCTGGCCCGTTTGTGTGAGAGAGACAAGGGGCCCCTAGAGGCATTGGAGAGGGATGTGGTGAATGAAGAGTTTAATCAGCTATTTAGGGCATGACTCTTGGTATACCAGAAAAAAAAGCAGCAATGGGCCTAGGTGCAAAGGATGGACTCAGATATGCCCATGTGGGACACCACCCCTGGGTCCTCTGACATACTCCACTAGGTTTGAATGTAGGAACCATGTTGGCAGCATCTTCCTGAAAGAGACATGGGACCAAAGGATCTATCCCCTGGCAGCTACAGCTCCTTTCTATGCTGCCCTGGCAGGCTGTCCCCACCTAGAGAAACCCAGCCGGCGGGTAGCTTGCACTACCGAGACACCCGCACCAGCCACCTCTCCAGCCAGATGTTTCACCAGCAGAATCTTGGCCCCCTACTGTTGAAAGTCTGGAGGATGCTCTGGTCATGGAGGCGATTCACTCTAGTCTTCTTTTCTCACCCCACATCATCGGAGTAAGGAGTCAGGATAGATTTATATTCTGGCCACATGTTTATCCTCAGAATTGCAGTTCAGAAATGGAGAAGAGGTGGGAGACTCCCCTGCTCTGCTTTCTGTGTTCAGCCAACAGTTCAGACCAGGTCGGGGGGCAGGTTTGAGAGAAGCCAGCATCTTGTTCTTGAGCAGTCCTTGGACTGTGGATGGCCCCTCACACTGGGGCTAGCAAGGGCAGAGTCTTTTCAGCCAAGGGCATTCTTGTCTATGCTGTTTGCATCTCCTTGATCGGCTAGAGCCCAAGTTCATTGAGCTTCAGAGCACCCTGCAAAGTCTATTTCTTTGCTCAGCCTTTTCCTGATTGAGCAGAGTGTGTTAGGAGGAAGGGATTGTGAAGAGCTATTTTATTATTGTTGACATGCCATTTTAGATTGAACATAGTACGTCCTTATAAATGATCAGTGCATAACCAGCTAGAGGGACAGGATGGTCCCGTTATTACAATTAGGGAAAACAAATAAATACAGTAGCTTTGGCTTTGCATTTCTATAGCCTCCTTCAGGTGAGGATTTCAAAGAATGGATATTATTTAATTAACACCCTTTTTTTGGCAGCTGATTGGATCCATGCTGCAGCTAGATAAACTGAGGTACAGAGCGGTTATGTGATTTACCCAGAGTTAAACACGGAGTGATAGTTAGAGCTGGGGATAGAAGCCACTCCCCCACAGAGCCAGGGCTAAACTCAGGAGCCTTCCATAAACTGTTCTAACCCCAGACTGAGACCTACTAGCAAAACCAAAGAAACAGTCTGATGATGATGAAGATGGTGATACCAGTGAGGGAAGCAAATGGTGCAAAATCCAGGCAAAGGGCTTTGCATCCATGGTTAACATTTCTTTTTTGTAAAAGGACACTATAAGGAATTTGGCTTTGATCAGTCTGGCTGGAATAGGTTAAAGATGGGCTGAGACAGAGAAAATTACAGTGAGCCTTGTACTTTTCCAGTGTCAGTTAATGTACATCACCAAGAACCCACTGAATTAATTCAGAGAGTCAGTGTGAGTAATGCCTTTCCTTAAAGACCAGTACCTTGGAGGCACAGCAGAGACTGAATACAATAGTCTAATATAGACGCATTTCCATAATTGCACAAACAGCAGCCTATAAATAACTCGCCGAGTTTACAGCTGCTCTCATGTGATCCTGATCCCTGCATCTTCTCCTGCCATCTATCACCATGGTGACGACATCACATGGCCACCAGCCATTCATTCACAGCAATTTCAAGCGGTCATAGGGAAGAGGGGGTGTAAACAATGAATGATTTTAAAAGATCAAATTTCCGATATTTGGGAGGAAAATACAAAGTGCTGGTTTGATTGAAATGTGTGACGGGAGAATGACAGATCCTCCTCAGAAAGGAGGCTGGAGAAGCATGTTGATGGACACTATCTAAACATGATAATAAACTGGGAGAAGGAAGACAGACAGAACCTGTTCCAGAGCTTAGCCACCCTTAAATGTAATTTATAGTTTTTTCCAATATCTAATGTAAATATCCCTTGCTGCAGCCTAAAGAAAGTCCTTGTCCTCCTCTTGGTGGACATGAAGAATTGATCACCATTTTCTTTATAGCAACCTTTTACATATATGAAGACTTATCAATCTGCTCTTTTCTAGACTAAGCATGCCCAGTTCTTTCACCCTTTCCTCACAGCTCATTTTTGTTCCACTCGCCTAGATTATCTCCAGTTTGTTTACATCTTTCTTAGAGCTGGGTGCCCAAAACTGGACACAGTTCTCCAGGAGAGGGAGAAGGCCAAAAGAAGGCTGAGGGGGGATATGCTCGCCCTATATAAATATATCAAGGGGGTTAACGTTAGGGAGGGAGAGGAATTATTTAAGTTTAGTACTAATGTAGCCACGAGGACGAATGGGTATAAACTGGATATTAGGAAGTTTAGACTTGAAATTAGACGAAGGTTTCTGACCATTAGGGGAGTGAAGTTCTGGAATAGCCTTCCGAGGGAAGTAGTAGGGGCAAAAGACTTTCCTGGCTTTAAGACAAGCTTGATAAGTATATGGAGGGGATGTTATGATAGGATCGTTAATTTGGGCAATTGATCTTGAATTACCACCAGACAGGTCTGCTCAATGGTCTGCGGGGAGATGTTGCATGCGATGGGTACTGAGTTGCTGCGGAGAATTCCTTCTTGGGTGCTGGCTGGTGACTCTTGCCCACATGCTCAGGGTTTAGCTGATAGCCATATTTGGGGTCGGGAAGGAATTTTCCTCCAGGGCGGATTGGCAGGTGCCCTGGAGGTTTTTCGCCTTCCCCTGCAGCGTGGGGCACGGGTCGCTTGCTGGTGGTGTCTCTGCAGCTTGAGGTCTTCAAACCATTTTTGAGGATTTCAATAACTCGGTCCTGGGATAGGGGTTGTTATAAAATTGGATGGGTGGGGTTCTGTGGCCTGCCTTGTGCAGGAGGTCAGACTAGATGATCAGATTGGTCCCTTCTGACCTATGAGTCTATGAGTCTATGAGAGGCCTCCCCCATGCTGAGTAGACCAGGGCAACTGCCTTCTGTGTCTCCCATTCCCTGTTAATACTCCCTAGAATGGCATTTGCCTTTTTAGCAACAGCATCGCATTGTTGACTCATAATTAATTTGTGAGCTACTATAACCTCCAGATTCTTTTCTGCAGTACTACTGCCTGGCCAGTCATTCCCCATTGGCACTTTTCGTCTATGGATCTTAACACACTGTACAAACGGGGTCAGTATCATTAACCTCTTTTTATAGATGGGGAAACTGAGGCACCAGGAGATGAAATAGATCACTGAAGATTATACTGTGTGCCAATGGCAGGGCTGGGAGAAGAACCCAGATCAGTTAAATCTCTGATCTGAATGTTCCCAAGGCCCCTTCTCAGAAGAGGGGGTCTTTGGGGAAAAAGGGGGTCACAGTAACTTAGCAGAGGCTGAGGGCCAAATTCTGATTTCACTTACACTGGTGAGAATCAATACTTACTTCCCTGAAGTCATTGGTTGACGTCCTAGCTAGCTCCCTTGAAGTCAATGGCAAAACTCCCATTGATTTCAGAGGAGCCAGAATTTCACCCCTTACTGTAATAATCAGTTTTTATAACACTTCTCAATAGCAGATCTCAAAATACTTAACAAAATAGATCTTTATAATTAGCCCCATGTTACAGATGGGGAAACTGAGGGATAGAGCAGTGAAGAAGTTCAGCCAGCAGGCTAGTAGCAAAGCTAGGAACAGAACTTGCATCTCCCAGTTCCCACTGCAGTGTGCCATCCACTAGGGTGCACTGCTTCCCCAGCCTAGCCTCACTAGCAAGGTATTTAGTCTGTGCTCCTCACCAGTATCAGCTTACCCGAGAGCAGAATTTGGCAGTGTGGCATTAAGAGACTTACAAGGCAACACAAATGCTCAGTTGAATTAAAGGGATAACTAGTGACAAGAGAATCTGGAAAAACCTGGTACAATTGGGACAAGGAGTTAGACCTTGAACGTTGACGGGAACCTGACTGGAACTATCTGAACATCAACAACAACAATACTCTTAGACAGGGCCTGTGCAAGGATATTTTGCGCCCTAGGCGAAACTTCCACCTTGCGCCCTCTGCCCCACCCCTCCCCCCAGAGCATTGCTTATTATAAACTTTCAAAAATGAATACTGCATAATGTGGCATTGTTCATTAGAATTAATACATATTTGGCTTGAAAATTTATTAATTTCATTATTTAGCCTACATATTTAATGAAAATAATTGAATAACCTGACAAGGTGTGAGGCTGGCTGGCTCTGGGCAGGGCAGGGGATGCGAAGCTGGTTGGAGATGGGGTGTGGGGTTGGCTAGAGACAGGGGGTGCGGGACTGGCTGCATGAAGGGCAGGGGTTGTGGGGCTGGCTGCAGGCAGGGCAGGGGCTGCAGCAGGGGCTGGATGGAGACAGGTGGTGTGGGGCTGGCTATGGACAGGGCAAGGAGTGCAGCAGGGGCTGGCTGCATGCAGGGCAGGGAGTGAGGGGCTGGCTGTGGGCAGGGCAGGAGGTGTGGGGTGGCTGGAGACAGGAGGTGTGGGGCTGGCTGTGGGCAGGGCAGGAGGTGTGGGGCTGGCTGCAGGCAGGGCAGGGGGTGCAGCAGGGGCTGGCTGCGGGCAGGGCAGGGGGTGCAGGGCTGGTTGAGGCAGGGAAGGGGGTGCGGGGCTGGCTGCGGGCAGGGGGTGAGGGGCTGGCTGGATACAGGGGTGTGGGGCTGGCTAGAGACAGGGTAGGGGGTGTGAGGCTGGCTGGAGGCAGGGGAAGGGGTGTGGGGCTGACTGGAGGCAGGGCAGGGGATGAGGGGTTGGCTGCAGTCAGGACAGAGGGTTCAGCTGCTATGGATGGAGCTGGAGCACAAAGAGCAGCTGCAGAAGGAAGAGCTGTTGGACAGAAGCTTCTGTGAGGAACCGGCTCTGTCCCATGGAGAGGTACCGCTGCGGGATCTGCATTTTAAATAGCAGTGGGGACGCCCCTGCAGCCCCTTGCCCTCTCAGCATCCTGGGCACTGGCTCTCTGCGGCTCACTCCCTAGGGGCTCAGCCCTGCTCCTCTTGCCCCCAGTCCCTCATTAGGCCTGGGTGCACAGAAAGCATGCAGCATATCTTTGTACTGTGTTAATGACTCCTGAACTGGTGGGGGCTATGCCTAACTGCTGCCACTATCTCTTTCTTTGCTGGGCAATTAGATGACAATTAACTTGGAATAGCCCAGAGGGGTCAGAGTAGAGAAGGAGGGAGGAGAGACCTTTAGGTTTCAGTTCTGTGCAAAGCCAGTTAACTTTTCTTTTCAGCTGCCTATAAACAAACCTAGTAGAGAAAAGAGTTTCTTCCCCACATCCCCTCCCCCAAAAAATCGGTTATGATTTTAATGGATCCAGAAGCAAAATAATTCTGTAATCAAAAAGACAAGTTTCCTGCTTTCCCTCCCACAAAGATCTATTTCCAACCCAGGTAACTTATTATTTATTATCTGTAGTAACTATGTTCTCACGTTTGACTGATACACTGTAGTGGTCCCTCAGTTCTTTTGCGGTGTTGGGAGTGAATGCTAGACCCTCGGTTAATTACTTTTACCTTACTTCACGTGCCTATCTTTTGGTCATCAATTTTTGAAGTTAAATTAGATTTTCAAAACTCAGCTTTAAAATGATGTTCATGCCGACAATTGCAATTTAATTGTCCAAACGGGGAAATCGATGCCTTGAAATTATGGGATCTAATTTTAAAATTGTATTAAAAATATGGCATTATAAAAGGGAAATATTTTAAAAGGTTTATCCAGCATCCCCATTACTGTTACCCAGGATTCTGCTTCAAGCAGTAACACAGGAGGGAGGGGGCAATGGACAGATTAGTGTTCAGTGGTACTTCAAACAAAAAGACATTTACTCTTAAATTATCTCGTTGATGCCTAATTGACGATCTAATAGCATGCATCAAGTACATCAAAACTTCGCTGAATAAGCTTGTTAGCATTTCTAAGGGGGACACTGACCATTCCAAACAGTGATAAGTGGTGCCTGCAGGCGGTCATGCAGGCATGACTGCGGCAGCTCAGACTCCCTCTCTGTCCCAGCAGCAAGGGCTGCTCAACCATTTAAAAAAAATTGAGGGGCGCTTTTTGGCGCCCTCAAATATCGGCGCCCTAGGCAACCGCCTAGTCTGCCTAAATGGTTGCACCAGCCCTGCTCTTAGACAGCGAGAGTCCATAGTGCCGAACATCCATAGCCACGTTGCGTGGCTTCATTCCAGATGTGTAAAAGCTCCACAGGGTTATTACTGAGCTGGTGCAGCCAGGTTAATTGCAGACAATCATGTGGCCACTGCCAGTCCATAGCCAGTCCAGATCCCCCATTGACTTCAAGCCTGATCTTCAGGCCTCAATGTGTGGTGTCTATCACCGAGGTGGGTACCTGACCATAAAGCACGAGCCGGCAATGACCAGTGAGGACTTCAATCCTCTCCAGGCCACATTTCAATAATAGATCCCTATTTTCCTGCAAAAATCAAACCATCTTCTGCTCAATGGTTGCTGCTGGCAACACACATGAAAGGCCTCCTGCTGTCTTGTTCAAGCAGTATCCATGTTTCAGATCCATATAAGAGGATTGGAAGTACACAGGTTTGACAAAAATCAGTCAAATCGCCTTCTTTTGAATCTCCTGGGGCTTCAAAACTGGGACGAAAGCTTTGTGAGATGAGTCTTTTCCCCTGGGGGGTGGATTTCAGGCAAATGTCATGGCAACAGGCAATCTTGGGGGAATTCAGCCTTTTGCATCAAGACAGGCAAGTAAAAAAAAAATCACCTTTAAAGGACATTTATGTGAATTTTTCCAAACCTCAAAAAAACCAAATCCAGTTTGAGTTCAGACTGAGGTTTGCATCGGTTCTTGATCTTCCAGACAGTAGGTAGGGCCATGAATAGTTTCCTTACCCTACTCTCCATCCCCTTAGAGACAATAGCAAACCATGGAGACAGCTACAGCTAACTTGGGCCCACAATCACAATTCTTAACCAACTAATTGTGCACTGAGACTTGGCTCTGAGTTTCGATTGCTAACCACCCAAACATGACCCTGCAGCTGCTCAATGGTCATTGCTACTTTAACAGATGTCACCCAGGAACAGCCGGAGGCTTGTTAACCAGCTAGCGTAGTTAGCAAGGGGCAGATGGGCGCCGGCTAACCCGCCTGTGCAGCTCAGAGAGAAAGCACAGGGAAACTGCTCGCTGCTGGTTAGCTGGGTGCTGCCAGAATCTTGGGAAAGGGAGCAGGGGAGCTGCAAAAGCAGAACTGAGGAGCTTTGGGAGAAAAAGCCCCTAGGTTTGGCTGATGGATGTTTAGCATCCTTCCCCAAAGCCGTCTGCCTGACTCAAAAAGACTGCTCATATTTCACAGCCGTCATGTGATTTTTCCAGGGTATATTTTAAGCCTCATCTTGAGGTCACACCTTCTTCTCCATCTCCCTGGGATCCTGCTCTGTATATTTCCAGGAGAACAGGGACCAGAGTTTCACCTTCAACTCCATCCTCTTTTCCGGCTAGCAGGGCACTGGCTAACCTGGCCATAAAATAACAAGAATTTCCAGGAGGGCTTTTTGTTTCTCCATCTATGGGTATTGTCCACACTGCAAACAACAAAACCCCGTGCCAACACAGCAGCAGCTTTTAGAGCCAGACTCCACAGACTGCAGCTCACACTCCGGCATTGAAAATAGCACCATAGACATTCCCACTTGGCTGGAGCTGGGGCTGTCAGACCCACCCCCTTGCCAGGTTTCAGAGCCTCAGCAAACATCTACACAGCTATTTTTAGCACCGTAGCATGAGCCCGAATCTGTAGATCGGAGCCGTGAGACTCCCTGCTGCAGGGGAGGGAGGGTTGGGGGGGGAGGGCAGTGTAGACTTACCCTTGGTCCCTCAATCACTCCTGCTGTCTCTTTTTTCCTGGGGCATAGCAATCAGACCCTCCATTCTCCTTAACCGCTGCACAGAAAGCCTTATGTTTCAGCAGCTGAACAGAGCTGGTGATGAAGGAGTTGATACTCAAAACCCCCCTCTGGTAGAACAAGAGTTGGCTGGAACATGAAGACTAAATCACCAAGCCAGATAACTATTATTTATATTAGGGTTCTAACCTCAGCAGCTTGGAAAAAGCTCTCTGTACCCATCTCAGAAATCTGCAAAAATAACACTAAACCCCCTCCTTCCTTCTGTTCCATTTGGATTTCTTTTTCTTTCTCCATCTATGGGTATTGTCCACACTGCAAACAACAAAACCCCACGCCAACACAGCAGCAGCTCTTAGAACCAGACCTGTACAAGACACATCTCCCGCCTTCCAGTATTCACTTTCTGGTCCCCTTTCTATTCCCTTGTGCCATCTAACCTTGCCCAGAGCAGGCCCAGCTAACGGTTCCAAAGCAACCAACCAACCAAACCACACCAACCTGCGTCCTGTCCACACCAGCGTTCCCAGCATTGCTAGCACTGTACCAGCAGAGACAGAGTCCCCAGGCCTGATTATCCTCTGACGCCAGAGTGGATTCCCGGCAGAGCAGGTTGGGAATTTTTCAACTAAGTGGGTTTTTGTCAGAAAATGCGGATTTGTCAAAACTAAAAACGTTGTGGGAAAATATTTGTTTTGGTGAAGCTTTAGTCCAGGAAGGTTTCTCAGGCCAAGCATGAAATCTCTGGTGAAAATAAAAGAGACAGACAACCCAGAGCGGCCAGATGGGTAGGGCGCCCATAGAGGAAATGCAGGTTCAAGGCCCTGGTCTGAATCAGGCAGGACAGGAACTAGAATCTGAGTTTCTCAGTGAGTGCCCTTCCCATTGGGATATTGGCTGTTATTGAGTGGTGGGTCTGTCTCTCTCTCTACCCCACCTCCACCCTTCCAATGCAGGATGGCAAAAATATTTGGAAAAACATTTCCTGCCTAGCTCTAACAACATGTGTTTCTACTGAAGTCAGAGTTACACAGGCATAAGCGAGAGAAGAAACAGGTTCTACACATAATTTGAGCTTGACTGTGGCCAGAGAGGGCTCTAACGTGCTTTGGCGGATCAGAGTAGACGGAGCCAAATTGGACTGGAACAACCAACTGTAACTGAGGCTAGTTCTGGACATTCGTCTAGCCTGGATTGGCCCCATAAGTTCTAGCCCCACAAAGTTCAGTCTGTGTTTGAGTGTGATTTTTAAATACAGTTGTTTAGCCAGTATAAATGGAGAAATTACTGATTGCTAGATCCTCTTGCCCCACTGTGCTAGGCACAGTATAAACACATAACGAAGACATAGCCCAGATCCTCGAAAGGTGCTTTGGCACTTAACTCCTATTGCTTTCAATGGGAGTTAGGTACCTGCACATCTTGGAGGATCTGGGCGATACACCCTTCAGTCTAACCTCCAGTCTTTCTATTGGCTTTGGACCCTGCACTGGGGCATGGAATGCCACCCCAGCAGAGACATTCTTCCTCGTAAGAACATGCTTAAGCTTAGCAGTTCCCTTCTTCGAGACCCAGCAGCTGTGCTCAGACCTGTACAAGACACATCTCCCGCCTTCCAGTATTCACTTTCTGGTCCCCTTTCTATTCCCAACCTCAGCAGCTTGGAAAAAACCCTCTGTACCCATCTCAGAAATCTGCAAAAATAACACTAAACTCCCTCCTTCCTTCTGTTCCATTTGGATTTCTTTGTAGACATCTCACAGGGTGAGTCAAAGAACATTCTTTACTCCCTGCCAGCTCTGCATCTTTGTTCCAAGGTCACCTCCAATGGGAGACCTCCAAAGAGCACTTACCTAGGTGCTGGAGAAAGCAGTCTTCATCATCCAGTATGTGACACTCTCCCCACTGAACCAGCACCCCAGGGTGGTGCTAGGAACACCGTGCTGCAGGAGGTCATGTGAGGAGATGTAGAACAGAGGCTTGACTCACAACCACCTGTGGATAGGAAAGGTCTCAGGGTCTTGTCCACAAGAGGTGATATCAGCAATTCCATTGTCCCAGCCAAATTCTTACATCCCACCTCCCTGCTAGTCTTCATTTCTCCTCCCGTTTCACAGCAGCACAGACTTGCCACTGTGTCCCACCCCCAGATGCCGTTCAGCGATAGGTGGACAATCCCTGTTCAGATACAGGGTTTGAGAAGTGCCAAGCACCTGCAGCACCCAGCGGTGTCCCACTGATGACCATGGCCTCATCCCTCCCACCACACACACACCCCTCTTGCTGCCCTTTTAATCAGTGCAAGGCCTGCAATTATGCATGGTCCTGCCATCTAGGACTTCTTAGTCCCATGCTCTCCTGTGCATCCACTCAGGTGCCAGATACAACCAGGTCCTCAATGATCTTCCCTGTTGCAAGGACCAAAGCTAAACCAGGAGGAGTGGCTTACGCAACAGGTTTCAATTCCTTCCCACCCCCTCCACACCCCACAATGGGGCCACAAGCTCAAGCCCCAGCAAGGCATTTCCCCTTTTGAATGGGGCCTTATAAACCAGGGGCATTCGAGACCACAAGGTTCTTTTCACAAGGACTCAGACTGGGCTGAAAGCTCACCCATTCATACAATGGGTGACTGTTCAGTGCCATCAGTTGTCCACCTGGCTGCTGCCCTCTCCCGCAGAGGTGGCCGCATTGCAGGGGCTCTCTGTGGATATTGACACTGTCATAAGCAGATAGCTAAGGGTTAATGTCTCTTTCACCTGGAAAGGAGTAACCTGAAACACCTGACCAGAGGACCAATCAGGAAACAAGACTTTTTCAAATCTGGGTGGAGGGAAGTTTGTGTGTGAGTCCTTTGTTCTGGTCTTGTATCTGTCCCTCTCGGCTATGGAAAGGATTTCTCTATTTCCTGCTTTCTAATCTTCTGTTTCCCAGTTGTAAGTACAAAAAGATAGGTTTGTTTTTTTGTAGTTACATGTGTGTAGTTGCTGGAGTGCTTTGAATTGTATTCTTTTTGAATAAGGCTGTTTATTCAATATTTCTTTTAAGCAATTGACCCTGTATTTGTCACCTTAATACAGAGAGACCATTTTTATGTATTTTTCTTTCTTTTTACATAAAGCTTTCTTTTTAAGACCTGTTGGAGTTTTTCTTTAGTGGGGAACTCCAGGGAATTGAGTCTGTGCTCACCAAGGAATTGATGGGAGGAAGAAGTCAGGGGGAAATCTGTGTGTGTTAGATTTACTAGCCTGACTTTGCATTCCCTCTGGGTGAGGGGGGAAGAGAGATTAGCTCTCGGTACTTCTGTTTTCCAAGGCTGGAAACGGGGAGGGTGGAATCCCTCTGTTTAGATTCACGGAGCTTGCTTCTGTGTGTCTCTCCAGGAACACCTGGAGGGGGGAAGGGAAAAGGTTTATTTCCCTTTGTTGTGAGACTCAAGGGATTTGGGTCTTGGGGTCCCCAGGGAAGGTTTGGGGGGACCAGAGTGCCCCAAAACACTCTAATTTTTTGGGTGGTGGCAGCTTTACCAGGTCCAAGCTGGTAACTAAGCTTGGAGGTTTTCATGCTAGCCCCCATATTTTGGACGCTAAGGTCCAAATCTGGGACTAGGTTATGACAGACATGCATCAAGCATTGCATAGGGACGCAACTGGAGAAACTGGTGGCCCACGTCAGGACCAAGGGAAGAGGCTCCTCAGGCAGGTACAAAGCAAGGATGCTTGGAAAAACTAGAGGTGCAAGAAAGAATCTGGAGCAGGGCAATGGCAGCCCCTGCTCACATGGATCCAATCCCATAGTTCCCTAGTTGTGGAGCTTGACCTCGGCGGATTGACGCTGACTTTGATTAAGGGCTCGGCCTGTTCATAAAGGAATTTAACTGCACCAGGCTCCCCCGAGGAGGGAAGGATCTGCTGTCTAGAGCAGGGCTGTTGACCGCACTTAAGAAGCAAATGGACAGGGCTTTTGATCAGTGGGAGCCCTGTATCAGTGAGCGCTTTATGGCTCATGCCAGACCATCATTACCAGGGAATTTATTGCCTCCTGGACAGGACCAGTTGGGGAGGGTGGCAAAGGGTCTGTTTAAATGACCCTGATGGGGCAGCGGGCAGTTGGGACTAAAGAGGAACCATGTTAACAGGATGATTTCAAGGTCCCTGTCAACCTTTCCTTTAAACTTCTCCCATTACAGCTTCATTAGCTAAGATTTACAGCCTTTCCCAGCCAGCGTGCAAAGCCAGAGCAGGCAGCAGCAGGCTCAGGGACAGCTGCTGGGAAAGCATTGGGGAGGTCTGGAACAGGAATACAGGAGCAGAGCAAAGATCACGGTTCTCATTCCCAGGGAGGTAGCATGTCGCAGTGGCCAGGAGACTCGAGACACCCGGGTTCTGCTCCCAATTCAGCCACTGTCCTGCTATGTGCATCTTTAGGCAAGCTGCATCCCTGCTCTGTGCCTCAATTTCCCCAGCCTCTAACCTTGCTACCATCTGTCAACAGCCACTCCACGCCCGAGAGTGGTTTGCCCCATCTCACACCCCAGCCAGGTTATTTATCATCCCCACCCCTTCCAGGGCCATAAGAGCCCAATAAATCTAATGCCCTTAACCCAGGCCTTCAGCTCCACTCAGGGATCAATAATCCTTTTCTCCCCTTGTGTCAGGGTTGGGGGGAGGGAAGCTTTGCAGCCTATCTTTTGGGATCAGCAGGGAAACCCAGGCCCTCCCTCTCCTCTGGGTTCCAGCCCAGGGATCCTGGATTAAGCAACTAGGGGCTGCTCCCCCAGACTTGCTGCTGCTTCCCTGGGCCACTTCCTACCTTCATCTGCCTCCCAGTCCCTTTCACAGAACAGATCCGGGGCTGGAGTCTCCTGCTCCCTGTGCCACTTTGTGGCTCATGCAGCGTTGCCTCAGTTTCCCTAGTCAGCTCCAAATGTTCCCTTCTCTCCTGCTGCCCTCCCCCTGCAAGACCAGTCCTAATGTTCACACTCCCTACTGCAGCTTTCCTCAACTCCCTGCAGTCTTTCCTTTATAGGAACTACCCAGGCTGGTTCTCCCCAGCTGGGTCTAATCCTTAACAACCTGTCTGATAGCAGGTGCCACAGAACAAGCTGAGTTTCCTTTAACCCTTCACTACCAGTGAGGGGGTTTATACACCCCACCATCGCAGGCAGGTTAACATGGGCAATGAGAGGGGAGGAGTCTTTCCTGGGAGAAAGGCAGTTGGGAGAGAATGAGCGATGCTGGGACAGAGGAAGGTGAAAGAAAACGAAGATGGAAGAACAGTGGAGAAAGAATAGGACTAAAATGCACTGTGAGGCAGTGATTTAGTGGAAGTTAGGAGCCTAAATACCTTTCAGGATCTGGGCCAAAGAGATGGTTAGAAAATGCCATTTTGTCAAAATCAAAATTTTCTGCAGGAATGTGTCAATTTCAACAACATTTTACTTTCAAAACCATAGAAAGGAAGCATTTTGGCAAGGTCAAAAAGTTCCGCCCCTGTGGCTTAGGACACAGGACTCTGTTCCCAGCCTGGCCATTGACCTGTTCCATCCCCCTGGCTCTTCCATTTTGACAGTTTGGGAATGAAATGTTTTGATTTGGGGTTTTGAAATGAGTTTTCGTTGCAAAAAATTTAATTGTTATTTTAAAAAAGGGTTACATTTTAAAAATTGTAACCCAACTTTTGGCTTTTATTGAAATGAAACCCTTCGGTTGCCCCAAAACAACATGTCACTTCATTGGGAAGTTTGAAATTTGACCTTCTTCTCTCCCCCCTGCCCCCGATTTGGAAAGAAAATAAATGAGGAAATCATGGAATTTCCTGCAGAATGGAAATTCTGGTTCCCGTGCAGCTCCCAACTTGGAAGTCCACAGGTCTGTCCTTCCAGCAGCTCAAACATCATAAAACAAATAAATGCACAGAGATGAGATAGGAAGGAGGAAAGAGAAGGAGTAAAAAATGGGTAGGGAGAGGGAGCAGCGAAGGCTGAAATAAGAAAAAGAAATGAGAGAAAAAGTCTAGAGGAGGAGACGTGAAAGAAAAGGAAGGAGAGGGGAAGTGAATGAAAAAAAAGCAGAGAAAGGGAAAAGATGGGGGGGGTGAGGGGGATGCAAGCTGCTGGAGCCATCTGTCATGGGCTATTGGATTCTTTGTGTGTGTGTCAGTTCTGTTGCCTGGGCTTTGCTGTGAGAGCTCCCACCTGCTGCCAGCTGGTTCTGGGAGCCAGCCTGCAGTCACGCTTATTACCATGCATGCGCACACAGACTGCGGGTGGAGGGGGGAAGCACAGAATGAAATTGACCGTGATGGAGGTTGAGCCAAGCAGCACTCCTGCCCGGTGACACTCCATGGAAGGTGAGGGGGCTGGTTTCTCCTTGGTCCATGGAATCAGCTGCTGCCCGACACCACCTCTTCCTCCCACACAGGATGGGAGTGAGACCAGCCGCTGGGCAGTGGAGCTCCTCCCTCCAGTGCCATGTGTGAGCAGACTCAGTGAGTGTCCCATTATGCCTTGGTTCGCTGGCAAGGCAAGGAGATAAGGTCAAGGGACTAGTGTTTGGATCTGTGGCCTGCAAAGTGCTTAATCCATGTGCTATGAGGAGATGGCACGAAATAGTCCATGTCCTCTTCTAGGACTCCTAGGATTCATACCAGGTATCACAGAGGACTCCATCACACCTCTGATAGAGCTGGCTGGCCCTACGTTGCCACTAACAAATCCAGTTCCTGCCCCTTCCACACCCATTCCTCTAGCTACCTCGTTATCCTGCTTCACAATCACTTCAGAGGGTGGGCAAATGGTAGGGGGGCGGGAACCTTCCTGCTCACTCCAGAAGGTGGAGCTAGGACTCCTGGGTCCTATTCCCAGCCCTCACTGTGTGACCTTGGGCAGGCCCTTTTGTATTGAGTCTGTCCCCTTTTCTGGCCAGTGTCACCTTTGACAGCTTAAAGTGTCTGGGACAGATCCTGTCCCCTGCCAGGCCCCTTTGCATTGCTGTGGTGGCACAAAGGGGCTAGAAAGCTGGCCTAACCTGACACCTGAGGATTCCCCTAGCGCTAGGAAATCCCTGGTTTATATAGCTGGCCCCATGCCAGCCCCATTATATCCCCTGCCTCAGAGGGCATGGCTGGGCACAGCAGCACTCTGATGATCGCTAGCTACTGTGACACACCCACGGGCCCAGGACTAGCTGGCATAATGTAGAGCAACCCCAAGGATGCTTTAAGTTGCACCGGGGACAGAATCAGCTCAGGGATTGAGGGAAGTGAGGCAGAAAGGTAGTAAAAAGCTACCTCTTCTCCCTCCCTGGGGCCTCCGCCAAAGCCTAGGATTGGGGCCTTGGTATCTTGGCTTCAGCACCTGCAGAATGAAGGTAGCAGTTAGCCCTGTGTGAAATATAGGATGCAAAAGGCAAAGAGAGATTCAGAAGCATTGTGATGGCTATAGCACTTTGAGCCCTCCCAGTGGAAGAACCAGGATTACCCCTCGTCCTGTGCCGCTCCTTGTTCCTCTTCATTAGCATTTATATTCCAGAAGTTTGCCCATTGTCCCGTTGCACTAAGTGGTGCACAGACACATCGTGAGAGCCAGCCCTGCCCTCCAGAGCTTTGAGTCTGAAGAAAGGAGTCAGACGACGTAAGAGACCGTCCCTGCTCTACACAATGTTAGACAAGACATACCTTGAAAGGAGGATTATCCCCAATTTACAGACTGCTATCTGAGCATAAACTTTAAAGGCCCAGATCTTTGAAGGCAGCTAAGCACCTAATTCACACAGATTTCAATGGGAGTTAGGCACCTAAATATCTTTTGAGGAACTGGACCCTAACTCCCTTAGGCTCTTTGGAAAATCCCAACCTGTGTGATTTACCCATACAGGAAGTCTGTGGCAAAGATGGGAATTGAGCTCGGAGCTGTTCAGCCCTTGCCTAACCACAAAACTAGCTGTTTTCATCTGGGCCGGACTCCCTCAGCCACTCAATAGCTACTCCAGCCACGTTGCCCACCCCTCTCTCCTCCCACTCACTTATGCCCTTCCTGTCCTGGGTTCACCCAACTCTCCCGTCTCTCCCCCTCTCCATCCCACAAGCAATTGGATTCCCTCCTATAAAGCCGTTCTCATTTTGACAACGACCCACTTAGCCGCAGAGCTCCCATATTTTCCGGGGATAGAATGTTAACTTGCCTAAGAGAATAGATCGTCTAAACAGCTGATGGGCCACACATCAAAGCATGGGAGAGTGAGAAAAATCACTGGGCTATCAGGGAAAAAAAAGTATCAGAGGGGTAGCTGTGTTAGTCTGGATCTGTAAAAGCAGAAAATAGTCCTGTGTCACCTTATAGACTAACAGACGTATTGGAGCGTGAGCTTTTGTGGGTGAATACCCACTTCGTCGGATGCATGTAGTGGAAATTTCCAGGGGCAGGTATATATATGCAAGCAAGAAGCAGGCTAGAGATAACGAGGTTAGTCCAATCAGGGAGGATGAGACCCTCTTTTAGCAGTTGAGGTGTGAACACCAAGGGAAGAGAAACTGCTTTTGTTGTTGGCTGGCCATTCACAGTCTTTGTTTAATCCTGAGCTGATGGTGTCAAATTTGCAGATGAACTGAAGCTCAGCAGTCTCTCTTTGGAGTCTGGTCCTGAAGTTTTTTTACTGTAGGATAGGCTACCCTTAAATCTGCTATTGTGTGTCCAGGGAGATTGAAGTGTTCTTGTCATAAACAGATAAGAAAAGTTAATAGCACAGTAGTACTTTATATCTCTTTGACTGTAAAGGGTTAACAAGTTCAGTAAGCCTGGCTGTCACCTGACCAGAGGACCAATCAGAGGACAGGATACTTTCAAATCTTGAGGGAGGGAAGTTTTTGGGCTGTGCTGTTAGTTTTGGTTGTTGTTCACTCTGGGGGCTCAGACTGACCAGATGTGCAACCAGGTTTCTCTCCAATCTCCCTGATACAGGTTCTTATAGATTCAAAATAGTGAGTACTAGGTAGATAAGGCGAGTTAGGCATATGTTTGTTTTCTTTATTTGCAAATGTGTATTTGGCTGGAAGGAGTTCAAATTGGTATTTTGCTGAAAAGATTTTAATTTGTACTTGAATACTTAGGCTGGGAGGGTATTCCCAGTGTCTATAGCTGAAAGACCCTGTACCTATTCCATTTTAAATTTACAAAGATAATTTTTATTGTTTTTTCTTTCTTTAATTAAAAGCTTTTCTTGTTTAAGAACCTAATTGTTTTTTTTATTCTGATAAGACCCCAGGGGACTGGGTCTGGATCCACCAGGGAATTGGTGGGGAGAAAGGAGGGAAGGGGGAGAGAGAGGTTAATTTCTCTCTGTGTCAGGATTACTTTCTCTCTCAGGGAGAATCTGGGAGGGGAAGAGAGAAGGAGGGAGGAAGGTGAATTTTCCTCTCTGTTTTGTGATTCAAGGAGTTTGAATCACACAGTGATCTTCCAGGGTAACCCAGGGAGGGGAAGCCTGGGAGAGGCAACGGTGAGGGAAAGGGTTTACTTTCCTTGTGTTAAGATCCAGAGGGACTGGGTCTTGGGGGTCCTCGGGCAAGGTTTTGGGGGGACCAGAGTGTACCAGGCACTGGAATTCCTGGTTGGTGGCAGCGCTACGGGTACTAAGCTGGTAACTGAGCTTAGAGGAATTCATGCTGGTACCCCATCTTTTGGACGCTAAGGTTCAGAGTGGGGAATTGTACCATGACAGTTCTCCTACAGGTTTTTGTATATTGCCATTCCTAGTATCTGATCTATGTCCAATCATCCTTTTCCGTAGGGACTGTCCAGTTTGGCCAATGTACATAGCAGGGGGGCATTGCTGGCATATGATGGCGTATATTACATTGGTGAACGTGCAGGTGAATGAACCGGTGATGATGTAGCTGATCTGGTTAGGTCCTGTGATGGTGTCGCTGGTGTAGATATGTGGTCAGAGTTGGCATCAAGGTTTGTTGCATGGATTGGTTCCTGAGCTAGAGTTACTATGGTGCAGTGTGCAGTTACTGGTGAGAATATGCTTAAGGTTGGCAGATTGTCTGTGGGTAAAGACTGGCCTGCCACCTAAGGCCTGTGAAAGTGAGAGATCATTGTCCAGGATGGGTTGTAGATTCGTGATGATGCATTGGAGGGGTTTTAACTGGGGACTGTATGTGATGGCCAGTGGAGTCTTGCTGGTTTCTTTTTTGGGTTTGTCTTGCAGTAGGCGGCTTCTGGGTACACGTCTGGCTCTGTTGATCTGTTTCCTTATTTCTTCGTACGGGTATTGTAGTTTTAAGAATGCTTGGTGAAGATTTAGTAGGTGTTGGTCTCTGTCTGAGGGGTTGGAGCAGATGTGGTTGTACTTCAGTGCTTGTCTGTAGACAATGGATCGTGTGGTGTGCCCGGGGTGGAAGCTGCAGGCATGAAGGTAGGCATAGTGGTCGGGGGGGGTGGTTTGGTATAGGGTGGTGTTAACATGACCATCACTTATTTGCACCGTGGTGTCTAGGAAGTGGACCTCCCGTGTAGATTGGTCCAGGCTGAGGTTGGTGGTGGGGTGGAAGCTGTTGAAATCCTGGTGGAATTTTTCCAGGGTCTCCTTCCCATGGGTCCAGATGATGAAGATGTCATCAGTGTAGCGTAGGTAGAGGAGGGGTGTGATGGCCAGTTTATATCCATTTGTTCTTGTGTCCACATTGGTACTAAGCTTAAATAATTCCTCTCCCTCCCTAAAATTTATCCCTCTGATATATTTATAAAGAGCAATCATATCTCCCCTCAGCCTTCTTTTGGTTAGGCTAAACAAGCCAAGCTCTTTGAGTATCCTTTCATAAGACAAGATTTCCATTCCTCAGATCATCCTAGTAGCCCTTCTCTGTACCTGTTCCAGTTTGAATTCATCCTTCTTAAACATGGGAGACCAGAACTGCACACAGTATTCCAGATGAGGTCTCACCAGTGCCTTCTATAACGGTACTAACACCTCCTTATCTCTACTGGAAATACCTCACCTGATGCATCCCAAGACCACATTAGCTTTTTTCATGGCCATATCACATTGGCTGCTCAGTTATCCTGTGATTAACCAATACTCCGAGGTCCTTCTCTTTTCACTATTAAATTTCATCCTATTACTATTACTCCAGTTTACAAGGTCATCCGAATCTTCCAGTATGATATCCCAGTCCTTCTCTGTATTGGCAATACCTCCCAGCTTTGTGTCATCCGCAAACTTTATTAGCACACTCCCACTTTTTGTGCCAAGGTCAGTAATAAAAAGATTAAATAAGATTGGTCCCAAAACCAATCCCTGAGGAATTCCACTAGTAACCTCCTTCCAGCCTGACAGTTCAACTTTCAGTAGGACCTGCTGTAGTCTCCCCTTTAACCAGTTCCTTATCCACCTTGCAATTTTCATATTGATCCCCATCTTTTCCAATTTAACTAATAATTCCCCATGTGGAACCATATCAAATGCCTTACTGAAACTGAGGTAAATTAGATCCACTGTGTTTCCTTTGTCTAAAAACTCTGTTACCTTCTCAAAGAAGGAGATCAGATTGGTTTGGCACGATCTACCTTTTGTAAAACCATGTTGTATTTTGTCTCAATTGCCATTGACCTCAATGTCCTTAACTACTTTCTCCTTCAAAATTTTTTCCAAGACCTTGCATAGTACAGATGTCAAACTAACAGGCCTGTAAAAGCAGCAAAGAGTCCTGTGGCACCTGATAGACTAACAGACGTATTGGACCATGAGTTTTCATGGGTGAATACCCACTTCATCAGATGCCTGTAGTTACCCGGATCACTTTTTTTTCCTTTCTTAAAAATAGGAACTATGTTAGCAATTCTCCAGTCATATGGTACAACCTCTGAGTTTACAGATTCATTAAAATTCTTGCTAATGGACTTGCAATTTCATGTGCCAGTTCCTTTAATATTCTTGGATGAAGATTATCTGGCCCACCGATTTAGTTCCATTAAACTATTCGAGTTTGGCTTCTACCTCAGATGTGGTAATATCTACCTCTATATCCTCATTCCCATTTATTATCCTACCATTATCCCTAAGCTCCTCATTAAAGACTAAGGCAAAGTATTTATTTAGATATTGGGCCATGCCTAGATTATCCTTAATCTCTATTCCATCCTCAGTGTTTAGCGGTCCCACTTCTTCTTTCTTTGTTTTCTTCTTATTTATATGGCTATAGAACCTTTTACTATTGGTTTTAATTCCTTTTGCAAGGTCCAACTCTACATGGCTTTTGGCCTATCTCACTTTATCCCTACATGTTCTGACCTCAATAAGGTAGCTTTCCTTGCTAATCCAGCCCATCTTCCACTCCGTATAGGCTTTCTGCTTTTCCTTAATCACCTCTCTGAGATGCTTGCTCATCCAGCTTGGTCTACAACTGCCTATGATTTTTTCCCCCTTTCTTGGGATGCAGGCTTCTGATGGTTTCTGCAACTTTGATCTGAAGTAATTCCAGGCCTCCTCCACCTTTAGATCCACAAGTTCTTCAGTCCAATCCACTTCCCTAACTAATTTCCTTAATTCTTTAAAGTTAGCCCTTTTGAAATCAAAAACCCTAGTCCCAGATCTATTGTTGTTTATCCTTCCATTTAGTTTGAACGGAATTAGCTCATGATCACTCGAAGCAAGGTTGTCGCCTAAAACCATTTCTTCTATGATGACCTCACTACTCACCAAAACCAAATCTTAAATGGCATCCTGTCATAAACAGATAGCTAAGGGTTAATGTCTCTTTCACCTATAAAGGGTTAACAAACAGTGACCTGCAAACACCTGACCAGAGGACCAGTCAGGAGACAAGATACTTTCAAATCTCGTGGAGGGAAGCCTTTGTTTGTGGGTTTTGGGTTTGGCTTTGTTCTCTCTGGGTCCTGGACGGGACTAGAGGTGCATCCAGATTTCTGCCAATCTCCCTGCTACAGTCTCTTATCTATTCAGAATTGTAAGTAAGAAAAGGCGGTCATAGTCTTTTAATTTGTTTTTTGTTTCATTTGCATATGTGTACTTGCTGGAAGTAGCTTAAATTGTGTTTCTGCTGGAGAAAGTTTCTTTCTATTGTTTATAAATTGAAAGACCCTGTAACTGTTTACCATCTAAAGTGCAGAGATAAACCTTTTACTTTTTTCTTTCTTTTTTATTAAAAGTTTTGCTTTTTAAGACCTGTTTGATTTTTTTTCTCCTAGTTAAGCTTCAAGGGAATTGTGTCTGTACTCACCAGGAAATTGGTGGGGAGAAGGGAAGGAAAAATTTTCTCTTTGTGTTATATTCACGCAGCTTGTATTGCCTCTGGGTGAGGGGGAAGGTAACACTCATCTCAGGGTGGTGATTGAAGAAGTTGAATCAGGCGATCTCCTAGTGTTCCCAGGGCGGGAAGGAGCTGGGAGGAAGAAGGGAGGGGGAAGGGAATGGTTTATTTCTCTTTGTTGTGAGACTCAAGGAATCTGGGTCTTGGGGTCCCCTGGGAAGGTTTGAGGGGGACCAGAGGGTATCAGGCCCTAAAAAGTCCTGATTGGTGGCAGCCTATCAGATCTAAGCTGGTAATTAAGCTTAGGGGAATTCATGCTAGTACCCATATTTGGGACGCTAAGGTCCAGATTTGGGAATTGTACTACGACACATCCCCTCTTGTTGGTTCTTCAACTACTTGGTGAAGAAATCCTTCAGCTATCACATCTAGGACAATCTGAGCCCTATATTATTACTAGCACTTGTCTTCCAGTCTATGTCTCGGAAGTTAAAGTCTCCCATGATCGCACAATTCCCATTAGTGTTTACTTCTTTAAAAACATTAAAGAGGTCTCTATCCCTATCCAAATCAGATCCTGGCGGTCTGTAGCACACCCCAAGCACTATCTCAGGGGAGACTCTAGTAGCTTTCTTTCCCAATGTGATTTTTGCCCAGACAGACTCTGTCTTATCCATTCCATCATTTCTTATTTCTTTACAGTTAACTTCATCATTGATATACAATGATACTCCACCACCTTTGCCTTTATTTCTGTCTTTCCTAAACAGCACATAGCCTTCAATACCTGTACTCCAGTCATGACTACTATTCCACCATGTTTCTGTTATCCCTATAATATCCGGTTTTATTTCCTGCACCAGTAGCTCTAGTTCCTCCATTTTGTTACCTAGGCTCTTCACATTAGTGTACAGACATCTTAATTTTTGCCGTTTGGCTTCACTGTACATCAGATTTATTGTTGTGGTACCCATTGCTTCTATCCCCTCCTCTGCCTCTTCTTTGACACAGAGCACAGTGACAGGAGAAATGGCTCCCGGAAACTGCACCAGAGTGACTGGCTTCATTTTCTGGGGAATAACTGACAGTCTAAAGCTGCAAAACATCCTCTTTGTGTTCTTCTTTGCCGTTTATTTCTGCACGCTGGTGGGGAATGTCTGGGTGATTGTGCTGATTAGCGTTGACTCCTAACTCCACAGCTCCATGTACTTTTTCCTCAGCAACTTGTCACTCTTCGATGTTGTCTGCTCCTCTGTGATTGCCCCCAAGGCAATGCTCAGTTCCCTAGTGATGAGTAAAGACATTTCTTTCCCTGGGTGTGTGGTTCAGTTTTTCCTCTTCTCCTGTGCCAGCAATGAGCTTTGCCTCCTGGCTGTGACGGCCTACGATCGCTTTGTGGCCATCTGCAACCCATTGCTTTATTATGTCATCATGTCCAAGAGAGTCTGCTTCCAGCTGGTGGCTGGCTCTTCCCTAAGCGCCTGTGTCAATGCTACTGTGCATACGTGTACTGAATTCAGTCTGTCCTTCGGCCACTCCAGTGTCCTTGATCATTTCTTCTGCGATATTCGCCCACTCCAAGAAATCTCCTGCTCTGACTTTCGCACCAATAAGCGAGTGCATTTCATCTTTGCAGCCATAGAAACAATAGGCACCGTTTTCACCATCCTCATCTCCTTCATTTACATCATCTTTGCCATCCTGAGGATCCGCTCCACGGCAGGAAGGCACAAAGCCTTCTCCACCTGCGCCTCCCACCTGACTGTCGTTTCCATCTTATATGGGACCCTGATCTTTACATGTTTACAACCCTCATCTGGCAGCTCAGTGGACTGGAAGAAAATGGTGGCCGTGTCCGATACCCTTGTGATCCCCATGCTGAACCCCCTGATCTACAGCCTGAGGAACAAGGAGGTGAAGGACGCCCTGAGGAGGACAATACCCCAGAAAATTATTCCTCGCTGTATGTAAATATGGGGACTGGTTTTTCTGATCAGTACTGGAGTGCAGATATGAACTAGTTCTCGCTCATTAAGTCATTGTGCAGAAATTTCTGTCATCATGTGATTTACAGGAGAAAACAATATGGAAATGGAACTTGAGCCCGATAATGAAGGAAGGCGCCATTTCCCTTGAAAAACAGTGTCCAGTAACTGTGTTACAGCTTCTCCTTTATGCACTGATATGTGATTTCTGCAATATAGACACCTCCCCCTGCTTGTTCCACTACCTTTTGAACTACGTTGGTTAACTTAGCAGATGATATAAAGAGGAGATGCTCAGACTGTAATTATTTCCATTTGTCACCGCTATTATCTCAATTCCCACAGCCCCCTCCCCCACCCAAATCCCTGTACAATTAAATAAAGGGAGGTGCACACGGAGAGGTGTTTTTATAGCTAGATAGTCAGACAGGTGTTTCTGTTCGGGAACACACAGGTAGACACTAGACAGAGGGATGTTTTTCTATGGGGCTAGATAGACAGAGACATGGTTATGTCTGGGGTTAGATAGACAGAAACACGTCATTAGACACACACAGGAGAAAGGAAGGATGCCAGAGGTTATCGCAGTCGCCTAAGGCTTGAGGGGTCTGAGTTTAAATTCTGCCTCCACTGCAGACTTCCTTTGTGATCTTAAGCAAATCACTTAGGGCCAGATCTTTTAAAGGGATTTTAGTTCCTAATTCCCATTGAAATCAATGGGATTTATGTGGCCTAAATACCTTTAAAAAACCTGGGTTTAGTCTCCCTTTGCCTCTGTTTGTCACTTGTAATATGGAGGTAAGAGGAGGAGTGTTGTAAGCAAGACACAAGAAGTGATTCTTCTGCCCTACTCCGTGCTGATTAGGCCTCAACTGGAGTATTGTGTCCAGTTCTGGGCACCACTTTTCAGGAAAGACGTGGCCCAATTGCAGAGAGTCCAGATAAGATTGACAAAAATATGAATGCCATGTCTCTGTGTGGCTTGCAGAAGCAGCAGCACATCCTCAATCCAGCTTCTATGCACAGGGAAAGCCAGGAGGCTCCACACGCTGCCTGTGCCCCAAGCACCGCCCCTGCAACTCCCATTGGCTGGGAACCAAAGCCAATGGGAGCTTCAGGGACAGTGCCTGCAGACAGGGCGGTTTGCCCACCCCTGGTCTAAGGCCACACAGTGTTCGCAGTTACATGGCCCATGATGCTAACCACCATCACGCCCTTGATAAATCTTCAAACAAACCCCTTCGTGCTTCCTCCCATTCTGCCCCCGACACTCGGGAGGAGCTCCCTGTAAACATCAGCAAAACGACCTCCTCAACCCAGGGACTGTTTGACTCTTTAATTATTCCCTGTCCAGCAGGCTTGTCGTCTCCTTATGAACTTGCTTCCACAACGTACCAGTTCTGTGGGATGCTTTGCTGGATGCAGGTTGTGATCCCACAGTGTTCATCTTAGGCAACTTTTGTGAGCCTGGCCTGGCCTGCTTGATAATAGCAGGGCCACCCGGGGGGTGGGGGGGCAATTTGCCCCAGGCCCCGGGCCCTCACGAGAATTTTTCGGGGCCCCTGGTGTGGGGTCCTTCACTCGCCCCGAGGGACCTAGAAAACTCTCACAGGTTCCGGGCCCCCAGAGCTTCTTCTGCTCCCGGTCTTCGCCAGCAGAGGGTCCTTCTGCTCCAGGGCAGGACCCCCCACCTGCGAATTCCCGCCGATGCGGGACCCACCGCCAAAGTGCAGCCGGGTCTTTGGTGGTAATTCAGCGGCGGGGTACCCTTCCATTCTGGGACCCGCCACTGAAGTACCCCGAAGACCCGTGGTGGGGGCCCCCCGCTGCCGAATTACTGCCAAAGACCTGGCTGCACTTTGGCAGCGGATCCCGCTTCAGCGGTAATTCGGCTGCGGGGAGCCCCTGCCGTGGGTCTTCATGGCACTTCAGTGGCGGATCCTGGAACAAAAGGGCCCCCCGCCGCCAAAGACCCCAGGTCCCCGGAATCCTCTGGGCAGCCCTGGATAATACCTGCCAGTGACTTTGCAGCACAGCCATGACCTCTGTGTTTTCATTTAGGGTGACCTCTTCACACACCTCAGTGCTCTCGGGTGGGTTATCCCTATGGCATTCAGGCCTCAGATCAGGAACAGGGGCTGTTTTACAAGCCTCTGCACAGAATATCATCTTGACAACGGCTTCACTGATGTGATGCACTTTTAATCTGTTTATATGCACAGTCCGAGGCGCATCCCTGCTGTGGGGCCTGTGTACATTGCAGGTAACAGCGTGACCCCTCCCTACCATCTCAGAAGGCCCCTCCCATCAATTTTGCAATTTGTACTTTTCTATGAGGAGTAACACCAGAAGCAGATCCCCTGCATCAAATGATTGCTCACAAGGAGAGCAGAACCCCCTTTATCCCATTGAATTGGGACCAGGACCAGATTGGTTAACCAAAACGTCGGATAATCAGCTGAATGGGAACGTGGCAGGCTGCAGCGCCATCTAGGGACCATAGGAGAGCTTGCCCACTTCTGGACCTGTGTGTGCTGGTTTGGGGGTTAATACGGAGAACCGGATAACGGAGGGTCAGATAAACAGGGTTCTGCTGAATTGTGATCATCCCATTCTTTCCGAGCTGCTTGGCTTCTAGTGAGGCTTTGCGTCACTATTCCAATCATGGTTGTAAGGAAACTTAATTTAGGCTCCTCCCCGTGAAAGGGAAAGGAAAAGTGAAGTGCTTCAGTAAGATCAACGTTACCAGAATGAAATGGTTCCATTTTTTTTGTTTCAAAAGGACATTTGGCTTCATAAGTTTATTTTGTTTTTGATGAGATTGTGCCTTTCATGTTTTGTGGCACACAAGCAGACAAGTTAGAGAAAACAAAATACTTTTGCTAGACGTTCGAAAAGTCTTGCTAATTTGTTTCTTAGGAGCCAGAATAATAACACGTAAGAACTCAAAACTCCTCCCAAGGCCGTCTGCCAATCAGAGTGCAGCACCATTACCCCATAAGTCCCAGCACTGGACAGACGAGGCCATCTCTTACCAAGGACACCTGTTTTAGAAATGGTGGAAAGGCTGCTGAGAGGAAACATGGACTCCTTCACCACCCCCGTGAGAACTTCAGACTCTGTCTTCGCCCCGAGGGTCTCTAACCATCTGCGGAGAAAGCGCTACATCAGTGACAATCCCGAGGAGGAGGGAGCGACCAAGGGGAGCCCTTCGGCCCAGACATTGATGGATAAACCAGAACCAGAACCCAAAACGCAACTGCTTGTGAGACACCCCAATGAGCATTGTGGCCTCTCTTTGTCCATTCCCTTAGAGATAGAATGTGATTGAGGCTCGGGGGAGTCACTAGTGGACAAGGTGAAAAGAAAAGACGTCACACAGGTAAATGAACGATTAAGAAGCAATCGCTTCTTAATGGGTAAGGAACCGGGGGTTGTGTAAATCTAAAAACAAGCAGTGGGCTGCTTACACTGTTTCTGTTCTGAAAATCTCTTAACAGCTCAACGCTGCCTTTCTAGATGGCTCGGAAGTCCTGGACAGCGTTGCATCAAGAAGGGAAGATGAACCAGGGCCACCTTGGTTTTGCTCAAACGCCGATACAAATTGTTGAAGAGGACTCTGAGGATGATGGCCATGCGGTGTTTTGGAGGAGGCTTGGCATAGAACTAACTGGGCCAGTGCCACATCGTGAGCATAAAAAAGTCATGTGGACTATTGTACATGTTGCTGTTTATGCTGCCCTTAAGCACTGCTTTAGGGAAAAGCTTTGTGAAGATTGTGAGGGCCGTGTCATAGATGCACCAGCCCAACGGCCCCATGACTGGCTGACTTGCACTTCAGTGGATATCATCTGCAAGCTCCGGGGCCTATGTGCTGAGCTGGGTTTAGAAAGCTGATTAACACCGTTATTGCCAGAGGTTATGCTGTGCAATGTCTGTGCCTAAGCCAAGAACATTCAGCACAAGTGGGGACCTTGATCAATGCTCTGCAATTAAGTGGAGCCCCTGACCGTGTTTTAAAGAAAATAACCTGCTTACAGCTGGAGTGGAAAAATTGCAGGCATCTTCAGGTTCATTTTCTTTAAAACACAGTCAGGGTCTCCACTCAATTGCACAGCATTTCTCCAGTTATGGCAATCATGTGAACAAGGATGTGTGTATCACTATTTGTGTTTTTTTGCTATAAAACCTGTTGAAAAATCTGTATTCAGGGGGACGCCAGTTCGCTGGTGCCCCACCGCATGTTCGTAATAAAGGGACCTCGGGTGATTCTGATCCAAACACAACGCGGGATTGTTTTTCCACGACACAGCGTGATATTGGCCATCTAGTCCGCACAAAAAGTTACAGATCCCTCCTTAAGGAAAAGACTATTTGTAAGGAATCTAAAAGGATTCAGTTGGAGAATGGTGAGGGGACAAACACGCGATAGAAAACTTGGTAGCTGTAAATTAAAAAAAAAAACCGCTATTGAAAAGGGCTTTGTGACTGTGTTTCTGTTCGAAGGCCTTTGCCTCTTAAATGAACTAAAAGTTTTCATGAAGCATCTCGGTTTGGTTTCAAGGAGCTGTATGTCTTTTAAATACAAAATCAATTGTGTGTGAGAACCTAGAACTTGTGGGTTTTGTGTGTAAAAGTGACTCATTTACAGCAAAAAGCTGAAATGTATGTTGTGGGTGGGGGGAAAAAATCCTAAAAAATGTGCTTACAATAAAACAAACAGGTTGTTCAGACCTGTGTTTGAGTACAATAGAGTTGACTTATCATGTTGAACTGAGTGGGTTTAACCACACCCCCCTCCTCACTGAATAGCCAGGGTTACTGCGATTACTTACACTTGTTTCCATAGGGTTAAATTTGATGGGGGTGGATGGTGAGTTCTGATTAATATGAAATGAAATAAAACCTCAGGAATTCGCAGATGCTATTGGACAGTTTAAATATAACTGATGGAGTTGGCAGAACTCAATTGGACAGTTTCAGTATGACCCCAGGAGTTGGTGGAACACTACCGAACAGATTAAATATGGCCCTGGAGTTGGTTGAAGGCTATGGTTCATTCTTTCTAGAAAACAACCGCACCCTAAACTTTAAGCATGAAAGAAACGTGTTTAAAAAAAAAAAACTCAAGCCCCAAGACATTCATTGATATCTGCAAAGGGCCCCCCGGCTTGGAAGTATTGTTCAATACTGTAAGAAGGACCCACAGAAAAATGTATTTTAACTTACAGAAAAAAAGAAAAATGAAAAAAAAAGCCCTGTTGTGCAGAGAGCTTGGTTCCCTCACCCCAGATCACAACAGGGTATGCTATGGGAGGGGTGCCTAAAGTCCTTAAGGATATATTAGTTCAGAGCTGTGGTGATTAAATTAACCTGCTAGCTACTATGCTGAAATCTGTTTGAAACAATGGGCTCAGATGGTATAAAAACCATCTGTTAGAGACTGTCTTTTTCAACAGAAACTTTCCTGAAAGGCTGCTGGACAGCAGACAGAGGTAAGGCTTGCTGGCTTTAACACTGAAACTATACATTGTATAATGCCACTCTTTGGCCAGGCTGTCTTAGGAAAATAATGGTGCTTATCTTTATTGCAGCGTGATCTGCTTAGCATGGAACCAGTAACTTTAAGCTGCAGTTCACCACCAGGCCAAAGTAAAAACCATTTTAAATACAGTTGTGCTTAATACTGTTTTAAAAAACTTTTAAGTATTGCACAGTTTGTACAGGGATTTGGTGGTAATAGTAACGAACATTTTTGCTTGTTCTTTAACCTGAAGGCCCAAACACACACTGGGGGAACAGAACAAGCATGTGCCTGCAACACATAATCCCTTAGTAAAATGGAATTTTTTTTGCAACTGACTTTTAAATGCATGGGGGGAAGGGAGGTTATTGAAAAGTATAAAGGGCTCAGAGCAGGGGTGAAAGTAACTTCCAGGACTTACTGGTACTGCCGGAGTCCTGAGGGGGCGTGGCCTCAACCAGAAGAGGCGGGGCCTCAAGATTTAAAAGTCCTGGAGCATCAGCTGCAGCTGGGAGCCACAGGGCCTTTAAATCAACCCGGGGCTCAGGGGCAAATTAAAGGGCCCGGGGCTCTGCCCACTGCGGAGCCCCGAGCCCTTTAGATTCCCCCTGCAGCTCTGGCAGCCGGGTTCGGACGTGGATTTAAAGGGCCCGGCTGCCCAGAGCTCCCACTGCTGCGGGGAGCCAGAGCCTTGCCGGGCTGGGGCCGGGATTTGAAGGGTCTGGAGCTCCTGCCACTGCAGGGAACCCCGAGCCCTTTAAATACCGGCACCAGACTGGCTGCCGGAGCTGCGGGGGGGATTTAAAGGGCTCTGGGCTCCCCACAGCCACGGGAGCTCCGAGCCCTTTAAATCCCCGTGAGGTGCGGTCTGGCATGGCATACTGGCTCCGGCCTCTATGCCGTACTGTATGGTACTGGCTTACTTTCACCTCTGGCTCTGAGCTCCCACAGCTGCGGGGAGCCCAGAGCCTTTTAAATTCCCCCCGCAGCTCCAGCAGCTGGGCTGGAGCCAGAAATTAAAGGGCTTAGAGCTCCTGCGGTTGCTGGGAACCCAGAGCCCATTAAATTCCCCCATGTAGCTCCAGCAGCTGGGCTGGGGCCAGGATTTAATGGGCTCAGAGCTCCCTGTGGCTGCGTAGAGCCTAGAGCCTTTTAAATTCCTCCCGCAGCTCTGGCGGCCGGGCTGGGGCTGGGATTTAAAGAGATCAGGGCTCCCCGCAGTGGCAAGAGCTCTAGGCCCTTTAAATCCAAGCCCGAACCCGGCTCCAGAGCTGTGGAGGGAATTTAAAGGGCTTGGGGCTCTGCGGTGGCCCGAGTCCCAGGCCCTTTAATTTGCCCCTAAGCCCCAGGTTGATTTAAAGGCCCTGGGGCTCCCAGCCACAGCCAATGCTCCAGGAACTTTAAATCTTGAGAGGCCCCGCCTCTTCCATTTGAGGCCACGCCCCCTCAGGACTCCAGCACTACAGGTAAGTCCTGGAAGTTACTTTCACCCCGACTTAATCATTCCTTTACCTGTGTTCACCTCGTCCGCCAGTGACTCCCCCGAGCCGCAATCACATTCCACCTCGAAGGGGGTGGACAAAGAGGGGCCACCATGCTCATCGGGGTGTCTCACAGGCAGTTGGGTTTTGGGTTCAGGTTCCAGCATATCCATCAACCGTTGGGCCAAAGGGCTCCACTCGGTCACTCTCTCCTCCTCCTCGCGACTGTCGCTGATGTAGCGCTTTCTCCGTGGACGGTCAAAGACCCTCGGGGCAAAGACAGAGTCTGAAGTTCTCACGGGGGTGGTGAAGGAGTCCAGGTTTCCTCTCAGCAGCCTTCCCACGATTTCTAAAACGTGTCCTTGGTAAGAGATGGCCTTGTCCGTCCAGCACTGGGACTTACGAGGTAATGGTGCTACACTCTGATTGGCAGAGGGCCTTGGGAGGAGTTCTTAGGTGGGGTCATACGGCCCACTCCCGGGTCACCCTGCTCCAGAACTCGCCCTGATTGGTCAGAATCTCCTCTTGGGGTGGTCCTGTCAGGACGAAATTCATCCTAATTGGTCGAGGGCAGTGGGAGGAGTCCTTAGAGGAGTCAGAAGACCCACCTCGGGACGAGTCACCGTCCCACTCTAGAACTCATCCTGATTGGTCAAATCTCCTCTTGGGGTGGTCCTTTTGGGATGAACCCCATGCTGATTGGTAGAGTGTGGTGGGAGGAGTTCTTAGAGGGGTCACATGACACACCTTGCTTCCAGTCACGTGGCCGCCTTGACCACAAAGTAATACCTCCATGGTGCAGGACTTCTGGTGACAGGTGGGAGGGACTAAGGGGTCATGGGGCGGGGTTACAGTTTGATTAATGGTGGGGCCTTTCTACTGCTGCTGAGTGTTGAGTATATTCAGGCAGAACCGGAGCCAGTGTCCATGGCCAGGCCAGAGGTCGAAGCCAGGTGGTCAGAAGTACGAGCCACAGTCCATATCCACGCAACGGTCGAATCTATGTAGTCGAAATTGGAGGGGTTGGGGAAGATCAGGAGGATGAGGCGGCAGTGCTGGAGCAGGTGGGTGGAGGGTCTGGAGCGAGGCTAGAGAAAGGCAAGGAGAATACTGAGCCGGGCTTCATAACCAAAATCTGGAGCCAAGAAGGGTCACGCCAAAGTCATAGCCAGAGACCGGAGTCAAGAGTCCAACCAGAGTCAACAGCGAGGAACTGCAGGGCAGGGCAGGGGGTACATGCGGGCGGGAATGAAGATGACTTACTCTTGCCCTGGAGACACTTCATTGTGGGACTCCCTTCCTAGCAATAACAGAAGGACAGCGGGATGACAAAGATGTCTCTGAGCCTGGGTCCAAGCCAAGGGGAGCTCCCATCCAGGCTGTGTACCAGGACCCCGTCACCCTCCCTGTTCATTTCACACTCACAGACCCCCTAGCCAGAGGGAAGAATAAAGGGCAGAAAGTGAAGGTGCCCCTGGGGGAAAGGCTCTAGGCTGGGACCCAATCTGCTTCCCAGATCTACACCCAGGACTGTGTGACCAGGCCCACAGCCCTTCCTCTGCGTCTCAGTTCCCACCTGCCAGATGGGCAGGATCCTCCCCTGCCCCAGGGTGTTTGGGGGGAGTTTCATTCCTGGCTGGGAAGGGTTCAGATACCAGGTGGGTGGATTGGGCCCCAGGTGGGGGATGGTCAGACATTCGCTGCATCAGGAGTGACAGGGGCCATGGGAAGGTCTGAGCAGTGATGACAGGGGAGGGACTCCATGTCAGGCCACCCCTCCCAGACTGCAATGGCTATTGAGCATAACCCCTGCTTCTGCGCATGCTCTCACTTCTGGGCCAGCCCCACAGCCTGATTCTTCTGAACCAGTATCTGGCCTGGCCCCAGCTCTAGGGGTCAGGGTGGGGCAGGGTGTTCAGAGTGAGGTGCTTGGCCTTGGTTTCTCTCAGTGCTGCGGGCTCTATGGCTGCTCCTCCCAGCCCTTCCCCCCAGGTACAGTGAGACAGAGCAGTACCTGCAGCAGGGGGTGGGAGCTGGTCATGCGAAGAGGGGGGGTCTTCAAGGCTGCCCCATGGAGCACAGCCCCTGCAGTGCGTCGGGCACCTGGCCCAAGATCCTGATGTTAAATAGTTGTACCATGATGTTGGCTGTAATGTCCTCCTGTTGCAAGGGAACAAGGATCAATCAGAGACTCCGACACCCACAAGAACGAAGGGTATTAACGGCACCGGGAGCCAGCAAAATTTCCTCCTCATGTCTGAGGGACGGATTCCCCCTCCCAACCCCCGAGACGAAATCTTGTCTCTTCTCTAGTGACTTCCATCTCCTCTCCCATCATTGTGGAATGAACTCCTGCCCCCACTCCTCTCAGTCCCCCCGCGAGAATGGTTCTACCTCCCAACCCAGCAGGAATCCAGCTCCGCTCTCCAGAGTCCCCTCAGCCACCCTCGCCCCCTCCAGCTGAGGTGTTGGGAGGCTTTGGGCAGTAGTGCCGTGGGGTGATTGGAGGTGGACACCTTTCCCCAAGGGATCTCCCATCCTTAAAGTGATGCCACGGACAGTGGCTCTGGTGAATAGAGCACTTAAGCAGCCTCTGCTGACTGACTCCTCCAGTTCTCCCAGAGCAGGTGGGGGCTGGGATAACATGATACCAGAGCACTAGGAACCGGCCTGAGGATGGAAGGGGAGGAAAGGCTCACAGAGGTGGCTAGGGGAGTTGACAGCCCCTAGTAAGAGCAATGGCAGTGTGTCGTGCTGATGTGATGCCTGTTAGGAAATAGCCTTGCTGGGGAGCTGGGTCTGCCCTGCTTTGAGCTGCTCAGGGGACAAGCTGGCACTGACCAATGGCACCTGCCTGGGGTCACCCTTTCCTTGCTCCCTGGTCAGTGCATGGGGATGGGATGGGAGTGATTTTCAATGGCCTGGAGGTGAAAGCCCCTGGGGGGTCCCTCCCCAGGTGACCCCTCTTTGGTTACCTCATCCTCTAGCAGCTGGCCGGCTTCCCCCAAGATGGAATGGGTCAGCACCAGGCCAGCCTGACTGACACGGATGAGGGGGTGGTGGATGGCCAGCAGCCCCGCCTGAAGGAAACTGCTCTTCTGGCCTTCGGTGAATATCTCTCCGAAGACCTAAAACCAAAAGAACCAGAGCACTTGCAATGGCCCAGAACCAGGCTCCAAATCCCTCTAGTGTCTCACAAGGTGGAGAAGAGTCCTGGGGCAGCCAACCTTTGGGGTCCCATGGACCAGGAACCCCCTTCAGTAAGAGGCTGCAGGCACTGAGGCCTCAAATAACTTATGGAGCAGGATTCACCACAGGTGCCATGAGATGCTGGGAATGTGTCTGCGCGCTCTGGAACCCAGCTCACACAGACAACGCAGCACCCCTACTGCTCCCAGCAGCGATAGCTCCTGCAGCTCACCCGCGAGGTAAGGGGTCTTTTAGATCTGGTTCATTCCCACACCTCACCCCACGGCCATTCCCAGGAGCTTCACATACTCTGCTGGAAATAAGGAGCAGGCTCTTGCCCTGTGTCCATGACACACTCACTGCAGCGGGAGACAGCTCCACACTTGAGCTGCTGCAACGCACCGGCTGAGAGTCCTTACCTCTCCCACCCTGGCCAGGGTTCTATACCCCAGGCGCTCGGGGTCCTGGAGCCTATCCCGGCACCACAGGTCTGGTGCCTCTCTGGTGTTGAGCCCTGGGGGAGAAAGACACACCCATTGGGGAGGTTTGGCATTCCGCTTTCAGTGCCTGTTTCCTTCTGGGTGCACACTGGCCAGGCTCCTCGTGGCATCCACGGCCCAATGAAATTGCAGGGTCTATGCCAGGCGGGTTAGTACCAGAAGGGGGATTTGTTTCAGCCATCACAGTAATCATGTGACTCTTATGGTCATTGTGCTCTGTGAGTGGGTGCCTGTTAATGGGGTGTCTAATGAGAACCCTCCACACCCACTGAAGTCAGGATCTGGCCCTGGTTACCCGACTGGTGTCATCCTACAGGCTTTGTGTCTGTCCCCTGTGGAGCCTCCTCCTGCCCCTGCCCTCATGATGGGCTCTTTCCTTCCATGTGTCTCAATAGCTCCGTTCCTGTCCCCTCACGAACTGGCTGCCCCGTACGGGGGTGAGCTGATTTCCCTGGGCTGGGGGACAGAGCAGGGCTCTGAGATAAAACAGCCATTTTTCCTGGCACTTTCACACTCATCTCCCTAATTCAGAGAGAGGGAGAGAGAAAGAGCCATCATCTAAGCTGGGATCGGTCTCAGAGGAGGGGGCTTCTTTCTGTAGGGTCCCACTGCCCAGCAGAGGGAGTCTCAAAGGAGGGGCCTTCTTTCTACTGGGGTTCCTCTTCCCCGCTACAGGGGTCGAAGCAGAGAGGCCTTAGTTCTAGAGGTGTCCCAATGGCCAGCTGGAGCTAGTCTCCCAGAGGCTCGTTTCCAGGGGGTCCCATTGCCCAGCTGGGTTTCTTACCCCTCTTCTGGAGCAGGAGCCTCTGCAGCCAATATATCCCACCCCTGGCTTGCCGGCTGATGTCACTGGCTGGGTGGGATATGTAGAGACCCAGCTGCAGCACGAATTCGCCTGCCTTGGAGAAGGCGGAGGAGGTCTGGTGGAAGGAGGAGGAGAGGGGAATCCATCACCATTTTCCCTTCAGCTCCCCAGCGCCCCTGGACCGAGCTCTGCTCCCACCCCTCTGTAGGAGGTGCTGGGGGAGAGAGCGAGAGCCCTCTTCCTCTCTGCCCCCAAGGGAGCTTGGAGCAAAGGGAGCAGGGCAAGGGCCCTCTCTGAGCACTCGCTGCCTCGCTGCTCCAGAATAACAAGGGCCCTGAGGTCAGGCACGACCCTGCCAGCCAGCGGCCTATGGAACACAGTCCCTTACTGACCCAGGGGGGACCAATTAGCCAGGGGATGAGGAACCTGACTCTGCAGGATGCTGGGGTCAGAGGTCACTTACATCAAATCCAGGCAGGGAGGTGGCAAATTGGAGCAGGGCCGCGCTGGTCTGTACGGCCCTGGCTCTCTCCTGGGTGTTTTTTGACTGGAGAGAGAGATGGCTGTGCTGCAGGAGAAGGAGGCAGGAGAAAGTCAGCGGGCAGGCGCACATGCTCTACAAACCAGCCTCTCCCCCTCCCCATGGGGGCTCAGGCTTTGTGCTCAGGGTGGAGTAGCCGAGCCCTGGTCTCACAGCTTGAAAAGAGGGTTCATGACACTGTCCACGTCTTGCTGGGCACAAGCTCCTTGTCTCTCCAGGCTGAGACAATGGTCAGTCTTGGGGCTGGTCTATTTGCTCTGAACCCCGATCCATGAACAGCACGTCAGGATCAAGGCACATGCCCTGGACTCCAGACTCCAGCTGCAAAGGCCTTGGTAGAATGGATGGAACGGCGTGAGGACAATCCCTCCGGGAACTGCAGTGTCCCTAGGACAGAAATGCTGATTCCCTGAGGCTCCTCCTGTATCTCAGGGTCTCCCTAGAGAGGAGCCAGTGACTTTTCTCAGTGGTGCATGTCCTGCATCTTGCAGGGGTTTCAGTCTCTCAGGCCCCAGCCAGGCCTGGTGCTCACTATTAGTGTTAATGCAACCATGCAGAGCTCTGGCTGACAGTCCCAGCTCCTTCCCCCTGCACTGGCAGCTCTGGGAAAGTGTGGCCGGCTGGGTCCAAGCTGGGAGGACACAGTGGAAACATGGCTCTTCTAGTCTCTCCTCTGCTGCCTTGCCACAGGGTTCAGGGGCAATTCCACCCCAGACCATCCATTCTACTCACCTCCAAGAGGTGCTGCAGCTTCTCAGTGGTGGGGGTCTCTGTTAGCCGGCTCCTGAGGATGGTGTCCAGGCTCCGCGAATAGCAGTTGTACAGAGCCTGCAAAAAGAGGGATCACCCGTCAGTCATGGGACATGGGGCTACACCAGTCAGGGGACAATTAGGAGGATTCTCCAGGAGCCCTGGCAAGACTCAAAAGGCATATCCTGGCCTCTCCCATTCACATCACTCCAGGGACACTTAGCAGCAGTTCATGGCCAGATGCCTGCTGCCTCGTCGATCCTTGCTCTTAGCAGTTCTCTGTGCAGGGCCTGGTACCCAGCAGAGTATGGACCAGCCAAACTGCAATGGGTGGGAGGTAGGATCCCCGGGAGAGTCCAGGCAGGAGATCAGAGAATGAGGCGAGGAGGGAAGGCTGGGATCAGTCACGGAAGGGTAACCCAATCCCCTCTGAACCCCTGATCCATGAACAGCACATCAGGATCAAGGCAAATGCCCTGGACCCCAGACGCAAACCAGCTCCAGGACTCAGGATCTCCATGGGGTTGGACAGGGAAAGCCGCCCCCTTCCCGAAGCCAGTGTCTCCCTGCACTGACAGGGGTTGTAACTTGGACAGTGTCTGCGGGGACCTTGGCCTGTGTGGGACAAATGTCCCCACTTTGGGGTGCCAGATAACAGAGGAGATGTGTCCCCACATTAGGGGTGAGGGATTCTCTGGTACAAGACCCCCTGCCTGGGTAGGGATGGAACAAGGAGCAGGACAGACTTGGTGGCAGCGCAGCTAGGGGATTTTTGTACCTCAACTCTGCCCTGGAGGTGCTGCTGAATCACCATGATGGTATCTTCCTCAGGGGACAAATCCTGCTCCTCCTCTTCCTCCTCCTCAGCCCACGCCACCTGGGCACTGGGGGTGTCTGCACCAGGGAGGGAAGGAAAAAGTTTAAACGCTTCTGCTGCTGGGGCAATGCAGTGGACAGAGAAGGCTCCATGTTTCCCCTTTCTCTGTAAGGAGCCCCATGGCAGCGAGGGCCCCACCCTGCCCCTCCCAGAGACGCCCTCAGCCCCATCAGCCTCAGGGCCCAGTGGCAGTCAGCCCCCACACCCCCAACATGATCAAGGGAGGCTGGAGCTCCCCGACTCCACCCAGCATCCCCTACCATGGGGTGTGGTTGTGCCACCCCCACTGGCGTTAGTGGAGCTCACATGGGTCAGTCCCAGCGCCTTGGCGAGCCGATGGGCACAGGGTGTTACTAGTGCCCCACCGCCCCAGTCCTCCTCCCTTTCCCCTGGGTCTCCCCTCACCTCCAAAGAGGGAGCCTTTAAACTCAGGGCTGCTAGACCCCACGGAGGAGCTGCTGGCCCCGCAGGAGTATGCGGAGCTGCTGGTGTTTGTCGCGCAGTCGCTCAAACTCCTGCTCTGGGCTGGCAGGAGGCTCCTCGATGGACATGCTGGGGCTGGCAGGAGGCTCCTCGATGGCCAGGATGAGGCTGGTGGGAGGCTTCTCAGGGGCCAGGGTGGGGCTGGCGGGAGGCTCCTCTGGGGCCAGGGTGGGGCTGGTGGGAGGCTCCTCTGGGGCCAGGGTGGGGCTGGCGGGAGGCTCCTCTGGGGCCAGGGTGGGGCTGGCGCAGGGCTCCTCAGTTGCCATGGTGGTGGATGGCTCCTGCTGGGCCCTGGGGCGCAGCTCCTGGCTCCTTGGCTTCCTGCGAAGGAAGCCCCAGAGCTGCCTTCCCCGGCTCCTGCCCTCTCCTGGCTCTCTCCTCCATAGCTGAACCCAGGGCCACCAAGTAACACCAAGTAAACATCCCAATGGGTGTTTCTCTGACCTGTTCTCAAACACCTTCAACACTGAGCAGTCCACATGTTGATCTGTCCAGCTGAAGTTCCTCAGGCTTCCATTCTCCTTTATAGGCCAGTCTTGTTGGTTCAACTACATCTCCCAGTTGCTCCATTTCAAAACCAAAATACTTCAGATTTCAGCCAAAATAGACCAGCGCCAAAATAGTTTGGATTTGGGGTTTGATTCATAAAAGCTCAACACTTTCCAAGGGGATAGGTGGGAATTTTGACCAGCTCTACATAAAAAGCCTCTCTTAACAGTGAGGGTAATTAACCCTTGGGATGATTTACCACGGGTTGTGGTGGATACTCAGTTTATGCACAATTTTTAATTCAAGATTGGATGATTTTTTAAAAGATATGCTCTACTTTACGATGAAAAATATTGGAAAAAAATTATGACCTGTGTTATACAAGCAATTAGACTAGATTGAGGGGGTTGAATTTATTGTCTGCAAACACCTTGGGATCCATAGACTATATCTAAGGGGTCCTCCAAAGGTTGCTGTTACCACAGAACACTGCTTTTCAACCTGTGGTCCGTGGATTCCTAGGGTCCACAGATTTTGTCTACAATTTCCACCTCCATTCAAAATGTTTGATTCATCCACAAATGAGAAAAACACCCACTGGTCTAGATAATCAAAATGGTTCCTCTGGGCTTTGGAACCTATGACTAAATTGAATTTCTGTTGTTCCGGCATCTCTTAAGAGATGACACAAGTCTCATAGACTCATAGACTTTAAGGTCAGAAGGGACCATTATGATCATCTAGTCTGATCTCCTGCACAATGCAGGCCACAGAATCTCACCCATCCACTTCTATAACAAACCCCTAACCTATGTCTGACTTATTGAAGTCTTCAGATTGTGTTTTGAAGACCTCAGGGTGCAGAGAATCCTCCAGCAAGTGACCCGTGTGCCCCATGCTGCAGAGGAAGGTGAAAAATCTCCAGGGCCTCTGCCAATCTGCCCTGGAGGAAAATTCCTTCCCAACCCCAAATATGGCAATCAGTTAAACCCTGAGCATGTGGGCAAGACTCACCAGCCAGCACCCAGGAAAGAATTCTCTGTAGCAACTCAGATCCCAACCCATTTAACATCCCATCACAGACCATTGGGCGTACTTACCTGCTGATAATCAAAGATCAGTTGCCAAATTAATTGCCAAAATTAGGCTATCTCATCATACCATTCCCTCCATAAACTTATCAACCTTAGTCTTAAAGCCAGATATATCTTTTGCCCCCACTATTCCCCTTGGAAGGCTGTTCCAGAATTTCACTCCTCTAATGGTTAGAAACCTTCGTCTAATTTCAAGTCTAAACTTCCTTGTGTCCAGTTTATATCCATTTGTTCTCGTGTCCACATTGGTACTAAGCTTAATAATTCCTCTCCCTCCCTAATATTAATCCCTCTGATATATTTATAAAGAGCAATCATATCCCCCCTCAACCTTCTTTTGGTTAGGTTAAACAAGCCAAGCTCTTTGAGTCTCCTTTCATAAGACAGGTTTTCCATTCCTTGGATCATCCTAGTAGCCCATCTCTGAACCTGTTCCAGTTTGAATTCATCCTTTTTAAACATGGGAGACCAGAACTGCACACAGTATTCCAGATGAGGTCTCACCAGTGCCTCATATAACGGTACTAACACCTCCTTATCTCTACTGGAAATACCTCGCCTGATGCATCCTAAAACCGCAATAGCTTTTTTAACAGCCATATCACATCGGCGGCTCATAGTCATCCTGTGATTAACCAATACTCCAAGGTCCTTCTCCTCCTCTGTTACTTCCAACTGATGCGTCCCCAATTTATAACTAAAATCCTTGTTATTAATCCCTAAATGCATGACTTTGCACTTTTCACTATTAAATTTCATCCTATTACTATTACTCCAGTTTACAAGATCATCCAGATCTTCCTGTATGATATCCCGGTCCTTCTCTGTGTTAGCAATACCTCCAAGCTTTGTGTCATCCGCAAACTTTATTAGCACATTCCCGCTTTTTGTGCCAAGGTCAGTAATAAAAAGGTTAAATAAGATTGGTCCCAAAACTGATCCCTGAGGAACTCCACTAGTAACCTCCTTCCAGCCTGACAGTTCATCTTTCCGTACGACCCATTGTAGTCCCCTCTTTAACCAGTTCCTTATTCACCTTGCAATTTTCATATTGATCCCCATCTTTTCCAATTTAACTAATAATTCCCCATGTGGAACCGTATCAAATGCCTTACTGAAATAGAGGTAAATTAGATCCACTGCGTTTCCTTTGTCTAAAAAATCTGTTACCTTCTCAAAGAAGGAGATCAGGTTGGTTTGGCACGATCTACCTTTTGTAAAACAATGTTGTATTTTGTCTTAATTGCAATTGACCTCAATGTCCTCAACTACTTTCTCCTTCAAAATTTTTTCCAAAACCTTACATACAGATGTCAAACTAACAGGCCTATAGTTACTCGGATGACTTTTTTCCCCTTTCTTAAAAATAGGAACTATGTTAGCAATTCTTCAGTCATAGAGTACAGCCCTTGAGTTTACTGATTCTTTAAAAATTCTTGTTAATGGGCTTGCAATTTCATGTGCCAGTTCATTTAATATTCTTGGATGAAGATTATCTGGGCCCTCTGATTTTGTCCCATTAAGCTGTTTGAGTTTGGCATCTACCTCAGATATGGTAATATCTACTTCCATATCCTCATTCCCATTTGTCATCCTTCGATTATCCCTAAGTTCCTCATTAGTCTTATTAAAGACTGAGGCAAAGTATTTGTTTAGTTATTGGGCCATGCCTAGATTATCCTTAACCTCTATTCCATCCTCAGCGTTTAGCGGTCCCACTTCTTCTTTCTTTGTTTTCTTCTTATTTATATGGCTATAGAACCTTTTACTATTGGCTTTACTTCCCTTTGCAACATCCAACTCTACATGGCTTTTAGCCTCTCTCACTTCATCCCTACGTGTTCTGACCTCAATAAGGTAGCTTTCCTTGCTGATCCCTCCCATCTTCTACTCCTTGTAGGCTTTCTGCTTTTTCTTAAACACCTCTCTGAGATGCTTGCTCATCAACTCCTACCTATGAATTTTTTCCCCTTTCTTGGAATGCAGGCTTCTGATTGTTTCTGGAACTTTGACTTGAAGTAATTCCAGGCCTCCTCCAACTTTAGATCCACAAGTTCTTCAGTCCAATCCACTTCCCTAATTTCCTTAATTTTTTTAAGTTAGCCCTTTTGAAATCAGAAACTCTAGTCACAGATCTATTTTTGTTTATCCTTCCATTTAGTTTGAACTGAATTAGTTCATAATCGCTCAAATCAAGGTTGTCCCCTACAACCATTTCTTCTAAGAGGTCTTCACTACTCACCAAAACCAAATCTAAAATGGCATTCCTTCTTGTAGGTTCAGCAACTATTTAGTGAAGGAATCCATCAGCTATCACATCTAGGACAATCTGAGCTCTATTATTATTACTAGCACTTGTCTTCCAGTCTATATCTGGGAAGTTAAAGTCTCCCATGATCGCACAATTCCCATTAGTGTTTACTTCTTTAAAAACATTCCAGAGGTCTCTATCCATATCCAAATCAGATCCCAGCGGTCTGTAGCACACCCCAAGCACTATCTCAGGGGAGCCTCTAGTAGCTTTCTTTCCCAATGTGATTTTTGCCCAGACAGACTCTGTCTTATCCATTCCATCCCTTCTTATTTCTTTACAGTCTACCTCATCATTGATATACAATGTTATTCCACCACCTTTCCCTTTATTTCTGTCTTTCCTAAACAACACATACCCTTCAATACCTGTACTCCAGTCATGACTACTATTCCACCATGTTTCTGTTATCCCTAAATATCTGGTTTCACTTTCTGCCCCAGTATGTGTTTATTATTTCTATTACCATATTGCCTAGGAGTCCCAGTCATGGACCAGGATCCAGTTGTACTAGGTGCTGTACAAACACAGAACAAAAAGAACTACCTTTGCCCCAAAGACGTTACAATTTTAGTATAAGGCAAGAGACACTAGAGCGACAAATACACATGAAATGAGATATACACATGGCCTGGATCATCAGTCTTCAGTAAAGATCCCATGGCATTTCCCACAAATGTCCAGGTGTTAATTCCACCATCTTGGCCCAATTACAAATTTCATTCATTCCATTTTGCCTCCCAAAATTTCCCCTGCCTGAGATGCTCAGATACTACAATGATGGAGGACCGCATAAATCTTGCTATAGACTGTTTCAGCTGGATATTCAATTCTCCATTTCCTTAGTTGATGTGTATTGTTGCAATGCTTTGTTAATAGTTGCAATGTGCCACCCCAGAGGTGTCTGCATTTCAGAGGTGGCTGATGCAAATTCCATCCTGTCTGTAATGTCTGTGAAAGGCATTGCAAAATATAAGAGCTTTGTTAGTTACAATAATCTACAGCTCTTAATCTGAACTGGATGATGCACCCAAAATTTACTGATGGAAAGTGCTATGAAAGAGCTAGGTATTAATCAATTATTATTGTTATAGGACTATCTTTCCACTCATAAAACCCAGAGCATCCTGTGCATCAGCTTTTCATCACAATATTAAAATTCTGAACAGGGATTCATCCATGATGGAAAAACCCAAGTGCATCATTCTCCCTGTTATCCGAGGGATTTGCTGCAGCCCCTTTATTCTCTGATCACTTCGGTTATATTTGCCTTGCTTGTTTCTGCCTATTTTTTTAGGAGTCAGAGTGAAAGCAAAGTAGGTCAGTGTGAATCATATGACTGTCAGAAAGCTTTCTGTGGGAACAGAGAGGCAGTGCAGAGAACAAGAGGAGTGGGGGGGAGTCATAGCCTGTGAATGTGCTAGATGAGTGGGAGACCCAAACCAAACAGAGGAGGTGGTGGGTGCCCTTTAAAAAATTTTTTACTGGGTGAGTAGGCATCAGAGCAGGACAAGCAAGAGGGAGCCTGTGTTTTATCACCCCTAACCTTGCAGAGCACCTTGAATCATAGAATCTTAGGGTTGGAAGGGACCTCAGGAGGTCAGCTAGTCCCACCCCCTGCTCAAAGCAGGACCAATCCCCAACTAAATTTAAATTGAACATGAAACAGGGCTGGGCCCCAGGTGGAAAGTTCAGATCCAGAGCCAAATAGCCTCAGAAAAGGGGAGTGTTTGGATAGGTTGGAGGGATTGATACAGGCCTATCGTACAGACAGAATATAATGCCTACATACTACACTTATGGGCACATTAAATATGAGAGAGAGAGAGAGAGAGAGAGAGAGAGAAAATTCCTTTAAACCCTCTGATATGTTCTCAGGGTATTAAATGATGACAGATGTGTATCGCTCCTAAATCCTCAGGAATACAGGAGCTAGTCTCTCTGTCAGGCATAGAGTTTACAAGTCAGATTATTGCCACCTGCTAATTAAGTGCTCTGCTGTTGGGCATTAAATTTCATTCCTTGGGAAAGTTCAGTGTTTAGAGGGGATTTTAGCAGGACAGAGCACTCTACCTTTCACCTTGCAGGCTCAGAAGTTAGGAAATTGCCTGGCTGGATATGACGAGTTTGTCAGTTTCCCCAAGCTGTGTTCTTTGGTCATGTCGGCACTGAGGGGTGAAATGTTCGCGGTAAAACTCACCTGGTTTGGGGATTTCATTACATACCTGGAGTTCCGAATGGGTTTGTGAAGATTCTGGGGCAGCAGCAACTCTTCCTTCTCTTCCCTGCTGGGGGAACCCCTGTTACAGCATAGAGTGGCCTCTGGCACGCCCCGGGTGAGAAGCCACTGGGTACATAGGAATGCAGGGAGGCCTTGGACCAGCACAGAGATGGAGCTTCTGGGCAGATGGGAGCTGGATCTGTAGTCAGGAAACTTCATAGAATCATAGAAGATTAGGGTTGGAAGGGACCTCAGAAGGTCATCTAGTCCAACCCCCTGCTCAAAGCAGGACCAATCCCCAGACAGATTTTTACCCCAGTTCCCTAAATGGCCCCTTCAAGGATTGAACTCTCAACCCTGGGTTTAGCAGGCCAATGCTCAAACCACTAAGCTATCCCTCCCCCCCAAAAGTCATGATTTTGACTTTTTTTTTTTCCAGTTCTGAAGTGGAATGAAAACAAAAAATTCAAAATTTCCTGAGAAAGTAAATTCTGGTGGTGATGTTGGGGGTTGTTTCAAGTCAATTGAACATATTTCATTTCCATCATCTGACTTAAAAATGTTATATTCTATTATAAAATACAAGCTTTAAAAAACAGAAAAGGAAAATCGTTTTGAAATGACCAATCAGAATGTTCAGTGACAAGAAGAATGCTTTGACCTTCTCAAGTTTTTTTTTTTTTAATTTTTCCTGTTGAAACAAAACTTGAGCAAAATCGACACCTTTCTGCTACACATTTTGCTTTTGAGAAATTGGCATTTTCTAATGGGAAAAAAGGGTTCTGTCAGAAAATGTCCAACCAGCTCCACTTCTGAGCATGGGGCTATAGCTCAGGCTAATGCAATCTGTCTCACTCCAGTGGCTGGGCCACGTAAAGACACTTATGAGAAGACTACTACCTTTAAACAAACCCAGCTGTTCCTGGAGCCCAAGCAGTAGAGGCTTGTACTTTTAGACCCACGGGAGATTGGTTCAGTCCCCACCAAGCCTGATCAGGGGTGCCCTTACAGAGCTGCTTACTAGTTGACAAGGGATGGATCACTTGCTGATTACCTGATCCGTTCATTCCCTCTGAAGCACCTGATATTGGCCACAGTTGGAAGACAGGATACTGGGCTAGATGGACCTTTGGTCTGACCCAGTATGACTGGTCTTATGAGAAGTGGACCACTCACCACCTTCCCTTCAATGTAACAATCCAGAGAAAACTCCCCTAGGGGTCCCCAGAACCCCCTCTCCTGTAGGTTTGGTGAAGGTAACCTAGGCCCATCAAAAGAACCTGATGTATGTTTGGTGTCTGGGATGTTTTCCCCATCATCTTTCCCCAGTGAGAACTCTACAGTCCAATGTTTCCTCTGCCAATGCAGCCTCACCTGCTCTAGGATTCCTGAGAGTCCCCTTCCAAACAGTTACCCGGAGGCAATGCTGTGACAAATTAGGAAGATACATCACATTGATCATTTACTGAGCAGCTTAATGAAATCATCTCAGCGCATAAACGTGAAAAAGCAGGAGTGGGATAAAATTAGGCCCTGAATTCTGTGACAAGTTCTGCCACCAAACTGCAGACAGGGTTGGGCTGAGGTCTCTGATGGAGTCACACTCCCACCTTGGATTCAGTTTAATCATCTCCTTCCAGAGGGCAGTTCCCCTGAGTGCAAAGTCACTTACAGCCCCTCTCCAACAGGACCCCAACCCAATGTGCCTCCTTCTCTTCAGAGCCCAGCAACCTCCTCTGAAGCTTCCTAGCCCATTCCACACCTCTCCAGCCAGGATCACATCCCCAGCAACACCCTTTTCCCTGAGACACCAGCCACGTACGCTCCACATGAATACCAGGACATTAAGCTGTCTTCTGAGAGGGAAGCAGGGGTTTTCTGGTCGCCTGTAGCACCCTCCATCCTCACTCCTACCCTCCCACTCAGCTCCAGATTGGGGGGGGGGGTCACCCTTGTTCCAGGAAACCAACAGGCTCAGTGTGAATCGCCTGCATCTTCCTCATCTCACACGCACGTGGGGTTAAACTCTTGGAGAACTCTCCCACCTCCTAGTTTTCCCAGTCCATCCCAGAGCTAGTCTGGGCCTCCTCAAGGTGCAGGAGATACGTTGCCATCTCTGCCATGTGGTGCAGGCCCAGAGGAAGGAGGTCTCTGCTCTTGATCGGGGGCTTTCCCTGCAAATGGATGCACTGATGTGTTTCTCCAGGACAGTAGATGCCACAGCATATGGGGCCTTTTGCAATTGCAGGGCTCCTAGGCACCAACTTGCTCAGGGGCCTTGGCGGCTGGGTTGGCTCATCCTCAGGCCTAATGTAAAGACCAAGTGAAACTCAAGTATTTGGCTCTGCTATCTGTAAATCATTTTGAGATCCTAAGATGGAAACTGCCATATGTGGCAGATGATTAGATATAGGCAGAGAGCTGAAGAATTATTACAAGCATTACGACATAAAAATACCACATTAAAAACAAATCCAGGTGGTTGTGTCACTGCTCATTAAACAGAAGTTAGGGCTTGTTCTGAAAGAGAAATCTCCCACCTAGCCTTCTGTTCACAGGATAAAGGGCTGAGGGTGGTAAGCAATTGAGGTAACGGAGCTCCTGTTGTGCTGGGGTATGGGGCCTAACTGACTTCACAACAGGTTCACATGGTTGTAACTATTGACTTCAGTGGAGTTGCTCCTGATTTACACCTGGGTGAGTGGGGAGAGGGGGTCAGGCCCAATGGAGTGACTCCTGATTAATACCATTTCAAAAATGCCTTTTTTTTTTGTAATTAAAAATATTTTTAAATGGTCAACATCAAAAAATGAAACATTTTGTTGGACCCAAAATGAATTTTTCTTCAACTTTTCAATTCACTGAAAATTTTGAAATGTTTCTATTTTCAGCCTGACACCAAAAAAAAACAAAAACTTTTTGAAACTGCAAATGAACCAAAAAAATCCATTATTTGCCCAGCTCTATTCCTGATTTACACCGGAGTGAAAGGGTAATCGGGCCTCATATCATTACTCCTAATTTACACCAGGGTGCGTGAACTGTGCTCACAGCCTGGCTGGTGTTTTAGGGAGATGGAACTGTCTTGCTTTCTTGTTCTTTCCATGGCTATTGCAGTCTCGTTCGTAATAGGGATTGAGTGCCTCAATTTTTGGGCTTAGGCAGCTAAGGTTTATGGCATCGAATAACTTTCCATATAGCATTTTATCTTGTAATTGCCTCGCTCAATTACCCAAGTAATGTAAGCAAAGGTAATTGCCAAATTGAGGCATATAATCACACAGTGATTGCGATAATTGGGCTGGGAAATTGACAAGTGAAACATGTTCTGAAACTTTGGGAGATAACCGCGCCCAGGGAGAAGAGTGTGTTTAAAAAGGTGCCTGTATGGGTCTCAATATATTGTCATTGAAACCAGCCAAAGTGACTAGTTCCATCCAGGCCCTTCTGTGTCAGAAAGCCAAACTTTGTTTAGATAAGATTGAGAGCTCTTTGACAGGGACCGACTTTCTGTTCTGGGTTCGTACAGCTCCTAGCGCAATGGGCTAGGACTGTGGAATTGCCAACCCCAACCATTCAACAAATGATGAATCAGCCCCCCTCCATCATGAAATTGGCTTTAAAATCACGAGATTTAATAAACAGTAGATGTGCAGCTCTTTTTATCTGCCTGGTGGGGTTGGAGCATTAAGGGGTCATGTTTTCATGGTTTTCTCTGCAACCAGTCTGAATGCTAGAAATTTACTTTTTTTTTTAATGAAAGCTGGGATTGTCATGTGATCACATGATTCCAGGAGCTGCAGCTTTAATTTTCAAACAAACATTGTGATACTCATGACAACTGGCTGCACTGTGACTAAGGTACCTAGGCGCTATCAGAACAATACCTAGCTCTTATATAGCACTTTTTATCAGTAGATCCCAAAGCACTTTACAAAGGATGTCAGTATTATTTTGGTTTTACAGATGGGGAAACTGAGGCACAGAAGAAGTGACTGGCCCCGGTCACCCAGAAGCCCAGTGACTGAACCAGGAATAAAACCCAGCCTCCTGCATCCCAGGACAGTGATCGATCCACTGGGCAACACTCCCTGTCAATCAAAATAATAATCAAAATGGTGTGGTTTTAAACCAGTTTAATTACACTGGTTCAAAGCCCTGAGTGGATGCTCTTATTTCAGTTTGAACCAGGCTTATTTCAGTCTACTGTAATCAATTAGGAATTAAAGCAAAATAAGCCACAGCAAAGCCAAAATATAAATGCCCTTACAGAGGTCTGAAAGTCAGTTTCACTAGTGCTGATATAGAGAGGACCTAAAACACTGGGGGAGAAGGGGAAAGATCTCCTCTCTCCTGACCCTATATGGCCATTCAGGGTTAAGTGACCCAGGAGAAGACATTTGCAAAACTGGATGGGAGGGATTTTTTCCATCAAATTTAGAAGTAATTTCAAAACATAAAGTCAAAACATTTCATTATGAAAAATGTTTAAATGAAACATTTTGACTTTTTGGAGATTGTTGTGGGTGAGAACAATTTGTCCAAACTGACAACCATTTGCAGAATGTTTTAGTTGACCTGAATCTGCATTTTTCACCCCCCAAAAAAGTTCTGGGCAAAAATGTTCACACCTAGTTCTGCCCAAGCCTCCCCCTCCCTTCAGCCCCATGGGGAACGGGGTGGTTGGAATGCCCCAACACAGCCTCGTGTCTGCAGCTACCAGAACTCAGTCTAAGAACAAGGAGCAGGCTCTAGCTTGGATCAATGCACGGCAGCTTCTGGCTGGGGTCAGCTGTCAGCTTCAATCCAGAGCAAAAGGGAAGCGGGGTGGAGGGGGGAGAAAGAGACGCAGGGAAATTTGTGGCCCGCCTGTCTTGGCCAGGGATACTTTATGAGCAGCCTCTGGGGGGACATTAATGACTCAGTGGAAAGATAAATTATAGGGACTGACTGGGCGGCTAACAGTTTGGGATTGTTACAAGTTAATTACGTTAAAGGGGCAGTAAATAATTTCCCTGCACATATGAGAAAAAGGAGGGAGGGGGAGGAAGGGATTGAGAGAGAGTCAGACTGAGGCTGATGTTTTCAAGCTACCTAAGGGAATTAGGTACTCACCTTCAATGTAATTTGGGTACCTAATACCCACAGGTTCCTTTGAAAAACCCATCTTAAATAAGTAAAAGGACTGATCAAGACCAAGACCCCATTGACACCAATGGACTTTGAAACAGGCCCATAAAGGAGAAAGTTCTGTGTGCCAGATCTCATGGTTTTATCCCAAATCTCACAATATATGAGGTTACTCTTAAAGCCCCAGCTCCTGGAGTCAGGTGATTTGATGAGAATCTCAGATTTTTTTAATTGGGAATAAAGATACAGAAGTTTCTAGCCCTCCTGGAAAAGCTTGAAAAAGTGTCTCCTAACAAAGGCACCAAAGCCAGAAGGTGAATAAACAGAACCCAACACTGACCATTTTTTAAAACCTCCTGCCTGTTGAAGCCAAGCTCATGATTTCTGGGGCCTGAGTCATGGTTTTTGAACACCTGTGTTTGGTGACACTGCACTTATCCCCCAACCCCAGGCTTTTTCCCCAGGGGAGAGTGATCTGGTCAAAGGGAAATCATGAGCCAGGTGGGAGCGATGAGGTTAGGGGCCATGTTTCTTCTCCAGAACCTCCAAACAGTCCTCCATCCCCAGCCTTGCTGCTTTCAGACTGTCAGTCACTGCAGGCTGATGGGGCATGAATGTCCCCTTAACACCAGACAGCCAGGCTACATCCCAGACCCTAGACACACACTCAAAACACTAGACACCTCTCTCGCATCTCCACACACACAGAATATACAGGTAACTTCCCCATTGACTACCATCTCCTGCACGGGTGAGGCTCAGGACCCTGCTACAGAGCATTCACTTCTTCAGGCATCCACTTCCATCAGGTCAGACTTTCGCCCTTTGCCCTGGAATTCTGTGCACTCAATTTCATCTTCATTCTCTGGTGTCTTTCTGCCACTAGATGTCACCCGTGGATCTCTGCACAGAACAATCAGTCCTCAAGCGAACACTCAGCCTGGACTTTTCCCATTGAAACATTATCTTCCTTGTTTCAAGTTAGCTGATATTTCCAGGACACGGCCTCCAGAAACCTGACCGTTCTGCCACCAAGCTCGTGCAACCTTCCTGAGCCAGAATCAGAGATGACCCTGAGCCACCACGAATCATTATTTATGCTGCAATAGTGCCTCGGGACCCTAATCGTGGAGCAGGACCTCACTGTGCTCGGTGCTGTATGAACACAGAGCAAAAAGCTGCTCCCGGATGTAAAACGTTTACAATCTAAGCCATGACTTTGGTAGGGGAATCCAAACCTTCTCAGCATTTGGGGGTGTTCGGATCCAGGGTATCGACTCAGTTCAGCAGAGAGAAAAGGAACAGCCACAAACATCAGGCCAAGATTAAGATCCAGAATTCCTCACTGTGTCCTTGAGCTGACAATAAACAGGGGTCTTCAGCCCCTAAAGCTGGCAATCTGGCAAATTCTGTGACCCCCTCCCTCAGCTGAGGGGGTGGTTCTTTTGTTCCTGGGGCCTCCACCCAGCTTCCCAGTCATCAGACAGGCTGGTGCATGCATTACAAATGCAAACATGAACAAAGAAAGAACTCCTTAGACTGTAGACTCTTCAGGGCAGGGGTTATGCCTTCCTATGTGAGGTCCAGTCAACAGCCAGAAATTGCACCTATTTAACTAGCTCGAGCACCGTCAGAAATGATTGGCCTTGATACAAAAATTACATTCTCTGGCATTGGTTATGTCAGGCTAAAGATGATCATAATGGTCCCCTGTGACCTTCGTATCTATGAATCTATTTTATTCTATTAACTAAATTGGTTTTGTTCCAATCCCTTGTGTGGACACAAATCAGTTTAGAAACCAGTTTAGATAAATCAGTATCTGTTCTGAGTGCAGACTAGTTCTGACTGTACAGTGCTTTGCACAACAGAGTCCTGATTCTGGCTGAGGCCTTGTGCACAGCTGCAAAAGAAAGAACTCTCTCCTATGTGATTATCCTTGTCATAACCTATTCCCAGATTTGGACCTTAGCGTCCAAAATATGGGGGTTAGCATGAAAACCTCCAAGCTTAGTTACCAGCTTGGACCTGGTAAAGCTGCCACCACCCAAAAAATTAGAGTGTTTTGGGGCACTCTGGTCCCCCCAAAAACCTTCCCTGGGGACCCCAAGACCCAAATTCCTTGAGTCTCACAACACAGGGGAATAAACCATTTCCCTTCCCTTCTCCCTTCCAGGTGTTCCCTCCCTGGGTTCCTGGAGAGATACACAGAAGCAAGCTCCGTGAATCTAAACAGAGGGATTCCACCCTCTCTATTTCCAGTCCTGGAAAACACAAGCACCAAGAGAGAGAGCCAAGCTCCCCCCCACCCCCCTCCTTCACCCAGAGGGAATGCACAGTCAGGCTAGTAAATCTAACACACACAGATTTCCCCCTGACGACTTCCTCCCACCAATTCCCTGGTGAGCACAGACTCAATTCCCTGGAGTTCCCCACCAAAGAAAAACTCCAACAGGTCTTAAAAAGAAAGCTTTATATAAAAAGAAAGAAAAAATACATAAAAATGGTCTCTCTGTATTAAGGTGACAAATACAGGGTCAATTGCTTAAAAGAATATTGAATAAACAGCCTTACTCAAAAAGAATACAATTCAAAGCACTCCAGCAACTACACACATGTAAATACAAAAAAAACAAACCTATCTTTGTACTTACAACTTTGAAACAGAAGATTAGAAAGCAGGAGATAGAAAAATCCTTCCCATAGCCGAGAGGGACAGACACAAGACAAAGAACTCAGACACAAACTTCCCTCCACCCAGATTTGAAAAAGTCTTGTTTCCTGATTGGTCCTCTGGTCAGATGTTTCAGGTTACTCCTTTCCAGGTGAAAGAGACATTAACCCTTAGCTATCTCTTTATGACACGCCCCCCAAATTGCAGACAGGGGAACCTCACTGGCGGCGATTTCCTCCTAGAACTTTAAAATAAACAGATTAATACAACACATGCACCTTTACATATACTACTAAGTATATAACTAACAGACTTTTACATTTTAAGAACACTTTTTAACTACTGGATTCTGGGAAACTCTCACGGGAGAGAGCATCAGCTACTTTGTTAGAAGCTCCTGAAATGTGCGGAATTTCAAAATCAAAATCCTGGAGAGCTAAACTCCAACGAAGAAGTTTCTTGTTGTTCCCCTTGGCAGTATGAAGCCACTTTAGAGCAGCATGGTCAGTTTGTAGCTGGAACCGCTGTCCCCAAACATATGGGTGTAGCTTTTCCAGGGTGTACACAATGGCATAGCATTCCTTTTCACTGACTGACCAGTGACTTTCCCTCTCAGACAGTTTCTTGCTGAGAAACACGACAGGATGGAAGTTGTGATCCGTTGTTTCCTGCATGAGAACTGCTCCTATACCACGCTCAGATGCATCCGTGGTTACTAGGAATGGCTTGTCAAACTCCGGGGCCCTGAGCACAGGGTCAGACATGAGCGTTGCCTTAAGTTGGGTAAAGGCCTTTTGACATTCATTAGTCCACTTAACTGCATTTGGCTGGGTCTTTTTGGTCAGGTCGGTCAGTGGGGCAGCGATTTGGCTGTAGTGTGGTACAAATCGCCTGTAGTACCCGGCCAAGCCTAAGAAGGATTGGACCTGTTTCTTTGACCTTGGGACAGCCCACTTTTGGATAGCATCCACCTTGGCCTGTAGGGGGTTTATGGTTCCTCGACCCACCTGGTGACCCAGGTAAGTCACTCTGTTTTGGCCTATTTGACACTTTTTGGCCTTAACAGTTAGTCCGGCCTGCCTGATGCGCTCAAAGACCTTTTCCAGGTGTAGTAGGCGTTCGGGCCAGGAGTCTGAAAAAATGGCCACATCATCAAGGTAGGCAACTGCATATTCTCCCAGTCCTGCTAGTAGACCATCTACCAGCCTCTAGAAGGTGGCGGGTGCATTTCGCAGCCCGAAAGGAAGGACATTAAATTCATACACCCCTGCATGGGTGACGAATGCTGACCTCTCCTTGGCAGGTTCATCTAGCGGTACTTGCCAGTACCCCTTGGTTAAGTCTATTGTAGAGATGAACTGGGCACGTCCCAACTTCTCCAATAGCTCATCGGTGTGTGGCATTGGATAGTTGTCCGGACGAGTTACCGCATTTAGCTTATGGTAGTCCACGCAAAAGCATATTTCCCCATCTGGTTTGGGTACCAGAACCACTGGAGATGCCCATGCACTGGTAGATGAGCGGATTATACCCATCTGTAGCATGTTCTGAATCACCCATTCTATAGCAGCTTGGGCATGAGGAGACACTCGGTAGGGTGGGGTTCTAATTGGGTGAGCATTACCTGTGTCAATGGAGTGGTATGCCCGGTCAGTCCGTCCTGGGGTGGCTGAGAACAATGGGGCGAAGCTAGTGCACAGGTCCTTGATTTGTCGCCACTGCAGACGTTCCAGGATGGTTGAGAGGTTCACCTCTTCCACGCCACCGTCTTTTTTCCCGTCATAGTAGACACCTTCAGGCCATTCAGCATCATCTCCCTGGACTGTAAACTGACAAACCTGTAAGTCTCTGGAATAGAAAGGCTTGAGAGAATTAACGTGGTACACTCTGGGCTTTAGTGAGGAATTGGGAAATGCTATGAGGTAGTTCACAGTTCCCAGGCGCTCTTGGACTGTGAATGGCCCTTCCCATGATGCTTCCATCTTATGGGCCTGTTGCGCCTTCAAGACCATAACCTGGTCTCCTACCTTGAAGGAACGTTCTCTGGTATGTTTGTCATACCAGGCCTTTTGCTCTTCCTGAGCATCCTTTAGGTTTTCTTTAGCAAGGGCTAAAGAGTGTCGGAGGGTGTTTTGTAGGTTGCTTACGAAGTCCAGAATGTTAGTTCCTGGAGAAGGCGTAAACCCCTCCCATTGCTGCTTCACCAACTGTAATGGCCCCTTAACCTCATGACCATACACAAGTTCAAACTGTGAAAACCCTAAACTGGGATGTGGTACAGCCCTGTAGGCAAACAGCAACTGCTGCAACACTAGGTCCCAATTATTGGACACCCAGACGCAGCCTGTATCTTCACTCAGCCACTCCCACACCTCTTAGAGCTCTTTGCATTATGTGCTTGCTGAGCTATGAATTTTCTTTGTAAAAACTTAAACCAGTTTTATTTTTTTCTTTTAAAAAGCATGAAACTGGAGGCCATAGAATGTGAAATTAACGGGTCCGGTTCATTCTGTGCTCCACCTGCCTCCAAATGATGGGTGCAAATTAAATTTCCGCCTGGGTCCTTTTGGAATGGAGCGGAAAAGGAGGATTGCTGCTGATGGTGGCAAAAATATTTTTGGTGCTATCCACCCAGTCTGACTGTTGGGTGCAGCAGTGGGCGAGCTGTCCAGTCAAATTTCTCTATCACACATGTAAACAGTTGGTCTTTATTTCTTTTATTCATTCCATTGGATTTATTCTGTCAGGGGGTGGGGGAAGCCACCTAGACCAAGCTCCAGCTGCTTGTTATTGAGTCATTTGTAGTTTGGGGGGGCCCACTGCTGCAAACTGCTGAATGCTTTGGAGGGGTAACAAATGACCCAGCTCTGATTGAGAAAGATCCCTAGCTGATGTAAATCGTCACAGCCCCATTGATCTGCCCCAAATTATTATTATCATTTGTATTGTAGTAGTGCGTGGGACCCCCAGGATCATGGACTAGAACCTCATTGTGTTGGTAGCACTGTACATTTATTAGGTGTATTATGGTAGCACCTAGGTGACCAGTGATGGGCCAGGACCCCATTGTCCTGGACACTGTACAAAAACACTGCAAAAAAAATTAAAGACTAGAAAAAGACAAGCCCTGCCCCCAAAAGCTTGCAAATCTAAGTAAAAGGAGGGGGGCCTGTCCTTCTGGGAAGAGGTCAATATGTTACAATATTGGGCCTTACTAAAAAGTTTCATTTTTGTTTAGTAACCATATCATTTGGCTACAAATGGAAAAGGGCAAGAGGATAGATAGATGGCAGATGTTCTGGATCAGATTTTCAAAGCAATTTGAGGGGCTTGAACATAGCTTCCAGAACTTATTTTTTATGAGAGAAGTGTGAAAAATCACACACTGGTTTGAAAATCTAACCCATGAATTCATCCTCTTATTTTGTCTCTTAGTGTTGTGGAAGCACTCACAGCTTTTGCTGGGTGCTTAGAACTGGTATAAACTGAAATAAATGCTATTTGTATAGGTATAAGCACACACCACCCACACACACCCCTGAAGGATAAACCCTTGACCCAAAAACCTGCTTATCCTCTTTGAATCTGACATCTCTCAAAATGAGGGGTGTCCATTTAACTGATCAGTGGCCAGAAATTGCAGCTATCCACCCCTTCCCCAGATCAATCCCAGTCCCTCAATCCTCCACTAAAAGAAGAACCTGGGGAAAGAAAGAAGTCCTGCAGGCTGCCCACAAAGTTAGCAGATCCCAGCTCTGCTAGAGTGAGGGGAGTGAAAGCCAGAAACAAGCACCTTAAAGACAAGATGACTCATCAGAAACAACGATCAACCCTTTCTCTTTTAAACCCAGGGGGCTGTTACCTGGCACTGATTGCAACGGGGGCAGTAGTGCACAGAGAGGGAGATACCTCTGAGTTAGCCAGGTCCCAAATCATTGAGGAGTCCAACCCAACATTTCACGCACCACCTGGAAGCCAATGGGAATCAAGTTCAGACCACTGCTGTGGTCTGGTCTCTCTGCACTAAGCAGCACTTACTAAGCAGCAGCCACATTCTGCTGCAAGGTCGTCACAATGTGCCTCAGTTTCCCCTGGTGATATTAACATTTCACTTACAGGACTGAATCAATGTTTGTGCAGTGTGTTGAAACTGAGGTCCTCAGGAAAAGCTACTAGACAAGATGGTTTTCATTCAACCTGGCAGGGCTGGGGCAGGAGAGTTAACTGCACTGCGTGGAGGTGTACTGTTTCTTTAAATCAGAAGCAGGGTTGAGATGCAGAATCTCAACAGTAAAGCAGAGCCCTTTGGGGGCAATTCTGCTATGGTGACCAGCTGTCTCAATTTTACAGGGACAGTCCCGATTTTGGGGGCTTTTTCTTATATAGGCTCCTATTCCTCCTCCCCGCCCCCACCCCATCCCAATTTTTTACACTTGCTTTCTGGTCACCCTAAATTCTGCTTTCTAATGGAGTTCCTTGTTCCGTGTTAGAAGAAGCTGTGAATGTTTAGCATTGTCACATGATGTAAAATTCCCAGCTCTTTGCTGGACACTGGCAGGTTCACCTGGGAGAACTGGCAAGGTTGGGCCTCTGTGTCTTCTGTCCCTCCATCAACTCTGCTGCAGCAATGGAGAAAGATCCTCATCAGGGCTCAGCCAGGGGCTGTTGCTGCCACTGCACCATAAACACTTTATGCTTTGAGTCCCCAGCATCTCTCAGCCCATTAGTCCCTGTAAAGTCAGGGGACATCCCAGGAAAGGCCTTTAACAGGCACATTAAAGTACTTTTCAGTTTCAAAGGCTTGGGTGAGTGTTTACAGCAATTCAAGGACCTTTGAAAGCAGTTTTCCCTCTGTTTTGCCAAAGGTTTGTTTAAATCCTTCTCAGCCACAATATCCATCCAATGAGGGAAGAACAGGAATGTCCTGAAATGCTGCTCTCTCATCCCAGGAACCAAACAGGTTGACAAAGACCTTCCCCAAATCTGAATGATCTCAGTCCTCCTCACCATAATACATAAAAGCAACTTAGAATCATCCATTCATTTAGAGTCAACATCCCTGTTGGGTAGGGAAGGATTATCCCCAATTTGTTGATGGGAAACTGAGGCACAGGAATAGATTTAAGTGACTTGCCAAAGGCCATACAGGATGTCTTTGGCTGAGCTGGGAACTGGATGGAGGCCTCCTGGTCCTAGCTCACTGATCTACCCATTAGACCGTTCTTTCTCCCTTACCAAATCCTCCACAGGCTTGAAAAATAATTAACTCCTTCTACACCTGGTATTTTTAGAGAGGGTGAGACAACTGAAAACAGAGAGCCAGATCATCATCTGCCTTCCATCAGCCAAGCTCTGTTGAAGACCTCAGCTGGGGATAGGTCCCTCAGTGCATTTCTTCCTGGTAATAATATTTCAAATTTTTAAAAAGACATTTTACCTTGTAACAAAGCTAAATTGGAAACATCTCTTTCCACTCCCATGGTCAGTTGCCTGGCTGTGAATTAAGATAATTATTTGTCCCAAGATGCAGCAGTTTGGCACGCCCTGATGGTGCTATCCCAGCAGTACTGGCTTGTCCCCATGCTAGACTCTCTGTAGCACATGGGATCTTCCAGTCAAGCACAAACATCCTCACTCAGCGTGATGCGCTTGGATACCCACTGCGTTGCTGCTGAGGTTTGCATGGCAACACTCATACTATCCATTCATTGCCATGGTCCTTTTCAGCTTGTACCTGTGTCCTTCTCCACAGCAGGTAAAGAAAAGGACAGTTTGCAGCAGAAAGCAGGGTCATGTGTAGGAAACGCAAAGAGGCAGAGAGAGATTCCTGTCTCCGGTGTCTGGAACTACATGCAAATTTACTGGCTGTGTAAAATGGCTCCAGTGAAACGTGAAACAAGGTGAAACTCAGCTGGTTTCATATTACCTTGCAAACTCAAAACCTCAGAGCAGGCTGCTTGAAAGGGTCACCCAGGGTCAAAACCCTTCAGAGCAGAGATAGCCCCAAATTGCAGGCCTTGATCCCAACACTCATCAACTCTATAGGAAATTCAAATGCATATTCTTTGTGGGAGGGGAGCAGGGCCCCAAGGGCCAGATCCTCAACTACTGTAAATCGATATAGGACCACTGAAGTCAGGCGCTAAGGATCCAGCTGTGAATTGGATCTGACCTTGCAGCTCGGTCCATCCCTATATAATAGAACAGAACCAGAACATCAGATCTGACTCTCTATCCCCTGAAACTGTGGGGAAGTTTGGACCCGGAAAAATCCAAGCAATTCAGGACCTGAGATTGTCTAGAGAACAAACAACTCAGTGAAATGTCAGCAAAAAAAAAGGAGTCCTTGTGGCACCTTCTTAGAGACTAACACATTTATTTGAGCATAAGCTTTCGTGGGCTAAAACCCACTTCTTCAGTTGCAATATCACTCAATTGCTCTAGATTAAACTCCCGGCTCCCTGGTGCAGCTTGTAAGAAGAGTTAAGGAGAAAAGTCTTCCAGAAATGTGTCCCCAAGCACCCATTGCTCTGGGAATTCTGAGATGTTGTTAAAAGGTACTGGAGATCTCAGGACTGAGGATGGGTTAAAATGTAGCCCAACCTTAGACCAGAAATGTGGACTGAAACTTGGTTACAGTTCTTTCCCTTCCCAGCTTCAGCCAGGACCAGGGACCTGTGTGGAAACCACTAGTAGCTAGATAATAGCAGAAGGTCAGTAGACAAGATCTGTGCAAACTGTAGATTCTTTTTGGTTCAATAGGAATCCAAAAAATAGGGTCGGGGTGTTGTTTCAGGTCAAAAAAATTTCTGAAAATTTTGGCAAATTGAAAACTCAAAAACATCTTGTCAAGTATCAGGGGGAGCCATGTTAGTTTGGATCCACAATTTTGGCTAAAAAAAAAAATTTGCCCAGCTCTACAGTAGACAAAAAAATAAATTTAAAAAAACCACACACAAATCTCACTGCCAGCAGCAATTAAAGACCATACAGTATCTGACTCTACAGGAGATAGGCAGAGTCCCCACTACCTAATGCCTCAAGTGTCTCTGCTGAAAAGCTTCATCTCAAGAGGCTTCTAAGCTCAGTTTTTCAAAAAGTTGTGGGAAGCATCTTCACAGCAACCTCTGAACCCTTCTGAAGTTCTCCCATGCTGTGAGTAGAAAGGAAGCTCTAGTAGCTAAGGGACTGGATTGGGACACAAGAGATGTGGTTAATTGCCAGCTCTGCCACAGACTTCCTGTGTGACCTTAGGCAAGTCATTTAAAATAACCCTGTCTCAGTTCTCCTTCTGAAAAATGGGGATAAGATTTCCCTGCCTCAGAGGGCTATTGTGAGGATAAAATCCATTAACAATTACAAGATGCTCAGAAGCTATAGCAAAAAGGTCCATATAAGCACTTCCCCAGGTAAATGCCACCTAATCTAGGCTGTGCTGAGCCCCCATCTCTCTCTGATTCCTGACTTACCTCTGAGCAGGAGGGAGGTAACTGTAACCAGCTGGCCGCTACTGGGGGTCTAGCCATTTCTAACCGGTCTGTGCTAGCTAATCTGCAGCCTGTCTGCCGATCTGGGCTCACACTTCCCATCATCCCGGCTTTATGAGTTCAATACTGGCTTGGCCTGCAGTCTCCACTGTCTCCAGAAAGGCCAGGAGCGGGCAGGAATGCATTTCTGTCACACAATACTCCTTTTGGTCCCAAGTATTAGGGTCGGGGGGAACTCAGAATCGGATTAGGAATGAAAATACTGGCTGTGTTTATTTTAATCAGTGGCATGACAGGGGCTTTTCAAAGGGAGAGACAGGAGAGGGAGCCTAGGGGCAGCCGCGTTCGGCAGTAATGCCAGCCCTGGGTCAGTGCAGCGCCAAGTACGGAGTGCACTGGCAGGTCAGATTGGAGGAGCAGATAAGGCAGTCGGTAAGGAGCAGAGGGGATGGTTGCAGGGGGGCGGGGGAGAAAGGAGAATGAGAAGCAAAAAATGACACAGCTGGCTGTATGAATTCAGGAGAAAGGGAATCACAGGCCAACCCCACCCCTGAGCAACATGGCAGCATCTGGGAACTTGTATTCTTTCTTGCATAAATCACCACCTTCTTTTTAATAAAAAAAAAAGATCTGCTCTAGGAATTATTCTGGGGAAATTCTCTGGCCCATGTCAGACTAAATGACCACTGTGGCCCCTTCAGGCCTCAGAATCTATGAAAAGGTCATTTCACTACAATCATGTTGAAATGTTAGAATATAAAATAGTAAATATTTTCTCTTAAATATCATTTATAATATATAAATTTATGTTTTAAAGTCAAATAAATGATTGAAAATCTTTTCACCTTATGAAATCAAGAAGGGTCAAAGTAATTCATTCTTTTTCCCTTAATCAAAAATTTCATTTCAATCAAAAAAATTCCCACAAAATGTTTCAATTCTGATAAAATTTGCGTTTTCCAATAGAAAACTGTTCCATGGGAAATTTTTAAGCCAGCTCTCCTCTCAATGCAGCACCTCTCGGCTACACTAAATTCACACTATTTTTTGCAGGAAAGGAGGGGACATTCAAGATCAGATCATTCTCACCCATGTTTCTATGACTCCCCAGGATGCAGGGTCCCTGACACTTGGGCATAGAGTTTCCCATTGCTCCGGAATAGCCTCCTATTGCTGCATCCTGCAGGAAATCAATACTGATAGGAGAGCACTGGGAACAAGTCCCAGATTTTGAGATTGATGGATACTGAATGAAGCCACCGACTGCCTGGTTCTCTAGCGACTTGGACATGAGCTGACCCAATTTTCCTCCATTCCCAGGTCACTCAGGTTAAGCAATGAATCCAGTTACTGCTTCATTTCTATTGGCTGAGAGAAATGGAGTCACCAACCCAAAGTTCCCATGGTGGACGTCTTCTTGCCAGTGATTGGTAGAAGAATTCCAGGTGGGATTTCAGCTCCCAGGAAAAGTTTATGTCTTGGGGAGCTAGAAAAATCACCTTCTGACATGGTAACATGCAACACCTTCATCCTGGATGCCATCTTAGGTAATACACTAGGGATTGAAACAGAAACACAGGGAGCCGCTACCAGTTAAGCTAAGGCTCCCATGCCATGGATGTGACTGCCGGGTCTCCTCTGTGGGTTGACACAGAGGGGGACCTGGTACCCAAACTCAGTGAGTTATGCTGGGATCATTGAAGTAGTTGAAAGGAAATAAATGAGAACCGCTTCTGCCCTGTTCTGGATACACTTCTTTCCATGCTGCATTAACAGGGGGTCAGTTCTGCTCAGATCTGGCCAAGGCCTTTAGTAACATGACCCCAGCAGACACTGCTGCTGCCTCTAAGTGTTTGCATTAGAATAGCCCTCTGTAACCAGGACTGAGCCCCCTCTGTGCACACACGGTAGGAGATAGCCCCAATCCTAACGAGCTTGCAATCAAAATAGACAAGATGTGATTATTTACCTCACTTTTACAGTGGAGAAACTAACAGGCAGAGATGAAATGACTCACCCAAGGTCATACTCTCCACCAGAGCCGGGGACCAAACCCAGCTCTCCTGTAGCATCACTACAGTGCCACCCCCACAGCTGTGCTAGTCTCTCCAGCAGGGGTAACCTCCCGCCTTTCTTCCCTAGCCAGCAGAACTTGATCCCCTTGAGGAGGGGTAGATGCCACAGACTGACATAGGGACCCAGTTGTCCTGCTCCCTCTGAGCTCCCAGACACATACGTCTACCTGAGCCCAGCCTGCTCGTGTTCTCCATGGGACACATGACCCCGATGCTGGGCTGGCTGTCCAAGGCACAGCAGAGGCCTGAGGCCAACCCCATCTCAATGCCTTTTTACCATGGTGACAGGTGCCTCTAAAACACAACAGGCAGAGAGTCTGCCACAAAAGTGAATCTGCAGGTGAAGGATCATCCCTGCAGCTTGGCCTCCATGGTGTTGTCCCTCATGCACATGGGCCCGTGAGATCAGGGACCCAGGAGGGAGAAGCAAATATCTTTATAAACAACCAGCGCTCGCTGGGTTTCCCCCATCAGTGGGGTGAGTCCCACAGGGTGGTAGACATGTGGCATTGGAGATGGACTGAGAGGAGCTGCTTGAGACCTGGTTGCTGTTACAGCTGAATCACATGGGCCAGCTGGACACTGTCCCACCTGGCCACTGTAGCCCCTGGAGAGTTTTCACACACACACACACACACACACACACACACACACACACCTGACAGATTTAAAGCTCTCACCCTCCTCACACCTAAGCCTAGAACTTTGCCTCTTACCTGTCATCACAGCTCCGCTCAGCTCAGGCCCCTTTCTGCAGTTGCTGGAGTCCCACATTCATATGGACAGAATGGACTTGCTTTAAAAATGAGAGACCAAATTGTCAGCTGGTGTCAATCACCATTGTTCCATTAGGGTCAACACTGAGTTGATTTACACCAGCTGATGATCTGGCCCCAGGCTCCCCCACATTCCCTCCTGCTGCCAGTTTCTGACTTCCCCCACCCTCCCCTTCACATCCCCTCCCTCCAGCCCTTGCCCTGGGCCTCCCCCTCCTCCCTGCTTCATACCCAAGGAAAGCTCTCCCACCTCCCCAAGATCCTTCTGCACTTTATTTATTAGAACAATAAACATGGGCTTTGCCTCCAGGTGCTCCTGTGCATTCCTGAGTCTCCCGGAAAAGCCGAAGCAAGCAGCTGGGTGTAGCATGAGCCAAGAGAGCAGGGGCTCCCGGAAAAGCCACAGCAGCTTCCAAAAATAGACAAGTGCCCTTGAAGAATGTCATCTTGAATCAAGCCGGTGCTGCTTCTCCGGCCGGGAGACTCTCTGATCTATCCAAGACATCCCCAGTGGCTCTCCCCTCTGCCGGCTGGCACAAGATGGAGGCTGTGCAGTCGCCTGCCTGGGACTGATGGAGGAAAGCAGGCCCCTCTTGGGATCGGGCTCAGCATGTCTGTTCTGATCTAAATCCGGTTGGTCCTCAGGCAGGGAGGCCAGGAGAGGGAAGAGAGACCAGTGACGGAGAAAGCAGAGAGAGAAGCTGGGGCATGGGAGAAGGAAGGGCAATGCCAGAGGAGGCAGCAGGGGCACATACAAGGGTCTGGGCGGGGCAGGCTATAAGCAGTGGCCTGGATGCAGGCATGAGAGGCAGCAGGGAAAAGGAGAAACTAGGGCATGCAGGGAGGAGAGTCCTGAACAGAGACGTGAAAAGGAACAAGGGTGTAACTGGGGGCATGGAAAGGGGCAGGGCATAGGAGGGGAAAGGGCACACATGGGATTATGAGAAGGGGAGGGACATGTACAAGGGCATGGGAGGGGGCGTTGCTCCTACTCCGATGGGGGCAGTCTGGAAAGCAGAAGAATGGCCATACTGTGTCTGCTTATCCAGGGGCACCGTGACAGGCTTCTTCTGAGCTTCGCTCCCAATTAAATCAGGGTTGGGCTGGTTTCATGCTGGCTTGGAGCAAGTTCCCACACTGACTGTGGCCTCTAGCATCACCCATCCCATCCCAGCAACTGGGCAACTCAGATCCAGATCCCGATCTCCACACGAGTCAGTTATTTCACACGTACTGGGCAGGTGACCCCAGGTGAGAGGCAGAATGCAGCATTTCTCACCAGTCCTCCAGCCCTCCATCCCCATTCCCCATGTGATTCATCAAATCTCTCCCTCACAGCACTTTTGGCAGAGCATGGCATCAGAGTACCGTCTGGCTTCTTCAGTTACATTGACGTGAGATTGGGTTAGATTTCGGTTAGACAGCCAAGTTATGCTGCAGTGCATCGTGTTGCACTGGGCTGTAATTCATTACACAGCAGGCGGACCTAGTATTGTGGTGTATCCCATTGCACTGTGGTGTGATGTTTGTGCTGCACAGCTGTAGAATGGAGGTTTAGGCTAGACTTTAGAGAAAGCTTCCTAGTTGTCAGGCTAGCTAAGCAGTGGAACAAACTACCTAAGACAACAAGGAGTCTGGTGGCACCTTCAAGACTAGTCTTTAAGGTGCCACCAGACTCCTTGTTTTTGTGGATACAGACTAACACGGCTACCTCTTGATCACACCCTCCTTAGGTAATTTGAATCTCCATTATTGGAAGTTTATAAGAACAGATTAGGCAAATACCCCTCAAAAACTTGCTTACACCCCCCACCACGACTGCACACCCCTAGCTGTCACCCACCCAATATGGGGTTCCAGTGTGGGGAGGTATCAAACAACTACAACCCATACTCAATAGGGATCCCATCCCAAGATAAATGTTCCCTGAGCCCCCACTTCTGGCCTTCAACCACCCACCCAACCTCTCTGAGCTCATCATCAGAAGTGAGGTCTCCACAGACCAGGGCACAATGACTCAAAGTGGCCCCAGACCCTGCAAGAACAACAGATGCAAAAGCTGCAGACATATAATCTCCACTGCTACAATGATCAATACCCCACACAGCACACCTTTCAAGATCCATAGAGCCTACAGATGCCTATCACAACATGTGGCGTACCTCAGCCAGGGCACCAAAATGTCCTAGCAACAACGATGTGGGTGAAACCAGACAATCCCTATGCTCTTGAATGAACTCGCACAGGAAAATAAGACAAAAATTATAAGAATCACCGATGGCTGAACACTTTTCACAAAGCGATCACTCTATATCTGACTCAATCCTCGTCCTCAAAGGAAACCTGTATAACGCTTTCAAAAGATGAGCCTGGGAATTTAAATTCATAACTCTACTAGAGACTGAAAATCATAGACTGAACAGAGACCCTGGATTTATGGCTTATTATTACAACAATCAGTAACCCACTAACACCCTCTGTTTGTCCTAGGACTGCAGCGGTGTTAATGGGCCTGTAGTAGAATGAGACTCACCAGTGCAGCACCTCCTGTGGTTGTCCTGGGAATTAGCTCACATCCAGCTCAGAGCACCCTCCGTTGGCCGGTGGCTCACCTGCCTTAGGCCCCCCATGTCTCTCGTGCCCCTTACCCTGGGGTTCTGCCCCAACAAAACCCCCATTCTCTGGGTCTCCCCTCCCAGGGGAGCCCCCAACACTCTAAGCCCACCTTGCCTCAGTGGCTACTGCCAGTCGCTGTCTAGTCCCCACTCCCTGGGGCAGACTTCAGTCTGTATTAGCCACTTATCAAAGTGGGTAGGACCTGTTGCCTTTGCCTATTCCCAGGCTGTGTCTCTGCAGCCCCAGGACCTCTGTAGGCCTTCAACAAGGCCTGCAGTCTGGGGTTTTACCCAGGCTGGAGCTCCCCAGCTCCCTTGCCCTGTTCCCCAGCACTGCTCCAGTTCAGGTAGCTTCCTCTCTGGCAGCTAACCCTTCTCCCTCCAGGGCTGGAGAGAGACTCCTCTGGCTCCTGGCCCCACAGCCCTTTTATCAGGGCCAGCTGGGCCCTGACTGGCATGGCCCCAGCTGTGGCTGCTTCCCCAGTCAGCCTAGCTTGGCTGCTTTTAACCCCTGTTCTCCTTGGAGTGGAGCAGCTGCCCCACTACAGGGCCACTCTACCTCACCCTCGTGTCCCGCCCCAACACAAAGTTGTGGGACCTCCTGCCACCTCTAGAGGGTAAGGAGCCCCGGCGGGCCTCAGGACCAGGGTAGAGTAGAGGCTGGCCCACCGGGGATATCAGTTGGCGGCTCCTCCATGGGGCCGTGAGCACGGGTGTGTGCTTGGCACGGTTTACCCCTGTCCCAGACACCTGCCCCTTCTGCGGCCTGAGGGAGACCCTGGCGCACGTTTACTTAGAGTGCGCCAGGTTGCAGCCCCTACACCGGCTCCTCATTGCCATCCTCTTACGTTTCTGGTTGCACTTTTCCCCTCACCTCCTACTGTACGCACTCCCTATCCGTGGCCCCACGAAGTCCTGGGACCTCCTGGTCAACCTCCTCCTCGCCCTGGCTAAAAAGGCCATCTACGCAACCAGGGAGAGGAGGTTGGCCGATGGAGACTCTGGTGACTGTGGGGCTTGTTTCCGATACATGGCCCATTCACGCATCCGGGCGGAGTTCCTTTGGGCGGCATCCACTGGCTCCCTTGACGCCTTCGAGGAGCAGTGGGCGCTGTCCGGGGTTCTCTGCTCGGTGTCTCCGTCAGCTTCCCTTCTTATGACCCTTTGACCGCACTCCTGCCCCTGTTCTTTTATTAGTTGTCCCCCGTAATCAGTGGGTTCTGTGGTCCTGTGGGTCCTCCCCTTAGGCTGGGGGGAGGATCCTTTAGCAGTGGGCGGGCTTTTCCCGCCCACTTCCTGGAAACCCAATAGATACAGGGCCACTCTACCTCACCCTCGTGTCCCGCCCTGACACAAAGTGGCGGGACCTCCTGCCACCTCTAGAGGGTGAGGAGCCCCGGTGGGCCAGCCTCTACTCTACCCTGGTTCCGAGGCCCACCGGGGATATCAGTTGGCTGCTCCTCCATGGCGCCATGAGCACGGGCGTATACTTGGCGCGGTTTACCCCTGTCCCAGACACCTGCCCCTTCTGCGGCGTGAGGGAGACCCTGGCGCACGTCTACTTAGAGTGCGCCAAGTTGCAGCCCCTATACCGGCTCCTCACCAATCTCCTGTTGCGTTTCTGGCTGCACTTTTCCCCTCACCTCCTTCTCTACACACTCCCTGTCCATGGCCCCACAAAGTCCTGGGACCTCCTGGTCAACCTCCTCTTCACCCTGGCTAAAATGGCCATCTACACAACCAGGGAGAGGAGGTTGGCCGATGGAAACTCCGGTGACTGTGGGGCTTGTTTCCGATCCATGGTCCGTTCACGTATCTGGGCGGAATTCCTCTGGGCAGCATCCACTGGCTCCCTTGACGCCTTCGAGGAGCAGTGGGCGCTATCCGGGGTTCTCTGCTCGGTGTCACCATCAGGCTTCCTTCTTATGACCCTTTGACCGTACTCCTGTCCCTGTTCTTTTATTAGTTGTCCCCCGAAATCAGTGGGGTTCTGAGGTCCTGTAGATCCTTCCCTTCAGCTGTGGGGGGTGGGATTTGTTAGCTTCCCAGAACCCAATAGGTACAGGGCCACTCTATCTTGAATGAGCCCTTAGAATATGTGCTAACTACTTATGCTAAACAAGGTTTCACCTTGCCTTTAGCTGGGACCTCAGAGTACCTTTCCCAGCCCTGAAGAAGAGCTCAGAGTGGCTCAAAAGCTTGTCTCTCTCACCACAGAAGTTGGTCCAAAAAGATATTACCTGGCCCACTTTGTGTCTCTAATATCCTGGGACGAACGCAGCTACAACTACATTGCATAGGCAAACACCTGTCAGGGATGCTCTTGATAGTACTTAGTCCTACCTCAGTGCAGGGGACTGGACAAGATGATCTATCGATGTCCCTTGCAGTCCTACATGTCTATGATTTGATGACTGTAGGCTTAACATTGCATTGTATTATATTGTATTGCACTGCATTTTCTTAGGGCCAAGAAGACCATATCTTGTATAGTTGTCAAAACATCTGGAACATCTGCCAAAACATCTGGAATAATCAATGATGAACTATTAATTATGAATTAACAATTATTAGTCATTAAGTATGTCTCATCCTTCGTCCCCTTGACTGATTTCCAGCTAGTAAGCTATTTGACAGACCTCACCTTTTTTCCTTGGCACAAACTGTGAGCAGGTGAACGAAATTCTTGATTGTTATTTTTATGCTGCATATTCTCATTGCACCCACGAGCCCCCAGTCATGATTGTATTCATGTCTGCTGAGCACCTGAGACTTCCATTGACTTCACACGGAGCAGCAGGTGTGGGGCATTTCTGACAAGCAAGTCCTCAGGACCAGATGGTTAAAAATCATCAGATGCTCAGCTCTTTTGGAAAATCTGCTCACAATGTCACAGTGGGAGCTGAGCTGTAAGTGACTCACATGGGGCTCTCAAGTTATGAAACATCAGAAATCAGGGTCCACTTTTGAAAATTGTAAGTCTTATTGCATTTACTAAAGTTTCCCTTCTCCAGAAGATATTGCCTTGCTTTGCCACATTCAGCAGCTTTCACCTATCAAAAAACGTCCACCTCTGGTCCACTTTTTACAAGACCTAATTCCAGTGTGCAGGCCAAATTCCAGGTTGGACAATATATTCTGCTTCTCTAAACTCCTCCTACAGTTTCAGTGGGGTACACTGTTCTTCTTCACCTCCTCTAATAAATTGTTGTGTCACGTTGCTAAGCAGCTGTTGCGTTCTGCGCCAGAAGTGGCTGCATTTCAGTAGTCGATGTAGTGATTCCCAGTATAGGCTCACCCGCTGTAGCCTTTACTCAAGCAAAACTCTTGTTAAAACCAACGGAGAATAAGGACTGCAAGATTTAGCCCATAAGGGGTTAGGGGATCCTTAGTATTAAGAGTTCATATTCTGGTGGAGTCTGCAGTCTGGTGAATGAATTGTAAGATATAATGAAAGGACCACCAGTCTGAGGGACATGGGGGGAAAGATCTGATCAGCAGTGTCAATTATCTTCCTCTTTTAATAACCCTTTCCACCATAAGAATGAAACTCACAACACTGACACCCTCTTTGACCCCTAAACTCCGAAAGAAAGAAAGAAAGAAAGAAAGAAAGAAAGAAAGAAAGAAAGAAAGAAAGAAAGAAACTCTGCCAAGCAAAGTTTTGACCCTGAAAAGGGAGACGCACCAGAGACTCCACAAAATCCACTAGGGACTCCACTATTGGTATTGATTTGACGTGGAAGGCATCCAGATACTACGGTGACAGGTGGCATGATAAAACTCTGGATAGATACTGTATCAAATCTATTGTTCCTTACTAGAAAATTCCCTTCCCCCGCAGTTGCGTCCTGTCTCAAACCCAGCTAGTCCCTGAAGACTCAGGCAGGATTTGATTGTGTTATTTGTTCATGAAAAACTGGGCCAAGTTTCTCCTTTGCTTTGCATTCAGCTCCCGGGGACATGTGGCCTGGATTTCTCAGGACAGATGTATGGACTGGGACACTTTGCCTCCTTGCCATTAGTAGCTAATAGGCATGGCTCCGCTCTGTGCGGCAAAGGAAGCAGGATTAATCCTAAGGAAAGCCTCAGCCCAGAAATACTGAGCTCATGTCCTCTATGAAGTTATTGAATTTACTTCCCCCGCTGAACTCCGATGAGCTAAAAGCCCCCAAGGGGAGAACATCCAGGGAATATTTCAGCAAGACCGAGCCCGGTGGCTCTGCGGGACGAATGCAACATGGTATCACAGCTGGGACCCATTAAGTACCATCCTTTGGATGCAAGAGTGCAATCTGTTAGGTCACAGGAAACATGCTTTTGAAATAAGGATGTGGATTCTTTTTCCTATCAGCCTAGAAACAACTCCCTGAAAACCAGGCAGCTAGAAACTGCATCTCTTTGTAAAAATACCTTTCCAGCCAGAGCAGGATTCCAAGAGCCTCATGCTTCCAGAATCAGTGGATCTCAACCATCTGCCAATGCCATCCCACAAAATACTTACTCCCCTTGGTAGGGTGCTATAAAAATCCCTATAGATAGAAGAAAAAGAAAGCTATGGGGAGAGGAGATGTTCAGACAGGAAGAAGGCTCGATTCAGGCCTATCTCTTTCTCTCTCACACACATACACACACACACACACACACAGTGAACCCTGTGCACTGCACATTAAAATGTGGTTAGACAGATAGAGAAAATAGATGGATGCCCACTATCTGACCATATCAGCCTCCCAATATATCAAATCTCTCATATCCATCTCCTGCCACTGCCATTTCCTCCCAAAAATTGTTAGTATATTTATTTCTTAGCCAGGAAAATGTGCAACACACTTTTCAGCCGTTGAGGCTGATACAGTCCCTGCCCAAGTGAGCTGCAGTCTAATTTCTCCGGCTACCTGCCAGTACTGAAGCCCCCAAGATAACTACTCCATCAGACAATGCCTCTCCAAGTGATCCACTCCCCTAGGCGTTCGCTCCTCAACAATTCAACTTACTCACCCGTAAACACCAATGATCCCCACACAGTCTAGTTTAGTGTCATTAAAATGGAAGTCAGTCACCAAGCTCATCCATGGCAGAGTGTGTTCTCTGCTTTCAGGTGTCCTCCTGGGAGCAAACTTTTGGTTAGCCCTGTCATCACACAGCCTGGAGAACAGTGGTACTGTAGCAGAAAAATTCCTTGTCTTAACTGGTCAAAAAAAAAAAGTGGGGGAAAAAAAGGAGGGGTTTAATCAAATTTTCCCTTCCTACCCCCACCATAAAAAAATCCAATGAACTTTTGAAATTTTTTCTAATGTTAAAGAGGGGAGATTTTTCCAAGAATTTATCAATTTTTTCCCATTTTTTCCAAAAATGAATCTGGAATTTCATCAAAATCCCAAATTTTGACCAGTTGCAGTGAGACCTGTTCCTTCAAGGAGCAGATCCTTCAGATACCTTTTAAAGGGTCCTAATGAACCATAACCTCTGTTCCCTCTCTCACTCCTTCAGAGGAGACATGAGCAATTAAACTGTAAGAAGGGAACTTCCCAGGCCTTGCATGGAAAGAAGTCATCCACAATTCAGATTTCTCTCTCCTTCCCTACGCCTGCCTTGGAGGTTTAATCTGAAAATGCTGTGTGTTATACAGTACAGAAAAGACAGCTTTTTTTATTGCAACTTGTCAAAAGGTCATAGAGGCATATTCCTCTGGCTTGCCCCCTGCTGCTCAGCAAGCTTTGAACCTGCTTCAAACTCCCTTAATGGGCTTAACCTGCAGCAGTGAATGTTTGGGTTTAATATCAACTGGAAACATATTGGGCCTGAAATGATCTCACTTAGGCTCTGATTTAGCAAGGCACTTAAGCATGTGCTTAACTGGAAACACACAAGTAGTCTAAGATGCCACCACTGTGCTTCAAATTAGGCATGTGATGAAGTATCTTCCTAAACTGGGGCTATAGGCCACTGCACCACAGCATGCAGCCGATGAAGTGGGCTGTAGCCCACGGAAGCTTATGCTCAAATAAATTTGTTAGTCTGTAAGGTGCTACAAGTACTCCTCGTTCTTTTTGCACCAGGAAAGTTACCATGTCACTTCCGTGATTACAATCATGACACTGCTGATTTACACCCATCGGAGTAAAATCAGATTCAGATACTACAGGCCAGGTATTCAGATGGCATAAATCCCCCCTTGCTCTTGTGTCTTCTTCCAAGGAGCTATGCCTGTTTACACCAGCTGAGGATCTGGCCCTATAACACTAAGAAAATAATAGCCAAGGGAAAAGGTTCAGTAGGGTCATCAGCCTGGACCTGAGAGAGGGATTCGCTCCCGTGTTTATTTAGATCTTAAGCTGCTGTGGTCTGAGACCTATTTTGTTCCTGTAAAGAGTTTTCATCATTAATTATGTTTATTATTGCAGCATCTAGGGGAGCCCAATGGAGACCAGGCACTCCTTGTGCTCAGCGCTGTACATAAAACAAGACGTTGTCCGGTCTCTGAAAAATCTTACAATCTAAATAGACTAGTTAGACAAAGTGTTGAGGGAAAGGGATATAAACCCAAGCAGAGCAAACAATGCAATGGTTTGCAAACACCCTGTTAGGCTGCAAACTTTGCACTCCTATGGGGTAATAAGAAAGAATGCAAGAATAGGAATCAACTGTGTAATGATGTCTTGCATCTGTTAACATTCCAGGTGTTAACTGCCCTCCCAACACTTCCCCACTTCCCAAAAAATCCCTTTGAACTCGTTTTTTTAAGGGGAAGAAGGATCTGTCTTTCTATTCATCTGTCCACCTATCTATGGATTTATATTATAATCATCACAGCGGTAGCTGAATAACTTAAGAAATGAGATAAATCTGTGTCAGTGGTCTACACAAAAAGACCTACATTATCTAGTCTTGTGGTTAAGACACAGCAGTGGGCTTCAGGACTTGTGGGGGCTAGCCCCAGTTCTGTCACCAATTCGCTAGGTAGCTGTAGTCAAGTCACTTCCTGCCTTTCAGTGCCTTAGTTTCCCACTGGTAAAATGGGGCTAGTGATGCTGACCTACATCCTCTGGGTGCTGTGAGCCTCAGACACAGATCATTATTATTTCACAAATGGCTTTTCTTACAGTCTCCCCAGGGATGGGAGGGCACCAACCACCACAATGCAACAGCTGTAGGGGGAGAAAGGAAATAGCCCTGTGTTTATGAGAAAAGCTATGGGGATCAGAATTGCCCCTTGCAGAGCAAACAAGAGCTTGGGCTTTGCCTTCAGCTGGGGTAAACGGATGCAGCTCCATTGACTTCCCTGTTTGTGTTACGATCTCATTCAAATGACCCAGGGGCACCCAGAGTAAAGCACGTGAGGCTTGGGGGCCCTCTCTATGAGCTGGTATGTGCTGTTCCTATTTCACGAGAACCAAGGATGTAGCCTGAAGGGCACTTCTCAATGTGCTTCCGTTTAAGAAGAAAGTTCTGCCTAAAACAAACCATCCCATTTCCAGCTGCACTTGGCCAAAGCAATTCCTGCGGGCCTGATTCTGCGCTCGCCAGCGTCACTCCATTGACGTACGCAGAGTTCCTCCTGCCTTCTGCCAAGATCAGTGAAAGATCACCAATTTCATCCCCAGGAGTGAAGTCCTGGCCTGAGTGAAGGCAATTGCAATTGACTTCATAGGAACAGGCTTACAGACGCTGGCAGAATTATCAGCGTTTTGGCCAGATTTCATCTTTGTCTATAAATGTTCTCATGCCCGACTCTCCTCTCACATACATCAGCTGTATGCTGGCTTACCGATTTTAGTGGTGTTGCTCCTGATTTACACTAGGGTGACTGAGAGGAGATTCAGTTTCAACTGCTTTATGAGACTGATTAAACGGCATGTCTGTCTCTCTCCTGGATTTTGGGCTGGATTTGATTTTCCCTTCGCTGACCCGTTCCTTGGTTGAAGTAATGGGGACCTGAGTCCCATGGGCTACAAACACTGGGCCAGATCCTCAGCTAGCATAAACCTGACAGACTTCAGAATCATTGCTGCTACTCCGGTTTACGCCAGCTGAGAATCTGGCCTACTGCTCACCTTGCTACAAGCTGGCCTAGGGCAGCACAGGCAGGCAGAGCAGAGAATGGTTTGAATGGTCATCACCATCCTGCACATGCAGGAGCTCTCTTCCTGCGGCTGCCAGAGCTGACACTCACTGAGGAGCTGTGGGAACATTTGCTGCAAGCAACGAGGCTCCTGGTGCCCTAGACTTTTGGGGTCCAGTTGCTTAAGGGTTCAGTGAAACAGTTTTATTTCCTAGCATGTGATCAAGGGAGCGGCGAGACCTGGAACCGCCTGAGGTTCATTGCCAAGATATTTGTAGTTGAAAGGTCAAAGCTGTTTCTGGTCTCCTTATCAGAGTTGGCCGAGTGAAAGGGAAACCTCCAGCTATGTGAGTTGGGTCATCCCGGGGACAGCACAATAGGGTATCGGAGATGAGGCTCTGATGGGAGAAGGTGGGGGGAAAAAAACAGGAGACAGGAATTTCTCTGGGAGCAGCCGCCCCACCTTTGGCCCTGCAACCAAGAGCCCTGGCCACAGAGTGAAACCAGACCCTCCCCATCACCCTGGCAAGCCGAGCAGCCCACGCAACCTCAGGGTCCAACTTACCACCTATAAAAGCCAAGAGTGTGTCAAACAAAATTAAGGATGTCGGGCCAGACTGATTCCTGGAGTAACACCACCACAGTCAATGGGATTACACCAGCCATGGAGCTGGCCCAAGAACAACAAATGCTGGTTATCAAATTATTGTCCTTCCCCTAGAAGGATCTTCTGTACCTGGGCCAGATCCACTCTGCACCTAGAAACAGGGCCGGATCTAGGATTTTTGCTGCCCCACCTCCTTTTTTTTCATGCTCCCCTGCCCCCGGCCTTGCCCCAACTCCACCCCTTCGGAGCCCCTTCCCCAAATACCCAGTCCCGCCTCCTCCCCCAGGTGTGCTGCATTCCAACCCCATTGCTTCCCTCCCCCCACCCTAGCTCACTTCTGCTCCGCTTCTCCCCCTTCCCTCTCCAGCGAGGGAGGGTGGAGAAGCGGAGCAGCGGCGCGTTCAGGGGAGCAGGCGGAGCAGAGGTGAACTGGGGGGGGGGGCGCAGGAAGTAACGGGGGGTAGAGGAACCACTCCCCACTCCAGTTCATCTCTGCTCCACCACCACCGCCTCTCCCAAGCACCCCACCACTCGGCTTCTCCTCCCTCCCAGACTTGCTGCGCAAAACAGCTGTTTCACACGCAGCAAGCCTGGGAGGGAGGGGGGGAGAAGCAGAGAGGTGGCACCGCACTCAGGGGAGCAGGCAGAGGCGGAGCGGAGCCAAGCTGGGGCAGCAGGAGCACTTTTTCCACATGCCCTGGAGTCAGGACCTATGATATCCGGTGCCAGAATGCCACCCCTAGAAATGCGCCGCCCCAAGCACCTGCTTGTTTTGCTGGTGCCAGGAGCCGGCCCTGCCTAGAAACACCTCTTTCCTCCTGGTCTTCCCTGCTTCATTTCCCTCTGTCAATTGACTCAACCCAGATCCTGAAGACTGGCTCTTCTGTACCTACTGCATCCCACGGTGGGCGTCATAGAATCATAGAAGATTAGGGTTGGAAGAGACCTCAGGAGATCATCTAGTCCAACCCCCTTCTCTTTGTGTCTCCCCAACCTAGGGCCCCCAGAAGCTGGTCCAATCCCAAGGAGCAACTTAGAGCAGTCTCAGTGATGGGATGGCCTCCCAGGGACTATTCCAGCAGCAAGGAATGGCCAGAGCACAGCAGCACACTAGCCACACTGCAGAGTAAACTGTTTGGGGCAGGGACTATCTGTTATTCTGAGTTTGTACAGTGCCTAGCACAATGGGATTGCAATCTCTTTCGGGGCCTCTGGGGACTACAGCACTATAAATAATACCAGCCATTCAGGAAATCTTGTGATAAGAGTTGTTCTGGACAGATTTCTGCCTCTTGGGGTAATGTGTTTGAGAGGAGGAATGTGGTGCCCCAAGCAGCGCTGATTCACCCTTTTCCTTTCACCCTAATCCAGATTAGAAGTCTCTTCTCTATGCCTCCATCCAGGTGGTAAAGGGCCTGGTGTAAATGCAGCACCCGAGCACCTACTTGGTCTGTTCTTGAGCTCTTGTTGCATTTCCCCATACCAGTCTCACAACAGCATCGTTCAGCTCAGAGTCAGCAGTCAAATGCTGCTTGTCTGTGTAGTTCTGCAGAAGAAAGGGATCTTGCAAACACGGGCTCTCTTACTGTGTAAATATAAATAAAAGCCTGATTCCCACCAATATCTCCATGTCTGTTTCATTTGAGGCTACCTGACCTTCTCCACCCAGCTCCCTGCACACCATAAGCCAGCAGTGGCTGCAAGTTGCATGCATTTGATACATGGGAGCGGTGAGCACAGTGAGTCACTGGATACTTCAGGGATGAAGATTTGAAACAGAGATTGGTTTGTATTTCCTGGGTCTGGAGCAACAGCCCTTGACAGACCATATGCTTTTTCCCTGGCCCTTAATGTTCTTTGCCTTGTCACATTTCATGCATTCTGACAGCTAGAGAGATCTTTAGCAGGCTGATTGCTTGAAGTGGTTATATTCCCAATTTGGTCAATTATCAAATGCAAAAGGCCTTCATTGCTTGCAAATCAGAATGAGCTGGGAGATCTCAACCTAGAGCAAAGGGGCTGGGGATAAATAGATCTCATGCCTGAGTCTCAGCTTCTCCATTCCTGCATCTGGGGCAAAGGTCACTTTGAACCACCTTTGGGTTCTCCATATTTGAGTACCATGCAGAGGCCAAACCCTCCTGAGGTTGTCTCTAACTTACTCTCTGCTTGCCATGGCCTCTGGGAAGCAGGCAATAGCTGTAGTGCAGTCACACACCATAGTCAACTCCCTTCCACTAGGAGCCAGATGAAGAGCAGGCTTCAAGGCCTTTATACCAGCCAAGGAGTTCCCCTGCACCAGCATGCAAGTAGGCCTTAGTGTAAATAAGAATTGAGCCATGAAATTTTATTCCTGACTCTATCATTGACCTTCTGGGTGACTTTGGACAAGTCATAGAATATCAGGGTTGGAAGGAACCTCAGAAGGTCACCTAGTCCAACCCCCTGCTCAAAGCAGGACCAATTCCCAGACAGATTTTTGCCCCAGATCCCTAAATGGCCCCCTCAAGGATTGAACTCACAACCCTGAGTTTAGCAGGCCAATGCTCAAACCACTAAGCTATCCCTCCCCCCACCTAAGCCCTGTGCCTCAGTCACTTCCCAGCCCCGTACCTCAGTTTCCCAATTCACAAAACAGGGAAAAGAACATTCATCTGACTTTGTAAAGATCCTGAAGGTCTACAGATGAAATGCACTAGGTAAATCAAAAGTAATGTTTGGACTAGACCCTCTAGCTGGGGAAAATTAGCCTGGTTCTACTGATTCCCATGAAGCTTTGCCAATTTGAGGATCTGATATATCGTTATTAAGAGAGCAGGTTGGAAAAGGCCAATGTTTTTTGTTCTGTTTTACAGGAAACTTTAAAACATTTTTGCTTCATTTTTGTAATTTCTCATTAAAATTTGTTGTGTTTTCAGATGGAGGCGGAGGAGGGGCAACCAAAAAAATAAAATGAAAATGTGGGGGTTTCAAAAGCCATAGCATTTGGGAGGTCCTTTTGTTGGGGTTTCCCACCCCTTCTCTTTCTGGTGGCCAAATGAACAAAGAAAATAAGGAAAGGGTTCCCTCATCTCTACAATAAGGGTGTTTCCATTGTCTGTTAAGGTTATAAATTCTCTGGAGGCAGAGACTCTCTCCTACTCTATGTATGTACAGCACCTGGCACACAGAGCCCCCAGTCTCAGCTGAGGCCTTCTACAATACAAATAATTAGGAATGGCTGGCTGGTCCTCTTTCTCTGCTCTCCCTGGGGCTCAGGAGGTCTGGGCAAATTGACACAAGGACAGCAGTCTGTCTTGAGGAAGACATGATGGACAGATCTGCTCTAGCCTCAGTGGTTGCCTGGAGTCCTGTCTCCATTAGAAGCTGGGCCTAACCCAACGTCCTTGAAGATTCTCATTGACTTGAATGGGCTTTGGATCATCAGCCCATTGGTGTATTCAGGCAGCAGACAGGGTGGAGAGGAAGAACAGTGCAGGTCCCAGTCCTGCCCCTATTTAGATCAAAGGGGATTTTGCCTCGGTTTCAAAAGGGAAATAACTGGGCTGCTAGAATAGCTCTTCAGGCTGAACTCAGAGACCTCTCAAAGCTAGCAGTCAATCTGTCCTGTGTATATCAAGGTCCCAGCTCCATAGTCTGCAGCTAGATGATCCTTCAGGAAGAGACAAAGAAAAGGCACTGACAAGACAGAGAGAGCAGCTCAGGGAGCAAGGTGTGTCTGCATCCCACCATCCAGAGGCTCCTTTGGAACTGTTCCCCACCTGCTTCACCCACAACCATAAAGGGGTCACTCACTTTCAGGTGTCAGCTAGTTTGTAAAATAAATCTTCCCCCTTAAAAAGGGAAGGAGTTTTTGTAAGGGCTAAACACAAAACAGAAGACAGCAGACTCACTCTTTCAATTTCACTTGAACCCTTTATTGTTGTTTGGTGCGATGCTTAAAGACCCCTGAAAGGGCAACTCCTAATTTACACCAGTTGGAGGAAAAGGAGAACCAGGCAGCTCTGTATAAAATCTCTTAGAATCTCCATATATGTTTCAGTTTGGTGTGGAAACCTCTTCCCCTCACCTAGCCCTCAACACCATCAATTTTCTACTTATATTTTAAGGCGGTGGAGGGAATATTTTCCAGCACTTTTTTGGCTCTCTTTGGAGAATGATTACTCCCAGATTTATTAGGGATTTGTGGTGGAGGCTTCTGTCCCTAGGATTTCAGAAATGCCACTCACCAGACTAGAGATGCATGGGCTGTGATTTATGGAGCAAGATTTCTTCTGTCCAGGAGTGTATAATTCACTGGGTTCTGGAAATGCCTAGTTAGTGATGGGAAGAATAAATCTGTCCATCCCCAGCAGTGAAAAAAAGCCTTTCCCAAACCAGCCCTCTTCACACAGCACAGGTGCCTCCTTCTTTGAAGAATCACCAGCCAACAAGGGATGGGCTGGATCCTCAGCTGGGGTAGACAGTATAGCTCTAGTGAAACCACGAGGCTGCACTGATTTACACTAGCTCAGGATCTGGCCCACAACAAGTGAAATTCAGCAGTGCTGTAGGAGACAGGGTAAGCTGCATGTCAGGCAAAAGCTCATCAGGAAGCAGGTGAGAGTGGGCGTACGCTGTGTGGGATTCTATGCAGAATAATGGAACAACATAGTTAGGTGGCCTGATTCTGCTCTCATTTACCATGGTGTAAATCAAGAGAAGCTCCACTGAAGTCAGTAGGTTAAGTCCTCAGATGGTCTAACTCAGCACAGAGCCAGGATCTGGCCCATTGGCTTTAAACTGGTGTCATTGCATCAATGTAAGGGAAAGGAGAATCCGGCTTAATAGATTACTCATATAAGTTTGATTCTTTACTTACACTGGTTTTACACCAGTGGAACCCCATTGATGTCGGTGGAGTTGCTCCTGATTTACACCAGGAGAAGTGAGAAGGAAATCAGGCCCTTTATTACTATCAAGTTGCAAGGGGAGGGAACTAAGTTATCCTAGACACCTCTTGCCCCTGTTTAACTGATTTCCTTCCTCTAACCTCCAGTCCAGTACAAGTTACACCTGACCTGATTTGGCCCTATACATGTAACTTCACTGGAGCCGCACCTGGTTACACTGCAACCAAATTTGACACATTCTGCACACCCAGTGACCATCAAATCAATACAGCACCCAGCTTTGTCACTTCCACACACACAGCCCCAAATTTCTGACCAACTTACACCTGGAGGTCAAATTCCATTGTCAGTCACAACAGAGTAAATCTGGAACAACTCCACTGAAATCAGTGGAGTTACTCTGGATTTACACCAGTATAGGACAGATTGGCCGCAATATGTAGCATACACCAACTGAGAGTCTGTTCATGGTGATATAAGTCATCATAGCTCCATTAAAGTAAGTGGAATTAAAAAATTTACACAAGCTGAGGACCTGGCCCAGGATGGTGTATGCACGCCAACACTGGTGTCAATCTGGAATGACTCCACTTAAATCAGTGGAGTCCATTCAGCCCACAGTCTTCCAGGTGAGATGTATCCATTTTAACCCTGACTGCTTTTGGCTTAAAGCCAGGCCATTTGTGCAACTTACCATTCGTGCCATGGCTGATTTAAAACTGCATGTCAAGCTTTTATTGGGGGGGGGGGGGGGTAAGGGGGAGGGAGAGAGAGGGTGGAGGGAAAGAGAAAAACTCTAAGGAAAAAGAAATTGAAAAGACTGATGATGGCATGACCAAACCCTTTCCAAACCACCCTGGCAGTCTCCCACATTTCATGTACTGAGTACAAATCTTTCCCTGTTAGAGTGTGAAACACTCAGGGAAAACACTGTTGGCTTTGTAGGCGTTACACTTTCAGTTTTGGAATCCTGCTGAGTGCAGTTTACATAAAGAGAGGGAGAAGGAGATGTTGGCTGCGTCTTTGCTCCTCAAAGAACAAATCCCAGTGTGGCTAATCTAATTCAGTCTTGCAACATAAAGCAGAGTTTATTGGTCCAAATTATCCAGCTGGACAGGCATTAGACTGACCCAGCTCTTCAGCTGGTAATAAACCAGCATAGCTCCATTAACTTCAGCCACTGGGACAGATCCTTTGCTGGTGTAAATCAGTATAGCTTGCACTAACCTCCATGGAGCTGTGATGGTTTACTCTAGCTGAGGAACTGGCCCTCTAGAGAGCATGGTTCGTCAAGGACCAGAAGATGAAGGGCTAACTCTGTTCTCAGTGATGCAGGTGTAAATCTGAAGTCACCTCATGGATTTCAGGATAGTCACTTTGGATTTTCACCAGTGAGACTGACATCGGAACCTGGTTCCAAGTCATTATTCAGACAAAGTTCTTCCAATGGGTGTTTTGCCCAAATAAACGCAGAGTAGAACAAGCATTTGAGTTTTGGCTCTAGAGTTGAAAGGAGACTGGAAAGTGGGAGTAAAAGGAGGGGGAAAACACTGGGTCATGCTGGAGATGTTTCCATTTGTCTCCAAAGGTGAAAGGCAACCTGTTTAGGGAATTGGGAATCTTTGGACTCTGTCTTGGAAGTGAGATCACCCAGCAGTCCTTGAGATGAAGGGATTTAGACCTCCATGTATCAGTTTGAACTAGACCAAAGCCGGTGTCTTGGATTCATCACTTCAGAACATCCATTTTTATCATTTCAGTCCATCTGTAGCCATCATGGTCAACAAGCCAGTGGAGATGCTCCAGTTACACACCTGCATAACAAAAAGCAGGCTCGGGCCTGGAGTAAAGACTTTTCAGGAACTGGGCCTTGATCAGTTATACTTCCCAGTGTCTACCAGGCCAGTCTAGGTCTCCACCAGGGACAAAAGGCTTGAATACCACCTGCAGATGCAGTCACCCCATCTCAAAAAAGAGATATTGGAATTGGGAAAGGTTCAGAAATGGGCAACAAAAATGATTAGGGGTATGGAACAGCTTCCCTATGAGGAAAGATTAGTAAGATTGTGACTTTTCAGATTGGAAAAGAGACAAGTAAGGGGCGTGTGATAGAAGTCTACAAAATCATGATGGGTGTGAGAACGTAAATAAGGACATGTTATTTACTCCTTCTCTTAACACAAGAGCTAGGAATCACCAAATGAAATTAATATGCAGCAGGTTTAAGCCAAACAATTGGAAATATTTCTTCACACACAGCACAATCAACCTGTGGAACTCTTTGCCAGAGGATATTGTGAAGGCCAAGACTATAACAGGGTTCAAAAAAGAACTAGATAAATTCATAGAGGATAGGTTCATCCATGGCTATTAACCTGGACGGGCAAGGATGATGTCCTTAGCCTCTGTTTGCCAGAAGTTGGGAATGGGTGACAGAAGATGGATCACTTGCTGATTACCTGTTCTGTTCATTCCCTCTGGGGCACCTGGCTGTCTGAAGACAGGATACTTGGCTAAATGGACCTTTGGTCTGACCCAGTATGGCCATTCTTATGACAGAGTCCCAGGGGCAAGAAGCTCTGATGTATAGAACGTGGAAATTTTACTTTGAGTGGATTCGTTTGCCTCGCCTCCTTGAGGAAGTTAAGAGAGCGAGTGTATAATATGTGTGTGTGTGTGTGTGTGTGTGTGTGTGTGTGTGTGTGTGTGTGTGTGTGCGCGCGCACATATGATTATAGTATATTTGGGTATAGTTGTAATATACATGGGGCAGGCATGATTATAATGCACAAGTGTTTGTTATAAGATAGGAGTGTGTTTGTTTTGCATGTGCATGTGATTAATCTAGCTCTGATATAACACTTTTCATCCATAGAGCTCAAAGTGCTTTACAGAGGAGGTCAGTATATTTATCCCCATTTTACATATGGGGAAACTGAGGCACAAGGAGAGGAAGTGATTTGCCCAAGGTCACCCAGCAGGCCAGTGACAGAACTTGGAATAGACATATCTCCTAAGTCCCAGTCCAGTGCTGAGTCCACTGCATCCATCTGATTATAAAATAGGTGTGTGCACACGTGATTACAGTATACATGTGTGTTTATGTGCATGCACATAGCTATCATATGTGTGTGGGTAACTGTGAGATAATATATTATAATCATACACACAAATTCATGTGTGTGTGCCTAGCTATAGTATACATGGATGTTTGTCTGAAATTATAAGGGGTATGTTTGTGCTTTCTTTCTGAGCCCTGAAAATGTGATAATTACATACTTGTCAGCCTTGTTAAACAACAAATCTGGACTCAGCTTTCTGGAACCAATGGATTTCCTGCTGAAATCAGCTCAAGGGGCTCCTTCTTCTAGTCACAATGTGATGTGACATGTTATTACAAACAGTCACTGAGAAAAATCTCCCTGGGTGTATTAATAGCGTTCTTTTACTGCCCTCAACACGTGTTCCTGGAGGAGATCTTGTTTCAGGGAAAGGCTAAGCCTGTGCAGAGAAACAGCAGACCGAGATCGCCTCCAATCGTTGTTGGGGCTTGTAACACAATGTTTCCATGTGGAAGAGGTTCTAAAAGCAACATAGATGCTAATAGAACTACATTGATTTATACCAGCTGAAGGTCTGGCCCAAAATGTCTCTAACTCTTCATCCAAAGCTTATTTCAAATAGAGGAAACATATGTATATTTGCAGGCTAGACTGTAGGCAGCTTTTCTATTATCTCTGAGTTTTTATTTTGTGGTACCTAAATGTACTCATGTGGGACACAAAAAGATCCCATAATTAGAAAGACTCAGTCTATTTAGTCTGGACAGAAGGACAAGTCAGAGGTCTATAAAATAACCATTGCTACAGAGAAAACTAAGCCTTTGACCATAAAACTTGACCCAGGAGGACAGGAATGTGCTTTCTGAGATGAAAAGGCAATAGACTTGAAAGAGATTTTTAAAAATACCTTTTAAAACAATCTATAGAGAATTGACCTCTGGAACTCACTGCTGCAGGATATTAGTAGAAAACATATGTAGAAGGGAAGACTCACCACTTCAGCACCCCCTTGCATCTGGGTGTGGCCTGGCAATTCTTTCCTCTAGTGCCCCCGGCCATCAGTCGCTCTGGTCCGGTAATTGTTAGACTCTCCTTATGAATGAGCTGTCCTTCTAGATCACATTTAGTTTTCCCCACACACACACACGCACTCTTTTGGAGTAAAAAAAGAGCCCAATAACCTAAACTCCAATAAACATAGCTCTTCACCCCTACCAGGCTTACTGACCTGCAGACCCTCCGCCCCTTCTGGGGCTCTTCAGGGCTGTCCTCCGGCTCTGGTACAGAGTGCCACTTCTCAGGGCTATCTCCCAGGAGGCCCAGCTCCAGACTTAATGGTCCTTTTACCCCTGGTGCCAGGTTGTTTCCATGCGGCTGTTTCTAGTGGCCATAAGGGGAATCTAGGCCTTCACTCTCCTCTAGGCTCCAAGCCAGGGACCCTCTGGAAGGCAGCTAAGTTCTGCTCCCTCCAACTCCTCACTGCTTCCCTGGACTCCTTCCTTCAGGCCCTTTCCTCCCTAGGCTTATTGCACTTCTGCCTCCCTCTAGGCCTTTCCTCCACTCCCTAGCAACCAGAGCAGGACTGCAGAGTGATTGCCTTCATTCCCTGCAGCCTCCTTCTCTGCTCCTACTTCAGCTGAGCCTGGGCCACTCTCCAGGTGCCTTAAGTGAGCTCTCAAGCTCCAGTTAACCCTTTCAGTGCCTGAGTGGGATACATCCCTCATTGTGCATATAATAATACATAAAAGCAACAATGATTACAAAATGATGGGTCCTTCCTCGCATAGCGCTTTCATCTTGGCAGCTCAAGTTGCTTGATGAAACAGGTTCAAGAAGTGGCAAGTGATGTGCCCAAGGTCACATACCAGGAAGAGCACTGTTGTCTCCTGACATCTGCCTCCCCTCTCAGGCAGGCAAATCATTTGATAAGATTCCAGAAAATGGTTTAAATATTTATGGGCTAGATCCTGAAGCATGCGGTATGGCAGCCCCTGTCATTTTACCCTAGCTTGATACCATTCATCTTCCTGCACAGGCTAGATACTCAGCTTGATTTCAACGGAGCCCTGCTGATCTGCAGCAGCTGAGAATTTGGCCCCTTCTGTGAAGAAGCAGCCTGGATACACTGATAAGAGCTATCAATCCTCATCACTTCTGGGTATAAACGATCTTTAACTGGGACACCCCTATGAGAAACGCCACTGCACACAATGGTACAGAACTACACAATTGGATACACTATGGGATGGAGTCTTACGCCATATTTTGACCATCTGATGTAAGCCTAGGTCAGCAGCAGGATATAGGCCTAAGCAAACCATCGTGTCTGTTACAATGTGGCTCTCCCTCTAGACATATCACAAATTGGACATATTGTCCATTCTCCTGAATGGTTCTCTGGACGCCCCACAACTTCTGATGCCATTTGTCCCTCATTCTGCACCCCAGATCCAGAGCTTCCCCCGGAGATACCTAGGGTGCCCAGAGGACCTCACTGAGGCAAAGGAAGAGAAGATATATAAAATGCAGAAGGGAAACCTTCCCTCTTCTCGCTGCTTCATGTCCCCCCACCCCATCCTTCCCATTCTGAGCAGGAGCAGAAGCAAGACCTAAGTCAAAGAGCTGGCCAAATACACCTCTTTGTTAGCCCTTTCCAGGCCAACTGAGATGCCTTCCCATCTGGAGAGGAGACTGAGTCAAAATCTTGGATCCAAACACCTCTTAACTTGGAGGATGTTTGGCTTCCACTCTGGAGCTGGTGCTGATTCCAGATCCAAACTTTGCAGCAACTCCCTTCTCCTATAGAAGACTGAAGCTTTGAATCCAAATGCGCCGGACCTTGAGGAGACATTCATGCTTAGATCTGTACCCAGACTTTAACGTTACAGTCGGGGCCAATGGTTGGGTTGGCCAGTGTCATAAACAGATAGCTAAGGGTTAATGTCTCTTCCACCTGAAGCACCTGACCAGAGGACCAATCAGGAAACCGGATTTTTTCAACTCTGGGTGGAGGGAGTTTGTGTCTGAGTCTTTTGTCTGTCTTCCTGCTTTCTCTGAGCTTTGGAGAAGTAGTTTCTACTTTCTAGTCTTCTGTTTCTAAGTGTAAGGACAAAGAGATCAGATAGTAAGTTCTATGGTTTCTTTTCTTTGGTATTTGCATGAATATAAGTGCTGGAGTGCTTTAATTTGTATTCTTTTTGAATAAGGCTGTTTATTCAATATTCTTTTAAGCAATTGACCCTGTGTTGTATCATCTTAATACAGAGAGAACATTTGTATGTATTTTTCTTTCTTTTTATATAAAGCTTTCTTTTAAGACCTGTTGAAGTTTTTCTTTACTTCAGGGAAATTGAGTCTGTACTCACCAGGGAATTGGTGGGAGGAAGAAATCAAAGGGCGATCTGTGTGTTGGATTGCTAGCCTGATTTTGCATTCCCTCTGGGGGAATAGGAAAGTACTTTTTGTTTCCAGGATTGGGAACAGAGAGGGGGAGTCTCTCTGTGTAGTTTCACAGAGCTTGTGTCTGTGTATCTCTCCAGGAGCACCTGGAGGGGGGAAGGGAAAAAGGATTATTTCCCTTTGTTGTGAGACTCAAGGGATTTGGGTCTTGGGGTCCCCAGGGAAGGTTTTTCAGAGGGACCAGAGTGCCCCAAAACACTCTAATTTTTTGGGTGGTGGCAGCAGGTACCAGGTCCAAGCTGGTAACTAAGCTTGGAGGTTTTCATGCTAACCCCCATATTTTGGACACTAAGGTCCAAATCTGGGACTAAGGTTATGATATGAGTGGCAGCTGGTGGGATATAGACAGAATCCAGAAGCCAGTAGGAATATTATATTTTTCTTTTCTCTGCTAAGGGCTTTTTAGCAGAGAGAAACAGTTGGTTTTAAAAGGGAACCAGAGAGAATTTTTTTTTCTGCTCTCTCTGGCAGTTTGTGGCTTGCATGTTAAGCAAGAAGCCATTACCAGACTGTTAAGGGTCTTTTGTCATGCAATAGCCCTCCCATTAGGAGGCAAGTCCAGCACTATATGCATGCAAATAAAGCGGTTTTTCAGGTTTACTTAACATTGAAGATTAGCTAAAGGCACTGTTGCTAGGCAGACTTCAGGAGGCAACAGAGCCTGCAGTGCAGAAGATAAACACCGGAGGGCACCCCAACACAAGAAAACAGGAACCATGACTTCTAAGGCAAAAATTGAGGCCGAAGAGCAATTCAGAGAAGCTGAACACAGGTGACAACTGGAAATAAAACAAAAAGAGATGGAGATGAAAGAAAGAGAAGAACAGATCAAAGAGGCAGCCTTCCAAAGAGAACAGGCAGCCCAAGAGGCAGCACACAAAAGAAAACTAGAAGAAGAAGAGGTGGCCTACCGAAGGAAACAAGCAGAAGAAGAGGCGGCCCACCGCCGAGACATGGAAAAACACCAAAAAGAAATGGAAAAACACCAAAAAGAAATGGAAAAAACAACAAAAAGAGAATGAAGAGAAGGAAAAACAGAGAAAACATGAACTGGAGTTGGCCAAAGCTGGGCTGCATGTGCCAGCCAACCCTAACAACCCGGCGCCAATTATTGCTCCACAGCACAGGAAATTTCCCACCTACAAGGCAGGTGATGACACCGAGGCCTTCTTGGAAAATTTTGAAAGAGCCTGTCTTGGGTACAGCATTCCCGAAGACCAGTACATGGTAGAATTGAGGTCACAGCTCAGTGGACCTTTAGCAGAGGTGGCAGCTGAAATGCCTAAGCAGCAAATGAATGACTATAAACTTTTTCAAACCAAGGCCAGATACAGGATGGGGATAACCCCAGATCATGCCCGTCGGCGCTTCAGAACCCAAAAGTGGAAACCAGAGGTGTCATTTCCCAAACACGCCTACTACATTGCAAAAAACTATGAGGCCTGGATAACAGGAAACAACATTCAAACCTTGGAAGAACTGCGCCTCCTCATACAAATGGAGCAGTTCTTGGATGGTGTTCCTGAAGACATCACACGGTACATACAAGATGGAAATCCCAAAGATATCGCTGAGGCGGGGGAGATTGGAGCCAAATGGATGGAACTGGCAGAAAGCAAGAAAGCTACTGTCAAGGGGAACGATTACCCCAGGGGGCACACAGACCATAAACCCTACAACCAAGGACAGCCAAAGACCCCACATACCACCCAAGTAAAGCCACAGACACCCTACCCTTCCACCTCACCAGTCTCCAGTAACTCACCTCGGCCCAGTGACCCATCAGATGGAAGATGCTTTAAGTGTAATGAACTGGGACATATCAAGGCCAACTGTCCCAAGAACACCATGCGAGTGCAATTCATTACACCACCATCACACCAAAGATCCCCAGGCCCGGATGCCTCTCAAATACCCTTGGAGCGAAGGGAAAATTTGAGAGTGGGCGGAAAGAAGGTTACTGCGTGGAGAGACACGGGGGCACAAGTGTCAGCTATCCACCAATCCTTCGTTGACCCCAAATTCATCAACCCAAAGGCCAAAGTTACAATTTACCCCTTCATGTCACAAGCTGTAGACTTGCCTACAGCTCAACTGCCTGTCCAGTACAAAGGCTGGTCAGGAATGTGGACTTTTGCAGTCTATGACAATTATCCTATCCCCATGCTACTGGGGGAAGACTTGGCCAACCAGGTGAGGCGGGCCAAGAGAGTGGGAATGGTTACACGTAGCCAAACCAGGCAAGCTTCCAGACCCATTCCTGTTCCTGAACCGTCCACAGAGGCCCCGTCTGTGTTACCAGAGACCCAGACAGAGGTAGTGGACCCGGATTCCATGCCTACCACTGAAACAGCCACAGCATCTCCAGTCCCAGGCCCGGAACTGGAACAGCAACCAGCACCAGCAAGTGCAACCACATCCTCAAACTCAACGCCAGAGGGCGCCAGCGAGCCACAACTGGCAGAAGCAACAGACAGCCATACCCAAAAGGCTCAGCCAGAGCCTGAAATACCCTCAGGTGCACCAGCGGAGAGCAGTTCACCAGCAATGGAAACAACCCCATCACCTACATCGCTTCCAGAGGGACCAAGCCCAAGTCCACAGTCTGAGGAAGAACTGGTGACCCCAGCCTCAAGGGAACAGTTCCAGGCTGAGCAGGAAGTGGATGACAGCCTTCAGAAAGCTTGGGCGGCGGCACGGAGCACCCCACCGCCTCTCAGCTCTTCTAATCGATCCCGGTTTGTTATAGACCAAGGACTTTTATACAAGGAAATTCTTTCTGGTGGACACCGGGAAGAATGGCAGCCGCAAAAAACAGTTGGTGGTTCCAACTAAGTACCGGGGAAGCTCTTAAGCTTAGCCCATGATCATCCCAGTGGCCATGCTGGGGTGAACAGAACCAAGGACCGGTTGGGGAAGTCCTTCCACTGGGAGGGGATGGGCAAGGACGTTGCCAAGTATGTCCGGTCTTGTGAGGTATGCCAAAGAGTGGGAAAGCCTCAAGACCAGGTCAAGGCCCCTCTCCAGACACTCCCCATAATTGAGGTCCCATTTCAGCGAGTAGCTGTGGATATTCTGGGCCCTTTCCCAAAAAAGACGCCCAGAGGAAAGCAGTACGTACTGACTTTAGTGGACTTTGCTACCCGATGGCCAGAAGCAGTAGCTCTAGGAAACACCAGGGCTAACACTGTGTGCCTGGCCCTAACAGACATCTTTGCCAGGGTAGGTTGGCCCTCTGACATCCTTACAGATTCAGGGTCTAATTTCCTGGCAGGGACCATGGAAAAACTGTGGGAAACTCATGGGGTGAATCACTTGGTTGCCACCCCGTACCACCATCAAACCAATGGCCTGGTGGAAAGGTTCAATGGAACTTTGGGGGCCATGATACGAAAATTCATCAACGAATTCTCCAATAATTGGGACCTAGTGTTGCAGCAGTTGCTGTTTGCCTACAGGGCTGTGCCACATCCCAGTTTAGGGTTTTCACCATTTGAACTTGTGTATGGTCACGAGGTTAAGGGGCCATTACAGTTGGTGAAGCAGCAATGGGAGGGGTTTACGCCTTCTCCAGGAACTAACATTCTGGACTTTGTAAGCAACCTACAAAGCACCCTCCGACACTCTTTAGCCCTTGCTAGAGAGAACCTAAAGGATGCTCAAGAAGAGCAAAAGGCCTGGTATGACAGACATGCCAGAGAACGTTCCTTCAAGGTAGGAGACCAGGTTATGGTCTTGAAGGCGCAACAGGCCCATAAGATGGAAGCATCATGGGAAGGGCCCTTCACGGTCCAAGAGCGCCTGGGAGCTGTAAACTACCTCATAGCATTTCCCAATTCCTCACTAAAGCCTAAGGTGTACCATGTTAATTCTCTCAAGCCTTTCTATTCCAGAGACTTACAGGTTTGTCAGTTTACAGTCCAGGGAGAGGATGCTGAGTGGCCTGACGGTGTCTACTACGACGGGAAAAAAGACGGTGGCGTGGAAGAGGTGAACCTCTCAACCACCCTGGAACATCTGCAGCGGCAACAAATCAAGGAGCTGTGCACTAGCTTCGCCCCATTGTTCTCAGCCACCCCAGGACGGACTGAACGGGCATACCACTCCATTGATACAGGTAATGCTCACCCAATCAGAACCCCACCCTACCGAGTGTCTCCTCATGCCCAATCTGCTATAGAACGGGAGATCCAGAACATGCTACAGATGGGTATAATCCGCCCATCTACCAGTGCATGGGCATCTCAGTGGTTCTGGTACCCAAACCAGATGGGGAAATACGCTTTTGCGTGGACTACCGTAAGCTAAATGCTGTAACTCGTCCGGACAACTATCCAATGCCACGTACCGATGAGCTATTGGAGAAGTTGGGACGTGCCCAGTTCATCTCTACAATAGACTTAACCAAGGGTACTGGCAAGTACCGCTAGAGGAACCTGCCAAGGAGAGGTCAGCATTCGTCACCCATGCGGGGGTGTATGAATTCAATGTCCTTCCTTTCGGCCTTCGAAATGCACCCGCCACCTTCCAGAGGCTGGTAGATGGTCTACTAGCTGGACTGGGAGAATTTGCAGTTGCCTACCTCGATGATGTGGCCATTTTTTCAGACTCCTGGCCCGAACACCTACTACACCTGGAAAAGGTCTTTGAGCGCATCAGGCAGGCAGGACTAACTGTTAAGGCCAAAAGTGTCAAATAGGCCAAAACAGAGTGACTTACCTGGGGCACCAGGTGGGTCGAGGAACCATAAACCCCCTACAGGCCAAGGTGGATGCTATCCAAAAGTGGCCTGTCCCACGGTCCAAGAAGCAGGTCCAATCCTTCTTAGGCTTGGCCGGATACTACAGGCGATTTGTACCACACTACAGCCAAATCACTGCCCCACTGACCGACCTGACCAAAAAGACCCAGCCAAATGCAGTTAAGTGGACTGATGAGTGTCAAAAGGCCTTTACCCAACTTAAGGCAACGCTCATGTCTGACCCTGTGCTCAGGGCCCCGGATTTTGACAAGCCATTCCTAGTAACCACAGATGCATCTGAGCGTGGTATAGGAGCAGTGCTCATGCAGGAAGCAACAGATCACAACTTCCATCCTGTCGTGTTTCTCAGCAAGAAACTGTCTGAGAGGGAAAGTCACTGGTCAGTCAGTGAAAAGGAATGCTATGCCATTGTGTACGCCCTGGAAAAGCTACGCCCATATGTTTGGGGACGGCGGTTCCAACTACAAACTGACCATGCTGCACTAAAGTGGCTTCATACTGCCAAGGGGAACAACAAGAAACTTCTTCGTTGGAGTTTAGCTCTCCAAGATTTTGATTTTGAAATTCAACACATCACAGGAGCTTCTAATACAGTTGCTGATGCACTCTCCCGTGAGAGTTTCCCAGAATTCAGTAGTTAAAAAGTGTTCTTAAAATGTAGAAGTCTGTTAGTTATATACTTAGTAGTATATGTAAAGGTGCCTGTGTTGTAGCAATCTGTTTATTTTAAAATTCTAGAAGGAAATCGCCGCCAGTGAGCTTCCCCACTGTCTGCAATTTGGGGGGCGTGTCATAAACAGATAGCTAAGGGTTAATGTCTCTTCCACCTGAAGCACCTGACCAGAGGACCAATCAGGAAACCGGATTTTTTCAACTCTGGGTGGAGGGAGTTTGTGTCTGAGTCTTTTGTCTGTCTTCCTGCTTTCTCTGAGCTTTGGAGAAGTAGTTTCTACTTTCTAGTCTTCTGTTTCTAAGTGTAAGGACAAAGAGATCAGATAGTAAGTTCTATGGTTTCTTTTCTTTGGTATTTGCATGAATATAAGTGCTGGAGTGCTTTAATTTGTATTCTTTTTGAATAAGGCTGTTTATTCAATATTCTTTTAAGCAATTGACCCTGTGTTGTATCATCTTAATACAGAGAGAACATTTGTATGTATTTTTCTTTCTTTTTATATAAAGCTTTCTTTAAGACCTGTTGAAGTTTTTCTTACTTCAGGGAAATTGAGTCTGTACTCACCAGGGAATTGGTGGGAGGAAGAAATCAAAGGGCGATCTGTGTGTTGGATTGCTAGCCTGATTTTGCATTCCCTCTGGGGGAATAGGAAAGTACTTTTTGTTTCCAGGATTGGGAACAGAGAGGGGGAGTCTCTCTGTGTAGTTTCACAGAGCTTGTGTCTGTGTATCTCTCCAGGAGCACCTGGAGGGGGGAAGGGAAAAAGGATTATTTCCCTTTGTTGTGAGACTCAAGGGATTTGGGTCTTGGGGTCCCCAGGGAAGGTTTTTCAGAGGGACCAGAGTGCCCCAAAACACTCTAATTTTTTGGGTGGTGGCAGCAGGTACCAGGTCCAAGCTGGTAACTAAGCTTGGAGGTTTTCATGCTAACCCCCATATTTTGGACGCTAAGGTCCAAATCTGGGACTAAGGTTATGATAGCCAGAACATTCAGTGGTGCTCACTGCTCCCATTGAAATCAGTGAGAGTTTTACCAAGGCCGTCAATAGGAACAGGGTCAGGCCAGGGCTTTTGGAAATTCCCTTCTCTCTTCATAGGGGTCAAACCAAAAACCTGGATCCCAACAGCCCTGAACTTAAGGATCATTGGGATCTGGAGCTGAATTATGCAGCTCAGGCCTCTTTCTGTTCCCATCACAGCACAGCTCACCCTGAGCCTGTGCTCTGATGCAATCATAGTTCATAGAGAATTGGGATTTGAGCTGATTCAAGGACAGCGCAAAAAGCTGGAGGAATTAAATTAGGACTCTCTCCTCCCCGCCTGGACTTTAAAATTAATGTGGCAAAACCACTTCAGACAAACCAGTCTGGCTCCAGGTTTCCCAGCAGAGAAAACAAACACACTAAGCATCAGGGAAACGCTGCAGCTTTGTTCTCAGTGGGCTCTGAAGGAACTGTGATTTCATTTGGGGTTTGAGATAGTACAGTGAAATTGACAGTGGCTTGAGAAAAGACTCATCTGCTGGATGTTATTCCCTGGACCTGCTGTGAACTGCACGGGTCTTTCCGGCTGCCCTCCAGGAGTGACTAACACTGAACACATTACAGGAAGGAGCAAGGGAAAGCGAGAAGGGCAGAAAAAAAGAGAATGAATCCCGTTCATGGAGTGAATTCCTTTGTGTATAGAATCAGGCTGACCTTCCAGTGCTGCACCCAGCTCTGCTAAATCAATGGGAATTTTGCCAGTAGGGTGATCACCAAGCCCTTCTTTGAAGATGTATTGAAATGCATCAAAACTGATCTTAAGTATCATTTTAAACATTTGGTTGAAGCTCATGATGATTGCACAGTATACTTGAGAGCAGTGGATATGTCAACTTCAGTGAAAAATACATGCTCCGCTAAGGGAATGGTGTTTCCCTAAAATGTCCCAGAAAAAAAAAAAGCATCGTCCCTTATGTTTCATGTGGTTTTCCCTTATTTCCATCCAGCAAAGCTGGCCACCCTATTTGCCACGGAACACAGGACTTGCCAGACTGGATCATACCAAGGATTTCATCTAGTCTCCAGCGTTGGCCATTGGTAGCTGCTTCAGAGGAAGGTGCAGGAAACCTGGCAGGAGGCACTGATGGCATAACCTTTCCCAAGGGAAGAATCCTTCCTGACAGCAGTTAGCTAGAGGCTGGTTCACACCCTGAAGCAGGAGGGTTTATAGCCCTACCCAACCTCTTGGTCACTTTTTAAAAATCTTTGCTCTTCTCACTCAGTGTATCAAGGTCCACTCACCACTCAGAACCCTTTCGTGGCCAGGCACAGCATCAGCTCTCTTGTGGGGCTCAGCACCCCTGTTGACAGTCACTCTGGTTCTGGAGGTGGTTTCTCTGCCCGTAACTCATCCAGTGACTCAGTCCGCCAGCCAAGTCGTTGTCTTTAGTCCACTTTTTCCTGGGTCACTGTCGTCCAAACAACAAGTCTCCAAAATGCCTTTAACACAAAACAAACCCTTCTGCCTTCAGTCAGTCCTTGGGTCAGCCTGACCCCCCCTTGCTGGGCTTGACAACTGTTGCTGCCCCTTCCTTGGGGCCGGTGGGGGAATCCAGTCCAGCTCCATACTCTGGGTTCTGGCCCATGATTTCATGCTGCACACCTAAGTCAGCTCTTTTACATGTATTGCAGTTTTTGCTGGGCCACTTCCTAACCTCACCTCTGGGTCTCCCAGTCTCTTCCCTGTTTGAGCAGGTTCCTACCCAGGCCTCCCTGCCTGGAGAGCGGTCCTCACTCCCTCTGCTTGGCCAGGCTCCACCTGCAGCTGAGCTCAAAGGGCTTTACAAACATTCATTTATTTAACCCCCCCAGCACACCCATGAGACGGATAAAGTATCATTCTCCCTGCTAAACAAATTGTCCAAGGCCAGTGAGAGAGAGCAGGACAAGAACCCAGGAGTCCTGGTTCCCAGCCTCAGCTCAGTCTTCCAGACCATGGCAGCTCTGGCACACACCAGAACAAACACACATATGGCAAAATTAAAATGGAAAACAAAACCTCTTCAGTCCTACCCAGAAAGATACCAAAACTGTGCTCTATGCAGTGTTGCTGTAGCCATGTTGGTCCCAGGATATTAGAGAAATAAGGTGGGTGAGGTCATATCTTTTATTGGACCAGCTTCCTGACCTCTCCCATCTGTCTCTCTAAAAATGTGCTCTGATTTATAGGAGAGAGAATGCCAGAGCCTCCAGTCCTTAAAGAAAGCACCTCACCAACCCTCCTCCTTTGCCATCCCTCCTTACGTAGACACACACACACACACACACACAATATTCTGCTGTAATCCTGGACAGTCTCAATCCAATCCCTCTGATCACAGTTTTCTGTGAGGAACATATAGATGCAAAAGGCACTTTCATATGTAGATTGTTAATAAAGAGCTTTAAATACTAGCAGTAAACCCTTTGAAGCATTCATTCAAACCAATAAGGCTAGATAGGAGTTATACTAGGTTTAATAATACGTAATGATTTGTTGCCAGGAGCCTTCCTATTTAGCAATGAGTTATAACACAGGACAGGAGGTGGGGGAAATCTCTGAAACTACAGCTGTTGTGAAGGAATCCAGCTTGGAAAGTGAAGTGGGTAATAATGCATTAAATAGAAAAAATATTTGGAGAGTTAAATATATGTCAAGTAAAAAATAAATATAAAACTCTTTCTTCCAGCAGCTATATTTTACTGGAAGATTAGATAGATAGATAGATACTATTTAAAGCCTTTCAGGAAAGTATCTCTAGATCTAATACCTCACACGCAAAGCTCATGCACTCTATCTATTTCTCACTGATGCTCCTTGACACAGGCCCCAATTCAGCAAAGCGCTAAAGCACACCCTGGACTTGATTCACATGCTGAAGTGCTTTGCTGAGGCTGAGTTTTAACTCTCCAAACCTCTTACAGAAGGTCCCGCAGACCCTTTACTCACCGGGTCCACTCACCTGAGTGAAAATGACCCACTTGTGTGAGGCTTGCAGGCTCAGACCCTAATTCTGCCTCTACTTATGGCAGCGGGCTTCAATAAGGTTGCCTGGGATCTAAGTGCGAGTGTGTTACCACCGTTGTACTCCAGCTATTCTTTATTTACTTCTTCTGCTTTAGGCCATAGCTACACTACAGAGCCTATGTTGTATACTCACACTGGCCTAGCCCCTAGCACCACCTCCCAACCACTACCTCTGCCACTTACCTTGCTTTCTCACTCCCTGACCCACACATAGCTAAGCCAGTCTGTTTAAAATGTAAACCAGGCCATGTTTCACTACATCCTTCAGCTATTTGTGTTTACAGAGCTGTAACTACCCTGTTAACCCTGTAATGCCTATGAAGCTATAAATAGACATTCTATTCTCTGGTCCATGAGGAACCTGGATTCCAACCCCTGCCTGTCTAGCCCACCTGTTCTCAGCTCCCTGCTAAGGGCCCAGCCCAGCCCCTGGTACCAGCATAGGGCCTGAGCCAAAGTCCTATTGAAGTCAGTGGCATGCTTTTCCATTGACTTCAATGGGCTAAAGGCACAGACACATGGCCAGCAGAGCACATATCCTTCCCTCCAGGTATAATTAACACAAGACTTTTTGCCGCAGTTGAGTCAGGCAAATACTTCCCTTCCCGTCTCACAGAGTGTGTAAGGAGCTGCATTCCTCCCTTCCCCCCACCTGCTTCTTTCACGTTGGTGTCAGCGCTTTGATTTGTGTTATTCCCCAAGACTAGTGAGCAATGTGCAAGAGCATCCTGCACCCCCCAGACACCTGAAGCTTATCGTCTTGCCACCATTACTTATTCTTGCTCACCCTTTCTCCCAACAGGCATTTGAATGCCCGCTTGGACTGGAAGCTACCTGATGTTTATAAAATGGGGGAAGAAAACAGCAGTGTGGGGTGTTGTTTCTTGTTGAACTGCTTTTGATGATCATTTTTTCCTCTCTTTTTTTCTTTCTTGATATTCTTTGAGGGGGGGATTTGGAGAACTTTGGAAGAAGAAGAAATGTATTGTATTGCAATAGCTGCTCCTGGGAGCCAGTCAATGGATCTGTCGCGCTCGGCTCTGTACATATAACAAAGTGTTTGTTTTGTTGGTTGGTTGTCTCTCCATTTGGGTTTTTTTTTCTTTATTTGGTTTGATTTTCGTGTCTGGGAGTTTGGATTGGGAGAATATTTTTGTTTTGTTGGCACGATTTGTATTTGTTTCCTTGGGAAGTTCTATGTTTCTTTTTATATTATGAATTAGTATTATTATTTCTGGCTGATTGGTTAGTCGGGGGATGTTTGGCTGGGGTTTGTTTTGGTGAGCTTTTGTTGGTTGGTTTTATGTTCATATCAAGGCAGGTTTTTTAACTTTTAAGCCCTGAAATTTTAGGGGGCGAGTCTCTCTTACTTTCAGGGATTCACTTTCCAAACTGTATCTTGTTCGGAATCAAACAGGAGACGGACGGTTAGGGTTGCAGTGGAAACTGAAAACCAGACACTTAACCTTGAACTCAGCCTTCCCCAGCCCAGCGGAGCCTGTCCCAGGAAGACCGTGACCCCGTAAGGGAAGCAGGCTACCAACATACCGAATACGGCAAAGCCAGCCAGGCCGGCGATTGCTGCTTGCGGAGCGCACCGAATGGGCAGTGCTGGCCAGGCAGAGGCCCTGGCTAAAACAGATCGCCCTTGGCAAAGAAGAAATGAGCCTAGGGGAGGATTAACCCGACTTCTCATCTGCCCCGCGAATGTGTGGGCCGAGCACAGGCGCCGGGGGAAATTCGGGCTCCCTGGGAGCCCATGGCAGTGACTGACACAGGGCCAAGAGTTCGCCCGCAGTCTGAAGAGGGCAGAGGAGGGAGCCGCCCTCAAGACAAGGAGCAGCGTGTCCCTGATGGAGTTTAAAGGAAGCATTTGTCCTCTTCTGGGGTCCGTCTTCCCCGCCCCCCAGTGTCTCCCAGCCGGTCCCCATTCTGCAAGCCCTGGTGTCTGTTTCAGGGCGCTCTCCGGCTGTGTCTCGTGCGAGGGCCGGTGCGGCAGTCGGGGAATAGGAGCGGGTGATTTACCTGTGTCCGCGTCCCTCCTAGATCGTGTCAATTGCATTACACAAGGCGGCAGTTTCTGTCTCTCCAAGTTGAGGAAGGAGCTTCGCAGTTGGGCCCCTCTGAAATAAAGTTCCACAAACCACTGGGTTGTTTTGCTGTTTTTCCCTCTTGAAAAAAGTACTAATTCTTCAAACGATATTGTCTCATTGGGACCGCAATCCTCTCTGTACCTGCCGCATACAATGTGGAATAATGCAAGCGCTTCCCATAGGCATCTGCTTCATAAACTGTGTGAGAGAGACACTATACCAGAGCACCCCCATCTAGCTTGTGTGTGCCATATGCACGTGAGCTAGTCGGTTACAATATCTACTATGTAGATTAGCTAAACCAGAAGGCTAATTACGTGCAAGTGATCTGAAAGAAAATTGTTCTGGTTGACTCAAGGACAAGGGGAGATGTGGGGAAGAAAAGCCAAAAATCTCATCTCCGAGATCCAGTGGAGCGGGGCCAATGAGACAAGCAGCGTAATCGGAGCAAAAGCTGGTTCGGTTATTGGCGTTTGTTAATTAAACAAACAAAAAAATGATCTTGGAATTAAAACACCAGCCGCTGACACAAGCCCAGAGAAAGCCATAACGGGATCCTCAACCCAGCTCTTCCAGCCAAATCCAGCAGATCCCTTTGAAAGGGGGAGCTGCTGGGAGGTCTGGGTGCTTTCCTGTGCTGGGATGAAGGTTTAAACAAAGACAGACCTGGCGTGGGTGACTGGGACGCACATTTCCAGCCAGTCCCAGGAAACCTAAGGGAAAGCGGTGGAGCACTGGGTTCCCACACGTGCGGGCTGTAATAAGGACCATCGGGCTGTATAGGGAAGGCAGGACAGGCCCAGGGGGAGTCCTGGTCTCTCTATATTAGCCCAAGGGGCTGGGCTGAGATTAGAGGGTTAATAAACTTGATGGGAGACACACGTGACTGGATCCCTAGTGGTTTAGTCAGGCTGAGCTGGGTTTTCCGGGCGGGGGGGGTGTTGCGATCCCTCCCCACTCTGAGCTCAAAATCAGCGCCGCGGCTGAGTCCCCGCAGCCCCGTTATCTGCCAGCCATGGAGGCGCAGGGCTGCCTCTCCTTCTGCCCGACCGCACCCCCGCCACCTCCCGCAGGCAAAGCCCCCCCAGCTCCAGGCCTGCAGCGGCGCATCTTCCAGGGTAACCAGAAGCTACCGACCCTCCCTCATCATCATCCGCTTCCCTCGCAGCAGCAGCGGCTCAGCCCCAGGCCGGGCCGCTACCCAGACACTTACCCTCCAGCCCAGGAGAAAGCGGCCCACAAATACCTGGAGTCCCCCAGCCCGGGCCACCACGCGCTGTCTGTCAACGGGAAGGCTTTCTACCAGGCTGTGGCAGAAGGTAAAGGGGGGTCTGGGCCCTGCACTGGCCTCCCGGGGGCCTGAACAGCCAGGGGTGGGCACGAACGGGCCGTGCTGGGAGCTAAGGTGGCCTTGCGCACAGGCACCGAGGGCCAGGGCTGGGGCAGCAGGACGCGGCGAGAGGGGGACTGTATGACCTGAACCAATCCCCCTGAACAGTGCTCCAGGGCCACTCCTGGGCTGGGAAAGCCTTTTATTGAACGCGTGGCCGTCTGTTTCTCAGCTCTCCCCTTCCGTCCTGGGATAGCGCTTCCCTTCTCTCTCTCTCTTTCCTTCTTGTATGGCTATTTCTTTCCTTCTATCTTGTCTCTCTTTCCTGAGCTGTTTCTTCCTCTCGTTTCTCTTTCTTGTACGTCTGTCTCGTTCTTTCTTGTATGTGTTTATTTCTTATAGCTATCTCCTTGTCTTTCCTGTCCTCCGTTCGTTCTCTTTCTTTCTTGTCTCTCTCTTCTCCCTTCCTTGTATGTTTCTTTCTTTCGTTCTTTATTTCTTTCTTGTGCGCCTCTTTTTTTTTTCTTTCCTTGTATGTTCCTTTCTTTCATCTCTCTCTCTCTTTCTCTCATACTTCTTTCTTTCTCTTCGCGTTTTCCCTCGGAGCCAAGTGATTGTATTTCAGACACTATACAAATGTTCTACGCTTTTCTCTCATTGCTTTCTAGAGCAATAAGCAGCTCATATGAACATGTGCAATCTGCCCCCCGCCCCATTGTAGAACTGTCCCGTTTTCTCCTCATTTCATTCGGTTAAAGGGTCGATGCTGCATCCCCAGGCAAATCTCCCGTTGAAGCCAACTCTGAGTCAGCGCTGCCAGGTCGGGGTTTCAAAGGGATCTCCTAACAAGTTGCAAATTTGCACCGCTAGCTTGAAAGGGGATGGGGGAATGCGTGACAGAAGAACAGAGGATGTATTTGAAGTTAAAATTGAAAAATAAACTTTGTTAGTTCGCAGAAATTCCCCCTAATACTCCCAGGAGAGCTATGTTCTCCGCCGATTCTCCTTAGCATCGCAAGCACCAAATTTTATAATCCTCAGAGGATCAGACTTCCTCAATTTTTTAAGAAATACTTTTTCGAAAAAGCATTGCAAAGAAAGATATTTTACATATTATTTCTGGATCATTCTTCTTTCTTTTGTCTCTTTCTATTTGGCTTCTATACAGTCCAGGCGTTTATTCTGTGATCAGCTAGCTGGGAAATCGAAGGAACCGAAGCAAAAGTATTTTTTCTCCATATTGTGCGGACTTCAATCGTTTCTTTCTCATTTCTTTATTTGTGTGTTTTAAAATTCACTTTTTAAAATGTCTAAACTATTTTTAAAAGCCCTTCCTGACATGCTGGAAAAGTTCTTTCCTTCATCTTTATATTTAATTCTAGTTATCTATCCCTCAATGGTGATTTTCTTTCCTTTTCATCTATCGAGCTAAATGTTTACATATTTGTTGGATTTTAAAAATAATCGGTCATAGACACAAAAGTTTCCCCTCCGCCCCCAATGTGCTGCAATATTAAATTTGGCAAAAGGTATATTGGGAAACAAAGGAAAACAGAGACATGTCTTTTGGTGACTGAATGTTGCCTATGATTTAACAAGGCGAAATAAGCTAGATCAATATATCGAGAGGTCAGTTTTCGTTTATGGACCCAGGGCAGCAGCCAGGTTAGCCTAAATTCTTTACTATTCCACTGTTAAGCATCACCATGATCAAAATGGTGCTTAACAGTAGATGTGTGAACATACTGGGGTTTATTATCATCATGATAATCACCTGTGATTTGCAAAGCTGCATAAACCATGCAGCCAAATATTATCGAAATTCGGTAGGGATTGCGCTCCTACCAGCCGCCCGCGCGCAAAGACTTACGCACGTGCTTAATTTTACACGCAACGGGTGAAATCCTGATCCCAGTGAAATCAACCGAGAGTTTTGCCATTGACTTCAGCGAGGGCAGAATCTCTCCATTATAGGACAGCCCCGGCCCCCGCGTAAATCAGTCACAAAGTTCCCATTGACTTCAGCGGCGCAGGGTCAGATTTGGCGAATCGCTCCGTTGAAGTCAATGAAACAGTGGGCAAAGCGAGTAGGTGTTCGGACTTCTTGGAGAATCCGGCCGTGTTGGCGCGGGCTTTACCCGGAGAAATAAGAAAGGAATATTGTACATCTATAGACGTACAGTGCCTGTAATTTCTACTGAAAACTGTTGGAAAGAACTGGATGGCGATTGCTGGTCCTTTGATCCCGTGTAATAAACCCCTTGTATCTTCCTCGCTCAGCCAAGCAAACTGTTATTGAAGGTTATGGGAATAAGGAGCTTTATGGGTCAAATCCGGGCTCCCCTGGAGTCAATGGGATTTTTACCATCGACTTCGATGCAGTCAGGATTTCACCGCAGTCTGTGTGAACCCGGGCACTGCTTTCTTTTTTTTAGCGCAATGATTTTCTCCACCAGCAAAGAGGGCCGTTCCAGGAGCTGAGCAGGGCAAAAGGAGACGGGGGGAAATCAGTGCAGAAAATAAAGAATGGGGAAAGCTGAGGCTGGGGGCGGGGTGGGTTGTAAAAGTTTGTAAAAGTTCCGCGCTTCTTGGCAATCGGACGAAGCTTTCGAGAGAAGAGAAGCTACTTTCCCGTCCTGCCAATTCGTCGCTCGCGTCTGTGGCCTTGTCTTTTCCTCGGATAATAGGCATTTGGGGCGCCATTAAAAATCCCCCTCTTTATACGCTCAGTTTACTGCCCAAGAGGATTCGGGCAGAGAGGGGTTAAAACACGGAAGGCGACTAAACGGCGTTCTAATGCTTTGAAAATCTGCAAAGCCCCTTCGGATCCTTTGGCCTGAAAACCATTCTGGACATTAATGCCTGGTGATCTATAGCGTTAGATAATGAGGAATCCAAGCCTACCAGCGTGCAAGCCAAAACACACCGCGGGGGGATAATCATCTAATCTACAATAGGATTGTTTTTATCCTATTATTATTTACTAATACCTTGCTCTTAAAAATAACCAGACTTGAAACTGATAAAACACGAACACGCTATATATGAAGGATAATACTCTATGGACATTAATGCTACCAGTGCAACCTAATAAAGGGCAAATAACAGATAATATAACGATTCCTACCAACACAACTTTGAGGATGCTTTTGACAGTAGGAAAATAAGAACAGAATAAATAACAAACAATATATTACACTGCTAAAAATAATTATCCAGTATAATAATAATCAAATGCTAATTAATTATAACAATGACTATTGCACTGATGTTAAAATAATCGAATAACAAAACATCATCAATGAGTTTCAGCCATAACAATACAGTTATTGTTATTCTATCACTCAATTATCACCTTTAAATAACTTCTGGACTTCACTGTCACTTATTAATTACTGTTGTGCTTAAAAAGTGGCTGTGAGTTCCAACGGTTAATGATCAGTTATTGTTATTATTAAAGTGGCTGTGAGTTCCAACGGTTAATGATCAGTTATTGTTATTATTAAAGTGGCTGTGAGTTCCTAGGGTTAGCTCGCGGTGAAAATGCAGCGTAATGAAATCAAATCATACTTCTACATCTTACCGAAAGGACTGCCCTGGGATTGGGTCAGGTGTGTCACTGTTGTTGGATTCCCACACGTCTACCCAGCCTGCCCTACCTGCAATTCTTACAGCCCCCCGTAAATCCTTTCCCTTCAGATGAGTTTTAAACCCTGTTTCCCATCCCCGCGGCCCAGTCATAGATCCTGGTCCCGCTGCTGAAATCAAAGGAAGAAAACGGGGCATTTGTTGAATCTTTCATTAAAACTCATTTATCAGGCCCGAGGCGGAAGAGCAGGAGCCGCTCCCAGCCTCCCCAGAGTCTGCAAAACACACAGCAGCTCGGGCTTATTGTCCCCACGCTGATCCGCAAAGCTGGGGAGAATAGCCCCGTTCCTTGGGCCAGAGAAGCAAGTATTTCATTCTGCGTTTTCTCCTTGCTTTGTGTGCTCACCTAGGGCTATAAACTTCCCAAATCAACACTTTCTCCTAGCGTAGAACGAGTTACTTGCTGCAGGATCTAGCATCTGTGCGTCTAAATGACATCCACGCAAATTAGAGACCATTCGAATCCCATTTGGAAGAGCAGTGCCAATATTTTGGTTATAAGCCTTCCTGTTTCTGCGGCTCCGCTATTTAGAAACGATTTTTCAGCGGCTGAATTAATTTCAAACCTCTATGTACGTCTATATATTATGTATTTCCGTGTAGGAATGTCTGTCCATATTTATATCACATCTACACATACAATTCTGTAAAGCCTCAATCTCTCTCGGTCTAAAGCCAACCAAATATATGTAAAGGGATAAATAATCCTTCAGCTGAAAATAATTTATGGCTCATGCAAAGTCAGAAATTTCGCTGTATTATAGGTAGAGGTTAGTTCGTGTTTATGGAGTCAAAATGCTGTCATTGCTCCGGCTGAATTTTATTTGGATTTGATCTTTTATTGTGTGCACACACTTGCACTTATCTACACATATGTACACGTAGCGATCCATCTCAAATGATACGATAGATTAGGTAGCTATTAGTGCTGGTCAAAAATGCTGATTTTTTTTCCCACCAAAAAATGATCAAACAAAACGAGACATTTTAATTTCATTTGATCATTTGGGGGGATTTTTCTTGTTTTTGATAAAGCAAAAACTGGTGGGGATAGTAATTTGAAAACAAAAGTTTCGGTTTTGGGTTTCTCATGGGGAGGGAGCCCAAGCAGATTTCTTTTAACCCAAACTAACATTTCCCATGATCATTTTAGTTTCAGTTAAAAAAATCAATTTTCAGGGGGGAAAATGGTTCAGTGAAAATATTTCCAGCCGCTGATTTATAGACAGGGGCACTTCTCTGCGAAAGGCAGCTCTCCGTCTGTGTGTTTCACATTGATCCCAAGCGCACACTAAATCTGTTTCATTTTACTGTCATTTCCCCCTTCTCTTTCATCGGACTCACTTAACATCCTGACACTTACCTCCTAAATTAGCCTAGGTGAGGATTACTAAAAACTCATCCCTGAAATGAAAGGCCCCCGTGCTTCTCTAAGCACAACATAAATTCTGAGGGGCAGGGGAGAATCTTTCTGCGAGTCTCCAATGGACTGTCTTGAAACATTTAGTTCTTAAAGGCAAATGTGTGGCAATCCCCAGCCCTTGATTTCCTTCCCTGCGAGACAGGGTCAGCTGTAGGAAACTATTCTACGTGGCCCTTCATGTCTGCGCCCTTTGAATCTAGCCCTCCTGATAAAAAACACAGTTTGAGCTTAATTAGAAGCAGTTGGAATAGATGGACTCCTGTAGACTCGCAGGCAGCGGGCTGTGTAAACAACTCTGCCCCTGAGAAAGGGGAAACAGGTACCACAAAGGGGGGTGGGCGGGAGAGAAAAGTTCCGGATGGAAGAAAAATGGCAGCCCCCTCCCCGCTGTCAGGAGACAACTATAGTCAGAGCTTTACCTCGCGGTCGCAGCGCTGAGCCCCCAAATCATGTTCTCAGCTCCCCCTTTAAAACGGGGGAAGTTTCTGGTAGAGGCGAATCTTCTGCCCAGGCTCGCTGGGGTTCGCCTCTGAGGAGGGGTCGGGGGGGGGCAGAAACGGGCCCTCCAGTGAGGAGGGACAAGCGAGCGATTTAAAGGAGGGAGATTGAGAAAGTTTGAGAGTCTCCTCCTTTCTTCTCTCCTCTTCGTCCCCAGAGCTGATCTCTCTCACGCGTGGTGGCTTCCTTGCTTGTCTTTTTGGTACAAAAGCAAGTCGGGGAATTACAGCTGTCCCTGGGATTTAGCAAGGACAGACGCAAAGCTCCAGGGCCCATAAGAGTCCTGGGCAGAAATCATTCAGCCCCTGATGACTTTTCTGCTCCGTTTATTTCCCCAGCGACCCATGAGACTGGGTGGGATGTACAACAACAAAAACACCTCTCTGATTTTTGCTTTGGCCAAGGAAGGAATTCAGTAGTCATGAGAAATTGACTAGGTGAAACTGACAAGCTTTGATGCCTGGTTAGTCCACAGGCTGGACGTGGGCAGGTCAAGGTCTCTTATGCGCCCAGATACCGCGGTGATGGCTGCCTATACAGGGCCGTATCACACTTCCCTTGCAGCTGATCACATTTCTCCCCCGCCCCCCATCACGGCGGAAGAGTTTCTTTCTTGCCCCATCCCTTGAATAATGGTCTCCGAGTTTTTCCACTTTAACCCAAGAATTGTGCAGTTGTTCCCCAGCGGCTAACGCTGCCAGTTTCACAGCCTGTCTGTCTTTTCCGGGTCAGGTCTTTTCTCATCGAACACGCACAGAGAAATCTCTAGCACGATCTAGCCACTTCTGTCATCTGTGATTTTTTTTATTACCCTTCCTCCTTCTTTCTGTCGATTGATTGATTGATTGATTGATTTAGGGTGTGTTGCTGTGTATAAACCCGCAGATCCCATGACGATGGGATGCGTGTTAAATAGAAGCAGCTGAAGAAAAACGGCAGGATCGTTTTGTTGATCAGATTTTGTGGGAGAAGGCATCACCGCATGAACCTAATTTTTGGGATCAGTTCAGCCCAAACATCTTTCCCTGCCCAACAGAACAATCTCCCATCTCTTTACATAACAGTTGGGGGTCATCCTCTCGTTCTGAATTTAAAAATAGAATCTCAGCTAAGGGCATTTCTAAATTTTGTCTCCTGAATGTTTGCCTCTGATGCTACCTTGGGAAATGAAATGGAGAAAAGCCGTTACCTGTATTTTTAGCCATCCCAGGTATCTAATTTCATTGCTATATCTGTAGCTATTTATTTGAAATAGCTAGGTAAACATAGCTGTGGAGAAAGGAGAGAAAGATCTCTAAAGTGTCTTGTTGTCTACCTCCAGAGAAAATATTTCCCGTGGTGGGAATTAATCAAAACAAACTGACTTAGATTCGGCTGTTGGGATAAACCCCAAATTGGTTTCATTAAGGGGAAAAAATCCCTAAATAAACCCCCTTCCTAGTCCGGGGAGAGAAGGAGCCGCTTCGAATTAGAAACCGTTGAAGAGGAAGGAGAAAAAGGGAAGGCGCTGGGTTCCTATCTACGTGCAAGAATTCCGATCGATTGAGTTTTGTAAATTAATTCAAGACATCGAGTTAAAAGAAAGAGTCGACCTTCCCTTTTCAGGTTTAGGTGCAAGATCCCGACTCTAGATCCGGTGTAAATTCGGACCTTGGAAGGCCATTCTAGTTCTCCAGAAACTCTCGGGTGTCCTTGATTTGTTAAATTAGGTAGAGGAAAGAAATGGGAATTTGGGTAGGGTGCTGAGAACGGAACGAACAAACCAACCGGTTGACAAGCCAGGAAAGGAAGAGAGAAACGATAGGAGAGGAAAAGAAGAGAAGGGGAACGGAGCAAGAAAAGACAGAAAGAGGCTACAATGGGTCAGTTAAATGAATCTCGTGCAGTATTTCAAGGTAAACTTTCTGATTAGGTGGTTCTGAGCGGGCTGGGTCAATCACTTTCCAGCAGATATTTGAAAGGAACTTTCTCTCCAGCCCCTTCGCTCCCAGCTGCTCAGCCAGACCGTTCTGCCTCTAACCCTAGCGCCAGCGGCCACCCTGCAGCACCCCCGTCCCCTTGGCTGAGTCCTGTGTGAGCCCAGCTAAAAAACAAACCACTGGGACTGAATAGGGATAGTCCGCAAGGAAGGAACCAGGCACCAGACCAGACTCTTGTACAGGATCCGTCCCACACAGTCTATACAGGATCCAGGGACCCTCCCATTCAATCCATACAGGTTACCAGGTTGTCCCACACAATCGATACAGGCTCAAGCAGGGTCGGCTTTAGGAAGTGCGGGGCCCAATTCGAACATTTTTTGCAGGGCCCTGGCAGGGATGACTAAAAAAGAAACCATGTAAAAAAAAGCCTTTCATTTCTTAGCAGCCGGTTCCTTGTAAAAAGTTCTGATTTAAGGGATGTGCCACAGTATGTTTTTTTTGTACCAATAGGGTTACCATACATCCGTATTTTTAAAAATTCCTCCCAGATGGCGATTTAAGAACCAAAAAGCTGGACATGTCCAGGAAAATACGGATGTATGTTAACCCTACCTAAAGTTCTTTTTAAAAAGATGGGCCTGAACTAGAAAAGAGCTCCGTTTCACATGTATGGATCCCCACCACTCCCTGGGGGTGTGCTAGGGTGACCAGATGTCCCGATTTTATAGGGACAGTCCTGATTTGGGGGTCTTTTTCTTATATAGGATCCTACTACTCCCCACCCTATTCCAATTTTTCACACTTGCTGTCTGGTCACCCTAGGGTGTGCACATGTGTGGGTCACAGCTGCTCACTGCCCCTCTCATTGCAGCAGGTGTGCAGGGTTACTGCCCTGGGAACTGCAGGGCACTAGTGAACATGGGGCTGACTGGAGGTAGCATCTGGCTGCAAGCAGGGAAAGACCTGCGTGGCTGGCTGCTGACAGGGCAGGGGGTGCAGGACTGGCTGCAGATGGGCTGGCTGCAGGCAGGGCAGGGGGTGTGGGATTGGCTGCTGACAGGGGCTGGCTGCAGGCAGGGGGATGTGGGTGGGCTGGTTGGCTTCAGGCAGGGCCTCAGGGGTGTGAGGCAGGGGCTGGTAGGCCTGGAGACAGAGGAGTGTGGGACTGACTAGCTTCAGGCAAGGGGGTGCGGCAGGGGGTGGCTGGAGACAAGGCAGGGGGTGCTGGGCTGGTGCGGGCAGGGCAGAGGCTGCGGGGCTGGTGCAGGCAGGGCAGGGGGTTCAGCAGGGGCTGGCTGCGGGCAGGGGTGTGGGTACAGGGGGTACAGCCTACCCTGTACGGTAAGTGACCCCTCGTCCTCCTCCACCAAGGTAGCAGCAGCAGCCCAGGGCTCGGGGGCTATTTAAAGGGCCTGTGGCTCCCTTGCTTCCACCGCCCCAGCCCTTTGAATAGCCGCGGGAGCCCTGAGGAAGCGGCAGGGCTCCAGGGGCTATTCAAAGGACCGGGGCAGCAGAGGCAGCTGGAGCCCCCCGCTACCCCAAGGCTCTGGGGGTTATTTAAAGGGCCTGGGGCTCCCCTGCTTCTACCACTTCAGCCCTTTAAATAGCTGTGGGAGCCCTGGGGAAGTGGTGGGGCTCTGGGGGCTATTTAAAGGGCCAGGGCAGTAGAAGCAAAGGGAGCCCCAGACTTTTTAAATAGCCCCCAAGGCTCCAGCAGTGGGGCTCTGGTGGCAATTTAAAGGGCCTGAGGCTCCAGACCCTGCTGGGAGCCCCAGGCCCTTTAAATTGCCCCCTGGGGAAGCTGGGCCACCCTGGTACAGTGCACCGGCAGGGCTTGGGTGTGGGGCCCTCTTAGGCGCGGGGCCCGATTCGGGGGAATTGGTTGAATTGGCCTAAAGCCGGCCCTGGGCTCAAGGGTGTGTCGCATTCAGTCTACACGGGATCCATCCCATACAGTCTATACAGGATACCGGGTCATCCCACACAATCTATACAGGGTTAAGGTTCTGTTCCATTCAATCTATCCCATACAGCCTATACACGATCAACGGTCTGTCCCCTTCAGTCTGTACAGGATGCATCTCATATAGTTTATACAGGAGCCAGGGTTCATCCCATTCAACCTATACGAGATACAGATAAGCAAAGAATATTGGGCCCGATCCTGACATCACTGAAGCCCACGACCCAAATCCTCATTTGCCCCCAGTGGTGCAGGATCAGGCCCAATATCAAGAAAGCAAGCACGGGTCAGTTAAAACTCTATGCCCTAGTGCCCCGTCTGCTGGAGAAAGAGACCATGATGTGGAGAGGAAACCCCAGAAGGTTGGATCCCACTAGGAAGGGAAAACATTCTCTAGAATGAAACCAGGACAGGAACTTCAGCCCCAGGGCTTCCTCTGTGTTTCCCCAGCCCCAACGTTCCACATCTGCTGAGACCAGGTCCTCTTCCTCCCCTGGGCCCCTTTACCCCATTTTCACCCGCTGAGAGTCATAGCCTGCAGGTGAGTTGAACCAGGTGTGAGGAAAGCAGTTTCCTAGCAACTCCTTTCCCCTGAGGTACAGATGGGGTAAAATGTCTTGGGCCCTGCAGAGCTTGATGAAATGGCACCGAGTAGGTTAAATGGGCTGGCATTGCAGCTTCAGGGTAGGCCCCACCGAGAACCCTGGATAACCAGGGAAAGCTTTGCCTGCCCACACTGGTAACAGTGCAGGGATTGAGGAGTCGTCGAGATTCAGCACCCAGAATATTCCAGGCCTGACTCTTCAACACACGAGCCTTTCCCTGGAATGGGCAGGCCTTGTTGCTGTCCCCTTTGCAGCCTCCCTTATGCTGGTATTTTAGATTTTTGTTTCTGACCAAGAGCCAGGTCCTCGGCTGGCGAAAATCAACAACATTCCACTGATGGCTACGAAGCCAATTTCCACTAGCTGAGGAGCTGGTCTCAGAAGACCTTCCCCACTGGTGCAGTTCCCTCTTGTGTTCTGCTTGTCACTGTCGGCAGCCAAATCCGTGTGAAAGAGAACACTCCTGGCTTGCGGCTGGAAAAGGCAGCCCGAGTTCCTCTTTCAGTATGTGGCTCTGATTTATTCCCTCCAACATATTTCAGTACAAATTCCAGACATGGGGTGGGGAGAAAAAATGCAACACAAACATATTGCCCTAGATCCCCCAAGGGCTGTTTTCTATAAGGCAATTCCTCAAACGATGCAGGCTGGGAAATGGACGCCCCGGGCGGTGCCGTTCAAAGGCGCTGGGATGGCTTTCATGGGGGAGTTCTTTCCAAATATTTTCTGGAGAAAGATTTAGATCTTTGGGGAGCCCCTGGCCTCCAGCACATTTTCAACGGCAGTAGTTCAGGGGCTGCAAACCCAGGGCATGCAAGAACAGAGTCATTTCCATGAGCCAGGGTTGAGCAGCGTGTCTGTTTGCCGCCACACCAGCCAAGATTCTGCTCCATCGGTGGCAAGACAGATATTGTGTCCAGCTGGCCTGGAGATGGAGAAAGGGTTGGGGGAAGCTCAGTAGGCATGCTGGGACAATCTCATCTTGCTAGTGCTTCGGGACAGATCCTCAGTGGGTGTAAATAAGTGCAGATCCATTGAAACCATTGCTGATTTACACCCACTGAGGATCTGGCCCTGCAGGTGCACTCTGCCTAATTCATCCTGCTCCCTAGCCTACATTCATCTCACCTACCCCCCTCACTCTTCATTTCACACCCCTGGCCTCCTACTTCAGTATCCCTCACCCATCCCACTGCTAAAGACTCAGAGACCCCTGCAGCAGCACACAGCTGGGCAAGCCCTGGAATGAATAGTTCTCTGTGCCCTCAATTCCTGTTGGAGGCAAGGGGATCATAAATAATTGTCCTATATTCATAAGAACAGCCATACTGGGTCAGACCTATGGTCCATCTAGCCCAGTATCGTGTCTTCTGACTGTGGCCATCACCAGGTGCTTCAGAGGGAATGAACAGACAGGGCAATTATAGTGATCCATCCCCTGTGGTCCAGTCCCAGCTTCTGGCAAACAAGAGGCTAGGGACATTCAGAACATGGCGTTGCATCTCTGCCCATCCTGGCTAATAGCCATTGATGGACCGATCCTCCATGAACTGATCTAATTCTTTTTTTAACCCAGTTATACTTTTGGCCTTTACAGCATCCCCCAGCAACAACTTTCACAGACTGATTGTGCGTTGCGTGAAGATTTGCACTTTCTTTTAAACCTGCAGCCTATTAATTTCATTGGGTGACCCCTGGTTCATGTATTATATGACAGGATAAATAACACTTTCCCATTCACTCTCTCCACACCATTCCTGATTTTATAGACCTCTCTCATATCCTCCCCTGAGTCGTTTCTCTTCTAAGCTGAACAGCCCCAGTCTTTTTAATGTCTCCTCATGTGGAAGCTTTTTCCATCCCCTGATCATTCCTGTTGCCCTTCTCTGTACGTTTTCCAATTCTAATCCCATCTGTTAAATTGACAGGAGATGCACATGTACCGTGCTCTAGGCCAATGCAGGTAACAGACTCTCTCTCTGTTTTAGGTACATACGTGGCTCCCATCACTTTAGTACTCAAGTGCCTCACGCTCTTTAAGGGCTATTATCTCTATTTGACAGAAGGGGAACTGAGACCCAGGGCTGATTGACTTGCCCAAGGTCACACATAGAGGTCAGTGGCAGAGCAGAGAACTGAGCTCTGGTCTCCTGAGTCCCTGGGTACTAACCTAAAAGGAGTGTAAAACCTAGCCCTTCATTGGCTCCTCCCGGGAGAAAACCCAGGCCCCACTCGCTGGCTCTGAGCTTTCATCTATTCCCCAGCAGAGGAGTAGTCTTTCCCCTCTGGGTATGCTGCAATCGTTGGCAAGATGGATTTGGACCCACTATTTGTCCTTGTGTGTCTTCCCCCTTTTAGTGATTTCATCCACAAATCCCACCAGCCCTGCCTTCCCGCCCCAAGGCTGAACCATTCAATTGCCAGGAGTGCTTAATTCTTGCCTGATGGGGCACAGAGGAGATTTTCCCCCAGAGATACAGGCCCTAATCTCTCTGCACTCACCCCAGACCTGCGGTGCTGTTTCAGTATTTAATGAGGAACTTGGAAAAACGTGGGCTGCATTAATCTATTCAGAGCCACTAGCCAAACTCCTGGGTCCGAAATAGTTTAGCACATCCATAGAGAACAATGCTTGAGGAGTGGGGACAGTGGGCAACAGCATGGCTCTGTGATTCTTTAACCTACTGCTCTGTGTGTTCCCACTGCAGCCAGAGAGAAAAGTGCCAAAGGGCAAGGGTACCACCCCGTGCCCACAGACTGCAGAGCCCTGCTGGAAGAAGCCCCTGATCTCAGCTGCTCCCCGGCTGCGTCTCTGGGCAGCTTGAGGGAGCACATCTCCCCTGAGCTCAACGACACTATGGAGCTAGCCAAGAACAAGAACAAGAAGAGGAGGAACAGGACGACCTTCAGCACCTTCCAACTGGAAGAGCTGGAGAAAGTCTTCCAGAAAACCCATTACCCCGATGTGTATGCCAGGGAGCAGCTGGCACTAAGGACTGACCTAACAGAAGCCAGGGTTCAGGTAAGGGAATGAGAGGTGGGCAGGGTCATTTCTGCAAGGTCCTTTCCACAAAACACAGTGACATTTGCCTCCCTCCTAATAGTTTCACCTGGGATTGTACAAGCCGAGCAGGGGCAGGTCAGCTTGGTACTTGGATTGGAAGATTGCCAAGAGATGCTTACATATTGTCCCTGCTTCTTCTTCTATCTCTGCAACGAACCCAGCCTGGTGCTATAGGGCACTGGACTGCCAGCTTTGGAAAACTGAGGGGCACAGCCATTTGGGCTCATTAAATATCCCATTGTGGTATTTTGGCCGAGAGGAGGGTGGTTAATCCCAGCAGCCAGGGCAAATTCCAGTCTGGATAGTTACATTCTAACTGATCTTTCTCGAGCAATCATCTCATTTTCTGAAATGGTTGGCGTTGTGCAGGATCTAGGTACAAGTCTGTCTCCCTGAAGTCCTCCTGTATTTTCAGATGGCTCTGAAAGTCATCTTTACTTCTTCTCCAAGAAGGTCAAGAAGCATTGCTGTAGTGTCTGCTGTTAAACATCTGCCACATTCCATTCCTATAATATCTTCTTCTCGACCAATTTCTGGAGCCCATTACAAGGTATCGTCAAATTACAACCCCATAATCGATGGGGACCACATCCTGAAAGAAATCTTCTCTAAACCCGCTCCTCTGGCTTCAAAACCCGCAGACTCACCAAGCTCACTATCAGAAGCAAGCTTCCCACAGACCAAGACGCACCAAGTCAAGGCAGCACTAGACCCTGTCATAACAGATGCAAAACCTGCAGACATATCTCTGCTGCTGCAATGATAAATCCCCCCTCTCCCTCAACACACCTTTCAAGATCTCTGGGTCCTTCATATGCCTATCACAACATGGAGCGTACCTTAGTTGCATCAAATGCCTCAACAACTATGTGGATGAAACTAGACAACCACTATGCTCTCAAATGAACTCACACAGAAAAATCATAAGAGACAAACCCACCCTGTCACTTATGGGTGAATACTTTTCACAAAACAACCACTCTATAGGTGACCTCTCAGTCCTTGTCCTCAAACCTGCACACCATCCAAAGACAAGCCTGTGAGCTTACATTTATCACTTTGGAAAACGCTAAAAGTCACGGACACGGGATTTAGGTCTCATTACAAAAATCTGTAACTCACTAACCTTCCTTTTGTTCTCTGATTGTAGAGGTGTTAATTGCCCACTTCATCTTGAATAGTCTCTTGCAACATGTGTTAAATGCTTATGCTTACCGAGCTGTTCCATCTTGTATTTAGCTGTGAAACTTAAATTTCCCAGACCTGAGGAAGAACTTCTTGTGGCTCAAAAGCTTGTCGCTTTCAACAACAAAAGTTCGTCCAATAAAGGATACTACACCTCATCCACTTTGTCTCTCTCATATCCTGGGACCAAGATGGCTACAGCAACTCTGCAAACAAAGTTTAAGTCTTGGTCTTCTTGTTCAAGGTCTTTCTTTTAATAACAGCACCGTCTTGCACTTTTTTAGCACCACTCTAGCTTTTTTGCCGCCCCAAGCATGGCAGTCAGGCTGCCTTTGGCAGCTTGCCTGCAGGATGTCCCCGGTCCCGCAGATTCAGGGCCGGCTTTAGGCTGATTCCCTCGATTCCCCCAAATCGGGCCTTGAGCCTAAGAGGGCCCCATGCTCACACCAAAGAGGGCCCCGCACCCTGAAGAAGAGAGCCTAACTTTTTAATTTTTACTCACCTGGCAGCGGTCCGGGTCTTTGGTGGCACTTTGGCGGTGGGTCCTTCACTCGCTCTGGGTCATTGGCGGCATTTTGGTGGCGGGTCCTTCAGTGCCACAGAAGACCAGGAGCGAGTGAAGAACACACTGACAAAGTGCCACTGAAGACCCGGACTGCCGCCGGGTATTTGAATCAGGCCCCACACTTCCTAAAGCTGGCCCTGGCGTATGGGATGTCCCCGGTCCCGCGGCTTTGGTGTACCCACTGCCGAATTGCCGCTGAATCTGCAGGACCGGCGAACCTCCTGTAGGCAAGCTGCCGAAGGCTGCCTGACTGCCGCCCTCACAGGGACTGGCAGGGTGCCCCCCAGGGCTTGCCACCCCAGGCATGTGCTTGGAGTGCTGGTGCCTGGAGATGCCGTTGTATAGCACCTTTCAACCCATCTAAAGAGTTTCTACCACTGGCATCCCCAGGACGTTCATAGGGACCAAACTGGAGTGGATAACTTATCCCGTCACCGAATGGAAGGAGACCTGGGCAAGCAGCCTGGAACAGCCCAGTCTTTCCCCTGGCACCCCCTTTACATCAGCAGGGTTAACGCTCCCCAGAGGTGCTCGCCTGTGGTTTCAGTCTCACGTTGGAAAGCCAGAAAAGTTGGCTTGCAAGAATGTCCACAGGAATGTGCAAAATGAAGTGAGTGCAAGTGATGATCGAAAGCAACAGGAGAAACTGGCGCTCAGAGCTACAAACACATCTGGACAGGAATCCACACAGCCTTGCTGCTCTGGCTATTAAATATCACTGCAGAGGACGAACCAGTCTGCAAATGTAATGCTGGGTGAGGAAGAATGTCCTGTCAGGGGAGAGATGCAGACAGGGAATTGAAATATTCCACTGTGCCTGAGCCAGGGACTCCACCAGGATGTACTTTGTCACCCAGCCTGTCACAGCTACAGGGTTTGCTGGAAAGCACATTCTGAGGCAGGATGGGTTCTGGGGAGAAGCTAGTGGTGTCCCCTGGTGGCAGCCTTCGTAGGAGACTAAGGAAAGAGTTGAAGCAAGCACTGGAGACAGTATTACTCATCTGTGTGATGGAAAGGAGCCTGAGGTTGTTTGGTTTGGGGACAGAATAATAATAATTCCTAGCTTTTATAAAGCATTTTTCATCTAGAGACCTCAAAGCACTTTACAGAGGACAGTATCATTAATCTCATTTTACAGGTGGGGAAATTGAGGCACAGGGAGGTGAAGTGACTTGCCAGCTCAGGGCAGAAAAGGATGTAGACTTTAAAGGAATGGGACGTTGTTAGATGGGCATGGGGGACCAGATCTGAAAGGGCCCAGAAATTGGTCCCAGGGTCTTGATTTTGCCTATTACACAGTTAGGAGCTGGTCAGAAAGTTCTAATCTGGATCTGAGTGGTTCAGGGACACCTGGATCCCAAACTAGGGCTTGGGTCCATCTCTAACACCCAGTGCTGCAGCTAGCGATATAAGTGAAGAGTCAGAAAGAGGTCAGCCAAGGAGCAGCCCTCCTAAATACAGACTCAGATGTTAAGCCCAGCAAAGTCCGTTATGACCATCTAGTCTGATCTTCTGCATAGCCAAGGGCAGAGATTGATTCCCTGCATCAAGCCCCTGTGAAGATAACTGCAACACTATCTTGGGAAATTTCCCTTAATGCAGTTATTTGAGGTGGTAACTAAAGTGCTAGCAACCTCAGAGAGGCACCTCCTGAGACAGCCCCCTGAAACCTTAGCATCTCTAGAGCCCATCAGAGACATGCTGCCAGCCTCTTGCTAGATATCACCAAACTGCAGTCATCTTCTGAGGCTAGCTCCGTCACCGCATCCCAAGACAGTGATGCCTGGACCATCAGATGGAGAACCGGCAGGTGGTTCCTCCGGGCAGAGGTTTGACCCCTGTGAATATACTCATTGTTAATGTACTGGAGTGCATCAGAATAGAAGCAGCTTGGGGAAATCTGAGACCCAGGAATGCATGAATGGAGGCTGTGTGTGTGGTAACCGCTTGTAGGCTGCAGCTATTCGTATGAAGCATCTGACTACTTCCAGAGGGTGTGTCCATACAACAGTCGCACAGCTACAGCATTGTGGATGCTTCCTACGGAAGAGTTTTCCCACCACTGTAAATAATTCACATCTCTGCAAGGGAGTAGCTAGGTGGACAGAAGAATTCTTCCATCAACCTCATTGCATCTACAGTGAGGGTCAGATCAAGCTAACTATGTCACGACAGAGGTGAAATTTTTTCACAGCCCTGAGTGATGGAGCTAGGTCAACTTAATTTGTAGGCATAGACAAGGCCGTAATGAGGATATAAAAATAAGTAGTCACCCCAGCAACCTGTGCTCTGTGTGTTATGGGAGAGAAAGGAGATCTTTCCCCTTTCTGCTGTTGTTTCTTAAGGTGAATTCAGTGCCAGTTAAAAGGCAGACAGCCCTGGAGACTGAAGTCCTTTTGTTATCCAGAGAGTAGGTACATCAAGCATAAGCTTGCTCCAAAGTCCATCTGACAGATGAGCCTCAGTGATGAACTGGAGGGACCAACCTCTGAGACTGCCAACAAGGGAGCGAGACAGCAACAGTAGTGGGGGCTATTTGTGTGCTATAGACACCTGTCAGCTAGGAACCGAACCGACAGCCACCAGACACATGGTGGTAAAGGCTTTCAGACACTGCCAACCTGCACAGCATTGGATCTGCTGGCCACAAATGGAAGGGCTCCATGCCTCAGTAGCAACTTGCTGCTCACAGTGCACACTCTTAAAGGAACAGTTTGACAAAGTGACTCACCAGCCAATGCGTTGCCTTGTGGCTGGGTCTCATGTTGGTGGTTTTTCCCACTCTGTAGCCTCACTGACCAGCCATTCAGGTCTGACAGTGGCAGGGGCGGCACTAGGCATTTTGCCGCCCCAAGCACGGCAGGCAGGCTGCCTTCGGTGGCATGCCTGGGGAGGGTCTGCTGGTCTTGTGGCTTCGGCGGACCTCCCGCTGGCGTGCCTGTGGAAGGTCTGCCAAAACCGCGGGACCAGCAGACCCTCCGCAGGCATGCCGCCAAAGGCAGCCTGCCTGCCATCCTTGTGGCGCCGGCAGAGCACCCCCCGCGGCTTGCCACCCCAAGCATGTGCTTGGCATGCTGGGGCCTGGAGCTGCCCCTCGACAGTGGCCTTTGGTCCCGTGACTCAGCCCTCCAGCCAGGTCAATTTCTAGTTGCACCCCTTCTGAGTTAAGGGGGAGACCTATCCAATACAGTCCAGTAGCTTTGTGCCAGGGCTCCAGCCTGACTCTAGGCCCACTATGACCCTTGCCCAGGCCTTTCCGTGGTGACCTATAGAGACTGGATTCCCCTACCTCTAGCCTGGGTTCCAGCCCAGGCCTCTGTAGCAGATGACTACGATCTGCTTCTTCTGACCTATTCCTTCTTCCTCAGGCTTCTTCCTACTGTGGCCTGTGTCTAGGCCTTTCCCCCCAGCCCTTGGAGGAATGGTAATACAGAGACAATGCAATAATAGCCCAAACATCTCTGGTCTCCTTCCTCTGGGGGGATACTGGATGAGCCATAGCCCTGCTCAGAATCCTCCAGGCAGTGTTTGCAGTAACCTTCTGCTAGCTTTGGCTCGACGGTGCTTCTTGCAGGGAGCTAGTGGGGAGAGATCCATCCTCATCTCTGGGCCTTCTCAACTGAGCTTTTCCCTTTTAAGGCTCCTCTCCTCCACGGTTGGCATGGCTGAGCCCAAAGCTGCTCCTTCAACCCCTTCTTGCCTGGTGTGGGGCTTGTACTCCCCATCACCAACACCACAATGGAAGGTAACTTTCTGGGACTAGCTGGTTTCATCTGGGCTAAGATAAGACTTGGGCTTAATCCTTTTGTCAGGTCACGGGTGGAAATGTGTTTGGTGGTCTTGTACCAACACCGAGTGGGACCAGAAATGAACCCAGGAGACCACCACGGAATCTAGAGCTCTGAATGGTCTCCATAAATGAAAACAATAGGGATGGGGCAGTTGCAGTGCCAGGCAAGGATCAAGGTGCACTGGCAGATGGAAGCTTGCCCAGTGCTCACCCTGCCAGGGCCTTTATCCCCTTGCTAAAAATCACATGTACCATATGGACCCATTTATAACTCAGATAGGAACCAATGCATGTGAGTACCCCATATTCCACTGCAGGGTCCCCTAAACCCACTTACCAGCCAAAGTAAACTTTGTGCTAATAAAGTGGCAGAGTCTGCTACACCATACCCCATATGCCAGTGGAACCCCCGGACGCTGCAGTGCCCTGTAAGGCCCAGCCACATGTCAACATAAGCCCCATATTCCTTGGATGTCTCCAATCTCCTGCCCCCTGTAAGGTCTTGGTAGGTCTAAACTTGATCACTTTCAGTTGGGTCCCTTGGCTGTTTCAGCATCTCTGTGTTGATTGACAGTCTCAGGTCACCTGGGATTTGCACTGTTCCCCCAGGTTTGGTTCCAGAACCGGAGAGCAAAGTGGCGGAAACGGGAACGTTATGGGAAAATCCAGGAGTCCAGAAATCCCTTTGCAACCACCTACGACATCTCTGTCCTGCCCAGAGCTGAAAACTACCCTCAGGTATTGAGACAGAATCAGGAACATTGGCCAGACCTCACCCCCATCAGAACATGTTGGGCCAAATTAGGATTTCACATCCATGGGCGTAAATCTAGATTAGCTCTACTTAAGTCAATGCAGTTACTTCAGATTGGTACCATGTAAATGAGAAGACAAGAGAGAATAATGCAGCAGATCAGAGCTACAGCATATTGCACCCCATTTCCAAGCCTTTTGCATCACTTCACTGGGGAATCTCACACTGCCCCAATAACCCTCTACGCACCTGGCTCCACAGACCAGAGATAAACACAATAGAATACCTGATTTGGTGCTGCTTTCACATTCACCCTTCATATTTCTAAGACAGCTGGGAGAAATTTTTCCAGACTAAACATTTTTTTGCTGAAAAATGCAGATTCGGGTGGGCAAAATCATTTTATATTGAATTCACCAAATTGTTTCAGTCGGAAAAAACAAATGCTTCTGAAAAAGTCAAAACGTTTCATTTCAACATTTTTTAAATGAAATTTTTTTGATGCAAAATGACTTTTTCTTTCGAATTTTACTTGTATTCATTATTTTAAAAGGTTAAAAAAACAAACAAACCAACCTCAAAATGAAACAAAATGTTTCATTTGACCCCAAACGATTTTTCAGGTTTGTTTTTCAGTTCAACCAACTAACCAGGAACAACAACAACAACAAAATCAGTTATTGGCATAGTTCTATTTTCTAAAGTCCTAGGGACACTTCCCTTGTCCCCTAGTGCTCCTGGCCAGAGTCAGCTAAAGAGAAGTCTGGCCCCTCTCAGAAATTCCATCCCAGATTTTACACTAACCCCTGTGCACGCTGGAGCAGGACTTTGGGAGTGTGGTGATTTCTCTCTGGAACCCCAGACAGCGTGGGCATGATCAATTTCACGAGTGACCCCCTAGCTTTCTAGTGCCAAATGCATGTATCCAAACACACCGGAACTCTGGGGCATTGGAAAGACAGTGCTGACATTGAATTTCACTCAGTAATTAGTGGATCCTCTCAGATTTCTGCTCTCTGCCCTCTCAGTAGGTGCCTGATCACACAAAATTGGTGGGAGTTAAGGGCACTCACAGGTTCGGGTCTTACATCCCAGGGCAGAAGAATGTGCAGCTCTGGCATTGGGAGTTATGTAGCAAGGAGCCCACCGCTCCTCACAGCTGTTATCCCTGAGGCTCCCCTATGCCCTGGGAACACCAAACATCAACTGCGTCCATAATTTACGTAACACCTTTTTTGGTGATTTTCAAGCCCCACCCAGCCCTTGTAACATTTTGCAAAACTGAAACAAATGAGGAAAATTAAGGACCCATCCACCCCTTACTGTGTGATGTAATTTATGGACAGCTCCTTTTCCCTCCGAACAATTTATTGATGGAAAATGCCGTTTCCACAACATTGACATTTTCCACAGGGAAATTTTGTTTTTTGCTGAATTTTTTGGATTTTTTGGTTAAGAAAAATGGAGACAAATTATTTGGGGTCAATTCAACATGAAACAGTATTTCCCTATTGTGGGGTATTGCCTCCTGGGAATTGTAGTTAGAAGGCCTGACTCCCCCATGCTTTCCTATGGGCCAGGATTCCTGGACAGATGACATCTCTGTAGAAGGGTCAACTCACCGCTGGAGTGCCCCCTTGTGGCTGAGCATGGTGTAGCCATGCTTTCCCTCTAGTGCCTCTGCTGAGAGTCGCTTCTGTCCTGCAGGGTCTGTCTTCTTGCAGCTTTGCCCTCCAGCCAGGTCATGTTTTAATTCCACCCTTTCCAGGGGAACAGAAAGTTCAACACAGGACAGTCCAATGTCCTTACAAAAGGCCTTTGCCCCCCTAACTCTGGGCCACGTGGTGTATACACCCTTTTCTCAGGGCTTCCAGGAATCTATATCCCCTTCTCAGGGGCTTCCCACCTTCCTCAGTGACTAGTGTGGGGAGCCCAGGCCCACTTTCTATGCTGGGTTCCAGTCCAGGGACCCTATCCCATCAGCCAAGGTCTGCTCCTTCAGATTCCTTGCTACTGCCTTCTGGAGTTTGTCCTACTGTAGTCTCTCAGCTGGCCTCTCCCACAGCCTCTCTAAAGTCACCCTTCATTCAGGGCAGGCTTCTCCTCAGGAATCCCTCAATAAATCCCAAACTTAAACCAAATTCTGCCCTCCTCGGGCTTGACCTTCCATCCTCCTAAGTTTCCCTTGCTCAGTTCCTCAGCGGAATGCCTCCCTGGGCTTGACCCTGGAAGTCCAGATCTCCTGCTTCTTTATCAGGGTTCATCACCAGAGCCTGCTACACCCCTGTGCCTGCTCTCAGCCTCCTAGCAGGAGGGGATTCTAGGGCCAACTCTTCCCCTCTGGGCTTCCTTCTTGACTCTCCAGTCTCTCCCCACTCGAATCCCAGGGAGTGGCCGCACAGTTATTCCCTCTCACCTTGCTGCCCCTTCTGATCTGGGCTTCCTCTCTTTAGTTACCACCCAGCTCCATCCCTAGCTGGGCTTCATCTTAAATAAGGCCCAGTCCACCCTGCAGGTGCAGCCAGATGGGTTAATTGGCCTCTGAGGCCCACATTGACCCTTTTAAAGCCAGGAGAGGGTATACACCCCTGCACAATCTCCCATGATACCACACTGTCTCCCCACTGGTGGAGTGGTGTCATGTGAAATGTAGTCCATCCAGGAGAGACTGGGATCATCCTCAGACCCAAATGGCAAAGCCCAAGAGGCAAATCACCCCACATAGGAATACAGTTTAATGTTGAATGGACTCATTTTGACACTTCTGACTCGAAATGTAAATGGTCATAAGGGAAATAGAACATTTTGGTTGAGGTCAGTTCAAGATTAAACTGGGATGTTGAAACAGCGAAATTCTCCTGCCCCGGGATGGAAATTCTGATTTGCACTCAGCTGCATGCCACTCCCTGCAGCAGGAATGCAGGAGGGACAGCGCAGCCTCCTGACCAGTAGCTGCTAACCAAGCCTCATCTGTCTGTTTTCCCTTGTTTCAGCTGCAGAATAACCTGTGGCCAAGTGCAGGATCAGGGAGCCCTGCAGGCCCCTGCCTCATGCCCCCCGAGAGCATCCCTTCCCCCTGTGTGTCTCCATACCCGCATTCCCATGGGAACATTGCCAGATTCATGGGCATCTCTGGTTCTCCCAACCACCACCCCGGGATCAACAACCTGTATTCCATCCACGGCTTCCCCCCTTCCCTCAGCAGCCACGGCTTTGAGCCCCCACCGGACAATGACTACAAGTCCCCGGGCGTGGTCACGCTGAGAATGAAATCCAAAGAGCCAGCCAGCCTGCTTAACTGGACCACGTGATCACGCTGGAAGGAGCTGGGCTGAGGACACAACCCACCCAGCAAGTGGTAGGCAGCTCCTTGAAGCCAACTTTCCACAAGGGGTAGAGAGAGATCCCAGCCTGTGCTTTTCCTTTCCCTTCAGCCTCCCTGCACTCCACACCCAGCAGCTGGCACCTCAGACAGGATCCCAGGGCTGATGAGAATGGAGGAGCACAGCGGCCGTCTTCCTCCTTGTCTTGGTGCTGAGATGTTGGAGCCAACGCCCAAGAGATTTCTGCGGAGGCTGGAAATCTCTTATTCCAACTCTGATTCTCTCCTTCCAGAATCCCTGAGGCTTGCTCTGCAATGGGATTTTTTTTGCCTCATGCTTCGCACCCAGGCTGCCTCCAGGGGGAGCCAAAAGCAGTGATAGCAACTGCAGGAGCCCTAGTGTAGACAAGACCTTATCACGGTGTTGCGTTGACCTTCTCTGTTAGGGTAAAATGCTGGTGGGCCAGAAAGCCCTACCTGCGCTGTGGCCACCATTGGTGGAGCTGAGACACTGGCAGCAATAGTGAGACATTGTAGGGGGTGGAAACATCCAGTGCAGACCCACACACCCATCCGCAGGGAAAAGGGACCAGGAATGGCACAGTCAGCTGCCCCTTTAGCTCCCACCCAACCCCATCTCCCCTTCTTCTGCCAGAGCCTGGGTGGGAGAAGCCACTTTAGATTTTCCTCCCATAATCCACTGCACTGTGGCACTTCTGCAGAGCCATGACTCCCCTCCTGCAAGTGCTTCTGTGAGCAGAGACAGGGTGGGGGTGGGGAAGGAGAAGGCAAAAGCTGACAGGGGGGTGATGATCCCACATATACCATGGAACTGTGGAGTCCACTGCTATTCACATTTACTGAGCTGTGCTCTGCTACCTGTGCCTGGTCTTAGCAGGAGGGGAAGGGGCTCCCAAGTATAACCTCACCAAAGGCCCCCACAAAAATATATCCAGCCCAGGAAGGAGAGGAGGAAAGCAGAGCCTCATCATGTGTGCAGGGGCTGGATGGGGGATTTGCTCCCAAACTGCAGCTGCTAGATGGAGATTAGACATCATCTTCCTTATTATACTGGTTTCCCTTTGGTCTGAGGCCTTGCTGGGTAAGGGTTGTTTCCAATAGGATGAAAAACTGATGCTATGAGTCAGATATATTCTTTGATGCAATCCTGTTTGCTTACTAAGAATGCACAAAGCCCTGTTGTCCTGAACACTGCAGGAACAAACAGCAGCGGGCAATGTTTCTTGCTCAGAATTTCCACACCTGCCCCTCCACCCAAAAGCTGTCCTCTCTCTCGGCTTTCTCCAAGGGCCACACTCCTATTGTGCCGCTCGCTGTCTGCTCACCTTCTCCCTGCTTTCTCATTCCTTTCACACACACGCAGCTGTAACCAACATCAATGTCCCAGCCCCTGTGCTTGCCATCAGTCGTCAGGGAAACCCTCCAGCTGTGTAGCTTAGCTCAGGCCTTGCCATGCTGGTCAGTGCCTTAAACAGTGGCTTCTATTGCTTCAGCTATCACTAATCAAAGGGTATTTAATTGCTCCCTCTGTTAGCCTGAACAGAAGGTAGCTACATGCCCATTGGCTTCAAGGAGGTCCGTGATTGCCCGTGGATCAAAGACATGCTTCCTGGCAGCCACCAACACAACAATAATAAAAATGCAGTGGGAAAGTGAAGGGTGTGCCTACACTACAGCCGCTTCAATAGCAGAGCTACAGTGCTCCAGCTGTGCACCTGTAGCATCGTAACATAGACACTTCCTACATCGGTGTTGATGTAGTTAATCTACCTCCCTGCGAGGAAGTAGCTAGGTTGACAGCAGAATCCTTCCATCGACCTAGTTGTGTCTACACTAGGGGTTAGGTGAACTTAGCTGATTGAGTTGGTGTTGGTTCTCCTTTGAGCAGGGGTTGGACTAGATGACCTCCTGAGGCCCCTTCCAACCCTAATCTTCTATGATTCTATGAATTACATCAAGGCATGAACTATTTCACTGCCCTGAGAGACACAGCTAGGTCGACCTAAGTTTTATGTGTAGACAAGGCCTAAAACAACCCACTGGGAGGGGAAATGCGAACATGGCGCATTGGTAAAGGCACATGCATTCCAGGCGGTTCCTGGAGTAAGATTCCAGTAAGATTCACCCCACTGGGGACACTTCACTGTATTATCAGAACAGGAGCCCTTTTCATGTCTGGAGCAGTTTGCCACCACAGCCCTCGGAAGGGACTCCCCAGAAACCATCCCCGACTAATCATCCATTCCCAGGGGAGCCAGCAGCTTCGGAGTAAGCACAGTGGAAGAACTGTGGAGACAGCCTACCAAACCACAGACCCTTACTACAGAAGTTCACAAAAGTCTGGTTACTTTACAGAGAGAAGAACTGGGTTAGAGGTTCTAGCACAGCAATGGGGCACAGGGCACAGTTTACTTCTAGATTACAAGCCCAGAAGGGCACATTATCTATTCTAGATTATTTCATCTGACCTCCTGAATAATGCTGTCACCAACTCCTGGCATGGCCAGTGACTCACTATGTGGTCTTAGATAAGTCACTGAAAGGTAACCTTCAAAAAGGAAAAATGAGTTTCAGCCTTTTGTTTTTTGTGAGGGGTTTTGATCTAACAGTGGGTTTTAAAAATTATTTCCCCCCAATTTCTACTTTCTTTTGTTTTATTAGAACTCATCAACAAATTTTAGTTTACAAAGATTGTTTCACAGAAAAATGGCTTTTTGATTGAAACTGAACAAATTTCAGAAAAAAAGATGTGACAACAAATGGTTTAGTCAACAAAATTTCACAGCACAAAAATTCATTTCCAACCCAATTCTTTACATGAGAAGTATCAGAAATGCTAAGTTTTGCTGGGAGATTCCTTGGAGTACTCAGAGATTAGACTTGAACCTCTCTCAGCCCTTAATTCTGAACCTTTCACAAGAGTTTTCTCCCAGCTGTTTCTTAGGTGTTTAAGGTAAACATGTATCACTAAAAGCACAATGTTAAGCAGTCTGAATAAAATCACTCCTCTCATTTGTAAGTCATAGATTCCAAGGACAGATTGGCCACTGTATTAATCTAGTCTGACCTCCTATATAACTAGAGGCTAGAGAATTTCCTCAAAATAATTCCTAGAGCAGATCTTCTAGGAAAATATCCAATCTTTATTTAAAAATTGTCTGATGAAGAATCGACCATGGCCCTTGGTAAGTTATTCCAATGATACATTTTTAATACTGAGAGAAAGTACTGCCTTATCTCCAGCCTGAATTTGTCTACCTTCAATTTCCAGCCATCGGATCATGTTAGACCTTTCTCCGCTGGATTGAAGAGCCCATTATTAAATACTTTCCCCCCCATGTAGGTGCTTATAAACTGTCATCAAGTCAGCCCATAATCTTCTCTTTATTAAGCTAAATAGATTGAGCTCTTTGAGTCTATCACTGTTAGGTAAGTTTTCTAATCCTTTAATGATTCCCATGGCTCTTCTCTGAACTGTTTGCAATTTATCAACATCCTTCTTGAATTGTGGGCACCAGCCCTGGACACAGGATCCCAGCAGCACCATTTACAGAGGTGAAATAACCTCTCTGATCCTACTTGAGATTCCCCTGTTTATGCATCCCAGGATGGCATTAGCCCTTTCGGCCACAGCATCACACGGGCGCTCTGTTCACCAGAAACCCCAAATCTTTTTCAGTCACTGCTTCCCAGGGTAGAGCCCCCCCATCCTGTATCTATGGCCCACATTCTTTGTTCCTAGATGGATACATTTACATTTAGCCAGATTAAAACTCATATTGTTTGCTTGTTTGTTCCCAGCTTACCAAACGATCCAGGTTGCTCTGTATCAGTGACCTGTCCACTTCCTCTCCCAATTTTCATGTCATCTGCAAACATGAGCAGTGATGATTTTATATTTTCTTCAAGGTCATTGATAAAAAAGTGTTAAACGGCATAGAGAAAAGAACCGATCCCTGCAGGACCGGCTTTAGGAAGTGCAGGGCCCAATTTGAACAGTTTGGACGGGGCCCCCGCAGGGATTACTTAAAAAAAAAAAAAAGTAAAAAAACGCATGGGGCTTGTACTCACTGGGCGTTGCTCCGAGCACTTCGGCAGTGGGTCCTTCACTTGCTCCAGGTCTTCAGCAGCACTGAAGGACCTGCCGCCGAAGTGCCACCGAAGACCCAGAGCAAGCGAAGGACCCGCCACCAAAGGGCCACCGAAAACCCGGAGCGCCTCCAGGTGAGTAAAAATTAAAAAGTCGCCTCTAGCCAGGAAAGGGATTCTCACTGGGCATGGGGCCCTCTTTGGTGCAGGGCCTGATTCGGGGGAATTGGTGGAATAGGCCTAAAGCTGGCCCTGGATCCCTGAGGGGCCACACTAGAATCACATCTGTTCAACGATCTTTCACCGTTGCAGTTACATTTTGAGACCTATCAGTTAACCAGTTTTTAACCAATTCAACGTGTGCCATGTTAATTTTATATATGCAGTGTTGCTGTAGTCATGTCAGCAGGGCCGCCTTTAGGGCGATTCAGCCGATTCCCCAGAATTGGCCCCCGCACCCCTAAGAGGGCCCCGCAACATCCCAAAGGAGCTGCTGCCGAAGTCCCGCCACTGTCTTCGGCAGCAGCTCAATCGCTGCTGCAGAGGAAGGTCCCTCTGCCGAAATGCCGCCGAAGGCACTGGCAGCCAATTGAGCTGCTACTGATGTCCCGGCACTGTCGGTGACGGCAGCTCAATCATTGCCTCTGTCTTCAGCAGCATTTCGGCGGAGGGACCTTCCTCCGAGGCAGCGATTGAGCTGCCGCCAATGACAGCGGCGGGACTTCGGTGGCAGCTCCTTCGAATCGGGCCCCGCAGTGCCTAAAGCCAGCCCTGCATGTCAGTCCCAGGATATTAGAGCGACAAGATGGATGAAATAATATCTTTTACTGATGAGACCAACTGAAGTTGGTCCAATAAGAAATTCCCTCACCCACCTTGTCTCATATAAATTTTATATCTTTTTAGTTGTTGTGTGGTACCACATCAAATGCCTTACAGAACTCTCATATATGAGATCAACCCAACTTGTAATCTCATCCAAAGGAGATATTTGCATTAATATATTGCCCTCCTTTCATTTTTTATTAATCGAGTCTCATATCAGCGACTTCCTTAGCTTGCCCAGAATCTACGTCATGCTGATATGCCTATAATTACCCAGGTCATCCCGTTCACCCTTTTTAAAAATTGGCACAACGTTAAGGCTTTCTTCTCATCTTCTGGAAGTTCCCCAAAACTTAATGTTGATTTTCAATAACAGTCCTGCAAGCTCCTCAGCCAGCTCTTTTAAAATTCTTGGATGCAAGTTAGCCGGGCCTGCTGATTTAAAAATATCTAATTTTAATAGTTGTTGTTTAGCATTCTTATGAGATACCAGTGGAATGGAAAGAGTGTTATCGTGTGATACAGCTACACCATCTCTTTCTCTTCCCAAATACAGAACAGAAATATTTATTGGACACTTCTGTCTTTTCTGATCAGATCTCTCTCCCTTGTTACCCGTGATAACATGTCACCACCAGTTCTCTAGTCATCCATGGAGACTTCCGGGAAAAACAGGGAAATGTAAAAAACAAAGCAACCACTCTCCCCTCTTTAGGGAGCATTCCAGGCTTCTTTATAAAGAAGCAAAAAATCACAAAAAAGCAAAAAGCAGGCACAAACCTAACGTATTTTTCCTTTAACCTCACCCATGCCTCTGTTTTCCCCATTGTATAGATTGAGGAACTAAGCTGCCACAAGGTTAATAAATATTTGTAAAGTTATTAATAATAATGGTTTATATTACCATAGCTCAGGATAAGATCAAGGCCCAGTTGTGCTAGGCACTGTACATAGTGAGAGACAGCACTTTGCCCCCTAAGAGAAGAAGTATTATTGTTGCCATGTTGTGGTACCAAGACCTTATGGTTGGAATTTTCAGTGGGACCTAAGGGAGTTAGGCACTTAAACACCATTGATTTTCAGTGGGGCTTCTTTTTTCTTTAAATCCCTTTGAAAAGCCCATCCTCAGTGACTTACCCAAGGCCACTTAGGGAGTCTGGGATGTAAACCCAGACCTCTTGGGTACAAACTCCGAGCACTCTCCACAAGCCCAAGCTTCCTTGCCAAAAAGTGCTTTGAGATCCTCAGATGGAAAGGGCTGGTGCAAGTCACACTATTATCTTGTTGTGGGTTTTGTAATTGTTGGTGCCTGAGTGTTACAGGATTAAAATATCCCCTGGGAAGCCGTTCTCGTGGCACTTCCAGCCCACCTCAAACCAGAGAGCATTAAACAACTCGTGAGAACGTCCAATCCGGCGCTTATAGATTCTGAGCACAGAGAGGTCTGGAGAGGTGAGGAACTGGGAGGAACTGCTGAAATCTCAGAGGCTTCTTACCCGTGCTGCAAAATTCAGAGCTGGCTCAGGCCTTCTTCATGGATGTGGGAGCGTGGGCTGGTGAGCAGCAGAAGACGAAGAAATGCATCTCAACCTGTTCTGTCTCCTCCAAACCCTTGAGGTGGCAGAAGGAGGCACAGACGCTGTATGGAAATGCACGCAGGCAGACCCTGCATAGGTGCAAGGACCTGCTGCCTGGGAGCATCTCGTTGCAAGACTGGAGTCTCGATCTGGAAATCTCACCTTAGGAGGCTTCCTTACCCGATTTTTAGTGCTTCCTCTGCTTCCGGTCAGGTCAGAAATGCCAGCACAAACAGTCTTTGCGACCACAGTCCAGCCCCGCTCCTCCAGGCAGCATGAAAATGACAAAAAGCAGTGGAGGAGATAGTTAGTCAAACTCTTTGGAACTTCTGGAGAGGTTTGGTTTGGATTTGGGGCAAAGGCTCTGGCAGATCTTCGGCAGGAAAGCGCAGACCAGTGTTCAGAAATGGGAATAGGGACTCCTGGGTTCTGGCACTGTCTTGTTGTCTGGCCTTGTCACTGCTCTGTGCCTCATTTTCCCCATTTGGGCCAGGGGGATCGTGACACTGTCCTACCTCCACTGGGGGGCTGGGAGGGTTATTTTGCCAGTAAGTGACTAATATTATCATCGCATCCAAAGTAGTTTGCCAGCCCCTCTGTCCCTCAGTGTAACCTGAATGATGCCGAGCTCGGGAACCTTCTGAGCCCATTCTTGCTTTGAAAACAAACTCTTGGTCTTTTGGATTTATTGATTTATTGATTTCCCTAGTTCTCAGATCCAGAAATTGAGACACATCCAGGCCATGACACATGACCCTGGATTTCAGCTCCCGATTTCCAACCCCAGAAGTTTGGGAGTGCTCAGCCCCAGATGTTTGGTTGGAGCTCACCTCTACCTGGGAGTACCAGGGTACTGACCAAAGAGAGACCCTTCCAACTAGACAGAGTGGTCTCTGTGAGATTATCTCATATATGGACGTGCCACACTGGAAGTACATCTGCACTAGAAATGCTACAGCAGCGCTGCTGGAGTGTAGACACTCCAGGAATTGCAGAGGGCTCCTGCCGCTGTAGTAAACCCATCTCTCTGAGAGGCAGGCGCTGAATTCTTCCATTCACCTAGCATTGTCTGAGCTGGGGTTTACTTTAGATTGGCTTAACTGCATCTCTCGGGATGGCTGTAAATTTTTCACACCCCTGCGCGATGTAGTTAGGTCAACTTAAGTTTTAGGTGTAGACCAGGCCTCAGAGCAATCTCAGGACACAAGCCAGAAGGAGCGCTCCCAATGACACTGTGGGTCATCCTATATTCTGGCCTAGAGAAGGCCGCTTACCAAAGACAGCAACGTTCTCTAAACAGGAGACCTCTTATAGGAGAAGTAAAGTCTCTATATGGGAGACAGTTCTAGTTTCTATAGGGGAGACCCATATAGGAGACCCCCTACTATGGATAGGCACACTGTTTATGTTGGACATCCATATAGGAAAGCCCGTATAGTAAGCACTATGCTGGAGATTGTCATATTCTGCATAGAAAATGACCAAAACTCTCAATGTTGGAGATTCAAGTCTGTAGCTGCAACAGATCCCATAAAGGAGACCTCAGATGGGAGCTGCTGATTTTACTGTCTATACAGGTCTGTGTCTTTTACTTTTCAGACAACAGACATAATACGAGGACAGAGCATAAGCTCAGCTGGGTCCCAAACAACCATGTTTACTAATTATACACACATAGGCAAGGCCTGGCTCCAGACACACCACTGCTCTGGCTGGCTTCTGCAGGCTTCTCAACACAGAACATGGTGAGCGCCACTTACAGCAGGAGCATTAAAACACTGTGGTAACCTCAAGGCTGATGCATCCTAGCACCCACCATCTATTGTCTAAAACTTTGAGTAGCAACCCCATCGCCACAGAGGTGGGGCCTGGAATCCAAATCCCCCCTGGCCCGGGCTCGCTCGCTGCACACCCATTTTGTACTGATACATCTGCAAAGATTTTGCGATTCATTTATAAACAATAAAGCACATTTTCAATGAGTTCTTTATGGCTCCCACAGCGCTATAAAGGCAGGAGCCGCCGTGCTCGATTGCCCCACAGCTGGGGAATGTTTCTGAGCGAGCCGGAGATCAGGGTGCAGGGTTTCCATGGCGTGATTAAGTGCTCGGCTCTCCTGACACCTCATCTAGAGGAGGCCTCTGCGTTCACACTCAGCCTCTCCCGGCGCCCGGCTCCCTTTGCAGGCGCACATTCAGTCAGGCCAGCCTTGTTGTCTCCGGTGAAAAACAGGCCCTGTGAGTCTCCAGCCGCGCAGCTTCACAGCCAGCGGCGGTGTCGTCGCTGGGGCAGGCGTTTGTAGAGGACATGGGGGTTCTGCCACAGCCCTGTCTGCACTGGTCTGCGCTGCTGGAACTGCTCCAGAGGTTTGAGAAAAAAGAAGCCAGCGTAGACTTAGCCTGAGAGTGTCTACCCCAGCCCTTCGCATATCACCCTGTCATAGCGTTTACAGCCAGAGGGCCTACCAAACCACCTAGTCTGATCGCCTGTAAATCACAGGCTGCCACCACCGCCCAGTGCACACACACTAAACCCAACAACTGAAACTAGACCAAAGTGTCACAGAGATTAACCTGTTCCATGGCGCAGGCAGAGCATAGGAGAAGCACCAGTGCCCGTGGCCCCCCGCAATGGCAGGGAATTGATTAAGTGAGAGATACCCAAACAATCCTGGTGTGTGACCTGCCCCCACAAGCTGCAGAGGAAGGCGAAACCCCCCCTCCCCAACCCAAGGTCACTGCCAATCTAAAAATTCCTTCCCTACCCTGCACACGGCTCCAATTTATGTCGCCCACCCCGCAGCGTCTCCTGGGTCCACCCTGCACTCTGAGAACAATGAGGAACAGGCACGGCCTGGCTTTGCTTGGGGCAGGGTCACACTGCAGAGGGATGGCGCCAGGGCTTCATACCACAGGAGCATGTTACCCACACAGCATGATGGTGGAGAGGAAAACACATAGCCTCAGAGGGGGTGTCCCCACTAGAGTGGGATGAACCTCCTCATCTGAGCCCCATTTGGGGCTGGTGAATTGCTTGCCTGCTGATGCTGATCTTTGCAGCGTGTTTGTTCCCTCAATCAGGCAACTATCACACCTCCTGCCGCAGGGCTTTGGAAGCCGTGCTGTGTAGCGGGACACCCGCATTCCCTGCTGGCGCGTCTATGCCCTGATTGCACGGCTCCCAAAGAGCTGTCAAGCTGCCCTGGCAAATACTCCTGCAGGTACATCCCTTGTCAATCCTGGTGCCAGCGATTCCTTTGTGGAAACCGGCCTGCTCTCACAAGGGCATTCTCTTGCCATGCACCTTCTTGGGGGGCCAGGGGCAGTCATCTGTGGGCACACACACAGAAAGGAAAGCAAAGGAGCTGACATAAACGAGCCTGTTTTATCTGAGGGAATGTTCCTGAGGGCTGCTCTGCGCCACTCACACGTCTCTGAGCCTGGCTGAGGACCAGCAAACTTGTTTCATGGCATTGTGTGTTCCACACAAATGCTGGATCTGCTTTGGATATAGAGGAGACTGTGGAGCAGAGATGGGGAGAGGGCCACCGATTCCCACCAGCTGAGGGTCTGGCCTTCAGTTCCTTTCCCTGCTTTAGGATCCCCATCTATGGCAGCTCAGCTTGTCAGGGTTCCTCTGTCCCTAACCCACAGCTCAGCCTGACCCTTAGCTAGAGAGAGGAGTGCAGGTTGTGTTACATGAAGTCACCACGCAAAGCACCAGGGGATCAGTTACAGAGGAGAGGAACTGGTGAACTCTGATCTAGCTCTCGGAATATTATTTGGAAGACGGATAACACCTCATGCTGCACCAGGCTCCCCCATCACTCTGCCCCTCAGGAGAAGGTGGTAGCCTTCACCTTCCCTAGAGTGTCCCTGTTCCCATCCATCGCCTCCTCGCAGAACCAAATCCCACTGTAAAACAGCTTTGCCCCCTCCCTGTCAAGTGGGGCACAACCAACCCTTTCAATCCATGGCAATCCCAATAAAACACAGCTCCCTCCTCTGCTGCTTTCCCCCCGCACATTACCTATATTACAGTAGCACCTAGAGTACTCGGCTGCAATTGGCTCCATTGCGCTAGGCGCTGTACATACATATGCTCTCATAGCTCTCACACAGTGACGGTCCCTGCCCCACGGAGTTTACATTCTAAACAGACAAAGGCACTGCTGTTATCCGCATTGTACAGATGAGGACTTGAGGCTCTCAGAGCACTTAGCAAACATTAATTAATGACTCACAGCCCCCTAGGCGGTACGCCAATATCATTGTCCCCATTTTATTGGCAGGAAAACTGATGAACAGAGAGGGGGACATGACTCGCTCAGCATCACACAGCAAAGTCTGCACCCACCTTAGGAATAGACCCCAGGAGTCCTGACTGTGGTCTAGGGGTCAGCATTGGGTTCAGGACCGCTGGCTTTTGTGGAGCCCAGGAATCGGAGCTCCCAGCCCACTGCTCTAACACTAGGCTTCCTGGGAGCTATTTCAGGACCTGGAAAGCAGTGGTCAGAACAGAGGCCTGGGAGCCAGGCCAGCATTCCATTTCCTACGTAACCCCACTGGGCAGGGGCAGGGAGGTGAGATGCATACAGGCATTGCTTCCATTTTGCTCTTCTTTTCACAGGACCTCGGGGCCCAGAGTCAGCAGATCCAGGCCAGTAGTTCGACCAGAGCCAGACAGGAAAGGAGAGGAGACAGGGAAGGACCCTGGCCCACTGACTAACATGCTGCAAGGAAGTGCAGTGGGCCTGGGCTGGAGTTGTCGTTTGCAGCTGCAATTCCCAAGGACAGAGCCCCCCTGACGGATCTGTGTGTCAGAAATGCTCCCGGTAGCCTGTCTACTTCGCCTTGCCGTTACCTAAGCCTCTGGGCTGAGATGAAAGCCAGAGCTCTTTCTTGTGGTTTCTGCAGCATTAACTACTCAATCCTACCTTATCTTGCCAGGACCCCGGCAGACTTTACAAGGGGAATAAATTCAAGCTGCACAGGGCTCCATTTCCCAATAAACACAACCATATTTCTCCAAGATCAGCAGCCCCCTGACCCTCCTCCCCCCACCCCCAGCAATCTCTCCCTTTTGGGGGAAATACAAGGTCACTCGAGGAACTGAATCTCTTCTGGCACCACTAGCCAAGGCCTGGCCAATCACTCTGTGCGGCAAGGAGAAACATGAGCAGTAAATACTAAACCTCTGCCCATCTGTAGCACTGAGATGGGGAAACTGAGGCACAAACAGGGGGGCAACACACCCAAAGAGTAGGCAGTAAGCCAGTGCCAGGAACAGACCCCAGAAGTCCTGATGCCCCCTCACTCCCAAATTATTCCTTCTATTGAAAATAAATCACTACAGTCCCACCTACCAGTGATCAGGGCCTCCTTGTGCCAGGCATGGCATATGCACATAGTAAGAGATGGTCTCTGAAGAGATTGCTGCACTCTAAATTCAGTGGGAGGAAGGAAATTTCCATCACTTAGATTGTCAGCTGCTCTATGGTCAGAGACCATCACTCTGTTCAGAGCTTGTACAGCACCTAGCGTAACAGGATCCTGGTCCATGACTGGGGTAATACAAACAACACCAACTTTATCAGTGGGGACTGAGGTCCAGAGCAGGGCCCTTGGCTGGATTAAGAGAGATTACAAGAGCTGAAGATAAATTCAGAAAGAAAAATGACACCCAGAGACAGAAGCACCCACTTGTGGGGAACTCCAGTCCTGTGGAGCCCAGAGTACCATGAAGTCAAGTGAAAGTCTTGCAGTTCAGTGGGACTATCACTCCACTTCTGCACTGTTTTTCTGAGACCACTGCCACCATGCACAGAACAAGGATTAAACTGGGACCTTTTAAGAAACTAAGGACCAGAGTCTCTCCAGCTGGAAGTAAAGGACCAGATGCTGTTGATGGCAGCAGTAAACGACTCACTTCCTTTTTGGATCAGGTAATGCACACTATTATACATCTGCACTAGGGAAATTCAGATGCTTAATTCACTCCTGATGCATCTCCAGTGGTGGCAGCATAATCCACATCCACTCAGTGCAGCACTCTGTCCCCCCGTAGAGGTGGCCAGGGCCACACAGGTTATGTCTACACTACACATTAAGCCCAGACTCAGGTTTGAGCCCAAGCCCCCCAGTTCCATCCACACAGAAATCAGTCTGACTTGGGTCAGCCAGCATTCAAGACTAGGGTTTTAGGACCCTGCTAGTGGGATGGATCAGATCTCAAGTCCTGTTGTGCCTGAGGTCCAAGCCCTGTCATTTTGCAGGGTAGGCACAGGTCAAGCCATAGCCCCAAGTCAGATGGGCTGTGTAACACAGTATGGACGTGTTAGCATGGCTGTGAGATCTGGTGCAGCAACGCTACACCCAGGTTTACAATGCAGTGTGGATGCTCAAGGGCAGACTTGGAAACACCGAGCCCACAAGCGCAGGTCCCACGCATCCAGGTTTACAGTGCAGTGTGAACACGCCCATCTAGACCCCAGGAAGACGGCTGGGCAATATTTTTCAGCTAAAATGTTTTTCACCCCCAAAAAATCCAGATTGAGGTTGACCGAAACATTCCGTGAATTTGTGCTGTTTTCCTGGTTACACACACACTCTCTCTCTCTCTCGATTCAAAACGGCCCGTCATTTGAAATTTTCCTTCAGTTTTATTCTGTTATTTAAAAAGGCTTAAAATAACCACCAAATGCAACAAAACATTTTGCTCCTCCAAATATTGTCTGGACATTTTCAGTTCAGCTAGTGGAGAGAGACACCAGCTATTCTCCCGGCTTTGGCTGCTACAGCACTGCCTGAGGGAGGTGAATGTGTTAGTGAGGGCGGTAGGTGCTCGTAGCTTTTGACCCTGCACCCTCTGGATCGATCCCCTCTGCCAATGACTCAGCCAGCAGCCTGGCCTATTAGCAATGGGGCGAACGCTGGTGTCGAGGGGCCTTTTAACCACCAGGGACAGACAAGATGGTGGTAAAACCCCAGGCGACAATCTGTGAGAGGTCTTTGGATCAGGCCTTTGCTGCACATGGTGGTTACAGGTGGAGCACCTCCAGGGTGCTAACCCTGGCTCAGCACTGGCCCTTGGTGGCACATATGGGCACTGCAACCCCCTTCTGACAACAAAAATATCTACACAACCCCAGGAGGGGGGAATCAAAGCCTGAGCCTGCCCAAGCCCCACTGCCCCGGGCTGGGGGATGGGACCAGGGCCTCGGGCCAGGGGCCTGTAACCTGAGCTCTGTCGCCCAGGGCTGAAGCGGAAGCCAGAGCCCCGCTGCCCAGGGCTGACAGCCTCAGGCTTCAATTTCGGCCCCAGCAAACCCTTGTAACCCCATTAAAATATCATGACCCACTTTGGGGTCCCGACCCACAGTTTGAGAACCACTGGGTTAAATACTCCCTGGGATCCCACTTGCACATCCCAGGGCTCCGTATCCTGGCACATCCCATCAAAGATAAAGGGGCCCTCTCCTCCCCATTACCAGAGGCCCGGATGGATGAATGATCTGTACCAGATGGACAGCACCTAACCTTCCCTGACCAGCTCAGAGCTGGATAATTTGGAGAGTGGGGCTATATCATCTCAGCCATGCTAGGGAATTCAGCAGGGAGAAGCTGGCTGAGTGCCTTAGGCCCGATTCCAAGAATTAATAACCGGCTGAATCATCTCCAATCTCCCTAAAAGCCGTTTATGCATCCCAGCCTCCAACATACAAAAGCTCTGTCTGGAACACTGCAGAAACTCAAAGCAGCTGTGGAGGGGCGGCATCAGCAGCTTAGCTCCAACCAGGGGAGAGAGAGAAGCAGCAGCAGCTTCCAGCCCTCAGGGGGTGTCTCTAGTGGAGTTGGGTGACTCTCAATCCAAGAAGGAAATCTCCTTCTGCACTTCAGATTAACACATCTCATCACAAGCTCGTGGTCATAGATCAGACCCCGTTTGGAGCCATGCAAGTGTTGGCAGGCTCCTACCACTTTGGGCAGAGCTGCTTTTGAAGTTTCTCCTCCTGTTTCGGCAGAGCAGAGACCAGTGGGCCACTTCCTGTCGTTGTGGGGGGCCGGGTTCCTCACAAGCACTCCCCTCCTGACCCGGCCACATGCAGGAAGAAGAAGAGTGGCCCCCATGCGCAGGGCAATAGCAGAGAACCGGGTGAGCCCACCTATGTGCAAATTCTATCGGGCATGGTGGGAATTGCACGTGGCCGCCCAGTTGGGAAGGTGTGAACGGGACTGCAAATGTTCGTGAAAAGTCATCCGCCTCCTCCCCTCCCTCTCTCATCAAGCAGCTGGGTACCACCCGGGGCCCATTGATGAATGCAGCCTCGGTGCAGGGAATCGTCTGGGAGTCCCCGGAATGCAAGATCGTCATTGTGTTGTGTGAGCAGCAGAGATGAGCTCAGGACACGGATATAGGCGGAGAAGGAGGGTAGCCTCATGATTAAGGCAAGGGCTCAGGAAACCAGGATTCAGTTCCTGGCTCTCCCAGACTCCATCTGGGACCCCTGGCAACTCACTGAATCACTCTGTGCCTTGGTTTCCCCCTTTGGAAGAGGGGGATGACAATGCAATCTGCTCTATTTCAACTAAGCTCTTGGGAGCAGGGGTGCGCTCTTACTGCATGCATGGTAGCTGAGAAATGACTGCTGTTAACCTTGACCACCCCACCCGGGGATGGTGGTGTAAATCGAGTCCAGGCCCTGTCTCTAGTGAGCAGAGGTGACAAGCCAGCAAGGAGGAAATCAAGGCAGCTCGAGTGTTTCTGGCTAAGCAGAAACTCCCTGGCACCGGCTCCGTGCTAGAAGGGAGGAGAGGGGCCTTGCTCCTGGCCAAGCTCCAGCATGGCTCTGGAACAGCTCATATTTCTCTGTGCAGTGACAGCTAAATGAACAGAGCTAACTTTACAACTGCCCGGTTCACACTTAATGAATATTAATGGTAATCCCAGAACCTGCTTCTCAGCCTTATCTGAAACCTGACAGATTTCCCCCCCATCAGGGCATCCCCATCACTTCAAACTGTCCCCCATTAACCAGCCTAAGAGGGGCTGGCTGGCTGTATAGCCTCCACCTGCTTCCCATTAGCCTTCCTGCCAGTACGCCCCTGCAGAGCTCACCCCAAGACTCCAGCACTCCATCCAGACTGAGAGGAGATGGGCTGTGTACCCTGAAGCTCCCATCCCACACAAAGGGGACAGGCTGTGTATCCTTAAACTCCAAAGATCCCCCATCCCACATAAAGGGGTCAGGCTGTGTACCCCCAAACTCCAGAGACCCCCCCATCCCACACAAAGGGGACAGGCTGTATACACCCAAACTCCAGAGACCCCCCCATCCCACACAAAGGGGACAGACTGTGTACCCCCAAACTCCAGAGACCCTCATCCCACACAAAGGGGACAGGCTATGTACCCCCAAACTCCAGGGACGCCCCCATCCCACACAAAGGGAAGAGGCTGTGTACCCCCAAACTCCAGAGACCCCCATCCCACACAATGGAGACAGGCTATGTGTCTCCAACTCACAGCAATGTGCGTCCAGGAGGCTGACATCTCTCAGTACTTCACAGACTCCACTGGCTTTGATGGCACCCCTGGAAGCTGCAGGATACCCATGGAAGCAGCTGTGAGGCTGGAGATGGGGACGGAATTGGGCACACTTGCATTTCCCTCCAAGGCCCAGGGGAGGGGAAAGGAAGGGTGTGGGGTCTGTGGCTGGGGATGTTCATCTGTGCATACCCTTTAGGAGGCAGCTCAAAATCCTGCTCCCGGATCAGTTGCTGAACATGACCTGTCCCCAAACCTTCAGCTAGGCCATCCTACTGTCTGGTGGCTGGAAAGAGCTCCAGGAAGGGATTGCCCCAGGGGATTTGCCTGGAGCCAGGGAATCCAGCTGCTCAGGTTTCAAGAAACTAACAGATCTCGCCTGGCTTCCCTCAGCTCTGGTGGCTGGGAAACAGGAGTTGGCCCCAAACCCAGAATCATTCAACTGATCCCCAGAGCTTTGATATAACAAGACCTGGATCCAAAGCACTTCACAACCGCAGGCCAGCCTCTTTGGGACCCAAATACATTGGGAACCTGCTTCCAGCCCTATTCTGAGCATCTATGCCTGGTCCTAAGGTCCCCGGCCCAGCTGAGCTATGAGCATCCCTTGGGGAAAACAAAGCAGCCATGATCCCCCCCCCAGGAGCCTTCTGTGATTCCCTGGCCTAGCCCTGCTTAATGCTGAGTTCAGATGTTTCTTCCAGGCACTCTGGGCCCCAGTTCCCTCCAGCGCAGGGATAATTACCACCCCTCCCCATCCCCCCGCATCCCAGGAGCCTTGGTATGTTCTGGCCAGTTGCATTTGGCATCACCAGGCAGCCAACTGCTGCTTGTTAGAGAACTGGAGCCCTTGCTGAATTACTGCAGAGCAGCTTAGAGCCATTGCAACTCCTCGGCCTCCTCTGCAGCCTGCACTGGCGAATGCCCTGCTGACGGGCCAGTCACAAGGCTCTGTCATGGCAACTAACACACATAACCCGGGGCTGGGAGCAGCTCCAGCCGGGGCTCTGGGCTGGCACGGCCTGGGGCAGAACCCAACGAGAAGATCTTTCCTGTCTCAGCAGCTGAAGGAAGAAGAGCCAAGTCAGCAAGCAGGGCAGATAGAGGAAGGAAGTGGGGCCCGTGATGGCTACAGGGCTCCTTGCACCCACTGCCTTGGTCCCCTAGCTAGTCTCTTTGAGTGCACTCCTTGTGCTGGCACTTTTCCTGGGGTGGAATCCCAGATTCTCCCACTCTCAGCCTGGGCCACAGCACCCTGCTTCCCAGCAGGTCCAGCTGGAATAGACCCCTGATGGCATCTGTGGCCAGTGGTGAGCAGCATCCACGCCGCCAGCTTCTGAAAACAAATGTCTGGCCCATTTTATCACTAGAAACTGGACAGTCCACACACATCTGTCTTCCCCAAGGTGTAACCATCCCACAGTGGTGCCCTAGATAGGCTTGGCTTCTTCAGACCAGGGCCGGCTGCAGGCACCAGCTCAGGAAGCAGGTGCTTGGGGCGGCCAAGGGGAAGGGGCGGCACGTCGGGCTCTTTGGCAGCAATTCGGTGGTGGGTCCCTCCGTCCCTCTTGGAGGGAAGGACCTGCCGCTGAATTGCCACCCAAGAAGAAAGCAGCATGGTGGAGCAGGCGCTGATCACGGTTGTGGCTTCCCACCCCCCACCCCCCCCGCCGCTTGGGGCGGCAAAACCCTAGAGCTGCTTCAGACACTACTTCAGACACCCCTACAGGTACCTGTGGCACAGCCAGATTCCTCTTCCTCCAAGTCCTCAACAATCCTGCCCCACCACCCCCTCCTTTATACACTGCTAGCATCCTTTTGAGCTCTGGTTTCCAGGCCTCTCCTGCCCTGGTGTGGTCTCAGAAAAATTTGGTTGGGGGCAAAGCTATGTCAGCACATAGAACGTTACCTGGGATTCAGTTATGTCTGGCAAAGGCTGGGGGAGGGTGAAAAATTGGGGAAGGAGCAAACAAAGGCCAGAGGGCAACTGCCCCCCTTGTCCCTTGGCAATCGATGTCCCTGCTCATAACAACCCTCAAGCACTTGGTTAGGGGTGGGCTTGTGTCAAGCCATTCTTTATTCTGCCAGCTAATTTCCTTTACAGGCAACTGCTGAACTAAACCAACATCTACTGTCACCATCCCGAGAAGCTGGTCACCATCAATCATTGCGCAGCAGCTCCACAGCCAGGGCAGGGCCCTTCACTGGTGCACACGGTTCGCAGCACTGATGGAGCATGGCTGGGAGCTCCGTGCCGGGAACCCCCCCTTGCAGCTGACAGCATCACAGTGACGGTTCTGGGGGCAGCAGATGGAAACGCTGGCCCTGAAGGTGCAATTTCCCAGTGAGGGCTGGGGTGCACCAAGGAGAAGGGGGGAGAGCATGATCCTGGCAGCAGGGCCAGATCAAAGCAAGAGGTGGCATGGGCAGGAGTGACAGCCATTGATGAGGCAAGATGCAGCTGGGATGGGGGTACACCCCTGCAGGGTGCTGCAGGCTAGGGCAGGGGCATGCTACGCATGAGATGGACATACCCCGTAACAAGGAGCCTGGGGCAGCTTCCCTCCTACACCAGGTGTGTCAGATGAAGCTGAATGGAAAGAAGAGAAAAACAAGCACCTCCGGGTGTCGCTTTGTCAGGGAGCGAGGGAAATTCCTTTTCAGCAGCCCCAGAATGCCAATTTCTCTCCCGCAAACTGGCCCTTCGCTCCCTATCCAGCCACTCCCATTTCTTCCATCTCCCAGCTGGATTAGAGCTCGAGGATCGCAAAGCTGGAAAAGACCCAGTTGCAAAGACCGTCAATCTTTCCATTTAGTCTGCGATGTGCCAGGCTCCTTGTTCTGCCAGCAGTTTGAGAGAGGCAGGGAAGGGTGCAGAAATCTTGTTAGACACACAGGGAGTGGAGCCAGCTGCTGGAAGAGCCTCCCTCGGATCTCAGTGAGAAACAAATCCCAGCCCTGAGAGCCAGACTGCACTCATAGCCCTGCCTTGGGCCACAGAGCGCGAGCCCAAGAGACAAAAGTCCCCTGCTGGACGCTTGCCAAACCAGAGTTTGGCACCACTGGCAATCTCAGCTGACAAAGAGGCCATGGCTGGAATTGCAGAGAGCTGGAGGCCAGCTGTGCAGCCCCTCGCCAGGGTGCTGTGGTGGGCCTGCAATGGGCACTTGGTGCAGAATCAACAGGTCAGGCTTCAGGTGCATTGGCAAAGCACGAATGGGCCAGGCAAGGTGCTGTGAGTGGGAGTGAGGCATATGGGCAGAGCAGGAAGGAGCAGTCCTGGAATGGATGCGGAGGAGCTGCAGGTTATGAATGAGGAGCATCCACAGAGCAGCGTGAGAAGCCCAGCACTGGGCCTGCCGCTTGGGACAGAGGGGCACTGGCAGAGCTGTGTGCATGTAGCCCAGAACTGGACTGAGGGAGACGTGTGGGTCAGGATTGAGGGGGCATTGTGGGAAGAACCTGATCACAGAACCCTTATCCTAGGCACCACTGTCTCCAGCTCTTCTGAGCCCTGAACTTCACAAGAAAAACAGGTGCGTGGCTGCAGCATGCATGCAGCCAGCCACTCCTGGAATCCAGCCCCCGAGCTCCCAGCCCACAGAGAGAGCTCCCAAACTAACCCCCATGCTGACCCAGCCATGCTGGAGGGCGAGGAGCTCATGCCAGCCCGGCTTAGCCTTGCTTTTAACACAGCCACCAGCTGGAGATTTAAGGGCTTGTTTTACTAACCCCTCCCTCACCTGCTAAGGGGACAGAGTGCATCCCTGCTTCTACCAGAGCCAGCCCACTGATTTATTGCTGAAAGCTGTTGCCAAGGCCTGGCCATGCCCCTCTGCTCTGCCAGCCTGTGCCACTGAGGTGGGCTGAGGGTGGGGAGAGAGAGCAGGGGAGCTAGATAGAATCATAGAATATCAGGGTTGGAAGGGATCTCAGTAGGTCATCTAGTCCCACCCCGTGCTCAAAGCAGGACCAAGCCCCACATTTTTAACCCAGTTCCCTAAATGGCCCCCTTAAGGATTGAACTCACAACCCCGGGTTTAGCAGGCCAATGCTCATCTCACTGTATATCTAATTCACTTAGCACTCACGCGTCTACAACTGTGCTTTCTGCCTAGCTGTGCCAAAGATGGTTGCCTGGGGTCATGGCTCCCTGTTGTCTCTGTTTCCCCCCTTTGTAATATGGGGATAATGTTTTAGGGCTGCTGGGGGAGAGGCTTTGGCTCAAAGGCCTAGTAGCAAAGCTGAGGGGTAGATCAAAGAGCATATCCCACGAGAAGGCATAGCGGGAGGTTACCAAACAGCACTGTATGGGACGGGGCACACTGGCATGCACGAGGGGACTAGCGCCATCTGCACAGATAGGAAGGGCTAGCAGGGTACAGCGCTGGGCTGGGTGCAGGAGTCAGAGTTCAAGGCCCAAAGTGACAACGAGCTCATCCCTGTATATCACAGGCCTCCAGCACCCGCACACTGCCCCACCAACCAGCCAGAGACCGTTTCCCAGCCCGTAGGTGACCAGATGGCTGCGTCACAGGGACAGAACAAGAGGGACCAAGATGTACTAGTGGCCCAGGCCCCTGCAATGGCAAGGAACTGAGTGCGCCTGACCCAGATGATCTCAGCAAGTGACCCACACCCCACACTGCAGAGAAAGGTGAAAAGGTCCAAGATCCCTGCCCTTCTGACCTGGGGGGAAATTCCTTCCCAAGTCTACACCCAGCGATTGGCTAGACCCTGAGCCTGTGAACGAGAACCAGCCAGCCAAGCACCTGGGAGCCCTGGCCCACCCCACCCAACATCCACTCTCCGGCCATGGCCATCTCTGCTGCTTCCAAGGAAGGATTAAAAAAAGCCTTTCCACACTGCGGGAGGGAGGAATTCCCTTCCTGACCCCCTGCTAGTGGCCAGCTGAAACCCTGAACTATGAGATCTCCTGTTCCCAGGAGATTTGGGTTCAAACTCTAACCGTGTCTGGGGGACTTTGGGCAAGTCCCTTCATCTTTCTGTTCCCATCTGTCATGGACAGGAACCCCACCCTTTGTCTGTATAGACCATTAGCTGCTTAGGGCACGGGCCGGCTCTTTACACATGTATGTACATCACTTAGCACACTGGGGCTCTGCTCTCAGTAGGTGCTGCTGTACCACATGGGATGTGCAGGCTGCGCATGGGAGGAGCTGTGGGGTATGCAGTGATTTCTCCGGCCAGGGGATGTAGAAGACACCCAACATGGTCCATCGTGCAGTAAACAGAGGCTACCCTCCCTGCTCTAAAACAGGAGGCCCCCTGCATTCAGAGGGCAGCGACCCTACCTTTCCACACCCATTCCACCCTCCTCTCAAAAGGGCTCTAGCTAGACAGCAAAGCAGCACAAGCCGGGCTGTGAAACTGATTCTCTGTTTCATCAACAGCAAAATATTCTGGAAGCCTGTGCTGGCTGCCACGTCCCCAGCCGCTGCCTGAGCCAGAAGTGATGCCTCCTCGCACGGCCCCCAGCCGCAGCAGCTTCTGCAGAGACAGCAGGAGCAGGAATGGCTGGTCCTCACCAGCAGCCGTACGCTGGAAGATCCAGGACAGGTAGTGGGACTGCAGCAGAGGGGCTCGGAAGGGAGCCTGGTTCAGCCTATAACGCCAACTTCAAGGCACCAGCAGCCACATTCACTAGCACCCCAGCCTCCCCCCTCCCGATCTTTTTAATCCCTGCTGGCTCTAGCCTGCCTCAGTCGTGCGGGTGGTACAGGAAGAAGGCCAAGGAGCCAGAGGCAGGCAATTGGCAGCCCCGCCAGCCCCTACGGCACTGACAACGGAGGGGACAGCAGGATACGAGTTCCACACCATAAACTGCAGGCTACAGATGTTAACAGGGAACTTGCGTCAATGGCACAGGCTCTGCAGCCACAGCAGCACTCGATCACAAGGGGAGCTACCCTGGGTGTCCTGAGAAGACGGGACAGTGCCCCGCAGTCTCGTCATTCTCATGCCTCATGCCCACAAACAGCTTGCACAAGGTTTCCCCTGCTTCCCTTAGGAGGCCCCTCCACAGGCCTGTAGATTTCATAAGCAAGCAGATTTCCCACAGCAGCTTTCACCCTATTCCTCTTCATTGTCCGATGTGGGCGGTCAACTGGTTGGAGTGAATCACACCTAGTGGTTAGTACAGGAGCTGGGAGACAGGAATAGGAGCCCAGGGTCAGAGCTGGAGTTAGATGCCAGAGGCCATGGGTCAGAGCCAAAGTTGGGAATAGGAGCCCAGGGTCAGAGCCGGATGAGGCAAAGCGGGAGCAGGGCTGGGAACAAGGCCACCCAGAAATTCTCTCAGCTGTGGGCAAACGCTTTGAGCAGCCACCAAACAGCTGCTGGGCTTAAGAGCTGGTCTGCTGGCTCTTGCCGCCAATCAGGCAGCCTACTGCAGGCCAGCTGTGCTCATCAGATTGCCCAGAGCTGGCTCTACTACAGGCTCTGACCTGTGACATTAGCTAAGCACCTTTGAGACACCAGCCCACTGGCCACCTCACCCTCCTCATCACTGGGGACATGTAGTGCCCAGCTTCAGTGGTCACTTAGCCCAGCTATGTCCCTTGCCTCTCTCATCTGTCAATCTCTGCAGCCCCCGATCACCCGTGGTGTTCTACTCGGAACTACCATTTTATCCAGCCATGGACACAGCAAGACAGGGCACATCCCACCAGAGCTGTGTAGAGAAGGATCAATAACTCACCCCCAACTTTTGTGAGCTGAATCTTCTAATGCCTGCCCCTGTCCCCACCTCACCCGCTCTGCTAGCACCCGGCACAGGGATCGGCTGTATGAACAGACCCGGGGCGAGCCGAGTACACTGGAAACCCTGCCTGGCCCACAGTCATTGGCCAAGGAGAAAAACCTTGTGTGTCTAAAAAGGGCTAAGTACGGAGCAGCCACAGCTGCAAGCTAGGAAGGAGCAGGTTGGTCCAGCTGCCTGAACAGCCAGACACCCATTGCAGGCACAGCTACTGAGACAGGCTGGCCCACAGAGCCTTGGGCCCAAGGCCTGATGGAAGAAGGGGAGACTGGGGTGACCTCAAGAGCAGAAAAGGCCCAACTGGGGAAGCTGTAGGGGCCTGCTGGATATCGGCAAGGAGCAGCTGCTGGATATCGACAGGGAGCAGCTGCTCCACAGGATGGAGGAGCCCCACACCTAGCTCAAGCCAAGTCCAAGCGCGACAGATTGTTTAATGCAAAGTCACAAAGACATTAAAAACCTGGCATTTGGAGTTGCACAGGAGGAATGGTTACAGGGCTATTTATAGATATGTACAGCTCCCCTGCGCCACCCAGCGGGGCGAGGCAGAACAGCAGCCCAGCTCCAAATAAAGGTCCCTTTCTCCACTTCCACCATGTCCCCTGCATCCTAGCATCTGCCACCTTGCCTGCTAGGGGTCTTTTCTGCTATGCCCAGCCCTGGCCTTGGCGAGAGCACAGGCAGCTGCTACCCTACTCCACCAACCTCCTGCACACACTAGGTGGCAGCACCGAGCCTGCTGCTCCCCACACCCTCTTCCTGAGCCCCTTTCTATGCCCCCCACACCTCTGCCTTACCCGAGGCTGCTCTCCCCGCCTCTGGCCAGGGAAGGAGGGTAGGAAAAGGCAGGTGGCTAGAGTGATGCCATGTCCCTGGGTGAGTCATCCAACATGAGGACTGAACCCGGGACTTCCAGTTCTAAAAGCAGGAGCCTCTGCAGCCTGAGTGGAGACCCCAGGTGAGTTGGCCAAAGCTGTAGCAGGCTCAGCCACCACTAGAGCGGGACAGAGCACCATGCTCAGTGAGCAGGAGTGACTGGTTTGGGACCAGAACTGGCGGCCACATCCAACCCCCAGCACTGAGGCAGAGCGTAAAGCCCTGTCTGAGCCAAGTAGCGGGGCCAAGGAACATGCTTCCCTCGGATGGGATTGGACTCTAGTGTCTTGGAGATGATGGAGGGGGATCTGTCCTCCCCGCAGACCCCTCACTGAACAGCGTGGAAGCCAAGCAACCCAGGAACCGCAGCAGCTGTCGGGTCCCCGCAAACACCCGTGACTGGTGCTGCTGTGTCCTTGAGCAGGTGGGATGAAGCCAGGAGGAACAGCTGTTCCAGGCAGCATAAGCCACACCTGGAACATGCCTTTAGGGAAGAGGAGCTCAGCCACTCTTGACACCACCCCTTTGGCATGTTAGTTCTGAGTCTCTGCAGGGCCCCCTACTGTCACACCACGTTATTGCAGCAGTTCTTCCCAGGAGATAGGTCTGGAGAAGACTTCCCTTTCTAGCCACAGATCATAGTTCATCTGGAAATCCTCTGGCAGCTCCACCCTCTGGCCCAGCACGCTCTGTAAACAGTTATCCACTGGCAGGAAGTCAGGATTGCTGTGCGCCCGGTCATAGCGCCGGGAGTTGAAGCGCTCGATGCTGGCTCGCAGGGCACACTCCTCCGCTTGGAAGTCCCAGGGGCGCGCATCCAGATCTAGGGCAGAAGCAGGAGGACATTAGGCCCATATAGCTTGGGGAAGGTGGTCTCCTGGTCATACCTTGCCTACGCTCTCTTTCCTTGGACAGGCAGCTGTCCCTGCCCAGGAGTGTCAAAGAGGAAAAGCCCCTTTGATTAGGAGCCCCACGACCGGGGCTCCTAATGCCCAGGCTTCAGGGCTTGAGCTGTCACCAGTGGGAGTCAGGGAGGGCACTGGGCAGTCAGGTGCTTTATGGCTTTTGCCAAGAGACGGGATATTAGGCTAACTGCACTGCACTGCACTGAGCTGCTCGGATATAGCAGTTGGGATACCACCTCCCCATAATGGGAGGTTGGTACAGCTGCCCTGGGGAGCGAGTTCCTACAGCTGCCAGTTCCTGATAGCAGATGGATATAAACGGGAGCAGTGTAACCACAGCTGCTAGGTTGAATGCTGCTGCCCATGTCTTTAGGGTGGAGATGAAGCCTGCAGTGCTCCATCTTCACCCACCCATGCCATTCTTCCAGCATGCAATGCTCCATCTTTGTCCAAGCAGCTGCCCTCACCTGTAATACGGAGGGACGGCCTTCTGGAGACTACAGGTCCCAGCATGCAATGCTTCGCCTCCATCTGGTATATTAAAGACCTGTTACGTTTTATGCCAATTAGCGATGCCCTTTGGGCTCCTGGCCAGGCGCCAGCCTGGTCTGCTATTGGGCAAAGTGAGCGGATATCCCCTGGGATAAGCACTCCCACGGGGCTCAACCCAACCCCGATGAAGCAGGCACGTGAGAGGCCACGGGCAAGGGGTGGGGTGGTACCATTTCCATAGGCCCAGTCATCGTTGAGCCGGTGCCGCACTTTCTGGTAGATCGCAGACATGGTCTTCATGTTGCTTTTCCTCCACTGCCGCCCCAGGTACTTGGTCTGCACCTTGAGCAGCTTCAGGACATAGAGCTGCATCATGGCTTGCTTCACCTTCAGGGCTCGTTTCAGGATGGGAGCCGACTTGAACACCACCAGCATCTAGGAAGCACACCGGTCACACCGCGCCACGGGGCATCCACTCCCTCGGCATCCACAGTGCGTAATGCTGTGCCAGGCACATGTACACCGAGCCCATCCACACCCCTCCCTGGCACCAGGACAAGGGCTAGATCAAAGACTCAGCCCACACTCGGAGACTTTTAGGGCCATATAGAGCCTTATGCAGCCCCCACCCACTCCCAGGTCTCTGTACCTCATGATCCCCATGCCCAATGGGCTCCTACTCACCATGGTCCTGGAGTGTTTCCACTTCGTCAGCTTGTTCAGTATCCTCAGGAGGTTTATACAGGAGAACAGGTTCCGCCAGCAAAACTGATTGTTATCCCCAGCTTCCTGCAGGGAGATGAGAGCCGGGTGGGAAGGTGAGCAGCCAGCTTGGGGGTGTGCCACACAGGGATGGGCAGGGCTGCCTGTGGGAGGAGGCTCATGCTATACAGGGCCAACCTGAAGGCCAGGAGTCCCTTCCCACCCAGCCCCCCCATCGCTACCTGGAGCTCAGTCACATGTGCAAGGAGCTGATTTCCGGAAAGCCTGGGCTGTCATAGCAAGGCACTGAGCCCAGCACTGCCCCAGCCCTCTGAGCAGCAGCAGCCTGCCCCAGAGTAGGAGTGGGTCTGCTGGGTGTTTACAGGCTTGCTCCCACCTGCTAGGCCTCCCGGTGCTGCAGAGAGCTCGCCTCATTTCCCCTACAGCCCCCCTCTGCTCTGGCCCCAGCAGGGAAAGGACAAGACAGCAGGAGGGAGGCAGGCCCGTGGGCAGCGTGCGGGGCACTGTGGAGGGCTGAGCTCACCAGACTCTCTGCCGTCAGCTCCGGGAGCTCATGCACCACGCAGTAAGGGTAATCCAAGACCGAGATGCTGGAAGGAGAAGAGAGGACCTCAGCCTCTCCTGTTTGCCAATGCACAGCCCCAGCCTTGTGTGGGGAGATCTCTGTGGAGTCCCCTGCACCCCCCGGGGCAGATTCCTGAAGGATCCCATGCTGGGGATAGCTGACAATGTCCATTTACTGAGAATGAGTCCTGCTGCCTGGGCCACAACCGAAGGGGGATGTTGCTGGGGATTCAGGCAGCGTGGAAGGAGCCTGACGGGAAAGATTCGAGAACAGCTCCCTTCCTACGGGCCCCACGACAGGAGCAGTGCTTGGGGAGGGGGAGCAGGCGCTGGGTACTCCACTGTGGGTGCAGTGTTGGGGGCCCTCAAGGCACCCCACAACCCACTCAGTACCTCACACTGGGCCAGTGACGGGGAGCCCCCACCAGGTACCTCATGCAGGGCCAGTGACCGGAGGGGGGGCCCCCCACCAGATACCCCGTGACACGATCAGTGATGTGAGGGACCCCATCAGGCACCCCACAAGGTGCTTGGGTACCCCACTGCAGGGCCAGGGATGGGGGCCCTCAAGGTAGCTTGTTGCAGGATTAGTGATGGTAGGGGCACCCCACTGTGCAGTGATCCCACCCCATGGCAGATGCATGGTCAGCGAAGGGCCTGGTGGTTCAGCAAATCCTGGGCCCCCCATTACCTGTTCTTGGCAGTGATGTAGGACATGATGTTCTGATTGAAGAATTTCAGGATGAGTGGGATGCAGTTGGCAAATACCAGGTGCTGGGCCATGTACTCAAACTAAGAGCAAAGATACGGGAGCCAGGTAAGCAAGCAGACCTCAGCGCCCCCCGGTGCTGCATGCTCCCCTAGTGAGCTGCACCTGTGTGCGGGGGGAGAGGGGGGTGAGTCCCCGCCCAGGTTTACCTGATAAACATGATTCAGCTTGAAGTGTTTGAGCAGCAGCAGCAGCACGGCAGAAATGGCCTTGACAATGATCTCTTTGTGCCGGTTCACGTCCACGCCCAGCTTCATGCTCTGCAGCACCGTGGTCCTGGAGGACAAAGCCCCAATCTCAGCCCCTTGTCTCAGGGCAGGGGTAACCGATCCACAGAAGAGGGGATGGCCAGAGACAGCCAGGCCACAAGCCTACCAAGGGAGTACAGCTCACGGCCTCTTGCCCCTTCTCTCCCTCTCCACAGCCATCACCCCGCTGAGCCCTGAAGGCCTTTCCTGCATCTCCAAACTCTCATGCTACCTTTAATTAACAAATAAGGTTTCCAGGATACATTTCACCCCAAAGATCCCAAGATGGCCAGTCAACAAACTGATCCCTGTGCCTAGTTTGTAGCCACTCCATCCCACCGCTGAAATGCGGCCATCTCTGGGATGGATGGTAGCAGTGGCTAACAGAACATGGGACTGTTCCACAACAGTTCAAGGGAGGCCAAATCCCGTATCGGATTGAAACCACAATTTAGCCTGACACACCAATTGGAATTGGGCCAGGACACTGGGCTAACATGCCCTGGAATCTGTACCAAGCTCAACATCTCAGCAGAAAGAGAGTACCTCTGCTAGCAGTGCCCCCAGCGCTGCAAGTCCTGACTCAGAGGGAGGGCGCCTCCTACAGTCACCAGCGCTGCTACCTACACAATATTGGGTGTGAGCCAAAGATCTCCCCTCCAAGTGAGGGTCAGGCCTAACTCTGCTTAGCATGAGATCCGACAAAATCCAGGGAGTCTAGCTTCAGACCATGTCCCAGCTCAGAGTTCAGACTTGCTCTCAGCACAGGAAACTGAGTCACCTGCCGCAGTCTGGGTGCTGGCTAAAACTCCCCAGCTCCAGCACAACCAGCCAGGCCTTAAAGCGCTGCCATGCAAAGCCAGGAGGGGCCTTCTACCTACCAGAGAACTAGTTACCCCTGTTCTCTCACCCCCCATTCACCCTGCCGTGGGCTTCTCCAGGCCACCAGAGAAGGACACTCACGGCATCTCCTCTGGCAAGACGTCTGCAAGGATGTTAATGGAATCCGTCTTGGCTTTGGAGGTGGGGGCTGCGGCCAGCAGGATCTTCAGCAAGGCAATCTGTGGAGGGCATCCGAGAGCTGGGTGAGGGCAGGAAGGGCCTCTGAGGGCAGAGAACAGGGCTGTGGGCACAGATGCCGAGGAGCTTAACGGCCGTCAATTCAGTACGCGGTGGGGAAAGAGGATGTCACCAGGCATGTGCCAATGAGCAAAGAGGGGGCACATACCAACGGGCAGTGGTGGGTGGAAGTCATGTGACTGGGGACATACTCACAAGCAGGGGCAATCAGGCACTTATTAGGAGATGGGTCTGAAGCAGCAGGGAGTACAATCAAGCACACGCCAACGGACAGGGAAAGGAATGATCCGGTATGACTTGGCACATACCAGTGGAAAGGGACTGAGATCATGGGAACAGGCCCACCCCAGTGTAAGTTTGGAGAGGAGAGTCCAGCTGTACTGGTCAAGCAGGGGGAGTGGGAAAGGACAGGGCTCGGCATAGGATCTGTAGTGTGGCCACAACTCACCATGTACTGGGGCAGGCTGGGAAGGAGGCCCTGGTACAGAGTTTCCGTAGGAACTTGCTCCACTTCCTCTTCCCCCTAGTAAGGAGATGAGAGAACCACACTCTGAGAACATCTCCAGCCCTCAGAAGGTGGCCAGTTTGGATTGGGATGCAGGGGCCTGCCTGGTTCGTGACTTTGCAGAACCAGACACGAGCACAATGCAGCCTCCCAGGACACGGGCACAGCCCTCCCCTCCCCCAAGGGACAGCCTAGCAGTCACACAGTAGGCTGCCACACAGGGATCAGAGCTCGTGAGTGGGGAGGAACCTCCCCCCACAGGTTTCCCTTGTGCAAACCTCTCTGGCTAACTGAATGCACACAGTGACAGGCTCCTGCATGCAGTCACCTCCTCAGGGGATACAGGATTGGCAGGGTCCCTGAGGACAGGAACCTACCCAAAGAAACCCCAATAAGCAACTCTGCAGGCCCCACAGCCAGCCCCCTGGCCTCCTCCTCTTCGTACTCCCCAAAGAGTCACTTTATGGATCTGCCTCCCTGCACCGTGCGGACTCTCCAGAGGGGGGATCACCCTTGTGGCACTCACCCCGGAGAGCGGGGAGCGCAGGTACTCCTCTTCCATCTGAACCTGAACCTCCGCAATCGACGTGTACTTGTGCTGCGCAGAGACAGAGCAGGGGAGGTTAATGCCACCAGCCAGCAGCGCAGGGAGATTCCCCCAGTCCCTTCGCTGACAGCGCAAACGCCACCAGCTGCAGCCCACCCAGAGGGGAAGCCACAGACAGGCTTGTGAAGGCCGGTGCCTGTAACATTTTATGACTATTACATGTTCTGTCCACCTGACTGTTATGTTGCTTGCTACCTGCTCACAAGGGGTTAATTCCAACAGGAAAGCGAATGGACCTTTGTGGTAACCCTCCTCTGATCACCACTCAGAGAGTGGCCCAGAGTCTGGATGGTCCTCACACCAGCGGAAGGGGCTGACCTAGTTCGGGAGACCTAGGGCAGACAAGGGAACTTTGCAGGGGAGAAGAGGGCAGCCCTGGGAGAACAGGCGAGAGGGCAGGCTGGACACCTTGCACCGGGACGGGTTGCACAGTCTGGGAGGGTGAAAGGTACAGCTGTCCCTCACCTGGTGGGAGAGGTTAGAGGCACCCCCCCACACAGGCAGTGTTGAGGGGAGACCGTGAGGGGGGCACTCACCAGTTTCAGGGTTCGGATGCTCTCGTGGATGGGTCTGGGCAGCCCCACTACCGTGTTCGTGTCACTAGAGAGAGGAAAAAGCCAGACTGACACAGAGGCTGAAAACGCCCCCTCCTCCTGGTCAGCAAGGAGAGGATCCATTTCTCCTAGAAGGCGGAGAGCAGCCTGGAGGGGGCTTGCCCATTTGCTGTCACCTTGCCAGCGCGTCAGCACGTGAGGCCGAAATGGGATGACCCACAAACTGGCTCTGCCCAGGCCCCCGAGTTCTGCTTTAACTCACCTCCCCAGCGTGTAACCGATGAACTTGCTGCGGCTGGATTCCAGGAACATCTCGATGTCCTTCTCTCTGCGGGAAGGAGGAGACCACTTACCATGCAGTCAGGCCCACGCCTTCCACTACTGGAGAGTACCCGTGTAATTACCATCAGAAAGAACAAATCAGCCCAACAGAGCTCTCCTGGGTCAAGTGAGATTCAGAGAGAGGAGAGCTCCCGCCTCCACTCCAAAGTCCCACCTCAGGAGGATCCCCACCCTCTAGGAGAGCTCCAGTGTGGAATATGATAACTCATCGTTGCTCCAAGACATTGCCACCACCCTGGAGGCTCATAACACTGTGGTGGTTCATCTTGATAGCCCCACTGCTGGACAGTTTCTAGAGGGTCTCGTCTTTATCCATCAGGGGAGCGGAAAACTGTCTTACACTTTAACCATCATCACTCAGCATTCATTATACAAGCCAATGGCAGAACGCTGCCAGGGACCTGGCACGAGGTCATTCCTAGTGGTCCAGAGGAGACAACTCACCTGACCTTGGGAGCCCAGGGCAGCCCCTTTGGGCAGGTGAGTCGGTCAGTTGGAGGGTGCTGGATGGGTGGAGGCATCACCTCATCTCGTTCCAGGGGAAATGTCTCCCCCTCAAGGCTGTTGTCATCGTCATTCTCCTCCTCTTCCTCACGGGAGTCGTCAGCTTTGTAAGGGTCCCGCTCGTTGAAGGCATCGAGGTTGTCTTGCTTAATCAGAGCCTGGAACCAAGGGAGAAGGCGGCTGAGTGGGGAGGAGGTGAATGTCAGATTGACATGGGGAGACAGTAACTCTGGGGTGCAAGTCACCTCAAGATCACACCTGACTCCCCAGCATGTCTAGAGCAAGAAGCTGGCTGCCCTGTGTTACCCTTATTAATTTCACTATCCCCATGATGGCGTTCCCTCCGCGACCCCCGCAATCTTTGCCCAGACTCGGCCTCACCTTGTGTTCCCGCCGGCCCCGTTTCTGCTGCTGTTCAATCAGGTCGGAGGCCGACGCCGGCGGGGACGCAGCCCTCATGTTGCGGATCACTTTGATGCTGTCCTCTGGAAGCGGCGGGAGGCCCAGTATCTCCCGTTTCTCGGCCTTCATGGCTTGGAGCTCCTCAAAGCCTCCCAGAGTGCACTGCAACAGACCCCCCCAAGACACCCGGGATTGTGATTGAGAGGCGATTGCATGGACAAGCACTCGCTGGACACACAGCATACGAGGTTCGTTCACTCAGAGCTCCAAGCACCACACACCACCTGACAAAGTCCATATGAACAGATCCCCGAGACAGAGTTCTGTCCATAAACCTTACGTATGGGGTCTGTTATTTAGAGTCTATCTATGACAGACACTGGACTGCTCAGTCTGAAGACAGCTGAAAAGCCAATGGTCAAGAAAGGCACCGCTGGGGTTTTAGCTATAGGACATCACAGATCTAGCGAAGTGAAGGGCGTACTTTCCTTTGGTCAAGAGGTCATTCAGGAAAGAGGGGTATGGTCTAGAGGTGGGAGCACAGAGCTGGTCACCAGAAGCTCTAATCCCACTGCTCCCACTATCTCTCCTCTATGACCCTGAGCATCCAAAACTCTTGGCGCCGCAGGCCTTCCATATTAAACAGGGTGATAACACTGGTGACAGGCCTCATCACAGAGTGAGAGGATCTCTATGAAGCACTCCGACTGTGAAAAGCGCAATGGGATACTGCCCCAGGGTCCTACCATTCTACCTCCTCTGAAGGAATGGAGGATGTGCTACAGGAACCTCGCAGTATTCAGCACAAGGGCAGCTGGGAGTTAAAGGCTCCAGGAAGTCAGCATAACGCTTGTTATTCAGACATGGAAGGTGCTTTCAGCTTTGACAGCTGGCAATGTGTTTAGCAACACAGGGAGGGGGAATTTTAACAGAAAACCGACCCTGTCAATAGCTCCTTGTAAACGGATAGTGGAATTTCACTGGCTCCAAGCCACAACCTGCACTGGGGACTGTCTACATTACAGACTGACACCGTGTTGATCTCACCTACTGTTTGTGTCTAGCCAGTTATCAAACAGTTCCTTATTGCCAGGATGGTACAGGGCCATGACCCTGACCATGAGCAGAGCTGTTACACACTTGTTCCAATGGTTAATTACTCTCACCATTAAAGATGTATGCCTTATTTTCAGTCTGAATTTGTCTAACTTCAATTTCCAGCCATTGGATCCTAGTAGACCTTTCTCTGGTAGATCAAATACTCCAATATTAAATCTTTGTTCCCCAGGTTCTTATGGACTGTCAAAGTCACCAATTAACCTTCTCTTTGTTAAGCTAGATTGAGGTCCTTGAGTCTCTCACTAGAAGGCAGGTTTTCTAATCCTTTCATCATTCTTGTGGTTCTTCTCTGCACCCTCTGCAATTTAGCCACATCCTGACTGAATGGTAGGTGCCAGAACTGGACACAGTATTTCAGCAGTAGTTGCATCAGTGTCAAATACCCAGATCCCAGAGATCACAAAGAGAGGTCAAATAATCTTTCTGCTCCTACTGGAGATTCCTATTTATGCACCAGTGCTCATGTTTAGATCATTGTCCATCACAACCGCCAGTCTCTCTCAGGATCGCTGCTTTCTGGGACAGAGTCCCCCAGCCTGTCAGTATAACCTATGTTCTTTGTTTCTAAAGGAATACAGTTACATTTAGCTGTATTCAAATGCATCGTTTGATAACGCCCAGCTGACCAAGCGATCTCGATCGCTCGGAATCAGGTGACCTGTTCTCTTCATTCTTGACCATTCCCTTAATTTGTGTGTCACTTGCAAACTATCAGTGATGATTTTCTGTTTCCATCCAGGTCATGGCTAAAAGTGTGAAATAGCGAAGGGCCAGAACTGATCCCTGCAAGAGCTCACTGGAAACACCTGCTCCACCACGATCCCCTGTTTACAATTACTCAACTGCGTCTCAGGGCGGATATAGCGAGTTCAGCAGAGGACAAGACAGTCAGTGCCCCTATCACTTGCTTCCAGCCAAGTCGGCCCCAGATTGGATGCCAAGGAAAGAATCACTTGGATGATGGCTTTAGAAAACTTGTTCTAACTCCCCTGCTCACACCAGGGGATTCTTACCAGCACAGTTTTCCAGAGCAGCAGCAGCACCTTCTTCATAGGGAAGTGTGGGGCGTGGCCACTGCAGAATTTGGTCACCATTCCGAAGAGCATAACGGAAAACGGCTCGTTGTTATACAGCGGGGCCCCTAGAAGTAAACACACCGATGACAGCCATGCGCGCCTGAGGAGCTGCCTACCCTCCCATCACCACCTCCCTCTCAGGGCAGAGCTCCAGCATGTTCTTAACCTCACTATCCCATCTCCTACCTGCTCACCCCGCCCTCATCCTCTCTCCAGCCAACTCCTCTCCTTCCTTCTGAAGCCCAGGACCTACCCGTATTTGCTTACGAATAACTGTGATGTTGGGCAAGAATAGCCCCCAAGACCAGACTCCACAGCAGAGATACAGCACAAGCAATGGGAATGCTGGCTCTGCCCCCTCTGATGTGGCTTAGCCCTGCCCCACAGGAATCCTCCACTGATAGCAAAAGAATCCTGTCTCCATGGCCCATTCAGGTTTTGGCTGATTTGCCAAGACAAGAAGAGCGTTGGGAATGGATTCTGCAGAATGGGCCCATGTTGCCTGGGAATTGGAATGGGACCCAGTAATTCACTCCACACAGGCCACTGAACTGCTGTAAGAGGAGGACTGCTGGTCACTACCAAATGGGCCAGATTCGAACCACTACAGAGATTCCAGGCCCCAGCTCATCACCTTGCAGAGAACACTGCTGTAACCTACCCACCCCACCATTACACACTCGGGACATCCCAAGGGAGGCTCCTACCTAGCTCTGCTCGGAAAGTCTGCCTCATCGTCTTCCATTCAACCTTGTCTCCCTCAGCTTCCTGCCGGACAGTCTCTATGATCAGGTACATGATGTTCAGCAACACCCTGCAAACCGCAGAGAGTCAGACAGGACCATGGGATGACTGAGAGGGGAGCAGGTCTCAGAGGAGCTGCCTATGATCTGCTGGCTCCAACAACACTTAGAAAGGCAGTCATGTTCTGCTCCCATTTGTCCACTCCTGCACGAGGAACAGATCAGACTCAAGGGGACTAGAGCTAGATACCGGAGTTGAGGGTAAGAAACCCTCTGGAGGAGTGTTACCCAACTGGCAGGTCATGGCCTCTGGGGGTGGAGAGAAATCACGAGATGTTGAACATTTTATTACAATCTAAAGCAAAGAAACCTTCTTCCCCTCCCCACCCAGGGTCCTTCAAGGTCACAGAGTTTACGACCAGAAGGGTCCCCTAGATGGTCAGTCTGTCCAACTGTATATTACAGGCCACTGAACATCCCCCAGTCAGCCCCGCACCAAGCCAACAACAAGAATTAGACCAAAGCATTACAGCCCTCAGAAGATGAAACTATTGTGTGCCACAGGCAGAGAACAGGTCAAGGATTCCCTCTCTGGTAACACACAAACTAACCAATTATCTAGGCTCTGCATTGGCATCATTGATACACTTTTTACTCTTAGTAAATAAAAGAGAGTCGTGAAAATTTCTAACTTCAGATAAGGGGTCACCAAACTGAAAAGGCTGAGAGAGTGTGCTCCACTCCTCACCCCTTGGCCCCCGTCTTTTGACCCAGTAGAAATATTCACTGTGTACATGGATTAGGAGACAATCTGATCCTGTATGGTAAACCCTACTGGTCCATCAGTCCAGTATCCTGCCTCCAGGAGCAGCCTGTACTTGATCTTGCAGAGATGCTAATGAGCTGAGCACATCTACAGTGCTTTTCAAGCCAAGAGCTCAACACACTTTAACAAAGGTGGGTGTCATTAGACCCATTTTATAGGTGGGGTAAATGAGGCACAAAGAGACCACAATGAGTCAACATTCTGGAAATAGCGCCCGATCTCCTGATTTCTAGCCCTCTCTGCTGGACCACACTGCCTCTCAAAGGAAGGAAACAAATCCCATAATGCACCTGCCAAAGCTCCTTTCTGAACCCCCAGGCATTCAGCTTAGACCCTGAAGCCTAACATTCAGCAGCCTCTCCCCATTATTTACTCACCTCAGATCCGTGCTGTCGGCCAGGGAGATGGCGGGCTTCCTCACGGCACTGCTGCAGGCGGCACTGTTACTGCGGGAGGAAAGAGACTCAGACCCTCAGATCAGGCTGCCCACCTCTCCCTCTGGGAAAACACAGCTTGGATGGCTTAACACCACCATAAACCAATTAAAGCACACAGGAGAGCTGATCACTGCCACTGGGATCTGGCATGACTAGAATCTACTGATGTTAAAACACTGGAAGCCTCCTAATCAATCTGGCAACACAGGGAGCAGGTGCAGAGTCCCTCATGTCTGAGGAAGTTAGCCTCGATTAATCAGAGGCCCAGAGAAAGGATACGACTCTCTCCTAGGGGAAACTAAATCACATTCAATATTTGCTGCAGCAGTGCTTCTTAAACATCTCACTAAACCTTCCCCTTACCCCCACAACTTAGCCCCATTTCTCAGATGGGAAAACAGACACAGCAATGCAGTGATTTGCCCTAGGCCTCAAAGGGAGTCAGTGCCAGAGCCAGGATTGGCATTCAGGACTTCCTGGCTCCCAGGCCTGCCCTCGGAAACCCCTCCCTCAAGTGCAAAGGTCTCCACTCTAGAGACCACTGCCGATGTGAAAGGGCTTCATCCTTAGTGGATTCTCCCCCCAGGTGCCCATCAACAATGCACTAGCAGTCTACACTCAGGGCAGACCTAAAGCTGTGCCACGTCTAACACGCTTGCTAGCTAAATGGACTAAACCCGGGAAGAACCATTCTCTCTAGAATGGGTGTCTGACCACGTGTATACCTCTCTGCCCCATTTCCCATTGCAGAATAAAAGTGTTCTGGACAGCACACAGGAGAGATCTCCAGTTCAAATCAAGCCCAGCTGCCACCAATTAACCACTGGTTAGCGGGGTGGGGGAGAAATTCAGCTCCTAGTAGCCAAAATCCATTCCCACAGTCAGGTAGCCTGAATACAGAGACCAAGGACTGACCTAGAGGCAGTATCTCCAGGACTCATATGAAGCACTCTGAAACTTGCAAAACTTACTACTGCCTACATGGCCCCTGGTCCTTGGAGACAGAGCTCAATCCGATCCCCCCTGAAGTCAACAGGAGCCTTCCTGCTGACTCCAACAGAAACTTGATTGGGAGCAGAGAGCTGCTGGGAAGTGAGCATCTTTCACAAACTGGAAAAAGATCCAGGAGGAGCAGTTCACGCACAGGTTATCAAAACTCTTCGGGCACAGCTTTTCATATCCCCAGCCCCATGGTACTCACTCAATCTCCATGTTCAGAAGCTCCACCAAAGCATTGAAGGTACCAACTTCTAGTAGCAAGAAAATGTTATATCGCATCCAGGCTTGAACTTCAGCCTCGGAGCTGCACTCTCCAAAGGTGCCTGTAATAACGTTATTACTGGATCACCTTTCCATCAAGAACCTCAGTGCACTTCACAGACATCCAAGCAAGCCTCAGAGAGCCCACGGGAATCCGATCCACAGATTACAGACAGGAAGACAGGCACGGAGAAGGGGAGGGGTTTGCTCCAAGTCTCAGGGAAAAAATGAAATTAGTGGCTGAGCTGGGCAAAGAATCCAGATCACTCAACTCCCATTCTGGTGCCCCATCTACTGGGTTAGACGTTGGACAAAAGTATTTAAGAGAAATATTTTTCAGTTACAATGATCCATTTGGATTTAAAGATTTCCCCTGAAGCATTTGCAACCCAAACTTTGCCACACTGAGCTAGTGCAGGAGAACCCGGGGCCAGATTTTGGCCCAGGCCCCGGCCCATACGCGCTGATCTGATATAGGGAGTGTAAAATGGACAACTGCCAGAGGGAGAATTCCCCTCGCTGTGGCAGCTCTGTATGGCTCAGGTGCATGGCCCCATGCTGCCCACAGCACAGGGGACAGGCCTGGGGGGTAGGAGAGGGAGTGGAGACAGTGCTCAGCACCACAGCCATTCTGGCCTATGGAGCATTCCACTGGCAGACAAAGGGAGGCTGCTGCAAGCCTGAGCTGCTCTTAATTTGACTTGGGCCACAGCAGCCCTCAGTGCAGCATTGCATTGGCGGTGTAGCAGGATGGTCCCCCGCTCCTGCTCTGAAGGAGTTAAAGCCAGCCCTGGGAGAGGGTTGAGGCTGGGACAAGAAGCCTGGGCTGATTGGGGAAAGTAGGATCAGCTGTGGCCAAGCCCCAATCAGACCCAGCTGGCCCCTATAAGAGGCAGTGAGCCAGGAGCCCAGGCAGAGTCTCTCTCTGTCTGTAGAGGGAGATGGGCCTGGCTGCAGGGAGCTAGACACAGGCTACCTGAGTGGAGCAGGGCTGGGGAGGCAGAGGAGCTGGAGAGCTCCAGCCTGGAAAGCCCCAGGCTGCGGCCTAGCATTGGGCTAAAGGGTACTAGGGGTTGCAGAGGGCAGCCCAGGGGTAGGCCAAGGCAGCAGATCCAAACCCTCCTTGCCAGTGACGAGTAGGCTGATACTGCAGTCTGCCCCAGGGCTTGGGGCTAGACAATGACTGGCAGTAGCCTTATACTGAGGCAAGGTGGGAACAGTGGGTGGGAGTTCCCCGGGGAGGGGAGACCCTGATGCTAAAAGGGGTTACTGCCAGGGGGCAGTGCCCCAGATAAAAGGGCACCGGGGTCCTGGGAGGGACACAGGAGCCAACAGCAAGCGGATCACCGGCCTGCAGAGGGTGCTCTGGAGCTGGGAGAGCTAATTCCCTGAAAGACCAGCAGAAGGTGCCACAGGGGTGAGTCCACTCGTCTACAGGTGGTTTCAACAACATAATTATTATTATTTTATTATTAGAGGCTCTTTTGGAGACTGCAGCTATGCAGCTTAAATCAACCTTCGCCCCAGACCCTCCAGGGCCACCCCTTATACTTCAGAATCGAGCCCCTAAGCAGGAACCCAACTAGAGATAAAGGTGAAAATGACTCATTAATTCGCTGCCCAAGCTGAGCAAAATGCACAACAGGTAAGATGGCAGCAATCTTAACAAGTTAATTCCGATCTAACAGTTGCAGGTGTGACCAGGGACATGGGGAGGGAAGCTGGTATTAAACAGACAGTTTCTAACCTGGGTGCCCCTTTAATAAAGATTCTACACAGATAAGTTAATAGGGATTTTGGAACAGGACCAATTCTTCTGCTCACGTTGCAACATACCTTGTGCAACGTAGAGGATGGCTCGGGCCACCTTGAGCCTCTTCTCCCTGGCAGTGACCTCCAGCCCATCGAGGAGCCGCATGGCATGGGTACGATGCTGGCTGTTGTCCAGCTCGGTCCATTTTTTATCCAGCACTGAAAAGCCAAACAGCTAGTTTTGTGAGAGGTTGTTCCCCACAGCTGGAAGGGGATGTATATTTCTTCCCTCTCCAAAAGCCATGAAACTATGAAGCAGTTACAGCTGCAATTCTCTCATTGGATGTAAAACAGAGAGGAAAATTCAGAGCATTCAGCATAAAGAGAGAGCCAGACTGTCAATTTCGATGGGGGACTTATCACAGCCATGGGACAAAGCATAGGTATGTCTGACCATCAAGGGGCCAGGCAGAGGGAACTCTAAAGCAGAGGTAAGCAAACTATGGCCCACGAGCCACATCCGGCCGGCTGGACCCTCCTGCCTGGCCCCTGAGCTCCCAGCCCCACCCCCGCAGCCTCAGCTCCACCGGCACAATGCTCTGGGCGGTGCAGCTGTAGTGCTGCCAGCCAACGGTACCCTAATAAGGGGGCAGGGAGCAGGGGAGGTTGGATAGAGCGCAGGGGAGTTCGGAGTGGTGGTCAGGTGGCAGGGGTGTGGATAGGGGGCAAGGCAGTCAGAGGGCAGGGAACAGGCTGGTTGAATTGGGTCAGAGGTCCCAGGGGAGTTGGAGGGTGGAGGGCAGACAGGGGCTGGGGTTCCAGGGGCAGTCTGGGGACCGGGAGAAGGTGGTTGGATGGGGTAGGGATCCCAGGGGGGCAGTCAGGAATGAGAGGAGGGATTGGATTGGGCAGCAGGGGACAGGCAGGGGTTCTGAGGGTGGTCAGGGCGCAAGGCGGGGTGGATGAGGCAGGAGTCCCGTCAGGGAACAGGCAGGGTTGGATGGGGCAGGGGTTCCAGGGGGTCATCAAGGGGTGAGAAGCAGGGGGGGATGGATAGGGGGCAGGGGCCAGGCCATGCCTGGCTGTTTGGGGCGCACAGCCTCCCCTAACCAGCCCTCCATACAATTTCAGAAACTCGATGTGGCCCTCAGGCCAAAAAAAAAGTTTGCCCGCCCCTGATCTAAAGCCTTCTAGTACAGGACAGAATTAATCAGACTCATCTGTTTGAATCCACATCAGCAGTGAGCAGAAGTCAGTATAGACAACCTTCATAAAATGAGATGGTTGTTCTTAATGGAGACTTCCACATCTTACAGCACAGCCAGAGTCGGCACCAATTAACCATCTAGCACATTTTGATAGCTTAAGTGCTGATTAGGCCACAGACAGGAACCTACTCTTTCCCCTTCAGTTCACAGGTGAGGCATTAGAAGGTGTCTGAACACTGACAACATTTGTCAGCAAACACTAGCTAAGGTAAACAAGGAATCAATGTACGTATCTGGTTCCTTCCCTCTGACACAGGGATAGCAGCACATCAATACTTCTGTCTCCTGTTGTCTATGTTCTACAGGTGACATCATCGCCACAGTACGATGTGGGAGGGAGAAGACAGTTCTCTTACCATGGACCCTAAAATCCTCCTCAAAGCATTTTCGATTCAGCTGGAACTCCGGACCCTCTGTGTAGCTGTACAGTTCTGCCAAGAGAGCATTACTGGTGTCTGATGGTTGTCAATTTCATTTCTGCATCCAACCAGAAAACACCTCCCAAAAACTAACCAGTTCTCAGCTGTGAAACTAAGGAGCACGGACATCACTTCAGTCATATCACACTTAATGTTTATTGGGCTCTCAGATCATTAGAATCTGTATGGTTTGACTTGTTACCTGGAAATTGCTGCTATGGGTTTTTTCTACTTATACTAATTATATTAATTTTAAAAAAAAAAAGATTTCTCATCACTGAAGTTTTCTACACGTAGGGCCCTTTGTTTTCAGTTTTTAGTTTATTTATTTTTTTCCAGGCAATTTATCAGTGTTTATTACCACAGCAACCAAAACAGGTGAAAAATCAGTGCAAAAAATGTTAGTAATTTTCCTGGGTAAATATTGGGGATTTATTTTGGCGGACAGAAAAGACTATTCAGTAGATCACCATTTGCAGTGCATACACTCAACTTCATCCTTTTTTCCTGTTTGGTTTTTTTTTTAAACTTTCAAATACTTCCTTGTGTTCGGAACGTATTCGGATACAGATTTTCATTTTCTTCCTACTTTAGCGTGCCAAATCTTTAAACCGCTATCTGCTAACAGCTTGAAAGTGTAACTGATGGGAGTGAGATTCACCAGTAGGTTCAGATAGGCACGCACTTAAGAGTTTTTGTGCCTGTTTGTGTGATTGTGTGTATCTTCTAGACTAACACATAGTCTTACTTCAACAGGCAGCTTTGCATATACACACACAGACTAATGTATTATCATAATACATATCTCACGCAATGTATTGTATTTTCCTAATAAAACAAGTTATTATTTATATATTTGAACGATACGAAAGTAGGGTGAAAATCAGAAAAAAAATGAATAATGCTTTTTGTAAAACCTGGAAATTGTTTCAGTAAAAATCGGTTTAAACTGAAAACGAATGGGCTTATATATACTCAAATGTTCAATGTTTTACATAAATGAAATTCAACAAATTATTTTTGGTATTTAAAATCTAATTTCCAATGAAAAGAGTTTTCTGGATGTAAGTTTCTCAAGTATTTGGGATCCAAACACTACATCCACTAGCACAGGGGTCAGAGACCTTTCAGAAGTGGTGTGTCGAGTCTTCATTCATTCAATCTAATTTAAGGTTTCGCGTGCCAGTAATACATTTAAACATTTTTAGAAGGTCTCTTTCTATAACAGTGGTTCCCAAACTTTAACAACCCGCGAACCCCTTTCACTAAAATGTCAAATCTTGAGAACCCCCTCCTAAAAATGAATATTTCCAGGGATTTTCTCCTTTACCTGAGTATAAATTATAAAAGCAGTGTTCTTGGAAATATAAAATTTGTTTTGATGACACGCTTATTACACACTATTTATTATTATTTATCATTACAGTATTTTTATTACATTATGAAAACGGCAACACTCTTCCAAGATCTCACTTTTGTAGCTTGTATCACTTTCAATAAGCCTGTTATAAGACAAGGCTGCATGTTTCATCAGGAGTATCAGATGTGAAACCAGCATGAAGGTATTTAAGAAGCCAACTTAAAGAGTTCCTCCTACACAAGCTTTCAGGTCTTGAGCAGGCCAGGCAAACAAAGCTTAAACTTGTTCTTCTCCATAATTTTAAAAACAATACTAGCTGCCTATTTAATTTTAAAAACAGCAAAAAATATCCACCTCCCTTTCCATTTCTTATAAGGAGTCTTGAAGTTTAAATCTCCTCAGTGTGATAGATATGCTTGCTTTGATCTGCTTAGCTCTTAGAAGTCCAGGGCCTCCAGGCTGCTGGTCCCGTACTGCCCGGGGTCTGGGTCCCTAGGAACAATTCTGTCCGCCATTAGGGGATTTTTCCCCGAGAACCCCCTGTAACATTTTGCGAACCCCCAGGGGTTCACAAACCCCAGTTTGGGAACCACCGGTCTATAATATATATAACTAAACTATTATTGTATATAAAGTAAATAAGGTTTTTAAAATGTTTAAGAAGCTTCATTTAAAATTAAATTAAAATGCAGAGCCCCCCAGACCGGTGGCCAGGAACCAGGCAGTGCGAGTGCCACTGAAAATCAGCTTGCGTGCTGCCTTCGGCACACGTGCCATAGATTGCCTACCCCTGCACTAGCATGAGAACTGAAAGCTGAAACTGACAAGCAAGTCAAGTGAAACTGACTAGCCTGGCTGTCCAATATGGGAAATACAAAAAAGAAAAGCAGGGTATATGGCAAAAATAATGACTAGTTAATTAAAGCTAATAGGTTTTTAACAAAATGTTATTAAGCTAAAAACAATCATATGAAAATATATTATTTTTAAGTTGATCGTGTTCTTTCACAGGCCAGTGAGCAAAAAACAAGTTAATTTAACCATTAGGTTTAATTTCCTTACCCGACAGCTCTGCAGACCATCTATCTGTGTCTGCATATTCAAACTCCAAGTCCGGGGATTCAGAATAGCCCTGATGGCAGAAGGAAAACAGTTTTAATCAGTCACTATTCAGTAAAACAAATTCAGTTTCCATAACTTTCAAAATTCATCCTGTTGCAAGTTCAGTACAGTGTTTTCAATCTAACAGATATGAAATTTACCAGCACATCAACAGTATCAAAGTAACCTACTAAAGTGCCTTCTGTATTTTGAATGGGTGTAACCATCAACACTTCTTATTCCTACCCGATTGTGTAATGTTGCTCTGTGCTGTTGAAAAATCATGTTCCATTGAGTTGCATTTCAGTGGTGGGTGACCCCTGTTTGTATACAGCCTAGAAAGCACTCTGAGATCCTTTGAAGTGAAAGGCACTATGTAAAATTTTATATATCCACATGCTTATTTAATCCTAAAATTGGACCAGGCTAATCTGGACCAGGGAGCTCTCAGATTTAGTCAATTTAGAATAAATGTGAACCACTCTGAAAATCTGGGATGCTACCCCAATCCAAATCCTCATCCTTGCCTTTAGGCACTAACAGAATACAAAAAATAACTAAGTAAATAAATAAATACAGAGTAGAGGCAATATTACCGAGGCTGGAAAAAGATCAAGACTGCAGCAAGATGCAGTAGCTTTAAAAGAAACCAACGTAAGTCATCAATATGTGCCCTTGGCTAAGCTTTACATGAATATTGTGCCAATCGCTAGCAGAGGATAGGACGCACCTTCACCTTTGGAAAAACAATGAGGAGTCCAGTGGCACCATAAAAGCTAACAGATTTCTTTGGGCATAAGCTTTCGTGGGTAAAAAAACAAAACACTTCTTCAGATTCACCTTTGGGACTGGGATCAAACGAAACAGCAACATCCATTTACTCATTTTAAGGCAGTGGGTCTGAACCCATTTATCATTGTGGGCTGCCTATGCAGCTCTCTCTGTTGTTATGTGGGCCGCATCCACACCATATATATATACTACCCCTATGGCCCTGAGCACGTCCCACAGGGCACAGCTGTGCGCTGGTTGGGCCGCAAGCGGCTGGGGAGTTGAGAATCACTGCTTTAAGGAGTCACTCTGACGGGGGCTCAATCTCCCAGGTATGGACTGTGTCACCTTTAGAGTCTGGCACCGCTCCCCCGACACAGGGAGGTCAGTCCCCCGAAATCTGGGTCTGGGACCGCTCTGGGTGCCCTCTCCCCCAACACAAACATAGCAGTGGCTCCGAGGTGCGGGCCAACACTGACCACCCTGCTCCTCTTACAAACCCGCCCGCAGGCCTGGCGCCCAGACGCCCCACCGATGGGCGCTGGGCCTGTGTATCTATGGCCAGGCCCGCTGAGAGGCTGGGCTCTAGGCAGGGACCGACCGCCCCACACAGGATCCAGGCTGGCGCTGGCCCCAGGCCCAGACACCCACTACCGAGACCCTCCCCTGCGGGTGGGTCAGACCCACTTATACCCAGAAGGGGGAGGGGTCTGCTCCATTTGGAGCCGGTACCCAACCGCCCCGCCCACAGTGACCGGCGGGGGGGGGGGCAGCTCCACTCGGAGCCGATCCGACCCCCCCCCCCCACGGCGGACCAGAGAGGGAGCAGGGCCGCGCGCCCACCTCGGAGTCCTTGCGCTGGTTGCGGTTGAACTCGCGGCCCTTCCCCGTCGGCAGCAGCCCGCCCCGCTGCTTGTTGTTCACGATCAGCGGCCCCGGCCCCCCGCAGCCACCGACACCGCCCGGCTCCATCTTCGCTCGCCCCGCCTTCCTCCCCGGCAGCGTCGCAATCTCGCGAGAAGTGGATGCGGCCGGGCAGCCATGTCTAGTGTGGCATTCAGCTAGAGGTGGCAGACGCTCTGGTCGCCTGAGACAGCCATGTTAGGAGTGGCAGGAGCTGTGTGCTGGCTGCTGGGCGGGGGGCCTTGTCCTCACAGGGTCTTGCCATAAGGCCTGGCTGGGGCTAGAGCTACCATCACATCAGCATTCAGCACAGCCAAGCCAATCTGTTGCTTCAAAAGTCACAAATCACAGAATCAGAGACTATCAGGGTTGTAAGAGACCTCAGGAGGTCATCTAGTCCCACCCCCTGCTCAAAGCAGCCCCAATCCCCAACTAAATCATCCCAGCCAGGGCTTTGTCAAGCCTGACCTTAAAAACCTCTAAGGAAGGAGATTTCACCACCTCCCTAGGTAACCCATTCCAGTGCTTCACCACCCTCCTAGTGAAAAAGTTTTTCCTAATATCCAACCTAAACCTCCCCCACTGCAACTTGAGACCATTACTCCTTGTTCTGTCATCTGCCACCCCTGAGAACAGTCTAGATCCATCATATTTGGAACCCCCTTTCAGGTAGTTGAAAGCAGCGATCAAATCCCCCCTCATTCTTCTCTTCTGCAGACTAAACAATCCCAGTTCCCTCAGCCTCTCCTCATAAGTCATGTGCTCCAGCCCCCTGATCATCTTTGTTGCCCTTCACTGGACTCTTTCCAATTTTTCCACATCTTTCTTGTAGTGTGGGGTCCAAAACTGGCCTCACCAATGTTGAATAGAGGGGAATGATCACATCCCTCAATCTGCTAGTAATGTAGTAATACTCCTACATATACAGCCCAAAATACCATTAGTCTGCTTGGCAACAAGGGCACACTGTCGACTCATATCCAGCTTCTCATCCACTGTAACCCCTGGGTCGTTTTCTGCAGAACTGCTGCCTACCTATTCGGTCCCTAGTCTGTAGCAGTGCATGGGATTCTTCCATCCTAAGTGCAGGACTGCACTTGTCCTTGTTGAACCTCACCCCACTTCTTTTGGCCCAATCCTCTAATTTGTCTAGGTCCCTTTGTATCCTATCCCTACCCTCCAGTGTGTCTACCATTCCTCCAAGTTTAGTGTCATCTGCAAAGTTGGTGAGGGTGCAGTCCATGCCATCCTCCAGATTAATGAAGATATTGAACAAAACTGGCCCCAGGACCGACCCTTGGGGCACTCCACCTGATACCGGCTGCCAACTAGACATGGAGCCATTGATCACTACTGGTTAAGCCCGATTATCTAGCCAGGTTTCTATCCACCTTCTAGTTCAAATCAACCCAGGACTCTCAGCATGAGGAAGGAGTGCGGCTTCGTGGTCAGAGGGAGAGTGGGAGTCCCATGGGGGAGAGGTCACTACATCCCAGCGTACTTCTGGCTCGGGTGCCCTCCTACATCAGGCAGGAGGCACACGCCGCTCGATCTTCATAACCAGAGCTGTACCACCCCCCCACTTTCGTGTGCTACACCACAGTCTTCTGTGTGTCTCAACAAGCAGAAAGGCATGCATGTCCTGCTCTCGCTTCCCCACTGCTGCCCTTGTAAGGAACACAGTGCAGCCTCGAGTCAATTACTGGATAAACACCACAACCCCCAACCAGGCCAGGCCCAGCATCCTACTTCTCGAGCTCCAAAAATGACACGTTAAAGAAAATCTCCTTTAGCTGGTGGGAGTAATACATCCTTTATCCTCTGGTTTGGCCACCCACCTACTCAGTCCTACAGCCAGCTAGTATCTGCAGACTAGAACAACAGTGCTTTCACATGAGGGACCAGGAGTCCGCCCAAGAGAGCAACGGCTGAAGATTCTGGAGCTACCCTCAGGTAAGTGACGGGAGAACCAAACCCGTCGACTTCAGACCACTGCTTCCTCTTGGTCGGTAATGACACCACTTGCCCTTGAGGGACCTCACAGACACAGCTTAAGGTAGGAGATAGCTGTGGGTGGAATTTGTTTTCCTTGGCACCAATTCTACCCTTCCCCGCTAGCTTTTAAACACCTTTGATCACCCTCCAAAAAAATTGACATGACCACGATTTTCCTCCCTCTCCCTTTTCCCAGGCATCAGCTGCATTTGTTCATGCCAGTGAGGTTGGAGGTGGCTTTCATACCATACAGCTTCCCAAGAGCCTTGGGGAGGGAATCATTAATGACATTAAGACGAGACTGCCCACCAGTCATTGCATCACCCAGCCACTTCCCCTCACACACACTGCACTGTAGGGGGGGTTATTGTTACCTTTTGGTTAGATTGGTGCTTTCCAGATGATGATCCACATGGGTAAAGCATCCATGCCTCTGGACACTTGAGGGTAGTTGCAGCTCAGTACAGAATTCTTACAGGCTTTCCAGAGGCCTATTCTGAACCAAGCTCTCAGCCACAGCCCCCTCTCCACATGCCATGGGGCAGCTGCTGCACTGCCTGTGCATGAGGGATGCTGCTTTAGTTCACATTCAATACTAGGTGTGCTGATCACCCCCAAATTCCCAATGCCTCTCTAGAGCAGCAGCGGTGTCTATAGTGGCTATTTACACCTCTGCACATTTATTTGTTCCCCCTATCGGTTTATGCAGCACTGATTCTGAATGGATCATTTACCAGGACTGAACCAGGAGAAAGTCTGTTACCTCAGTGCCAGGAGCACTCAAACCTAGTATAGCCACTGGAAAGGTACAAAGCCACTGCGTTAGCCTGTGTTATAGCACGGCACTAGCCTGCCCAGGTCCTCAGTCTCCAGGTAGTCAGGTGTTAGGGCTCTGTTGCCTGCTTGGCTGAGGCACTCCTATGAGGAGTGGTGGGTTGGGAACTCAAGGGAAGGGAGTTCCTTTTCCTTTATTTATTCAATCACTTCTACAAGCTCCATTTCATTTATTAAGTGCCCCTCTGGCTCGAGATCACTCTGGGCTCCTGCAACAGGCCTGGGCTAGGCTCAGAGTAAGCATGTTCTCTGGGCCCCTCCACTTCACTTCTACCCGTCAGTATCATTATTCTTGTTTTACAGATGGGGCAACTGAGACACAGAAAGACACAGAAAGGGGAAGTGACTTGCCTAGGGTCACCAGCAGGCCAGTGGCAGAGCTGGGATTAAAACTAAGGTCTTGAGTCCCCTCCAGTGGAAGTAATTTCCTGTGTAACCTTTAATCCCTGCCAACCATGTGTCTGATCAACCCAGCGACTTAGTCCTAGGAGAGGGGAACTCTAATTGCACTGCATTGGTTCGGAGCAATGGCAGAGGGGGTAGGAATGTCTACTCACCACAGGAAGCAGCTTTGCACATGAACGCAAGGCAGCTTTGCACAGGAACAACAGGCAGTTGCAACAGCAAAAGATTCAGGTGCAGACAGGGCTTTAAGGGGTTGCCTTAAGTGCTCCATCTATAAGCAGCCCTGGTTTAGTTTGATCGTTTCAGAGGACACAGGCATAGCTGAAGTTAACATTTTAAAGCCTAAACTCCTACCCTCTTTACAAAGTTGCTTTAGGATGCCCATATTTTCATCATGGAAAATAAGCAAAGAACCAGCAAGCCAGATTGTTAGGTATATACCTTGAGATAGTACAGTCTGAATCTGTTAACACGTTAACATTGTCTATGCACAGATTAGTGCTTTACAGCGGGTAAAAGTTATCCCTGCTGTACAGCAGGTAAACTGAGGCACACTAAGTACCAGAGCCAGCAATACAAACCAGATCACGCATCCCACTTTTTCTCCCCTAGCACATTGCCCCTCTGTACATTGCTCTTAGGCAAAAGGGGTCCAGGAAGTTGGTTAGATTTGTAGATTAATTTGAACCGTTCTATGTAAAACAAGACCGGGGAGAAAGGAAGTTTTGCGATTTTGAACCCATTGTCTTCAGGGAGACCAAAACGAGGGACTGACTAGTACCTCAGCATCTCAGATCCATACCGAAAGCAGCAGAGCAGAAAGGACCCCACGGAAGTTCAGGGAGACTGTTCATCAGTGATGGTCCATAGAAAGTGACAGCTCAACCCTCACCCATGTGACAGTACTGCAAAGCCCTGGGACTTCAGGCATCTCAAGACAGACCTGAAAGTTGTCCCTTTAAATACAAAACCAGATGGCAGTGGGTCAAAGGCAGAGCTAAACAGCAGATTCCCTTGGCGGGAGAGGGGGAGAAGATGACAACCTCAAAGGGAGGTTTTAATTTGCTGGCCATGGTATGAGCCCAATACACAGGATGTTAAAAATCCTTATGTGGGATTGTAACAAAGCCCAATGTCAGATCCTCTCTCACTGGTGCTAATCTACATACACAGAAGAGTTCCACGGTGTTTTCATGAATCTAGCAACTGTAGAGGGAGAGATTTTTAGGCCTATGGGTGACGAGCCTGCATCTTCAAGGACATGACCAGTTAATTACTGCAGTCACGTGCCACCATCTAAGGTGTCATAAGTGAGGTGCAACACAGTTTGTTTGTATGGTCTATGATTTTAAGTAGATAAGTAGCTCTGTTCTTGTGCCTTAGGTAATAATAGCAACTGATTCACTGATCTGAAGGCCACCATGTTAGATCTTTAAACAAAACCTCACAAGGCAAGAGAAGTGTTTTTCTAATTATTTTTTAATTAGACTTTAATGATTTATTGCTCATCTGCAAGGATTAATATTGCATCCATTAAAAATCATTCATATACAAAATAAACCTATCCCACCCGGATTGGTACTAACATGCTCCCTCTGACAGAATCAAGGCTTCTCTAGGCATAAGACCAAATGTTCCCCTGTGTCCTTTTCGTTACATGGCTTATACAGAGATGGAGCCCTTAAGCTATTCCTATTGACACTGTAACACTGAGACGGACAAATGGAACAGAGGGGCCCCTCCCGACAGTCATGACAGAGAACATTTAGGATGGTACATAGGACTCTGTTTGGCTTAGCGTGGGAGAACCAAGCCTGCTCTGGGATACTAGAACTTCTGTGCGAGCAGGAAGTGCAGAGGGAGAAAAAGCCGGGAGTTGTGGCATGGGGCAAACCCCCTGGACTAGAGCAATGATTGAGTGGGAGCTTCCCTGTGCTCCTGGCCACGTCCTCTTCCCTGAGCAAGGAAAGGAGAGCAGGGCCCCCAAAGGATCCTGGGCTCATCACTCCAAACCCAGCTGCATCTTGCTGGAAATTCACGTTATGAGGGGCAGAGGGGGGTACATGGGCAGACTCGGTAAGGTCATTGGGAACCAGCCCTGGCAGTCTGAGTCAGCCCAATGCAGCAGTGAGTCAATGAGAAATCAAGAATCTATCTAGGAGAGGGGGAAAGAAAGAAGATGATCAAGGAACTGGGCAAGGCTGTGAAGAAGAATCTGGAGAAATAAGGGGGAGTTATTGGAAGTGCTGCAAGGTTTGAGGGATGAAATCTTAATCCCGCCCCTGTTCTCATCAGCAAGGAGCTGTTCGCTCCCAGAGAGGGAAAGCAGCCGGGGTTGCCCATAAACAAACACACGGAGGTTCCTCAGAGGTGGTGCTAGGAATGAATCTTGTGTACTTGGGCGAGGGGGGCAAGGGAGCACAGGGTTGGCAGTCAAGGGTGTTTGCTACGCCCAACTGCAGCATCTCGATTGTCTTTGTACCTGTACATTCGTGAAGTGCTGGACTGACACCATACACTCAGCAGAAACACCCTTGTTAGCTGGAGCTGAGCCTTTAGGCCGCTGCAGCTCAAACTCCTTCCCTTTTACATGTCACTGAGCAATGAATTGGAATCTGGATTGTTGTGCTGTGATCTTTGTTGAGCAAGCCTGGAACACAGGCCTGAAAACCATAGGGCATCAGGCCCTTCCATAGTGAGACCATAACATGGGGAACCAGATGAAATAAGACAACCTGCCAACTTCTGGGCTGGGGAAGGAAGAGGTGATTGGCTGAACGCTTTAGAAGACAGCAGTGCAGCTAGCCAGGGATTCCACCTCCAAGAGTCATTGGCTCTGAGTGGAGCCAAGTGCTTTACAGAATGGTCCACTGACTGGAGGATTTTGATTTCAACAGGAGAGCTTGCCATTAAAGCAGATGGAAAAGTTGCTACGTCATCAGAACATCCCCTGCACTCTACACATTAAGGGGACGGGAGCAGAAAGGGTCATCTGTGTTCAACACACTTGTGCTCAGTAGCCCGGAGGAGTTCACAGGAGGTGCCATACATTGGCCCCTCTCTGGCCAGGCCTGCCCATGGCTAAACAGGCTGCAGCATGCTCTCTGCTGCCCAACTATGCCACAATGTTTCCACTTAGAAACACTTTCTCCTTTAAAATAACGTGTTAGAATCAAAAAATAAAGAAAAATGGTCTGAAGTTAAATAAGATGCAGTTTAAAACCTAGGAGAGACTAGGAGTCTGATGGGTAGGTGATCCCCATTCAAATTTAGATTAGCACCCTGGAAAAGACTAGTTAACATCCACCTGGGCTTATCCTTAACCTGGCACCATACCACCATCCCAAGTTCACATAGGAAACCCGGTCTGGGGTCACACACCTTTTTACCCTAACTGACCACTAGGTGCCACTCTGCTCCAACACAAGGATAGGTGCATTGATCTAGCAGCTAAAAACTGGGCTCATTAAGGCAATTTAGAAGTTGCAGATAATTCCACACAGAAAGAAAACAGTACAGCATCTCAGTGTTTGCAAATATTCCAACGAAGACTAAGGTGCACTGGAAAGGTAAAAAACCACTGTGGGAATGAATTGCCCTTCATAGTCAGGAAAGGAAACCCTTCCCATCTGTGAAAGTCTGAAACCCCATGGCCAGGTTTCAGTCATAAAGCAGTAAGCAAATCCCAGGTTGTCTGCCAAGATCAGACGTACAGAGAGATGCGATCACGTGAAAATGTAAAACAAAGAAGTGACATTAAAATCAGACAGATAAAAGAAAAACAACAGCTTTTAAAAAAGAAAAGAATAAAACAAAATAAAAAGATCTTTAAAAATAATTTCTCTAAAGTTGTCTCGTGTGGTCTGGTCCTTCAGTGTTATGGTCCATCAGTATCTGAAACACACGGAAAGGAGACCAGAATCAGGCAACAGGTATACTAGAAGCCACACCATCGATGGGACATCTGGCATCTTCAGAGAGCAGCCATCACCTCCATGCATCTGGAAGTACTTGTCCCTCTCCAGTGCAGTGTGTTCCACACCCTGCCAAACACTAGCTGTACTCACAGTCTGGGTGACTATCATCCAACCCAGAACTAGCTAAGCAGAGAGCTGGTCCATGGTCCCAACCACCTAGATGGCATTACCCTGCCCCGACAAGCAGCACGATAGCTCCACACTCACATGCCACTGCAATAAAGAGGCACAATCCATGCTGCTACTGCTGGAGGAGGCCTCAGATGGTACCAGAATATGGATTCTTTATCCCCCTCACACAGATGTTACCTGTAATAGTTGGGTTTGAAAGGCCCATTTTTGTTAAGCCCCAGGTATTTCGCTTGATCATCTGTTAGTTCTGTCAGATGGGCATCAAACGAAGGCAGGTGCAAGCTGGCAACATATTCATCTGGGAAGAGTAAAGATGAAGCCACAGGCAATTGAGTTTGGTGGCCCTACACACAGGAGCACATTCAACAGTACCAACAAACGAACACATGATCCATGTTAAGTCACGTCACTTGATGCGCAACTGGAAGGCACTCGATACTACAGTGATGGGCAAGGTATAAGACCCTAGAGAGAACAGATGGGATTAGACTTCAGGATAAGGCCAATGTAAAATCTAATAAGGAGTTCAGAGGTGCAATCAAATTTAAGGCCAAGGTATATCCTAGCAGGCAGGTCTTAGGCTAGGAGAAAATGGCACAGATTTTAATAACTTGTTCACTGATTCCCAGTGTAATGAATTCAGGAAAAAATAGTGTATTCAAGTGATTGTGTCCACAGCTCAAGTAATTTTAGAAGCTAACTTTTCAGGCTCTTCAATGTTAGCATGGAGCAAGCTCTACCCCACTTGCAAAATATATCTAATATTAATGCAATGGGGTAAACAGGGTAGGCTTGAATGGAAAAAAAGAATGCACATTTCATACGGAAAGCATCTGCAGCTATATTATTATTAACCATGTTCATTATGGTAGGACCTGTCCAATGTGCTAGGCAGTGTATAAACAGAGTAACAAACAATCAATCCCTGCCTGCAGAGATTACAATCTAGACATGACAGATGGAGGGGCAGGGGAGAGGGATATAAACAGACTGAGCTCTGAAAACTACAAGGGCTCTTGGTCCTCATCTTTCAGGATAAAAGCATCACCAGTGTAAGGTCAGGAAGTAACTGCTCTATGGAGTGATGCTTCAACTACAGGAGTTTTATGCCTTCCTCTGAGGGGGCCAGCACTGGACACTGCCAGATTAGATTGATCAACAGTGTGTTCCAGCATGGCAGACCCTGTGCTCTAAGTGATACAATAAACTAACAGCTCTGAAAAGCCTTATCACCACTCAGAGTTAATATGCATGTGATGGGGTGGACTAGGCCCAAAGGCCCCAGCTGGAGGTCTCAGGTTCCTGCCACACCCATCCCTGGAAAGGAGCAGTGGGGAGGTTCTCCAAGCAGCCTAGAGTGGTTGCAAGGAAGCAACTAATCAGATGGGCTGCTGGAACAGCCAATCAGCGGCCAGGAGGACCATATAAAAAGGAGCTACAGAGACCAGAACCAAACACAGGGCCTCACTAGAGCTGGGAGAGCATGGATGATGTGGCTGGCTGAAGGAAGTGCAACATAACAGACAGCCCAGTGCTAGTAGGTAGAGAGGGAGCACGGGAGAGCTCTTGGCTGACTACTGGGCCTGAGCTTAAAAGAGCCCTGAGCTAAGGGTAAGACACTGGTGAAGGCCGGGGCCTGGAATAGTGGGAGGGCCCAGGTCCCCCTATAGGCCACTGGAGAAGGGCCTACCATTAGACAGCAGTAAACCCCCAGAAGGGGACTGAACTGTCAGGAGGCCCAGCTGAAGACTGGGGCCAAAACAGACTAAGAGGGCAAAACCATTGCCTGCAGCGAGGAAGCTCGGGGAGGGGTGGGGGACACAGCCTGAAGGCAAGGCTAGGACTGGTTTAAAGACCACAGACACATCCAACCAGCAGGGGGCGTTCACGGGGTGCAACCCCGTTACAATGCATTAGAGAAGTAAGTGGGTATTTAAATGACTGATCAGGGCAATTACAGGCCACTGGGGAAATTATCTATTTAGCCAAGCCTCAAGTGTGCCAAGAAAGGCCACTTAGTGGCAAATGTTTCTTCAGTAGTCATCTCTTGCACTTTCCACTTGTGTCGTTACTTGAGGACACCAATGCCACAAGTGGGAATTGCACATAGGCCCTGGAAGAATTGTTTTTAAAGAGACTATTCTTCTGGGTTTATGTTAATGTGATAAGTGTTGATCGAACACATTCACGCTGGCTGGCGCATCGAAACTGCAAGTTCAGGGGAGAACTATAGCCTCATGTCATTCTGCTCTGTCCAGAGCAGCTCACTCACTTCCACTACCACACCTTGAGCTGATGTGAAAGGCAGCCTGACCTTGGAATCACCTACAGTTTACTGCTAAGAGTCTCGGCCTCAATATTTAAAAGCATCTTGTTGACTCCCCCACTCAGTCGGAAGAACAATCAGACAGGGCATCTAGCTTAAAGAACTGCTAAGTAGGACAAGCTGTCACTAGCTCTTTGTGTTTCAGGAAAAGGTTTGGGTGTGAAAGGCAACAGGTCCAATCCAAGTGGTTACACAAAACAGCCAACTCACTGACAGTGCATATGCATCACCTCAAACTTCTTGCCTCCTGCAATCCCTGCCGAACAATCATGCACAGTTAGCTTGCATAAATTGCTCCTTATAGGAACAGGAAATGTGGACCAGAGATCTCTGCAGAGTCTGGTGAGACTGATTTCTCTAACACAGTGGCTGTCAACCTTTCCAGACTACTGTACCCCTTTCAGGAGTCTGATTTGTCTTGTCTAGTAGCCCAAGTTTCACCTCACTTAAAAACTACTTGCTTACAAAATCAGCCATAAAAAAACAAAAGTGTCACAGCAGGTGACTACTGAAAAATTTCTTCCTTTCTTATTTTTACTGTATGATTATAAAATAAATCAGCTGGAATATAAATATTATACTTACATTTCAGTGTACACTATACAGAGCAGTATAAGGAAGTCACCGTCTGTATGAAATTTTAGTTTGTACTGACTTTGGTAGTGCTTTCGGTGTAGCCGGTTGTAAAACGAGGCAAATATCTAGATGAGCTGATGCATTCCCTGGAAGACCTCTACATACCCCTGGGTGAGAACCACTGCTCTAACAGCTTTGCTGGGCCCTGATCACATCTCTCACAGCCCTGTTGGTTGGGGACCACTTCAACTCAGGGCTCAAGTAATTCCTTTACTCACCCATCTTTTTAGGGAGCAGGTACACGTCTTGCTTGTAACGTCCCTCGGGAGCGTTGTAGAGCTCAATCAGAGCTAGAGCCTGCAGAGATCAGAAAGGACAGGTCAGTCACCAGTACAGAGCTCACCAACAGCATGGAGCCAGAGAAGAGCTGACCAGAGGCCAGACCATGACACGTGTGCATGTTGTGATACTGACGACATGTAAGCACACAAGAATAGCCATATGCAATACAGGACAGTGAGGTCCAAGGTCTAGCTTTTGTAAAAACCCTTTACAATATTATCCCTGATAAGTGTTTCCCTTTGGAAGATAACCTCCCCTCCTTGCCGTGTGATTCAAATACTGCACGATCCCATCTCTGGTGCTGGAGAACCAGAGAGAAACTGACCAGCATGTTTTCAGTGCCGCCAACTGAATGCTAGGTAAAAATACAGCCCTCGGACATGGTGGAAAAGTAAATCAGTGATAAAAGTATCGTTTGTAAAAATGTAAGGCTGTCAGTAACAGGCAAGGAAATTCATTTGAAATGGACATTCATTTTACCCTGACAGTGTCCCTTCGAAAGAGAAATGACCAGCTCTGCAGCTGATATAAAGCTCCCTTGAAGTCATTAAAGCTCCACCAATTTACGGCAACTGGTCCAAAATGCTGGTGTTGTACGTGTTCCAACTGGCATGAAGTATCTCAGCATCAAGGAAAAGGCGTGCAGCTACTGTAACACCAAAACTCCCTTCTGTAATGCCCATGGGTAGAGTTTCGTTTAAAACAAGTTTAACCATCTGCCACTTCTGGATTTCCCAGCGTATTGCATTCCCTGCATTTCTCTTAGATAGGGGCATGGACTGCCTTGATTTTGTGTATGGCAAAGAGCCGAACTCATAGCTGTATGTGTTTATAAGCCTGTTCACAGAGGCAGCCATGTGCCAAGAAACGCAAGGGGGGGGTGGTGATGGTTGTTTGTTCGAGGTGATATTGCTACCAAGGATGATTTAAATCATTTTAACCTCAGAGCCACAAAAACACATTTGAGAATTTATTTGACCCAAAGAAAAGTTCAAAAAAATAAATGCTCTAACAGCTTAAAATGCAAACTCAAGTGGTTGAAATTTTGTATGTTACAGGAAGTGTCTCCTACTGCTCAGTGGTTATGTCGAACCCCAAGACCGCATGAGGCCCGGAAACACTAACGCCCACACCTCGAAAGACAGCATTGGGGAAGGCGGGCAGGTGTTGATGGTTCCAGTTACATACCTGAGTGGTGGCTGTGATAGACAGAACAAAGGTGGGAACTGTTGAACAGCTCAGATTGAGAAGACGACCCTAAAATGACAACAGGATGAAGACGCTGAGAACAATGAACTCATTACACTGGGACAGCTTAGAGTTATGAAAATGGGGGGAATTTTTTTTTACCTCCAATGCTTCAGATTCCCCCATTTAGTCGGGTTACTAGTTGAACAAGCCAAAAAGCCCAACCTTGTTACTGACCCCTCCCAAAGGTCCACACTCTTTATCTAGTCTCACTCCCTGAGGCAGGGGCAGGGGCAGGTCATGCTCTCAGCTCAGCTATTTGAGAAGGTGAAGTATCCTGCTACCCCAGAGGCCTTAACTTCCCACTCAAATGGGGGAGAGCAGTTCCTGTCCTTAGCTAAAGGTCAGAGAATCGGTGTGGTCCTGACAAAGGGAGAGACAGAGTCACACCAACTGTAAGGCCTGTGCTGTGACCAGCTGGAAAAGGAAGAGAAATGCAGTGTTTTGGAGCCATTGGGTCCTTCCCAAATCAAGACAGATATTGGGTCTGGCTTGCATGGATGGGCAAGAGCAAGCCAGCTAGTAACGGTGTTGCTGAGAGACAAGTATATATGATAGGTAACCTTGCACCCCTTAGAAAAAAATCAAACCAAGAAAGCTCTGTGACTGCAGTAGTCCATGGTTACAGGGTCCCCCCAGGCTCAAAGACCTTCCCAGCCACACAGATTGCTCTGTAGTTACTCTATAGTCTTTGTATTGAGCTACATCCCAATCTCAAACCAGTGCCCACAATGTTATCTCCTGGACTGCAGACACTCTACGAACAGACACAGGATCACCTACAATGTGATGCTTTAGCCCAGATGCTAGGCTGCAGCCTCTCTGGCCTGACTTCCAGGACATACCTCGGCCAGCAGGACCACCCGCTTGCCATCCGGCCAGATGACGTGGTCCACCTGTGAGCGGACGCGCTCCCAGGTCAGCTCTGGGGTACGGAGACTGGTCTATGAGGAGAGAAACAAGCAGGAGTCAATTACCTGTGATCCAAGGCAAGTGGGTCCCAGTGGGAAGAAGGTAACTCAGGAGCATGGAGGATAGGACTGTCAGGAGTAGGTTAGTAAGCAGCCTGGGGCTAGTCTGAGGTTAACAGTGAGCCAGGGGCTCACTGCTGGAAAGGGTGATGGGGCAGGTAAGTAGCAGAGACTCACCACATCAATTTCAGTGTTGGAATGGCCCATGTTACACACAATGCAGCTATTCTTCATTCGGTCCAAGTGTTCCCTGGTCACCACATTCTTATTTCCTATAGAGAAAGAGGGGGAAGCTAAGATGAGCCCAAACAGCTGTAACTTATGACTCCCGATACCTCTCTCTATGGCTGGTGCTGAAGATTTCTGCCCCAAAGCCAGGCGCGAGGTTCACAGGCTCTGCCACAACACAACTGGCTGGTGCACTGGGCCCATATGCACTAGGGCAAGGCTGGCTGGATGCTTGGCAGCAGAGAGGTTATGCTTTCTGTTGATCAGAGGGCCATGGGTGTGGTCTCTGCACATGAGCTGGCTGTGGTATTGGGGAGATCAGTTCCTAGTGCCTCTTCCCAGGGTGAGCTCAGGCACCCAGGCAGCAATGAGAACACAAAATGACAAGAAAAAAGTGCACCCCCTACACTACATTGTCACCCTTCCCAAGGTAAGGGGAGTCCTTTTGACTCACCTGGATGCACTGAGGACAGCAGGTGGAGCTTACATTTTGACACCAACACAGCAGTAGATTGGATTTTTCCCTCACCCTCCACTCCAGTTTTCTCCCTTGTATGCTCATGACTGCCCTAGCTACTTTAAGGGCCTGAGGAGACCTGCTCAGGCATGATCGGCTCCTTCCACAAGCTAAACTAGCAGAGGAGCTGCTCTAGCTCCCCACATAGAGGGCAGGGAGTTTTAGGAGCCCAAGGTCACAAGTTCTACCCCCCACGTTGCATGTGCAATATGTTGACTGAGGTGTCTAAGCACAGGAATCAGTACATCTTCCACACACAGTCACTGGAGCCCATCACCTACTTTCTGATGTACGTGGAGCAGGGAAGTCCTACAGAGATTCCTGTTCTGAGTACACAGGCCCAGGAACAGTTCCATGGAGCTTGATGCAAGCATCACCCTCCACCTTTCCCCCCAAATCTCCATACCTGTGCAGGTTATGACCACATCCACCTGGCGAATCACTTCATTGAGTTTCACCACCCGGAAGCCGTCCATGCTGGCGAAAGGAAAAGGGCAGAGTGAGAAGATGTCACCCCCGCCTGCCTGCACAGCACAGCCTGGAAAGGTGAAGCCAGGAGGGAATGCAATGGAGTAGCTAAAAATCAACCCTGATCAGGTAACATCAGAATAGCAGGCTTCCCACCCACACTCTGAGTGCAGTAAGTGCAAGATGGACAATGTGCAAAGGGGTGGTTGTGAATGCCATAGCTAGTGAGAGACCTGGGAGTGGGCACCCAACATGGCACAGAGCATTATGGAGTCCCATGCCATTCTTCTATCTTAGCTAATGTTAAGGCACCTAGGTCTCTAAGGCTAGTTGGATGTCCTGGGCCAAGGATACACACACACAAATGATGGAAGGTCTCCGAGAGACGTGTACTTTCTCATGAGACTAGCCCTGGGTTATGAGGTTCTGGGTGGAGGAAGAATTTTCCTGAGGAGCCTGACCTCAAGTCAGCCCTCCGATGAAGCTCAAAGACCAGACAGACAGTGAAAGGAACAGGTGCTCACTCAGCAGCATTTAACACTTCATCTCTTACCAGGCTTGGAGAGCACAGATGGGGTCAATCTCTGTGATGTTGACTATGGCTCCGAGGGCTTTTAGAGCAGCGCAACACCCCTTCCCAACCTGAAATGCAATGAAGAGTCTCCAGACACAGGACCCAGCAGGTCCCCATGGATGAGCTGCACCTGTTTATTCACACAGATAGCAGCGCTACGAGCAAGATGCTCATCGCAGACACCTGCCAAATGCCAAGGTTCAGTTCAAAGCCTGGCTCAGGAGCACAAATGTGCTGCATCAGCTTTACAGTATGCATGGCAATAGGCACTTGGCCCCTCACAGCCCAGTCTTCCCTTCCCAGAAGTGTCATTCCAAGATCACTTGCTTGGCATTCATGGCCTGGGCATAACATCCAGCAGGTACAAGGGTTCAGAGAGGAGAGATTACAGCTAACTTTTCTTTTTAAAATAAATAAATGCAGACCTGGGCCAGGATTAACCTCCAACTGCACTTTTTTAAAAAGGAGAACATGGGTACGTTTGTAGCTTTGTAACAGACTCCCCATTGTATTTAGCATGTATGGGGTAGTCAGTAGGGCCCTATAGTTCAGTTTCTGGCATCTCATATTTAAACATGGCAAAGCCACCCTGAGGGACTACAGCCCCCAGCATGCAATGCTGCAGCTCGCTCTGAGCAGACAGACAAATTACATGCAACCCTCAGTCCCTGGCAGATTGCCAACACAGCCTTTTGGTTGGGCAAAGTTTGGGCTCCTTTGGTGTATAAACAAATTAGTACGCATATTCCTGGGGAGAAGAGCATTTACTGCTACTGCCAGGGCCTCCACTGCAGTGGACACAGCTTGTAAGGTAAACACACATACACACAGCATGTGAACGGGGCAAGGTGTCAGATCCCTGCTTTGTGCCGGCTCTTCCAGAAGGATTTACAAGCAAGATGCACGACCCCCCCCCCCACCCCATAAACGTACATCCAGGAATTCTGTAGATATCAGAGAGTTTCAAACCACTCAACAAGAGAATCATTTCATTATAACAGGCCAGCTTTATAAAGCTAAGATACAGCAGTGTGGGGTGCAGACAGTCCAGAGCTCCATTCCACACCAATCCAATCACCATTACCCTTATGGCTCTGACACTGGCATGCAAGAGCATTACAAGCAATGATTGTGCTGAAATAGCAATTCAGACAAATCTCCAAGCAAGCTGGGAAACAGAGAGACTTTGTATATAATGTCTCAGCAGCTTCTAGCAAGGCTTTCCTGCACAAGCATGACAGAGTGGGCATCCATCTTCTCATGATTTGAAAACAATTCCCTCCAGGATCAGCAGTTAGCCATGCACTGACATAGGGAAAACTGTCTAGAGAGACACTATTTCCTTCTATTATGTATGAACTCTTCCTAATGCTCCTACTCTTAGGAAGGGTAAGAGGTCATTGCTAGTCAAAGACAGATAATGAACACTGGGGAAAGGATGGGTCTTGACTATGCATCAGGGAAAGATGCTGCTTCATGTTCATGCATGAAACTCACCTCACCGTAGCCACACACCACCACTTGCTTCCCTCCGAACATCACATCTGTGGTCCTCTTTAGGCTATGAGACAGAAACAGATCTGTGTTGGGATTAGTCAGTCTCCGAGTGTTCCAGACAGAGCAGTCTGCATAGAGTGATACTCCAAAGCGACAGTCCACCATGTGATCAGACACTGCAACACTCAACTAGGACACGAGAGAGCCTGATTTAAACGCCACAGAAGCCAGAGAAAGATCAATCTATCGGCACGAGTTAAAGGACGGGAATGGCTGTATATCCTGAAGGATCAGACTCACCCGTCCAAGATGGACTCTCTGCAACAGTACAGGTTATCGAATTTCTGTTTGGTGACAGAGTCGTTGACATTCATGGCTGGGACACACAGTTTCCCAGCCTTGGACAGCTGGTACAGCCTACAGGGAGAAAGGACACCTCAGAAACCATTCCATTAGACAAACTATAGATCTGCACACAGCAAAGCAAGCGGGATCCAAATTAACACCATGCCCCCGAGAAAGATGGGACCACTGTAACCTTCTAGCCTAGCACTAGTGATGGGGAGCTGGAAACCCGGGATGCAAACTGCCACAGAACACACAGCTCCACAGTTGCCCAGGACCTCAGGACAGATGCAATCCAAGGCCAAACAGGTACAGCAGAGGAAGTGACTGCCGAGCTAAAGCATGCACCTTGACATCAGAGCCTAAAGTCCTTTATGATTTTCTGACATTTCCTGGAGGCAATCATAGTGCATGTGTGAACACTAAAGGTCAGGGAAACCTGAAGGCCTTACCTCACATAACCAGAAAAATTACATTGACTGCTAGTCTCTTCTAGCTACCATGCAAGAGCAGGTACCATGGAGAATAAAAACAGCAGCAGCTGCCTGCCATGAGCAAGAGAGCGGTAAAAGGACTAGATTCTGGCTGCCCCGGGTCCATTACCTGTGCACACCAGTCACGCTCTCCTCTACAATGCCACGGATCTTCTTAAAAACATTGGGATATTTCTTATAAACCCAGTGGGTCAGATCTCCACCATCATCCAGGATCTAGGGAACAAGCAGAGAAAAGCAAAGAACAGTCAGTCCTTCCACTGCCAGCAAGCCAGGTCACTGTCAGCTACAGAAAAGCCCCATTAAAATAAGATTTCTGCTCCTGGATTCTATTCCCAAGTGTGAGACTTCTTGTGTGGTTCTGGGCATGTAACTTGACTCAGTTTCCCCTCTGTAAAATAGGATAACTACTGACTCATAGGGGGACTGGAAGGGTTGCTTGTATACCACTTCCAATCTTTGGCCTGAGAGGCATTAATAGAATCTAAACATTGATTGCACATGCTCAGACAGGAGCCGAGAAGTCTATGCCCAACTCAAAAGGTAACCATCCCAGGGGAAAGGCTTAGACATAGCTTTGCTAACTGGTTTGTTTCCTAGGTGAGGGAGGAAGACAGATCCCAGTCAAGGAGCAGTCCCAAGAAACTGGACTTGAGGGGACAGACCACCCCTATGAACTCCATGAAAGTTTTACAGGACCCCAAGCATGACTCTGCCAGGATGTACTGTGGAGCTGCGGACCACAGGGACTGGTTTGTACTCCAGTCACTGAGTTAAATCAGACTAGTTGGGGCATGGCTTAGGCCCCAATACATATAATATGTATAGGCCTCTTGAGACTTCTGCCTAGTCATACACCCTGCAAGTCTCCTCTCCTCCCCACAGCCAGTTCACCTCGGCGATCTAGCCACAGGCTCTAAAACACAGCATGAGAAGCACACAATCTCTGGGAACTCCCCCTCCTGACCAGCATTCAGCCCTGTTCAATGCAGAGGCAGAAAAACGCTCCACTGATACACCCAGGAACTGGTCATACAAGAGGACGACTGGCCAGTGAAAACCACAAGGTAATCTAATATATTTTCCATTAACAGCAGCTCTTGGAAACCAAAGTAGTGCTCTGGGGGAGGAAGCCAGGCAGTGTAATACTGTGTGTGGGAGGAGCAGAGGAAAGGCTGGGAAATCCTCCCATTACCATGTTGGCCTGCCAACCATCCATGTTAACACAACGGTCAATACACCACCAGAAATCATCCTCCGACTCCCCCTTCCAGGCAAACACAGCAACACCTAGGGAGGAGACAAATAAAGACATTTGCTGCTGCTCCGTTTGGGAGGGAGCTGAACGAGGCCGGCAGACACCGCGGCCCGGCCCTAACACATGCAAGATGGTTGCTGTGCTGCTGAACTCCGCCGGCTCCCTAAGTCTACACTAACATTGCTGAGAAAGGTACAGCTGAACAGAGGTGAACAGCAAGCTTAGTCAAGGGTAAGCCAGTGGTATAAACTTGCTCTGAGCTCTTGGGCCACGTTCCAGTGCACTGCTGAATAACCATTGTCTCCCACTCCAGAAATGACTGCACTGACATGGTGGATGAAGCATGAGTCCTACATTCAGACTGTAAAGTGGTTTGGGATTCCTTGAAAGGCACCAGAGAAATGTATGATGATGAAGTAAAAGCAACCACCTCTGGCTTGCCAACCAATTTGGAACAGGCAGGAGCAGAGATGGCGCTGCTAAGCTGTCCAGAGTATCCAAACTTGCCCTTTGTTTAGGGGTAATCTAGTCACGCCTAAGTAGTCCTGGAGCTCTGTGGACTCCCTGGAATGTTTCTCCAGACGGGGCTGTCAAGTGGCAGTGAGGAGTCTGGGTAAGCATGGTATTTACAAAAACACTGGCAGCGCAATGCAAAACTGGCGTAAGTTGCATTTATATCTCTCCCCTCCTGCTGCTCTCACAGTACTCACCAGCCTCAGCTAAGGCAGCAGCCACCTCGTTCTGAGTGGAATAGATGTTGCAAGCAGACCAGCGGCACTGAGCCCCCAGCGCACACAGTGTCTCAATTAACACCTGGAGACAGAAGCAAACCGACAGTGAGCCCAAGAGGAAGCTGTAACGGCAGTCTGGATTTAGTGAACTCCAGCACAGAGCAGGAAGGGGACAGCATTACTCAATCATAGACCATTTGCACTGAAGAGTGGAAACATCTGCTGATTGGGATCCTGGAGCAGCCATATTGGAAAATGCAGCTGCAGAGCAGTTACACACACCCACACACACACCCCTTCAGGAAGTGTGAAAATGGGGACAACTTTCTCGTGTGTGTTTATGCAATATTGAAACACTTCTTCGTATTCCCCCAGGGCTGAGAAAGTTCCCAAGATTATCCGCACATATAACAGAGAACAGGAAAAGCTAGTCTCTGCTCTTCCTCCTCCCTCCACCCATGAAGCCCTGAGCCCAAGGAGTACTCACCGCAGTCTGTGCTGTAATGTGTGTACAGCCCACTATTTTAGCTCCAGCCAAAGGTTTCTCTCCCTGGGCCCGTTTCCTGAGTGAAATCAGAGCAGACATGTCTGTGAAAGGAACAGAGGGTTTTTAACGAGGTCTCTGTCCACCAGTGGTTATTCCTCACACAGGCCTCTTTGCCAGGACACCAGGCCAGCTCCTGCCCCGCTACCTGTCCATCTAGTCAGACTGGTACACACCTAGGAACAGAGTGGGGCATTTTTAAAACAAGTATTTAAGGTAAGAGCATATTATAATGTAGTCCTTCCTTCCAAGACTGTCACCCTGCACGTACCTTTACAATGGGAATTTTTCCACTTTCTGTGGCTTGGACAATGGGTGGGTGGGTAGAGTTTGAAGGCACATCCTTCATCACTCCCTGAACCAGCTAAGCGCCATCAAATCCCACTTTAAAATACAAGTCACCACTTTTCATGGGATCTAAAGAAATGGGACTGCTGGTGCCATCAGTTTTTCTTTCTGGAAAGTGCTTTGAGAGCTTCACATGTCGAACTTCCCCATCAAAATCCATCTGAACATTCCTGCTGCTCACAAGACTGGGTATTTAAAACCCTGCCTGGCTTGTCACTAACACACCACCTGTCAGAGGAGTTCAGTTCTTTCCTACATGGCTTGCTGATGCCTCAGGGAGAACATCAAGATATTTCTGACTGTAACTGGAGGTTTCCGGATATACCCTGGTTTGGTTTATGGTATCAAGCAGGAATACAGCCCCGTTGGCTCGGAAGACATCCTGTTACCTTGTTCAGCTATCTCAATCTCCCGGCGCCCAAACTCGGCCTGCTTGATGTTCTTCACACAGAAGTTGCTGCTGCCCTTGGAGTTGGTTTGCTGTTTCTCACGTGGGGAGACCTCATCATCAGAACTGTCTGTGTAGGATGCAGCTAAACCAGGAAAGAAACACAACATGAGAATCTCAGAGGCTCAACAGGCCAATTACCTTCTACCAGCTGCATTTTTAGTCAGTTTCACTTCCTGTCTGTCATGAGCTAGCACAAGGCTGCAATGTCTATGTTGCCAACACTGTAAGGGAAAACAAACGTCTAACAAGAACTTTGCATTTAAATTCTCTAATTTCTTAAAGGTAGCTCTGTTAACAAGTTAATCATTCATGAGTGTAAATGCCAACATGGACAAGGTGGTTTTACGGTTTAGCAGAAAATGAAACGTTCTATAAGTGGAGTTGCTTTGATAAGATTTTCAGAACGCCTTGAAAATGGTCAAAACAATGTTAAAGGGGTTGTTTTGAGTTGTGACAAGAAGGAAGCCCATAAAGTCTCTAACTCAGCAATAGATTAGCTTTAATTGCATGTTAGACAAGAGAAATGTTCTTGTTTTCAGGATGTCTGGTTTCATTGCAAAGCCCACTCCAACAGCAAAGGTAAGGGCCACTCAAAGCATTCAGGATGTAACAGAATGCGGACAGACCTGTCAGTTTCAGGTGTTCGAATGGGCTTTTGAGTCAGCACCTGGGGAAGAGGAGCCTTGGCAAGACAAAAGCCTCTTGGGTTTAGTGAAGAAATGTGACCAGTATCCAAGCTGGAGGCAATCCCCAAAATTATTTGCATACTGCACCCCACCCCCAGCCCCGCTGAGTACTTCCAATCCCAGATGGGAGGGACTGTAGCAGGGAAACCAGAGCGGGGCTAGGCCCACACTTACCAGAGCTGTAGCTGTCGGTGGAAGATTGCGAGATGGAGCGAGACAAGGACCTGCGGCCAGTCTTGGTTGGGAACTTGCTGAACTCCTGCATATCATCCGCAAACTGGATTTGCTGAGAAGTGCAAAGGAGTAAGAGCTAACAGCAGAAATTCGCAGGAAATGCTTTAGTGACTCATTCTGCTCTGCCCATGGGCTCCTTTCTCTGTCCCCACTGCTGCAGTAACAAAGGAGCATTACACAATGTTCCATTCCCTTCCCTAACAGCTCTGCCTTCGAAGGAACCAAAGTCACACTTTGCCCAATAATGGCTATTCTCTCTTCAGTCATCTCTGGCAGCAGCAGATTAATGCAGCTTAGTCACCCGACACCCCAGGTTAAGCAAGTATCCAGCATACTTCCCTGCAAACTTTGAAATCTCTTTGAACCCTTCCCAGGCTCCCTGAGACCCAAGCCGAGAATGGCTAGAGTAATCCTTCAAACATAGAATACAGGGTGATCATCCCTTATAGGCAAACCTGCTGGTGACAAAAGCACAGGTGTCACTCGTACAGCAGATTACGCATTGAAACTAAAGCTTCACACTGTGCACTGATTTGGTTAGACTGGGTAGCAAGTGAAGATGCAATGGCAAGAATCAGGGTAGAAGGGAGATACTAGCTGGAGCAGTGTGAACAGGGCCTCAAAAGACATTTACCCCAGGAGGGAAGAAGCATCCCGTGGACTAAAAACACCGCAATCCCAAAAATTACATTAAAGGAGGACCTGGCACACTAGAGTAAAAGCTGAAAAGTAAGAACATTTCAACAAAAAGCAGTTGACGTATTAGTCTTCAGTTTCCTCTGCTATTATTACAGATGTTTCAATGGTAATCAGAGCTCTTAGCTGGCCTCTCCTTCCACTTCATCCAGCAGCGAGACTCAGTTCAGGACTCTATTGCCCGCTATCTCATAAAATCCTAGTATGAGAGGAGAATGAAAGTGCCAGGGTTAGTCCCAAACTGCTCCAGAATTCAGCTTTTGGAACATACTGTATGATCAGAGTGAGAACATTCTTGCTCTGTACCTTGAGGTGATAAGGAAGATGTGAAAGGGAAATAAGTGTAAGTTTTGGGCACAGTATTTGAAAATCTCTTACCCAGTCCTCTTTAAATGGGAAATAAAACTGGCTTTGAAAAGCCAGTAAATACTGGTTTGCTTTTGCAACCTATAGAAATGGAGAATAGAGTCCCATATATGATGATAAACCCCACAAAGCGTTCCCTGGCCCTGTTTAACCCCTACACTGATTGTGAGGCACATGATTTAACTGTACCTTTTAGCAGGGATGAAATATCATCCTGAGTGTAGATTAACAAAGCCCCTCACTGAGCCAGGGCGCAGCACAGTTAGAAGAGAGTCCTGAAGAGAATATTAAAAAGTTGAGACAGGTGATATTAGGGAGGTTCTACACAGCAAACTAGACCTGCAAAACCCTTAAAACCAAAAGCTTCCTTGGATGCTTTCAGAAGCGGGGAGATACAAACTGAGACGGACCTCAGGCATGGGGAGGAACAAATGTTTAATCCAAGGTGACCCACCCCAAGGAGAGTCCACCCACTGAGCCCAAATACACAATGGGAGTAACACTATCACAGCCCTTCAGGCCAGTGAGCAGCTGTGCTGCTCTAATCAGAGAAATCCTGCAGGAAGCACTGCTAAAAACCAAGTGTACAACAATCTTGGTCTGTTCACAGCCAGATTCTAAGGGGACATGCCTCTTATGTGCTCAGATACCATGGGGATGGGCATGGTATAAGAATATGAACAGAACAGAAATAGCGAAGATAAACAGTAGCAAGGGTACATGTTGTTGTTGCAGGTTGCATGGATAAGAGTTGCAGCTGAAGTGTTCGTACCAGGGCCAACATGAAGGGACCTTCCCTGGGGATGCCCTGGTTGAAAACGGTTTTAATCTGACTCAATATATCTGAACATCCCACTCTCAGTAAGTGGGAATACAGGAAGAGCATAACAAGGACAAACACCTTCAAGGCTTGTTTTCCCGGCTTAAGAGATGTGATCAAAATGATCAAATGACCTTATAGATCCTTTGTAACTAACACTGTCTCAATCCCCTAATAGCAGCTAGAACGAAGACTGAAACCCATCAGCCAAGAGAGGGAGGATGGTCCAGTGGGAAAGATCCTACCCTGGAACTTGGGAGATGTGGGTTCAATTCCCTGCTCTGCCACATATGTCCTGGGTGCGCTTGGGCAAGTCACTCAGTCTCCATCTGCCTCAGATCCCCCATCTGCACAAAATGGGATAACCGCACGGCCATACCTCAGAGGGAGTTGTAAGGATAAATATCTAATATGTACTTATCTGCCCCCATCACAGTAGTACCTAATATCAGAGGGGCAGCCATGTTAGTCTGGATCTGTAAAAGCAGCAAAGAGTCCTGTGGCACCTTAGAGACTAACAGATGTTTTGGAGCATGAGCTTTCATGGGTGAATACCCACTTCGTCGGATGCATGTACCTAAATGCCTCTCAATCATTAACGTATTTACCCTCACAACCCTCTGTGCAGCAGGGCACTGCTACTATCCCTACTTTACAGATAGGGAACTGAGGCAGAGAGGTTAAGTGATATGAAAGAAATAAAATATTGTGATGCGCTACAGTAATGGGGGACAGATTGATCAGTGTGCACTGTCACTGTCATACAGGAGACACTTGAGCAATTTATTTGCCACCATTACTCAACTGCCAGGCTTATTGCTCTGTCCAGGACTATAACTTACAATGAATAGGATTTGAAGCAGTGAGAGAACCTTGTGATAAGATTCCTGAAACTGAAATCGACCCTTGAGTAAGTACAGTTACTTTAGGACGCCTTTTTGGGAACAAGTTTGGGGTTGGGAAGGAATTTTTCCTCCAGGGAAGATTGGCAGAGGCCCTGGAGGTTTTTTGCCTTCCTCTGCAGCATGGGTCACTTGCTGGAGGATTCTCTGCAGCTTGAGGTCTTCAAACCACAATTTGAGGACTTCAATAACTCAGACATAGGTTAGGGGTTTGTTATAGAAGTGGTTGGGTGAGATTGTGTAGCCTGCATTGTGCAGGAGGTCAGACTAGATGATCATAATGGTCCCTTCTGACCTTAAAGTCTAAGTTCTAAATGACTGCACAAGAACAGTAATGGTTAAACATGGTTGTGGCTAAACCATGTCATACCAGTTTATTCTTGTCAGTATGGACAGACATCATGATCAAATTTAAGGCTAAAACTTAGTTCCTTCTAAGAGGATGCAGATTCTTGTGAGGTGACTGGAGGAAGGTCATTGAATCGGGGGGGAATGGCTCAGTGGTTTGAGCATTGGCCTGCTAAGCCCAAGTTGTGAGTTCAGTCCTTGAGGGGGCCATTTAGGGAACTGGGGTAAAAAACTGTCTGGGGATTGGTCCTGTTTTGAGCAGGGGGTCGGACTAGATGACCTCCTGAGGTCCCTTCCAATCCTAATATTCTATGAATTAGGCCCTATAGTGTGTTTACATTAGGGATTTTCACCAATAGTTTTCTGTCCCTACCACTGTGGACTGTATTGTGGTAGCAAGAGCAGGAGCATTCGTGAAGAGAGGGCTCCTTTGGCCACTGAAGCTTTAATCACCACACTGTCCAGAGCCACTCAGCCCAACATCTAAGTGACTATTTGAAATGTTAGTGGACACCAGCATGTCATCTACAGTCTGGCTCCCACTGCTACTATCTGAGTAGAGTTGAACCTGTGCTAGCAATGGTGAGAATTGGACAACAAAAGCTCACTCCTTGCCAGGGTTGACCCATGGCGGTTTTCTCCACACAAGCAGGGAAAACAATTTGGCCACCATTAAGTTATACGAACATATTCGGCATGGTGGTTTTTAACAGCCAGGGCTTTCAGGCTAGTAGACAGGGCTTACACTTACCACATGAAGTGCGTGCCACCTCTGTTTGTCCATAACAGACAAGGGCCCAAGGCAAAGTAATAGATAGAGCCCTGCAAATCCGTGGACCATTTTTGCAGATCGCAGATGGATGAGGAACTAAATTTTATATCTAAAGCCCTGCAAACCTGCGGATGCTGACATCTGTGGATGGGACACAAACAAATTTGGTATCCGCACAGGGCTCCAGTAATAGCCATTTCCAACTTCTGTGCTATGTTCTTGTAAGTTATCTTGACAGTGCTCTTAATAATGAGTGCTAACTTTTAAGAAGGAACCATCAGGCTAGTGAAACAGTAGTACTGGCATCCAGAAACCAGAACACAACCCACTTGCACTAGAAGCAGATTAAGACAATCTTAGACCCAACCAAAGCGGCTGTATGTTTTAAAGCTGTGATTGCAGAAAGTAACTTTTTTCAGCTTGCTCTTCCTTATCAGGATTGTTGCAGTTTGGTATGTCCTCGAGTCTGGATTTACCAGCAGACATCATGTGACGTGCGTGCAGTAGGATGAATTTGGTTTACTGGAGTAGTTAAATATAGCTTACACAGTTTGCTTTTGCAGTTATTTTACACTGATTTATTTTAGGTGGAAAATAATAAAGAGGCCATCACAACAGCAATGTCCTTGAATATTTGGTTACTGACAGATAAAGAACAAACAGGTAGAATTAGTATACTCTCTGCACAGATCAGGAGCTGGCAGGCTGACAATCAGATGTTAAAGAATGCACTAAATTTTCAATCCAGGAACAGTTTGTTGGACTCTGTTCATGGCCTGTTGCCTGCAACAATCTTCCTCAAAGAAGGTGTGGGGTTTTTCCAAGCTGATTGGAGGGGGAACTTATACACAACATTACTGACATATCTTTAGGGAGAAAGATTAGCAGCTTTAAAAATGCAAGCTCCCACTTCCTACAAGAATTTAAAACCAAGATGGGAGGGGAGTGCCCCCCAAAGCAGCTGCAGACATTAAAAAAGCTTAAAATGTTAGTTTGAGAATTTTCTTAGACTGAGTTAAAGGCAGGAGAGGTTTTCAGGGCTGGGGAAAAGCATATATATGTACTTTGTGAAAAGAGCAGGTAACTGCTTCATTTTGTCAGTCAGTGCCTGGCATATGCTATGCTTGAACCATTGCTTCTGAAGCTCACATCCCCCAAATCATCCAAGTTCACTGTAACTATGGCATGGTCATCAATAGAGTCATGGGGAAAGCCTCTTTCTAGTCCAAAAGTGATTTCAAACTCAACCCTCCTCTGCATGAATATTCTCTTCAGCTTGTTCAGGATTTGACCAGAAGCAGGAGAGGTTACATGATGGTCTATCACTAACCCACACAGCCCCTTTGCAGTCAACAATGCTGCATGGCTAATCCCCATCAGTGCACCCAACCCCTTTTTCCCATTCCTAATGCTGCCCCCACTGGCAGTGCCTTTGCATCGTGTTGTAGGCAAATGCCATCTTCATTCGCAAAAGAGTTCCTATCTTGGCATTTGCACCAAGATTTTTCAGTTCTAAAAAGGTGAGTTTGGATCCAGGGAAACTGGTTGCTAAAGAAACCAAGAGCTGAATTAACCACAGTAATCCCTGGGCCAGCTTTAACGGAGCTCATCTGAACTCTGCAGCTTAGCAAAATCTGTCCCGTCTAAAAATATTATCAAACATTGCAAGCAGCTTACTAATCAAATGAATTATTCCAGCATTAAACCCTCTTCAAACCCTATCTGCAACAAACTAACAGGGTGTTTCCTGACTGGCTGAGAAGGGGGCTGGGGAGGCGAGTTTACCCAAGCAAGGGTAAGAGCCAGGTCTGACTGCACACTCAGTGATGTCCTCCAGTTAATTCCAGCCATCTTACTTGTTCAGGTGCCGGGCTCTCTAGCTGGCATTAAGGGGAAAATCCTCTTCATAATCTCTCAAACTCCAATTACATACTGACTTTGCAGAGTCTCTCCTGCACCGCACTGCACTGCTGTGGAATGCAGCCACCCAGGCCATCTCCTTTGGATGGGCTAGGTTTGCTTGCAAGGCTCACAAGCCAGCTAGTCTAGTTCTTCCCAGAGAGGGCTGGAAAGCACGGCTATCCACCTTTTCATTGTGGATACAGGCAGCTTCGAGCTTCCAAGGCCAAAAGCAATCTTTAAAATGTCTTTTACTGGAACCCAAACTTCTCACTCTGCTGGAAGTGGCTTTTCCGACTGGGTGGAGCACAGCATTTAATAGCAAGGAAAATATTTTTAATCCCAGCACGTCAGTGCTAAAGGCAGAACAACGCAATACTTAGCTCTTACACAGAGCTTTCTATGAATATAGCTCAAAGCACTTTACAGAGGAAGATCAGCATGGACTTCTTTTTACAAATGGAGAAACTGAGGCACAGAGAGGGGAAGCAACTTGCCCAAGGCCACCCAGAAAGACAGTGGCAGAGTTAGGATCAGAACCCAGGTCCAGTCCAGTGATCGATCCACTGGACCACACCAAGCTCTGTTCTTTTGGGGGAGGGGGGCAGGGTTGTTCTGCTAAAAAGAAAGATTCTCATCTGTCAATGTCTAAATCTGCCACAGTATATTTAGAAGTCTAGTATGAAGCATTGAGCAATGTTTATAGGTCCCGACGAGCATAGGCACAGTTCAAGTGCAACACTGGGGCCTGAGTTTTAATTACACGTGTCAATAACTGAAAGGTACAATTCCTTGCAATTAATGAGACGTAGTGCAGTTCCACTGTATTTCAAGCAGTTCCAATGCTTTCCAGGTATTTCTAAGTGCAACAATGCAAACGGTATTTAATTTTGCTCTGTCTATGGCAGAAGGAGAGAAGACAAAGACATTCTGACCTCTCCAGTTATAGTGCTGTGTCTTAAGACTGAAAGGTCAAAATGACCCCCGTTCTCCCCTAGCCATTTGAAACTAATGCTGGAAACACAGGCCAGCTATGCTATTAGATACTTTCATTCTTGGTCATTGTGCAGCTGTGTTACTGACCAATCTCAATGGCACACTACAGTCTTACTACAATGTTAACTGCTTCTGCACTGATGAATAGCCCGCAGCCTTCATGGGTAGGCCACAGCCTAATCCAGTGCTGTAGTCATTCATGGCAAATCTTGAACAGACAGATGAGTAAAATGTCCTTAGTTTTTCATGAGCATGGCAAAAGGCAAGCAAGTAGGTTCTGTACCTGGGCTGGGAAGTTTCTTTGGCAGTTTTACCTAGCTGCTCAAATCAACCAGCAACTCATCAGACTGACACTCTCAATTCTTCCAGCAACCTAGTCACCCTTCATGGGATTAAAAGCCATCTGGATTTTGCCCCTGATACATACTAGGGGTCCTACAATGTGCAGATCTAATTTTATACACATGGTTCTTATAAATGCACCCAGAAACCAGCCCCAGTGCCCGTTCTCCCAGAATAAACTGGAGTTTAAGGGAAAATACAAACCGATCCCAAACCACCAGTTGCAAAGGGGGGGGGGGGGCATTACTCTCAATTACTAGTATCTAGCAAGTCTGAGTCAGTTCCATACTGCAGAAAAAGTGTGTCTACAGCAATTTCAATGACTGGAATGGGGGAAAATATCCGGCAAGTGTTCAATGACAATTTAGAAAGAGGGGAATTCAGTGTTTGGACAAGGGTTTTTAGTTTTCACATCTGTTGGCTGGCTGAGGTAAACTCTACAGATGCCCCAGGGCAAACCTCAACCTGCTAACGCAGGAAAACTAAATACTGCTTTGGCTATATTAGGATGCTACCATGTGATAAAAAGCATATTTTCCTGGTAAAGCCAACACCTACGGGATAAATTTGGCTGTCAATAGGTTTATTACTGATGATAACATGCTAACCAGAAAGAACCCTGCTAGTCTGTCATATCCCAGGCTGCTTTAGTGTGGCTGGGAGACAAAAAAAAAAGGTGTTTTTTAATATTCATCAGCTGAGAAAATGCCATCAAGACACGAACGTGAAATCTCAAAAACTTCCTCTATAATCGCTTGTCAGGTTAATCACACCAAGAGTACACACAAAGACTCACAACATACAGCACCAGATTGACATCGCCACCCAGGAGAAAATGGGTCTGCATGTCCTTCCAGGATTCTGGCATTGTCAGTGGATTAGGCACTTTCTCCACTTGCTTGAGAGAACAATGCAACTGCTGCCTCAAGATCAGAGATCCTGGGACCTTTTCTCTGGAGGCTGCATGAACCCAGCAACAGAGAGATCAGGACACAATTGTGAGCATTGTGTTCCTTGACTTAATCTGCTGGCCCTAACAATAGCTCGGTGGATCTGGAGACTGTTGGCTACACATTTTGCTCTGGAGGTCACATCCATGATGCCTGGAGACTACCTGTTCTTTTACGTGTTATTTTTTCATTCCAAAACTAGGATTGTAAGCTTTATAAGAATAAAAAGTTCAGTATCAACCTACATCCATCCTCTTTATGACACAAAGCCCAGCAGCAAGCTTAGAAAACTGCAGATTTGATTCTGTAATTCGTATTTACAGTTACTGATTTTAACAGGCCTGGAAAACTGTCTTGAAATGCTACTGCTCCCGTCGGTGATTAATTATTCTACAGAAAGATTATTTCCATGGCATGATTTCCTCCTGGGAGGTTGGAATTGTTTTCTCGTAAGCAGCAGGCTCTCGCTGTGCTTGTGAGTTCAGAAGCTTTTAAATGGTGATGGTTTGAATTCATGTATTTTTGGAAGAAAATCATCATGTTTATTAACTCTAGCCACAAGGAGGAAGGGAAGGAGGAACATTACTATGCATTTCAGGCATACAAGTGCCTGGTGAATCCTCAGACAGGCAGAAATTTGGCTGCTATGCAACTTCTTTTTCTAGGTCAAGAACAGGAGCAGACTAGCAGGTTAATTTGTGGCCATCTCCCATCCTCCAACGACACCGTTACGCATACTAGAGTAACCAATTCCCAGGATGTAGATCTGAGATCATCCTAACTCCACTTCGAATGAGAGTCCAGTTAAAACACTCTGTGTCAGGCACCCTGTGCATAGTCACCTACTGTACTTTTCTACTGATATAATGTTCACGACCCACACCTACCACTGATCCATCTTGCCCAGGTGAGTCTAGTCCTCCAGGTAATTCCTGCCCATGGCATGTCCCAATACCACTTACATGCCCTAACAGGGACTGTCTCTCTCTCCAGAAAGCAGTTCATTAGATACTATCCAAGTAGGGTCAGACGTGAAGTATCTATTGCTAGGTTAAACCAATAAAAATTTATCAGCTGCTTTCTTCCCCAGTCCTGAAAACAGGGAACTATAACTTGTCAGAGTCCTCAGAGTTGCTGTTCTCTGAATGGAGGGGGCTGGTAGCTTCACGCGGACAGAGCACGCTGAAAAGCCTCAATAGCAACCCGTTATGACACAGATCTTTAGTAAGTTTCCTACTCCAGACTCTTCCAGGCTAACTGCTGGCACTGGGAACAAGAACTGCAGTTGACCCTCCTTTGTCAGGGTCAGTAGGAGCCCTGAATGGATGACACTTCCATCCAACTACCACAAAGCTGGTTTAGTTAAGGGACAAGTACATGAAATATTGCTTGTGCTGTGCCAGGGCAGCATTCCTGACCATTAGCACATAGCCATACCTGCTCTCCCCTGGAAAAGACTGAGCTGCTCGCCAGTGTCCTTAGGCCCACTCTGCCCTAATTGTGGAGCCGAGGTTACCCAAATCTGTTTTCCCACAACCTCCTGAAGGAATCCTCTGGATAGTTCTTACAAGTATCTGAGAATGCCCTGCTCAGACAAGTCACAGCCAAAGCTAGGATGACTGCCTAGCAGTTTTGCAATCTGGGGCCTTCTACTGCTCCACTCCTAATAGTGCTAATTCTAAGGGCTTGTCTACATCACAAAGTTGCAGCGCTGGTGAGGGGGTTACAGCGCTGCAACTTAGGAGGTGTACACATCTGCAGGGCATCACCAGCGCTGCAACTCCCTGTTTGCAGCACTGGCCGTACTCCCGTTTTGTCTCGGGTGTAGAGGATCCAGCGCTGGTGATCCAGCGCTGGTAATCAAGTGTAGACACTTACCAGCGCTTTTCTTGACCTCCGTGGAATAAGCAGGTATCCCAGCATACCCGAGGAAGCCTCTGGTAATCAAGCAGGTCTCCTTCCCCGGTTTGCTCTCGCGTTCCCCGAACCCCGAGCAAGCAGGTCTCCTTCCCTGCGGTTTGCAGGGTGGTTCGGGGAACGAGAGAGCAAACCGCGGCGAAGCTGGTCTCCTTCCCCGGTTTGCTATCGCGTTCCCCGAACCCCCGAGCAAGCAGGTCTTCCCTGCGGTTTACAGGGGGGTTCAGGGAAAGCGAGAGCAAACCGCGGCGAAGCTGGTCTCCTTCCCCGGTTTGCTCTCGCGTTCCCCGAACCCCCGTGCAAGCAGGTCTCCTTCCCTGCGGTTTGCAGGGGGGTTCGGGGAACGTGAGAGCAAACCGCGGTGAAGCTGGTCTCCTTCCCCGGTTTGCTCTCGCGTTCCCCGAACCCCCCTTGAAGCCGCCCAACAGCGCTGCAGTGTGGTCACATCTAACACCACTTGCAGCGCTGGTTGCTGTAAGTGTGGCCACTCTGCAGCGCTGGCCCTATACAGCTGTACTAATACAGCTGTAACAACCAGCGCTGCAAAATTGTAGATGTAGACATACCCTAAGGCACACTTGCCATTTCAGACACCGGTAGGTCTAGGTGTTCAACATGAAGGTTTCCTTGCTCTGATTTTGTGTCACTGCAGCTAAATGCTGCTTAGAGAACTTCTAAAGACTTTCTCAAGAATCTGAAGCCCAACAGAGATTAAGATGCTCTTGAACGAAGCAGGCAAGTTACAAAGGTTAATGGGGTGAAAAACGGCTTCTGGTTTTTAATCGTCATATAATGATACATGTGAAGAGGTGGTTAAGGGAATAATAAATGGAACACAACATTGAATAAAATAAATGTGATCTTAAGGGTCTGATGGTTAAATAGTAACTGAGAACAACAACAATTACTGCTTTATAAAAAACTCAGGGTCAAAGTAACTCATTCCTCAAGGAGCATAGGCAAAGTTTTGCTACCAAAAGGAGAGATAAAATATACAGCCCTTGGACTCTGGGAAGGATTTTAGAGCTGGAGATTGCATAAATTATACGTATAGGGATCAGTTTTTTAAAGTGTGCCTGAAGGTTAAACGCCCAGGCTGGAATTGTGAAAGGAGATTGAGACCTCGCCTATATTCAAAGACAAGCTGCAACTGCAGGTTAGCGTTTAAAGCAATTTAGTTAAATTAGTGCAACAGTGTAGGCCAACTCCTAATCTGATTTAAACTCAGCCTATAGAGGATCCACTTCTAACTAAATTAGTTTAAAAACTGATTTAAAGTTAAACCAGTGCAATTTTGAATGTCAACAAGACCCAAAAAAGTGAAGTGTGCATTTTGCGAGTTGGGCACTTACCCACCTCTGGACCTTTGGAAGAACCCAACCCTAAATAAAGAGTCTGTTTTTCAGAAACAGAAACCACCACCCACCAAAATCAGTGGGTGAGGAGAGCTCAGTATCCCAAAGTTCCTTAGATGTCTACCTTTACAGTCATTTTTGGAACTGTTACCCATTATGCCAAATACTAAAAGCGAAGTGACTTTAAATAATGGAACTTGGAAATTACATACACAGCCAGAAGGACTGTAGAATTGGAACTTTTACTCAGTTCTTCATCAGTGTTGTACTGCAGTACCAACTCCCTTGTTAGAGAAGTCCAGGAAAGTGCTGCGACTAAGCTCCAGCTGTCAAGGGCTAAGAGCTTTTCATAAAAGCTGCCTTTTGAACTGAAGATTTCACACTTGCTCTCCGACCACACCATTAGTTTCCCCCAAAGCATTTACACAATACTGCACACATGCATACAACTGCATCAGTACACACTTCATAAGTGGGCAAACTGAGTCAGCACAAGGTTAAGCTATGAGAGCCCAAAGTCATACTGCTGGTGAGCAGCAGTCAGGTCTCCTGACTCTCTGACCGCAGAGTTCAATACAGAGCACTGCAATTATCCCAGGGGGTTGGGCTGAGTTTGCTGTAGCAATAATCATTGACTCTTTACCTTGAGGCGGTAAAGTCTTATCAGTGTTGCATTAATGCAATTTTTAAGTATTTAATTTATAACTGTTTGGGGACCATTTACTTCAGGCTGCCACACCTGCTGTATTTCTTATTCAGGCTGAATGGCGACAGCAGCGTGGAAAGTATCTGCAATATAATGCTGATCAGCACCTGAGCATGGAGTGTGTTTAAAGGTGACCTGCAAAGGAAAAAAAATACAAGTGTCTGGGCCCTTTTTGGTTATGAGGCTAAAAAAACAGAGATCTTTTCCACTTGATTATTTGTTATTACTCTTCAGAGATTTCAAGCATATCAACTCTGAGTCTCCCTGGTTCTGCTCTCTCTTTTGAAGACTCAGAGATGGGCTAGAAAGTTAGAAGAAGGGAGGAGAGGTGCTGAATCTTTAACAAAATAACTTTCCTCCCTGCTGGGTTTGGTGTTTAAGTTACATAGGTAGAACAAAAACAAAAAAAAAAACAAAAAAAAAAGTTTTAAACAGTGCGATTAAGTCACTTCCTTTCCCAAGTAATGGGACTTGGCTTCCCTGGTATCCATGATGTTACAAGCTTATTAGTTCTCCAGTTCTTCATAGAGTCTTACAGGGTAGACACAAGTACAAGTTATATACCGTAACCTTTCAGGCCTTACATGTATTGTGATACGGTCATGGACCAGGACCTACGGTACCTGGGGTATACAAACAGAACAAAAAGCAGTATGAGCTGCATGAGCTTCAATACCATGCAGACTTCAACAGCCCTCATCTGACTATGTAGCCTATAGGATATAAAGGACATTGAGCATTATGATATCCTCGTACTTTTTCCTATCTTAGGAAAACTGTAAAACAAACGTAAAAATGGAGAACAAAGCTCTGCAATATCAACAGCCTGAAATGGGACAAAGATGAAAAACATACAACTGACATGATTTTTGGCCAATCCACTGTGATTGGTACCAGCAGAAAGACAAGCAAAGTGCCAGTTTAGAAGCAAGCGGCTCTTCCACAGCAGCCTGCCAGTATCAGGATAAGCAGCATAACCTTAATGTGTGTGTTACACAACGTAAAATCCAGCCAGGCCTAACCATTTGAGCACTGCTCTGGCGAGAGAGCTGAAACTGCATCTTGGCTGGCAGAATATCAGTGCAGAGTTCAGGCAAAGGTGAGGGTATGTTCTAGTGCTGAGGTCTCATTCACATCCAGTGCAATCTGTGTGCAACTCATCGGGACCGGAAAATTACATTTAAGTCCAGGAGCATGAGCCAGACTGGCCACAAGACTACCCCAGACTGACTTCAGCCCATGGCCACACTGTGGTAGACACCCTCTCCCTGAAACACTTGACTCACCCTTCATGCAGCTATTCCTCACTCTCAGGAGGGCTAGAGTCTCTCGCTAGGTCCATCACTGGGATCCAATGTACAGGTTTTCCCACCAATCACTGCTGTCTATGGGACGATGAATAGATCTTTCATCTCCTAATGCAGCAACCACTCTTTCCAGGAACAAATCAGCATCTTTACCAACTTAATTCAGCAGATCAAATCATCTCTGGTTTTGTTACTCTCACGCCCCAGAACCAGCTCTTGTACCTGTTTAGATCAGTGGGATACCACACACAAGACAGAATTTCAGCAACAAAGCTTCTTGCTGCAGCTGACCTAAGTGATCTAAATAAACCACTTACACAGGCGATTGAGAAGGACCTGAGCAGTGGTGGGTCCATGGTTCCTTATATGCAGAGTCCTGCACTTAGGAAGAAAGAATCCCATGCACCGCTACAGGGACCAACTGGCTAAGCAGCAGTTCTGCAGAAGAGGACCTGGGGATTACAGTGGACGAGAAGCTGGATAGGAGTCAGCAGTGTTGCCAAGAAGGCCAACGGCATATTGGCTGCATTAGTAGGAGCATTGCCAGCAGATCGAGGGAAGTGATTATTCCCCTCTATTCAACACTGGTGAGACCACACCTGGAATATTGTGTCCAGTTTTGGTCCCCCTACTACAGAAGGGATGTGGACAAATTGGAGAGAGTCCAGCAGAGGGCAACAAAAATGATTAGGGGGCGGGGACACATGACTTACGAGGCAAGGCTGAGGGAACTGGGATTATTTCGTCTGCAGAAGAGAAGAGTGAGGGGGGATTTGATAGCAGCTTTCAACTACCAGAAGGGGGGTGTCATAAACAAATAGTTAAGGGTTAATGTCTCTTTTACCTGTAAAGGGTTAAGAAGCTCAGTAAACCTGGCTGACACCTGACCAGATGACCAATAAGGGGACAAGATACTTTCAAATCTTGGTGGGGGGGAAGTTTTTTGTTTGTGCTCTTTGTTTTGAGGGTTGTTCACTCTTGGGACTAAGAGGGACCAGATGCCAATCCAGGCTCTCCAAATCTTTCTGAATCAGTCTCTCACGTTTCAAACTTGTAAGTAACCGCCAGGCAAGGTGTGTTAGTCTTATTTTTGTTTTCTCAACGTGTAAATGTTCCTTTTTGCTGAGAGGATTCTACCTCTGTTTGCTGTAACTTTGAACCTAAGGCTAGAGGGGGTTCCTCTGGGCTCTATGAATCTGATTACCCTGTAAAGTATTTTCCATCCTGATTTTACAGAGATGATTTTTACCTCTCTCTCTTTAATTAAAAGCTTTCTTTTTAAGAACCTGATTGATTTTTCCTTGTTTTAAGATCCAAGGGGATTGGATCTGGACTCACCAGGAATTGGTAGGGGAGAGGAAGGGGGATGGTTAAATTCTCCTGGTGTTAAGATCCAAGCGGTTGGATCGGAGTTCACCAGGAACTTGGTGAAAAAGCCTCTCAAGGCTGCCCAGGGAGGGGAAGGTTTTGGGGAGACAGGAAGTGTTCCAGACACTGAAATTTCTGGATGGTGGCAGTGTTACCAGATCTAAGCTAGTAATTAAGCTTAGAAGTGTCCATACAGGTCCCCACATCTGTACCCTAAAGTTCAGAGCAGAGGAGGAACCTTGACAGGGTTACAAAGAGGATGGAGCTAAACTGTTCTCAGTGGGGGCAGATGACAGAACAAGAAGCAATGGTCTCAAGCTGCAGTGGGGGAAGTCTAGGATGGATATTAGGAAACACTTTTTCACTAGGAGGGTGGTGAAGCACTGGAATGGGTTCCCTAGGGAGGTGGTGGAATCTCCTTCCTTAGAGGTTTTAAGGCCCGGCGTGACAACGCTTTGCTTGGGATGATTTAATTGGGAATTGGTCCTGCTTTGAGCAGGGAGTTGGACTAGATGACCTCCTGAGCTCTCTTCCAACCCTAATATTCTATGATTCATTTGGGAGCACAAGGTGCTGCTCAGGGGAGGCCAACGGCCATGGCTTTGTATTCTCCAGTCAAGAGCACACAGGTGCACGTATGTGCTACAGGGGAGCACCCATAACGACATATACTTGAAAAAGAACCAGCCATGCACTGCAATTCCTCCACCAGTTGGGGAATGAATGGTTTCCTGTCAGTTAAGTGAGAGGGGTCATCAGGAGTCAATCTTTATCTTGTCTCCACCTGATGACAGAATGAAGTACAATAGCTCATGGAACTGCATCTAGGAGATTATTGGCGAATTAGGTTGTTTTACACGGGAAGACTGCGGCCACACTATATGCGTACAGTCTCTTGATCCAAGTGCAATAGGAATTGGCAAAATGCTCTCATTCCAAACATGCCCAGATTGGAATTAATCTTCTCCCTGTGGTACCAGAAAAGAATGTGCAATATTCTGATCCTGACTTTTGATGAAGAGCAGGGAGGAGGAGAACTCCTGAAAACATCAGGGTCAAGTGACAAGAGTTTCCACAGCACCAAGGTCCAAATCACTCAATGAAAGGAACGCAAATAGAATCTTTGCAAGAGAGAGCTGAGGGCACTGCCTCCAGGCTGCTCTTAGGCAGGCTCCAGCCACCTCCCCCACCCTGAGAAGCCTGAAAAGAGACAGAACCCCCATTGGTAAAGGCCCCTGCTACCTCACTCTGGTATTTATGAACTAAACCACTCCCTCTCCTGTCCCTGTTCTTTTATTAGTTGTCCCCTGAACTCAGTTGGGTTTTGAGGTCCTGTAGATCCTCCCCTTAGGCTGGGGGGGGAGGGGATCCTTAAGCAGTGGGCGGGCGGAACCCAGTAGGTACAGGGACTCCTCAAGTTTTGGAAAAATAAAGTGAGAGCCAGGATAGCACTGGGATCTGATGGCTCTCTCAAGGATAACAGTAGGCAGCACCAAGGCAATACGCACTTCCCCTGCAGCAGCAGGCTTCCCACCCTGCATCACAATGCTGCCTGTTTGACTAATCGGAACACCATGTCCCTGGCCAGTGAAGTCCTTTCTCTGCTACAAACCTGCAGTAAACAGATTCTACAGCAGCAAGGAGCCCGTAACCAAGGTCACGGTATTGATCAGACAGTGTAATTAAAATTCACAGTTCAACTGGCCCGATGTGACAGGGCAGCTGGGTAGCCCCACGAGCAGCATGAATAGCTGCAACATCTGTGTCGTTCCTTCTCAAAGGCACAAATCCCACAAGACTCCAGGTGCAGCAGAAGCTATTTTCCTAGTGCAGAGGCAGCCTCAATGTCAAGAACAAATTTGCCACGACTGCTGCTCAGAATTCACTCTATACACTCTGCAAGGCTGAGAACCACCTCTCTGCCTGGAGTCTCCATATTCTGCCCAACGTCTGCTGCTACGTTGCCAGTATCCCATGGAGTCTAGATCAACAACTGTTCTTGGGCGGAAAACACTGAGCTACATTTAGCCTTTGGAAAAAGGGACATTTTTAATGACAATTAAATGAATACGGTCGGAGCATAAGTAAACTTTCATAAAGCCCTGCTTAGCTTTATGGTTTATGGACTAATAAAGCCATTAAGTCTACACTGGTGACACTGTTCAAACCTGCTAAGTTCTAGTACACTGCTGGTCTCAAATGAGGTGAAGACCTTTTCAGTATCCCACTTACATACGGTTGCCCCCAGTTTGGAGCACATTTTGTATTAGGGTTTGATTCTCTCCATTACAAAACACCTATGAATGCTCAACTGATCAGAGAGTTTAATAGGAAATTCAAGAACCTTACCACAAAATGTAACATCTCATGCACTGGAGAACACATGAATATATTATAATGCACTGAAACTCGTACAAGAAAGGGGCATCCTTTATTAGACAAGATCCTGTTCTTAAAACCAGGGAAACATACTAAGCATCGTTCTATTTGCACAATTCTGTTCCCCCTTTATTAAGTCCCTTCCATTAAGCAACTGATTTGCCACTCTACTGGGTAACCATTGAAAACAGGATCTTCTGTCTGTAAAACAGATGAACAGACAATGCGCTGCTAAAAATGTCATACGTTTATCTCCAACAGTCAGCTCAAACCTGGCCCTGGAGAGCAGATTCCCATAGCAAGATTGAGAAACGCTTAGCAATTGGGAACAAAGGGATGTAAACACTGTCCAAGCTGGAATCCAACTGTGGAAAGAATTGTCAGGATCCCAAAGAAAGTATTGTTATAGCCTGTTCCATACTGCAAAACAACCATCCATTTCAGGAAGAGTTTTAAAAAACTATCACCACTAGATCTCCTATGTTTGAGAATGGGCACTGCTTGTATCAGAACCAGGTTCCCATCAGGAAGAGTTTCAGGGCCTCTTGACTGGACTTGGTAACAGTAATCCTAATAGAGCAGAAAGGGAAACTTGCAGTATTCAAAAAGGGTTGTACCTGCATGATCTGTGATCCCTAATCACCTAGAACTGCCATTTTTACAATGAGACTCTTGAGAAGCCTGCCAGAGCAGCTGCAAAGGAGGACAGGGAATACATGGAGGATTTTAATCACCCTTCTAGTGGCTGAAGTGTCATAAAGTTGGAAACTCAGCCTATTCCCAATGGCCACAGCAGAGAATATATGGAGAACAAATGGATTTGATCCCTGGAATGTCAGTCCAAAGGACAAAGCAGAAAGGATGCATGTGTCATTCAAGTGGACCCCAAAGGTCACCATCATCTTGGTGTGCAAGAAGGGGCCCCCTTCAGGTTCTCCACATCAGCTACAATCCTCCTCCCCTAAACTTATGTAGAATTATTTCAAAATCTATGTTGGTGAATCCAAAGTGTCAGATCACTTTCTCCTCTTATCACTGGAGGGACACAAGTAAAATTCCCTTTGGAAAGAATCCCATCAGGAAGAGCCTCAGGGCCTCTTGACAGGACTTATAACAGTAATCACTGTTCACTTCAGCCCAAACATAAAGATGCACAGAAGATCTGCTCTGCCCCCTGGGAGAACCTACAGTAGGTTACTATAGGGATCAAAGCAAGGTCTGGCCCAATTTAAATTCTTCATTATAGATTTGGAAAGGAGGTAAAGAGGATGCTAATGAAAGGTACGGACAATACTACAGACCAGCAGGAGCAGTGAATACTAGGGCTGGCAGAAATATAGAGTTCTAGCAATATCAGAAATACGGAAGGTAACAGAATGAGATTCAGTTTGGAAGAGTGCTGTTAATACTTAGAAAAAATATACAAAAAATATAGCTGTGCAGTAATGGGACTAGTCTAGAAAGCAGTAATGCTGAGAGCAACTTACAGCAGACAGCAATTAGAAGAAAGGCCACTAACTGCTGGCTGTGCATATGGAAACATCTCAGTACAGAACCGGGGAGGTGACAACCCCCTCTCTCTGTCTCTCTCATGGAAGAGCGCCTGGAATACTGCATCCAAGCTTGGGCACCTTGTCACTAGACAAACAAGCAAATTGCAGGAAGATCACAAAGAAAGCCAGGAGGCAGCAGAGAATTACTTAAGGAAGAGTGACAAGGTGAGTCAGGTAATATCTTTTATTGGACCAAAAGCAGTTGGCCTGGTAAAAGATATTACCTCACCCATTATGCATGTCTCGTATCCTGGGACCAACAGCTACAACAAAGAAACACACAGTTAAGGAAGAATGACAGTTAAATGTGCGGGGTCTGGCTAATCAGAGTCTAACGGTATGTCTCACTGCAGAGTTAATCCTGGGCTCTTACCTGGGTTTTAGCCTTAACCCTCCTACCAGTCCAAAGAAAAACATCTGACACAGGTCTGGAGGTACTTTAAACTCAGGCTTGCTTACTCAGCTGGGAATGTGGGGTAGAAAGCAAGGTCTGCTTTAAGTCGGGCTGAAACTTGCCCACTTTGCATTGAGAAAACGGGCTAAATCACTCAAGTGCTAACAGTCCTTTAATGGCTTCCCACAATTCCCTCAAAAGGACAGACAAGTTCTCCCACAATTGATACAACTGACTAGGAAAGAATCCTAGAGCATCTCAGCACAAAGAACCATGGGATATGCTCCCAGTCACAAACCAGCAAGCGTGCAAACAGTGGGCAGATGGGACTTTGCAGTGGGGATGCTCACATCTTGGTTATACTAACCCAGCTCCTCAGAGTGGAGGCCAATAACCTGGGTTAACTGTCCAATGTAGACATAATCTATGGAAGTGACATGGTGGAGACAGAACCATCTCCAAGTAGCTGAAGAGTGGGGGAGGATTTATGGGTGATAATTTAATCCCAGCAAATCCATGTCAGAAAGAAATTCAGAATGACTCTTAAGAAAATTTGATAAGGAAATCTATTGGCTAGATTGCGACAGCCTTTAGGGATCAAAGGAGGAAGCGCCAAAGTGTCCTGATCCTAGAGGGAAAAATCTTATCGCTGGCAGGGGGCAGGAGAGCTAAGTGGTCTTTTCCATCTCTAATTTCTGGCTCACTTGAGACACTCCGAGAAATGCATTCCAGAACACATTTCCTTCCCAGGTTGTCAGAGTAGCTTGATTCACTGGTATCCTGCAGACAGATAGCAATCCAGCACAGGCTTAATGGAGTACATCATACCCCTTGGCAGTAATCTTGTATTTACGGAAAGGAGCTGTGTAGCGTGTGGCAATTCTGCCCTGGGAAGGGCACAACTAAACTCATCCACAGAAGGACTGATGTCCCAGGAGCAAACAGGCCCTGTTTAGCAAGGCTAGCCAGCACCAGGGAAAGCACCAGAGCAGCTTGTGTAAGTGACCTCAAAAATTAGCAACAGACACAAAAGCTCTAGGGAATGCACTGAGTGTAATCCAGAGGGATTTAAAATCATGTCTAATTGGATCCCATTTACATCTATACCCACCCCCCCAAATTCAGTCCTCCCAGTGCCTCATTCCCTTCCCCCCACCCCCCAGTCTTCCCTGGCTCTGTCCTTCCCCCATCATGCACAGAGTAGCTCTGAGTCTGTACCACTGCAAAGCTGCAGCAGTACATTAGTATTCTCCTTGGCACCCCTGGAACACAGCCTCAGCGGGATTCCACTGATGCCATCATACACAGGTTCAGAAGCAAAAAACCCACAGAGCCAGTGCAGCTGGTTTAACTGGGAGAAGTAGGGGGGGAGAAATACCACACTTACCTGCTTCTCAGACCAAGGAGGACAGAGTCTTCAGCAGGTGCTGCAAGCTCCAGTCTGCCTGACAGAGCAGGGAGCATGAGAGCGCTTTTAGCCCTTGCAAAATGTGAAAACATTTCAGTTCTGTTGCATGAATAAGCATAGCTGACTGCAGTTCAACCTGATGAAAAGTAGCCCACACCTGGCAAGGTAGATGAAGGTGTAAGCTAGGCTGTTACACTTCATAGGTAGGGCCCTACTAAATTCACGGCCATGAAAAGCGCATCTCCCCTCATGAGGTCTGGCCTTGTGTGTGCTTTTACCCTATACTATACAGATTTAACAGGGGGACCAGTGTTCCTAAAATTGGGGGTCCTGACCCAAAAGAGAGGTGTGGGGAGGGGGGGGTCACAAGGTGGTGGTGGGGGAAATCACAGTATTACCACCCTTACTTCTGCACTGCCTTCAGATCTGGGCAGCTGGAGATTGGCAGCTTCTGATGGCAGTGCCATGCCAGCAGCAGCAAAGGGTGGCAGTACCATACCACGCCACCCTTACTTCTGCACCACCTTCAGAGCTTGGCGGGTGGAGAGTAGCAGCTGCTGACTGAGGGCCCAGCTCTGCAGGCAGCAGTGCAGAAGTAAGGGTGTTAATACCATGCCATGCCATCCTTACTTCTGTGTTGCTGCTGGCGGCGGCTCTGCCTTCAGAGCTGGGTTCCCAGCCAGCAGCCGCCGCTCTCCAGCTGCCCAGCTCTGAAGGCAGTGCCACCGCCAGCAGCAGCGCAGAAGTAAGCGTAGCAGTATCGCAAACCCCCCCCAACACTAACCTTGCACCCCCATCCCCCTTTTTGAATCAGAATTCCTACAAATGCTGTGAAATTTCAGGATTTCAAGAGCTGAAATCATGAGATTTATGATTTTTAAAATCCTATGACTGTGAAATTGACCAAAATGGTCCCTGAATTTGGTAGGGCCCTATTCATAGGTGGCGTGACAAGAGAATACTGCAGAGATATGTCACTAAGCTGCTGCTGTTTCAGTCCATGATAGAAACCCTGAATAGATACTATGCTTTGGATCCAGCCCTAGTTAGGGTCAGAGCTCCCTGATCCTGATGTTCACTATGGTCTCAGCACATTTTCCCTACTTAGAATTCATCCCACCTTAGACCAAACAGCAGATATCACTCCCACCTGAATATACAATCACTTGTCACTGAAATAGTCCATGAGCCAAAGCCCCAGAAAGCCCTGCTCACTGAATAGAAGGGACTTGAGGAAACTGGTGTTCTTAATGAAAACAGTTCAAACCACTAGGCACCCTATACTGAACAGCCCCTGATTTGACAGTGAGCTGTGGGGAAGAGATTATTTCGGTTCTTTGCTAACAGGGTAAGATTCCTGAGCCATTACAAGAATATTGTTCTGGATGTATCTATAAAACCCTCAACACAATTAACTGCTGGAGGGAAACCTGCTGGTGGCAATCCATCTGTTTCTGAAGTTCCTACCAACATCCAGGCACTACAGTACAGAACACAGTGGTTAATGTCCTAGACTAAGTATACCTCTCTGCCTTTCTTTAACTGCCCACTGCACTGTGGTAGTATCACTGGAGAACAAAGCTGGTGTTAGTTTGCTAACAGAAAAGACAAAGGGAGAGGAGTTCCATTAAGTAGCCTGCAGTCAAGAGGGAGCCTCAGCTAAACTAGCTCCCCCAACCTACTTGGGGGAAAAGACCACAAGTTTCTGTGCAGGATCGAATGCCAGTTCACCTCACCTTCTTTGGCCTTGTACTTAAACCCAGAGTCGATCACATTTAATCCCTTAATTAATCACTTACCTCCTGCTGCTTCACTTTTTAACCTTTACCAACTCAATGACAAGAGAAGAAACAGAAGCTCCTCAAGGCCAGGATATGTAGCTGACAGGGATCTCACCATCTGGCTCTTTCAGGCTGCCAGAAAGGGCTGATCAAACATGAGGAACACATCTACTATTCCCACAGCCCAGTTCCTATCAGAGTTGCTTCTTGCTAATGATCCCTCCAGTTTCTTGAGTGAGGCACTTAGCCTGGGAAACTGAACACATTTGCAGCCTGTCCAAATGAACACCAAGAGATGCTTATTCCTGTCAGCACTTTCACTGCGCTTCTCAGCAAGTGACACACAACTGCTCTTTGAAAAGTTATTCTAGAATGGTTAGTACAAAGGAGACAGAGCCAGTACCAGCACTCTCAAATCCTGGAGATGTTCCCATCCTCCCCCTATGTCTGATCTTCATGACCACCAGCCTTTAGAGAATGGTTTGTTCAAAGCAAGTCTGCTGTTGGACTCTCTCTCTCTCCTGGCCAAAACAGGGAGTTACTCTCAGCTGTTTGCCTGAGATGTGGAGCGAAGGTTGGGGGCGGGGGAGCTGTATGAAAGGAGGAAGTTTCAAAGCACAAAAAAGGGACACACAAGTCACATCAGCTTTGCGTTAATAGAAATAAATACAAGTCTCAAGAAGGAAAGAGGCCTGTTAATGGTTATGATTTTGTTATGAGGCAACTTGAAAATGCCTTGAGCTCAGAGATAAGCTCTAGGCACTTAGCACTGTATACTTTGGAGTTTTTGCCAACGCCTCTGCTATCAGTGCTATTCACAATCACCGGGTGGGCTGGGAAAATGGTGGCCTGAAGCATTCATTCTTACTGATGGCAATGCCACCCAAGATTTCACTGGCTACTGATGTTATCCGCCTCAAAGGCCATTCATTGCATGTCCTGAAGTGCTCCCGGCAGGGCCTTGGCAGCATTGCAACCTGTTGACTGCACATCAAGCTATGAAACAAGCCTAGAACTACAGCAGTAGTTTCAAGGGGCAACTATTAGCTCCTATACAGCCAAGTACATCAGCCCTTCCAGAGCCTCTCCCACAAGAACACTGGATTGAGCTAAACACTACATACCCTCATCCTCACATTAAAGGAGTTTCCCACACTACCACCACAGCAACTCCCCCAACCCCATGGGTTGCTTAAGTGTTACAGTATATTCGTTTGTCACATCACTGCCACAGTATAGCTTATGTGGTCACACTCCTCAGACACTTACTTTCATATCCATCGTGCAAGACTGGAAGGAGGTAACAACAAAAGAAAATAGTTTGCTTTAGTTCTCTCAAAAGCATGACTACAGCTGTAGAACCACCTCTGGAAAGAAGCAGCTCTTAGCCTCTGCATTCTTCTGCTCCTTCCTCCAGGCTACATCCACAGTCTGCATAACAGATAGATCCATTGAGTTCCTCTGTCACTGGCAGCAGAATGCTAGTTATTTGAGGAGATTAGGCAGGAGGAGATGTCTCAAATGCAAATGATTTTAAGTGGCCTCTAGGTGAAACCAGTATCTCCACCCTCTAAAATTCCAGCACCTATGTCAACAACCAAAAAATTCTCAGCAGGAAGGATTTGCATTTCCAGGGGCTGAGGGCTCTGGCGTTTTTCCCATCTACTCTGTTCAAGTCCTAACACTGAGGCATGTGGCAGCAGCCTAGGGGAGAACATGATATTCAACACAGCAGGGACCTCCCACAGCAAGTCTAAATCCCAGAGTCTCAGCTGCATCTACACAGGCAAAGATCTGAAATTCACCAGTAGTGCAACTCTACCAATGGTGGCGGTAGCAAAGAGTTGACCACCCTCTTGTCTAATCCTACTCGGACAGAATTTAGACAACGGAGCAGTAAAAGCAGAGTGACCAGTCTACATGAGGGCTCTCACCTTTGCTAGCACTGAGGAGCCCATGGGAAAATTTTAGTCACTTTAAGGGTGACTGGACAAGAGGGGAATGCTGAGCACAGCAAGCACTCCAGGAAGCTTGAGTTACATTCCCACAAACCCGCCTGCAGATTGGTCTTTCCCTCAAAACTGTCATCAAATCTCTCCTCTCATTGGCTCCCCAAGCTTGTCCACGGCACCCACAAACATGGAGCAGGCCTCCCCTGCTCCCCAAAATGCCTGGCTTGCTGTATTCTCTAAATACCCATTGAATATTCCATCACATCCCTTGGGCCACCCAGCACCTTGCTATCATGCCCCAGTTCATGCAGCCATAAATCCACCCTTCCAAGTCACTGCAACACTGTTCTCTTACTGACCCTGAGTTCAGGGTCACAGCAGATAACCCACCCAGTTCTAACCAACCCCCAAACCTGCGCACCTCCCTCCTGACAGATATCTGTACCAGGCCATCACAACTCCCCCAAGCACCTTCCCCACAAAGCCTTGTGCATTGTACCTGGCATCCTCCCTACAACCTTGAGACACCCGATCCTGCTAACAGCTCCCCCATCCACATCCCATGGGCTCCTGCTCTTCCCCCATCCCCTAATGCAACCCATGAGGCACAGCAGGTGGCCAGCTCTGCTGAGGGAACACTCAGCTCCACTCCCAGGGAACATGCTGCCTCTTCACAGGCCTTTACAATTACCCACCCTCATGTCCGGGCCCTCACAAACCGAGCCTTAGATCAGCTGCCAAAAGGATCTCTTGGGCAGCAGAACTGCATCCTCACTCCAATCTGTACCCCAACCCTGAACCAGACTTTCCCCTACCTGGGACCAGCCTTCTCCCACCTCCAACCAGACTCTCCTACACGGGACAGGTTTCTCCCCCGACCTGGATCTGCGTCCCCCAACCCGAAACCGGACCTACCCCCTCACACCCACCACATTGGATCCTCGAACCAGACCTGCCCCCTCACATCCCCCGAACCGGACCTGCCCCCTCACCCTCCCCGAACCGGACCCCCGGGGTGGACCTGCCCCTCACATCCCCCGAACCGGACCTGCCCCCTCACCCCTCCCTGAACCGGACCCCTGTGCCGGACCTGCCACCTCACATCCCCCGAACCGGACCTGCCCCCTCACACCCCCCACATCGGATCCCCGAACCGGACCTGCTCCCTCACATCCCCCACATCGGATCCTCGAGCTAGACCTGCCCCCTCACACCGGATCCCTGAGCCGGACCTGCCCCCTCACATCCCCCGAGCCGGACCTGCCCCCTCACATCCCCCGAACCGGACCCCCGGGCTGGACCTGCCCCCTCACACCCCCTCACCGGGCCCCCGCCCCCGGTACCTTCTTGGGCGCCTTGGTGACCGTGGCCATGAAGGAATACTTCTCGGCGTCCTCGATCTCCTTGGCCTGTTTCATCTCGTCCCCCACGGCGGAATCCGGCACCGACATCCTGGCGCTGCGGAGGGGGGCGAACCGAGACGGGAGGGGTCAGCAGCGCCCCCCGGGGGATGGGGGCGGGGGCGGCCGGCGTCGGGCGGGCCCGCTCGGGAGCGCTCAATGAGGAGACTCCGGCCCCGCCGGCTCCGAGCGTTCTGCAGCGGTGGACTGCGGCCGCCGCGCGCACCGGCAGGGGGCGGGGCTAGCCACCGGTACACGTCACGCGCCCGGGGCGGTGCCTAGCGTCACTCCGCACGCACGGACCGGGCAGGCGACGCCGTACGCACAGAGGGGGCAGGTCCCCGCGTTCAGGGTCGAGCAGCGCCCCCTGGCGGAAAAGAATGGAAGCGAACGAGCTCGGGCCAGGCGATGGGTCCGGCACGAGGAGAGGGCGCATTGCCCACCCCGACCCTGCCCCTCGTTTGGGCCTGGGGTGTGTGACTGGGGCCGGGGAGAAACTGGGGGGCTGAGCTTAGCATTGGGCTTCCCATTCCTTGGGGCCCTGCTGGGTTTGGGGTGCTGCGTGTGCGGGCGGGGGGGGGGATGCTGCTGGATTTGGGGGGGTTCAGGGTTGGAGGCTGCTGAGTTGGAGGGATACACCGGGAAAACTTGGCACCCTGAGAAATCTGGGCCAGCTCAAAGCCTGGGTGGGATCTCATTGCTGGGACAGTGACACGGTAATGGGTCATTGGTGGTGAGCTGGAGAGCGAGCCCACCCTGCATGCACCCTGCACTGATGGTTCCTGCCCCGCTCAGCTGGGCCTGGCTTCCTGCCGTTATGCAATTTATGGACCGTCCCTGACAGCCAATTTTTTTGGTGATTTTTCAAGGCTTCCCCCCACTACCTTTGTAACAGTGAAACAAAGGTGCAAAAGGAAGGACTCACACCCCTATAGTATGTTACGTAATTTATGGACATCCCCCACCAGTCTGGGACACAGGATTGCAGCACCACTCTGGTTTGGTCATGACGGAGGGGTGGCCAGGCCAACTCTGCATGAGTGACATCCTAACCTAGAACACAGGGTCGCAGCGTCACACAACCCTGTGCGCCATGTCACAGAGCCAGGACAGGCACCACCACTGGTGAGTGAGTGCAGGATGGACTCACGCTCCAGCCCCTTCTGAAAAGACATGTCATACACCACCTTTGTCAATTCTCATAGACTCATAGACTCATAGGTCAGAAGGGACCAATCTGATCATCTAGTCTGACCTCCTGCACAAGGCAGGCCACAGAACCCCACCCATCCAATTTTATACAACCCCTATCCCAGGACCGAGTTATTGAAATCCTCAAAAATGGTTTGAAGACCTCAAGCTGCAGAGACACCACCAGCAAGCGACCCGTGCCCCATGCTGCAGGGGAAGGCGAAAAACCTCCAGGGCACCTGCCAATCCGCCCTGGAGGAAAATTCCTTCCCGACCCCAAATATGGCGATCAGCTAAACCCTGAGCATGTGGGCAAGAGTCACCAGCCAGCACCCAAGAAGGAGTTCTCCGCAGCAACTCAGTACCCATCGCATGCAACATCTCCCCGCAGACCATTGAGCAGACCTGTCTGGTGGTAATTCAAGATCAATTGCCCAAATTGACGATCCTATCATAACATCCCCTCCATATACTTATCAAGCTTTGTCTTAAAGCCAGGAAAGTCTTTTGCCCCTACTACTTCCCTCGGAAGGCTATTCCAGAACTTCACTCCCCTAATGGTCAGAAACCTTCGTCTAATTTCAAGTCTAAACTTCCTAATATCCAGTTTATACCCATTCGTCCTCATGGCTACATTAGTACTAAACTTAAATAATTCCTCTCCCTCCCTAACGTTAACCCCCTTGATATATTTATATAGGGCGAGCATATCCCCCCTCAGCCTTCTTTTGGCCAGGCTAAACAAGCCAAGCTCTTTGAGTCTCCTTTCATAAGGCAGTTTTTCCATTCCTCGGATCATCCTCGTAGCCCGTCTCTGAACCTGTTCCAGTTTGAATTCATCCTTCTTGAACATGGGACACCAGAACTGCACACAGTATTCCAGATGGGGTCTCACCAACGCCGTATACAACGGTACTAACACCTCCTTATCCTGTAGTATGATGGATAACATACCATCCTTACACCGAAAAGCCACTAGGGTGGCAGTCACCTTCCTTTCCCCCTCAGCCCTGGGGAGAATCAGGGAGCACCCACGTGTCTCAGGATTTGGATTTTATCTCTTACATAGGGTCTTTTGCTTGCCTTTTGGAGTATGGACAACTGAGATACTAAAGCAGCACTCAAGGAAGATAAGACCATTGTGGAGAAACTAAATACATTCTTTGCATCGGTCTTCATGGATGAGGATGTGTGGGAGATTCCCAAACCTGAGTTATGCTTTTTCATGACAAATCTGAGGCACTGTCTCACATTGAGCTGTCATTAGAGGAGGTTTTGGAACAAATTGATAAACACTAATAAGTCAACAGGACGAGATGGCATTCACCCAAGAGTTCTGAAGGAACTCAAATGTGAAATTGCAGAATAACTGTGATATGTAACCTATTATTTAAATAAGCTTCTATACCAGATGCCTGGAGGATAGCTAATGTGACACCAATTTTTAAAAAAGGCTCCAGAAGCAATCCTGGCAATTGCAGGCCAGTAAGCCTAATTTCAATACCATGCAAATTGGTTGAAACTGTAGTAAAGAAAAGAATTATCAGCCACATAGATGAACACGATTGTTGGGGAAGAGTCAACATGTTTTTTGTAAAGGGAAATCATGTCTCACCAGTCTACTAGAATTCTTTGAGGTGGTCAACAAGCATGTGAACAAGAGTGATCCAGTGGATATAGTGTACTTAGATTTTCAGGAAGCCTTTGATAAGATCCCTCAACAAAGGCTCTTAAGTAAAGTAAGGAGTCATGGGATAACAGGGAAGGTTCTCTCATGGATCAGTAACTGGTTAAAAGAAAGGGAACAAAGAGTAGGAATAAATGGTCAGCTTTCAAAATGGAGAGAAGTAAATAGGGGTCTGTATTGGGACCGGTGCTGTTCAACATATTCATAAATGATCTGGAAAAAGGGGTAAACAGTGAGGTGGCAAAGTTTGCAGATGATACAAAACCACTCAAGATAGTTAAGACCCAGGCAGGCTATGAAGAGTTACAAAGGGATCCCACAAAACTGGGTTACTGGGCAACAAAATGGCAGATGAAGTTCAATGTTGATAAATGCAAAGCAATGCACACTGAAAAACATAAACACAACATAAAATGATGGGGTCTAAATTAGCTGTTATCACTCAAGAAAAAGATCTTGGAGTCATTGTGGTTAGTTCTCTGAAAACATCTGCTCGACGGGCAGCGGCAGTCAAAAAGGTAACAGAATGTTGGGAATCATCAGGTAAGGGATAGATAATATGACAAAAATATCATATTGCCTCTATATAAGTCCATGGTACACCCACATCTTGAATATTGTGTGCAGATGTGGCCGCCCCATCTCAAAAAAGATATATTGGAATTGGAAAAGATACAGCAAAGGGCAACAAAAATGATTAGGGGTATGGACCAGCTTGCATATGAACACAAATTGGTAAGACTGGTCCTTTTAACTTGGAAAAGAGATGACTAAGCTGGGATATGATAGAGGGCTATAAAATCGTTACTGGTGTGGAGTAAGTAAATAAGGAAGTGTTATTTACTCCTTCTCATAACACAAGAACTAGGGGTCACCCATTGAAATTAATAGACAGCAGGTTTAAAACAAAAAAAGGAAGTGTTTATTTACACAATGCACAGTCAACCTGTGGAACTCTGCCAGAGGATGTTGTGAAGGCCAAGACTATAACAGGGTTCAAAAAAGAACTAGATAAGTTCATGGAGGACAGGTCCATCAGTGGCTATTAGCCAGGATGGGGAGGGATGGTGTCCCTAGCCTCTCTTTGCCAGAAGTTGGGAGTGAGCGATGGGACATGGATCACTTGATGATTACCTTCTGTTTATTCCGTCTGGGGCACCTGGCACTGGTTGCTGTCAGAAGACAGGATACTGGGTTAGATGGGTCATTGGTCTGACCCAATATGGCCTTTCTTATGTAGAAATAAGCAATATCTAAGGGCAAGGAAAGGATTTCCCAGATTCACAGACAGTCCAGCAACTGAAATAGCCCGAGAAGACCAGATTGCTGCCAGGACAGTTCCCTGTGGCATAAAAAAAAACCCTGTGAAACATACAATTGCAGATAAACACCAAGGCACACAAATGCCCAGGTCCCCACAGGCACCCAGCTACTGGGACAGGCACTGTCAGCCAGCAGCGAGCTGGCAATGTGTGTGGTAACACACAGTGCAAACTCAGGGCTCACTTGCTGGGCAAAGCCCCCAAATGGCGCAGTTGCATCTGCCTACGCAGCTGCTACTAGGTGCTTTTCATAGGCCTATCTGCAACATTATATCTTCCACTACCCTCAGGCACCCTTCCAGAATTATAGTCACATTATGTTCTATAAGCTGATACAATTCTCTCCCCCGAGTTTTTCTGAAATAACATCTCTGGTTGGCTGGCAGGCTGAAGTTGGCCTCTGTGCCTGTGGACTTTGGGGTGTAGGCAGGGCCTAGTAGATGTTTAACTTTTGCATGCATTTTGGCCTGGTTTCCCAGGAGTGCAGCTGTAGCATGCTATGGTTTGTTCCAGGAAAAATTGCTAACAGAAAAGTAAAGTTTGCATAAAGAAAGATGTCTGTTTACTTCCCCGTGACTTCTTACACTTGGTATAATGCTGCCCTCTAAACTACCCAGCGGAAGACACAGAGAACAAGCCAAGCCAATGCCACAAGAGATCAAAACCAGGACAGGAATTTGGACTCCAGTGATTCCGACAGCAAGAGCGAAGATGAACTACATTGTGCGATGGAGCAGATACTACCCCTGAAACAGAGACTCTGCATCCAGAGGCAGAAACATTCAATCCATGTCTGAGAAATGAGGATGTTGTTGAGCCTGTAAACATGGAAACTGCTAATCAGATTGATGTGACGTTAACACCAGCTAGTGAAAGACGTGAAGGCCAAAACAAGCCTGTGGAACCTGAAACCAGGAGCACACAAGAAGACAGATTGTGAGAGCTTTCTACCAACTCATAGATTTAAGGCCAGAAGGGACCATCACAATCATCTAACCATCTGACCTCCGCACATCGCAGAGCACAGAACCTCACACACCCACTGCTGTAGTAGGCCCATGACCTCTGGCTGAGTTACTGAAATCCTCAAATAATCATTTAAAGACTTAACAGAGAAGCCACCAATTACTCCAGTTTAAACTAGCAAGGGACCCAACATGCAAGGTCATCTGACTAAGGAGAGAAGATACTGCCATATGAACATTTAGAGACATGTACCTATCTGTGTCTAAATCCAGCTCCTGGACTGGTGAATGAACCCTGGGGTTATCCTCATGTTTGTCATAGGCCGTGCGAAATACCTATTCCTGCACCTTTTTCTGCATTCTATCCAAGACTGATGGAATATCGACAAGTGAATTGATATTGATTTAAAGTATGGATGTTGCTGTAATAACATGCTTTATAGTTCTGAATAGTTTATTATGTTAATTGAGTAGATTTTTTTTTCTAAATAGCTTGCCATATGCCCAGTGACTTGGAGAGACATGGTTATGCCAGGGATCACATAGGAGTTGTTATTTCATAAGAGATGAGTATCCTTAGGGAATTAAACTGTTTGGTACTGATTCTGTTGGTCAGTGGATCTACATTTGTCATAGAAATTACTGTGGAGAGATGCAGAAGTTTCCATCCTCGGTACCAGAACTGGTGACTCAGCTGAGGACAACTGCTTAAGAGCTGGAACTTGGGGCCGACTGTTAATAAGTCAAATGGATAGACTGAATGTTTTCTATTTTAACAGAAACGCCGGGAGGACATTCCATTTATGAGTGGGGAGCGTAGCACTCTTAAGAAAACATCAGGGTTATATTTACTCTCTGGGTGATATTTATCTGCACCTTCCGTTCTCAGAGGTTGGAGTTCTGCAGGAAAAGTCAAAGGGACCATAGCGGGGAAGGGGACCCAGTAGACTGGGTGGTGTGTTGTGGTCAAACTGAGTTGATTTGTGGCGGTTATTGAGGCTGTGTTTACTGGGGGAGGGAGGTTGGATATTAACTTTAATAAAACTCCAGTTTTACAACCATCCCTGGTTTGGGAGTGTAACATGGCCGCTGCCTAGGAGCTGAAATACCACACTTGGTTTTTATTTCAGCCCTGGAGGCATTAGATTAATCCCTGGAGAGTGAAATGCAAATCCAGCCAGTAGGCAGGGGCCGCTTTAGTGCCCAGAATAAGAGGCCAAGAACCTGACTTGGGGAGAGCACTTTGAAACAGCCCAGGGCTGACCTCATTACATCCCATCCTGTTGATACTACAGAACAAGGGGCTGTCTACCAGTCCTGCAGCATGTCCCATCTCTTTGGAGAAGCCCCTGGAGAATTCAAAGGCTGCTCCCAGAGTTCGTCCAAAGCTTTAGGCTCTGAGGAATTGGGCTGGAAATTTCTTCAGCATCCCTCCCCCATGACCCAAAGTGGACAGTTCAGGATCCCACAGGCCCATTGAGTCCTCAGCTTCTCTCTTGACACTGGCAGTACGGCTGTGGAGGAGCTGGGTGAGAGCTTGGCTTTGTTCACATCTGCTCAGCTTTGATTCTGCAAAAAGCCAGAGCCAGACCCGGGCTCCATTTCAGGCAACACCCATATTTGGGGAGGGGGAATCAATCTCAAGTAACCATTGTGTCTCTTGAACAGCTTCCATTCAAAACCACTTGTATTTTCCCCTCTATGCAAATAAGTCAGCGTAAAGCCACTGGAGCACATTGGAGGAAGGTGGCCAAGCTCTGTTCTTAGAATCACAGCAGCTGCCCGCAAGCCACGGAGATTATCACAGAAGTATCAGCACAAAGACAAGCTGCAGGACAAGCTGCAAGAATCTCTCTATCTGGCCTGATCCGATTCCCTGGAGTTGCAGTCTCTAAGGCCTCGTACAGTCCCAGAGCCCCATCCTATCAATATTGCCAGCTCTAGTGTTGTCATCAAGAATTGTATACTCTCTGGTGTTTTTCTTAAAGCCCGAGCTCCTGAAGTCAGGTGATTAGGTGAGAATCTCAGCTTGCTTGCTTTTTTCTTTGAAAAAATAACTTTTTTCCCCCTTTTGATTGCAGGGAAGTGCTAGAAAATCAGACCCCAAAAGGCTCAGAAGCCAGAAAAGTCTCATATCTATTCTTTGGAGGGAAAAAAAAAACACGTCAGGAGCTTTCAACCAATGAGGCTTGCAGGCCTGACTCATCCTTTGTGAATGTTTGTGGTTGGTAGGGCTGCACACTGGAAAGTCCCTTTGCAGCTGAAGCAATGGCATCCTTCCCAGAGTCCTTTGGGGGAAGAGAGCAGCATGTATCAAAGCATAAGAGCACAGGAATCACTGTAGCACATCAGAAAGGGTTTATTTAACCTTGACAAGGATCGTGCCAGATACTTCAGAGGATTATGTAGGATACCTCCTAGTGGACAATTATAGAATAACCAGTGTGACAAAGTTCCTCCTCTACCTTGGTGGGTCCTGCGCTTATTGGCAGATTTGCTCATCTCAGTGATCTTCCCCACAGTCTGGGTCAACTCCTCCTGTGTCTGATCAGGAGTTGGGAGGTTTGGGGGGAACCCAGGCCCGCCCTCTACTCCGGGTTCCAGCCCAGGGCCCTGTGGATTGCAGCTGTCTATAGTGCCTCCTGTACCAGCTGCATGACAGCTACAACTCCCTGGGCGACTTCCCCATGGCCTCCTCCAAATACCTTCTTTATCCTCACCACAGGACCTTCCTCCTGGTGTCTGATAACGCTTGTACTCCTTAGTCCTCCAGCAGCACTCCCTCTCACTCTCAGCTCCTTGTGCCTCTTGCTCCTAGCTCCTCAAACACACTTCCTCTCCTCTGGTTCCCCCCACCTCACTGGAGTGAGCTCCTTTTGAAACCCAGGTGCCCTGATTAGCCTGCCTTGATCGGCTGCAGGCAGTGCTGGTGCAAGGATGTTTCGTGCCCTAGGCGAAACTTCCATCTTGTGCCCCCCTGCCCCCGTGCCCCCGCCCTGAGGTGCCCCCCACAGCAGCTTCCCCCCTCTGCCCTGAGGCACCTCACCCCTGTAGCAGCTCCCCACCCCCTACCTTCCAACCTGAGACACCCCTCCCACCCCAGCTCATCCCTGCTCCGTGCACGAGCACGAGCACCCCTTAGGCGCCGCAAGCTTGGGAGGCGGGAGAAGTGAAGCAGTCACGTCGTGCTCAGGGAGGAAGCAGGGCAGGGGTGAGCTGGGGCGGGGAGTTCACCTGCGTGCTGCCCCCCCTTTACTTGCTGCAGGCTGCCCTCCCCACACTCCCCTGCCCCAGCTCCCTCCACTAAAATGCCGGCAGTGACCAGGGCGGCCGAAGATCCGGCTGCAATGGTCGTTGCCGAAGAAAATGGCGCCCCCCAAATCCCAGCGTCCTAGGCGACCGCCTAGGTCACCTAAATGGTTGCACCGGCCCTGGCTGCAGGTGTTCTAATCAGCCTGTCTGCCTTAATTGGTTCTAGCAGGTTCCTGATTACTCTAGTGCAGCCCCTCCTCTGGTCACTCAGGGAACAGAAAACTACTCATCCAGTGACCAGTATATTTGCCCTCTACCAGACTCCTGTAACCCACTGGTTTGGGTCTGTCACATATCCGTCCCCCCTGCTCAACACCAAGGGGTTGGGCAGCTTGGGATGCCAGACAGTGCACACGTGACAAACCATCAGCATTGCCATGATGGCTCCCTGCTCTGTGTTGCACACGGAACTGAAAAGGTTGGAGGGATAAGAACCACCTGGTCACCCTTGTGTTCTTCTCCTTGTTCCTCTGCATCCATTGAAGAGGGGCATAGTCGATCACGAGGACAAATCTGCACCCGAGCAAGTAGAAGAGCAATGCTTCCATGGCCCATTTTATGGCGAGGCACTCTCTCTCCACCACTGCATATTTTTTTTCCCTTGGAAGGAGTTTCCTACTGAGGTAGAGAATTGGGTGTTCCTCCTCCCAGACCATCTGTGATAGAACGGCCCCCAACCCTACTTCCGATGCATCTGTCTGCAGAATAAATTTATTGGTGAAATCAGGGGCTATCAGTACAGGGTTACTGCAGAGGGCAGTCCTTAGGTCTGTGAATGCTTCCTCTGCTGTGTCAGACCATCGTACCAGATCAGATCCACGGGCTTTCACTAGGTCTGTCAGGGCACTTGCCCTTGTAGCAAATGGGAGATAAATCGTCGGTAATACCCCACTACACCTAGGAATGCCCGGACTTGTTTCTTGCAACGTAGTCAGGGCCAGTTTTGGATGGCCTCCAACTTGTTCACTTGGGGTTTTACCAGACCTTTTCCCACAATGTAGCCAAGATATTTGGCCTCCGTAAACCCTACAGCGCACTTGGCAGGGTTTGCTGTAAGGCCAGCTCACCTGAAGGTATCAAGGACTGCCTCCAACTTCTCTAGGTGAGTTTCCCAGTCTGGGGTATGAATGACCACATTGTCCAAATAGGCAGCAGCATAACTGTTATGCGGGCGTAATAGCTTGTCCATGAGGAGCTGGAAAGTAGCCGGGGCCCCATGTAGTCCACAAGGGAGGACAAGGTATTGAAAAAGATCCTCTGGTGTAGAGAATGCAGTCTTTTCCTTTGTGTCTTCCGCAAGGGGAATCTGCGAATACCCCTTTGTCAAGTCTAGAGTAGTCAAGTACTGGGCATTACCCAGACGGTCCACTAGCTCATCTATGCGAGGTATGGGGTACGCGTCAAACTGGGATACTTCGTTTAGTCGCTGGAAGTCATTGCAAAACCTTGTGGTGCCATCAGGTTAGGGCACCAGCACGATTGGGCTAGACCACTGACTGTGCGATTCTTCGATGATCCCCAACTCCAGCTTTTTTTTTAACTTCTGCTTTTATTTCCTCCTTTTTGGCCGCTGGCACCCGATAGGGCCTCATTGTTATTCTGGCCCCACGGTTCGTGACGATGTGGTGATATGTCTCAGTTGTTCGACCCAGTTTTGTCGAGAACACATCTTGGTTCCGGAAGATCATCTCAGACACCTCATTCTTCTGGTCTGGTGTTAAATCGGGAGACACTCTCACCTGTTTGGAAGGCTTGTTTTTCCTGGGTTAGGTCTTTTTGGATAGTTATGCACACCTCTTGTGCATGCCAGGGTTTCAGGTGGTTGATGTGATAAATCTGTTCTTGTTTTCAGTGTCCTGGCTGCCGCATCTTGTAGGTTACTTCCCCCAGGGATTCAACCACCTCACAGGGCCTCTGCCATTGGACCAGAAGCTTGCTTTCTGCCATGGGTACCAACACCATCATTCGATCCCCTGGTTGGAACTGTTGGACTTTTGCCTGGCGATTGTAATAGGTTCTCTGGGCCTCCTGCGCCTTTTCCAATACAATATTTTACAATAAGGGTGACCCGGGCTATCCGCTCTCGCATCTGTATTACATGTTCTATTATATTTCTCCCCTCATTGGGTTCCTCTTCCCAGATCTCTTTGGCGATGTCTAGTATGCCACGGGGGTGACACCCGTATAATAACTTGAAGGGGGAAAACCCAGTTGAGGCCTGAGGTACCTCCCGGATAGCGAACATAAGGTAGGGTAGTAGGGTGTTCCAATCCTTCCCGTCCCGACTTACCATCTTCCTTATCATAGCCTTGAGGGTTCGGTTAAACCTTTCTACCAACCCAGTCTGCGGGTGGTAAACTGAAGTTCTCAGGGTATGTATACGGAGCAGCGTACAGAGGTCCTTCGTTAGTTTTGACATAAATGGGGTTCCTTGGTCTGTTAATATCTCCTTTGGTAGCCCCACTCGGGCAAAGATCCCCACCAGCTCTTTGGCTATCATTTTAGAGGCTGTGTTCCGCAGGGGGACGGCTTCTGGATAGCAAGTAGTATAGTCCAAAACAAGAAGTATATATTGGTGGCCCCGAGCCATCTTCTCCAGGGGTCCCACTAGGTTCATGGCTATTTGCTCAAAGGGGACCTCTATGATGGGAAGTGGTAGTAAAGGTTACCTCAGGTGGGGACAGGGACTGTGCAGCTGACACTCCGGGCAGGACGCACAGTACCTCCGCACTTCTTCATGTACTCCGGGCCAGAAGAACCGTCGTAGGTCTTCTCTACCCCCAAATGCCCCCCAAAAAGATGACTATAAGCAAGACTTAATACAGCGTTCTGGTGTTGTTGAGGTACTAGGATCTGCTGTACCTTCTGCCCCTGTACTGGTGCAACCCAGTATAAGAGATTCTTCTTCATTATGAAGTAGGGTCCTGGTCCCTGGGTTTTCCCTTCCACAGGGACCCCATCTATTTCAGTCACCTCCTTCCTAATGTTGTCGTACCTTGGGTCTTCGGCCTGGTCCCGTCCAAAATTTCCTCTCCTGGGGCTAATCTGCCCAAGATCTAGGGGCTCTGTCTCTGTTACCTTTACTGGTTCAGAAGCGTTAGGGTGGGGGTCAGACTCGGGTGCTTCTCCCTCCTGGGTGGCCTCCTTTTCAGCTGCTCGGGTCCGCCTACCTACGAGAGTGACCAGCTGGCTTTGAGTCAGTATTTGGGTTCCCAAGGCTTTAGCTGCCCTCCTTTCCCTTTTCGACTTTCTACCCTGTCTGGGAATGGAAAATAAATCTGGGGATATTTCAGAGAAGACTAGGGGTTGACAGTCTACTGTGGATGCCTCACTAACTTCAGGGTTCCCCTTTCCCTCCAATCCTCCTACTGGGAATAAGTTTCCAAACCCTGGGAAGTCCCTCCCTATGAACACCGGGTATGGGAGTTTAGGGACTACACCTGCTGCCACGTCAGTAGTGTTCCCCTGAATCTCAATTTTTGCTGGGATAGTGGGGTAATAACCAACTGTCCCATGGACGCATGTTATCCCCGTATGCTTAGCCCGCAGCAGCTGACTGCACTTCACAAGCTTCCCCTAGACAAGCGTGATAGCACTCCCTGAATCAACCAGTGCCGTGGTCTCTAACCCATTTAGCTTTACTGGTCTGGTGTACATATGTGGGGTTAGTGAGACCCCCACAAGGTGGATTAGGGAGCATGGGTCTGCCCAGTTCCCCAGGTTACACTGCATCGGGTCCTCAGCATTGGGACACTGTGCAGCTATATGTCCCCACTCCCCGCAGGCATAACAAATGTATGGAGCCCTAGGCATTCCCCAGTCTCTTAGCTTGGGCAATCTAACATCATGATCCTCTTCCCCCTCAGTACTCTGACTCTTTGTGGCTTCTGGTGAGCCTTCAGCCCCTCTCTTTTTCCACCTGGGCCCTCCTGGTGGCCCAGTCACTCAAGCTCTAGGGCTTTGTGCTGCTAGTTTAACCCGGGGTGCCTCTTCCTTAACTGGTCGGGTCAGCTCCCTCACCGTCCTTTGCCTCTCTACCAGTGCAACAACCTCATCATAGGCGGAGGGTTTGTTCTGGCTTACCCAGGCATGAAGGTCTGCGGTAGTCCCCTCAAGTATCGGTCGATGACCAGAACCTCTAGTATCTCTTCCGGATTCCGGGACTCCGTTTGCAACCACTTGCATGCGAGATGGATGAGGTCATACAATTGGGACTGCAGGGTTTTGTTTTCCTGGTACCTCCACTCGTGATAGCACTGGGCCCGCACAACAGTTGTTACCCCAGATCTGCCCAGGATCTCTGCTTTCAGCTGGGGGTAGTCTGCTGCAGCCTCTTCAGGCAGATCATAGTAAGCCTTCTGGGCCTCCCCACACAGGAATGGGGCAAGGATGCCAGATCACTGATCTTGAGGCCAGGCCTCCTGTAGGGCTGTCTTCTCAAAGGCCAGAAAGTATGCCTCTACATCATCCTCCCACGTCATTTTTGGCAGCCAATGGCTGACCCATATGATTTGCGTCCCATCATGGCCGCGGTTCAGCTCTGTAAGGGTCTTTACCTGATTTACCAGTTCCTGCAACATAGCTCGGTCTTGAGAAGCCTGGTCCATCAGCAGGCGATTAGTCTCTTGCTGCAGCCACACTGCCTCCTGTTGGGCAGCTGCCTGGACACAGGTAGCCTCCTGCTGGGCCGCCATAGCTTGTATCAATGCCCGCATTAAGTCATCCATTGTGGTGGAAAAAAATAAACCCTCTACCTTTTTTTTTTTTTTAAACCACCCTCCTTCTGCCACGCTGTGCACACCAAATCCTACTTCTCACACCAGTTGTGACAAAGTTCCTCCTCTACCTTGATGGGTCCTGCACTTATTGGCAGATTTGCTCACCTCAGTGATCTTCCCCACAGTCTGGGTCAACTCCTCCTGTGTCTGATCAGGAGTGGGGAGGTTTGGGGGGAACCTGGGCCCACCCTCTACTCCGGGTTCCAGCCCAGGGCCCTGTAGATTGCAGCTGTCTATAGTGCCTCTTGTAACAGCTGCATGACAGCTACAACTCCCTGGGCTACTTCCCCATGGCCTCCTCCAAATACCTTCTTTATCCTCACCACAGGACCTTCCTCCTGGTGTCTGATAATGCTTGTATTCCTTAGTCCTCCAGCAGCAGCACACCCTCACTCTCAGCTCCTTGTGCCTCTTGCTCCCAGCTCCTCTCACACACTTCCTCTCCTCTGGCTCCCCTCCTCCCTGACTGGAGTGAGCTCCTTTTGAAACCCAGGTGCCCTGATTAGCCTGCCTTGATTGGCTGCAGGGGTTCTAATCAGCCTGTCTGCCTTAATTGGTTCTAGCAGGTTCCTGATTACTCTAGTGCAGCCCCTGCTCTGGTCACTCAGGGAACAGAAAATACTCATTTAGTGACTAGTATATTTGCTCTCTGCCAGACTCCTGTACCCCACTGGTTTGGGTCTGTCACACCAGCAACAGGGGACAGTTCTTCCTCTCCCCTGTTGGCTAGTGGTTGGCGTATGCCCTGAAGCATGAGGATTTATAACCCCTTATCATATTTATCTGATCTTTATTAACTGTGCATGATTTCATTACCAATTTAGGGGGAGATCTGACAGCTGCGCTTCTTAATCCCGTACACGCTTTTTGAAAATCTCTCCCAGACATGGGTATATCTTTGGGTGAACCCTACCGAGCCGTTGGATTCAATGGGCCAGACCCTCAACTGGCATAAATCATTGTTGCTGTGTGGATATCAATAGAGCTACACCAATTTACACTGGCTGAGGATCTGGCCTGATATCTTGTAGCAGGGAGTTCCACAGAATAAATTGTGTGTAGCATAAAAACAAAGTGCTTCCTAGTTCTAAACCTATTGCCTTCTCTAGATGCTCTCCAGTCTCCACTGTGACCTCTGTGAGAGAGAAAGCAAGACACAGTGTGGTTGGGACAGGGAGGTGGAAAGCAGAGAGGGAATGGGATGCATTTACAGAAGATGTGGATGTAAGGGTGGGCGGGGGGAGGGGAGTGGACACGTAGCAGTAGCCACCAGATTCAGGACATCTGACATACTGACCCCTGCCAGGACACATGAGTATTGACCTTGTCATGATAAGCGAGGGTTAAAGGTAATACAGTTTGTGCCACACCCTTATGAAGTGTCAGAAGAAAAGGCAGCTTCATTTGTTCCACTGAATCCTTCCCCTTGGAAGGGAACCAGGCAGAGAGCTGGGGGAGGCAGCAGCTGCCAATATTCCTAGCACCCAATTGCATGGCAGAGAATTCGGAGGGAGGGAAATCCTGCCTGTGGCACCAGAAATATAGCCTCTGGGCCAGATCCTCAGCTGGTGTAGATTGGTGCAAGCTCCACTGAGTGTATACTGGTTTACACCACCTGAGGCCCTGGCCCAGGCAGCCAGCTACCTCCTGGGTTTTGTTTCGATCCTCTTACGGCTGGGGCAGAGGGAGAGCGGGAGGGAGCCAGAGTGGGCAGAAAAGAGAGGCTGCATGGGGGTGATAGCATCTACCCTGCTAACCAGTGGGACAGTCCTGGTGCTTCCCACCCTTGCCCCAAATGCTGGTACCCTCCAGGGGCACCTTGCCAGCTAAACACCTCAGTCCAGCAATGGGCCTTCTACTTCCCCCTGGCTAGAGCACTGGGTAGGCAATGTATCTCCTTCCACACAGGCACAGCTAAGCAGGAAACTGGAATGCCTTGGGGCTGGCTGGCAGGAGGCCATGGGGACTGGACGAGTTTCAGAGGGAGATGACAAAGTCCTTTTTCCCTGTGATGGGTCTCACCAGGGAGGGGCATGTGGCAAGCCCTCCTCCCCTAGTTCTAGCTTTGGATCCCAGCATGGGCCTGGCCCCATGCCCTGGTGCCACATGGGCTGCTGAGCAGCCCCCTCCCCATGCAAGGCAGTTCAGGAAACAGAATTATGTAATCTCCAGATTACTAGCTGAAGCACAAACCACAGCAGCTTTGCTCTCTGCCCAGAGTGGTTGCAAGATCCCTTAGATATTCCCCAGCTTTCATTAAACATTAACAGGCCAAAGCCTTGGTTTCACAGAACTCATCAATCCCAGAAGCCCAGGCTAGCCTCCCCCAACATAAGGTGCTAGAGGAAATGGGGAGCCAGTGCTGGCAGTGGGGGGATTTGCAGATGTTCCAAGTTCTGGCCTCTCCCAGCAGGGGTGTTGTGGGTAGTATTACAGGAGCATAGCCCACTGTCAGAGACAGGCTATGATGGGCCTCCACTGCACCATGCATGTGTTCCTCTGTAGAGCATGTTCAGGTCAGATTCTCACATAGTGAAGGGGCCAGGAAGAGTATGGCTAAGTCTGACTCCTCATCATTCCCCCCTCCAGCAACATCCCTCTCCAACATCATCTCTTCCCCTCAAGAGCACACTCCACCCCCCTGCCATCCCTCCCCACATCACCCCTTCCCTCCTCCATCGCATCTCCCCATCACCCCCACCAGGAGTGAACTCAGACCTCCGAGCAGAGCTGCCTACAGTCCGTGTCTTACCACCCGTGGCCAAGCTGGGTGAGTGGAGAGTCTGTGCCAGAAGAGAGCAGCAGTGAGCCAGAACACTGTCTGCTTGGGAACAGCTAAAGCAGGGGTAAGCAACTTATGGCACGCATGCGCAAGGCGGCACACGAGCTGATTTTCAGTGGCACTCACACTGCCCGGGTCCTGGCCACCGGTCGGGGGGGCTCCACATTTTAATTTAATTTTAAATGAAGCTTCTTAAACATTTTAAAAACCTTATTTACTTTATATACAACAATAGTTTAGTTATATATTATAGACGCATAGAAAGAGACCTAAAAACATTAAAATATATTACTGGCATGCGAAACCTTAAACAAGAGTGAATAAAAGAAGACTCGACACACCACTCCTGAAAGGCTGCCAACCCGAGCTAGAGGAAGCGAAGGCTCATGTGCATTCCTGAACAAAGGATCCAGTCTGTTCCGGCGTGCAAAGTACAGCAGAGAGGCCGATAGGCAGAGCTCAGCATCAGATAATGATCCTAACCGTCAGCGGCATAAATAGAGGAAGATCATGTAGACATTTTTAATCCTGGCAGAGCCCATGTAATACTACAAAAAGGAAGTAATTTTAGAGGAGGAAATCTCCTTTCAGGACAGGTTGACTCCCTTGCCCCCCTCCCTGCGCCTCATTTCTCTCTAGGTAGGAGAGGGGTCTTTAGCAGCAATTCCCATGAGCCTGTTTAATCATGAGGAGACCCTCTGTTCATGGGACTTTTTTTCATAAGCCTGGATCCTAGGGCTCCTCGTGGAGTAAGGTGCTACTTCGCATGAGTAACAGGGCTAAACGCAGGCACAGGGATTTCCATCCTTTCCTGCGATCATCAGCCCTGACCACCTGCATGACAGGCCCAGCAAGCTCAGGATCATGTTTTTGAGGGCTCAGCACCTAACACTGGGGCTGGATTTTCAAGAGCTCACCGTCCTTTCAGGCCCTGTCTACACTTGCAAGTTGTACAACTTAAACCATCTCTCCCTCTGCCTCCTCTGGAGTGCATACAGTTATAACAGCATAAAGAGGCAGTGTGGCTTAGTGCATAGAGCACTGGAATAGGGTTCAGGAGACGTGCTCTGCCAATGGATGACCAGCTCACCCAGGTCAAATATCAGGACGCAGGGGCAGAGGGGAAAACAATGGCGGCAGAGCTAAAAAAAGAAAAAAATAAAAACAAAAATCCCCCACCCCCGATTCCTCCTCCCTCCGCAAGCGCTGGAGGGAGGCCCGGGAGACTCACGGCAGCGCGGGGCCAGGGTGAGTGTGAGTCCGGCCTGGCCCCGAGCAGGCGGGTCTCGGGCGCGGTACCTGGAGGGAGAGTAGGGGGTGGCCTGCGGGGCCAAGCGGCGGCTGTTCTCCCCACCTGGGCAGCGGGACTCGGGAGCAGCCGCTGCTGCAGCTCCCACTGCCGCGGGGGGAGGAAGCGGCCGCTGGCCAAGCTCGGCGGCTGCGGCTCTGGCGCCCACGCACTCCCCGAGCTCGGGCCTGCTGCGGGGACCCAGCACGCACGCGGCGCGCGCCCAGCCCCTGGCCAGTCGCGTCTGGCCTGGCTGCCCAGCTGGTGCGATCCCGCCGGCGGCCCCGGAGTGGGGGCAGCAGCCCCCCCATCCCGCTCGGGTCCCGCAAGGGAACGAACGGGGCTGGGCTGCCGATGCCTCCGCCGCGGGATTGCACCAGCTGGGCAGCCAGCCCACACGCGACTGGCCGGGGCGGGGCGGGGCGCAGCGTGCGCGCTGCTGGGTCCCGGCAGCGGGCCCGGGCGCCAAAGCCGCAGCCGCCGAGCGCCACGTGCGTGGCCAGTTCCACCCCCCGCGGCAGTGGGAGCTCCAGCAGCGGCTGCTCCCGAGTCCCGCTGCCCAGGTGAGGAGAACAGCCGCCCCCCTATTCTCCCTCCAGGTACCGCCCTCCCCAAGTCCTGGCTGCTCAGGGCCAGGCCGGACTGTCACTCACCCCTGCCTCGCGCTCCCCTGCCTCTCCCGGGCACAGCGTGCTTGGCAGGAGGCGGGGATTTGGGGAGGGAGCCAATGGGGCAATGAGGAGGCGGGGTTTGGGGAGGGATCCAATGGGGGAAGGAGGGGGTGGAGTCGGGGCGGGGGAAGGCGCGAGCCCTTCCAGGCTCCGGAGCCTTTGCTCGTTTGTCCCGCGTTGGGGACGCCGGACAAACAAGCAAATATCGGGACAGTCCTGCTAAATCAGGACGTCTGGTCACCCTGTCTGCCACGGGCCTGCTGGATGGCCTTGGGCAATTCACACCTCTCGCTCCCTCATGTTCCCCAGGTGTAAAACAGGGGTAATGATACTGACCTCCTTTGTAAAGTGCTTTGAGGCCTGCTGACCACAAGTCCCAGAGAAGAACATATTATTGTAGCTGCCCAGAGCAGTATAGCTACAGGAAGGGGAAGATGCTATACTGGTAGGGGCAAGCCAATGCCTTCAAGCACACCCTCTTGTGGCACAGGATGGCCCCGCAGGCCCACTGGGCTCCTCTCCCAGTCTTGCAATGATTTACTCCCAGAACAAAGTATTTAAATCAAGATCCCTCCTGTGGGAATATTGATTAGCTCTTTTTTTAAAGGAGCCCCTTAAATCCACCTTTCTTCTGGGAGCCTGGGCACTAATTCTGACAGGCCTCCTCACCTAAATCCAGGAGTCCCACAGATCTACCCCTGGGCAGGCAGCCTTACCCTTCTTGTATGCAGGAGTACCACAGCCCCTCCTCCTGCAGCTGGGTTATAAACCTTCACCCCCACCCCCTGGAGCAGGAGTCCCCAGCTCTCCTCCTGGGGCTGGGGAGTGACTCAGTGCTGGCTGCAGGCTCAGCCAGCTGATCCCTTTCCTCTACTCCGTCCTTTCCTCCGAGGCGTGGAAAGCCACTGGGCCTGCTGTTTGGGAGCATCATCTCTTTAGGAGCACCCCCGGCACTGAACTCTGGTAGCCTTTTCTGAGGCCCAGGTGCTCCCCAGTCAATTAGCTGCCAAGTGCCCACCTAAGCAGTTAGCCTCATCTGAGTTAGGAGCTGAAGTACTTTTGTGGATCTGGGCTTTAATGACTACAGGTGGGCTGAGCTGGGTGAATTCTCCTTCAAGAAACCCATCACAAATAGACTAGACCACTTCTGTAGCAATATAACTACAGCTGCAATGGGAGGCCTACCGGTATAACCATTTTGGGGTAAAATCATCTCTCACTGACCTGGCTCTACCTGTACAAACATGGTGGATTAGATGTGAGGCCACTAAGTGCGGGCCAGCTTTTCCAAACTGCTCAGCACCCTCCGTGCGGAGCCCTCCTGAAAATCCAGCCCCCTGTGCTTAACTGAGAACCAGCCCTTCCAGTACACCGTAGCCCTGGTGTGTTGTGACAACCATTGGCCGCCTTTTACCGTACACAAGGGAGGAAGTAACACCTAGTCACTGCGTCCTGCTTGGTGACGCACGAGGCTGTTTGTGGGTGCTGGTTCATATCACTAACATCTGGGTTCCATAAGCGATTAGAAACACAGCCCCTGGGTGTTCATTTATTGCTCTGGAGACACTGTTCAGTCTGGTCTTCACCTCTGTGTTCTGTCTAGACACCTATGTGCTCCCCCGTCCCCCCACTGTATTAGCTAAGTGGCCCTGCCTAGGTGTTTATAGAAATCACAATAACAATCGTGGAATTTCTTGAGTAGTCTGTAGGGGGGGTCCTTTCAATAGGGATTTTAATGTTTAATTATAGTATGTACGGGCCTGAGTTGTGATGCACTGACATTTGCATCCTGCACCATGCTGGCCGTAGGCGGTGGTGCACCGGGACACCACTGCCCTGTGCACAAGGACACCCTCTCGTGACTTGATGATGTCGTGTCCTGCATCGTGGCGAGGCCACCCCAGGATGCACCGCAGTGGTGCTTCAACATAAAGTAACGGCTTCCCCCGCTGCTCCACGTCGTGACAGGCTGATGCCGTGGGCTGATACGTTGACTCCAGCTGCAAAGGTGGCAAGCCGGGAAGGCTGGGCCCCGCTGAGCAGAACAGATCTGGCTGCTTTTCAGCTCATTCGCTCTGCGTCTGTGTAGGCGTGTGACTGTGTGTGAGTGTGTTTGTGTGGTGCGCACACACGCTGTGCTTGCTGCCTGGAATTCCAGTTAATAATTGCCCAGGGAGCGGGAATGCTGCTGCTTTCCAAGCAACTGATAAGGCGTGAGTCTGCCCTATTGCTGTTTAGCAACATGGAGAAGGGAGGGAGCAGGTTGTGTTTGCACAGACTGAAGGCATAGAAGCGAGGGCTCATTGGGCCTGGGAATGGCTTTGATTAGGAAACTGTCTGGCTAGGCAATCAAGCTGTCCAGACAGGCAGGAGAAAGATCCTTGACCTTTGTGTTGAGCCCTGCCCTGTGGTCCTGTCCGCCTCTAGCTCTAGATCCAAGCAACACTTCATCTGGATCAGTGGGGCAACCCAGCAGCAAATTCCCAGCCTCCTGTGGGGGTCTGACCTCCTGCTGCAGCTGCAGGATGTCCATCTGCCAGGGATCTGGGAGGGGCAGGTGGAAGTAAGCAACGCTTAACTTGTAAGCAATTAGGTACCAGGGCTCAAGCAATTTTTTTACTTTCATAACTGACATGGTGAACCCAGAGGTGCCGGGGCTCAGCCCTGGCACAGATTAAGTGCTGGGAAGAAGGTGGCAAGGAGTAGCGTGGGGTGGGGGGCAGGAGGCCTGGTCCTCCCTAGGAGTAATGTGACTACCTTTTCAAAATGCAAAAGTGGGACACATGCAGGAGTCCCGTCCCCTCTGTGGCCTCACCTCCTGCTTCTCCTTTTTCCCCTGAGGCCCATCCCCCAGCCAGGCCAGGGTCTGGAGCTGGGTAATGGTGAGAGCTGCCCAGGGACCCCAGGATGCTGTGGGAAGCCACATAACCCTCCACCTGCCCTGGGCAGGGGCGCAGGGGGTCCAAGAGCAGCTCCCAGCCTGTGTCCCCACTCTCCAGAGCACACTGCCCAGGGCACGTGGAGGGCTTGGAACTCTGGGGCTCCCCACAGCAGCCCGGGTCTCTAGTCAGCCACTTACCACCTCAGCACTCCCTACTCCCATCAGGAAGAGGCTGGTGCCACCTGTGAGTGTCAGGCAGCTGTGATGTGGAGCTGCAGGGAATCTGGGACAAATGCAGCCCCAGAGTCGTTCAGCCCGGGACCAGGACTTGAAATGTACATTTTGGGACTGTCCCACCCAATTAGGAACAGGTGGTCACCCTACCTAGGAGAGGAGCGAGAAGGACAGATATCAGGCCTCAGGGTAGGGTGACCAGATGTCAGTGATATCAGACCTGGGATCAGGGTGAGAGGACAGTTGCTGCCTTGTAGGTCTGCTCCTGATCAGGCTGGGGGGGGGGGGAGCTGCGATACAGTGTTTGCAGGGCTGTCTCCTCCCACCCCCACACTGCAGCATTCCAGTTCCAATTCCAGCTCTGACACAATGCACCAGAAGGTGGCAACCAGGTCATGACTAGTGCGCTGTGTGCCTGGTACGAGCCAGCTCTGTATGGGAAGTAATGCTGAGCCTCTCCTCTGCTGATACAGCCACATCGTCAACACTGGGAGCTTTCTCAGCGGCCTGGGTTCTCCATGCCAGGGTCTGCACTGCTAGCATCTCTCCAGCTGCTTTTCTGGCCTGCGGCATTTCAGCATGTCAGCACCATCCAAGTATTCAAATAGAAATAAGAATACTAATCTCATTCTCCCGCTTCCTTCCTTCCCAGCCTAGAGGCAAAGCAGCTGGCTTGGTTAGAGGGGGCGTTATTTGTGTGTGTTTGTGAGAGAGAGTGACTGTATGAGATAGTGCGTGTGGTCTATATGTGTGTGTAAAAATTGTATTGAGGGAAATCTAAGCAGCAAGCTTGGCATTTAGTTCTGAAGGCAATGACACTTGTGAGCTCTGGTCTCTTGTGACATTGAGTTCCACAGTCTCTAGATTCAGCTGCTAGGACAGTTCTGTCTCCCAGCCCCACAAGCCTTCCCCTCTTGGTCAGTGTCATCTCACTGATGGTGCCAGTGGAACACAGCTATCCTGGTAAGGCAGGGAGAGGTATCAAGGGTTGATCTCATAAAGGTCATTGGTTATTGGGCAGAGACCTTGCACTGTTCATAGGGGCGCGAATGCAGAGAGCAGAGCCCTGAGGTGATGCATGCTTACCTGGGTTGCTAAGCAGAATTGTTGCTGCATTTTGCTTTTTCAGGGTGTGGAGCTTCATTGCAAAGTATTCTGAGTTGTAATAATCAGGTGCAGTGCTCACCAATGCCTGGATCAAAGGCTGCTCAAAGCTGCAGTCTTCTGGGGATTCTCAGATGGAAGTGACTGGGGTTTACGGCCAGGAGTTATACAAAACAATGTCTGTGTTTGAAAAAAAAAACAACAAAACCTGTACAAATAAAAAATAATTTTTCACAAACAGAAAAATTCTCCCTTCCCCTCAATGTGGTTTCCTTTATTTAAAAAAAAAATTGCCCCAAATTAAAATGTCCAGCTGGCTCAGAAAGCCACCCCCACCCCCGCATTGACTGAGACATTTCAACCAGCTCTGCGCTCTAGGAACTGGAGTTAAAGGGCCAGATCATCAGCTGGTCTAAAGCAAGGCCGCATCATTGACTTCAATAGGGTTATTGTGCCAGTTTGCATCAGCTCAGGACCTGGCCCCAAACCACCAAATCATTTCACACGGGCCTCCCAAAAGCCCCTGCTGATCTTGGCCAGTTTCGAACCAGCGATGTTGGCACAGTTGTGAGAAAGTGAAAGCGTCTGGGTAAGGGAAATCCTGTCTCCAGCCCCTTTCCAGGAGGATTCTGCCCCGTCAGCCTTTTGGCTGGGCTTGTGGTGTGTTTGTGGGAGAGCGCGGAGCAAAGGTTTCCCAGGATGGGCTGTGTCTGTCTGATCTGGGCTCTTTTTCCCATGCCCAAGATATTCAATATTTGTCTGGAGTCAGCCGGAGCAGGGTCCATTATCAGGAGCTGGGTTTAGAACTCGAGCGTCTCTCACCATCCTATGGCAGCAGGCAGGTGCTTTCGCCCTGGGAGGTCTGGGCCCGTATGATGGGAGGCAGGCAGGGCCCAAAGGAATTGGCACTCAACCGTAGTGTGGGTGTGGGTGGGGGAGAAGAGCGCGCCCCCTCTTGACTGAGGAGCCGCATCCCTAGAAGGTGGGGGAAGCAGGTGCTCTGCAGCCCTATTGGAAGCTTCAGCTCCCCCTGCACTGTACGGCTCATCGTAAAACACACCCAGCTGCAACTGGTCAATATCAGCCAAGCAAATGGCCCTGTTTCTAAGCTCCTCCCCTTCATTGCATATTCAAATACCGGACTCGCTTCTTCAATGGCTACGCTGGATACCATTCTCCGTGACATCTATGGTACTTCAATTGCACCTGCCGCTATAGTGCCCAGGCCCCTGCTGCTTAGCTAGCACCAAACCTCAGCCAAGGCTCCCTCACCCCGTCTCATCCAGGCCTCCTGCAGCAGTTCCCCGGGGCTGCCCTTCCATTCTTTTGCCTGCTCTTCCTATAGCTTTAGTTAAAGGAAACCCACATGCCTGCTAGAGCTCCCCCTACTGACCAGAAGAAGCAGACAGGCACCACTTAGCTGCCTCCCACACTGTGTGACCTTGGGCAAGTCACATAATGTCTCCGCTCCCCATCTGTAAAACGGGTTTAGAAATAGTCCCTTTGCCTCTAGCACTAAGGGGCTGCAAGATCAGCCCCCATGCTTGGTATGAGGTCGATACATCCCCTGGGCATTAAACTAAGACATCAACTCATTGCCTGTAAGGCAGAAGAGTCAACAGTTTCCAGTCACTACTGTGCTAGGCTTGAACCCACAACAGACTCCACATCACGCAACGTCCCTGCTCCCAGTGTGCTTCAAGCATCCTCATGTTTGCAGGCTGGCGAGCGGGTGGGGGTCCTGTTTGCACTGCCTGGGCCCCCATCCCGGCAGGTTTAGGTTTGATGCTCCAGCAGCAATAAGGCCCAACTGCCCTGAGGGCTTTGCACAGCGGTGGGTGCCTGGCCTACTCACAACCAGAGCAAGCCTCCCAGAGGAGCCCCCCTAGACACTGACCCAGTGCCCCCAGTGAGGGAGGAATCCACATGCGCCTGTCCCTGGCTGAGCCAGATGGCTGCCGAGAACAGCTCTGCCAGTGAGTCACAGGGCAGCATAAACAAAGGCAGATGTGGCTGCTCTGTGGGTGTACTGAGAGGGGACCGAGAGCGAGGAGAACCCTCCTTAAGGAGGGATGGGGGAAGGTCCATCACAATTGAATTGCACTGGGGTCAGGGTCTCTCCACCTTCCTGCTGTGGATCCCCTCACTTTCCTTCTTCAACCCCCTCCATTTCCAGGTCTCTTTCATTCCCCGCTCCTCCTCTATGAGAGAGGAAGAAGGACTTTCTTCCTCTCTCATCCTCCATTCCCTTTTCCAGTTCCTTTCATCCTCGCAGCCTCATCTTCTCTCTCCTCCCTTCTCTTCCCCTCCATTCCTGCCTCCCCCAGCCCAGTCTCTCTTCTCTATTTCCTTCCCTCCGCTCTTTTAAAAACTTCTTTTTTTAACTCAAAAGCATTAAAAAAACCCACACACCACAGCCAAGATGGAGACAGGAATAAAATACCCATGATAAAAGGGACCATGGATGGCTCCTTCCCTGATCTGACCTGCATTAGACTCAGGCCCTGATTCAGCTCGCACACTAGATGTATAGCATTATAAATCCATTGACTGCAATGGAGTTACTCCTGATTTACACCTCGAGTGAAGGGGCATTCAGCCCTCCCAAGGGCAGCAGACCCCTTGATTTCACAATGGTACAGTTTGGGAGGGCACATGCCAGATTGCCAACCTCAAATGTTCAAATATTATGAGTCAGGCGCACCAAAACCCACGAGACTGGCTTTAAATCCATGCAATTATGTAAAAATAATAGATTTCGTGTTCTTTGGATTTGCCTTCTGCTTTCTGAGCCTTTAGGGTGCACTGGGGTCACATTGTGATGCTTTCTCTGCAGCCACAGGGTTAGAAACGGACTTTTTCTGTAAGAATGAAGGCTACAATCATCACATATCCATTTATTCCTCCAGGAGCTGGGGCTTTAAGGAAGACAATAATTATCCTGAGACTCACGACAGAATCATGACACTTGGCAACACATGGGGAAAAGGACCTTGAGTGACACTAAGTGTTTTATTGGGACAACAGCCTGGAGCTACTGAAGAAGCAGCTTTACTTCTCCCCATGCTCAGGAACACCTCAATACTGATGGGCATCAGGCCCAGGAAGATTAAAAGCAATTAGCAGTGTACCACCCAGAGGGAATTCTAGTTAGTCAGTTTCAGATGCAAGCCTTCTCCAGGCTGCAACAGGCTTGGCGAGGGTGTTGGAATGCCAGCATCACGAGCACCCATCAGCCCTCATCTTCTGTGGCATCTCACATTAGAGATCTCCAGATGACTGGAGACCAGTCCCATCTGCATCTGTAACAGGGGGCCACCCTCGAGAACACCCCTTCACGGTCCTGTTGATGCACCGCTCTCAGCACCCGCTTGGGCTCTTCCATTCAATTTCCCAGACCAGATTGCTTCAAATAAAATGCCCCCTTCACAGGGTCTGGAATGTTAACCGTTTTTTACAGAGTGCACACCACTTCTTTTAGTCTCTCCAGTTCACACCTGCGGGTCCACAGTAGTATCCGGATGGGTTGCCTTCCCCCAATTCAGGAGCCCCCAGCCCTCCTCCTGGCACTGGGTTGTACTTCAGGCCAGCTGCAGGAGCTGCAGCCAGCTCCTCCAGCTAGTTTCTTTTCCCCCAACCAGTTCCTTCAACCTTAGGCTTGGCAGGGCCCGCCGGCACCTTCCTCAGCTGGTGTCTTTTCTCATATGAGAGAGGAGGCAGCATATATACTGGTCCTCTTCCCAAAGCTCACCCCAATTGGCTGGGATAGAGGGGAAGCTTGTCCCACCCACTCTAAAGTCTCCTGGTTCTGGGCCTTTAAAAGAACAGTAATGCGCTCCCCACCCCCACCCCAACACTACTGATTCCTAGGACTGCTTCCTCTCTTCCCATATCTTTTATTTCCTAGGTCCTTGCGTCCACAAGACCTCCCAAAATTTTAAAGGGCCACACCACGGGACAGGGTAGGGCTGATCTCTAGGCCCTGCTAGCTTTAAGGGGACATTCTGTATCAATTCTCTCAGCGCTCCTCTCATGACCTCTCTGCCTTGCTTGCTGTCAGAGGTTGAAATGGTTCCCAAGCCCTTGGCACAGGAGTGAATTTCCCTCAGCTTTCATTTGAATGTGGGGGCCAGTGCAACAAGCTGGAGTCTCAGGGGGGCCGTAGCAGCAGCCTGTGTGGTCTCTACCGGCACTGCTGAGCTATGCAGTAGTAATCGGACCTCCCAACATTTCCCATCATGAGTCTGAAAAAGATTTGGGGGTCGCAGTAGATAATCAGCTGAACATGGACTCTCAGTGCAACATGATGGCCAAAAAAGCTAATGTGACCCTGGGATGTATAAACAGGAATCTCGAGTAGGAACAGCGAGGTTATTTTACCTCTCCATTTGGCACTGGCGTGACCGCTGCTGGAATCCTGTGTCCAGTTCTAGTGTCCACAGTTCAAGGTGGATGTTGATTATTGACAACAGGGGGCACAACTACCCCTGAAATGGATCTTTACTGGCTTCCAGTGGAGCAGATTACTGTCATACCAGTGAAAAAGGTCCATGGTAATTATCTTCAATACACAGCAGTTTATTGAGAAGGAATTACACAAGCAAGAAAGGGTTATATTAAGCACATAACACCAAGGGCCAGCTCCAGCTTTTCTACTGCCCTAAGCAGGGGGAAAAAAAAAAAAAACGAGTGGCAGCACTTCGGCGGCAGCTCAAATGCGTCGTTTCTTCGGTGGCACTTCAGCGGCAGGTCCTTCACTCCCTCTCCTCCTCTTCGGCAGCACTTTGGTGGCAGCTTAAAGAGGAAAAGAGGGAATGAGGGACCCACTGCCAAATTCCCGCCGAAGACCCGGACGTGCCACCCCGATATCGGACGGAGTGCCACCCCTTTGTATTGGCTGCCTCAAGCAACTGTTTCCTTAGCTGGTCCCTGATAACACCTATGTTAGTCATTAGGAGCTATACATTCCTCTTAACGAGTCTCTCTTTCACAAACATACATAAACAGACCCAGCACTAGACTCATGCAGTTCCTACTTGGCAAACAGAGAAGGTGGTTACCACTATTATAGATGGCTTCTTTCCTCCTGGTCTGTTCTTTTCAGCCCTTTGGTCTGCCTTGGATTCCCTTGAGGCAAGACTTTGCGCCTTGAGACCCTGCTGGTTCACAGTCCTACTCGGGCCCACGGAGCAGAGTTTTGGCTACTCTGTCTAGCAGCATTGCTTCTTCAAGCGTCAATTAAGGAATCCCAACCACAGTAATTTACTTTGCTTGATTTTTATACTTTTTTTCCTAAAAGGAGTCACATGTCTTCAAAGCATGCCCAGGGGGAGTGTAGTTACTAATTTGACCTAATTAGTGTTTTAGAAGGGGCTGGGAGTGGTGGTGATACCCAACGAAGATCACCCCACGTTTACTCACTCATCAATCATTCACTCTGGCTCTTTGCATGGTGTCTCACTACAACCATGTTGACCTGTGCTCCATGCTAGAACTTTATACATGTGATATTTACTTTTGCATGGCCCATATTTGCCGACCAATAGGTTCAATATCGATCGTACACGCAGACTTTGCCAGTTCTTTATCAAATTTGCTTCTGCTTAAAGGGAACCTGCTCCCAGGATCCTCTGCAGCCCTTCGGCCATGTTTAAGTCATGTCAAGTGATGCTCACACCATTCCTTCAGCACAGCCACACCAATTTGGCACCATCCCACAAGATCCCCATTCGATATTCAATTACCAAAGATCATTGTAACATCTCCTCAATCGTACCCACAATTTGCACATTAACTATTAGAGTGTGTGTCTCCTTTTCTGGTTTCTATAAAACATCAAGCAGTATTTTATGATTATTAGTAACATAATTCAACAACTCAATTTTATAAGTTTTTTACAAAGCTTGTTTTTTTTATATTGCTTACACACTGATATCCACAACAGAAACATATAAGTAATAATATAGAAGTTCCAGAAATGCAAAATAACATTGCCCATTCAGACGCATTCCACGCTGTAATTTGACATACAACATTGTACCAAGCACACATTTGAGATCTTATTTTTTCTACAGCTTTTTTAACAATTTTATACTTTCGAGCAAGCATAGCTTTGACAGATATGATTAGTTTAGTTGACTCTTTTATTTGGTCTAATATGCCTTGATTAGTTTGTGTCTTCATATTCCAACCAGTATCATTCCACTCTATTGCCCTTAAATTTGGCGACATTAATCTAGGGTGAGTCATAAAGGTTTTAGTCATCTGAGGGTGCCATTGATGTTGTTCATACAGGAAATAAGTTATATTTCCATGAGTACACCACATCCCCTGGTCCATGAACCAAGTCTGGTTGTTTATTGTTACATTACCCTTTTCCTTGTGATGCCAACAAATATTTTGGTTTATTTTATATAATCCCCATCAACCATATTTTCACTGTAAATTTATGGGGGGGTTACCTCCTTTTCATTTTAAAATAAATCTCCTTTTTTAACCAAGGTGCCCCTTTTTTATTATAGGCTTTTATTATTTGCATCCATACTAATTCAGGTATTTAACATAATTCATTTTCTTCAGGTATTATTTCATAGTGCCTGGTTTTATTTCCCCAGGTGCTGGCATCTATTACCGGATACACTTCCTGTGCCTTTCCACTGGCTATCCCAGAAAGGACAAGAGTGCCCTGGTGTATGGTACATAGATGCACTTGCACCTTTCAGGTGTCTTGGAATGCTTAATATAAGAATAGTAACATAATGCCCAATTCAGAGTTTTGGGCCACGTTCCTTTTTGGCTCTGTTTCAAAATATCTTTTCATTGTTCTCCCAAGATTTCCTGGGCTTTTCTACACACTTTTCCCCAGGATAATTCTGAGCGCATATCCCTCATTTCTTTAACAATATTCAGACTACTTTTTTCCAACAAGTTACTTAATTTCATCACAGAATGGCCCATCTCTTGATTTATTATTTTCCCTTGTTCCCCAGTGTGTGCTGACTGCGTCAGTTGCTTTAAAGTCTTTCTTATTTTTTTCCCTTCGGGTAGAGAGGCTCCTGTGTTTTTCAATTTTATTGCAGTGTTTAGTGTTTTCCGTATTTTTTTTAACCATTTCTCTTTTTGCCACATCCCAGACCCAATATGTTTTATATTGTGCAATTCATTTAGAACAGTTAGGATAATGAGTGTTAATTATCCAATATTCAGGGAATAAGTTTACAAACACTTTAAATCTGGACCCATTATAAACCAAGCTCCTCGAGTTATACATTTTTGGGGTGCTTTGGTTTGAAGGACCTTTTCTTGGGGTTTATTTGGTTTTCAGAGTTCCCCAGTTCTAATATTAATAATTTGGCATTTGTGAATTCCTGACTTACGTGTACATAACCTTTGGACAATGCTACAGATGATGACTCTGAGTCATTATTCATAGTAAGGTTCATGCCAGTTGGAACTGTGCCTAAATCTATATTATTCTCAGCAGTTAGGGACTGTTTCCGAATTTCCCCTCCTGCTTTTTCAGTTGGCGGAGATGCTGTTATAGATCTGTGTCCTATAAAAGTGGAAGTAAGGTGACTGGACGCTCATATCGGAACTCCCATTGTATTCTCCTATACAGCTGCTTCCCTTGTTCTACAAATACTGCTTCAAATTTAAACTGGAGAGTGTTCAGAACAGAGCTGCAAGGATGATGAAAGGATTAGAAACCCTGCCTTCTAGTGAGAGACTCCAGGAGCTCGATCCACTTAGCTTAACTCAGAGAAGGTTTGGGGTGACTTGATTATGGTCAGTAGGTATCTACATGGGGTTTAATGATGGGCTCATCTGTCTAGCAGACAGAGGCAAAACATGGTCCAATGGCTGGAAGCTGAAGCCAGACAAATTCAGACTGGAAATAAGGTGTAAATTGTTAACAGGGAGGGTAATTAACCACTGGAACAATTTACCAAGGGTTGTTGTGGATTCTCCATCACTGGCAAAGTTTAAGTCAAGATTGGAAGTTATTCCAGAAGATCGGCTCTAGGAATTATATCGGTGAAGTTCTCTGGCCTGTGCTATACAGCAGGTCAGACTAGATGATGACAGTGGTCCCTTCTGGCCTTAGAACCTATGAATTGCCATAGGAGTCAGGAGCTGGAAAGCATCACTTCCCATTCCTGTTTAAAGGAGTTGCCAGCCTGGACAAGACCAGAGCTCCTCCTAGTCCTGTATGCCTGTTCACAGCTGGTGCTTCATAGCAGGTGAAACCTCCTCTAAACATACTGGGCCATACTTTAGCGCAGAGAGGCAACTATTCCTTCCCCAGCAAATCACAAAAGGCATAAAGCATGAGGTTTGCTCTCCCTTTTAAGGTCATTGGTTGATCTAACTACACAGGTTAATTAATGTAGCCAATGAAAGCTCATCTGGTTTTAATACTGTGATGGTGTACCCCATAAGGCTTTATGGAAATATGCTTATGAATGTATATATGACATAATTAGAATATGTTTTATGCTACATATGCCATGTAACGTATCTCTGCAAAGGTTATGATCTACTGCAGTATTTCTCAAACTGGGGTCGCCGCTTGTTCAGGGAAAGGTCCTGGTGGGGTGGGCCGGTTTGTTTACCTGCTCCGTCCGCAGGTCGGGCCAATTGTGGCTCCCACTGGCCCCGGTTCGCTGCTCCAGGCCACTGGGAGCTGCTGGAAGTGGCGTGGGCCGAGGGCCATACTGGCTGCCATTTCCAGCAGCTCCCATTGGCCTGCAGCAGAGAACCACGGCCAGTGGGAGCCGCGATCGGCCAGACCTGCGGACAGGGCAGGTAACAAACTGGCCCAGCCCACCAGGGGCTTTCCCTGTGCAAGCGGCAAACCCAGTTTGAGAAACACTGATCTACTGGATATGTTCATCCTATTTGTATGCATGTATCATTTTTGTGTTCGAAGTTATGAATATTGGCTGTGTACTGGCTTGATTTCTCAGTAGCCTTTGTAAAGCATTTGGTCAGGAATGTGCAAATTAGGTGCCCAGTCAAGAAGCACTTAAGGGACAATAGCTCTTAGGAGACTCCAATCCACATAAGAAGTCTACACGAGGACTGTTAAGGTAGCAGGCAATCCATGGCTGTTGCCTGTAAAAACTGAGTCATGCATGGACATGTGACTTGTCCACGTGACTCCAAAACTCCATCTTGGAGCTGGACTTTGCATAGGACAGAGGAGGGGGTCTCCACCCACAAGAGAAAGTCTATTTAAGCCTGTGGGAGACCCCTCCATTTTGTCTTCAGCTGGCTAAAGAGAGAGCCTCTCCATCCCCAAGGATACCTGAAAGAAACTGGAACAAAGGACAGTAACTACAGGGGGTATGAGTGATTGCTGGACCCAGACTAGTCTGTAAAAGGAAGCTTACTGGAACTGGTGAGGTGTTATGTGTATTCAGGTTTCTTAGCCATAGACTTGCATATTCTATTTTATTTTACTTGGTAATTCACTTTGTTCTGTCTGCTATTACTTGGAACCACTTAAATCCTACTTTTTGTATGTAATAAAATCACTTTTTACTTATTAATTAAGCCAGAGTATGTATTAATACCTCGAGTGGTGGGGGAGGGAAACAGCTGTGCATATCTCTTTATCAGTGTTATAGAGGGTGAACAATTTATGAGTTTACCCTGTATAAGCTTTATACAAGGTAAAACAGATTTATTTGGGTTTAGACCCCATTGAGAGTTGGGCATCTGAGTGTTAAAGACAGAAACACTTCTGTGAGTTGCTTTCAGTTAAGTCTGTAGCTTTGGGGTACGTGGTTCAGACCTTGGGTCTGTGTTGGAGCAGACGGGTGTGTCTGGCTCAACAAGACAGGGTGCTAGTGTCCTAAGCTGCTGGGACAGGAAGGCAGAGGCAGAAGTAGTTTTGGGACATCAGTTGGCAGTTCCCAAGGGGGGTTATGTGATCCAACCCGTCACAAATACCCATTTAATTATCCCGTAATTCCACCAGAGTGAAATTCACCCCACCACAGGACATAGGCACCACTAATCCTAACCAGTTCTTAGGGCCCAATCCAAAGTCCAACAGAGTCAATGGAAAGTTTTCATTGACTTCTTTAAGCTTCAGTTCTGGGCTTTAATCCCAGCTGTTCTGTAAACCAGCTAAACTGATGCTGCTCTTGAAGTCCCTGCCATCCTGCACATCACAGCCTGCTGGGAATGCAATTTAGGATCACTTCCCAAAAACCAGTACTTCCTGCACATTCCAGGAATTCATCCTGACCAACTGGCTTCTTAGGATCCTGTGCAGCACATTAATGACCTACCTTGCCCATGTTGAGTATTTTCTTTCATTCGCTATGAGACATGGCCCCTGCGAAGCTTTAACACTGGTCCTCCACCTGGGAAAGAACACAGAATATCAGGGTTGGAAGGGAACTCAAGAGGTCATCTAGTCCAACCCCCTGCTCAAAGCAGGACCAATCCCCAAACAGATTTTTGCCCCAGTTCCCTAAATGGCCCCCTCAAGGATTAAACTCACAACCCTGGGTTTAGCAGGCCAATGCTCAAACCACTAAGCGATCCCTCTCTCCTGAAAACACAAGCTAGCAGAGGATGTTTATTCATTAAAAGGTGCCCATTTTTAAAAGACCAGGGTGGGGGTGGGTGGGTAATAAATCACTGGATTGGCTTGCGGGGTGGGGATTCTCCATCACTTGACATCTTTAATTCAAGAGCACATGTCTCTTTCTAAAAGATCCACTCTAGCTCAATCACAAGTTATGGGCTTGATGGAGGAATCACTGAGTGCTAAGGCAAGGGTCTGAATGGATGATCAGAATGGCCTTGGCTATAGCCAAGCTTTTGTGTGACTTCCATTACAAAACAAGCACTCTGGGATTAAGCAGCACTTTCTCCCCAGTCCTCCAAACAGTCACTCCAGTATCATTTGTAACACCGATTTTATTTCATAGAATCATAGATTATTAGGGTTGGAAGGAACCTCAAGAGATCATCTAGTCCAACCCCCTGCTCAAAGCAGGGCCAGTCCCCAAATGGCTCCCTCAAGGATTGAACTCACAGCCCTGGGTTTGGAACTCACCAGGCCAGATCCTCAGCCAGTCTGAGTGAGGAATTACTGGCCTGTACTATGCAGGCAGGGCTGGCTCTACAGTTTTTGCCGCCCCAAGCAGCGCACCGAATTGCCGCCGCAGACAGCGGGGGCAGTCCGTGTGCCCGTAGGGCAGCAGGTGCGTTTCCGTGGCTGCAGCAATTTGACGGCAGCTTCTATGTTTAGCTGAAGCCGCCGCGGACAGCTAAACATAGAAGCTGCTGCCGAATTGCCGCCACCGCAGAAACGTGTGTGCCTCCCTAAGGGCACACAGACTGCCCCCGCTGTCCACGGTGGCAATTCGGTGTGCTGCTTGGGGGTAAAACAACAGGGACTGCCGCCCCTTGCAGATTGCCGCCCCAAGCACCAGCTTGGAATGCTGGTGCCTGGAGCCGGCCCTGTATGCAGGAGGTCAGACTAGATGACCATAATGATCTTCAGATTTATGAATCAGCTTTTTGCCAGCGGATTTATGTCGATTTACTCCAGCTGTGAATTTGGCCCACGCGGTGTCACACTGCCCTCATATTTTCAACATGCCACTGATTTTTGTTAGGGCTTCTCAAGTGATTAAAAAAATTAATCGCGACTAATCGTGCTGTTAAACAATAATAGAATACCGTTTATTTAAATATTTTTGGATGTTTTCTATATTTTCAAATATATTGATTTCAGCTACAACACAGACTACAAAGTGTACAATGCTCACTTTCCATTTATTTTTTATTACAAATACTTGCACTGTAAAAAAACAAAAGAAAAAGCATTTTTCAATTCACCTAATACAAACACTGTAGTGCAATCTCTTTATCACGAAAGTTGAACTTAAAAATGTAGAATTATGTACAAAAATAACTGCATTCAAAAGTAAAACAATGTGAAATTTTAGAACCTACAAGTCCACTCAGTCCTACTTCATCCAATTGCTCGGACAAACAAGTTTGGTTACAATTTGCAGGAGATAATGCTGCCCATGTCTTGTTTACAAAGTCACCTGAAAGTGAGAACAGGCGTTCACATGGCACTGTTGTAGCTGGCATTGCAAGATATTTATATGACAAATGCGCTAAAGATTCATATGTCCCTTCATGCTTCAACCACCACTCCAGAATATATGCATGCATACTGATGACAGGTTCTGCTCAATAATGATCCAAAGCAGAGAGGACCGACACATGTTCATTTTCATCATCTGAGTCAGATGCCACCAAGAAAGTTGCTTTTCTTTTTTGGTGCTTTGGGTTCTGTAGTTTCCACAAAGTGTTGCTCTTTTAAGATGTCTGAAAGCATTCTCCACACCTTTTCCCTCTTGGATTTTGGAAGGCACTTCAGATTCTTAAACCTTGGGTTGAGTGTTGTATCTATCCTTAGAAATCTCACATCGGTACCTTCTTTGTATTTTGTCAAATCTGCTATGAAAGTGTTCTTAAAATGAACATGTGTGGGTCATCATCCAAGACTGCTATAACATGAAATATATGGCAGAATGCGGGTAAAACAGAACAGGAGACATACCATTCTCCCCCAAGGAGTTCAGTCATAAATGTAATTAACACATTATTTTTTAACGAGCACCATCAGTGTGGGAGCATGTCCTCTGGAGTGGTGGCCGAAGCATGAAGGGGCATATGAATATTTAGCATATATGGCATGTAAATACCTTGCAATGCCAGCTACAAAAGTGCCATGCCAACACCTGTTCTCACTTTCAGGTGACATTGCAAATAAGAAGCAGGCAGCAGTATCTCCCGTCAATGTAAGCAAACTTGTTTGTCTTAGCAATTGGCTGAATACGAAGTAGGACTGAGTGGACTTGTAGGCGCTAAAGTTTTACATTGTTTTGTTTTTGAGTGCAGTTATGTAACAAAAAAAAATCTACATTTGTAAGTTACCCTTTCACGATTAAGAGATTGCACTACAGTACTTGTATGAGGTGAATTGAAAAATACTATTTCTCTTGTTTATCATTTTTACAGTGCAAATATTCATAACAATAATAATATAAAGTGAACAGGGTACACTTTGTATTCTGTGTTGCAATAGAAATCAATACATTTGAAAATATAGAAAAACATCAAAAATATTTAATAAATTTCAGTTGATATTCTATTGTTCCACAGTGCGATTAATCATGATCAACTTTTTTAATCACAGTTAATTTTTTGAGTTAATCGCGTGAGTTAACTGCAATTAATCAACATCCCTAATTTTTGTATTGCAAAACTAGCTGTGTCATAGGAGTTGTTGGGTGGAGGAGGGGGAAGCTGTAGGTTTTGGCAGCTGCACAGGGGACAGTTGAGTCTTTTGTACCCAAGGACCATGTGGGAGGTGATTTCAGTAGCTAAGAGGCAGTTGAGGTTTCTGGTATTCTGAAGGAGGTGTTGTGACAAAGTGCGACTGTTCTTAATGTTTCCTCTGAATACTGTGGGGGTGCCTCAGTTTCCCCTATGCATTTCTTAAGTCTCCAGCGTGCATAAATGGCCGACACTCTGTCTCCTGGCAACAAATAGCTGGTGCCCTTCCTCCCTGCAAGGGGATGGCTAAAGGTGAACAAAGAGATCAGGTGACCTCCTGGCCCAGGAAAGAGACAAAGGCCAGAAAGGAGGGGCTGGAGGGAGTCTCAGTTGGGAGCTGGCTGGGGACGGGAAGGGAGGGCAGATGGGGTTGTCTGGCTTGCTAGACCCCAGAACGGACCGGGCTGAGGGGTCCCATTCTCTGTACATACAAACTCTGTTTTAGACCGTGTTCCTGGTCATCTAATAAACCTCTGTTTTACTGACTGGCTAAGAGTCACGTCTGACTGCGAAGTGAAGTGGGGGTCCGTGCAGGACCCTCTGGCTTCCCCAGGATCCCGCCTAGGTGGACTCGCTGAGGGAAGCGCAAGAAGGGGCAGAGGATGCTGAATGCTCCAAGGAGAGACCCAGGAAGGTGAAGCCGTGTGAGCTTCTTGCCCTGAAGACAGTCTGCTCGAAGGGAGAGGAGGCTCCCCAAAGTCCTGACTGGCTTTGTGGGGAGCAGTTCCAGAGCACCGCCCGGGGACTCTGTGACAGGCATCATCTCCAGTTCCAATACTGAGGATAGGTGCCAGGGGCTGACTATGAATTTGGAGGGGACAAAGGTTTGGATTCCTCACCACAAGCCTGAGCTGCCAGGAACAGGAGCTGGCTAGCCCACAGCACCCCTTCAGAATACCAGAAACCTCAACTACCCCCGACAGCACATTCACTTGATAGTTCTGCTAAAGAGATCATCAGTGAAATAGATGTCATTATCATAGACTTCAGGATTAACATTCCATTGAGGTGAACAGAAACAAGACACACTCCTGTCACAGAGAGCTATCATCTCAGGCTGCCTGCAGACTCAGGCAGCCATCACCGCTTCTGTTATACTAGGGTCCCATTTTGAAGAAGTGCATCACAACCAAAAGGGCCAGAGCCCTCATATTGGTCAGTTTAGATTCCAGGTTACAATTCTGCTGCAATTTGTTTAAAGAAAGCCCAGCTCATAAGGAACAGGAGAGTCCTCACTTTTCATTAAACCTGGGACCAGTAGGTGGAATGACTCAGCAGGAAAAAAAAGATACACTCAGTGTAAGATAGGGCCATCCCAAATCATTGTCACTGATGGCACAGTGTGAGTCTGCAAGAACCCTACCCTCAGCTCCCTCAGGGTTCAGAAATAAGCCACTTGCACCCAGAGTCTTTCAACACTGTTCCCCTTCTCGCAGCTGAGGGGATTTCCTGTCAGGCTTCTGCATCCTGTTCACAGGAGGCCCATGGCCCTCCTTGCTGGAGGTGGGTTATAATTCACAGTCTCAGTTTCTTGAACCAGGGGTCCTCAGCCCTCCTCCCGGAGCTGGGTCATCAGCTAAATCAACTCATGCTCCTCAGATAAGGAGTCCCCAGCTCTCCTCCGGGAGCTGGATCACTCAGCTTCTCCCCAGCTGGATCCATCTAGTCAAGGCTTTGACCTGTCTGCTTGCAGGGGTTAACAGGCACTGGCAGCAAGGACAACAGCAGCTGCCTTCCCTTAGGGGTGCTCCCCCTGAGCACCTCTCTGCAACTTACCCCGATGGCTTTGTAACAGGCCCAGGTCCTTCTTAGTCAGTTAGCTGCCTCGTTGAGCTTGTTCCCTTCAATTGAGGTCCTGGTGGATAGGGTGGGCCATGATTCCCTTTAAAGGGGCCAGCAACCCCGTGGCCATCAGAAAGGTCATTTCCTCAAGCGATCCTGTGGAATCAGCAGAACAAATCAACCTAAGCAGGGAAGGAAACAGAAAGCGCTCCAGGTTAGGGGGCAGCTCAGCCGCATGGCTCCAGGGTGTGGAGCCTCGCTGTTAGGCCCAGTGTTTTTCACACAACAGAACAATCTGAGAAAAACCACAGGGGCATGGTTGGGGCTCAGATAGTCATGGTCACCAAGGCCTTATTTACACGGGGAAATTGACCACAACAGCTATTGGACAAAAACGACTCTAATAGCTAATCCAGAATAGCCTCCTGTGTGGACAAACCCTAACTATTCACACACACAGGGACACCCACCCCCTACACACAGTCAGCATCACTAGAGGGATCACAAACTTTAAAGGGATACTACTCTATTCCTCCACATTACACCAACCTGCCCAAAGCCATTCATTCTGTTCCCCGACACAGCCAGTTTCTAGTGCTATCCCACAGCCCCTGTGCAAGTGGAGGAGGTGCTCAGGGTCATTGGGTCCTGCTTGTCACCCAGGGCTCCAAACCAAACACCCAGCGCTAAACATCCCCTGCATTTTGGGAACGTTCCGCTCTACGTGCAAACTCTGTGGAATAAGCAGGATAAAACATCCCTCTTCCTAACCCAGACAGCAAGAGCAGAAACTTTATTTTAAGTACGAAACATGCTGGAGGCTGAATCAATCTTTTTTTTTGCTTTGTACCATAGCAGCAGAACAAGCACTGACTTATCAAACTTCGCACTGGCAAACGGAAATAGCTCTTCATGCGACACAGAGTGAAACTGACCTCACTGTCACAGGAAATCACTGAGTCACTTACTGGTGAGTGGACTTCGTTATCTTAGCATGAAAAAATGAGCCTGCCTCTTAAAAGCACAAAAAGGGAAATGGAATCTCATGCTCCCGGGCACAAGCTGGTCACCTCTACAGGTCAAGAAGAGTTTTAACTCTATCCCCTCCTGGTGATCATCATGGCCCAGTTGCTCTAAAAGTCCGATCCAGCTCCCTTTGAGTTCAGTGGGAGCAGGATTGGGCCCTAAATGCAGGATGAGGGCTGGCAAAGTTTAGCTGCCAGTGAAACATCAAGTACAGGCTGTGGTCTGAGCCAGGACATCAGATTTGATAGGCAAGTGGCCCAGTTTGGGAAGCCTAATCCCGTCCTCCTAATCTCAGTTTGTTGAGCTCCTGAGGCATGTAAACAGGAAGAGAGCAAAGTTAGCGGAGAACCTCTGCCATCTCTCTTAAAGGGCCATCAAAGCACTTCATCAAAGACACAACCTTTGAAGCCCCATAAAACTACCAGAGAGAAGCACTATCAGCCCCAGCATCTGATTGGTTCTCACTCTGCTCCAGGCACTCTGCATTTTTAATTCCTCTCCTCTTGGCACTGCATAACTAGGAAGGCTGCTTTCTGGAGCTCACACTGGTTGAACAACTCGTAATGTACATCCATCCTTTGAAGACTGATGAGGAGCTGCAGGTGCTGGCTGTAGAAAGGTTGCTGATCCTCCAGGAACTATGGTAACTGAGGCCCTGGTGTACCATCATTATTGTATCACTGTCTCCATCTCTGTCCAGACACCACATCACAGCTCCTAGTATGATCTATCTATCAACTTACCTATCCACCTATCTAGATATCCTCCTAGATCTTAATATACTGATATAGCTATGTACCTCTCCATCTATCTATCTAGATATCCTCCTAGATCTTAGTATATTGATTGGCCTATCTATATAAGATTGTTTGAAAGCATGGAGTATCTAAGCTCCTATAGCAACACAGGAATTGTCAGACTGGATCAGACCCAAGTTCCAGCTAGCCCAGTATTCTGTCTCCATTAGGGTGACCAGATGTCCCAATTTTATAGGGACAGTCCCGATTTTGGGGTCTTTTTCGTATATAGGCTCCTATTACTCCCAACCCCCGTCCTGATTTTTCACATGTGCTGTCTAGTAACCCTAGTCTCCATAACTGTGAGTAGCATCAGCTGCTTCAGGGGAAGGTGTCAGAACCCCGCAGTAGCAGATATGGGGTAATCTACCCTGACGTTGTCTCCCCCGATCTCAAATAGTTAGTAAAATTGCCTTAAATCCTGACTCATGTTCTTTAGCCTGGAAGATTTCCGTTGTTATTGTAATGTTTTGGATTGTGTTAGTATTTAGGAGGCTCAGGCGTGGAACTACCCCACTGCACTAGTTCTGTGTTTTTGCAGAGCCTTGCCTTTGGGAGCTGGAAGTAAGTCTTTCCTAAGTCTAGTCATCATGGGAATCCAAAGCCACTCCTATTGCTGAAGGTCCTTTAGAGGATGGTTTTCTCCATCATCCCCTCCAGCTCCAGCTCCAGCTCCACAGAGCTGGCCATCGACGCAAACCTAAGTCGCTTGGCTGACCTGGTAACAACGTGAGCTGAATGCTTCACTCCTGAGCCCGACGTGCGGCTTCCCTTCATAGAATATCAGGATTGGAAGGGACGGTCATCTAGTCCAATCCCCTGCTCAGAGCAGGACCAACACCAACTAAATCAACGGCTGAGAGCAAGGTGAGCGCTCCAATGACCAGCAAGCACAAGTCCACTACCCAAGAGTTACAAAGTGCCACACGTCCGTTTATTATTATTATTATTATTACTGTTAAATACAAAAGGTGTTTTCTATTTGTTTTTTTTAAATAGACATTATTTATTAAATGACTTTGTATAAAATAATTCACAATTTCGACGTATAAAAAAACTAGAGACAAACAGTTGGAATAAAAACAACAACTCCCTTTGTTGGGAGCTTCTCTCCCATCGGCTAATATATGTGGAATAACATGACATGGCAGGTGCATAGTTCTGGTAGACAGAGTCAGACCCTGTATTGTTAGCCCCACATGCTCAGTTGGTGTAAATCAGTGCAGATCCACTGCATGCCATAGAGATACGTTGGCTGATGCCACACCAAGATCTGGTCGGCTGATGAGCAGATGGACTTACAGGCATGATGCTGATCCTATTTACAATCAATCTGACTCCACTGAAATCAGTGGAATGACTCCTGGTTTGCACAGGAGTACGTGAGATCCGAAGCAGACTGTCTGTGCCCTTGACACCTGAGCTGTGTGTATATCTCATCACACTCACACGCCGCACTGGAAGTGGAATGTGCCATTGGACTTAATAAATATACTTAAAGAAAAATATTAATCATTTAAAAATATCGAGTTTAAATAGGTTTTCTCCCACCGTTTAAAAAAATAAAACATTTATCGCTGAAAGCAGAGACATCCCCATCAGCCGAGTTCCACAGTTAGACTGATTTACACCTGCTCAGCATTTGGCCCTAGAATCAGCTCAGATGCTGAGTGTCAGCTAAGTCTGATGTCATGGGCCAGATCCTCAGCTGGCATAAAGCGCTGAAGGCAATGGGAACTCTGTTGAATTACTCCAGCTGGGGATCGGCCCCAATGTGGGCTCTTCTGCCACATGATGCAGAGCAGGCCCGCAGCAGGCGAAAGACAATGGTGCTGTTGAGGGGGAGAGGTCAGATGGAGTGAAGGGAGGGCGCAGATCAGCTGGAAGAGTAACGCCTTCTACCCAGTGATGGAGGGTCCTGGAGGGGACAGCGAAGATCAGAGAGAGGCTGGAGGCAAATGTAAGGTCTGTGTGGTCAAACGGGGTTAATGTCTGAACGGGACGGGCCACCAGTGCAGGGGATGGAAAAGGTGGGTGGCACAGCCCCCTCCCGGGGAGCAGAGGTAACCAAGGTCATCTGGAGCCCTCTGCAGACTGGGCTGCCAAGATTAGGAAGGGGGCATGTCAACAGCGCAATGGGAGCTCCAGTGGCCCACTGGACCAGCTCGAGCACTTGGGAGTTGTGGGACCTGTGCTGGGTCCGGACGCTGACTCGCTGTGTGATCTGCTCTCAGCTCAGTACAGGTCCGAACCTCTCTGAGCCTCTGTGGCACAATGGGGACAGCACGGAAGGCTGGCAAAGCTCCCCAGCATTTTAACAGCTGAGCCAGGAGGTGACTAAAGTCAGGGATGAGCCTAGCTGCGATCAGCTTGAAATTGGTCAGTGTCCCACTTCCTGACCGGAGCTATATAGATGGACCGCACCAGCTAGCACAGGGCTGTCACTTCCAGGGGGCATCATGATCTCCAATCAACGTAATTCGCTAAATGAGTTCCATCTCACATGACCCTACTGAGATATACACACAGGATCAAAGGCCCGTTGGTCTGTTGCACCCATGTTACGGGATAAAAAGTCCTCGACAGCACAAGACCTATTCAGTCTCTTAAAGCACAATCATAAACATCCAGTCCGAAACACAAGGCCAGCTTGCATTAGAACACTGCCCACCGGCCGTGACCCACTGCCTGCAGTTCCCACCGCCGGTCACACCCACTCCCTCCAATATAATACTTTACAGGAGAAGGAGATTCCTCCAATACGTTAATGCATAAAGGCAGTTCTCCCAACCTGAGGCCAGCTCAGGGTCATCAGCAACATCATGCCAAGCAGAATGCCTGGACAGGGAACGGGGGGAGGAGGATGGAATGATAGACAGAAGGCACAAGAAGCATGGACGGCCAGCTGAGAGTCGGGGAAGGGAGCGGTAGGGACTAACCCAAACACCAGCCAGCCCCTACTGCTCCGGGGGAAGCAGGAGAGAGTTAAAATTCACAGTGCAGAGGTTTTATTTCCCTTCGGGAGCTGGGACCTGGGACCCCAATTTGTACCCCTATTCCCCACTCTGCAGCATGTCCTGGGTATGGGAGGGAGCAGGGTCCCCTAGAAGTCAGGGTGCCCCTTCCTCTCTTTGCAGGGCCTCGACCTCTCACTGGAGTGCAGGGGGATGGAGGGGCAGACTGGAGAGAGGACAGGGACATACTTTGCAGGGGTCGGAACTCCAAAGGTCAGAGACCGATCCCAGAGTCAATATGCTGAGCCAATAGGCATCTGGTGAAGGGCATGGGGGGAGGAGGGGCCAGACAGCCAGACACAGCAGCCTCGTGGCATGGAGGGGACCGGCACTGGCTCGTGGATGTAGTTAAAAACGACTCCTGAAAGGGACCGTCTGATGATCACACAAAGGGGTATCATTCCAAAGCCCACTGTACTGAGGCAGACAGAGTGAGAGGCAGGGGGTGTGGGGTTAGAGGCAGACTCGGCCCGCGGCCAGGTGGCAGCCTATACGAAAAGCAGCTGATCCCCTCTGCCGCATCACGAGACGGAGCTGGTCTAAGCGGGAAGAAAGAGACCCCAGACCGCAGTCCCCAGCCCTCCTGCATCCAACTCCAACCCAGAGCAGGCAGGGAGCAACGACAACCTGGCTGGCTCAGCAGAGTCCTCTCATTCCTGCCCAGGCATGCCCCTTCTCGCCAAGCCCTCCACGGCAGTCACAGCCAGCCCCTGAAGGAGCCAATATCAGGCCATTCTAACTCGCTGCAGAGTCCACCTAACCCTTTCCAGGCTGCAGAGGTTCAGACAACGTGATTCCCAGGACTGTTTATCTCCCTTCATCAGAGCCAAACTTTGTCCATCCTGGTGGCAGTGGGTGATCCTGCAGGCTGCTCTGGCTTGCCAGTAGCTAGAGAGCAAGGGGTGGGATTGGCCGGGGCGTGGGGCAGCGTGGAACCCGGGCTCCAGTGCCAAGAATAAACAGCATCCATTTCCAGATCTTTCAGTCTCTCCCGACCTTGCAGAGAGGAAGAGAGAGAGAGAGCAAGGGACGGTCGTTGACACTGGGGATGACAGAGGAGGGGTCCAGCGGCTGTACATTCTCCTCCAGATGCGGCCGAGATCCCACACAAGAGGGAGGGTTCGAAGCCACTGCTCTTCCTGGGACAGAAAAGGCCCAGCTGGAAATGAAAGGAGAGTGAAATCAGCGCAGTGACATGGGCTGCTCCAGGGAGACTTGGAAGGACGGCTGATGCGGGGCTGAGATTCTCCTGAGCGCAGGAAGCAGTTGCATGCCCAGTCAGGCTTAAATGTTTACCCAGGAGGGAGCGGTTGGGCTCACTGATATTCAGTGTTTATGCCAGAGGCTCCCAGCTTCCTCAACTTGCAGAAGTGGAGCCTTTTGGCAGGTGGGGTTGTTTACCTGGCTCACAGACACTTCATGCTGGGTTGCACTAAACTGAAACTAGAATAGCTAAAAGTAGACAGCTGGGTAGGAAGAAACCTGCCCACAGAACAAGGTGCTCAGGGGATCAGCATCTCTCCAAGGGTTATGGGTTGTTGGGTTTGTCTAAGAGGGGGTGTCAAGTGCAGTTGGCTCTGCAAAACCAGCATCACGTGACCCTGTGTTTAGAGTCAGTCATGCCAAAACAAACCTGCCCAGTCGACAAGGAAAAAGGTGATTCCCCTCCCCGGGGATCTGAGAGTCCCACTGGGACTTGCACATCACCGGTCAGAAAGGTTTTACAGGCCAAATTAGGTGACCCTCGTGCAGCCCCATTTCCAGCAGTGGGTTTGCAGATGGGTCACCGAATGGCATTGGCACTTAATAACCAGATCTGCCAATACACAGCAAGGAATAGACTCCAGAGTCCAGACCCTTCTCCCATAGCCAGGCTGGCCCTGAAGGGCAAATGGGACCAGACTCCTGACCCTTCTCCCATAGCCAGGCTGGCCCTGAAGGGCAAATGGGACCAGACTCCTGACCCTTCTCCCATAGCCAGGCTGGCCCTGAAGGGCAAATGGGACCAGACTCCTGACCCTTCTCCCATAGCCGGGCTGGCCCTGAAGGGCAAATGGGACCAGACTCCTGACCTTTCTCTCATAGCCGGGCTGGCCCTGAAGGGCAAATGGGAACAGACTCCAGACCCTTCTCCCATAGCCAGGCTGGCCCTGAAGGGCAAATGGAACCGGACTCCTGACCCTTCTCCTGTAGCCAGCCTGGCTCTGCAGGGCTACCAGGAGTGACCTGAGCAGGAACTCAGCACTGACTCAGATGCCCCCAGGAGCATATTTGCAGAGTAGGGAGAGGACAATTTCAAAGCCACTTTTCAGAGCAGAACTGCCCTTTACAGCTGAACACATCCCTGGCTGGCAGAAGCCTGACCCACCACTGCCAGCCCTGATCCAGGTTAATGGTGTTCCGCTCAATTATGCCAGTGCTGAATGTGGGTCCTAGACAGGAACCAGATAGGGACAATTAAATTCCCCGTTGCCAAGGGCCTTGCACAACAACTAGGAAACCTGGAATCAATTTCCAGGTGCTTAAGCTGCCAAGCAATAAGCTGGCAGCCTTGTGCTCAGTGCCTGGCTGAATATTAACCCCAGAGTCTGCATAAGCCATTCCGAACCCCCACTGTGCCGGGCTGCAGGAGAGGGGCCTGATTTAGAAGGGGGCTGTCGTCCGGATAAAGTGGGGCACCTTACCTCATAGCTCGCCGTGCACCCGTAGCTCCAGAGGCTCCTCCACTCCATTCAGCGGTCTGCAAAGAGAAGCAATATCCAGGGGTTCAACCAATGCCAGGGGCTGAATGTGGGAAGAAGGTTCAGCTGGTGATGCCCATCTGTGCTGCACAGGGAGATGCCTGGTGCCCCTCACTGCCAGGCAGCAACTCATTGGCCATGCAGGGGCTGGGTCTGCAGCAGGCTCTTGGGCCAAGCGCTCCAAGGTGGGAGGCCAGAGGGATAGGACACTGCATGCCAGAGAAGAGGCTGCAAAGCCCTCTGAGACCCAGAGGAGGAGAAACCCCAGTTTTGCAGCCCTAGGTCGCAGCCTCTCCACAGTCTCTTACCTTCCCTCCTGCTCTTCTAGGACATTCCCTCTCTGCTGCAGCCGTCTCTCCTGGGTCTGTGTGGGGGAAATAGAAGGATCAGTCTTGGACTGGTTGGGAGCCTAGGTAGGGGTTTGTGCTGGCAGCAGGGAACTCCCTCCATGAGCGGGGGAAGCTCCTAGGCCCTTTCTACCTCCTTTTCCCTGCAGTGAGCAGTGCCCCAAGATGCCAGAGCCCTGGGGGGCAGAGTACCCAGTGTTAGCCAGAGCCCTAGGGGGAGGTGCGAACAGACAGGCTCTCCCATGGGAGGAGGCTGCTGGGACTGGAGTCTCTTCCCCACCTCAGACATCCCCCACCCCAGGCCCATCCCTCACTGCAGTCATAGCCCCAAACACACTCCTATGGAGCAGGGGGATGGGACGTTCCCAGTTACAAGAACTGCTCTCCCCACACCCTACCCTTCCACCTGAGCCCCTCCAGTACTTTGCAGTCCCTGATGAGTGTGCCCTGCAAGGAAATTTACAGTGGGGAAACTGAGGCATGGATTTTTTTGTGGGGGGGAGAGTGATTTGTCCAAGGCCACCTCACAGAGCTGCGAACAGAACCCAGGCCTCCTGACTCCCAACCTCCTGCTCTAATCACTTGAGATGCTGTCTCAGTGCTTGGGTGGGGCGGGGTTTTCCCCAGGTGCCCACACCGACTTGGTTGACAGGAAGGGGCTGGGAGATGATGTGTCTTTAACCAACTAGACAGCCCTGCCTGCAAGACACCCCCTGCCCACCCCAGGAGCTTCTGGGACTAGCCAACATGCCCCCAGTGGGGGTGGCTTGGTGAGGTGCTTACCCTGGATTTATGCTTGTAGAAGAGGAGGCCTCCGACGGCTAGCAGGATCGCCACGATCGCCAGGATTGCCACCAGCACATAGGACATCACCTCCTGCTGGGTCTCCTTGGGCTGCACCTTCTTCCTGCGCTGCTCTGTGTTCGGAGGAAGGATGTTAAGGTCAGGGATGGGCCCTGCCAGGCTGTCGTCGGGCTCTCTGAACCTGGGCAGCCCCCCTGTTCTCTTTCCTCGGAGCTCCGTGGTGCGCTGCGTGTCTGGGGCTTTGCCCTGCCCTGCTGCGTGCAGAGGACTCCTCCCGGGGAGTGTCTCTGGGGCAGGGGATCTGTCAGTGGTAGCAGCCATCCTGGAGAACCGGTGTTGCACTACAGAGATGGGCTCCTTGGAGCCCAGAGAGGGGCTCGGCCACAGCTCACTGGGCAGGGGGGTCACCAATCGGCCACCGGGGTCTGCTCCTGAGGCCTCCGCTGCCTTGGATGTCAGAGCTGGGCTGGACACGGCATCGGTACTGCTGGGATCCATCCGGTGGGTGCTTGGGTTTGCTGCTGAGAATGTCCAGGTGGCTTGGGTGATGTCTTCTTCTGCCTGTGGTTGGGTCTGCTTCGCGCTAGGGGATGGGTCTGGTAAACCAGGCATGTGGAGGAACTTTCTGAGCCCAGTCGGCCATGGTTGGATTCGCTCAGTCTCTGTCCCGGTGGGATGGATCTCTTCCCTCCGTAGTGTCTCTCCACCAGAGGCTGGGAGGCTGGGAGGGGAGGTGAAGATGTCCTCAGTGCTAGGGGGCTCCTGGCTGGGAGGTTCGGTTAGGTCCAGGAGCGGTTTGGTGCTGATGGACCCACTACCAGATCCCTGTGATGCTGATGCTAGCTTCAGTTCTGCTGGTGGTGAGGACACACTGGCAGAGATGCCAGCCCAGACCCCCTGGATCTCCATAGCAACCAGGCCTCTATGCATGCTCCTGGATACCCTGGGCTTAGCGCTGCTGTCTAACTTGACTGGGGTTTGCGTGGCACCAGGCTGGCTGTGTGCCAGGCGGGTGCTGGCAGCAGCCTCCTTGCTGCCCAGGTGGGGTACAGTGGAAGGGAAGGGCTTGGTGGTCAAGGCTGGGCGGGGAGAGGCTGGGGGTCCCTCACGAGGGGAGCTTGGGGATGGACAGTTGCAGTCACGGTCCGTCACCACACCTGAAAGAACCAGAGAGAGAGAGAAAGGCCATAGAGTAACCAGCCTCCAGGAAGAGCAGGGAACAACCTTTAGGCTTTTCCCCTTCCCCCGCCCTGCCCCAGGACCCAGCCTTAGCTTGGGTGGGCTGGTGCCAGAGTCACTGAAACAAGGGCGAAGTGAAATAGAGAGAGTTCAGAATGAGGACAGCGGCAGGCAGAGCAAAGAGAGGGTGTGAGCTGCCCAGAGAGGCTGTAAAATGCAGACCCCCGAGCAACACACAGAGAGCAGCCCGGGAGCTGGGGAGTGGAAGCAATTAGTGAGACGGAAGGGATTCGGAAGGTGCGCAGACAGCAGGCCAGGGGACAGAGGGAGTGGTGGTGGTGGAGGGCCGGTGCATGGAGATCGGGGCTGGGATTGTTAGTGTGCATGAGCAAGGCAGTGTCCACATGGCGGCGGGCCCTTGTCCAGAGGCAGCGGAGGGTCTGAGGCTCGTGTCATCACCAGCAGCAGCTGCACAAGCAACAGGATCAGCGGGAGAGGAGTGTTAGTTTCACCGTGTCCCCTCATCTCAGTCACAAGACACAGGACAGATCCTACTTGTGGGGAGGACAGATGGGAGCTTCTTCTTGGTGTGCATGCAAACATATCACATGCAACATGGACCCGGACACAGGTAGCCCACAGGGACAGAAAATAGCACTGCATCTTCCATTCTGCCTTTACAAAGTTCCCCCCCCCCCAGTCGTAGCCAAGTAGCCGGAGGCCAAGATGATTTTCTCCACTGTACAGATGGGAAAACCGAGGCAAGGGGCGGGAATGCGACTTGGCCAGTGTGTCGGTGGCAGAAAGCAGCCAGGAGCCTGCCTCCCAGAGCTGTGCCCAAGCCACAAGTCCGTCCTTACTCCCAGACGAGCCGCTGCAGATAAACGACTAGGCCCCAAACCTGCAGCCCAGCCAGAGTCAGGTTTAAAGTTTTCCTGGAGCTTCTTTCACGTTACTAATTTCTACTCCTGCCTCTGAACTTCCTGGTTTCAGCTAGAGGCAGAAATACCGCAAACGAGGTTGCAGTATTTGCAGAACGACAGCCAAACCCACAGTGCCAGAGAGCCATCCAGCCCTCTTCTCGGAGCCAAGAGTGAGACCACCACTTCCAAACCAACTTCCCAATCTGGGGGCCTCTCTCTGACCCAGGGGCGCTGGAACAATTTGTACAGTGGGGGTGCTGAGAGCCATTGAACTGAACTGTCAACCCTGGATTTAATGGACACCACTTCAAGCCAGGGGGTGCGGCAGCCCCCCTAGTTCCAGCACCTGTGCTCTGACCCATTTGGAGCTTTCTCCCTCATTAGCAGTCACACAAATGCAAACCTGCCCAGTACATACACACACACACAAATACATGCATGCACAGGGAAATGCAGATATACACACACAGGTAAGTGCAGATGCAGGTGAGCATACCAACATATACACCCCCCGGCGTGACGCCACAAACAATATACACACCCATTCACAGGGACAAACGCTCGCATGCACACAAGCATGCTCCTGTGTAAAAGCTGCAGTCTCGTAATGGTAGAAATCTCCACAACGATCAGGCATGTGAATCACTGCCCTGGCTGGCATTAGATGATGCAGCTCAAGAGGAGGGGGCCCAAGGAGACCAGTTGTCCTAGTTTCTCACCTGGAGATGGCGGTTCCTTTTTCGGGGCATCAGAGCACTTCTGGTAGGTTTTGCTGCAATCACGTTTGAAATCCACATTTTTGTCTAAAAGATCCATAATTTCTTGAAAGAAATCCTTCACCAGCTGTAGCATCTTCTCAGGAGGCATGGAGAACTCCCTGGAGCAGGCCTGGGAGAGCTAAGCAGAGAGCAGGACTCAGGAGCCAGGAGACAACCCAGAGAGCAGAAACTGTGTCGAACTCTCCCTCATCCTACGACTGCCAAACCTCTAGGAGCACCAGGTACCGCACAGGGTCTGACTCTCCCCTTGCAGCTCTATGGCAATCAGTGAAACTACTCGGTGTAAACATGATCTGAGGGCAAGATCAGGACCACTGGGTCTGATCCCATTCTCATTGAAATCAATGGGAGTCTTCCCGTGTCACCCCAGTGAGATCAGGATCGGGCCCACTCAGTGTGATCCTACTCCCGTTGAAGTCAGTGGGAGATTTGTCACTTCCACCAGTGAGAACTGGATCAGGCCCATTTACACCCAGGCTAGGATTCCAGGTGCTCTTGGCAGGACCAAATGCAGGCAGAAAAGCATTAGGGAGAAGACTGAGCTTGGATGGTGACCCCGTTGGTGCCTGGGCCCTTTGGATGACTCTGGCCTAGAGCAGTCCACAGCGGAGCTCCCAGCCAAAGTCACTGTCCCCTGCTGGGAGCAGAGTCTGATACACCTGAGGGCTGCACAGCAAAGTCCCGTAATTCCTTGTGTTTGCGCAGGCTGAGAATTAGCCTGTGCCCTGGGTCACCCAAAGCAAGTCTTCCATCGCTCCCGCTCCAAACTGCTCAGAATTTCCCCCACACACCGGTGTGGCTCTGGGAGTCTCTCGAGAACCCCTGAGGCTCTTGGACTCTTGCCCTGCTATTTTCACAGGGGAGGCTCTTACCAGGGAGGCTGGGAATATTCCCAGCTTTGCGCTTCCTGCTCTGCTCTTTCATCTGCCAGGCTGGGACTCTCTGACCCCAGTTCCAGCTTTAATGAGCCCAGTGTGTGGTTAATGATCATTCCCAGCCAACAGCAACCACTGGTCACATATTGGGACACAGTGTGGAACTCCTTCATAGAATTATAGAAGATTAGGGTTGGAAGAGACCTCAGGAGGTCATCTAGTCCAACCCCCTGCTCATCCACAGGGGCCACCCTCCAGAGTCCATGTGGTCACCCTCAGTGCTCTGGGAGTTAGTCTCTTCCCAGTAGGGACGTCCACCCAGCTTCCTAGTGCAGCAGGGACCAGCCTGAACCAAACCGCCCCATTCCACTGAGGGCTGCATGCCCTCCTCTCGCCCCTGTGCTCATTAGCCTAGGGATCTGCAGCTGGCTCCCAGAATGTACCTCGCGCTCGTGATCATCCTGGGCGTCAATGCATGGAACTTCATTCTCATCGATTTTCTTGTACATGTTTTGCACGTCTTTTGTCTTGTTAAAATTATCTGAGTTCTTCTTGAATTTCATTTTGTCAAGGATGTCCTCCAGCCGAGGGAAAGCCGCTTTGACATAGCAGATGCGGTCACCCTGGGACGCAAAAGCGGACAGGTTATTGGCTGCAAGACAGAACTGCTGCACTGCCCACTGCACTTTACAACAGGGCCGCCCAGAGGATTCTGGGGGCCTGGGGCTGTCGGCGGCAGGCGGCTCCGGTGGACCTCCCGCAGGTGTGCCTGCGGAGGGTCCGCTGGTCCCGCGGCTCCGGTGGAGCATCTGCAGGCATGCCTGCGGGAGGTCTACCAGAGCCGCGGGACTGGCAAGCGGCAGGGTGCCCCCTGCGCTGCGAAATGTCTAGAGCTGACCCTGTTTGGCGGCAGGGGGCCCCCGCCGTGGGTCTTCGGGGCACTTCGGCAGTGGGTCCCGGAACGGAAGGGCCCCCTGCCGCTGAATTACCGCGAAAGACCGGGTTGCACTTCAGCAGCAGGTCCCGTTTCAGCGGTAATTCACTGGTGGGGGGTCCTGGGAAGGACCCCCCCGCCGGCAAAGACCAGGAGCGGAAGAAGCTCCAGGGCCCGGCCCCGCAAGAGTTTTCCGGGCCCCCTGGAGCGAGTGAAGGACCCCGCTCCAGGGGCCCCAAAAAACTCATGGGGGCCCCTGCAGAGCCCGGAGCCTGGGGCAAATTGCCCCTCTTGCCCTCCCACTCTGGGCGGCCCTGCTTTACAAACTGGGGTACATGTATCCAGAGACACTCTTCAGCATCCAGCCCAGGGAGACCCCTTCCCCCCAGTCCCTGCCATGTTCAAAGATAGCTCTAAAATGACGCAACATTCTGAGCACTCAGAAAATCTGGCCCTTCGTATGTAAGCTATGCTGGCTTTCCTCCCTCCCCCGCCCAGCCCAAATTCAGAGGTGATGTATAAAGGATGTCAGTTACACCTTGCTGAAGTGTATCTCAGGGAGCCTAACGCAGTATCATTTCCATGCTGAAAGGTATAAATTACCCCAGAAATAGTCTTATTTGTATTACAATGGTATCTTCAGGGGCCCAGCAGGATCGGAGCCCTATCATGCTAAGTACTGAACATACAAACAGTAAGAGACTCAAACAGCTTCCTTCCTTAAGGAAGAATTACCAACCACCATTTTGCAGAAGGGAAACTGAGGCACAGAGCGATTAAATGAGTTTCCCAAAATCACAGAAGCAGTCTGTGGCCACGATGGAAATCAAGCCCATCTCTCTGAAGGCTACAGGCCCCTCCTTTCTCTCCAGGCTGCTGAGACTCCCCTCTGGATTTAGCTCCTCCCATCCACGGGGGCTAATGCACATACTCTGCCATCCTGAGGAATTGCTTGGCTCAGGCTAGCAGGTGGTCAGACAAAGCCCACTCACCAATTCCTGCTTATCAATGAACTCAAAGGAGATGTGGCAGGACATCAGCATCTGGGAGTCAATCTGCAAACAAGAAGCACAATGTCACACTGCAGCCTTTTAACAGGAATCCAGCCAGGCTGTGGCTTCCCTCTAAGCAGGCACCTGATAATCACACCAGCCTCTAGGGCCTGCAGAGAGGAAACTCAGCAGAGCAGGAGGAACCCAGCTGCTCTGGATAGGATCAGGGCAGGGCACCATGCAAGGGCTATAACCAGGGGGCTGTTAGCACTACAGGAAGGGTCTCTGTACAAGGTTCCCTAGCATTATAGGTTCACTTCCTGGGACTAGAGATTCATCTCAGCATCTATCATTCTAACACATACTAAATACATTCTTCCACGCAATCTATCATTTTTCCATCCAGGTTTTAAAACCAGTTCCCCCCCTCTGCTCTGCAGACACACTCGTCATTACAGAGTCTCTCGTCACAGAGGAATTTGCCCTACTGTCCTGGCCAAAATGTTCTCCTCCATGTCACTCAGCTGCGGCTCATCTCCCCATACACCGCTGCATTATAGGAGTGGATGCAGGGATTTTTGTAACATGCTTTGGATCCTTGTTGCTGGAAGGTACAATATAACTGTGACATGATGTTATTCCATGCAATTCACTGGAGGTCCGAAGGGTAAACAGATATAATGAAGGAACAGGCAGTTCTGTGGAGAGGCGTAGCCCTGATGAGGCTATGAGCATTCCCAATCCTCGGCCAAACAAACGAGAGGCAGTCGTCCTTCTTCATCAGGGGGCCAGGATCTGCCTTGTCAGAGGAAAGCAAAAGGCCATAAAAATCGACCCCGCTGCCCCTGGCTCTTCACACGCTGACTCAGTGCTTTGCAGAATAACTTTGCAGGGGAGCTGAGTGCAACAGCAACTGCATCTGAAAAGGCTCTGACCGGCAGAGGTTTTCACTTTTAGGACGAAAAGCTCTCCTCCGGGGAGTACGGGAACGACTCCGAGTCTGCGATCCAGGCTAGGAAGAAACAGGGCTGCCAGGAGAGTGTGTATTATTGGGAACAATTGTTTCATTATCCACTGGGCCTGTAGTGAGGCAGTTGCTAGCAAACAGTTATGAGATACAGAGTAGAGCTGGCTGAGGTGGGCCAGGGAGGGGGTGTGCAGCTGTGATCGCTGCAGCAGGCCGGAGAACACAGGAGGGAAATCCTTTGACCAGCCCAGCTATCTTCGAGTTGATTTCACGCTCCCAACTCTGACCTTTGTGCCCAAAGCAATGAGGACAGTGGCAGCCATTCAACCAAGGGAACATTCGACTTTGGACTCTGTCAGAGCTGGGACAGCAACAACTGGATTAGTGACCGAATGTTCGCCTGGGGGCACAACAGTTGAATTCACAGCCTGGCTTCCTGGCACAGTATAAAAGTGCTTAAAGGGGTAGTGCTGCATGGGGATCATTAGCGCAGTATTTGCACGGCGGTAGCCTGATTGCCCGGTCACTCACCCATGTGTCAATCTGGAGTAACTCCACGGGGTCTGATTCTCCTCTCACTCCCCCTGGTGTGACTCGGGACTAACCTCATAAAGTGATGACAGTGTAAGTGAGATCTAAACAGGACCCTGGCTAATTAATAAGGACACAGAATCATAGCACTGGAAGGGACCTGGAGAGGTCATCTAGTCCAGTTTCCTGCACTCAAGGCAGGACTAAGTATTATCTAGACCATCCCTGACAGGTGTTTGTCCAACCTGCTCTTAAAAATCTCCTATGACAGAGATTCCACAATCTCCCTAGGCAATTTATTCCAGTGCTTAACCACCCTGGCAATTAGGAAGTTTTTCCTAATGTCCAACCTAAACCACCCTTGATGCAATTTAAGCCCATTGCTTCTTGTCCTATCCTCAGGGATTAACAACAATTCTTCTCCCTTCTCCTTGTAACAACCTTTTATGTACTTGAAAACTTTTCTCATGTCCCCTCTCAGTCTTCTCTTTGCCAGAATAAACAAACCCAATCTTTTCAATCTTCCCTCACAGCTTATGTTTTCTAGACCTTTAATCATTTTTGTTGCTCTTCTCTGGACTTTTTTCAATTTGGCCACATCTTTTCTGAAATGTGGCACCCAGAACTGGATACAATACTCCAGTTGAGGCCTAATCAGCGTGGAGTAGAGCAGAAAAATTACTTCTTGTGTCTTGCTTACAAGACTCATGCAAATACATCCCAGAATGATGTTTGCGTTTTTTGCAAGAGTGTTAACCTGTTGACTCATATTTAGCTTATGATCCACTATGACCCCCAGATCCCTTTCGGCAGTACCCGTTCCTAGGCAGTCATTTCCCATTTTGTATGTGTGCAGTTGATTGTTTCTTCCTAAGTGGAGTACTTTGCATTTGTCCTTATTGAATTCCATTCTATTTACTTCAGACCATTTCTCCAGTTTGTCCAGATCATTTTGAATTTTAATACCATCCTCCAAAGCACTTGCAACCTATCCCAGCTTGCTATCATCCACAAACTTTATCAGCGTGCTCTCTATGCCATTATCTAAATCATTGATGAAAGATATTGAACAGAACCTGACCCAGAACTGATCCTTCCAGGACCCCACTTGATATGCCCTTCCAGCATGACTGTAAACCACTGAAAACTACTCTCTAGGAAGGTTTTTCCAACCAGTTTTGCATCCAACCCAGTTTTGCACCTAGATTGCATTTCCCTGGTTTGTGTATGAGAAGGTCATGTAAGACATTATCAAAAGCTTTACTAAAGTCGAGATATACCACGTCTACTGCTTCCTCCCTAGCCACAAGTCTTGTTACCCTGTCAAAGAAAGCTATCAGGTTGATTTGACATGATTTGTTCTTGACAAAGCCGTGCTGACTGCTATTTATCACCTTATCATCTTCTAGGTGTTTGCAAATTGATTGCTTAATTATTTTCTCCATTATCTTTCCGGATACAGAAGTTAAGCTGACTGGTCTGTAATTCCCCAGGTTGTCCTTATTTCCCTTCGTATAGATGGGCACTATGGCCATGTCTACATCTAAAATTTTGCAGCGCTGGTTGTTACAGCTGTATTAGTACAGCTGTATAGGGCCAGCGCTGCAGAGTGGCCACACTTACAGCAACCAGCGCTGCAAGTGGTGTTAGATGTGGCCACACTGCAGCGCTGTTGGGCGGCTTCAAGGGAGGTTCGGGGACCGCGAGAGCAAACCGCGGCGAAGCTGGTCTCCTTTCCCGGTTTGCTCTCTCGTTCCCGGAACCACCCAGCAAACCTCAGGGAAGGAGCCTGCTTGCTCGGGGTTCGGGGAACGCGAGAGCAAACCGCGGCGAAGCTGGTCTCCTTTCCCGGTTTGCTCTCTCGTTCCCCGAACCCCCGAACAAGCAGGTCTCCTTCCCTGCGGTTTGCTGGGTGGTTCGGGGAACGCGAGAGCAAACCCGGGAAAGGAGACCAGCTTCGCCGCGGTTTGCTCTCGCGTTCCCCGAACAAGCAGGTCTCCTTCCCTGCGGTTTGCAGGGTGGTTCCGGGAAACGCGAGAGCAAACCGCGGCGAAGCTGGTCTCCTTTCCCGGTTTGCTCTCTCGTTCCCGGAACCACCCAGCAAACCTCAGGGAAGGAGCCTGCTTGCTCGGGGTTCGGGGAACGCGAGAGAAAACCGCGGCGAAGCTGGTCTCCTTTCCCGGTTTGCTCTCGCGTTCCCGGAACCACCCAGCAAACCTCAGGGAAGGAGACCTGCTTGCTCGGGGTTCGGGGAACGCGAGAGCAAACCGCGGCGAAGCTGGTCTCCTTTCCCGGTTTGCTCTCGCGTTCCCGGAACCACCCAGCAAACCTCAGGGAAGGAGACCTGCTTGCTCGGGGTTCGGGGAACGCGAGAGCAAACCGGGGAAGGAGACCAGCTTGATTACCAGAGGCTTCCTCAGGTATGCTGGGATACCTGCTTATTCCACGGAGGTCAAGAAAAGCGCTGGTAAGTGTCTATATTTGATTACCAGCGCTGGATCACCAGCGCTGGATCCTCTACACCCGAGACAAAACGGGAGTACGGCCAGCGCTGCAAACAGGGAGTTGCAGCGCTGGTGGTGCCCTGCAGATGTGTACACCTCCTAAGTTGCAGCGCTGTAACTCCCTCACCAGCGCTGCAACTTTCTGATGTAGACAAGCCCTATATTTGCCCTTTTCCAGTCTTCTGGAATCTCTCCCATCTTCCATGACTTTTCAAAGATAATTGCTAATGGCTCAGATATTTCCTCAGTCAGCTCCTTGAGTATTTTCGGAAGCATTTCATCAGGCCCTGGTGACTTGAAGACATCTAATTTGTCTAAATAATTTTTAACTTAATTTAAGGACATCCACTGCAGCAGTCAGGGAGAATCAGGAGGGGGAGCTGGAGACATCGCAGGAACTTCCTTTGATTTCTGACCCCGAATCAGCTGGATCCGCTCACAAATCATTTGTGATCCAAGGAGAAAAAACCGTGCCTGCCAAACCCTGAGTGGCCCCGTGTGCCCTCTCTGTACTTGCCTTCTGCCGCTGACGCCCTGTCAGCATCCACCAGTATTCAGCCATTAACCTGTGCAGCAGCTGTGCAAGAAACAAGGCTGGGGAATTCTTCCCAGTACTGGAAGACCAGGAAGGTTCCTGGGTCAGTCCCCTTGCAACTAATCCTGCTAGGGGACTGCCAGATTCCCAAGGTTAACCCTTCGGCAGCTGCAGATCTCAAGTGCTCCATCCTCCTCCTAAATGCTCACGAGGTTCGCAATCCGGACTGAGCCAGGGTTCATTTCAAGGAAGGGCTAGAAAGTCTCCCTCTCCCTTCCAATGCAGAAGAGAGGAATATGAGGCTGGGGCTACAGGAGATCCCAGACTTAAAAGACCAGCCTGCAATCAGCACAGCTTGGAATGCACCTGCACACAACCCATAACCCTGCAAACTGTGTCAGTAGGGTTTTATGCAGGTAGAAAGGCATTCCTACCCCACTCCAACCTTTTCTCTATCCTCCAGATGATGACAGATGGGAAGATATCTACATCTGTCTCCTGTCTATCCTTCTCTTTCCTTACTTCTGCAATCTCTCCCACATTCGCCTTCCCTTTCTCTTCCATCCTCACTCCTTCCCTGCCAGTGACTGCGGGCTCACATCCCCATCCCAGTGATCCAGCCCATCCTCTACACTGGAGCTAATGCTCACTAACAGCAAATCCCAATCTATGCCGGTGAGCAGAGAGGCCGTCCAGGAGACTCTGCTTCCCGCAGCTATCACCACTGCCCACCTCCCCCTTTGTTTTGATAGGTCTCTCCCCTGGAATTTTTGCTCTGTGTGGGTGCTTTGCTTCTGGATGGCCTATCATCGGTCTCATTCATGTGGGGCACAAATACTGCTCTCATCTGGGGCAGGGGCTGGTCAGATCTGCAGTCTCAGCTAATCTGGCCCACTAGTCACTCTAGAGTCTATGGCATGACTACCTGGCTCAGACATCAAATTCAGCAGGTACCATTCTCACCTGGCAGAGGCATTGATCTTGTCGAGTGTGGACCTGAAGGACACCACGCATTCACCTTGCATGGACACCTGGCAAGGACCAGGCCCCAGCCTCACCCCCTAATGTTCTAGATCCCATTCCACCAGCCATGCTAGCTGGGCATGATACTCACCAGCTCCTGCAGCTTATCCAGGTGCTTTTTGGTGATGATATTCTCACAGTAGCCTTTCTGCTCCGTTTCACAGATGCTGCAGGCGGCGAGGAAGAAGAAAGTCAGCAGGGTGCAGGAGACCGGGCATGCCTGAGGAAGGGAGAAGTTGTCAGGAACACCTGCCATCAGAGAATCCATGTCCCTGGGCTCCCTGCTGCCCCTATGGCTAGCAGGCTCCAGGGCAGTATCCCAGCACTGTTTCCTGTGGCTATCCCCTTGCCTTCGAAAGCGCATGCTCAAATAAATGTGTTAGTTTCTAAGGTGCCACAAGCATTCCTGTTCTTTTTGCGGATACAGACTAACACGGCTGCTACTCTGAAGCCTTTGCTGTGGATCTCGTTGTGCCAGTCAGTGGACTTAGAATGATGCTGCCAGGCCCCATGGAGAGCCCTATGGATTCCTGATCTATGGCATGTCCCAAGGAACTGCCTGGTTTGTCTGTCTTTCTGCCATACAAATCCTTTTCTCCCTCTGGAGTTAGCACCATTAGCAATGCAGAGATGGCTAAGAGACATGGGCGCTGCGGGCATGACGTGGTAGACGGGGATTGTGTGGCACTTCACTGGAAGGCTAAAAGCTGCACTGATCTGCCCAAGTTGCTGTGACAGGAGCTCGGGCCACGAATCCTTCTTAGTGGGCACCCAAGCGTTCAGTCTGTGAATACTTCTCCCCTCCCCGCTCTCTCCCCCTCCAAGTCTGCTGTTATTTAAGGAGCAGGTCAGCTGAGCAACCCCTGCTGGGAATTCCCCAGCCCTGCTCTCCCGGGGCCAGCTGAGCTGCTCTCTCAGAGCCAGGCTGCTGACAGACGCAAGTGTGTACAACCCCTCCATGCAGAGCAGGAAACCGCGCCTACACCACCTATGCCTCCACCAGTCGCTATCTCGTCCTGTCTCCATCGCCCCATCACTTATCCATCACTTCCCTCTCCCTCCATTGCTCTTTGCATCCTCAGGCTCCTTTTCTCACCCCCCTCTCATGCTCCACCTCCCAACAATTGCAGCCCCTTCTTCTTCCCTCCTCCAACCTCTTCTGCACCCCGTCTCGTCTCCTCCAACTCTCTCTTTCCCACCACCCCTCCAGCTCTCACTGTCCCTGCAGTCTCTCCCTTCCCTTTCTCCTCTCCTGAGAAGAATCTTAATTCACTGACCTCCTCAAATCCATCCACCTCAGAGCCAGCTGCAAATGTGTCTTCCCTTTCCAGGACTCCTCATTGCCCCTCTGCCCCAGCCTTGAGCTTCTCTTTGCCCCTCCTTTCACATTGCCCCATCACTGAGTCATGTCTCTCCGTGTAAACTGAGGGTAGGCGTTAACTCCATGAACTCTGTTACACACTATGCAGTTAGCCTATGGAACTCACTGCCACAATGTAGCAGAGAGGCCAGAATCTTAGCAGGATTCCAAAAGGGACTGGACATTTATGTGGATAATGAGAACACCCAGACTCACAAAGGCAAATGCTAAAGAAATAACCAAGAGGCTGGGAAGGTTCTATAAACCTGCCTGCTACATGGCACAACCACCCTCAAACTGACTGGAGTCAGGAGGAAACATTCCCAGGGGAAGGTTAACCCAGGATTGGAGGGTCCCTTGCACCTTCCTCTGAAGCAGCTGGTGTGTTTCACAGTTTGACACAGGATCCAGGGCTAAAAGTCCGTTCTTATGGTCCTATGGCACTAGCTGTAACCTCCCACCCTAGAACTCCAATGTTTTCAGGGAGCTGGACCCATGGACCCTTCCATTAACTCCAGTGGGCTTAGGAACAGGCCCAGAACAGTATAGCAATGCCTTCTCCAAGCAGGGCACGGGACCTCCTGCACTGTGATCCACATGCTGTCAGGAGTGATCCTGGCCATGCTCTTGAAGGACATGGCAGAAGATTCCTCAGCCAGGCAGTCCAACTTCCAAGGGCTACAGGGAAAACACAGGGCAACCCTAATGTGACTCCCTTGAAACCAATGGGATACAAATGGATGGGTAAATGAGATAAGTGGAAAATAGCCATCCAATCTATGCACTGTATAATAATAATGAGAGAGAGAGAGATGTGGTGTACGGGGATAGGTTGATGTGGTGTATGGGGATAGATAGAGAGACAGATCATAGTATACTGATTGATCTATGATCTAGGTAGGCAGCTGAGAATATTAAGATATATTTGTCTAGCTAACTATCCTCCTAGATCTTAGAATACCGATTAATCAATCTAGCTAGCTAACTAGCTAGATCAATATACTAAGATCTAGGAGGATGGATTGGTAGCTAGCTAAATACATTACGATCTAGGAAGAGAGTTAGCTAGATAGACAGATCAATTGACCGATCAGTATCCTATCTTGCTAACTGTCCTACTAGATCTTAATATACTTATCTAGCTAGCTAACTACTTATTGATCCTCCTAGATTTTAATATACCAGTCTAGACTGATCAGACTATGAAGACCTAAGAGCATAGATAAACAGACCGACAGACAGACATTTAGTACACCGTTCTAGTTAGCTACCTATCAATCGTCCTAGATCTTAGTATTCTGATCTAGCTAGCTAGATCATTTGATGAATCAGTATCCTAGGACAGTATCCAGGGACAGGTAGTTAGCTAGATAGACTTGGTCTTTAGTGTTACGTTCCAATAGGCTGAGGGGATCCCAGGCAAGCAGCCCACTCAAAGGGGTCAAACACAGTCCTCTGGGATGAGTTCTCTCCAAACCATCCTCAAGCTCCTTGTGAGGCCAAGGCCATGACAAGCTTCCCAGACAGGTGACAAAAAGCACTGCACAGTCTTCCCAGCCCTGGGCATGCCCCTGCGCGCACCCGCTCCCTCTCCCTGGTACGAAGAGCTCTGTCTTGGCTTAATCCCTGTTGCACTTTACAAAACAAGGCACAGAGAAAAATTTGCCCCAACCTCGCTTCAAGCCCCTGCCCTGCCAGCACACAGTGCAACAAGGAGAGCGCAGGCAGGAGAGGACCTGTTGTCTCCATCCAAAGGCAATGCCCAGCAGAGCGAAGGAGCAAGAAAAGGGCAAAAAGAAGGAGTGCCAGGCAAAGGCAGAGAGAGCTGGTCTGAGTTTGCTCCTGCAGGATTGCACTCAGCCAGCCAGGACCATCCTCACAAAACCAAAACGGGACCAAAGAACCAGAATCGCTCCTAACAGCAGCACACGATGAGGCGGGCGTCACAAAGGGACTTAGGCGCTTCAATACCTTGGCGGACTGGAGCGAGGCGCCTAACGCCCTTGGTGCATCCCAGGCTTTTCGCAGGCTGCGTAGCTGCGCCGGGACTGTCAGCGAAGCGCGGCCGAATGACAGGAGGCGCCGCGGGAGCGCAGCCGGGCGGGCGGAGGGGCGCGCAGAGAGCGCGGCGAGCCAGCCCCAGAGCCAGGGGGGGAGAAGCAGCCGCGAAGGCAGAGCAGGGAGCGCAGAAAAGCAACACGTGCAGCCGCCAGCTGCAGCCCGGATCTCCCAGCGCGGACGCCTCGCCGCGGAGCCGGGCAGCGGGTCCCTTGCGCGCACAGCGCCCCTACCTTGGGGCTGAGCCGGGGCATGGGGATCGCCGCCCGCGGGGCTTCCACCTCCTTGGCGCGGGGCGCTGCAGTCATCGTGGCTGCCCCGGGGAGCTGGGAGGAAGTTGCACTTCGCGCAGCGCGGAGGGAAGGAGGTGGCTGTCTCCTGCCTCCCTTCTCCTGGGCTCGGCCCTTATACTGCCTCTCCCGAGCATGTGGTTTATGGGAAATCACCTTGGCCGCGGGCCAGCTTTGGCAGCGTGCTCCCAGGCCTGGGCTATTGCTTCCGCTCGTGGGGGCCGAAACGGGACTGGAAGGGCGAGCTGCTTTACCTTGCAGCGTGCCTCATACTCCTCCCCCGCTGCCCCCCACACCCTGGGGGCGTTCCCCGCCTGGTAGGAATTCCCTGCCCCTCCCCAAGCGGAGCCTGGAGGCTGCTTTTCCCCATGCAGTGCAGGCGAGGAGCAGGGCCTGAAGCCAGCTGAGCCATGCTGCTATCTGGAGTGAAATGTGCCCCCAGCATAGGAAGTGGGAAAAATCGGGACAGGCAGTGGGGGGTAATAGGTGCCTATACAAGACAAAGCCGCAAATGTCAGGACTGTCCTTATAAAATCAGGCCATCTGGTCACCCTACCCCGGCAGGGCTGGCCTTAGGGGATGGGCCACTGGGGCGACCGCCCAGGGGGCAAGGATGTAGAGTCAGAAACTGCTCCCGGCTGGCAGGGGAGCGCTGCATGGGGGATGGGGGCTGATTTCTCCCTGCTTCCTCCTGGCAGAGGAACATGAGGTGGAGGTGATGCACAGATACTACTCATGCCCTCCCTCCCTTAATGTTCCTCTATGGCTCTGTAGTGAACTGTGATGGGGGGAGCGAGGAGCGACACCAAGCGCTCCGGGCATCCAGGTCACTTTCCCCACCTGGGCTGTGCTGGAAGGCATCAGGAGCTGCTGCTCTCCTGCCCTCCCCTTACACAGCCCAGGTGAGGAAAGTGACCTGGATGCAGGGAGAGTTAAGCTGGTGTTGCTCCCCCCTCACAGTCCCTAGGGGGACATGGAGGAACAGTAGGGGGTGTGGATGGGGGAGGAGCAGCAAGGCCAGCTGCTCTGTGCATCCATGTCACTTTCCCCACGTGGGCACAGGAAGCGGGGTGCAGGGGTTAGGGGCATAGTGTAGCTGTAGTTTGTACCAGCAGAAGAGGGCTTTGGTCCCTATAGCTCGCCCCACTTCCCCAGAGGAAATAAGCTATCCTGTAGAATTTCAGAGTTACCAGCACCTGGGGAGTGGAGGTTGTTCGTGACTCTGAAACCTTCACAGCTCTGAACAAAATGTTCTGGTGGTTCCCTCAAAAGTTCACAACTGAACATTGATGTAATACAGCTTTGAAATGTCACTGTGCCAAAGCAAAATGCAGCTTTCCCTTGTTTTTGCAGTAGTTTACATTTAACACACTGGTAACCCAAGACTGTACTATATTCCCCTTCCTCCCCACCTCCCCCCTTTTTATCTCTGCTGCTGCCTAAGCGTGTACTCCTGGTTCCCAATGAGGTGTGTGGTTGACTGGTCAGTTTATAACTCTGGTGTTCGTAACTCTAAGGTTCTACTGTACTGGGGAAAACTCTTTTATGCCGTTACAACAGTGTCTAGACTAGGGCTATGGTCTATATAAAAATGCCATCAAAACGTCACACCGGTGGCCAACATTACTCTGCCAGCCAACATTTGAAGTCTAGGGCTTGTTTTCAGATTCATCTGCACACGGCAAATTTAAAAAAAAAATCAACTGATTCGGGCTACAGGGCTAAAAAACAGCTTATAGATGTTCCCATATGGGCTGCAGCCTGGGCTTTGAGACCTCTCACCTCTTGCTGGGTTTCAGAGCAGGGACATCTACACTGCTATCATTAGCCCCATTGTGTGAGCCTGAGACAGTTGACCTGGGCTCTGAGGGCTTGTCTACATCACAAAGTTGCAGCGCTGGTGAGGGGGTTACAGCGCTGCAACTTAGGAGGTGTACACATCTGCAGGGCATCACCAGCGCTGCAACTCCCTGTTTGCAGCGCTGGCCATACTCCCGTTTTGTCTCGGGTGTAGAGGATCCAGCGCTGGTGATCCAGCGCTGGTAATCAAGTGTAGACACTTACCAGCGCTTTTCTTGACCTTCGTGGAATAAGCAGGTATCCCAGCATACCTGAGGAAGCCTCTGGTAATCAAGCAGGTCTCCTTCCCCGGTTTGCTCTCGCGTTCCCCGAACCTCGAGCAAGCAGGTCTCCTTCCCTGCGGTTTGCTGGGTGGTTCGGGGAACGCGAGAGCAAACCGCAGCGAAGCTGGTCTCCTTCCCCGGTTTGCTCTCGCGTTCCCCAAACAAGCAGGTCTCCTTCCCTGCGGTTTGCAGGGGGGTTCGGGGAACGCGAGAGCAAACCGGGGAAGGAGACCAGCTTCGCCGCGGTTTGCTCTCACGTTCCCCGAACCCCCGAGCAAGCAGGTCTCCTTCCCTGCGGTTTGCAGGGGGGTTCGGGGAACGCGAGAGCAAACCGCAGCGAAGCTGGTCTCCTTCCCCGGTTTGCTCTCGCGTTCCCCGAACCCCCGTGCAAGCAGGTCTCCTTCCCTGCGGTTTGCAGGGGGGTTCAGGGAACGCGAGAGCAAACCGCGGCGAAGCTGGTCTCCTTCCCCGGTTTGCTCTTGCGTTCCCCGAACCCCCCTTGAAGCCGCCCAACAGCGCTGCAGTGTGGCCACATCTAACACCACTTGCAGCGCTGGTTGCTGTAAGTGTGGCCACTCTGCAGCGCTGGCCCTATACAGCTGTACTAATACAGTTGTAACAACCAGCGCTGCAAAATTGTAGATGTAGACATACCCTGAGACTCACTGCTGGGGTTTGGATTTTTTGCCATGTAGCCATACCCTTAGTGAGCACAGGTCAGTTTCAGTCCAAAAATACTGCATTGGCACAAGTATAGGCATACGTCTATGAGTTTGCATGTGTCTGTGTGTGAGAGACGTGTGCATATATGTATGTGTGTACATGTGTGTGCAATGTGCATGTGAATGATCATGTCTGTTTGGCAGGTGTGGGTGTGAGAGCATGTGTCCGGATTGGAAAGTGCATAGGATATGTAGGAAATATCAGTGAGCATGGATCTATGACATCATGCACAAATATCACAGAAACCCGCTGTTACAGTCCTAGGGCAGAGACTTGCTCAAGTAGTAGAGGAACATTGTCACCTGTCAGACCAAATCTGGTTTAACACACAGGTGGTTTTTAAGAACAATAGAAACCATCTTTCTATTATTCTGTTCTTTAAAAAGCTTGTGGGAAACAGCTGTTTGTAAGGAAGGAAATATCTTTGCTGACTTGCAGCTCAAAGAGTCGTGAATACCACAAAATGGAATGGACCATACGAAAAAGTGAAACTGACTTTATTGACTCTCACTGCCTGAGAGGGGAGAAATTAACTGCATTGCCCAAGATTTCCCATAAACCACATGCTTTGAGGAAACTGTATTAGGCCAAGAACAAAGACAGGAGTTAGCTTCAAATTGGATCTTGAAAATGACTGGAGATTTAAATAATTAAAGGTCTGATGAGTACTTTAGGGAAATTAATGTGTCTGCTTATAATATTCCCTTGTCATACTGATAGTACATAAGAATGGCCATACTGCCTCAGACCAAAGGACCATCTAGCCCATATCCTGTCTTCTGACAGTGGCCAATGCCAGGTGCCCCAGAGGGAATGGCTAGAACAGGTAATCATCGAGTGATCCACCTCATATTGCCCATTCCCAGCTTCTATTAAATTTGTTCAAGTATGTGTGTATCTGATCACGGGCATCTATGTATGTGGGTGTGCAAGCCGATGTGTTTGTGTATCTACGCGCAGCTATGTCTACGGGTGTGATATGTGTCTATAGGTGCATATGTGCTGACGCCTATCAACGGCTGCGTACACAAGGAATGTCTGTGTATCTCCATATGTCTGTGCGTGTGCCAGGGCATCTGCATGTGCATTGTTCATCTGTGTTCATTTGCATCTGTGTGGGACCGTGCTTGTGTGTGTGTATTGTATGTGTAAACATGGATAAGGCATGCAAAGGTGTGAGCATGTCAGTGTGAAAATGTAGATTCCTGTACTTCTATGTGCACAATGAATGTGGACCTGTGTTCGTGGGCATGCATCCACATACATATACATTATACATGCATGTTATTCCCATGTGTTGTTTCGTTCCCAGGGCTAGAATTGGAAGGCAGAACTGTGTGAGACTTGGGGTGTATTTGGGTTGGTTCCATGACCCCCGACACTTGGCATGAACACTGGTTTTAACAACTGCCCCAGGCTGACTCAGAGAGATTCTGGATAAATTCATCTTCGGGGCTCAGTGTTATTATATTAAAAATAGAAACGATGACAGGGAAAACCCCCCAAACCAGAAGGTCAAGTTTTTCCATTCAGTAATCTGATCACATGTGTTTTCTTTGATTCACAGGGTAACATCATAGGGACAGAACTCAGCTGACACCAAGGAAGTGGCAGAGTGGTAGTGGTAGGGGTGGTGTCCAAAGGCTAGAGAAAGGGAACTATTTGTACAACCTAGGAACCAGAGCCTCAGCTGGGGTCATGCAGGGCCGCCCGGGGGGGGGGGCAAGAGGGGCAATTTGCCCCGGGCCCCACAGGGGCCCGCATGAGAGTTTTTCGGGGCCCCTGGAGTGGGGTCCTTCACTCGCTCCGGGGGCCCCGGAAAACTCTTGTGGGGTCCAGGCCGCCCGAGCTTCCTCTGCTCTCAGTCTTTTCTGGCAGGGGATCCTTTCGCCCCAAGGCGGAAGGACCCTCCACCAGAGAATTACCACTGAATCGGGACCCGTCGCCGAAGTGCAGCCGGGTCTTTGGCGGCGGGTGGCCCTTCCGTTCCAGGACGTGCTGCTGAAGTGCCCCGGAGACCCGCGGCAGGGGTCCCCCGCCACCAAATTACCAGCGAAGACCCGGCTGCACTTTGGTGGCGGGTCCCGCTTTGGTGGTAATTCGGCGGGGGGGAGGATGCCCCACCACGGGTCTCCGAGGCACTTTGGCGGCAGGTCCCTGAGTCCCTGTTGCAGGGAAGGACCTGCCGCTGAACTGCCATCGCCACTTCATTCATTTTTCGGCAGCAAGTCTCCGAGTCCCTCTTGGAGAGAAGGATCCGCTGCCGAAGAAGTGGCGGCGCTGAAGAAGTGCCACCGAAGCGCCGCCAATCACAGTAGAGCTGCGCCCCTCCGCTTTGCGCACCCAAGGCAAGTGCCTCACTCACCTCACCCTTGTTACGGCACTGAGCCCATTACTTCTTGGCCTACCTTCAAGAGAACAATTGATCACTGTCCTCTTTACAACAGCCCTGAGTCCCCCTTCAGACTTCTTTTCTCAACACTGAATGTGCCCATTTCCCCTGCCTCATAAGTCAGGTTTTCTAAAATGTTTATCTTGTTGCTCTCCTCTGATCTCTCTCCAATGTGTCTACATCTTTCTTAAAGTCTGCTGTCTGAAACTACACACAATACTCCAGCTGAGGCCTCACTAGTGCCAACTAGAGCTGGACAATAATCTCCTGTGTTCTACATACAACGCTTCTGTTAACACACACTAGGATAGCAGCCCTTCTTGCAACTGCATCACATTGTTGATTCGTTCAATTAGTGACCTACAGTAACCCCCGAATCCTTTTTTTGCAGTACTCCTGCCCAGCCCATTATCCCTCATTTTATATTTGCACATTTGATTTTTTTTTGTCCTCAGTGCAGTCCGTTTCACTTGTTTTTATTGACTTTCATCTTGTTGATTTCAGATCCTTTGTCAAGGTTGTTTCGAATTCTAACCCTCTCCTCCAAAGTGCTAGTAAGCCTCCCAGCTTAGTGGCACCTGCAAATGTTATAAGCATGCTCTCCTCTCCAGTACTGGAATCATTAATGAAAACATTGCATAATACCAGACCCAGGACAGACCCCTGTGAAACCCTTCAGGATACATCCTCCCAGTTTGACAGCAAACCCATTGATAGCTGCTCTTTGAGTACAGTCTTGCAATCAGTTTTGCACCCCTGCCTTATAGTAATTTAATCTAGACTGCATTTCCCTAGTTTGCTTATGAGAACATCACGTGGGACTGTGTCAAAAACCTTACTAAAAGCAAAATACATCACATCTACCGCTTCCGTCCCGCCATCCACAAGGAAGGGAATTAGGTTGGTTTGACATGATTTGTTCTTGACAAATCCATATTGGCTAGTACTTATAACCCTGTAATCCTCTAGGTGCTTACAAATTGATTGTTTAACAGTTTGTTTCAATATCTTTCCAGGTATCAGAGCTGGGCTGACTAATTCCCTAGGTCTGCTTTGTTCCCCTTTTTACAGATAGTTTCTATGTTTGCCCTTCTCCAGTTCTCTCCCATCCCTCATAAGTTCTTGAAGACAATCGCCAACAGTTCTGAGATTGCTTCAGGTGGTTCCTCGAAGAGGAATTTCATCAGCCTCTGCCACTTGAATACATCCAAATATTGCATTCCTTCCCCCTTGTTTGTTTGAATTGTGTCAAGTATCTGGTCAGTGAAAACAAGCAAAATAGGCATTAAACATCTCAGCCTTCTAGATCTCATCTGTTATTAGGTTTCCTTCTCTGCTAAGTAGAGGATCTCCACTTTCCTTCATCATTCTCTTGTTCCTACTGTTTTTATATAATCTCTTCTGATTGCCTTTTGTGCCCCTTGCTAGGGGTAACTCCTTTTGTGCCTTAGCCTTTCTCATTTTGTCCCTACATGCTCATGCTAGTCTTGTGGACTCATTTGCCCATGTTTCCACCGAATGAAGCTGACTTTTTCTGAGGATCTGGCCCTATTTCTTTAATTTCTCCAAGTTGTTTCCTTTTAAGTGGCTGGAAGACTCACATCCAAAGTCATGTGGTGAGCTACCTGTTGTGTATTCATTGTGCTGCAGGCTATTTAGGGCAAAGTGGAGGAAGTCCCTGCACTGTGTTATATCTGATCATCCACCTGCGGGCTCATACGACTCACTGAAGAGAAGCCAACGCTATTCTTCTGGCTGGCACTTCTGGGTTTGCTCTAGGATCTGCCAACCTGCACAAACCGACTCCTGATCGTCTTCTCCCATCCACATCAGATGTAAAAATGTCAACACGTTAACCATTTCAGGAAGGCCCAGGGGAGTAGCTGATGGAGAAGCAGCTGAGTACTGGGTACCAAATGTTCCTGAGTTATTACTAATGATCATAAAATTGACATTCGTCTGAGGAGCTCACCTTGAGCTGCAGGGCAGACTGGGATTTGAACTTCCCTAAATTTCATGGTGAGGGGAGCTGACCAGCCACAAAGTTCATTTCCAGATCAGAATCTGGCTCCAAACCTAGGATTTAGGCTCCTTTCTATAAATACCTCCCGCTTTGTATTTGCATATATGTTTGTACTTCCTCTCGGACTGGTAGTGGGAATATTAAGAAAACACAAAATCAGTCTCTGCGACCATGGGCAGGAACCCCGAGGAGAGGAAATGAAACTCATAGCAATAAAAATGTGGTTTGTGTATATGACATGTCAGTGTTCTGTAATACCTCACGTTCATGGGCCATGGCGAATGTCTTACTATAGGGCGGCATCTTCACAGTGTGAATGACGTAGGCCAGTTCAAATTCAGTCATCGGAAATGCAGAAGGATCCTCATTCACATTTCTAGGAAACAGCCTGGTCTAATGGTTAGAACATAAGACTAGGAGTCAGGAGACCTTGGGCTTCATCTCACCTCTGACTCACATGGGGGAGGGTCCTTAGGCAAGACCCCGTGCGCTGCGTTCCTCATCTGTAAAACGGGGCTGATGATAATACTTACCTCCCGCAGTGGCAGTATGGGAGTGTCGTGTGTTTATTTGCCGTACGTGATATTTGCTGGAGACTTGCCACAGAGCGTTTGTGGTTATAGGCTACGTGTGGGCAGTTTATGTGAGCATTCAATCGTCAACCGCTGATCGGCGTGGGATAGTTTTGCCGGAACACCGAGCACATATGGCACGTTTGTGATCCCTGATTGGATGAGAATAACGCTTCGCACTGAAGTGACACTGATTTATACCAGGAGCACAATCCCACCAGGGCATTGCCTCCCTCACTGGCTATGTTTACTCTGACATTCCTGGAGCTCCTCAATTGCCTGCCCTTCATTGTCTAGGCTAGGGCCCTTCACCGGCTCTGCAGCTCCCTGTCCAGTGACTGTCCAAAGGACGTGGGGTTTGTTGTGCTTGCCCGGCTTTCTGTCAGTACTGAGGTTGAAGCCAATGGCTTTGCAACTGAGCTCTGGGCATTCCTCTTCAACCCTTCCCTCTCCTCCCAGAATTCAGCATCATCTGAACATGCAACTTCACACTGCAGCTTGGCCTTTAGTATGATTCAATTTGCCAGCACAGTTCCCCATCCGCTGGCTTTCCTGGGGAGGCATCAGTGAAGCTGGGAGAAAGAGTGAGTTCTCTCTTAGTCTATATGCACAAGATATGGACCTTCCCCTATGCTGTGCTCACACAAGGCCTGATCCAAAGCCCTTTGAAGTAAGTATTCTTCAGGCATGTAGCACCTTCTGGTTTTCAAATGAACCCTCTTCCATCCACCACTTCTTTGATATCCTCTGGCAGGAAACGGAGTTAGAGCTCCCATGGAAACCCGTGCACAGCTGGACCTGTCCCTCCCAAGGGTCAGAGGGCCCCAGGGAATAGATTTAACCAGTGCATAGTCATGGAGCTGGGTGTGCAAAGGCATATATGCAAAATGGAAGATCTCTGTCAGATGTGCAATGTGAGCATGAGGTTCCTTCCCTCTGATGCATGTGGCATTGGCTGCTGTCAGAAGACAGGATACTGGGATAGATGGACCTTTGGTGTGACCCAGTAGGGCCATTCTTATGACTTGCCCCAGGTCAGAGGGAGAGCCAGGAATAGAACTCATGTCTCCTATCTCACAAGCCAGTGCCCTAACCACTACATCACACTGCCTCCCATTGGTCAGCCATTCACTTCAAATGGCTTTGGTCCAAGCCTTGAGTGGCTTGATTTTTGGAGGTGCTCAGCGCCCTGAGTCCCCATTGACTCCAGGGGGGATACACTCCTCATTAACACTAATGTGAATGCAGAGAGAAGTTGGTCCAGCTCCAGGGTCAATTGCATACCTTTCTCTGTAGTTACATTTGAACAGCTTCAGTCTTTGGGGAGCATTATGTGCAGCATTAAAATAACCTGACAGGCTGGATTCTTGGTGGAAAGCTGCAAGCAGATCCACATCGGATGAAGAATGAGCTGGGGGAAGAGATTCCAGTTTCTCTTCAGGATAGGTGTGATGCCTGGCTGCTCAGCCCTTGCATTGTCTCAGACCGGGAACAATCAGCATTGAACTTCATCTCAGGAATTCGTATCCCTGAAAACCAGCCCAGCCTTTCTCAGAGTAGACTATTTTTAGAGAGAAAGTGTCTGAGATTTTAGTTAATTTCCTTCCTTGATGATTCATTACAGCGAGGGCAAAAGAGAGCCATTATTTGAAATCAGACAAGTCAGTTTGGTCCTTTCTTATCTCTCAGATCTGTCAGTCATGGCATCTCTGCTGTAAACAGCTGGTGACAAGCCAACACATTCACAAAACCAAGGAAGGCGTGAGCAAGCTCAAGCTAGAAGAGGTGTTCCAGCGGAAAGGAGTTTGTGTGTGTCTCTCTCCGGAGCTGGGAGAAAGTGGATTATGTATTCATGGAAAAACAAACCCTTGATGAGAGGTGACTGTGCAAGAGGGGAGTTGGTAAAGAGAGGTCTCCAGAAACAAGATAGGCAGAGCCAGAGGTAACTTCCACAGCCCACTGAATAGTCACATGTCCCACCAGCTGGAAATCCCCTCCTAGAATGCTAGGAGCCTGATAATAGAGGGATGAAGTCATGTCTTGGTGCTGCAGGTTCCTGTCTGTTGTATCTCAATGACAGCAGTTCCTTGGCACTGTGCTGTGTAGCAGAGGGGAAAATACCTCCCTAGAATCCTCCTTCCTCCAGGGCTCAGTGGAGGCTTTGATGAGCTGTACCAAGGCCTCTCTGCTCCTCATGGATCCAGGTTAATCAGGATTAGACATGAATTTATTAATGGCAATGGCTAACGAATCCACTGAATATAGTTTCTTTCCTCTCTGGCAGGATATCCATGGTCTGGCTGCAATTTCCTCCAATTCACTCATGGCTGCAATTTAATGCATGGCTGCCTCCTCAAATCTTTATTCCATGGATCGATCACCAATAGTCAAGCTCTGTTGTTTTGCAGACACTGGCCAGCTAAGTCACATAGTTTTGCATCTTCTCCCTGATTGGATGAGTGTAGCCAGCAGGGCTCCCTGTGCTGGGGCATTCAGATCAGTCAAATCTTCCTGTCTAGCAGAAATCGATGGCTCAGATGCTCACAGAATGGTGAAGCAGGCATGAGTGTGGAATTGTCTGCAGGTTCAAGTGGATATTCACGAGGAGTGGTTTGCATTACCCACCTGCTTGCCTGGGACTCAGACTGCAAATGCCAATAGCCCAGCTCCTATGGTTTCCTCCATCTAAGCTCATTGCACTTGGACCTGCAGACAATTCCACATCCATGGCCGCTTTGACATTCCACAAGCATCTGAACCACTGGCTCCTGCTGGCAGGAACGTTTGCACCAGATTGATGTGAATCCACCAACATGGGGAGCTCTGCCAGCTGTCTGTTCCAACATCATGCAGCAGCAGGAGGAGTTCCTCAGAGATGAGATGGTTAACAGCACAGCACAGGGCCTCCTGACCTTTCCTTCTGGCACCCTTCCCTACTGCCAAGCATGCAAGGTGGCATAGCAGGGAGCCTTCATCTAGGGAAGAGCTCCCAATGCAGAGAGCACCCAGAAAAGTGGGAACCCACTGCTACTTCACAACAACCCCCTCCCCCTGCTCTAGAGCCACAGGGACTTTCCCACTGCATGGCTGATCAGCTTCCCATTGTGTTGTCTGAATCCCGCGGGGAGTGCCAGATCTGGAGAGCTATAAATAGGACCCACCTCACAGCAGATCAGAGCCAGATGCAAACCATGTGGGAGTCCAGGAGACTTTGGATCCAGGGTTCTGGTTCTGCCCCTTTGAGACAAAGGGGCAGCAGAGATGTTTGGAAACGGGCTCAGATCTGAGCAGTCATTTGGTTCAGGGACAAGGTTTGCGTTAGGAACTCATGATTTAAAGACATTTTCAGGTGGCGGGTGCTCAGCACTTTCTGAAAACTGGGCCCCCTTAAGGTGTCTCAAGGTGGGCCCCTGCCCCAGAATGGAAGCACCCACAGTCACTTGTGGCTCAGGACTCAGGCCTATAGTAAAGTCACCATGCACATCCCAGGGCTGCTGAGCCCAGACCAGGACTTAAGGAGGCCCTGGTGTGGTGACAGTAGGCAGAACAGGCTGGCAGCTAGAGAGAACCACAGGTTCTGTCTGAGTCCAGCAGCTCTTTATAGCCAATGTAGCCCAGCCCTGCCTCTCCTCTCCTCTCCCACTAGTACTCTCAGGGACCATCCCCAGTGTGCTGGGAGAGACTGTTGGGGCAGGACAGAGTGATGGGGCAAGAGGATAAATATTTGGCTTATCAAACAGGAAAAGCCGCCTCCTAAACAGGCATCCGGCAGGAGGCTCCTAATGTCGTCTGCTGCTGGGGTGTCCCTTCCCCTTTCTCCCAGACAATGTCCCAAACTTGACAGGGACCATGCGTCCTCCCCAGCCAACAGTGACCCAGCACTTTCCCTCAGCCCCGACTGCAGGATGACGACAGAGCGGCAATCAGGGGACTGGGCAGAGGGTCTCTGCAAAGCCGGCACACTCATCACTCCTCCTGCCATTCTGCAAAGGCGTTACCGCTGAGTCATGCTTGGCTGCCGGCTGGCCGGCCTGGACCCTCCCACGGGCAGGCAGTCCTGTCAAGGCTGCGGAATGCACTCCTTCCGCCAGCCCCTCGCTGAGCCTAGGGATCAGCTGCAGAGTCACATGAAAGCCTACCACTGGTGTGCAAGGGATAACGGCCATGGATCGAGCCCAGTAGGTGGGGTGCAGCTCCTTGCTCATGATCTCGACCCCTCATAGAACTGCAAGGGACCTCAGGAGATCATCTAGTCCAGTCCCCTGTACTCATGGCAGGACTAAGTATTATCTAGATCATCCCTGACAGGTGTTTGTCCAACCTGCTCTTAAAAATCTCCAGTGATGAAGATTCCACAGCCTCCCCAGGCAATTTATTCCAGTGCTTAACCACCTTGACAGGAAGTTTTTCCTAATGTCTTCATTCTAATCCTCACAGGATGGGCAGCAGCTCCCTGCTCAGAGCCTGGGGTGGATCCTGCAGACCCAAGAGGATGTGAGGTGAGGGGAGGAGGAGGGGGCAGCTCCTCCATCACAGCTCTCACAAAATCCCTCAGCCCCAATAGTTTGGGGCAGAGCTCCCCCATTTCTGCCCAATTCACTCAGACCCAATAGGTCACCGTGAGACAAAAGCTGGCCCAACAGAAGAGACTGTGCTGTCACTCCCTGTCCCCAGCCTGCTGCCAGGGCTCCAGAGGTCCGAATTCTAGACTGTCATAAGAACATAAGAACGGCCGTACTGGGTCAGACCAAAGGTCCATCTAGCCCAGTATCTGTCTACTGACAGTGGCCAATGCCAGGTACCCCAGAGGGAGTGAAGCTAACAGGCAATGATCAAGTGATCTCTCTCCTGCCATCCATCTCCATCCTCTGACCAGCAGAGGCTAGGGACACTATTTTTTACCCTTCCTGGCTAATAGCCATTTATGGACTTAGCTACCATGAATTTATTCAGTTCCCTTTTAAACATTGTTATAGTCCCAGCCTTCACAACCTCCTCAGGTAAGGAGTTCCACAAGTTGACTGTGTGCTGTGTGGAGAAGAACTTCCTTTTATTTATTTTAAACCTGCTACCTATTAATTTCATTTGGTGACCTCTAGTTCTTGTATTATGGGAATAAGTAAATAACTTTTCTTTATCCACTTTCTCAACATCACTCATGATTTTATATACCTCTATCATATCCCCCCTTAGTCTCCTCTTTTCCAAACTGAAGAGGCCTAGCCTCTTTAATCTTTCCTCATATGGGACCCTCTCCAAACCCCTAATCATTTTAGTTGCCCTTTTCTGAACCTTTTCTAGTGCTAGAATATCTTTTTTGAGGTGAGGAGACCACATCTGTACACAGTATTCGAGATGTGGGCATACCATGGATTCACATAAGGGCAATAATATATTCTCAGCCTTATTCTCCTCAGCGATACTGGTCAAATGCAGCCTACACTGTGCTCTCCATCACCGTAGCTGCCTTTAGAAAATACTCTGTGGGACCCTGACAAGGGGCCAAACATTTAAGAAGTTGCCCAGATCCTCACAGAGATCATGGGCCAAGTCTAGCTGTGGTGAAAGCAGATGTTTGAGCCCAGGGAGTTACTCCTGTTTACACCAGGGCTAGATTTGGCCCTCAGATTTTTGGATGCTGCGAGATGCAGTTGAGCTGTCCTTCTGTTCAGGCAAACCATTTATCAGTGCACAGCCTTTTTTACATAGGGATACGGGCCTATCAGACAAAAGGTTCACCTGCGGAACTAACTGCCACAAGACATCGATGTGGCCAAGAATTTAGCAGGATTCCAAAAAAGGACTGGACATTTATGTGAATAATATGAACATCCAGAGTCACAACAGTAAATTTTCAGTAATAGCCTAGAGGCTGGGAAGGGGTATAAACTCACTCATTTTAGGGCCCACCCAATCTCTAACTGACTGGGGGCAGTACAGAGGTATGTGCATTTAATCTGAGGATAGCATTTGTCAGTCTGTCTATGCAGCATCTTCCACCAACATCCCAGCCACTAACGGGATCAAAGCAGCAGGACTAGGCTGTTTTTTTGTGGGACAGGTGGCAGTTGTGCCCAATCCTGGGGAATGAGGGCCAGGAGGGATCTTGGGCAGGCTAGGAGCAGGTGTAGCACCACATAGTCCAGCATGTGCAGTATTGTGAGTGGTATTGAGGGGTGGGGGAAGATGTGAACGGAGAAGCATGACTTTGTGTCAAAGGGAACCTGCAGAGGCGTCAGTAGCATGGAGTAACACAGCTGGATGCTCTCCAGGAAACAATGACATCGGCACAAAGCAGTGGCGAATGCGAGCAGATTTCACCAGGCAGAGTGTCATGGCAGCTGGCGCAGCTGCTTGTGGGCAGGATACGTTTCACTGTGCAGCGCTGGAAACACACCAGCAACACATGGCTGGAGCCCACGGGACGGGCCCAAGGGGATCCTGATCCAAACTCTGCCCAGCTTCAGTCCTGTTCGGCTCTTGATCCCATCTCTGTAAAATAAAACTAGAACCCGGTGAACCTGGGATGCAAAGAGAAACTGAGCAAGGGTCCAGAAAGCTCAGCAGTGGGCAAGGGGATTGCTCTGTTGCTAGCAAGTTCACAAGGCTCCCGGTTTGAGCCCTCCCTGTTATAGAAGGTCACATACAGATGGTGCATGTGGCCCTCAGGCAGGGAAGCTCTCCATGGGTTAAATTCCCTCCAGGGTCTGGCTGCTAGCTGGCAGATGGGGAGAAAACCTATTCACCCATGCACAGCCTGCTGGGTCCCTCTTGAGCAGTGGGGTTCTCTGCTCACCATTCCTCCCTTGTGCGCATTTAACCCTGCCGATGACTCCAGCCCTTTTGCCCTCCATGAACCCCATTTCCCAGCTGGTCCCTCCAGTCTGACTCAAGGAGAGGCTGCTGTTTGCCCCAAGGTTGGGCCTCCTGGTTAAACAGGCTGGGACTATGGGTGAAGGCCCAAAGCAGGCTTCTGGGGCAGGGATGGGATGAAGCCAGTTCAGAGAACAGCACAAACAAAGAGGTGCTGTTTCTCCTCATCCTCCACGGGCTGGTTGTTTATCTGCAAAGAAGGCTGTTTACATCAGCCACCTGCAGCCAGTGCCATGAACAGAGCAGTGACTATGGAGCTTGGCACAAGCCTGTCCACACCCCCACCCTCAGTCTGGGCCCGAAACCAGGCCACAGGGCCCTTCACTTCCCACGGTCCGGTTGGGAGGCTCCTGTTGTGCCCGACAACCCAAGGGCTCCCACAATGGGCCAGATCCGGACTCTGTACTGCCCCACCCCTAATGCTTCAGGGGCATCTGTGCAACACATCTGTCATGAAGGATTCATGTCCATGTCTAATGACTGACCCACGGAGAGGATTCATAGATTCTAGAACCAGGAGGGACCATTCGGACCATCTAGTCCAGTCTCCTCTAACACAGGCTGGGGAACCTCACCCAGAGATTCCTGCACCGGGCCCTGTAACTTCTGCTTGTGTTAGAGAAAAGTCTCCATGATGTCTTGATAACACCTTGCCCTTCTATCGTGCTTCCCAGTCAGAGGTCTCACTGGGCTTTGTGGAAGTGGGTATCATTATCCCTGTGGAACCAATGGGGAAACCAAGGCACAGATAGGGGAAAGAGGCTTGTGCCAGGGCACAAGGCAATTCAGTGGCAGAGTGTAAACGTGTGGACTCACCACTGCGGCGCCTCCTGCTGGTCGTCCATGGGAATTAGCTCTTCCAGCATCCTGGAGCACCCCCTGCAGGCTGGTGATCTGCCTTACCGCTGCCCCCCGTGTCCCTTCCAGGACCCAGTGCCCTGTTATCTGGGGTGCTGCCCCCTGGCAGTAAACCCACAGTTCTGGGTCTCCCCCTCCCAGGGGAACCCCTACCCACTATCCCCACTTCACCTCAGTCTTGGCTATTGCCAGTCATCACTTAGCCCCCGTTCACGGGGGCAGGCTGCAGTGTATCAGCCACTCATCACAGGCAAAGGGGTTTGGACCTGCTGCCTCTGCTTACCCATGGGCTGCCCCTTTGCAACCCCAGTACCCAGTTGACCTTACCCTAGGCCTGCAGCCTGGGGGGTTTCCAGGCCAGAGCTCCCCCGCTCCACCTTAGGTACCCAGGTACACTCCCTAGCAGCCAGGCCCTTCTCCCTCTAAAGGCAGAGAGAGAGAGTATTTGCTCCTGGCTTCCCTGGTCTCTGTAGGGCCAGCTGGGTCTATCTGGGGTGTGGCCATAGCTGAGGCTGTTTTCCCCCAATCAGCCCAGCTTTTCCCCTGCCACAGCCCTCTCCCAGGGCTGTTTTAAGCCCTTCCAGGAAGGAGTGGGTGACCACCCTGCTACACAGAGCTGAATTCAAGTGTGTAGGATAACAGCCTACTGCTGTTACTCTTTTAGTAAAGGAAGTTGTTCCTTTAGCTCAGAGAGGTCTTACAACCTGCCATGGGGGAGGGGAGGCATTACACTGAGATACACAGCTTTGGATTGTCCCCTTAATGAGATGGGGGAGCAGCAAGATTTGGATCTGGGTTTGGAATCCAGATCCAGAGTTTGGTTCTGGCCTGTGATTAGTTAGCACTTTGCCATCAACTAGGGCAGCCTTCACAGAGCACCACTAGTGTCTAACCCTCCTCCAGGAGATGACCACACACTACCTCTCTAACTCCCCTCCCTCCCCATAGAGAAAGAGAGGGATGATGTTGCCAGGAAATGGAGCTAGCCCAGACTCTTCCATGTAAACAGCACAAGCCATTTTGGAGAAAGATCCCAGAGACCGTGTCATTGATGGGCCTCAAGAGAGACCTTTGGAAAACTGGTCAGATCCAGTTTGGGGGAAAGAGAGGGGAGCTGCTGGGCACAGACATCCCAACAGCTGCTCTCCAGAAGGGAGACTGACACAACCTAGGCGCTACTTAACTCTTACTTTGAGGGCACAAGTGATACATGGCCCTGTGCTGTTCTTCTGCACTGTGGTCAGTTTCACTCCCTTGCATGAACGTCATTTTGGCCCTTCCTAGGTCTCTGGTCCCCAAAGGTGATCCTTCAGTCCCCTGCTCTGCATCGCACCTGGTGATCAGTACACTGGCTGGGTTGTGAGGAGATCCAGGGTCGATTCCCGACTCGACCACTGACTCCTTGTGGGACCTTGCTCAGCGTGACACAAAGGAGCAGGATGTGATGTCAGTTACTCCAAGATAGCTCTAGTATAACTCCACTGAAGTCAACATAATCTCAGATCCATCATACAGGTTATCTGTCCTGTCATCCCCTTGTGCCTCAGTTTCCCCATCTTCAGCATAGAGTGAACAATACCAATCCTCCTCTTTAAAGGGCTTTAAGATCCTTTGATGAAGAGTACTACATAAGTGCTAAGTATTAGTGTTCTCCGTCACCTGTGATTTCTCCTCCAGAACTCTCACCCCACTCCACCCACCCCCCTTGCAGGTATTAAATTTTACAATACTGGGCTATTCCAGCCTCTTTGGAAGAGCTCAGAGCTGTCCTCTCTTCCCTAGGTGCTCTGCTCACACACTAGTTGACAGCATTTTCAGCTGTTAAGCAGTTCAGTTCATCTCTCACACTGACTCTTCTTCACCACATTCTCTACCATGGTACTGGGGGCCATACTATGTACCTACACTGGATTGGTCCATCGAGGGGTGTGCACGGCCAGAGACAGATACTGACCTGGGCAAAAAGCAGGGAATAGCAGCTAGATGTCAATACTTGTCTGAAACAAGTTCTAAGCAGAGAACAGTGGAAATCCACCAGTTTCTACATAAACAGATGATGAAGTCGCCCAATGGATCCGTAGAGATTTCGACTGCTTCTGACTCAACGCTGGAGGATTTAAAACAAAGTCGCGTGGGCTGCAAAGTGCTGCTCATTCTGACTGCAGAGACTTGCACAAACAGCTACAAAAAGCCCCCGTTGTTTGGCTTGATCAGCAGTGGTACCAAAGCACCTGGGAGCCCAAGTCACACAGCAGAAGCGTAGGGGCAGTGAAGCTCAGAACCCAGGGCAGCGTCCCCTGCCCTATCTAGGATAGTTATCTGCCCCTGGAGTATCCAAGCAGCTCAGTCCTTACCATGTTTATCCTTCCACACAGCTCCAGGAAGTGGGGTAGTTGTCTTAGCCCCATTGTACAGATGGGATCCTGAGGTCCGGGGAGGCTGAAGGACTTGCCCAAGATGACACAGGAGGACTGCAGCAGAGCAGCAAACTGAACTAGAGGCTCCTGGGCTAACGTCCTATCCACAAGACCATCCTTCACCCCAGGGCTATCAAGAGTGGGTTCGGGCCCTGATGAACATTTTTCTTTCAGGCCCACCAGCAAGGGCGGACTAGCTAAACAGGGCCGACGAGGGGGGCGAAGATGGGCCCCGGGCCCCCTTCTGGACCCCCGGGCCCCGGTAATTTGTACTGGCTCCTCCATGTCCCCCGCACCCAGCTTGTCAGTCCTGCTTCAGCCTTGTAAGCTAGAATGCTGGCGTCTGCAGGCTAGGAGGGCGCAAAGGTGCCCTGAGCAGCCCGTTTGGACACCACCACCACAAGGCTTAAAGGGCCAGGAAAGCCTGGTGTAGCTTCTCCACACTAGGGTGATGTGCACCCCATGTGGGAAAACCCTCCTCCAGGGGATAGCCAGGAAGAAGGTGGGGGCAGACCTTCCTGGTGCTCAGATCTTGGGGAAAAAAAACAAAAACCAAAATCCACCACAGTTTAGGGCGAAGCTGGATGAAAAAAGTCCCCCAGGGAGACAATGTCTCCCATCTGGTTCCTCTGAAAGCCGCCTGCCCAGAGCAGGGGGGTGCCCTGGGGAAGCCCCAAACAAAAAACAACAACCCATGCTTCAGAGATTGCAGGAGAAAAATCCCTGATTCCTCCCCTCCCCAGCAGCCCTGCCTGGCTGGCACTGAAATGAAATGGATGCTTGCCTGGAATTCCAAGCATGGCCCAAGCAGCTGCAGGGGCAGAGCAGCCTACTTTGTCTGGGGGAGCCCGGCGTTCATCAGAGGCAGCCGTTATCATGGGAGGCCCATCTCCTCGCTCAGCAACCAGGAGATGCGGAGAGATCCCCCGCTTGCTCCGAGCAGCGGAGAGCGTTCTTATGTTCTTATTCAGCAGCGAGCCTACTGTGGGGGATGGTTAGCCCAGTGGTGGGTTATTGCTATATGTTCTTGCCTGAGCTGAGACAGACTCAGGAGGGAGTGTGAGGACTCCCATCCTGAGCCTGATAGAACCTCAGAAGGGTAGACACGCTACGGCCCAGGTCCCAGAAAGATATTAGGCAGCTGGGATCTGGGTCCAAGAGCCTGGCTTCACTACAGAGATGCACGGATTACACTCAGCCCAACGTGGGTGAGCAGCTGCAAGTGAGTTATCCACCTCAGTGCATATCATGTGTGCATGCACAGAGCCAGCTGACTGGCTGGTTCTACCCCTGCTCTTAGTTGCGTGAACAGCAGTGCTTTCCAGGCAAGCCTCTCAGACCCCGGCATTCTGGATCTTAGCACGTGACCTTCTGGGGACTCAATACAGACCTTTGAGGATCTGGGCCAAAGTGTTGAGCTGTGAGTATCATCCCCTTAGCCTTCCCCAACACCTCCAGGAGGAAAATCCCCTGGCTCCCCACTAGGGGAAAGTGACAGGCTCTGTGCCATCTTTACGTACCTCCCTCTTTTCAGACCACAGAGCGGGCCCCATGCCTGGATTTGTTCTAAGCCAATGCACTCTCTTGGCAAAGGATTTCGCTACATGTGGGCCTGGCCAGTCCAGCACAATCACATCCCCTCGGCCCCGGGCTCTTCCCTCACTGTAGATTTCCCAGACTGACACTTTCTCTTTCCCTTTCTCTGTTCCTGACGCCAACCTGACCCCGCTCCTTGTTCCTCTACACCAGGGGTCGGCAACCTTTCAGAAGTGCTGTGCCGAGTCTTCATTTATTCACTTTGCTGTAAGGTTTCGCAGGCCGGTAATATATTTTAATGTTTTTAGAAGGTCTCTCTCTATAAATCTATAAACTATTGTTGTATGTAAAGTAAACAAGTTTTTTTAAAATGTTTAAGAAGTTTCATTTCACATTAAATTAAAATGCAGATCTTATCAGTTTAGTGCAGTGGTTCTTAACGTGGGGTGCGCGCACCCCCTAGGGCAGGGCAGGTGTAAGGATATTTTGCGCCCTAGGCAAAACTTCCACCTTGTCCTCCCCCCTCCACCCACACACACATCGGTTCATTGAGGGGCAAATCCCAATGAGCCTTTATAGACCCCAGGGGCCAGCCATGCCCAGGGGCTGCTCCCCAGTCCAGGTTCCCCCCCCAACCCCTGAACTCCCCTGGAGGGTGCACAGCCCCCCCGCGAGCCCTCCCCACCCCATCCCAGTGGCCCCTGCCCTGAGTCCACTCACTGGCTTTGCCAGGCTTGGGCTGCTGCAGCAGCTCAGCAGAGAGGAGCCGCCTTCCGGAGGCACTGGAGAGCCAGAGCATCCCACTTGCGGCAGCAGCGAACCCCAGCCATGGAGGAGCCAGCGTGGTACAGGGGGTCAGCAGCCCTGCAAAGGCTGCAGCGCCGCTAGCAGAGAGCAGCCGTGCCCCCCCTCCCCGCACCTCCTGCCCAGGCTGCGGGCCTGAGCCCCCCAGGGAGCTCCTGCGGGCTGCAGTGGATGTACGCGGGCACCAGCCCCCATGTGCCCCCCCGGCTCCTCCCTTGCTTAGGGTTACCATATTTCAACAATCAAAAAGCCTCCTGCTGGCTGAGTGAACAGAACCCCAGGCTGGCAGGACACCAAGCAGGGCTGGCGTCCGGGACCCCGGCCGGCAGCTACATGCCAGGCAAAATCGGCTCGTGTGCCACCTTTGGCACGTGTGCCCTAGGTTGCCGACCCCTGCTGTACAGGATCGGTTCTAAAAGAGCCTTTCCAGCCCAAACACGCCTGTCACTCTGCTGGCCCAGGTTTAAACAGCTGCTGGGCAGGCAAAAGGACCAGAACAAACCTGGAGGGAAGGATTTTGCTTAGTGGGCCACGCACAGAGAAAGGGCCCTAGTGGGGAGGCCAGCTGAGCGACACGAGACACTCAATGGCCTTAGCAAGGCTTTCTGGCTCCACTCCAGTAAAAGGCAGCAACCAAAAAAGAAAGCTCCCATGTAATCCTTGCCGCACAATCACATGCCGCCAGGATACAATTCCAATGCTTTTGGTTCTCTTCCCTGGGATCGTTCCTGATTTATACCGTGTCACCGAGAGCTCACTTTGGCCCATGCTGTAATGATCACAAAATCCAGGTGAAACAGAGAAATATCATCTCTGTTTTACAGCTGGAGATGCTGAGGCAGGGGACTGATTTATCCAAGGTCCTGAAGTGAGGCAGTGAACAGCCAAGAACTGTAACTAGCTTGGCTCCCAGTGTCCTTCAGTAACCATGAGGACACTGGAAGCCACACTTGGAAAGAAAATCACGTGTCCATTTAAATGCAGAGAAAATTAAGGTGAACATGGACTATTCCCCACCGTTCATATCTCCAATGTGTGGGATGATAAATTGCAGAGGGAGAGCAAGCTAATCTTGCCTGCTCCTTGTTTAACTAGATCATTTAAAGGGCTAACTCTGTTCTAATATGGCTGTGATCATAGATTCTGTCTGTTTATGACTCAATTTTTATATTTTGTGGTCCAGTGTTTTGGATCCTCGACAGTAGATTCATCAGACTGAAGGACCAGTGAATAAGCCTCTTAAAATTATTATTTTTCATGACACTTGGCCTAGATTCACCTCATAAAACTAGCAGCATGCTGGCTCTGCCCCAGTGGATTTCATGTTTTGTTGTTAATGGCGTGATGAACAGAGATCCCTTGGGAATTGCTCTGGCTAAGTGGAGAGTGGCAAGATTTTGTCCATTCGCTATTGAAATTGTTTGATTCCTGAAGCAAAGCTGATCCAAACTCTCAAAGGCACCTCTTATTGGAATAGCTAAGGGCTTCACCCAAAACCTAGTGACGTCCATGGAGACACTTCCATGGGCTTTGGATGAGGGTCTTAGTGCGCTGAGCATTCCACAGAGGGCCATGTGGGCTCAGACTCCTTCCATTCTTGGAAGGCAATTTGGGTTTCTATCCTCAGCACCCAGGGCCAGCTCTACAGTTTTCGCCACCCCAAGCAGCGTGCTGAATTGCTGCCGCCGCCGGCGGGGGCAGTCCGTGTGCCCTTAGGGCAGCAGGCGCGTTTTGGCGGTGGCGGCAATTCGGTGGCAGCTTCTACATTTAGCTGAAGCCGCTGCGGCAATTCCGCGGCGGCAATTCGGTGTGCTGCTTGGGGGCAAAACAACAGGGACTGCCGCCCCTTGCAGATTGCCACTCCAAGCACCAGCTTGGAATGCTGGTGCCTGGAGCCGGCCCTGTCAGCACCCTTCTCCTCTCTGCTTTTCTCATGCTGGGTTGGCCCTGGGGGAATGTAAGCTGGGCAATGCCACTTGGATGTATGGAAAGTCATAGTTGGGACATATGGGCAGTTGCTGTGATGGCCAGAGGAGCATGATGTTTAGCAGAGAGGATATACTACTGCAAAGCCTGATCCAGAGCCCACTGAAGTTGAGGCAAGTCCCTGAGTTGGCTTCAAGGGGTAGATCTTCAAAAACCACCTAAGTGACTTCGGAGCATGAATCCCATTAAAAAAAAAAGTCAACGGAACATGTGCACCAAAGCCAAGTTGGCTCTTTTGAAGATCCCACCCTACAGAACTAACTTCTCGTAAGCAAACTCTGCCTACATGCCCGGGGCCAGGGACATGCACCTGGCCCCGGGCACAGGCCTATAATTACCCAGAATATCTCATTTATCTTTCAGAAATATTGGCACAACATTACCTTTCTTCCAGTCTCCTGGAACTTACCCAGTGTTCCAAGACTTACTGAAAATCAGCACTAAGGGTATGTCTACACTACCTCCTGGATTGGCAGGCAGTGATAGATCTATTGGGGATCGATGTATCGCGTCCCAATAATATCAATTATTATTATCAATATCACCTCCCAACAATAGCAATTCAAACACTGGACACTGCAAAACAAAACACCTGATCAGTCTCCGCATATACGTAAAGATGTCCACCCATCATAAAGCTGCATGGGACAGTCCTCGCTGTCATGACTATTTCATATTTTCCCCCAAACTCATCTTGCAGGGCTGTTAATGACTCTTGGATTTATTCTGGGCCTTGAGCTGTTATGAGGTAGACTCAGGAGGCAGTCTGACACTAGGATGAGGTGTCTCATGTCATGGTAGTCATTACTTGACGATAATGTAGTATCACCACGCAGGTACTATGTTAGCTGTCACGGGGACTGGTGCTAAATAATCCATAGCGTGGTAGGGGGATGTCTACGGGGATGATATCTAGATGAGATTAGATTCGCACTGCATCACAGTAACATAATTTCCGCACACATCAATGCAATGTCATGGTTCAAAATACCACACAATGCTGCAACACAGTGGAACTCATTTGTCATCTACGACCCTGTAGCCGTCCTGCTTAGATTTCTAAATGGGCACTGTGCAATAAACATCCGGTCATGAGGGTTCCTCATTGTGTGTCTCCATGGTGACCCTGAGGGAGTCAGTACAAGGAGGGAAGAAAGCCTCCCCCTCATGTGATGACAGCAGCGATGAGGGAGAGGAAATCTGGACTTGTATTGGTGCACAATCTGCTGCACCAGATAGGAGCTCAAAGGAACCTGATGCATAATCAGAATCCTTCTTTGCCAGGGCCTGGAACAGATTTAAGTCAGAGTAAGGTTAGCTGAGAGACTCCATTACAGCCCTCAAAGGAGATGCCAAAATCTCAGGGTCAAGGCTATTGTCCAGGTCAGGCAGCACCAGGGACTCTTCCAGCATCTGCCTGCTGCCCAGAGCACAGAAAAGGGGTTGGGGTCCTGGCATTTCTCTACAGAATAAATGGTTCCTTCCATGACACAACTGGGAGCTGGCTTTGCTCTGTTGTGTTTGCAGAATGGTCTGACAACACCATTTCCTTGACTGTGCAAGGTCTAATGTTGGGTATTGGCATTTTACAGGTTAATCTGCTTGCAGCCGATTCCTACACTGGTGCAACGGGTTGGAGACTGAATTTGACTACGGGGTAACTGAGAAGACAGACCATGTTACAGCAAGAAGTGCAGCTTATATACACTTAGACCAAATTCTCTTCTCATTTACAGCAGTGGAGTTGCACTGGCATCACACAGAGCAGAATTTGGCCCATCTCTGTCAAGATGCAACACACATTAATGAGTTAAGCATTGAACTAGGAGCCAGGAGGATCAGAGGCTTCATTCTAGTTCTGCCACTGATTAAATCAGAAGCTAAAACCTGTAGAATATTGATAAGGGAAGTAAAGGGACACAAGGAGAAATCTAAGGCCAGCAGAGCTGAGGACAATAAGGAGTATTTTTTTTTTAAAATGTGTAAGGAATAAAAAGAATCCTAACAGTGATATTGGTCCATTAGTGTATGGACATGTTAGAATTACCAGTAATAATGCAGAACAGGCAGAAACATTCAACAAATATCTCTGTTCTGAATCTGGGGAAAAAATAGTTATATCATATCACATGTAATGATGATAACACTCTTTCCACTCCACTAGTAGCTCAGGAGGATGTTAAATACCAGTTATTAAAGTTAGACATTTTAAAAATCAGCCAGTCCAGATAACTTGCATCCAAGAGTTTTGAAAGAGCTGGCTTGGGAGCTCACTGGACTGTAAGGCCTGGTGTATGTTGGGGGCGGGGAGGGAGAGAATCGATCTAAGATACGCAACTTTAGCTATGAGAATAGCTGAAGTTGACGTATCTTAGATCAACTTAGATTGACTTACTTCACGTCCTTGCAGCGCTGGATCAAAGGCTGCCACTCCACTGTCAACTCCACTTCCACCTCTCACCCTGGTGGAGTCTAGAGGAGACACGATACATCGATCCCCAATAGATCGATCACTACCCGCCAATCCAGGGGGTAGTGTAGACATACCCTTAGTGCTGATTTTCAGTAAGTCTTGGAACACTGGGTAAGTTCCAGGAGACTGGAAGAAAGGTAATGTTGTGCCAATATTTCTGAAAGATAAATGAGATGTTCTGGGTAATTATAGGCCTGTCCGTCTGACATCAATTCTGGGCAAGATAATGGAAGGGCTGATATGGGAGTTGATTAATAAAGAATTAAGGTGGAGGGGGTAATGTAATCAGTGCAAATCAACATGGGTTTGTGGAAAATAGATTAATTTAATATTTTTATGAGATTACAAGTTTCGTTGATAAAGGCAATAGTACCGATGTAAATATATTTAGACTTCTGTAAGGTGTTTGACTTGGTACTACATGTCTTTTTTATTACAAATTAGGATGATATAAAATTAACATAGCACATATTAAATGGATTAAAAATTGGCTGGTAGGTCTCGAAATATAATTGTAAAACAGGGAATCATCATTGAGTGGGGGTGTTCCCAGTGGGGTCCTGCAAGGATCGTCTCTTTGTCCTATGCTACTTAATATTTTTATCCATGACCTGAAAGAAAACGTAAGATCATCACTGATAAAGTTTGCAGAAGACACAAAAATCGAGCGAGGGGTAAATAATGAAAAGGACAGTTCAGGATCACTTGGTAAATCAGCCACAAGTAAACAATATGCTTTTCAATACAGCTAAATGTAAATGTGGACATCTAGGCACAAAGAATGTAGGCCATAGATACAGGGTGGAGGACTCCATCTTGGGAAGCAGTGACTCTGGGGAAAAAAAACTGGGGGTTATGGTGGATAATCAGCTGAACATGAGCTTCCAGTGTGATGCTCTGGCCGAAAGGGCTAATGCAGTCCTTAGGTACTATCATAAACAGATGGTTAAGGGTTAATTTCTCTTTTACCTGTAAAGGGTTAAGAAGCTCAGTAAACCTGGCTGACACCTGACCAGAGGACCAATAGGGGGACAAGATACTTTCAAATCTTGGTGGAGGGAAGTCTTTGTTTGTGCTTTTTGTTTTGTTCGTTGTTCGCTCTTGGGACTAAGAGGGACTAGACATACACCCAGGCTCTCCAAATCTTTCTGAATCAGTCTTTCATGTTTCAAAATTGTAAGTAATAGCCAGGCAAGGCGAATTAGTCTTATTTTTGTTTTCTCAACTTGTAAATGTTTCTTTTTGCTGGAAGGATTTTTACCTCTGTTTGCTGTAACTCTGAACCTGAGGCTAGAGGGGGTTTCCTCTGGGCTATATAAATCTAAGTACCCTGTAAAGCATTTTCCTTCCTGATTTTACAGAGATAATTTTTACCTTTTCTTTCTTTAATTAAAAGCTTTCTTTTTAAGAACCTGATTGATTTTTCCTTGTTTTAAGATCCAAGGGATTGGGTCTGAACTCACCAGGGATTGGTGGGAGGAAAGGAGGGGGGATGGTTAATTCCTCCTTGTTTTAAGATCCAAGGAGTTTGGATCTGTGTGAAGCCTCTCAAGGCAACCCAGGGAGGGGAAAGTCTGGGGGGAAAGGAGGGAGGATGGTTAATTTCTCCTTGTTTTAAGATCCAAGGGATTGGGTCTGAACTCACCAGGGATTGGTGGGGGAAAGGAGGGAGGATGGTTAATTCCTCCTTGTTTTAAGATCCAAGGGGTTTGGATCTCTGTTCCCCAGGGAAGGTTTTGGGGGAACAAAGTGTGCCAGACACTAAATTCTGGCTGGTGGCAGTGTACTAGATCTAAGCTAGTAATTAAGCTTAGAAGTGTTCAGGCAGGTCCCTACTTTTTGTACTCTAAAATTCAAACTGGGGAAAGAAACCTTGACATGGTGAGCAGCGGTTTGAGATTTTTTAGGAACCAAAAGCCAGTAGGATTTTTTTCTCTCCTTTCTAGCTGTTTGGAAAGCAGCCTAAGGGCAGAGGTTAAGTTTTTTAACAAGAGTCTTTGTTAAGAGGAGGCTTCAAGCTGTGAGCAAGCAGACAGCAAAAAGGAATTTACAAGTTGAATTGTTTTCTTTCTTTCTACCTCTAGGGTATAGCTAGTTAGAAAATCGCTGTTAACCAAGCAGCCCTGAGCGGAGTACATCTCAGGTTTCAGTGAGCTGCAGAGCAGAGTGTGGCCAGCACAAGAAAGCAGAAAAATGAGTACCAGTGGAGCAACTAACAAACTAGAAATGGCTAGGCTGGACGCAGAAGAGAAAGCCAAAGAGGCTGACCACAGGAGAACTACGGAGATAAAACAGAAAGAGATAGAGATGAAAGAAGAAGAGATGGAGATGAGAGAAAGAGAAGAAAAAGCCAAAGAGGCTGACCACTGGAGGGCTTTGGAGCTCCAGAGGGAGGCCCACCAGCAGGCCCTGGAATTAGCAATGGTTAAGCTGGATGTACCAGCCAACCTTAACAACCCTTCTCCAGGTACTGTTTCCCATCCCAGAAAATTCCACACCTACAAGGCAGGTGATGATACTGAGGCCTTCTTAGAAAAATTTGAAAGGACCTGCCATGGTACAACATCCCTACAGACCAGTACATGATAGAGCTGAGGCCACAGTTCAGTGGAACCTTAGCAGAGGCGGCGGCTGAAATGCTTAGGGAAAACATGAATGATTATAAACTTTTTCAAACCAAGGCCAGAATCAGAATGGGGCTAACACCTGAGCATGTCTGTCAGCGGTTCAGAGCCCTAAGGTGAAAACCAGATGTGTCATTTACCCGACACGCCTACCACATTGGAAAGAATTGGGATGCCTGGATATCAGGAGCAAATGCTAACTCTCTGGAAAAGCTGTCCCTCCTAATGCAAATGGAACAGTTCTTAGAGGGTGTTCGTGAGGAAATAGAAAGGTACATCCTAGATGGGAAGCCCAAAACTGTAACAGAGGCGGGGGAGATTGGAGCCAGATGGGTGGAAGTGGCAGAAAAGAAAAAAACTACTAGAAAGAGGAGCGAATATCACAGGGGGCAAGCCGAAAATAAACCCTACCTCTGGGGGCAACCCAAGACCCCACCTACAACCCAAGGAAAGCCCCAGACACCCTATTGTCCCACCTCCCCAGTCTCCAGCAACCCACTTCGGCCCAGTGACCAGTCAGTTGGGCGATGTTTTAAATGTAATGAACTGGGACATATAAAGGCCAACTGCCCCAAGAACGCCAACCGAGTACAGTTCATTACACCACCATCACATCAAGGATCCTAAGGCCCAGATGCCTTTCAAATACCCCCCGGAGCGAAGGGAAACCTTGAGAGTGGGCGGAAAGAAGGTTATCGCGTGGAGAGACATGGGGGCACAAGTGTCAGCTATCCACCAATCCTTAGTGGACCCCAAATTCATCAACCCAGAGGCCCAAGTGACAATTCACTCATTCATGTCAAAATCTGTAAACTTGCCTACAGCTGAACTGCCTGTCCAGTACAACGGCTGGTCAGCAATGTGGACTTTTGAAGTCTATGACAATTATCCCATCCCCATGCTACTGGGGGAAGATTTGACCAACCAGGTGAAGCTGGCCAAGAGGGTGGGGATGGTTACATGCAGCCAAGCCAGGCAAGCTTCCAGACCCATCCCTGTTCCTGAGCTGTCCACAAGGGCCCCGTCTGTGTTACCAGAGACCCAGACAGAGGTGGTGGACCTGGATCCCCTGCCAACGACTGCAACCATCATAGTGCATCCAGTCCCCGAACCGGAACTGGAAAAGCAACCAGCACCAGAACCATTGCCAGCACTGACGCCAGCGCTTGCAAACCCATCTCCAACCCCAACGCCAGAGGGCACCAGCGGGCCTGAACTGGCAGAGGCAGCAGACAACCCTACCCAAGAGGCTCAGCCTGAGCCTGAAATATCACATAGTGCACCAGCGGAAAGCGGTTCACCATCAACGAAAACAACCCCAGCACCTACATCGCTTCCTGAGGGACTAAGCCCAAGTCCACAGTCTAAGGAGGAACTGGTGTCTCCAACCTCAAGGGAACAGTTCCAGGCTGAGCAGGAAGCAGATGACAGCCTTCAGAAAGCTTGGGCGGCGGCACGGAGCACCCCACCGCCTCTCAGCTCTTCTAACCGATCCCAGTTTGTTGTAGAACAAGGACTTTTATACAAGGAGACTCTTTCTGGTGGACACTAGGAAGACTGGCATCCTCAGAAACAGTTGGTAGTTCCAATTAAGTACTGGGTAAAGCTCTTACGCTTAGCCCATGATCATCCCAGTGGCCATTCTGGGATGAACAGAACCAAAGACAGGTTGGGGAAGTCCTTCCACTGGGAGGGGATGAGCAAGGACGTTGCTAATTATGTCTGGTCTTATGAGGTGTGCCAAAGAGTGGGAAAGCCCCAAGACCAGGTCAAAGCCCCTCTCCAGCCACTCCCCATAATTGAGGTCCCATTTCAGCGAGTAGCTGTGGATATTCTGGGTCCTTTCCCAAAAAAGACCCCCAGAGGAAAGCAGTACATACTGACTTTCATGGATTTTGCTACCCGATGACCGGAAGCAGTAGCTCTAAGCAACACCAGGGCTAAGACTTAGCAGACCTTTTTTGCCAGGGTAGGTTGGCCCTCCAACATCCTTACACATTTGGGAACTAATTTCCTGGCAGGGACCATTAAAAATCTGTGGGAAGCTCATAGGGTGAATCACTCGGTTGCCATCCCATACCACCATCAAACCAATGGCCTGGTGGAGAGGTTTAATGGAACTTTGGGGGCCATGATACGTAAATTCATAAATGAACACTCCAATGATTGGGACCTAGTGTTGCAGCAGTTGCTTTTTGCCTACAGGGCTGTACCACATCCCAGTTTAGGGTTTCACCATTCGAACTTGTTTATGGCCACAAGGTTAAGGGGCCATTACAGTTGGTGAAGCAGCAATGGGAGGAGTTTACGCCTTCTCCAGGAACTAACATTCTAGACTTTGTAAGCAACCTACAAAGCACCCTCCGACACTCTTTAGCCCTTGCTAAAGAAAACTTAAAGGATGCTCAGGAAGAGAAAAGGCCTGGTATGATAAACATATCAGAGAGCGTTCCTTCAAAGTAGGAGATCAGGTTATGGTCTTGAAGGCGCAACAGGCCCATAAGATGGAGGCGTCATGGGAAGGGCCATTCACGGTCCAAGAGCACCTGGGAGCTGTTAACTATCTCATAGCATTTCCCATCTCAACCCTAAAGGGTACCATGTTAATTCTCTCAAGCCCTTTTATTCCAGAGATTTAAAGGTTTGTCAGTTTGCAAGCCAGGGAGGAGATGACGCTGAGTGGCCTGAAGGTGTCTACTACGAAGGAAATAGTGACAGTGGCATGGAAGAGGTGAACCGCTCCACAACCCTGGAACATCTGCAATGGCAACAGATCAAGGAGCTGTGCACTAGCTTCGCCCAAATATTCTCAGCCACCCCAGGATGGACTGAACGGGCATACCACTCCATTGATACAGGTAATGCTCACCCAATTAGAACCCCACCCTACCGAGTGTCTCCTCATGCCCAAGCTGCTATAGAACGGGAGATCTAAAACATGCTACAGATGGGTATAATCCGCCCCTCTAACAGCGCATGGGCATCTCCAGTGGTTCTAGTACCCAAACCAGATGGGGAAATATGCTTTTGCGTGAACTACCGTAAGCTAAATGCTGTAACTCATCCCGACCAATGCCACGCACCGATGAGCTATTGGAGAAATTGGGACGTGCCCAGTTCATCTCTACAATAGACTTAACCAAGGGGTACTGGCAAGTACTGCTAGATGAACCCGCCAAAGAAAGGTCCGCCTTCATCACTCATGCAGGGATGTATGAATTTAATGTGACCACTGCTGGAATTCTGTGTCCAGGTCTGGTGCCCACAATTCAACAAGGCTGTTGATAAATTGGAGAGGGGTCAGAGAAAAGCCACACGAATGATTAAAGGATTAACAACATTCCTTACACTAATAGACTCAAGAAAGTCAACCTGGTTAGCTTAATACAGAGACAGTTAAGGGGTGATTTGTTTACCGTCTACAAGCACCTACATGGGGAACAAATATTTAATAACGGGCTCTTCAGAGACAAGTGTAACTTGATCCAATGGCTGGAAGTTGAAGCTAAACAAACTTGGACTGAAAATAAGGTGTAAATTTTTAATCATTCAAACAATTTCCCAAGGGCTGTGGCAGATTCTCCATCAGTGACAATTTTAACATAAAGGGTAGCATAGGCATTGACTCTGTGGATGCTCCAGAGCAGGAGCACCCAAGGGGAAAAAATTAGTAGGTGCTCTGCACCAACCAGCAGCCAAGCTCCCCTCACCCCACCACCTCCTTCTCTTTCTCCTCCTCCCCACCCTAGAGCGTGCTACATCCCCACTCCTCCACCTACCTCCCAGTGCTTGCAGCTACCAAACAGCTATTTGGCAGCATAGCAAATTCCGGGAGGGAGGAGAGAGGAGCGGGAACGTGGCATGCTCAGGAGAGGTGGGAAAGAGGCGGCGTTTAGAGCGGGGCGGAGGTAAGGCATCAGTGGAGCTGGGGCAGGGCCAGGGTCAGGGCGGGTCGAGCACCCACTGGCACCAGCAGAAGTTGGTGCCTATGAAGGCCAAATATTTTCCCAAAAGCTCCGCTCTAGGAATTATTTTGGGGAACTTCTATGCCCTGTGCTATACAAGAGGTCAAACTAGCTGATCACACTGGTCCCTTCTGGCCTTGGATTCTATTAATCACATGCCCCACGCAGAAAGGAATAGGGAAATTACTTAAAAATAGTTCTCAGTGGCCAAAATGGGGGACCTCTCCCAGGGTATAATGACACATCATTAGAATTAGTCACTTCCTCCAGGGCGGCAGTAAATCCCCCAATGCCTTGCAGCAAGGTTATCATTGCTTAAGTAGGGGGAAGAAGCAGGGCTTGAAGTCATTTCCCCCAAATTAAAGCTTCAGTCTTTTCTTCCATCAGGCATGTATTACTCCCCCCCACACACACACACAAGGGAGGAACCAAAGCCTGAAGTTCTTATTTGGGCAAAACCAGGGCTGAGGTCATCAGGAGGCATTCCTGAGTAAGGACTGCATGATGATAGGCATCTTGGTCATTGGCAGGGAGTGAACCTTGGATCTCCCAAGATAAAAGCATGAGTTGCTATAGCACCAGCTCCCCTATAGTCCGTGGCGAAGAGACCACGCTACACACACTGACAATTGGAGCCCATTGTCTCCTCCCTCTACTTTGTCTTTGCATTAAGTCCATTGGTGCGTGTCCAGCTGTTTTGTGGCAGCTCAGGGGGGATACGATAGAAGTCTATAAAATTATGACTGGTGTGGAGAACGTGACTAGGGAAGGGTTATTTTCTCCATCGTGTAACACAAGAACTAGGGGTTTCCTGATGCAATTAATGGGCAGCAGATTTAAAAAGCAATACAAGGAAGTACTTCACACAACACACAGTCATCCCGCAGAACTCAGTGCCGGGGTTGTTGAGAAGGCCAAAATTATAACTGGGTTAAAAAAAAAAGAATTAGCTAAGTTCATGGAGGATAGGTCCATCAGTGGCTATTAGCCAAGATGGACAGGGATGCAACCCCAAGCTCTTGGTGTCCTTAAGCCTCTGACTACCAGCAGCTGGGACTAGAAGACAGGGGTTGGATTGCTCGAGAATTGCTCTGTTCTGTTCCCACAGTGACTGGTGCCAGACGTTTCAGAGGTAGTGAAGACAGGATACTGGGCTAGATGGACCATTGATCTACCCCAGTCTGGCTGTTCTCATGTGGACACCTTCACGTAATAGAATCGTAGGGTTAGAAGGGACTAGCAGGGCCATCTAGTCTAAACCCCTGCCAACATGTATCTAAACCACTTAAGACAGATGGCGATCCAGCCTTCTCTAAGTTACATCAGGTAATGTGGTTCCCTTTCTCTTCACATATTAGTTCCTCTCTCCTTTGCCCCAGCACCTGGCCCCAACCTGCAGCCTGTAAACAACATGGTGTCAAGCAAGGCCCCTTTGCTCCCCCTACTCCCAGTCATGGTCTAACACCAGCCAATAGAAGCAACAGCTGCACCCCATGCTGTTGGCCATCCACACCCTGCCTGTGACTTCAGAGTTACAAATCCTGTTAGGAACCTGCTCCCGATTAACACAATACATCCCATCTCCATGAACAAACATCTTCAGCAAACCTCCAGATAAAACCATTCAGGAGCTGTACCCTGCCAGCCTATTTCCTGTAGCTGGCCCCCTCAGCTGACATCTTTTGGCATTTATAAGAATCAGATGCTCATCAGACCTGACCCCTTCCCAGCTGGGTCTGATTATCCCCTCTATCAGGCCTAGTCACCTGTTCTTAAAGGGGCTCTGTTTCAGAACAGGGCTGACCAGCCCCAGGCCCTCTGGCCTTGAAGTGGTTGACTCCCCTTCTTGTCACACCATATGGCATTCATAGCCCTGGTACCCTCCTTGACCCCACCCCATGTCCTCCCATTATCCAGCCCCAAGAATCATCAGCAGACCTTGCAATCACAGAGACTCAGCAGTTGGTCGGGGCAACCAGGAAACAGAAGCCCTGTCGCATGTGCCAGGTTAATAAAACTCTATAGAAACTGCCTGTGGTTTCCTTTCTGGCTGCTTCCTCTCCCTATGGTGGTACTGGAGAAAGCAAGCTTCCCCCTTGGCAATTGCAACTGGCAGGTTCCTTGAAGGCTCAGCTCAGGGCACGAAATTCCCTGAGTGAAGCAAACATATATGTGAAATGTACCAGAGACATGCCTGCTGTGGATCCCACTGCTACCACCAGCCAGGGAGCTGTGTTGAGGGACTGCTCCTTGTAAGAGCAGCCTACACCATGGTCTAGAAGAAGGCAATGACGCCCCAAACATCACCATTGTAGGTGATGTAATAGAATATCCTGTTACCCAGCCACACTTGTAACAGTAAAGGGGTAAGCAAGAGAAGCAGAAGGCCAATGCTGTCCCACAGCATCCTAGCCCAGTGGTTCTCAACCAGGGGTACATGTACCCTTGGGGGTATACAGACGGCTTCGGGAGGTGGGAGAAGGGGTACATCAACTCATCTAGATATTTGCCTAGTTTTACAACAGGCTACATGAAAAACACTAGCAAAAGTGAGTACAAACTACAATATCATACAAACCAACTGAGAAAGGAAGCAGTTTCCCAGTAATAGAAGGCTGTGACATGTTTGTATTTTTGTGTCCAATTTTGTAAGGTGAAAATTGGGGCTAAGCAAGACAAATCAGACTCCTGAAAGGGATACAGTCGTCTGGAAAGGTTGAGAACCACTGTCCTAGCCCCTTCCCACCCCATCTTGTCCAAACCCCTGAGCATTCCCCTCACCCCTGTCCTGGACTCACCTTGCCTGGCCATTCCCCATCCCTGAACCTTCCCTAGAATTCCACTCGGATTCTTGCCCTGATGGGCTGGCATAAGCAAAGACTGACTGGTATGAGTGTCTCTGATTCTGAAGCTCAAGGGAAGTGTGTGGTAGGTAGCATCCCTTCTTGTTCCGGATTCAGCCTCTATCCCATTGACCACCATACTGCAGAGCCCAGGCCAGAGAACATCTGATTGCTTGCATTCGACTCCAAAGCTACTTACTGTGGGTCAGACCCTTGCATTCTGCATGCTAGAACCAGGCCAAAGAGCCCCACCAGATATTCATAATGCAGCATGTGTTCCCCCAAGTAACTCAGAGCTCATGCCTGCCGCCCAGGAGCAGGGGCTGGGGGGAAGTTAACAACAACTGGGCTGCAAAAGCAGATTGACAGATAGACTCATGGATGGGCACCGCACATGCACAACAGGAGACACATGCACACAGGTGCAGAGATTGTGCATGTGGCCACAGCCACATTGATACAAATAAATATACACACACAGAATGAAAACCTCATTCACACTCAGGCACACTGTCTGTCCCTTGAGCAACACACACTCACCCCCACTGACTCAGGATAAAGTGTGATCTTTCCCTAGGGCCAGGACTCAACATCTTCTACATTCCCAGCCCAATGAATCATAACACAGACACATGGTCACACACTGGACCCACAAGGCAGGCTGCGTCCTGTAGTTACCCTTTTCCATGGAAGTGAAATTTACAGCTGTGGATGTGCCAAAACCAGGAGTAAATGATTAATTTCCAAGCCATAAGCCTATCCAAAGCCTATAGGCACAACATTTAACAAGGAGTGTTGTTAACTATTGGAACAATTTCGCTAGACGTGCTGGACGCGCCGTCACTTGCAGTCGTTACATGGAGCCTAGATCCCTTTCTAAAAGATCTTTTCTAGTTATAGGCTCAGTACAGGAATATCTGCATGAAGTTCTCTGGTTTAAAAACTGGATGGATCTATTAATCCAACATCCATTTGCGCACACACTCCCAGGGGTAGGGCATCAGATGTCATAGGCTCATGGCTGGCATATTCCAACCAAGGCGCAGTGAGTTCTGCCACATTTGTGGCACTAATGTGTGTGGCATAATCCCATCTAAACCACTCTCTCTGGGAGGAACCCTTCCAGTGCAGAGAGCCAACACAAGGGTCCCCCTGGAATCTAAGATTAAGTGGGATTTCATTGTTGCACACAATTTGTGTTGTCCGTAGGCCTGGGGTGAATTTCGGTCTCTAGGCAAAATTCAGCCCTGGTGTAAATCCATTGAATTCAATTAACCCTCTCTGTTTACATCCATTGCAAGTAGGCTTACCAGATAGCAAGTGTCAAAAATCGGGATAGGAGGGGGCAGGTAATAGGTGCCTATGTGAGAAAAAGACCCCAAAATCGGGACTGTCCCTATAAAATCGGGACATCTGGTCACCCTAATTGCAAGCCAATCAGCTCGACAGTTTCAGGAACTTTTGCATAAGCATGGGAGTTACATGTGGCGAACTCTGATGTTCAGGATGGCGACTCACCCTGATTTGATTAGCAGGTTCAGTTAACCGGGATTTGCTGGAATGCACAGAGCTGGTCACAAAATTTCTGACAGAAAATGCAATTTAGCTGAAAACGAGACATTTCATGGGAACATGTCCATTTGAACAAAATTGGATGGGGAAAAGGCTAAATGCATCATTTTGACTCTTGTTTTGGTAACAGTGAAATATTTTGTTTCAACGAGGTAAAATGTTTTGTTTTGATATTATGTTGGTTCATTTCCTCTTGACTTTCACATAACTTTAAAATATCAAATTTTAATATTGTATCTACAGATACATTTTTCTGATATATAAAATAAATCATTGTTATTTTATAATTATTGTAGTAGCCAGGAGCACTGGTCATTATATTACAGAGTTTTGATACTATGCAAGCAAAGCATTTTTACCTTATCAAAACCAAATATTATGACATTATCTAAACAAAATATTTTGACATTGTCTAAACATTCTGATAACCCCAAATTGAAATTTGTTTGGAATTTTCATTGCACAAGAAATAGAGGATTTTTGACGTTTCATTCAAAATGTTGGCATTTCTTGTGGAACAGAAAATTCCATTTTCCGATGAGCTCTAACAAGAGGGATATGTGCAGGTGTGGTTAATCTACACATGTTGTGGAAACGATATCCATATAATCACCTGCCTTTATCATCCACCTTTAGCAACTTCACCTGTACTCTGCCCACTATCCTCGCTCTGCTGGGACTACCCCCAACATTCCAAGCCTCTCAGCAAACCTACTTCCCTCCCCACAAAAATGTGCAGTTTCCCCCCAAAGTTTCACTGGTCTGAGGTGCATACTAGGTAATATTCAGTCCTGGAACAGCAACCAGATTATAGCTTAAAATCTGGTAAACCATCAGGGCTAAAGACAGATCTGGATCTCAGATTGCACATGTTGGTGTAGGTACACTGAAGTTAATGGAGCTATGCCCATCTGTGCTAGCTGAGGATCCAGCCCATGGAAGTCAGGGAAACTTGTTTTACAGGAGGAGGAAGAAGAAAAATAATGCTAGTGAGAGATTTTAAACCATTTCTAAAATAGTTTCTCTGTCACACATGTTGTATAAACCAACCACATGATAGTGTAACATCAAGCTGTTATTATCATCACTTTGCTACTTACTAGTAGTATGGTCACTCATCAGACCCTGAAGCTGTTAAAACCTTTCTCCCATATTCTCTGTTTATGGATGCAAACAGACAGGAGATAGAGCTGTTATCACACAGCTGGGCTATAAATATCACATATGTACTTTTCAAGCTACTTATAGAGTTGATTGCGTGACAACCCAATGACCATATGACTCTTCTGCATAGTTTCCTGTGATGTCCTGTCCATGCATAACTCAGCTAGAGCTTTACAAAGGAGGGAACAGGCATTATCCCCATTTTACAGATGGGGAAACTGAGGCATACAGCAGGGAAATGATTTGTCCAAGGTCACCCAGCAGACCAGGGAATAGGAGACTTGGATTCTAAGTTCCAATCCAATGCTTTATCCACTAGGCCACACAGCTGGGTGAGAAATGGTTTTCCCATCCTGTGAAAATGTTCCTGTTTCACAGTGGGATGAAACAGACTTTTTCAGGTTATTTTTTGGTGGGGGAAAAAAAACAGCACAAACCCCTGAACAGCCAATTGCCTAGAGGTTAGAGCACTCACCAGGGCGATAGGAAACCCAGGTTCAAATCCCTGCTCTATCAGAATTGAAGCAGGGCCTTGCATCTGCTCATCCCAGGTGAGCGCCTCCAATGACGCCATGCTATAGGGGGTGAGGCGCTCTCAAACTCTCCTGTTGGAGCTGTTCCACTTTGTAGAAATAATTAAATATTCACTACGGCAAGAGTTGAACATACATCTCTGCAGATGAGCATCTTAACCATCTGGCTACACACAGGTGGGTTCACTGTCTGTCCAGAAATTCCACCCTGAAGCCGTGAACTTCTCATCAAAACTGGTACATTCCTGTGAAAAGTTTCAGTTTCAAGGAACTGACAATGTTCCAACAAAAAAAAAAAAAAAAATTTTTTTAAAGTTCCTGACCAGCTGTTGTACTAAAGCTTCTTAGTGACATGGCTCAGTTTCAATGACTGTTGTGGTTTCTCGTCACTCACAAGGCTCCTGATGCTTTAGGGTTTTGAAGAAGTGCAGGGTCAGTTTCAGTTTGGGTTTCCGGGTCTGCAATGCCTGGGCTTCAAATCCCTACACTAGAGCTGGTCAAAAACTGTCCATCCAAGCCTATTGCTATTACTCTTTGGTCAAAAAGGGCATTTTTTGGAAGTGAAGAAAAAATGGAGAAAAATAAAGCAAACACCTTCAAAAACAAAAAAACAGAATAAATGTTTTCAGTCAAAAAATGGAACTTTAGATATTTTTCATATAAAACAATTTATAAAAATGACTGTTTTTTTCTGAATGACCCATGAAATGTACTTTTCATTTTTGACTGGCTCCACAGGAGTCAGGGCTGGGGTTGTGGGTGTGTGTGGGGAGGTGTGTGTGCAGGAGTCAGGGCAGGGGGTGGGGGATGTGAGGGGGGTGCAGGAGCAGAATGGGGGTTGGGATGCAGGGTCTGGCCAGGAACTAGGGGGAAGGAGGGGGCTCAGGGCTGGGGCAGGAAGTTTGGTTGTGGAGTACTTACCTGGGTCAGTTCCCATTTGGTGCAAGGGGTGCAGGGGGGAATGTGGAGTGTGTGTGCAGGAGCTCCTGTTTGGTGCTCAGGGTGGGGGTGGGGATGTGGGGGGGATGCTGGAGTCAGGGCAGGGGTTGGGGGGGTATGGGAGGTGCAGGAGTCAGGGCAGGGGCTGCGTGTGTATGTGGGGTGAAGGAGTCAGGGCAGGGGGTTGGGCGTATGTGAGGGGGTGCAGGAGTCAGGGCAGGGGACTGGGGGGTGCGAGGGGATGCAGGGGTCAGGACAGAGGGCTGGGGATGTGAGGGGGTGCAGGAGTTAAGGCAGGGGGATGGGGGTGTGGGCTGGGGTCATGGAGGTGTGTGAGGGGGATGAAGGGGTCCAGGCAGAGGGCTGGGATTGTGGGGCTGCTCCCATCCCTGAGCAGCTCACAGCAGGGGGCTGGAGGGGGTATGCCCTGATTCCATCCCCTTCCTCAAGACCCCACCCCCGCTTCTTCTCCACCTCCTCCCCTGAACAGTGAGCGTGGTGCAGCCTCATTCCTCCCCCTCCCTTGCGCCGGTGAACAGCTGTTTGGTGGCGGGGGAAACGCTGGCAGGGGGAGGGGAAGGGGCAGGAATGCAGCATGCTGGGAGAAGAGGCGGGGGAGAGGGAGCTTGGCTGCTGGCAGAGCCTGCTCTGCTGCAGCAGGAGCTGGGAAGACCAATTTCTGCCTGCTGCCCCCATAGGAGAGAGCAGTGGGTGGGTGACAGGCAGAGAAGAGTGGGCTGGGCCAGGGCCCGGGCCCCTTTGGAGTGTGGGCGTGGCACCATGGTAAATCTGATACTGTTTCTTGCGCATAAAGATATCAAGTATTCAGTATTAGGATGCCTCCCAATGTCCAGCAGGCTTATTTCCATCTGTTTAAAGGCACTACCATTCAATATCACAGTGATACAAGTCTCTGCCCCTGCAACAGACTATGACAATGAGCAAATTGAAGATTTGTACAATCAGGTCTAAGATATCATTGATAAGTTACACAAGAAAGATATCCTGATTGTACAGGTAGACTGGAATGCTAAAGTGGGTACAGGCAAATTGGTGGGGATGGATAGCTCAGTGGTTTGAGCATTGGCCTACTAAACCCAGGGCTGTAAGTTTAATCCTTAAGGGGGCCATTTAGGGATCTGAGGCAAAATCAGTACTTGGTCCTGCTAGTGAAGGCAGGGGACTGGACTTGATGACCTTTCAAGGTCCCTTCCAGTTCTATGAGATAGGTATATCTCCATATATAAATTGGCAAGATTATTGTGGCTCTTTCTTTAATGTGGTAACCAATGAGAGAGGATTGAAACTTTTGGAGTTTGCCAGCTATAACAATCCGGTTCTTGCAAACACATTAGGAGCATAGAAAGCAACCAGGTGATCAACATGGCACACATCTAATGGTCTACATCACAGTCAATCCTGGTGGAAAACAGATTTCATTCTGGGATTAACAGAGCTAAAACAAGGAGCTTCCCCAGTGCTGATATTGGAAGTGATCACGACCTTGTGATGCTAAATTTTTGGCGGCTGCTGCTAAGGAAAGTTGTCAGGCCAAAGTTCACCAGAACCAAGTTTGACTTGGAAAGACTTGGAGACCGAAGCATTGCAGAGTCATTCTAAGCAATGATCTTTGGAAAAGTTGCCCTGCTGCTTGCTCTAGAGGAGGATATAGAACAATGACCAATAATTTCAACACTGTAATGAATGAGGCACCATTGGATAGCCTTGAGAAACATCATAAGACGACAAAACCATGGGTCACAAATGAAATACTTCAAATGTGTGACATTAGAAGAGAACTTAAGAGAGACAAGAATAGCACTGAGGGAGCTGATAAATACAGAGCAATTGGCAGAAAGATCAAGAAAGGAATGAAGGTGGCCAAGGAGATATGGATTGAAAAACAATGCTCTAAAATTGAAGAGTGTATGGATGATAAAAATAGCAAATGAGCCTTCCAGGTTGCAAAAGAAGGGAACAGTCTTACAGAAGAAAGGGACAAAATCAATAGGTGGACAAACTACTGCTCTGATCTATACAACCACCAGACAAATGGAGATCCTAGAGTCTTAGACAGCCCAGATTCAACAGAGAAGGATGACTTTCCGATACTATGTGAAGAAGTGAAGAAAGCTGTGAAATCACTCAAGAACAGAAAGGCTACAGGTATTGATGACATCCCAGTCAAACTGACGAAATTTGGAGGAGAAATCATAGAATCATAGAAGATAGGGTTAGAAGAGACCTCAGAAGGTCATCTAGTCCAACCGCCTGCTCAAAGCAGGATCAACCCCAACTAAATCATCCCAGCCAGGGCTTTGTCAAGCCTGACCTTAAAAGCTTCTAAGGATGGAGATTACGCCACCTCCCTAGGTAACCCATTTCGGTGCTTCACCACCCTCCTAGTGAAATAGTGTTTCCTAATATCCAACCTAGATCTCGTCCACTGCAACTTGAGTCCATTGCTCCTTGTTCTGTCATCTGCCACCACTGAGAACAGCTGAGCTCCATCCTCTTTGGAACCCCCCTTTAGGTAGTTGAAGGCTGCTATCAAATCCCCCCTCACTCTTCTCTTCTGCAGACTGAACAAGCCCAGTTCCCTCAGCCTCTCCTCATAAGTCATGTGCCCCAGCCCCCTAATCATTTTCATTGCCCTCCACTGGACTCTCTACAATTTGTCCATATCCTTTCTGTTGTGGGGGGGGTCCCAAAACTGGATGCAATACTCCAGATGAGGCCTCACCAGTGCCAAATAGAGGGGCATAATCACTTCCCTTGAACTGCTGGCAATGCTCCTACTAATGCAGCCAATATGCCATTAGCCTTCTTGGCAGCAAGGGCACACTCCTGAATCATATCCAGTTTCTCATCTAATGTAATCCCCAGGTCCTTTTCTGCAGAACTGCTGCTTAGCCAGTAATAGATGTACTCACCAAAATCTGCAACAATATCTGGCAGACCGGTGCCAGATATCTGGCAGTCACTAGTCATCACTCTGCCAAAGAAAGGCAACCTGCAATTATGTCAAAATTACTGGACCATAAGCTTAATTAGCCATCCCAGCAAAGTGATGTTGAAAGTCATATTGAACAGATTGAAGCCACAAGCGGAGAACATCATCGCTGAAGAACAGTCTGGCTTTCATGCTGTAAGAAGTACCACAGAACAGATTTTTAACCTTAGTGTACTATGTGAGAAGTACTTACAACCAGCAGGACATCTACCACGTCATTGTTGACTTCAAGAAGGCATTTGACAGAGTATGGCATGAAGCTCTCTGGCAACCATGAAGAAGTACAACGTTGGTCGTAAGCTTAATCTTACCATTAAACAACTGTATGGTGAGGCCAGCAGTGCCATTCTTATCTATCTCATCAATCATCAAAGGAGAGTGGTTTCACACCACTGTTGGACTCCAACAAGGCTGCCTTCTTTTGCCCACACTGTTCAACATCTTATTTGGAGAGCATAATGACTGATGCCCTAGAAGATCACATATGCACAGTCAGCATCGGGGGGCGAACAATCTCAAATCTTTGGTTTGCTGAGGACATTGACGGCCTGGCACGCAGCGAAGATGAACTTGCCAACCTTGTAAAATGATTGAATGAAACCTTTGCATGGAAATCAGTGCAGAGAAAACCAAGCTGATGACAGACAAATGTGATGGGATCAGCTCACATATCACTGTCAGTGGACACGAGCTGGAGATAATGAAACAGTTCAAGTATTTGGGGGCAATCGTCACTGATGAAGGATCCAAGGCAGAAATTCGGGCAAGAACTGCGCAAACAGCAGCAGCAGTGGCAAAGCTAAGGTCAATTTGGAGGAATAAGAACATTTCCCTGGAATCCAAACTGAAACTGCTGCATGCACTGGTCATCTTCATTTTTCTGTATGTGTCTGAGACATGGACCATTATGGCAGAAGTTGAACGGAATATACAGGTAGTAGAGATGAGATACTTCTGTAAAATCCTGGGCATCTCCTACTTTGACCACGTCACTAATGAAGAGGTCCGCAACATCATCACCCAATGCGCTGGGTCCTGGGGCGGCTCTATGTTTTTTGCTGCCCCAAGCACGGCAGTCAGGCAGCCTTCAGCGGCATGCCTGCAGGTAGTCCGCCAGTCATGTGGATTCAGCGGCGGTTCTGCGGGTGATCTGCCAGTCCCCCACCTTCAGTGTACCTGCTTCCGAATTGCCGCAGAAGCCGCGGGACCGGCGGACCTCTCGCAGGCACGCCGCCGAAGGCTCCCTTACTGTCGCCCTCATGACAATCATCATGCCCCCCCGGCTTGCCGCCCCGGGCAGGCTCTTGCTGAGCTGGTGCCTGGAGCCGACCCTGGTGGGTCATATGAAAACCTCCTGACGACCATGGAGTGGTACAGCCATGAAACAAAATCATCTGGCCTATCCAAGATCATTCTCCAAGGGACAGTACAGGGGAAGAGAAGAAGAGGTAGACAGAAGAAGAGGTGGACTGACAACATAAGAGTGGACAGGAATGGACTTTGCAGAGACTCAAGAGCTGATACACAGTCGTCAGGGATGGAGACAATCGGCTGACTGTCAATAGCAGTGCTCCAATGACCAATGATGATGATAATACTGAGGGCTAGCTAGCCCCTCTGTGCCCCATGGCAGTAGGTCTCTAGCGAGACCAGGTTTTCCCATGTGATTTCCAATATTCCCAGGTGGGGTTTGGGCTGGCAGCAGAACAAGCTTCACTCCTGGTATTTCATCTGGATCCAGGTGCCATAGGCATAGTTGAGGGAAGCTGGCAGGAAGGTTTGAACTTGGTTCAGAAGGGCACTGGTGCTTTCCCCCAAGCTGGTTCTCCTGTCCCTATGTGCCAGTCAGAGGGTGACTCACCAAGAGGGGCCAGAACTGTTCACAATAGCTACACCTTCTCTCTGTGGCCGCGGGAGACTCTGCGCATCCCCACAGAGCACTTGTGCTGTAAGTGCAATCCAGACATAGCAACCACTGGTCTTGATGGGCATGCAACATTGCCTTCTGGGACAGGGTAGGCTGGGACTAGTGGAGCCTACACATATAGGCATGCAGGCCGAAGGGGAATTTTGTCAGTGGCAAGCATGTGAGAGGCAGGAGGATGTGAGATCAGCCTCTGGATGCAATAGCAGCATTTTCCGGGAGAGAGAAATGCTACCTCTTCCCATCACATTCTCCTTGTCTCTGTGTGGGGCTATACAATCTTGGGAAGATGTACTGTCTTCGGTGGTTAAGAGTAGGGGACTGGGAACCAGGACTTCTGGGTTCTCTCCCTGGTTCTGCACTGATTGCCTGGTTAACCTTGGGCAAGTCAGGTCACCCTCATGTGCCTCAATTTCCCCATCTGTGAAAACATGGATAAGAGCACCCTGCCCTGCTGGGAGGGGCACTGTGGGTTAATTAATCCTGCTTGTGGAATACTTTAGCTCAGATCCTCAAAGATATTTAGGTGCCTAAATACCTTCCAGGACCTGAGCCTTTGCAGTCCCCCAGCAGCCTTTGCTCCAAGCACGAGGGGGTTGTTCTGTTTAATGAAGGAGCCCGCAGAGTGGATTTCATAGTAACGGCCCACTGCCTATCCCGTGCTCGGATCTGTAAAGCGCTCTGTACATGGCTCATGCATTCCACAACGGCTTCACTGCTGAGTCACACTCAGCCCTGGCTGGAGGGGGAAGAGGGGAATGAAGCCTTCTAAATGACCCTTCTACTGGCTACCCAGGAATGTACTGGGGTGGGAGAAGTAACTCGGGGGACTCATTGCTGGGCTGAAGCAAGAGAAAGTGTGACTGATTATAGAGTTTAACAAGAAAATTCACTGCAGTGTGTGTTAGCGCTGCTGAGTAGCGTCATTTGAAACAGGAAACCTTGCAACATTTTTTGGTTGTTCTGAATACAGGAAGACACGCTGCGGGTCTAACTGTGATCTGAATTACCCTGGTGCAAATCAGGAGCAACCCCACTGGGCCAGATTCTCCTCTCAGTCACGCAGCTGTAAATCAGGAGTAAGTCTATTTGGTCCTATTCCAGGGGTGAAAGTAAGCCAGTACAGGCTGGTACGCAGCTGACTTTAAAGCAGCTGCCCCAGGGTCGGCAACTTAAAAGGACCCAGGGCTCTGGCCACCGCTGCTGCTACCACGGCAGCTGCCAGAGCCCTGGGCCCTTTAAATCACTGTTGGAATCCCAGGTGGCACGGACCAGGCAGTGCGGATGGGCTGGCTGGGGATCGCTGACCCCCCCAGCCCCGCCCCTTCTGCCCAAGGCCCTGCCCCTTCCTAGGGCCAGAGCTGGCCCCTGTACGAGTAAGTCTTCTGTGTTACTCTCACCCCTGTCTGATTGCCATCTCACCTCACCCTGGTTTGTCTCAGTTGCAATGCCACTGAAATCAACAGCGTGACATTAGGGTAAAACCAGCATGAGATCAGAAATAGGCCTATTAAACTGATGCACCAGCAGCTCTCTGCCTGCAGCATGTCATGCAGAGGGCAGCGATCTGGACTGCAGCATGTGATTATGAATCTGACAGCCCTATTAACAATATTATAAACTTTGTGATTTGTAGCTTGGGAAGGGCTTCGCTGTTAGCTCCCAGCTGGGAAGTGACTTCATGTGAAATACCCCAGCATTTGGGAAGTGGATAGCAAAAGCTTAGCACTTGTTTAGATTTGAAAAATGCAAAATGTTGTATTAGGATTGTAGAACTGCTGAGAAGATGTGGTTGGCTAGCAGTGATTAACATGGACTGCAAGGGCTCAGATATAAGGTAAATGCTAATAAGGAAGGAATGCTAAGGAGAGCTGGACAGACCTCACATGAGGCAATCAGCCACTCTAGTGGCTCTCCAGCTCTGCAATGGGAGTTGCCCCTAGTACAATGGGCAGTAGCTTCACCTCCTCATGCCTTGGGTTCAACCTTCAGCATTAGTAGAATGGGCTGTTACTCCCTCCTGGCACCTATGTTAACATCCCATGCTGTGCCCTCTGGAGGGCCAGCCCAGAAAGCTCAGCCCTGGTGGGACAAAAGTGGATTTAAGACACTGTTCCACTCTGGGGATCCTAGGCTGCTCCAAGGGCCAAAGTGCTCCTTGGTATATGTTAGAACAACCTCAAGGATACTCTAATTTGCAGCAGCCTCCCAAGGACTCAGCCCAGAATCTCTGGAGTGGCATGCACAGAGACTCCTCTTCCTGCCCCCAACACCAACCTTGTACCAATGCTCAGAAGGGCCCAGCATAGGGTTGTTAAATTTTGCCAGTACAAAGGAAATTCTTCTCTGGCCCCTTGTGGCACAGTTCTGGAGTTTGTGGCATAGAGAGGCCAGAGCTGGAGGCAGAACATGCCTCCATTGTGTCTGTCTGGATGAGGAATGAGCTGCACCTTTGCTGGTATGTGTGTCCCAGGCTAACACAGTGTGTATACTGGTCCGCTTTAGGGGAGATCTTCACTGCAGAATTTGCCTCCCTGGCCCCATTTCTGTTCACACAGAAAGTCTCTAACCAAGGCTTGAGGTTGCTTTAAGCCTGGGCTAACATGCATGGCTGAGGATATAGGCTTAAGCTTAGGTTTTGCTTCAGCCTGCGCTGGCATCCTGCCTACTTGGCAGTGAGAAAGCAGGCACCAGCTCTGTTACTTCTCTAATTCTATTCCACAATTCCACCTGACCTGTCTTGTCTCCATCCTCCCGTCTTCTGCACTGGAACACACCTACAGTGACTCAGCATTTTAGCCCCACAGTTGCTAACTCCATTTCTGCTGCACTTCCCCAGCCTTTGGACAGAGAGATGCCACCCATGAAGTCCTCCCATGTTGCTAGACACCTGTCTTCTGGTATTTCTTAATGACAATTTCATTAGACGTTCTGGCTGCCAGATGGTGTTTATTTTTGCCTGCACAAATAACGGATTGCTCCACTGTATACTTAACTTGCAAGAGTATTGTTCTCATGACAGCCTGCGCTGTGACAGAGCACCCTGCGAGTGAATTCATAGCGCAGATAAATGCGCCACTAAGACCCATAGGATATCCCACCAGAAAGCCATCCCGGCACACAGTGCCGATGCAAGGATGTTTCGTGCCCTAGGTGAAACTTCCATCTTGCGCCCCCCTCCCCCTGTGCCCCCGCCCTGAGGTGCCCCCCCACGGCAACTTCCCCCCTCTGCCCTGAGACACCCCACCTCCACAGCAGCTCCCCACCCCCTACCCTCCAACCTGAGGCACTCCCCCAGCCTAGCTCACCCCTGCTCTGCGCACGAGCAACCCTTAGGCGCCGCAAGCCTGGGAGGCGGGAGAAGTGAAGCAGTCACATCGTGCTCAGGGAGGAGGCAGGGCAGGGGTGAGCTGCGGCAGGGAGTTCACCTGCGTGCTGCCCCCTCCTTACTTGCTGCAGGCGGCCCTCCCCGCACTCCTCTGCCCCAGCTCCCTCCGCTAAAATGCTGGCAGTGACCAGGGCGGCCGAAGATCTGGCTGCAACGGTCTTTGCCGAAGAAAATAGCCCCCTCCCCAAATCCCAGCACCCGCGGTCGCCTAAATGGTTGCACCGGCCCTGCTGGAACAAGAGCTAGCACTGCAGGTGCACTTCCGTGGGTCTGCCCACGATAGGGCTTTACACTGGGCACACTCCACCCACGTGCGGCTAGTTAACTCTTGAGGGGGGACATACTCCTAGTTGCTGCACCTGGCTTCAGACTAGCCAAGCTGGGTCCTGTAGCTCATGCTTTTAGATCCAGAGGTTCTAAGGTTCATTTCCAGTTATGATTTGAAAGCAAAGTCTAAATGAGCTCTCCCTGACAGCTAGCGATGAGCTGGGGGGAAGGGCTTCAGGACCAGATTGCATTTACATTCACACCTAATCTACCTAGGTATCCAGAAAACAGAGCTGTGCTGCTCAAGTGATAGATTTTGGCTGGGATTGGGTTACAAATCTCTTGAATGCGGGGATAATGAAATGTTGTTATTCATATTGTATGATTAAAGGGCAGCAGAACTGTACTTAGCCTGCTCTGATTGACGGCATCAAGAGAGAGGGTGGAGACAGGCATTCTGCTTGATGGTCTGTCTGAGTCCTGCCCCTCTGCACTGTTTAAAGACAGAGCTGATTAGGCTCCATTGATAGTCTTTTGTTTTGTTAAGTGACCACTACAGCTGAAATCACTGATAATCAGGCCTAAGTATTTATAAAGACCTGCTGTGCCATAGTGGAAGAGACAGCCCAGTCTGCACTAGCAGTGAGGTTCCTCCACTGAGAGCTCAGCTGAAATCACTGAGAGTTGGGTGAAACCTCAGAAGACCAACTCGCAGAGGTCACAGTGGCAAGTGGTAGCAGAATGTGACAGTGCAGGGCCATTGGCAACAGAGTGATGGAGTGAATGGTGGCACAATGAATAACAGTGGCCAGAGCGAACAGTGAGCAGCTGGAGGAACAAGCAAGGTGCCTTCTTGCCCCCCACCTGGGAGGTGAACTCATGTGAAAGCACCTCTGAACTCTGAGTCTCCACTGACCAAGGACAATACCGGTGAGTGGGGTGCGGTGGAGGGAAAAGCAAGGAGCACATTAAATAAACATTTGTTTCTTGAATGATATTTTAGTGACTTTGCTCTAGAATGCTAGATTTGTGACTGGGAATGGAAACTTTTATAAATATGTTTACTAGTAGGCCAAGATTTTTAAAATGCATTATTTGCCAAGGTTATCATCTCACATCATTGCTATCTTGAGAGGTCATTACATTGGGGAGTTTCTGTACTAAACATTTTTATTATAATTAATTTTTACATAAGAATGGCCATACTGGGTCAGACCAATGGTCCATATAGCCCAGTATCCTGTCTTCCAACAGAGGTCAAGGCCAGGTGCCCCAGAGGGAATGAACAAAACAGGTCATTATCAGGTGACCCACCCCCTGTTGCTCACTCCCAGCTCTGGGCAAACAGGCTAGGGACACTCAGAGCATGGTGTTGCATCCCTCCCCATCCTGGCTAATATCCACTGGTGGACCTATTCTCCAGGAATTTATCTAGTTCTTTTTTTAATCCCATTATAGTTTTGGTCTTCACAGCATCCTCTGGCAAAGAATTCCATGGGTTGACTTTATGTTGTATGAAGAAATACTTCCTTTTGTTTTTTTTAAACCTGCTGCCTATTAATTTCATTGGGTGACTGCTAGTTTTTGTGTTATATGAAGGATTAAATAACATTTCCTTATTCGCTTTCTTTGCAGCAGTCAAGATTTTATAGACCTCTATCATATCCTCCTCTTAGTCATCTCTTTTCTAAGCTGAAAAGTCCCAGTCATTTTAATCTCTTCTCCTGTTTCATACCCCTAATCATTTTAGTTGCCCATCTCTGTACCTTTCCCAATTCCACTATTGCTCTTTTGGAATGGGGTGACCACATCTGCACACAGTATTCAAGGTGTGTATGTACCATGGATTTATACAGAGGCAATATGATATTTTCTGTCTTATTATCTATCCCTTTCTTAATGATTCCCAACATCCTGTTCACTTTTTTTTGACTGCTGGTGCACATTGAGTGGACATTTTCAGAGAACCATCCATAATGACTCCAACATCTCTTTCTTGAGTGTTAACAGCTAATTTAGACCCCATCATTTTGTATATATATTTGAAATTATATTTTCCAATGTGCATTACTTTGCATTTATCGACACTGAATTTCATCTGCCATTTTGTTCCCCAGTCACTCAGTTTTGTGAGATCCCTTTGTAACTCTTTGCAGTCGGCTTTGGACTTAACTATCTTAAGCAGTTTTGTATCATCTGCAAATTTTGCCACCTCATTGTTTACCCATTTTTCAAAAAGTAATGGTTCCAGTACTGACTCCTCAGGGATACTATTTACACTATTTATCTATTTATTCCTACCCTTTGTTTCCCATCTTTTAACCAGTTACTGATCCATGAGAGGACTTCCTTCTTATCCCATGATGGCTTACTTTTCCAAAGTCAATTTAAATTAAATACATTTTTAATAAAAATTATATTTGTTTTAGAAATCTAGAACTGTTATGTGTTTTGGTGTAATTTGCATTATCCTAAAAAAACATGTAATGTATTCATATCTCTTTTATATGTTGCAGGTCAGAGTGAAAATGAAAAGACAAAAAACAATGCAACAATTTTTCCACTCAAAGGCCTCAAAAAACAAGCCAAGGTGAAGAACACATCAAGAACCAAGAATATATCAACATGTCATCCAAAGGTTCAAGTGGTGTATCTGCATCCGACCAGCACAAATCCAGCTACCTACTGAAGAAACAGTGTCTCCAAAACCTAAAGGCCGTTCCTGATCTTTGTCGGTCAAAGTGTTCCCATTTATTAAAGTTACAAAAGATGGCTACTGGTGCACCTCTTTCAAAAAAGCTTACAAAGAAGGAAAGCTTCCCAATGCTCTAATTGGTAAAAGTGGAGGAGCTTGGTTTGTCAGACAGATCAACAAAGCCAGTGCTGACAAACTATATGAAAAGGCTGCAAAACACTACGCCTCTGGAGTGCATCAACATGCAGAAAGCCTTATAAGCCCACTTTCAAAGCCAGTTTTAGAAATACTTAATAAGACTGTTAGAAATGCTGGAGACACAACACAGTTCATGTGAACAAACGTGGCTGGGGCATGTTTCTATTTAAGCAAGAGATACCACACACTACAAACTGGAGGCCAATGTTAAGTGCGTTGTCACCTGTTTATCCTGAAGTTGAACACTGGTTCCTAACAAGACCAGCAAATGCTCACTATCTTTCTGCAAGAAACTCAACTGACTGGCTAGAAGCATGTGATGCACCAGTGAAAGACTCAACAGTTGAAAAAGTGAAGAACTCTCTCACTATATTAAAAAAATTTGCATACATGGCTGATGAATGCACCGATGCAAACGGGCATCAAGTATTAAGTCATTGTGTATGTTATCTTGATGTCAGTGGTAGGCCAGTAGATGCATTTCTAGATGTTCAGGTTATAGAAGACACATGGGCTGCATCTGTGACAACCCACATCTTAGAAGAGTTTAATGCTTGTCAATTGGACCCCAAACAGATAGCTGCTTGTGCATTAGATGGAGCTGTAAACTTCTCTAGATGACATGGTGAAGTACAAGCTTTGCTCAGAGAAAAGTGTAACCCTAATCTCTCCTATATACATTGCAGAGGCCATTTATTCCAGCTAGTGCTAGTATGAGCTCCAGACTCTCCAAAAGACATTTAAAAAGTTATAAATTTAATGTCTTTATTATATTCTTTTTCCAGCAAGAATCCAAAAAGACTGAATATCTTGGAAAATATAAAAGATACACTGGGACTGAAGTTCAAATCAGTCCAACCTGGGAAAACACTCTCGCTTTCTCATGAGCAATCCTTGGCTGTTGTCTTAAAATTACTCCAGCCGTTATTACTGGCTTTGGAAAGTATCTACCAAGATGGGAGGGATCTAAGTAGCGAGGCTGGTGGATTACTTTTGCTACTATGTTCAGAGAAGACTATTGCCATTCTCTCTCTCTCTCGTAAATCTACTGTTGAAACTACTTGGGTCATTAAACAATGCCATCCAGGCATCTGCTACAACAGTAGTAGATCTTTGTCCAGCAATAGAAGCTACATTTGGATCAATCAGAGCCAGGGGCAGCTCTAGACATTTCGCCGCCCCAAGCACTGGAGCATGCCGCGGAGGGAGCTCTGCCGGTCGCCGGTCCCGCAGCTCTGGTGGACTTCCCACAGGTGTGCCTGCGGAGAGTCTGCTGGTCCTGCGGCTTCGGTGGAGCCGCAGGACCAGCGGACCCTCTGCAAGCATGCCTGTGGAAGGTCCACCGAAGCCACCTGCCGCCCTCCCGGTGACCGGCAGAGCGCCCCCCGAGGCATGCTGCCCCAAGCATGCGCTTGGCGTGTTGGCGCCTGGAGCCGCCCCAATCAGAGCTATCCATTGAAAAAGTACTGGAAGAAGCAAAGACTTCAGTCCAGAAGTTGACCAAGGAAGGCATCTACATTGAATCCTTAAGAGAAGAGGACAAGAAGTGTTTGTTAAGACAACTGAAAAAGTACGCAGACTTGATTCTTAAAAATCTACTACAGCGACTTCTAGATTCTACTCAACCTCTACATAGCTTTTACAAAATGCCTGCCCTACAAAACACCAACAGTTGAGTGGAGTGAGGCACTACCAGCAATGGGACTGCCATGTGCTCAGGACAGAATAGAGAATTTGAACACAGAGTGAAATATCATATGATGAATGAATGAAGATTTGACTTCAACTTCTTTTTTTATCACTAATGGCTCGACCCGATCTTTGTGCTATGTTTCCTGGGATGAAAGAATTAGGAATTCATCTCTTGCTACTCTCAGGCACACCAGCTACAGTTGAGCCTTCTTTTTCATCATTGAATAGAATTCTGTGTTCTGCAAGAAGTCACCTTCTGCCTGATCATGTGAATGAACTAATGAGCATACCAATTGAAGGAATGGAAGTACTGGACACATAAGAACACAAGAATGGCCCTACTGGGTCAGACCAAGGGTCCATCGAGCCCACTATCCTGTCTTCAGAAAGAGGCCAGTGCCAGGTGCCCCAGAAGGAATGAATAGAACAGGTAAATCATCAAGTGATCCAACCCCTGTCGCTCATTCCCAGCTCTTAGCAGACAGAAGCTAGGGACACCATTCCTGCCCATGACACATGAGAAGCCACCAAAGATGAACGCACTGCAATCAAGAAGTTCATTAACAGAGTTGTGCAAAATTATAACAAGAAACCAAGAAAGATGTAGATGTCATGCTTCATAGAAGGCTTGAGTAGCCAACTTTAATAGTGTGATGATTTAAAATGTGAGTTAAATCTAATAAAATGGTCATTAAACATTTTTCAGTTTTTACTATGGTGCCATACAGCACCCTCATGGTCTCAACTCTCATCAGCCCTGCTACCACCCACCTGCCCCCATAATTTCAAACAGCCCCCCTAATTTCAATTCCTGGGGAAAACACTGCATATGTTCTGTCTTCATGAACCAGTCATGTGTGTGCACATGTATTCCCTGTGTCTGGGGGCCTGTGCATCCTGGCAAGAGAGCACTCCCTGCAGGCCTGAAGCTCTTGCTCTCACCAGCCCAACTCCATTGGCTTTAATGCAGTTGCCCCTGGCTTCCAGTGAAGTGAGCCAGAGTGGCAGCCCTGAATGTCCCTGTGCCACCTGCTACCTTGCCTCCAACTGGCTGCGCCATCCAAGCTCCCACTGCTGAGCATGAGGTGACCCAGGCACTAATGACCCTGCCATCATTCAGACCCCACAATCCCCACTCACAATATCCTTCTGCTCCCTTCCCCTATTGGAGAAAGCCAGGAAACTCCAGCGTTCCCATTGCGGGGATCTGTAACAGGATTCTGCTCACTGCTGTGCACCTTCTCCTAGCCACTCTGGGGATTAGCTCTTTCCAGGACTGATGCATCCTTCTGCCACCTCTCTCTCTCACTCCCTGCAACTCAGAGTGCCCTCTCTTCTTGGCTTGGCCCTTCAGCCAGGTCACTGTAGTCCTTTCCCCCTTCCAGGGTATCAAAACCTTTCTGTACAAACTGTCTCTAGCCATCCTCCTATTCATTGCCCAGATGGGTGCCACTTCCCCAGCAGGTGGTGGAGGAACCTGGGACCACCCGCTGCCCTAAGTTCCTGCTCAGGGATCTGCTAATCAGAGGCCAAGGTTGGCACCATCTTAAACCTTGCTGCTATTTCCCAAAGCCTTCTCCTACTCCCTCTCCCCTGGGTCTCTCTCCTTCTCTCTCAACCATTCAGACAGTGGCTGCAGGCTCTCTCACGGCAGCTCCTTTCTGCTGCTAGCTTCCCGGCCTTGCCTGTTTCTTCTCCGCTGGGCTCCATCATCATTCAGGGGACTACTTAGGTCACCTAATACCCCTCACCTGGGACCTATCTAGTTAATTGGCCCCATCTCAGCCTCATCAACCACTTTCTAGGCCAGGATGGGGTGAACATCCCATCACAGAATCCCTTCATAAGTCAGGGACCTTCCTCTAGGCAGACCCCCCAGCCCCCCCCAGCTTAGTTTTTGAAATACTAGGAAGGGCTCAGTGGATGCAGCCTGTGAAGCACTGGACGCAGCTGACAGAGGCACATGGTTGCTGGGGCTGTTATGTCAGGGTGTAGCAGCTCTGGCTACAGAGCCAATTCCAGAGATGGCAGGAGGGGTGCTGAATATACTGGCCTGAATGCTTTTCTCATGGATAAGAGGGAGGCAGCTTTTGCCTCCTTTATTCAGGGACTGGCCAAGCCGCTGGCACAAGGGCTATTCTAAGTTTTGCATCTGCCCCAGGGCCCCCTAGGGGGCTTTGCTGGGGTGCAAAATCAGCAGTGACACATCTACCCTTAGCCACATCCCCTGCTTCTTCTGGCCTGCCCATGCCTCACCTCCACTGCACACACAACCCAATACCTCCCATCTGCCCCCCACACACACCCAGGGCTGCTGTGAAGACAGCACTGCATTGTTCCCTGGGGTGGTTTGGTGCTGCCCTGTGGTTACCTTGGGAGGTGGTGGAATCGCCATCCTTAGAGGTTTTTAAGGCCCAGCTTGACAAAGCCCTGGCTAGGGATTGGTCCTGCTTTGAGCAGGGAGTTAAACTAGATGACCTCCTGAGGTCCCTTCCAACCCTGATATTCTATGATTCTTTTTGCACCAGCCTCCCTGGCAACAATAAACCAAGCACTGCATTTCCCCAGCCCCCTGAACCAGTCTCATTCTGCCTCCTCCATCTGGAGCGGGCTCATCTGAGAGGAGGACCAGTCCCAGATGAGACGGACAGCAGGCTGCCATGGGCTGCATGGATCTAGTATGGGCTGCCCCAGCTGTGACCGGCTCATTCTGTTACTCAGAAGTGGCTTCTCTTTGCATTGCTGAGGGGTTTTGCTCTTGGACGCTGCTGTTTCCTGCCAGATCCCTGGGGGTTATCTACCCTGCTGCTGCAGCCATGGCTTAGCTCTTACTAATAGCAGCCAAGGAAACAGGACTCAGGCCAAGCTAGGATCCCAGTAAGCCTCTGAAGCAGCACGGCCAGCAACAGCTTGGGGCCAGAGGCCTGAGGGAGCTTGAGCATGACTAAGACAAAGAGGCCTTTGGTGTCTCAGCAACAGACAGCCCACTTCTGCTTCCCAGCAGCGGAGGGGACCTATTAGTTCAGAGAATGCAAACCGCAGGTCAGAGGATGATCCATGGCCCTTCTCTAACTCAGGTCACAGCATGCTTCAGACACAATATATGGCCCCCGTACTCCTGAGAGGGAGGTGTGCGTTATCGTCTCCATTTCACAGACAGACACGAAACACAAGGCACAGACAGGTTAAGTGACTTGCCTAAGAGTTAGTCAGTGGCAGAGCTGGGACTAGCCCCCACATCTTCTAACTCCGAGGGCCCTGCTTTCTTCGTCTTAGTTTTGTAGGCATGCTTAGAAGGCCCCATTTACCAGGACCCCCAAACAAAAAGACAGTCTCTGCACCAGCTTCAAGTCCAAGTATAAACCGAGAAGCAGCAGGTGGAGACAGACAGGCAGGCAGACGGGGAAGTGTCTGAGGAAACACTCAAAGCCACTTCCTCTCCACATAGATCAATTACTTAGCTTCCCTCATGTGCATGTGTCTACAGATTCCAAGTACACAGCCTGACAGCTGCATGACACTGCCCTCACGTGCCAAATACACCCCCTGCCTGATACAGCCTGACAGTTTTGCCAGAGGCACCTGCAATTCACAACCAAGGCCTAGGTAAAAATGCCACCGTTCATGTCAAAAGAAAGCCACCAAATCCAAACAATGTTTAATATGCTTTGGGTGGACTGAGAAAAGATCAGTTAGTAGAAAAACTAGTCAGGGCACCTGAGTCATAAAGAGACTCCACAGGCAGGTGCAGAGGGAGAGGGGGAAGCAGGATTAGCTTGAGACTGGCTGGCAAAAGCATACAGCTTTTCTCAGTCACCAGTTCAAATCTAGTGCTGGTCAGTACGGAGCAAATCTCAGTTCTGTGTTTGGGACAGGGACCATCTCTTATTTTATGTTTGTACAGCACCTAGCACAATAAGGCCCTATTCTCTGTTGGCCCAAGACACTTGGTCCTTTTCATCAATAGAGCTCAAACAGCCTCACGCAAAAGGTCAGTTGTATTATCCTCATTTGATAAATGGGGAAACTGAGACACAGACACTTGCCTCAGGTTACCTAGCAGGTCAGTGGCACAGCTGGAAACAGAACTGAGGCTTTCTGAGTCCAAGTCCAGTGTTCTAGCCATCTGATTTCATTCATGACATGCAAGAGGGGTAGGGTCACATTTCAGGGCAACTGCACCTGACTTTTTCCTCAGTAGTCCAGCAAGAGCACCCACACTTAAGTTTCCAGCTCCCCTGGCCGTTACTTTTCTTGGTAGAGCCCTGGCTTCTCTTTCCCTTCTGACTGGGGTATATCCAGGCTGAACAGCGTTTTGCTTTCACTGTTATTTTCAGCAGAGATGGGCTCCCCTACCAGACCTACTTGCTTTTTAGAAACAGTTAACAGTGTGGCTGTCCATAGTTATAATTACTACATGGCTTTTTTATGCAAGCTTATTTTAAGGTAAAGCACTACAGAGGAAACCTATTAAAAGTAGTAAAAGAATCAACATGCACAGTAATAAACTTACCAGAGATCACCCCAGCCCTAGCAGGTCTCTGACAGGAGTCATCCTTCAGCACCTTCCCCAAGGGTTTCCTTGTGGTTTGAAGTTCATCACAGCTTCAGTTCAGAACAAGCCCCAGTCCATCCAACCCTTCCCTTGGGAGTGGGGCCTGCTGTGGACTAGGGGTCCTGTCCATTTTTTGGATTGGGGAGAAGGCCCCGAGCCAGTTTAAAACAAGGCTATTTGTCCACCCTCTCCCTTTTTGTTTGTTTGTTGGTCCCTGGAGAATCCAGTTGGAACTAGTATGTGAACCTCCAAACCGCTGATAATGGAGGAACAACATTAGCATCCCCCTTTCTCCTAGAGAAGTGGCATATAATTCCACAATGCCAGGTACATAATTGCATTTGGAATACAATGGATCCCAAAAGTAACTAACCCTAATTCATTAAGTGTCAGAAATGGCGATAGGATAGTCATGCCTAGTGGTCAGAGCCACAATCAGGCAGCCAGAGTGCAGCTGGAACAAGGCAAGAGCAAGGCTGGAATGGACTAAGGCCAGGGGAGTCTGTTGTCACAGCCAGGCAAGGCTAGGGGGAAAACCCTGAAGCAACCTTGAGGAGACTGAGTTACTGTTCCAGCCTCTTGTGAGGCTTATATACCTGCCCTGACACTCACCAGACCAGTTCCTGGCTTGTGGATTGGCTGGAGCCTAGTGCAGGAGTGACACATCAGTGCAGGCGCCTTAATTAGGCTCCGGTTCAAGGATGACTCATCACCTTGCAATAAATGAGGCAGAGTTTATCTAACTCCCATAAGGTGTGTCCAGGGGATTGTCAGATTGTCACAGGTAGATGTTCTCATTCTAATTCTTCTCTACCGTAGACGTTTATAGAGCACCATCAAAATGCTGATGGCAGGGCTGGCTCCAGCTTTTTTGCCGCCATGATTGGCAGCACTTTGGCGGCAGCTGAACCGCGTTGCTTCATTCTCTGGTGGCAAATCGGCAGCGAGAGGGACTGAGGGACCTGCAGCCAAATTGCTGCTGAAGACCTGGACCGTGCTGCCCCTTCTTCTTAGCCACCCCAAACACCAGCTTCCTTCGCTGGTGCTTGGAGCCGGCTCTGGCTGATGGACAGGTGTCCACAGCCCCAAAGAGCAGTCACCTTTGTCAGGAGCATTAGCCGAGAGGGGCCAAAGATGGAACAGGCCACGGGGGCTGAACTCCCCTCTCAGAGGGGCTCTGGGGTGATCTATACTGGGCAGTGATGAGTGACTCTGGGGAGACCTTATCTAGGTTATAGATATTAAAATAGGAGACGCTGATCAGTCTCCAGGGCTGTTCAACAAGCACCTTCCCTTGGGTTGGGGCCCTCCCCTGAAACGTCCCCCTTTGACATCATGCCCCTCCTGGCTCTTCTTCTATTGCCCCACACAGCTGTTCAACAAGCCCCACCCTTTCTCTGGGGTGGGGCTTTGCCATCTATGCAGGTGGGTGGTCAGATACACCAGCAGCTTTTTCCACCTGGGGGTTCTCTGCCCAGTGTCCCACTCTGGTCCCTTCCCGCTGCATCGCTGACCTCACCCTAGCCATGCTTGTTTGCTTTGTGAGGCCGTTAGAGTTAACTTCTTTAGCCCCTCGCTTCAGAGGAGGGAGCACTCACGGGTGTTCCCGTAGGCAACCGCTTTCAGGGGCCGTCCCTCCAACTCAGCTCAAATATGCCTTTCCCCAGTGTGCAAGTCACTTTCAAATGCCACTGTTTAAAAGGGACTCAGCAAGTGCTCTCCGCCCTTCCATACCCCCAGCCTCAGCTGTTCCTGTAACTCCTGGAGCTGCCAACCCCCAAAGCGGAAGCCAGTGAAAGGGGAACCGATGTTGTACAGCCCCATTTTGTGGAATGTAGCATCTTCTGATTCTTTTTTCACCCGCCTCCACCAGGATTCCAGCAATGATCATGTGGTTTCCTTCTTTCTCTCCCTCCTTCCCAGCCTCAGCTTTTTCCACCTCTCTTCACCCCACTGCCCCTTACTCACCAACTCACATCCGTTGCCTTCCCTGTCTACTCATCATCCATTCATCCTTCCCCCTCTGCTCATACTCGTCTCCCTCCCCACCTTTATCCTCCAGCACTCATCTACTCTCCCTACACCCACCTGCCCTGGCCTTATCCTGGGCTGCATTCTCCTCACTCAGCCAGACAAAGGGGAGCTGCAGACGGTTTCATTTTAAAGGCCCATTCTTTCTCAGTTCTATTTCCACCAGGAAGATGGTGGCTGTGGTTAATATCAGTGATGTAGATTGGTGCAGTTCTTAGAACTGTGTTGTCTGGTTCTTTCATTACGTTCCTAATTTGAACAAGGTAAGCATCCTCAGCGCTCTTTTATTTTATTAACCCCACACGCCTCCTTCTTGTCGCCCTGAGAACAGAAGCATGTCTGCCATTTCTACTATGGGGGTGGGTGGGGAGGGGCCTTGCTTGCTCCCTTTGGAGGACCTGGGCCTGAGGGCTACAGTTTTCAACTGCAGGGGCTGATGCAGGAAGTGAGAGTCCAGAGACCGGAGTGGTGGGGGCAGGGAAGTTTCATGGGAAAAACCGAGCCTGAAGTGTGCCTGCTGAAGCACTGGGCTCCGAGCCAGTGGACGGCCTCTCCTGTCTGGCTATCCCACCATTCTTCAGCTCCCTCACCCTCCTACAGATGCTGGGGAGTACCACCCTCCCTCCATTGCTGATCTCCCTCTCCTTAGCTGGCGCGTGGGCAGGGCAAGGGGGGAAGCAAAAGCAGCTGGATCCTCTCTGGGGCCCAGCTCTCCATTTACACCAGCTGAGGAGTTAACCCCTCGTCTGATGCAGCCTTGAGGCCTGCTCTTCCCCAGATTCTAATGGCAAGTACTTCAGGAAAGAGGGCATCCATCACAGCTCCTTGGAGGATGTTGTGAGACATCCCTGCTGAGTGGCAGCTGGGGCTGTTGTACCAGCTGCTGTTAAATGAGCGTGACTGGTGCCTGACTCAGGATCTGTAGTAAAATCTCCCCATCTTTCTGGAAAACCACTAAGAGGCTCAGAGCGGATGTCCAGGTTTGTCATGAGTGCTGAATGCACTCCCACAACCCCAGCCCCACCCCAGCAGATGATTTGGAGAGGTCAGCCAGACCAGGAAGTTCTTGCTACCCTCTTCCTGTGGTACTAATGCCCCTGTCTGCAGAACTGGGGAGTCACCATTAGTAGGGTTACCACCTCACTGGTATTAGACCAGCCTGGCTGATATTTTTATGGATTTACCAGCTGCCAGATAAATAATTTAATCTGTTGGGGTTTTTTTTTTAACATGGGTCTAAAGATTTGCATGATTATCACAATGCACTGGGATATCTAATGTTAAAAGTTTCTGTCTGCTCATCAACACGCAAATGCACCACATGGGTGTGAGAAAGGGTTTGAGTCAGGTGAGAGCAAGGAGACCTGCGAGGCATATTAAATAACGGAAGATCAGTGCAGTGGTGCGAGTGATCCTATTACATCACTGGAAAAAAAAAAAGCTTGCATCAGAAACTGCACATTCAGTGACACCTGGTGAAATGAAACATATTACAGAGAAAAACAATGAGGCGTCCTTGTGGCACCTTAGAGACTAAACACATTTATTTGGGCATAAGCTTTCGTGGGCTAGAACCTACTTCATAAGATGCATGGAGTGGAAAATACAGTAAGCACATTATTTAAATATAGTGTTATTTAAATACAGATAAATACAGTATTTATCTGGCACCTGCTTACTGTATTTTCCACTTCATGTATCTGATGAAGTGGGTTTTAGCCCATGAAAGCTTATGCCCAAATAAACGTGTTAGTCTCTAAAGTGCCCCAAGGCCTCCTTGTTGTTTTTACTGATACAGATTAACCCGGTTACCCCTCTGAAAGAGATTACAGAGAGTGGCTGGCAAAATGTGCTGATAAAACAAATAACTGATTGGTAACAATCTTATCTATATGTCTTCTCTCTCTAGATACTATAAGTGGCTGTTCAGAGGTGGGGGGTTGTGGCTTTGCCTTGTGGTTGGGGTTGCAGTGGGCATGCCTGGGAGAGGAGAGGGGCAGGGCTGGTATTTTTGTATTTGGAGGTCGGTAACCCTCCACTAGAGGCAGGATTTTTCAGCACTGCTCAGCTCAAAGGTTGGCCAGAAAAGTAGGATTTCGCTGAGTGCAAAATTCGGGGTCTTCAAGTTTTGTTTTTGTTCTGATGCAGAAGGAAAACGAGACCTTTCAAAGATGTTCATGATAAAACATGAGAAAGAGGCCGCCCAGAAAAGCCAATAGCTCAGTGGTTAGGGCCCTCACTGAGCACATGGGTTATCCAAGTCAAATCCTTGCTCTGAATCTAGTGCAGAAGGGACTTAGACCTGGGTCCTGACATCAGTGTCCTAACCAACGATCTATTCTCGAGGTGGGTCTCTCTCTGCTTCTGCCCAGAAGTTCCACTGTGGACCTAGAAAAGTTCAACAAAACCGACAACGCTGCTGTGAAAAGGTTTGGCTTCAACAAACAGACATTTTCCAACACAAAAACTTCGTGTCAACCAATTCCTGATTCGCTCGACCCAGCTGCCAGATTGTCAGGTTTGCTCCTCACTTTGAGTGCTGCACTCCTTGGAAAATTTAGCCTTTGTTTGGATGCCTAAATGGGAGCAGAGCTCTGGTGAAAATCTGGGTTCAGTTGTGAATGGTGAGTGTTTAGATAGCTGGCCCCACGTGAGAGACATTAATAGGACAGCTCAAATTAGAACTGGAAAAATATTTGGCAGCTCACAATTGTTTCCTAATGTGCATCTGGATAGCATTGTCTAGTGCAGGGTGCTGGAAGGCATGAATCTTTGATCTCTACTCTCAGTTCTGCCACATGTGAGACCTTGGTCAAATCACTTAGCCTCTATACTTCAGTTTCTCCCATCTGTAAAGTAGACATAAACAGACTTCCCTACTTCTTCATGATATTTGCATCAATTAACGTATGTGAAGGGTCTTGAAGTGTGCTGACAGGGAGCCCACCTCCTAAGCACCAAGGCGGCCACCTCCTAAGTAGCAGAGGCCCTACAAGCAGCAGTGCCCTGCCTCAGTTTCCCCACTTGGTTCCTCAAATGAACTCCAGAAAGGGACTTTAACAAGTCCCATGTCAAAAGCCCCCCTTCAGGACTGGTTTATTAACTTAAAGTTCAAAGTGAAACAAAATTTTTCCCTCCTCCCTCCACAAAATTCTTAAGCTAGGCATAGCTCTGGCATGTCAGGGTCTTCCCTGCTTTAGCAGGTTATTCCCAGCACTTCCTAGTTGGGGGAACACCCCTGGTTTCAGGGTTTTCCCTACAGGACCCTGTTCCACACACTGCAATTTCCCAGGCTTCCCCTTCACTCCACAGCTTCCTACTGCTTTATAGGGGAATCACCTGCACCCTGCCCCAACCCCCATACCCAGCTGTTTCTAATTAAACTCCATATCTCAGCCCAGATTTGGCAGACAGGGCTAACTGTATGGTTCTGGTCAGCTCTTAAAGGGGCAGGGCACCCTGTTAAAAGGCCCATGCATGTAAGGCACTAGAGAAGGTTGACATTTTATTACATTTCCTAGGCAGCAATATTTTTTTAAATTATGTAGCATCTCCCACGCTGAATGTCCCAAGGTGTTTTAACAAGAATCATTTGACTCCCCCACCCTCCAGCTGAAATGCAGCAACCTCTGGGGTGGACCACAAGGGAAGGTTGCATAACACTAAACAGCAGTACGACGCTGCTGTCCAGGACAGGAAATGAAGACAAAATCCTGCATCTGCCTAAAACTGTAGAAGGAACTCTAGAGAGGCGGAATGTGCTTCCTCACACTGAAATCTAGCCAGAACCCTGCTATTGTGAGACACATAGCCAGATCTTTAATAAGTGCAAATGATCAGGGTTCAAGGACTGCATAGCCCTTTACAGTCTTGTCTCTGTTTATGACCAGCATCCTGTGCAGCTTATCAACATAGCAAACAAAGGAGCTGGCCACTCAGACATGTTCTTGGCATAGACTACTCAAGGCACCAAATTCTGTTCCCAGCTATGCCTATGCAATCTCCTGATAGTCCCTCTGCATATGGCTGGGGTGAGGGAGTTCACAGGGAAACAACAGAAATGACCACAGGGCCTGGAGGGATTGATTTAAAAGGAGAGGTTAATAGCTCATTATGTCTCACCTGGCTGGCAGATACCTAGGTTAGATCGTGTAACCGGGCAGCCTCACCCCTGGCCTTCTTATACAGCCCTGTGGCTCAGTTTGGGGCGTGGCCCCCAGCTGCAGCCACTCCTGCCATCAGCCCAGGCTTCTGGCTCCAGCTAGGGTCCCCTGCCAGGGCTGTTTTAACCCCTTCTCTCCCAGAGCAGGAGTCCACCCTGCTACACACCTCCCCTCTTAAGCCTCCCACGCATGGAGATAGGAGGGTTTTTTTCCCCTGGACTAGCGGCCCATGTGCCTCCAGTGCCACTCGCTTCTTTTCGGATTCCTCCAAACACTTCCGCAAGCGGACCTCCTCATCTACGACGGCCGCATACTCCTTAGCGAGGTCCACCGCACTCACCTTAGACTCACGGAGGGCCCGCTCTGCTGCCTCAAGCCATGCCCGTAGATTTAAGTCCCCAAGGCCCTCTTCCTTCAGGGTCTGGGTCCCCTTGGTGGTCTGTCCCACAACCACCTGGGTCCATTTTGTTTCTTGAAGATGTCCCCCCTGGGGCCCCCATCTCCTGCTGGGCCCACTGCGTCTGGGTCCCTCTCCCCCTGACAGGCGGGGTGATGGTTTGGGTCCCGGCCTCCTGTGTGGTTCCCACAATCTCCACCTTGGCCTGTGTCACCGTCTTCAGTTCCTGCATGGCCCCTTCTGGGCCTCCAGGCACCTCCATCGGCCCACCCTCAAGTCTCTTGAGGGGGCAGTGCCTCCTAATGTGGTCAGCCCCAGCAGACTCCCTGCCTCTTCGCTGCCTTAGGCCTCAGCATCTTTCCTTCATCCCTCGTCGTGCCAACCCTCCCTGGGTTGCCCTGGGTCTTGTTCCTTGGGGCCAGGCAGTCCCGCCAAAGATGGCCCCGCCTTAAACAGGCCCAACACACCTGCTGCCGCCAGGGTTCCCTTATCCAGCGCATCGTCCGAGGGACTGGGTGCTGTCCCAATCCGGGGTGAGGCACCCTGCCCCCAGCTCCATAGGGACAGTCCCATTTTATGTGCCCACTCCTGGCACAAACGTAACAAGTCCTTAGTTCTGCTCCAGGCCTCCTGGCCCTAGGGCCAGGCTCCTCCCTTGGCCCTTGGTGGTTCCTCCTGAACACCTGCCGCAGGAGCTTCCCCAAGGCCTGTTGTTCCTCCACCAGCTGGGCCATCTATTCCTGGAGGGCCCATTGCACCTCCCACAGTCCCGCTGGGTCCTCAGTCCCCTTCCACTGGGGTGCTGACTCCAAACCCCACCCATGGACTATGCCTGGAGTCTCAGCAAACAAGACCCCGGTGTAACAGGGATCCATCACCCCTTGCCTCAGTTTCTCCACCTTCTCAATATTCAGGCCTTAGTCCTGCTGTCCTCTCCTTGCCCCTTGTATCAGGGGCAGATGGCATGTGCCTGTATTCTCCACCATGTGTAACCGGGCGGCCTCATCCCTGGCCTTCTTATACAGCCCTGTGGCTCAGTTTGGGGCGTGGCCCCCAGCTGCAGCCACTCCCGCCATCAGCCCAGGCTTCTGGCTCCAGCTACGGCCCCTTGCCAGGGCTGTTTTAACCCTTTCTCTCCTGGAGCAGGAGTCCACCCTGCTACAGATGGTCACCGTCAAGACATATCAGAAGAAAAAACACTGAGGAGGGAGAGTCGTTCGGAGTGGAGCCCTGGAGGTGTCACAAGGAGAAATGCGATGAAATTCAGAGCTTAACCCAACTTCCACTTCAAGTCAATAGGAGTCTTTCGTTGGCTAGGAGTCAGAGCAGACCTTCAGAAAGGGGAAAAGGGCTGAGAATCAAGAAAAATGATGAGATCTCTCAGGCTGTGGAATATCTCCCCAAAGGAGAGGGCATGTAAGGCTTGGATTTTCAAAGGAACTAGGTATGCAAATCCCATTCAGTGGGAATTTGAACTCCCTTTGACAATCCAGCCTTCCTACAAGGCTGGAGAAAACACTAGAAATACAGTGTTGGAAACAATATGGCCTTGATTCTGGGGATGTGTGTGGGCTAGATGACCTAAAATGGAAATTAGAGAGAGAACAATAATTGCATCATTAAGAATTCCAGAAGAGGGATGTTTAGTTTCACAGACCAAGAAGACATCAGACAATTAAGAATGGTTGGTTAAGTATCTTCAAGGAATGACCCACTGCCTCTTTGAACAATTCCTAGCTCCTGGGCCTTTCAGTTTCAGTTGAGAGTTATTTATTGCAGTGAACAATAGTATATCTTGGAGGGCAAGCTCAGGTCTAACTGGAAAAGGAGTGATGTCCTTTCATTTCTGCAACTGATTACTTGCATACGGGAAGCAATTACCGAGGGAAATCAGCCCAAGGAGATCCTCATATCCCTTGGGGTGGCATCTGCTGGGGAAAAGGACCAACACATCTCTGTTGCTTTCTTAACTTGGGTCCTATGAGGCTGACTCTGGTGGTATCCAGAAAGGGGCTGATCCATTTCTCTTCTCATTGCCTTTCACCAGCTGGATTTTAAAGATTTCCCTTCCTCTGAGCCATGGAGTTATGGGATTTGGTGGTAAAATTCCAAACCAACAGCTAAATAAATATCCAGAGTCCTTTCCCCAAAACAAGGGTGGACATAAAAGAAATGTATCCCTGATTAAAGCCAGGAGATGCCACCATCCAAAGGTCATTCGTTCCATGGAGATGCATGTTCCTTTGACCTGAGGCGATAAATTACATGGGTCTGGGAAGGTGAAGGCAATTCAGTGGGGGGATGGGCAGAATAGGCCAAGGTGGCTCCTATACGATAGCACAGCTCCTTGCTCTCCCCTCCTTATTACACTCTGTAACAGGGTGGCCTTCAAGGGCCAGGAGGTCTGTGGTTAACCAGCCCTGTTCAGTCAGCCCCACCTGGCCCAAAATAAACTGCATCCCACCCAAAGGGAGCAGGGGTCAGGCGGACAGGCGTTAGTATGACAAACACCTGGCCCTCAGAATTCAGTGAATACACTGTGATCGGGACTGTAGGGAGAAACTTGGGCTCCTGTGGGAAGTCTCGAGGTAGGACCCATGAGAGGATGCCTACACTGCAGCTGGGTGCGGAGCTCCCAGGCCACGTACATGGACTGGCACTAGCTAGGCTCACTCAAACATGTTAAGCGCAGCTCCATGGGCGTTGATGCATCAGCGGAGGCTGGGGCTCACCACCCTAGCTCCAGATCCCTGGGGGAGGTAGGGGGAGAGAGGAAGGTCAGGTTATTCCGAGTGCGGGTGGCTAACCTGAGCCTCTGCTGGTGCTGCAATGTCCACACAGCTATTTGCAGCATGCTAGCTCAACCCTGCTATTGGGGAGGCAGCGGGGAAACCTGTCAGGCCCAAGGGAGGCGGCAGCATGGTTGGCTGGATGTTTTGGTTGGACTTTTGTTGGTTCAGGAAGGGACTGAACTTTAAGTGTGGCCTGGCAAGAGGGCCAAGGCCCCTAGAAGAGAACCACAGAAGAACCACTTTGGCAGACAAAAGGGGGCGCTAGAGCAGAAGGGCCACTGCCACACCACTCTCTGCCACCAGGGGGCACTATGACACAGAGTGGAACAACCTACGCGCTATCACACCCTGCTCGCTGTCTTTCCCCTCCCCCGCCCCCTGTACAGATGCACAAAGACAAGTTTAGAGGCTGAGCCAGTGCACTGAGATAAGAGCCAGGAGGACTTAGCCCCCGGGTGCTCCCCAGGAGCGCCGCCAGCTTTTTTGTCACCCTACGCGGTGGAAGGTCCTGCCCCCGAAATGGCGCCCCCGACAGAGGCGGCGGAAGGCCCCATCCCCGAAATACCGCCGACGACTGGGGCGGCCGAAGATCCGGCTGCCGCAGTTGCCGCCCCTCAAATGTTAGTGCCCTAGGCGGTTGCCTAGGTCGCCTAATGGGTTGTGCCGGCCTTGGTGCTCCCACACTCAAGAAGCCATAAGCCAGGACACAGATCCTGGAAGTTCTCTCCACCTCTCAGCCCTCTGTGAGCTCCTGGTTCCTCTGGGCTCCCACTCCTGAGTAACCCAACAGGGGCCTAGGTTCCCTAGGTGTAGATAGGATATGACACATTTCACCCTTGCTCGTTTGTGGCTCCCTTTCCCCTTAGCTCAGCAACCTCTAGGCCCCTCGAGTCTTTTTGATATAAGTTGGAGAAAGGGGTGGATGGTCTCTCGGCTTCTGCTCCCGTAGTTCCCAAGCATGCACCTGAATTCTTTCCAATGTGTGCAAATGGGTCTCGTTGCTGCCAAGGCTCCTGGGACATGACCCATAGGAGTCCACTGCACACAGCTGTCCAGAAACAGGGTGCCCCTGGGGAGGGGAGATGAAGGTGAACCAAAACTCCACGGCCTGAGGCAAGTAGTAGTTCACAACTGGTCTGTTGGCGGGTAACTAAATCCCAGGGCAGACCCAGTGCTATTCTGGGGGTGCTCCTTCCATATGCTGCTCCAGGGAGCTGTCTGCTTTGCCCATATATCTCAAACCCTCTCTAAGCACCAGCAGTTAATGGCCTCTCTTGTTAAGAGTCCTGCATTAGTTCTGTGCAGGTGCCCATTTGAGCCACAGCCCAGCAGAAGGCTTGGGATGGGGGAGGAGGTTCCAGGTAGCTCAGATCAGAGTCAGGTGGTGAAAACACTTTAGCCCTGTTTACACTGACGCTCCCTTCACTGCTGCCAGAGGTGGACAGGGCCGGCTTTTGCAAGTGCGGGGCCCAATTCGAACAGTTTCAACGGGGCTCTGGCAGGGATGACTAAAAAAAAAAACGTAAAAAAACCACGTAGGGCTTGTACTCACCAAGCAGCGCTCCTACTCTTCGGCGGCAGGTCCTTCACTCGCTCCGGCTCTTTGTTGGTACTGAAGGACCTGCCACCAAAGTGCTGCCGAAGACCCGGAGTGAGTGAAGGACCCGCCGCCGAAGTGTTGCTGAAGACTCGAAGTGCCGCCGGGTGAGTAAAAATTTAAAAGGAGCCTCTAGCCAGGGAAGGGATTCTCGGCCACTTCCACCACCAGCACCCCCTGCCGCCCCTGCCACTGGGCATGGGGCCCTCTTAGGCGTGGGGCCCGATTTGGGGGAATTGGTGGAATTGGCCTAAAGCCAGTCCTGGGGGTGGGGCCCTGGTAGTGAATGATGGATCCTGTTTTGGCCAGTGGAGAGACAGACTTGGCTAATGAGTGCTCAAGAGGGAAAATCCAGCTTCCATGTCTGGCATGGCCAGCTCCATGTGTTCAAAATCAGGAGTCAGGCCCTCCCCAAAATCATGAGATTGGTTTAAAAATCAGGAGATTTTTTATGAGCTAGCAAAGATGGAGTGCTTTTTGTTTGGCTTCTGGGCCTTGCATGCTCTGGGGTCACCTTGCCAAGCTTTTCTCGGCACCCAGAAACTTACTCTTTTCTTTTAAATGCAAGCTCATGTTCTCCTTTAATCACCTGACTCCAGCTGCTGGGGCTTGAAGAACATGCCAAATATTGCAAGATTCTTGTGAAAGGAGCTGGGAACAGTGCATGATTTGTTGGCTGCGTTCTCTTCCCTCCGTGATACTGCAAGCCCTTGGCATTGCTCTTACAGTCAGTTCAATGTGGCATTCCTTCAACTTCCTGGGTGCTCCCTGCATGGTGCAGAGCACCTGACGGGAGCTGGGGGAGTGGGCAGGGCCGGCTTTAGGCCAATTCAACCAATTCCACTGAATCGGGCCCTGCGCCCAAGCCCCAGTACGGTGTATGGGCAAGAGCCGGTGCGCAGTATAGGGGTGGCCTGGCTTCCCTAGGGGAGCAATTTAAAGGGCCTGGGGCTCCCAGCAGGGGCTGGAGTCCCAGGTCCTTTAAATTGACACCAGAGCCCCATTGCTGGAGCCCTGGGGTAGGGCTGTGGGGCTCTGGGGGCTATTTAAAAAGTCCAGGGCTCCCATTGCTTCTACAGCCCCAGCCCTTTAAATAGCTGCCAGAGCCCCGCTACTACTCCAGGGCTCCCTCGGCTATTTAAAGGGCCAGAGCTTAGAAGCAGGGGAGCCCTGGGCCTTTTAAATAGCCCTCAGAGTCGTGGGGTAACGGGGGGCCCCAGGGGCTATTTAAAGGGCCAGGGCTGCAGCTGCCTCTGCCGCCCCAGTCCTTTAAATAACCCCTGGAGTCTCGCCACTTCCCCAGGGCTCCCACAGCTATTTAAAGGGCCGGGGCGGTAGAAGCAGAGGAGCCATGAGTTCTTTAAATAGCCCCCGAGCCCCGGGCTGCTGCTGCTGCTACCCGGTGGGGGGAGAGGGAGAAGCAGGAGGGGACACTAACCATATAGGGTGGGCTGTACCCCCTGTACTTGCACCCCCTGCCCACAGCCAGCCCTGCACCCCCTGCCCTGCCTGCAGCCAGCCCCCTGCCTGCAGCCAGCCCCGCACCCCCTGTCCTGCCTGTAGCTAGCCCGCACCCCCTGCCCTGCCTGCAACCAACCCCTGCCTGCAGCCAGCCCCGCACCCCCTGCCCTGTCCGCAGCCAGCCTCTGTCTGCAGCCAGCCCCGCACCCCCTGCCTGCAGCAAGCCCCGCACCCCCTGCCCTGCCTGCAGACAGCCCCTGCCACAGCTCCCTGCCTGAAGCTAGCCAGTCCCACACTCCTCTGTCTCCAGCCCTGCCAACTCCTGTCGCACCCCCCTGCGGCCCTACCTGAAGCCAGCCAGACCACCCATGCCCCCCTGCCTGCAGCCAGGCCCGCACCCCTTGCCCTGCTTGCAGCCAGGCTCTACCTCCAGTCAGCCCCTGCCCTGCCTCCAGCCAGCCCCATGTCCACTGGTGCCCTGCAGTTCCCAGGGGAGTAACCTTGCACACTGGCTTCAATGAGGGGGGCAGGGAGCAGCTGGGACCCACACATGTGCACACCCTAGGGTGACCAGACAGCAAGTGTGAAAAATTGGGACAGTGGGTGGGGAGGATAATAGGATCCCATATAAGAAAAAGACTCAAAAAATCGGGACTGTCCGTATAAAATCGGGACATCTGGTCACCCTAGCACACCCCCAGGGAGTGGTGGGGACCCACACATGTGAAGCTGAGCTCATTTCTAGTTCAGGCCCATCTTTTTAAAAAAGAACTTTAGGTAGGGTTAACATACATCTGTATTTTCCCGGACAGGTCAGGCTTTTTGGTTCTTAAATCACCATCCAGGAGGAATTTTTTAAATTTAAAAATTTCTCCTGGGAAAATACGGACGTACGGTACCCTATTAGTACAAAAAATACATATTGTGGCGCATCCCTTAAATCAGAATTTTTTATAGGGAATCGGTTTCTAAGAAATGAAAGGCTTTTTTATTTACATTTTTTTTAAGCCATCCCTGCGGGGGCCCTCCCAAAAATGTTAGAATTGGGCCTCACACTTCTAAAGCTGACCCTGGGAGTGAGGGGTGCCTCTGGGAGCCTGATCCTGCCACTGAAGTCAACAAAAGCTTTGACATTGCCCACTGAAATCAAAGGAGCAAGCCCTGAACAATCAGGGGCCTGAATCAGCTGTAGAAAGCCCAAGAAGTGCCAGATTTTCTAAATATCCTCAGGCCCTGACAGTAAACATCCTGGTGGCTACAGTTGTCACACACACACTCTAAAGCAGCTCTGTTGCTGTCTTGGTTTTATCCTTCTCATCTCCAACGAGACACAGGAAGTGGCCTGCCAAAGGGGCCCTTTGCTCTGACACTTAAAAAATGTTATAAAAAAAATTATAAAAATAAAAAACCAGCGGGGAGGAATTAATTTGATGCTAATTCCTCTCAAAAGAGAAAAATCAAGAAATGGAAACAGAGGCAAGTCTCCTATCATGGGCTGCTGCACATTAGAGCTATCATGTGAGAGAAGATGGATTGATTTACTCCCCTAGAGCTCATGTTGCTGGGTATTAGAAATTGACCTGAGGCATAGAATTCAGATCTATAGTTCACCACCTCCCCGTGTGTGCACACTCATGCTCGCAAAGCCCAGCATATTCGGATTTGGGTTTGGGGCCAAAAACATTTGTTATTAATCAGGATGTGGTGGACCGTTGGGGCAAATAATGTCTAGTCCAGCTGTTGTTCATGAGCAGATTGCTTCAACTGCCTGTGGTTTGTGTTATGTGAGTGGCCACCTAAGTCCAAATCTTATGGAGGTGATTATGCTTCCTAACTGGATTGTCAGAAGCTTTTAAAAACTGGAGAGTTGGGAGTAGTGAAAAAGGCATTTTGTGGCACAAATAATCCTTGTTGCTAAATACGGTAAAACTTTTGGGATCCATGATTATTTTCCCTAATATCTGACGGCCATCCAAATTCTTGTGAAAACAAATAACACAGCCTTATGAGTCAGAGTCAATGGAACCTAACACTTCTGTTTGCAAAACTATTGGTGAATTGACCTAGTTTACTATCCAGTCAGCTCTGCCACTACATAACCTGGTCTTTCAATGTCATGGTGACCAGCTGCTGTTCTCCACTGATAACATATGGTCACCCCACAGGGACAAAATTGTTTCAGACTCTTATTTGGATAAGAGCTTTGGGTCTGTGGGTAGGAAGAAACACGGAGCTCTGCCAAGAAAAGAAGAGCAAGTTTCCAAATTTCTTCAGAGTTTTTTTCCCCACCACTCTTCTCCAAAAGCGTACACAAAACATTGCAAGGGCATCACCAACCCACCCCATCAGCGGGTTGGGCAAATGATCTGGGGGACTCACGAAGCCTGCACAAACTTCCACCCCAATTTCTACTGCAAATAGCACATGGTAAGTAAAAATGTGGAGCCCAATTCTAAGGCCCTGACTCCGCTTTCCCTCAGGCAGGATCCTCATCAAAGTTAATGAGAGTATTAGTCAAAAAATGTCCATTGACGTTCGTTTTTGACATTTTCATGAAGAGTAGCTGCTCTCCACAGAAAATTTCAATATTTTGATACAGAAATGCTGCCATGGCATCCCATTGGCATTATAGTTAGGTTATCTCATGTCCCTGTTCTCTTCTATGGGCCAGGCTCCCCAGACAGACTACATCTCCCATGATGCACCATGGCCAGGGATTCCTGTGATGCATTGCCTCCCCTCGCCAAACTGTGGTTCATCATGGGATATGTAGTCTGACCACGCAGCTTGGCCTATAGAGGAGAATGGGAGCATGAGGCATCTGAACTACAACTCCCATGAGGGCGTAACCCAAATTTTGAGTTTCAGCCAAAATTTTTCAGTATTCAAATTTCTGCCAAGACATTGACATTTTCTGCAGGAAAAAGCTCTCATTTTCAACCAGCTGAAGTCAACGAACCTGAAAAAGGATCTGACCCATAGAAGTTAGAGATGGAAAATGCAGCATGGTCTCCAGAGCTTTTTCAATCCAGTTTCAATCAACTCAAGCCACATCCAGTATATCTTGAAAAGTAAATAGTTTCCCAGGCACTTTTACATCTCCTGCTTTAATTCCTGGTCAAGACTGTACCCTGCATTTTAGGGGGCTGCGACGTTGTCTAATTAAAATATAACCATGCAAATCACTATTGTTACCACTGTTCTATAAGTGCAACGAATCTTATACAAAGTATAATATATGACCAGAAACGGTTAAAGAACTTGCAGGCTGAATGTCCTAGAGCTCACCTTTAAAGTCATGTTAGAAAGGTATGCGAATGATAACGAGAGCCATTCCTGGTAAATAGGCTAGAACTTTGAAATGCAAACCTGTATTGTTAGAAGTGATACTAATTGTGTGCATCTGAAATGCTACCCCTGTAAACATACAGTTCCAGTCTCTCACTATAGCTCAGGGACTGGCAACTTTTGGCACATGGCCCTTCAGAGAAAGCCCCAGGGGGTTGGGATAGTTTGTTTACCTGCAGCGTCCACAGGTTTGGCCTATCGCGACTCCCACCAGCTGGACAATGGGGGCTGCAGAAAGTGGCGGCCAGCACATCCATCAGCCTGCGCTGCTTCCCATAGCCCCCATTGGCCTGGGACGGCGAACCATGGCCAGTGAGAGCTGCGATCGGCTGAACCTGTGGACACTGCAGGGAAACAAACTGTCCTGGCCTGCCAGCGGCTTTCCCTGACGGCCACGTACCAAAGGTTGCTGATCCCTGCTATAGCTACTAATTCAGAGATCAAAAGGGAATATTAACATTTAGATGAATCTTGGGTGAAATAAGTCACTGTCTCTTTGAAGTTTGTGATAGACTGCCTAATGGATAAAGCACCCTATGTTAATTTGTGTAACTAATTACTGGTGGCATTTATAAAACAAAAGGTTACATCAAAAGCATATTGTTTACCTGGGACTGTGTGGTCAAGTGGATGCTAGACCACTGTATAAAATACTGTTGGGTCCATCTCAGACCTGCTTAAAGTTTCATGCAGGTGAAGCCTAAGCCACAAGGACTGAAAACGCAGTTCTAACTGGATCGCCCTGAAATATAAATATTGGACTACAACCTATGGACTATTTCTGAAAGAACTCTTTGCAACTACAAAGCTCACCATCTCTGCTATGAATCTGAATGGAGAAACAGGGCTGTGTGTACATGTCCACTGAAAATTGCTTCAGTGGCTCAGTAACATCCTGGAGTGAAAACAACGAGGAGTCCTTGTGGCACCTTAGAGATTAATAAATGTATTTGGGCATAAGCTTTCATGGGCTAAAACCCACTTCATCAGATGCATGGAGTGAAAAATACAGTAAGCAGTATAAATATTACAGCACATGAAAAGATGGGAGTTGCCTTACCAAGTGTGTGTGTAGGGGGCGGTCAGTGCTAATGAGGCTAATTCAATTAAGGTGGAAGTGGCCTATTCTGAACAGTTGGCAAGAAGGGGTGAATATCAAAGGAGGAACATTATTTTTGTAGTGCTATTTGGGCATAAGCTTTCGTGGGCTAAAACCCACTTCATCAGATGCATGGAGTGAAAAATACATGCATCTGATGAAGTGGGTTATAGCCCACAAAAGCTTATGACCAAATAAATTCATTAGTCTCTAAGGTGCCCCAAGGACTCCTCATTGTCTTTGCTGATACAGACTAACACGGCCACCACTCTGAATCCTGGAGTGAGTTGGAGCTCCCAGTAATGAGAGCCTCATCTTCTCTCAGCGGATAGGACTGACGCCACGATTCAGGAAGCATCTACATTTAGGTCAGCCCTTAAGCCTGACCTTAAATCCCATGGTAGTCAACAGGATTTAAACATGTGCTTAAAAGTTAAGCACATGTGTAAGTACTTTCCTGAAGCGAGATCTGAAGCGAGATCTAAATCACCATCATGGACTCACTGACAGATCCACAAAAAAATAAGTTTTTCCAATTAAATTGCTTGGGTTTTTGCAGTCATGACATTCTCACCAAAATCTGAGATTTTTTTTCCAACCAAAAAGATCGGCACCAAAGCAAAAAGAACATCAAGGCAAATCTTTGTCTGGTTGCAATGGGTCACGCCATATAGGTGCTGTTTTCCAGACTTTTTGAGCCTATCCCATGTGGCAGAATCTGGAATAGAAGCCAAGAGTCCTAATTCCCAACCTCCACACACCTGTTTTTAATTTCTCAACAGAGCAAGCAAGAGCACTTTATAATGCCTCGAAAGAGGTGGGCCCTTGTTACTATATAGTGAAATGTTCTGACACACAAAGCCCTGCAGCAGGAAAACCTATTCATTCCTGTGCATAGGCACCAAGAAGAAAGAGACAGTTACTTTAATGCTCCCTGCTCCCCTGCGATTAGGGCTGTAAGAAAATATCCCCGTCACTCTCTCTTTCACTCTGTGCTGTTGCTGCTGCTGACAATCTGTAGGTAAAGTTTCTGTAGCACAAGGCAACAGGACTCTTGGACAAATGTCTTACCTAGAAGGTGGGCATTTTCTCCACCACGACTGGTGCATTGCTGGCATATCCTCTGGTGCTTTGTTAATAAGCCGTCCGTGATCATTGATAGCGTTTGCTGGTCTCCTATAAGAAATATAGAGGGGTACTATTGAATAACATTGGTCTCCTGTTTGAAAAAAAAATACTCTTCCTGCAGGATAGATGAAATCTTAAAGACCCCAAGCTTCTTCTGCTGAAGAGCTCAGTCTGGGGACACACTGCTGGCCTTTATGAACATGCACACTTCTATCCTCTGCTAGCAGCTATCTATTATAGTACCTGACACTGCACCAGACCTGCTGGCTGTGGCTCACCTAGAGAGATCTAGCAGTGTTGCAAAAGCCACACTGTGCCAATAGTTACAGACCAGGCCATAACCTGTTTGTTCCCATGTGTTCATCTTCTCTAATTAACTAGATCTGTTTCCGACACCCTCCCTCAACCTCTGGTTGACTGGAAATCCCCTAACTAGCGTGGGTTGTTTTGTTGATGCCATGGAGAAAGCGAGAGTTCCTATGGAAACTGCTTGCTCCTCTCCTTCCATCCCCAGCTGGGAGATACCGGTGTAAGGACCTCCCAATAATTCCAGATGCCTCCCACTGGTTTTGAAGATTAATGCCCTTCTGCTTCAGATAAATTCATAGTCGGTGGCACACATCCTCCCAGCCCAGTGAGAATGACTGCCCCATAACCAAGCTGGACATAAAGTCATAAGGTTAAGGAAAGAAAACAAAGTCAGTTGCTAGTCACTGCCTTGATGAGTCAGTCAATTGCCCAGCAGGGGATGAAGCCCTCACATCTCAAGGGTGCTCTTGAACATAGATCTGGGCTGGAGACAATTGCTTTCACAGAAGCTTCCTTTCTTCAAGCCTGTTTGCCCTAGTAGGATAAACCATGAAGCTTTGTGCCATGGTGAATGGAAGGGCCAGCTGCAAAAGAGAAAATAAAATAAATTCCCAGACTTTCATTATTCTTCCCTCTAATGCAATCCTGGCCCTGGAGCCTTCTAAATGCTGCATCTTTGTATTATTATAGGTTGGGTTAAGTTCTGTTGAAAGCAGGGTGTGTAATTACTGCCCTCATTCGGAATAAGTGTAAGAAACAATTAAGCTTCTTTGTAGAGCCATGTATCTGAAACAATATCAGCAGCTGTCATCATATCTATTGTCTGTCACACAAGTATGGTGGCCACCTTCCCAAGTCCCATATCTCCAGCCTCTAGCTGCACAGCCATCCCTTGCAAGCAACACAGCCATGTGGCCTGCATTCTCAGTCCACTCTGTTGGCTCCCTGCCCATCTCAGGATGCAGTTCCAAACTCTCCCCATTTCTGCTCCAGCCTATAGTATTTCATGCCTTCCTTTCTTGTTCTTCCCTACGTTCATCCGATACTAGCTTGTTCTAGGTGTCATGTCCCAGTATCATCATGGCTGGTGCAAGATCAGCTCCTGCCCTCTGGAACAGCTTACCTGTCCATCCCCATGTGCCATGCTTTTCCAGTCTTTTCTAAAACAGCCTGCTTTCTCCCAGCCCTCATTGCTTGTGGCTCTTAAACTGAGGTTTTCAAAGGGTCCTAGGGAAATTAGCACCAAATCTAATTGATTTAGGCCCCCTTGAAAAATCTCACTCTTAATTTCTCATTTTCTCTGCTGTTTAATTGTACTATTGACCAACGATATTTTAATCACAATACTTATCAAGACCAGAAACTGTGCAGATTCATACGAAGGCAGTCTCTGCACAGAAGTGCTTGCAAGCTTTGTTATCCCTGTTTTATAGAAGTGAGAGGCTTTCCTAAGGTCATACACCTCGGCAGAGTTAGGATTAGAACCCAGATCTCTATCCAGTACCTTAGCCATCCTTCCTTTTTGGGATAGATACAGTTGAAAGACACCACAACAAAGAAGTTGAGTTACAGTGCATCACCACTGCTGTATGGAAGAATTTCTTCTTGGTGGGACTGGCTGGGACTTGTAATTCAATGGACATTAAGTAGCTCATGGATGGGACAAAGCTGCTATAGCTCTGCAGGCAGCCTCTAGCAACTGTCATCCAGGGCAGAGTTTGATTCTACTGGCCAAGAAGAATGGGGAATATCCAGAACTGAGTAAACCCGAAGGCTAAATTCCTCCTTGCATCCTATAGATACGTGCTCAGTCTGAACCTGAGTTCGGGTTCAGTGGTAAAGCAGCTAGAGGAAAAAATTAAGACTAAAGAAAGATGGAGATTCAATTCTTTTCCGCCCTCACCTTAACAGAAGGCAATTCCCTCCAGGGGAGGGCAGAGGGACATACTCCTTCATTTCCCAGCACTGATGCTGCAACTGAGCAAGACTAATGGTCTTCCGATAAGAGCCACAGAAGCTAAACTTCAGAACTGGTCCGTCCAGTTTCCTGCAGATTATAAAGAGCTTGAGCCGGGAAGCTATTAGTCATGGGTTGATGAGTGCAGGCAGGAATTCACAGATTCCCATTAATATCACCCTACATGTGGAATGGAAGGAGCAGGTGGCAGACGATTCATGCGGTGCTCCCCAGGGGAAAGTGCTTGGGACGTGCAGTGAGATGCCCCAGCTCCACTGCTCTCTCAGCAGACCTCAGCCGCTCTGTCTTCTCAGCTAGATGGCTTGTACCACTTTCCATTTTGAATCCTTGTATTAGATCCTCTCCTCTCCCCTCCCACCCCCGTGACTTGACCTAAATCCTTCACCTGCTGTGAACATATGCCACTAACTAACTCAGCCTGCTTGGCTGTGGTAGATCCTTGCATCACTGTGAAGTCTATGGACCACATAAATCCTGTTTATGCCTCTGGATCTCACAAGACCAGACCATGAGCTTGAAAAACGCTGGCCCCACAGATGAAGAGCACCAGTTTGGACTCCATGGTAGCTGGAGGTGAATGTAGCTAGACCTTGGCTGGACTGCAAGGACCATGGCGTAGACTATGCCCTCGACAGGAAGAATTTAAGCCACGAAACAGCGAAAAATGCAGACAAACCACAGAGACAACCGGGCTTCCAGCTGGTTCCCAACATACAACCCCATTCACATCAACTGTTTATTGAAACTCGACTGGAGGGAAGCAGGAAACTGGGAGTGGAAATGCAGGGCCCACAACTCTGTTTGGTTGTGGCTTTGTCTGTTTTTCTTTAAACAAAAATAAATCATTTTATGAAGACAAATCATGAAGGCTAATTGGAGCCAGCTGCTGTCTCCTGCTAGGCACCTGAAGCAGGAAGCTCCTGGGTGAGCCATGGGGATGGAAGTCTCTCCCTGAAGCCATAGGAAGAAGTCAGAGGATTGGTAGCGTTGGTGGATTTCTGTCCAAGTATTGTGGTGTCCAGCCTGCTCACTGTTCACTCACAGCAGCGGTGACCATCACAGTCCCTAACTCGTGCCCCTGTTATGATGTTTTCACAGGAAGAGACGGATTCTCTCCCGTGAGGTGCCCTCCCGGTTTCTCAGGATTCTCAGAATCATGGAAGTGAGACCACAGTTGTTACAACAGCCCTTGCAAAGAACTCCTTGTCTCGTTCAGGGAGAATGGAATTAGTCATTGGCTCCCAGGGGAATAAAAGAAAGAGTATGTGCCAATGCCAGCCCTGGGGTAAGCAGCTGTAACTCCCATGGAAGTCAATAGTTGGTGCCTTTGCTTACACCAGATTGGAGACCTTCACTGGTGGTAACAACAATGATGGCAGGTGTTCAGCTGGTGTCAATTGGCCCAGAGCTGGTGAAGCTCCACTAAAGTCAATGGACCTGCACCAACTTACCTCAACCCCAGGTCTGGTCCCATAGGTAGCATTATCAACAGCACCTAAGTGATTTAGGAGTCTCAGGGTGGGTCTAATCTGCAAAAATAGACCTGCTAAAATAGCTGGAACTCAAACCCAGGGATGGGGGTTGGCCCTCAGACACTGGGCTTCAGCCCAAGTGTCTACATTGCTATTTTTAGCCCTCTAGCACAAGCCCAGGGAGCTGACCCAGATCTTTTTTTGAAGTCTAGACATAGCCTCAGTCCCTTTGGCTTTCAATAGAACTCAGGCCCCTAAATGACTTTAGCCGAGCTGTCCAAAGAAACCTATTCAGCAAACGAGCAGCTAGCCATGTACCTTCACCAACGCCTAGGAGCCGGCAGAAACTGGGTGCTGAGATGGGAGCGTTTGTAGAAGGACTGAGGTGCTCGCAGTGGGGATCCATGGGATGTGATCTTTGCTGCGGAGACCAGATTTCCAGGCACTCAGCACCCACAACTAAGACTGTGCTCAAGAGTCCAGCTCCCATTTAGGGATCTAAATAAGAGTCAGATTTTCAAAAGAGCCTGGCTCCCATTGTGACAGTGCTGGGAAAGTTTTAACAAGAGCTTAACACCCAGCATGCTGAGAGCATGCAGTGCTCCTCTGAAAATCTGGCCCCAATTATGGGCGCTGAGTATTTGCAAAGGAGCAGCAGAGCAGAGGTGGTTGCAGAAGGAAGATTCTTGGGGCCTGCAGGGTGTAGAATGGGGGAAGGTGCAAAGATGCTGTTGACAGCAGGTCTGTCTGTACCAGGCTCAGACAAGAAAGAAGCTAATTCGCTGCACCAAGATTTCAGGAGAGAAAATGTGACTCAACGTACTTCTAAATACTGAGCATGTTCTTTGCAGCCAGGCTGGGGAGAAGGTAAGGAAGAGGGGCTTGACAGTGGGTGCTCCATGAAACACAAGCTGTCTCTAAATTTCAAGTAGGACAAGCCAAAGTTTTTTCTGGCTAATAATCTAAACGGTGTATCCCACCGACTGGGGCCTAAACCAACAGTGCATGTACCAGGTAATAGGTTTCAGAGTGGTATCTGTGTTAGTCTGTATCAGCAAAACACAAAAACAACGAGGAGTACCAGTGATGAGAGACTAACACATTTGTTTGGGCATAAGCTTTCGTGGGCTAAAATTGACTTCATCAGATGCATGGAGTGGAAAATACAGTAGGAAGATATATATAGCAGTACATGAAAAGATGAGAGTTGCATTACCAACTGGGGGGTTGAGATGATACAATTAAAGTGGGCTATTATCAACAGGACAAAAGGTCACTTTTGTAGTGGTAATCAGGGTGGCTCATATCAAAAGGTTGACAAGAAGGTGTGAGTAACAGTCAGAGGAAATTAGTTTTTAGTTCTTGTAGTGACTCATCCACTCCCCGTCTTTATTCAGGCCTAATTTGATGGTGTCCAGTTTGCAAATTAATTCCATTTCTGCAGTTTCTCGTTGGAGTCTGTTTTTGAAGGTTTCTTTTGTGGAAGAATTGCCACTTTTAAGTCTGTTATTGAGCGTCCAGGGAGGTTGAAGTGTTCTTTGACTGGTTTTTGAATGTTATAATTCTTGACGCCTGATTTGTGTCCATTTATTCTTTTGCACAGAGACTATCTGGTTTGTCCAATGTACATGGCAGAGGGCTGTTGCTGGCACATGATGGCATATATCACATTGGTAAATGTGCAGGTGAACAAGGCCCTGATGATGTGGCCGATGTGGTTAGATCCCATGAGGGTGTCCCTTGAATAGATACGTGGATAGAGTTGGCAACGGGGTCTGTTGCAAGGTCACGGGTCACTTGCTGGTGGATTCTCTGCAGCTTGAGGTCTTCAAACCACAATTTGAAGACTTCAATAACTCGGACATAGGTTAGGGGTTTGTTATAGAAGTGGAGGGGTAGGGTTCTGCGGCCTGCTTTGTGCAGGAGCTCAGACTAGATGATCACATTGGTCCCTTCTGACCTTAAAGTCTATGAGTCTATGAGATAATGCACGGCTGCTGCCTCTGGGCATCAGCTCCAGGAAATGCACATGGAGTGAGAAAGGGGAGTGGACAACACCCAGGGAAACTGGATTAAGAGAACGCAGCCCTGGATCAGGCTAAGAGCCCGGGGGATTTAAAGGTGACAGAATGTAGGGCTGAGATTGTGAACAGCCACAGGAACTTCAGGGTCACAGCGATTGTGGGGCTGGGCTTAGAGAGCCATGCAGGGAAGGGGAGGGGTTTGATTCATAGTCACTGGGCCCAGAACAGTGCATAGATGCGCACTGCTGCATTCTAGTCCCTGCTGTGAATGTGGACATTGCTGGACGCAGCCTGAATTATTCCAGAGTCAGCGCGTTGACACGCTGCAGACAACCCATGGTGGTGAACACTCTGCCTGCACCTAACTGTTGCAGGCACTGCCAGCAGAGCTCCCCCCATCCCCCTCAGCCCTGTACTCAACTGGGGCACAGGGGGCTGGATCTTAACCCCTGAAGCCCCAAATCAGAGCCCCACAGGTTGTCTGGCCTTTAGGAGTGGGGATAGGACCTTGCAGAGTGCAGGGAAGGGGGCACTGGAGGTCACAGTGGCAGCACTGAGAAAGCAGGAAGGGATGGATCTCAGCACAGAGAACAGCGCAGGTTCCTGGGGAGACCAGAGAGGCCTTTGGTTTGGGGGCATATTGCAAGGAACATCCACAGCCAGAGAGTCCGGCAGTCTCTTCCCACTGCATCCAGTTCACTGGGTCAAATGCTCTTAGCGGTTACAAATCAAGCCTGCCCTCTTGCCCAGCTATGAAAGGGTTAAGTGGCAGCACGCGTCTCAGTCACAGCCGTGAAATGATGAGGAGTTGCTAGGGTTTCTTGGGACCCTGCAATTAGATTGCAGGTCTGGGTAACCGCTGCCCCGCGGTCAGCCTGCTGTTTCACCTCGGTGACGTGGGGACGGATACAGGCTTTGCTGACAGAGAGTCTGCAAGACCCTGCAAGACATACCAGTGGTTAGGCCCAGCTGGAAGATTTCCAACCTCTTCCCCAGTGGCTGAAGCCACATCTGCATCTAATCAGATGCCACTTCCCCGGAAGGGTTGGTGTGGAGGTGGGAGGGGCGGGGGAGTCTGATGTCCCAGGGTGGCTCTGCACCTGGAGGAGGGTGGTGCACCATTTATCATAACGGCCCCAAATGCTGCACAAAGGCTGGGGGAAGTTGCAGTGCCTAGGGCCATTGATGTAACTGACCATACTGATTTGTGAATAATGCAGCCATGAGGGACAAGCAACTGCCTCTGTTACATGGGCATCCGCTGCAGGAGTGGTCCAATGAGACCCCTAACCCAGCACCTCCTTTCCCCATGAGCCACACACTTGCTTCTTGTCGTCCTTCCCCATTCCCTCTGGGCATAGCTCTGACACAATCCCCACTGAACGGGCCTGATCCTGCAGGGTGCTGATCCCCTTTGCCTCCTGTGGAAGCCACTGTGGGGGTAGGGGCAGGGAGAGCACTCAGCATCTCAGTGCGGGCCCTTATCCACTGTCATTAGCAGTAGGAGATCTCGCTGCTACACCTCCACCCTGAGCAGACATAGGAGCCTTGCACACACCCTCCTGAGCCACCACAGGGCAGCTGAGAACCCTAATATGGTGTCACCCTGCCCTAGACAGCCAGCCGATCTCCCCTACTCTGCCAGCCTTGGAGCAGAAAGGAGATATTACTACTGCCAACCCAAGCCTTTAAGAATCATGAGATCAGCTGGAAAGTTATAAGACTTTGCAGACAGTAGTAAGCTGGGGCCGTTTGCTTTCTGATATATGAGTCTTGAGGGTGCAGCCGGCTCTGGAACTTTGTGGGAAATGGGTTTCCCAGCCCACAGCGATTGAAGCTGTATTTTTTTTCTCCTCTAATAAGAACAAAAATTAAAAACAAACAAAAGAAACACACCTTGAGAATATTCAAACCAAAAAATTGGTTTTGCTTCAGGCCACTCAAAATGTTTTCAGCCTCCCCTCTCCATAACCCGTCTAATTGTCTTAAATTTCAAAATAGAAATTGGAATTTTTTCTTACAAGAGCATCAGAGATTCATTTCAACAATTTCTATTTTTCCCCCTGCAATGTTTTTGAGCCAGAGTATTTGCTGAACCCAGCCCTGTGTCATGAACAGCTTTAGATTCAACAAATCTGCATTTTTCAACAAAGAACCATTTGTTGAAGAATTCCTGACCAGCTCCACTTGAATCACATCCAAGTGTTTCGCTGCAGACACAAGGACTAGACTTACTGGTTTTAAAAAATGAAAGCCAACATTTTCCAATCATCACCTGACTCCAGGAGCTGGGGCTTTAAGATCAGCACTAAACAGCATGCAAGTTGGAAGCATTGGGTATAGCAGATTGCTAGGACTCCAATTCCAGATCACAGTCTGTATCTTGTGCCAGATCCCCAGCTAATGCAAGTAAGCCTAGACCCACCCTCCACCAAGATCAAACCCCTTCATATTCCCAAGAATTCTTCTGTGTTCCTTGGGACTTTTGGAAAAGCAAATGTGTCCACATTTGTCTGGAGGTCATGGGAGATGACATGGTACAAGAGAAAGCTGCAAAGGCAACGAAGCAGTGAGGAGAACGTGAAAGAGACAAGCTGTGTAAGGCTGGGGCAGAGGAGGATGGGGATTCAGGCTAGAGAGAAGTTAATCAGAATTTTAAACTAGGGAAACACCTTGTGAGCAGCGATGGTGAGATTTAATTTTAACTCAGGCTCGAGGCTGGGTGGAAAAAGGCAGCGCAGTTCTAGGCCAGGTTGGAAGGGTGCTGTATAAAATGTAATCATTACCATATCAGTAAATAAACTGCTCTTCTACCTGAACTTAACTTCCCCCCTCTAACACGGTCCCCAGTGAGCAGCCTGGGGCCGGCTGTTCAAAGCCTCCTGCCCCCTAGATCGAAGGAACTGAACTCTTAACCGCAAAAAACAAATGGAGCTAATAGTGCACATGGAGAGTTTATCCAGCCTGCTGTCTCCAGCCAGCAGCGGATGTTCTCCTAGGAAAACTCCACCCTTAGCTCAGCTCCTGGCAGCCTGATGGTGAGGGGTTGCTATTAAAAAAATAGCTTCTTGCTAGCAGAAAAAAACAGCTGTCTGGATTCCTCTTCCCCTGTAATCCTCCTCACCATGTATCTGAGCCCCACCAACATGTGCTGGGGAGATCATCATCCCCTGTCAAAGGGAAACTGAGGCATGGAAAGAGCTCAGTTCACTGTTGCCCTGCAGCCCCTCTGAGCCAGGTACGCCAGCGCAAAGGGGACATAAAGCAGTCACATGGGACCCCCTGCTCCAGAGACCCTCTGCAAGAAGCTCCAGTGCAGGAAGCATTCAGTGGGAGTGGCCAAAGCGGTCCTGAACGCTGGGTGTTCCTCTAGCTGCTGTGAGGCCCAGAGAGGCCTTGTGCAGCCAGATACAGATACAGCCAGGAAGCGAATCTGCCCCTTGCTGCCCCAGGAGGAGGCACAAGCTGCCTCCTCTCTGTGCCAGCGCATGGACAAAGATCAGGTCCAGAGAGATTGAATGACTTGCCCAAGTTCACACCGTGAGTCTGTGACAGAGCCAGGGGCAGCTCCCTTTCCCCCCTTGGCCAAAGACATCAGTCAAGGTTCAGACTGCAACAGATCCCACTAACCCTGCCCGGGGCTCAACTCCCCTAGAGCCACATCCCCTCAGGGTCCGCAAAGAGCAGTACCCAGCAGCCCCCCGTTCCCCCTTTCTCCCCCCCACACCCACACTCCTCAGGACAGCTCCATGGCACAGGTGTTGTGTGCAGAAGCCAGAGCTCCAGACCCCTCATAGAGTTACTGAGCAAGGCCAGGCTGCTGAGCTTCCCCCACCACTGCAAGGGCAGTCGAGTCCACAGCGCAGCCCAGCTAGAGACATACAGGCCATGGTCCAGCACTGGGACACTTGGCTGGGAAGAGCTCAGGGCTGATCAGAACTCAAGGAGATTATGATCCCTCAAAGGCAAAGCCCCTGCCATAACTCTGTGCAATGGGGCCACCCTGTCACGTACTTGGCCCCAGGGACACTCCCCAAATCAGTATTCCCTGGGCCCCCTCCTTAGGAAAATTCTGGTTGTGCCTCTGGACAGAGTTAGAATTTGAACCCAGATCCCCTGAATCACAGTCAAGTTCCTTATCCACAGAGGGCTTGGGGCAGCAGCTGACAAGGCCCCGATATTCGCATGCTGCAGTTGGTCTCTGCTGGGCGCCAGCCGGGATTGGCTATTTCAGGAGCCATCCGGGAACCGCATGGGCAGCACCAGGGCCCAAAGCCCCAGGTATCACATTCCTGCATTACAATGGGCCTGCTTTGGCTGCTGAGTGGTAAACTCGGGGGCAAAACCCCCACCATTTTCTTGAATCAAACAGGTTAAAAAAAAAAAGAGTGAGCCCATAAATCTGCAATAACCAACCCAGAGTCTCCTGCAATTGCCAAACACTGAATGAATCAGGCTTTCGCAGCATGCCCTGCTCCTGACAGGAACCTTCTTAGCATGGTGGTCAGCATTTAACCCCTGCTCTGCTGATTTGTCCTTTTATTGGCTCCCCAGCTATTTTGCTGCTACAAAACTTCATTTTCCTCCTCTTTGCTCAGAGGCGCTGTCACCCCTCAGGAGCCCGACTGGGAGAAGAAACCTCAGGACTGAGCTATTTTTACAGCTCTGTCTGCAAGGGGTGAGAGTCCCCACCACCCAGTGACCTCCCAGGAAGCACTGGGCACCTCAGACTGCTGTGCTTGCAGATGGAAGCAGCACATCCAAACGTGGATTGGCATCCCGGGTTCTGGACCCATCTACCAGGCCTAGCATGCAGCTGAATCCAAACACCCATAAAGGGCTGCTTTCTGCTTCCAGGAACATCCCTGCTCTGTGCCTCAGTTTCCCTAATCTATAAAAACAGGGGTAATGACATTGACCTTGCTTTTAGGCACTTTGGGCTTTATGGATATTCATTGAGTCTAAGGCCAGAGGGGACCACTGATCATCTAGTTTGACCTCCTGTGTAGCAGGCCAGAGAACTTTCCTCAAATAATTCCTAGTCTAGTAGAACACACTTGAAAAGAGCGACATTATTTATACTCTATATTTAACTGTCTACCTCTCCCCTCTTTGTATACCATTTGCCTGCTTGAACAACAACATTTTTGGCGCAGGGACCATGTGCAATTGCAATATCAATGTTAAATCATTTTTAATTGCAGCTTACACAAACTAAACCCAGTTGTTGTCTGGACAGAGGAGAGAGATGTTAATAATGAATTAACTATTGATCATTTATAGCTAGTGGGTGAAATCCTGGCTCCACTGGAGACAATGTAAGCTTTGTCACTGATTTCAGGGGGACCACGATTTCTGCCCATTGAGATCATCCACTGATCTCAAAGCCCTTTACATACATTAAATAACCCCTCTTAGGTACATATCATTAGATCAGGTTGAATTTGTTGGCCAAAACACTTTGAAAAAGTTCCATACGCTTTTTTTTTGGTCATTTTGATTGACATTTTCCATTATTTCACCAAAAAATGATTTTTTCCTCCATAAAGAGGTTTGATTTTCACTGAAAATGTTTGATTTTTGAAAGCTATTTTGGGTTTAAAAGCTGGAAAATTTCTTGCAAAAAAAGATTCAGAAGTCTCTAACCCTCCTCCCCCCGAAAAAATCACCTTTTCCAGCCAGCTCTAATCATTGTCCCCAGTTTACAGACAAGTAACCTGAGCCACAAGGAGGGGAAGTGACTTGCTCTAGGCCATGCAGTTGGTCAGTGCAGATGGAGAACAAGAACCAGAAGTCCTTGCTACCCAACCCCTTGCTCTGACCATTATCACTACTTCCTCTTAGGCACTGGGTTCTGCGTAAAGTGGGGCTTTCTTGAGACTGGAGTGCATTTACAATAAGGCATCTTTTGTTAGTTTGGCCTTTGCCTTCACTGGTGTCCAATAAGGAAGAAATCCAGTTCAGAAGAGACCACACTGATTAGAATCAGAACCCCAGATGGCTTGAAACCAAGAGGTCCAGTTCTCTGCACTAGGCAATGGACTTGCAGACAGAGCCCACTGCCGTATAAACAGGTCTCCCCCACTAGGTTGGAGCTGCTCGAGAGTAGCCCTGGCTGCTGCGTGCTGGGTGGTTCAGTGAGATGGAGAACAAGGGTCAATGGTCTCAAGTTATAGTGAGGGAGGTCTAGGGCCTTGTCACTAGCAGTTACAGCGCCGCTCAGAGTGCGCTGAAGGGAAACTGCTGTTGTGTGTTCACACTGTCAGCTGACTGTGCAATAGCATGCTCACACTTGTGGCCCTTGCAGTGGTGCACTCTGGGCAGCTATCCCACAGAGCACCTCTTCCTCTTCTGCTGCTAGGAATTGTGGGAAGACAGAGGGGGTCGCGGGGCATCCTGGGTCCTGTCCCAATGCCCCATGATGCATTGCTTCGCATCCCAGAAGTCCCTGTGTTTCCATCTGCATTTGGAGCCATTTTTCAACGGTTTGTGTACTGTGCGCTTTGCCTCTTCAGGCTGCAGGAACGGATCCCGAGCTGTTGACTAGTGTGCTGCTCGCTCCGACTAACACGTCACAAGTGGCAGTGGAGTTCTTCCTTAAACTACAAAGGCAAGAGGAGGGTGACATTGATCTCGCCACATGTACTAGCTACGACACCAGATTGCTTGTGGCATTCACAGAAGTGCTGACCACAGTGGAACACTGCTTTTGGGCTCGGGAAACAAGCACTGGGTGGTGGCATCACATTGTCATGCACATCTGGGATGATGAGCAGAGGCTGCAGAACTTTCGCATGAGGAAAGCCACATTCATGGGACTGTGTGATGAGCTTGCCCGAGCCCTGCAGTGCAAGGTCACAAGAATGAGAGCTGCCCTACTGTTGGAGACGAGCACGGTGATTGCATTGTGGACGCTGGCTGCTCCAGACTGCTACCAGTTGATCACTAACCAGTTTGGAGTGGGAAAGTTGACTGTTGGACTCATGTTGACGGAAGTGTGCAGGGCCATTAATAGCAACCTGCTCCAAAACACCATGACTCTGGGCAATCTGCGTGACATTGTGGATGGCTTTGCACAAATGGGCTTCCCTAACTGCAGAGGGGTGATAGATGGCACACACATTCCAATTCTGGCACCAGACTGCATAACTACCGAGTACATTAATCAGAAGGAGTATTTCCAATGATTCTCCAGGCACTTGTGGATCACTGTGGGCGTTTCACAGACATTAGCGCAGGCTGGTCCGGAAGGGTGCATGATGCACTCATCTTTTGGAACACTGGCCTGTTCAGAAAGCTGCAAGCAGGGACTTTCTTCCCGGATCAGATCACCTCAGGGGAAGTCGAAATGCCCATTGTGATCCTGGGAGATCCCACCGACCCCTTAATGCCATGGCTTATGAAGCCGTACAGATGGCACTTGACAGCAGCAAAGAGTGGTTCAACAACAGGCTGAGCAAGTGCTGAATGATTGTTGAGTGTGCTTTTGGCCGTTTAAAGGCCCACTGGTGCTGCCTATATGGGAAGCTGGACCTGGCTGATGACAATATTCCAATGCTTATAGCCATGTGCTGTACGCTCCATATTTGTGAAGGGAAGGGTGAAAGCTATCAGGGATGGTCTAAAACAGTATTTGGTCCTGCCATGAGGGCAGGGGACTGGACTTGATGACCTCTCGAGGTCCCTTCCAGTCCTAGAATCTATGAAAGCTTCACTCAGGACTAGACCACTGAGGCTCAGAACCTGGAGGCTGAGTTTGAACAGCTTGAGACCAGGGCTATTAAAGGGGTACAGTGCAGAGCCATAAGGATCAGGGATGCCTGGAGGCAAGAATTTGAAGCTGAAAGCCACTTATATTTGTTGCTATGCTTGGGAGTGCAGGGCTTGTAATGCTAGGAGGTGATTGGTGCAGACAATGCAATATGAAAGTTTAACATAATTGCTCAGTTTGTAGTGCTAGTATCACCAGCAGTGTGTACGGTTGGCGCTCCATAATATTTAAGAGCGGCTCTGTGGCATCATTCCAGCAAGCCACCTTCTCCTTTCAGTCCCTCTTCTCACTCTCCCGCCACTCCTTCAATTCCTGTTTCTCTGCAGCGGAGTGCATCATAACGCAGGGCTGCTCAGAGGATTCTGGGGGCCTGGGGTCTTCGGCAGTGGGGGGCCCTTCCGTTCCAGGACCCGTGGCCAAAGTGCCCCAAAGACCCACGGCAGGGGCCCCCCGCCGCCGAATTACCACCGAAGACCTGGCTGCGCTTTGGCAGCAAGTCCCACATCGGCAGTAATTCGATGGCAGGGGGACCCCGCCGCTGGTCTTTGGGGCACTTCGGCGGCAGGCGGGGGGGGTCCTTCCGTTCTGGGACCCGCGGCCAAATTACCGCCGAAGACCGGGCTGCGCTTCGGCAGTAATTCATCGGCGGGGAGTCCTTTCACCCTGGAGCGGAAGGACCCTCTGCTGGCGAAGACCGGGAGCGGAAGGAGCTCTGGGACACAGGAGAGTTTTCCAGGGCCCCTGGAGCAAATGAAGGACCTCGCTCCCGGGTCCCCAAAAAACCTCTCGTGGGGGCCCCTGTGGGGCCCGGGTCCTGGAGCAAATTGCCCCTCTAGCCTCCCCCTCTGGGCGGCCCTGTCATAACATCATGCAGAAAGTCCTCCTTAGTTCTGTGTGGCCGCTTTCTCATTCTGTGCAGCCTTTTAGCCGGCGACAACAAAGAGGGAGGCTGAGCTCCCAAGGTCATCTCTGAAGTTTAAATGCAACATTTTACAGAAGCAGCATTGTTTGCAACACACAGACCACTGATCCAGTGATTAAAAAAGAAAAAAAAATCCAGTCTTCACACACCTGTCACTAACTGGTTGACCCTAGGCAAGCACACATGAGCCACAAGACCCCCCAAATGGCAAGTAACTGCAGAAGCAGGGTAAATCAGTGTTCCTGGACCCTGCTGTACACTGGGCACATGGCTCTTGGAAAGCCAGCACTGGGGGGGGCTGATAATCATTCCTGTCCCCACATTTTCCACAGGATGTGATCATTATGGACGAAATCTCACTGCTGAGGGTGAGCAGGAAATCAAGGGAGGATCTTCTCCAAGACTGTGGCTTCCGCCCTGGCCCTTATGCGGCTCGCCTATGTGCAGTAATGGTTCCCTCTCTCCACCCCCCCTGTGACGGCACAGTCGTGTGGAAAAGTTACCGTTAATGGGGCAGGAAACAAAGCAGCTCTGCCGAAGAACTTACTGGGCAATCTGCTGCCGCATCTCCATGAGAGTTTCCTGGAGATCTCAGAGGCAGATTCCCATGAAGTGAGGGAGTCAATCAACAGCCTGTTCTGCCACTCAGACTGGGCATGTAGGGGTACGTGCATCATACAGAGACAAGCCTGCTTTCTGCAACCCTCCTGCCCCCAACAACTCCACTTACCAGTGGCCTCTTCTCCTGTTTGCTTTGCCAACATCTGACAGCTGACTGGCTAGGCTGCTCCAGGGGTAGAAAAGACCTCCTGGCTTCATGCATCTCTGACCTCCGAGTCGTCCTGTGCCTCTGGGTCCCCTTCTCACTGCACATCCTCGTTCCAGATTTCCTCCTCTTGGCTCTGTCCATTCTCCACTGGCACGCGAGCCACCGAAGTATCCACCGTGGTGTTAGCAGTGGAGGTGAGGCCGCCGCTGAGTATCGCATCCAGATCTTTGTAGAACCAGCAGCTCATGGGCACAGCACCAGAGCCGCGGTTTGCCTCCCGCGCCTTGCAGACCAGGGCCAGCTTTAGGAGGTGCAGGGCCCAATTCGAACAGTTTCGAGGGGGCCCCGGCAGGGATGACTAAAAAAAAAAAAACCACGTAAAAAGACACATGGGGCTTGTACTCACCGGGCAGTGCTCCAAGTCCTTGGCGGCACTTCAGCGTCGGGTCCTTCACTCACTCCAGGTCTTCAGCGGCACTGAAGGACCCACCGCCGAAGTGCCGCTGAAGACCCAGAGCAAGTGAAAGACTTGCTGAAGTGCTGCTGAAGACCTGAAGCGCCGCCAGGTAAGTAACAATTAAAAAGGCGCCTCTAGCCAGGGAAGGGATTCTCACTGGGTGCGAGGCCATCTTAGGCGCGGGGCCCAATTCGGGGGAATTGGTGGAATAGGCCTAAAGCCAGCTCTGCCTGCGGTAGGCATCTCACAGCTCCTTCACTTTGACCCTGCACTGCAGTGTGTCCCGGTCATGGCCCCTTTCTGTCATGCAATGTGAAATGTGTCCACAATTCCTACAGCTGAAGCACTGCTGGGACCAAACAAACTCCGCTCCCCAAATGCTGATGAGGTCCAGCAGCTCAGCATTGCTCCAAGTGGGGGAATCGCCTGGTGCATGGAGCAGGCATGGCCACCTGGAAAGATGTGCTTAGACCCTTGCATGTATCACCGAGCAAACAGAAAGGGGACTTTCCCACACTGTAAATTCCTTTGGAATTTTGAATGACAATTGATCACCTGAGGGCAAGGCAGTAGAGTTCAAACCGATGACCACAGAACAGGCATTGTGGGACACCTGCCGGAGGCCAGTCGCAGTGCTGTAATCAACCAGGGTGTCTACACTGGCACTGCAGCACTGTAGCCCTGGTGCAGAAAGCTGTACGTCTCTCGTTGGGGTCGGTTTTCTACAGCGCTGCAACTGCGCAGTTTTTGTGCACCAAGTGGCTTAGCAGTGTGTACACCTCGGGATTTACAGCTCTCAAAGCTGCTTTACTGCACAGAAACTTGCCAGTGTAGACAGGGCCTAGGCTGGATATTGGGAAACACTATTTCACTAGGAGGGTGGTGAAGCACTGGAATGGGTTACCTAGGGAGGTGGTGGAATCTGCAACCTTAAGAGGTTTTTAGGGCCCAGTTTGACAAAGCCCTGGCTGGGATGATTTAGTTGGGGTTGATCCTGCTTTGAGCAGAGGGTTGGACTAGATGACCTCCTGAAGTCTCTTCCAACCCTGATCTTCTATGATTCTAGGACATTGCAGACTGGGTTTTTCATTCCCAGCCTTCCAGACCAGCCACAGGCTGCAGAGCTTAACTTGCATGTGCAGGGCCTGTAAGACCCCACACAATCCTCGGCCCACTCATCACCACCATTCCCTGGGGTCTCAGGTAGGGTGGGGACAGCCTGGCTCTCTCCTCCTCCCAGGCTTTGGCAGTGTCTCAGCTTAGAAAATGCCTAGGCTTGGAATAGGTCTCAGGAGCACTGGCAGAGCTGTGTGAGGGGAGCCCACAGCTGGGATGGCAGGGGGCTGCAGTGAGGCAGGATGTGGGGCACTGGCACAGCTGTGAGGGGAATTCCAGCCCTTGAAGAGCTGGGTCAGACTGTGCTGATGTGTCTACCTTGAACTGGCTCACTGGCCTCCAGAACAGCATGTTGTTTGCCTTTGGTCTAACGACTTCGGGGCTGAGTCACTGCCAGGCTGCAGCCAAGGCTTTAATGACAGCGTGAGACTCTTCTGTGAGCTCCCACCAAATCATGTCTAAGTGTTTACTAAACATCTTTCAGTGAGCCCAGGGCGGGCGCAGGGCCAGACCTCAGGCACTGGCTGTGCTGCAACAGGGAACCATGGCAGCTGGACAGAGACTTTGGGCAACCAAACCACCCATCTCATTCCGGCACAAACCTGCCTCCATCAGGCAGGCCCTGCCCTTTGACTCTTGCCCTCCTGGGCTTCTCAAGAAGAGTGGCAGCTTTCGCTGCTGCCCAGGTGAGTTTGCATCTGGGCCATGGAGGCCCTGTAGGCTCCCTGCACATTCAGGAAGGTGTTGAGCTGGAGCAGGATGTGGAGGGACGGGGGCACGAAGCAGAAAGGTCAGTGATGATGGTGGGGGAGCCAGTTGGTTTATAGCCAGAAGGCAGCAAATCTGAACCTTCAGCTACAGGACTCCATCCATATTCAGCTGCCCTGTGTTCCCAGCAAATGACACCTTGAAGAGGACTTAAAGCTCTTGGTCTCAATTCAAAGTGGAGAGGAATCCTTCCTTTGGCCTGCCTACTTCAATGCAAGTTCTTTAGGGCAGTGTAGCAGGATGGTCCGCCACTCCTGCCTAGGAGGGCTGCAGTGGTAAAAGGAAGTGGCCACAGCTGGGCCACACCTCAATCAGGCCACAGCTGGCCTGTACAAAAAGGCTGGAAACCAGGAGCTCAGACACTCTCCCTCTGCATTCAGAGAGAGACAGGCCTGGCTGCAGGGAGCTAGACACAGGGTATCTGAGTCGAGTAGGGCTGGGGAAAGGCAGAGGAGCTGGAGAGCTTCAGCCTGGAAAGCCCCAGGCTGCAGCCTAGCATTGGGCCAACAGGTACTCGGAGGTTGCAGAGGGCAGCCCAGGGGTATGCAAGGCAGCAGGTCCAAACCCAACCTTGCCAGTGATGAGTAGGCTGATACTGCAGTCTGCCCCAGAGCGCAGGGGCTAGACAATGACTGGCAGTAGCCTTATACAGAAGCGAGGTGGGAATAGTGGGTGGGGTTCCCCGGGTGAGGGAGACCCTAAGACTGAGGGGTTACTGCCACGGGGCAGTGCCCCAGATAACAGGGCACCACGTCCAGGAGGGACATGGGGGCCAAGTGGATCACCAGCCTGCAGAGGGCTCTCCGGGCTGGAAATCGAGCTAGTTCCCAAGGACAACCAACAGGAGTTGCCGCAGGGGTGAGTCCGCACGGTTACAGGCAGGGACTGTGTTTTACTGTCAAGTATCAGAGGGGTAGCCGTGTTAGTCTGGATCTGTAAAAGCAGCAAAGAATCCTATGGCACCTTATAGACTAACAGACATTTTGGAGCATGAGCTTTCGTGGGTGAATACCCACTTTGTCAGATGCATGTAGTGGAAATTTCCAGGGGCAGGTATATATATGCAAGCAAGCTAGAGATAATGAGGTTAGTTCAATCAGGGACGATGAGGCCCTGTTCTAGCAGCTGAGGTGTGAAAACCAAGGGAGGAGAAACTGGTTTTGTAGTTGGCAAGCCATTCACAGTCTTTGTTTAATCCTGAGCTGATGGTGTCAAATTTGCAGAGGAACTGAAGCTCAGCAGTTTCTCTTTGAAGTCTGGTCCTGAAGTTTTTTTGCTGCAGGATGGCCACCTTAAGGTCTGCTATAGTGTGGACAGGGAGGCTGAAGTGTTCTCCTACAGGTTTTTGTATATTGCCATTCCTAATATCTGATTTGTGTCCATTTATCCTTTTCCATAGAGACTGTCCAGTTTGGCCGATGTACATAGCAGAGGGGCATTGCTGGCATATGATGTCGTATATTACATTGGTGGATGTGCAGGTGAATGAACCGGTGATGGTGTGGCTGATCTGGTTAGGTCCTGTGAGGGTGTCGCTGATGTAGATATGTGGGCAGAGTTGGCATCGAGGTTTGTTGCATGGATTGGTTCCTGAGCTAGAGTTACTATGGTGTGGTGTGCAGTTACTGGTGAGAATATATTTCAGGTTGGCAGGTTGTCTGTGGGCGAGGACTGGCCTGCCACCCAAGGCCTGTGAAAGTGTGGGATCATTGTCCAGGATGAGTTGTAGATCCCTGATGATGCGTTGGAGGGGTTTTAGCTGGGGACTGTATGTGATGGCCAGTAGAGTTCTGTTGGTTTCTTTCTTGAGTTTGTCTTGCAGTAGGAGGCTTCTGGGTACACGTCTGGCTCTGTTGATCTGTTTGCTTATTTCCTCATGCGGGTATTGTAGTTTTGAGAATGCTTGGTGGAGATTTTGTAGGGGTTGGTCTCTGTCCGAGGGGTTAGAGCAGATGCGGTTGTACCTCAGTGCTTGGCTGTAGACAATGGATCGTGTGATGTGCCCGGGACGGAAGCTGGAGTCATGAAGGTAGGCATAGCGGTCGGTAGGTTTTAGGTATAGGGTGGTGTTAATGTGACCATCACTTATTTGCACCTTAGTGTCTAGGAAGTGGACCTCTCGTGTAGATTGGTCCAGGCTGAGGTTGATGGTGGGGTGGAAGCTGTTGAGATCGTGGTGGAATTTTTCCAGAGTCTCCTTCCCATGGGTCCAGATGATAAAAGATGTCATCAATGTAGCGTAGGTAGAGAAGGGGGGTGAGTGGACAAGAGCTGAGGAAGCGTTGTTCCAAGTCGGCCATAAAAATATTGGCATATTGTGGGGCCATGCGGGTGCCCATAGCAGTGCCACTGATCTGGAGATATATATTGTCATCAAATTTGAAATAGTTGTGTGTGAGGATAAAGGCACAGAGCTCAGCAGCCAGTTGTGCTGTGGCATCATCAGGGATAGTGTTCCTGACAGCTTGTATTCCATCTGTGTGTGGGATGTTTGTGTAGAGAACCTCTATATCCATGGTGGCTAGGATGGTGTTTTCTAGAAGATCACCAATGCATTGTAATTTCCTCAGGAAATCAGTGGTGTCACGGAGATAGCTGGGAGTGCTGGTGGCATAGGGTCTGAGTCCACATATCCAGACAGTCCTTCAGTGAGAGTGCCAATGCCTGAGATGATGGGGCGTCCAGGATTTCTGGGTTTGTGGATCTTGGGTAGTAGATAGAATAACCCTGGTCGGGGCTCTAAGGGTATGCTGATTTGTTCCGGTGTTAGTGTAGGGAGTGTCCTGAGTAGATGGTGCAGTTTCTTAGTGTATTCCTCAGTGGGATCTGAGGGAAGTGGCTTGTAGAATTTGGTATTGGAGAGTTGTCTGGCGGCCTCCTTTTGGTAGTCAGACCTCTTCATGATGACAACAGCACCTCCTTTATCAGCCTCTTTGATGATAATGTCAGGGTGGTTTCTGAGGCTGTGGATGGCATTGAGTTCTGCACGACTTAGGTTATGAGGCAGGCGATGTTGTTTTTCTATAATTTCTGCCTGTGTGGAAGCATTCAATGTATAGGTCCAGACTGTCATTTCGACCTTCAGGAGGAGTCCATGTGGAGTTCTTCTTCTTGTGCTGTTGGTGGGAGGGTACCTGTGTATCAGTGTGCTGTTCAGTGTTGTCCTGAAAGTATTCTTTGAGTCGGAGATGGCAAAAGTAGGCTTCCAGATCGCCGTGGAACTGTATCATGTTGGTGGGGGTGGCAGGGCAGAAAGAGTCCCGAGATAGGACAGATTTTTCTTCTGGGCTGAATGTGTAGTTGGATAGATTGACAATATTGCTGGGTGGGTTGAGGATACCATGGTTGTGGCCCCATATGGCAGGTAGGAGTTTAGACAGCTTACAGTCCTTTTTCCTTTGTAGAGAGGTGAAGTGAGTAATGTAGATCTCCTGTCTTATTTTAGTGAAGTCTGTTTGTACGGAAGTTGGGTTATTAAGGAGAGTCTCTAGGTTGGAGAGCTCTTTTTTGATGTTTTCCTTGGGTGACAGGCCAGTCCTCGCCCATAGACAACCTGCCAACCTGAAACATATTCTCACCAGTAACTGCACACCGCACCATAGTAACTCTAGCTCAGGACCCAATCCATGCAACAAACCTCGATGCCAACTCTGCCCACATATCTACACCAGCGACACCATCACAGGACCTAACCAGATCAGCCACACCATCACTGGTTCATTCACCTGCACGTCCACTAATGTAATATACGACATCATATGCCAGCAATGCCCCTCTGCTATGTACATCGGCCAAACTGGACAGTCTCTATGGAAAAGGATAAATGGACACAAATCAGATATTAGGAATGGCAATATACAAAAACCTGTTAGGAGAACACTTCAGCCTCCCTGTCCACACTATAGGAAGACCTTAAGGTGGCCATCCTGCAGCAAAAAAACTTCAGGACCAGACTTCAAAGAGAAACTGCTGAGCTTCAGTTCCTCTGCAAATTTGACACCATCAGCTCAAGATTAAACAAAGACTGTGAATGGCTTGCCAACTACAAAACCAGTTTCTCCTCCCTTGATTTTCACACCTCAGCTGCTAGAACAGGGCCTCATCGTCCCTGATTGAACTAACCTCATTATCTCTAGCTTGCTTGCATACATATACACACCTGCCCCTGGAAATTTCCACTACATGCATCTGACAAAGTGGGTATTCACCCATGAAAGCTCATGCTCCAAAACGTCTGTTAGTCTATAAGGTGCCACAGGATTCTTTGCTGTGTTTTACTGTGTTCGCTCAGCAACTGGCACGGTGAGGGCCTGAGTGCAGCAAACTAATTAACTAATATCGCCACTCCTCTGCTGAGCAGGAGTGGATATCAGGCCCTATAGGCTGATTTCTCCTCCAGTAGGAAGCCAGTGATATGGAGTCAGTGTACTGGCTTAGTGCCGCTTGTTTAGTTGCTGTGTATAAGCCAGTCCTGGGACAGGGCGGGTCAGACCACAATCAGAATCCTCAGGCCAGACACCAATGCCTACTTCCCAGGGAGCAACTTCACTCCCAAGAACTGACTCCAGTTAGAGACATTCAAGGCAGAGAAACAACTCTCCTGCTGCTTGCAACAGCTCCCCCTCAAAGAACCCACATCACAAAGCTAACCAGGACTTCCTAAGCGTGTCTTCCAAAACTGTGTGCCACTCACACTCCAAGAAAAGGAATTTCTAAGTGTGTGTATAACAGCACCATCTGCCAGAACAATAAGCCTGGGCTGGCTTTGCTGCAGCATGCCACACAAGGCCAAATTGCCGAGCCAGCCTCCTATGGTTTGGGTTGATTTGGGCCAGCTGGGTCACGGCTGGTTAGAATTTGGATTCAGAAACTTTTCCTGGTTCCATCTCCAAGCCATTTCTCTGAGGGAGGGAGGGAGGGAAGGGGGCAGTCAGGCATTCAGGGCAGGGATGCCAGCTGGGCACAAGGCTATGAAGAGACAGGACGGGAGTCAGGTCCTTTGTAGGTTGAAGCTGCAGCACAAGGTGTGAGTGGCAGCTATTTCCCTGGACCACAGCAACTTGCTTAATAACTCCAGGGTGAACAGCCACAAGGAGATGAGGAAGGAAACCCACATGAAACGGTTGTGACAGCTCCCCCTTCCCAACCTTTCAGCCACAGGCTGGGATTGCAGAGCTCTGGCTCACTCCCCAAACCAATCTGGCCACAAGAATTCTGGGCTTCCCAGCTTCCACCCCAAACCCTCCCCTGACTCTCTAGAATTAGGGGGGAGGGATAGTTCAGTGGTTTGAGCATTGGCCTGCTAAACCCAGGGTGATGAGTTCAATCCTTGAGGGAGCCATTTAGCGATCAGGGGCAAAAATCTGTCTGGGGATTGGTCCTGCTTTGAGCAGGGGGTTGGATCAGATGACCTCCTAAGGTCCCTTCCAACCCCGATATTCTATGATTCTGTCTGTCCTGCTCCAGACAGATCTCCTTGATGCCACTGGGATGGAGAGGATCCTGTAAATCATAATATATGAAGATATACCTATTTCATAGAACTGGAAGGGACTCCAAAAGATCCTGCCTTCACTAGCAGAACCAAGTACCAATTTTGCCCCAGATCCATAAGTGGCCTCCTCAAGGATTGAACTCACAACCCTGGGTGTAGCAGGTCTATGCTCACTGCCCACTCATCTCCCCTCTATTCCCAGCTCACCCTGAGTCTGGAAGCCTATGACAGGGCTTCACAACATCCCCATAAAGCTAATCGTTGAGTAGAGGACCCCCACCCCAGCCCTAGGTGCGCTGCAGAGCCCAGTGGGTGAACCGCTGCAGGACTCAGCTACCCTGTGCCTGCCAGGGTCACTTGCCCCATGCGGATCTTTCTGCAGTCTCCTACCTGGAAGAGAAGTAGCCTCCAACAGTTCTTTTGTTGTAAGTGGCTTCCCAGAGGCCTGGCCAAGTCCTGGCTGCCCCTGTCCAGTGCTGAATCAGTGGAGCTTCCCCATCCATGGAGGCAAGTGCAGGGAGAGCAGATGTTTGAGCAGGGGGAGAGGGGAATAACCAGCCAATCATGTCAGAACCTGTCTTCAGCATAACCTAAGGGCCAGCCCCATTTTTGGCATTGGTTGGCGAGAAGAGGTGGCGAGGGATCCCTTGTGAATGAAGCCCCCACACCAGCCTGCATCGATGTGCCTCAGCTCTGAGCCACTGAGACCCACTACTGAGGTCCCAGGGCAGTTCAGTCTCCACAATCCATGGGTCTCGCTGGTCACAATGCCAACTGGGATGTGGGGTGAATTAGCACCAGTGGGAGCATGTAGAGGAGGAAACTACGCTCCAGCCACCCACACCCTGGGATCCAGGCTGAGCCCCCAGCATCTAGCTGTGCAAAGCCTGGGGGACACCCCATGAAATCACCCCCCTGCCCTCAACCTCCACCATTTCATTTCAGGCCTCTTGTAATGATGCTTTCCCTACCCAGCAGGAAGAAGTGTCCCCCAGCCCCAGCCTAGTCCTTATCGCTGGACCCCTGCTCTAGTCAAGCCTCTCTGCTTGCTCATAGACTGAGCGTTTTGCTGCAGAGACGTGGGCAGCAGGGAGGCTCATGGGTGCTTAGGGCAGGGGGTGCCAGGTTACAGGACCTTTGTGGGTCAAAGCAGCAGCAGCACAAGACCATGAAAGTTAAGGGAGGCTGCTAAGCTGGCACTGAATGCGTGCCTCTGATATTGCCCAACCTCTCCGAAAGGCTGTTGCACAAAGCGTTGGCTAAATATCACTGGACCCAAGGAAAACATTGCCTAAGAGCCCCAGGCACACGTCCAAAGGAAACAGATCATCCCAGGCAGTTAGCTGCCCAGAAGGATGCCTCAGCATATCCTGGATCCATCGCCATGTGAATTCCAGCACCATTTGCTTCCCCGCCAGCCTGGTGAATTGGCTAGCATGCTCAGGTATTGCAGAAGATCCCCAGACTGCCAATAGCCAGCGTTCTCTTCCCAGTACTGGCCTCCCCTACATGCACCGTGTTCCCCCCTCTCGCACCACCTAATCCCCAGGGCCCGGAGAGAATGAAAGGGGGAGACAGTTACCAGGCTGAGCAAGCATCACCTCAACCAGTTCTCTCAGCCCAGCTTTGCTGATTCCCCAAAATCACGACCCATCACCCACTGCTATTCCAACCTGGGTTCCACCCCAACTGTCTCCCCCAACCTCCCGAGCTCTGCCCATGCCCCTCAATCCCTACCCACACCACAGCCCCAGATTCTCCCCCTACCACCCTTCAGTTCTGGCAATGCTCCCACATCCTGACTCCATTGTCCCAGGGCCAGCTCTATGCAACCATTCCCCAGTCCATTGCAATCCCTCTCTCCCCTAAACTGTCCCTCCCTGGTTCCATTGCTCCTTGTTTCACCAGAGTCCACCTCACCTTTGGAGTCAGTAATGCTCTGAAGTGACCAGGATATCATCACAGTGCTGGATAGGCAATGGAAATGCCTTTGGATCCCTGGTAGGACGAGCCAAGACCCCATCACTTGCCAAGGAGGGCAGGTAACCCAAACTCTAGCATGCAGCAGGGAAACAGAAAACAAGTGTCCCTAGAGATAGATACAGGACAGGCCCAACAAGGAAAATAACAAAACACCACTGGCCATCACATATAGCCCCCAGCTAAAACCTCTCCAGCACATCATCAACGATCTACAACTCATCCTGGAAAACAATCCCTCACTCTCACAGAGGCAGGCAGGCCAGTCCTCACTTATAGACAGCCCCCCAACCTGAAGCAAATACTCACCGCAACACAGAAACACTAACCCAGGAACCATTCTCTATAACAAACCTTGTTACATACTCTATCCCCATATCCACTCTAGTGACATCATCATAGGACCCAACCACATCAGCCACACCATCAAGGACTCATTCACCTACACATCTACTAAGATGATATATGCCATCATGTGCCAGCAATGCCCCTCTGCCATGTACATTGGCCAAACTGGACAGTCTATGTAAAAGAATAAATGGACACAAATTGGACATCAGGAATAGTAACATACAAAAGCCAATAGGAGAGCACTTCAGTCTCCTTGGATAACAGATTTAAAAGTAGCCATCCTTCAACACAAAAAGCTTCAGAAACAGACTTCAAAGAGAAACTGCAGAACTAAAATTCATTTGCAAATTTAACACCATTAATTTGGGCTTGAATGGGGACTGGAAGTGGCTAGCTCATTACAAAAGCAACTTTCCCTTCTCCTGGAATTGATACCTCCTCATCAATTACTGGGAGTGCACCACATCCACTCTGATTGAATTGGCCTTGTTAACACTGGTTCTCCACTTCTAAGGTAACTCCCTTCTCTTCATGTGTCAGTATATTTATGCCTGCATCTGTAATTTTCACTCCATGCATCTGAAGAAGTGGGTTTTTAACCCATGAAAGCTTATGCTCAAATAAATCTGTTAGTCTTTAAGGTGCCACCGGACTCCTCATTGTTTTCCTAGAGAGAGAGACTCATGTCATCCCTGGAGCTTCTGGCCATGTGACTGGCAAGTGCAATGGGGACAGATGGAGTGGGTCACTCATCACAAGGAGGTTTGCTTTGGTAGAACATCACATCCAGCCCATGTCCTTCCATGGGTGTTAAGAAGTTGAAATTAGACCCCCAGCGGGTGTAATTTAAAGTAACTCAGCTGCCTTCCATGGAGCCACCCCAGTTGAGGGTCTGGCCCTTGGATGCAGTCCTTCATCCCTCTCCTGGAGAAGGCCATCACTTACTAAACCCCTGAATGCCACAGAAGCACATGGCTTGAGGAGCCACCAATAGTCTGTGGAGCCTTTTGCCCAGGTTAGGAGGTACCAGAAGTTGCTACTGTGTGGTGACCCATACCTGAAATGAATTTGGTAGGACTCAGTGCAGTGGCCAGGCATCCCCACCATGGAACCACCTTCCAGAGAGGCCATGGACCAAATGGGCCTTGGAGACGTGAACTCCCCTTTCAAGCCCAGCTGTGGGCTCTCCAGGCTAGGGCTGAGGTACCTGGGGAGAAGAGATGAGGCCAGCCCAGTGTCTCTGCCAGGCCAAGCTGTGGAAGATCAGGGAGCCTTGGTCTCCAGGACTCTCATCCAGTTCCTTTTACCAGTCCTAGAGCCACTTCACTTAAAAGCTGCCTCCCCCCCACCCCTCAGATCCCAAGTGCGGAGGAGTCTGTGGCCTGGAGACAGTGCGGGGTGCAGGAGGGAGGATCCGGAGGCTGCAGTACTGATGCGGTCAGGGAGGGAGAGGAGGGCGCTGAGGCTCTGGCATGTGATGACGGAAAAAAGAGTTTGCGAGACCGGGCCAGGAAATAGTCAGTCACTCATTCTGGGTAAGAGAAGGAGGAATCTAGGTACCAGCCTGCCAACAGAGGGGTCATCAGCAGTCCTTTGGGCTCATAGCCACAGCGGAGCCATGCTGTCCGGAGAGGAGTCAGCTCCGGTACCTCCTTCACTCCAGAGGATGGTCTCATTGGTGAAGCCACTGCTCTGGGATGTGGAGGCAGGGGAGGGAGGATGCACGGGCCCAAGTGGGGAACATCAATTCTGCCTTTGCGTCATGAAGCCCAGCTGCCTCCCAGGGTGGTTCAAGGAACCGCAGCAGCCCCTGTCTGGGTCAGATGCATGGTTTAGATCAGCCTTTCTACCCCAGGATCCTTTCCCAACCACTAGCTGGGTTCAGCAGGACATGGCAGGTGCTGTGGGGGGAATCTATGACTGCCACAGGCTGACAGGAGCAATGGAGTCACCTCTCCAAGCCATCCATGGATTGCAAATGCCTGGCGATGTATAACATGCTCTGGTGCATCCTTTTCTCTAACTCCCACCACTGCAGCCTCTGAGCACTTCCCAGGCAGCTAAAGATAGCGCAGCGACAGGCTTCCTTTCTCCATTCCCAGCCCAGAAAGGAGGGAGCCAGAGTCCTTAACAGAGCTCTTCTTGTTGGTTTGGGGGAGAGATTGCATGTCTCCATCCTTGCAGTGGGGTCAGCTATCTCCTGTGCACACCCCTCCCCATGCACAGAGGCACCTCTGCAGTGCTCTGCTAACCATTTCTCTCTCAAAGGCTTCTGAAACAACCTCACACGTGAGTTTTTTACCACTTCATTACTCCTCCTTGGAGTTCTTGTGTCTGCACATAAATAGAGCTCCAAAAATCAATTTCAAAGACCCCAAACACAGCCCATTGGGTCTAGCCTCACATACAGGTGTTTCCTGCCTATGGTCTCAGTAGAGAAACCCCCTATCTCAGGTGACTCTGCTGGAGCCTGCTCATACCTAGCAATTACCAATTCACCCTGCTCCCAGACTTTACCAGGCTGAAGCCTCTGATTTCTTGTTTCCTAAGCTTTTGCCCTTCACTACCATCACCTGCTGTCCTTTAGAGGGAATTATCCAGATCTTTCCCAAGGGTGGCACATTCTGTAATCAGGGCTGGCTCATCCCAAGCCTTGCAGCTCTTAAGGGGCCAGCTACCCCATTATAGTCCTGTGTGTTTGCAAGCACTTGTGTTTGTGTGCATGCGCATGCTGTATGCCTGTGCTTGTGTATGTGTGTGTGTGTGCACATGCATCAGTCTGTCTACACATACCAGCATGACTGGGAGGATGAGCAAAGAGGAGAGGGGGTATTGTTCTGCTGGAGGCATAAATGGTCCCATCAACCAGTTCTTTGATCTCTAGACAATTGCAGCGATATTGGAGGCTGGGGCTGTGCCAAAGAGCTGGTAGAGGCTCCATGACCTCCATTTCCCCCCTTTCCATTTTCCGATTTCCCCCTAGATCAATCAGGTTCTGGCTGTGGCTGCCTGGAATATTCCCCAGAATGTGGGAATCGATTGGACGTGGTGATCCAAACGCACTCTGTCCACTGAACAACTAGAGACCATTTTGGGTGAGGCAGGGGCTCTATTTTATTTTATCACAGTGCAATGCCTTGCCTTTGAATACCAGCGAGGCCAGGAGTGCAGTGAGATTCAGTAAAGGATCCTTCTGCTTGATTCAGGGCATGAGCCGCCTTCTATCAGACAGGAACAGTGGTGGTAGCTGAGGATTCTTAGAGCCACTAGTCAGGGTCTTTCCTTGAGCTTATCGCTCACACCGTGCAGCAATTCAGAGACCCAGCACACAGAGGGGAGAAGGCGAATGCCAGCCTGGCTTTCTGCTCACATAGACCCTTACCTCCTTGCTCTATGCCTCCTAGTGGGTACCCTGAGTAGTGGCGCTAACCATCACAACTAAACTCACAGACACTGCTCCTAGAGACAGGCTATCCCAGCAGAGCACCAAGCCACAGAGCCTCCGCAAGCCAGGCCAGCCTAGAGCGACCAGCATTGCAGCATTCCTAGACTCAGCCCTGCAGACAGGCCCCGCTGCCTGGCTTTTGCAATGCTGCCCTGGATGCAGGACGCTGGCAGGGCAGCACGTTGAGCTTGACCAGGCCCCCAAAGCAGCCTCAGTGCACCAGGGTGTGGATGCACTTGGCCAAGTCCTGGATGTCCCACATCTCAATGTAGGAGGTGGAGACGGTGAAGGTCAGCCCCGAGTGGTTGCAGTACTTGATGGACACCGCATTGCTGGGGTTGCCCTTCAGCAAGGCGATTTCCTGGCCCGTCACCAGGTTCCATATTTTGCAGCTCCAGTCTGTGAGAGGAGGCAGGAGCACATGACACTGCGGTACCTTCCCATCCTCAGCACAGGAACCCCACGGCTCCCCCCACTCACTGCCTCCCCCTGCTCCCAAGGGCGAGAGGGGAGCTCAGTCCCCGTGACCCACTCAGCCCCTGGCACCTGCACCGGACCTCCCAACGGGGGAAAGTTCTATCAGTGCCAGGTGAACACCTGCCCACTAGAGGCTGGGCAGAGGCCCCAACAACTCGCTTCAGGGATGTCACCACACAGCTGTTCAGCCTAATGACTTGTGCAGCATTGCTGCCCTCTGCTGGGGGAAGCCAGAACTGCACTCCGTTGTGGCGTTTGGGGCTCTCAGGCAGGCCGGTGCCATCCAAGGAGGAGTTTTGTGGCCTGTCCCCGCAGTTCGGGGCGGCTCAGCCACTCCCTGGGGTAACAGGCTCACTTCCCAGTGATCATACCCAGAGCTCAGCAGCCAGCCCGCCCCCAAGGCGCACCTTTGGATCTGGAGAAGAGCAGCTCATCGGTGGCGTCCACGTAGAGAATGGGCTTGGAGTGTCCCTCTGCCACGGAGATGCACTGCAGTGGGGCTGTCTGGGCGCTCCTGGCACCGCCCATGGGGTTAACGAGGCCTCTTCCGTGAGAGAGAGAGAGCAGAGGTGTCAGCAGGGCCGGCACTTCCATTTAGGCAACCTAGGCGGTAGCTTAGGGCACCAGGATTTGGGGGGGTGGCATTTTGCCACCCTCGGGTGGCAATTCGGCGGTAGGGGGTCCTCCTGCGCTCTGAGTCTTCGGCGGCAGTTCTGCAGCAGGTCCTTCACTCACTCCGGGACTCGCCGCTGAAGTGCCCCGAAGACCAGGAGCGCAGAAGGACCCCCCCCAGGGTGCCAAAAACCCTGGCGCCGCTCCTGGGTGTCAGCAGGGGGGCGCTGGCTGGGTGAACAAGAACAAAGCCAGACCATGCCCCAAGAGGCTGCCAGGGCCTGTTAGTGGGGCTCCAGAGCAAAGCAAACCACAGACAGAGGCTCCGGGACAGCCTGCTCCCCAGACTGGCTCCCTGGGGGCAGGTCACACCTCACTGGTGCTAAGGGCTCAGGGACTCATGCAGACCCTGCCTTGGCTAAGGGCGGGGGACGGTAAGAGCCCAGCTGGGACTGCCGGGCCCCATGACAGGGCGGGGATGATAGAGAGGGCGGCAAAGCCCAGCTGCGACTGCCAGCTCTGGGGCCTTTCCCGGCACCAGCCATGGGAGTCACTGTCTGCCATTCACTGCTCTTGGGGCTGGGCTCCCTGGAGATTCACCCAGGGCCGGCTGTAGGCACCAGCAAAGCAAGCACATGTTTGGGGCGACACATTTTCAGGGGCCGCATTCTGGACACCTTTTTTTTCCTGCTTCGGGTAGCAAAAGCCTAGAGCCGGCCCTGGCAGCAGCAGGGCATCGTCCGCAGGGGGCATTCTGGGACTGCTGCGGTTCACGCTGTGGGGGAGCAGTGCCTGCACCTTGTGGCTGGGCTGGATGGGCTCTGAGGGGGAGACACTCGGGTTAGGAGCCGCCCCGCGGGGCACATGGAGCCGCCTGCAGGTGCCACAGGGCGGCCACCCCCCCAGCGCCACAGCCAGGGCTGAGTGAAGTGGCCCAAGCCACCCAGGAACTGCGGCAGGGCAGCCAGAAGCAGCAGGGCCGTTTAGGGCGGGGTGCTGCCGTGCGGGGCCTGTGTCCCACTCTCCAGGGCTCCGCTCCCGGTGGAGCTACCCTGCCCCAGCTCCTCAGCCCCTTGCAGAGGCGATCCCCTCACTCTGCCCTCCTGGGTCCTGGCTGGTCCTAGAGATGGGAGCCCTGGCTGGAGGGACCCTGGACTGAGGCACAGCCCAGAAGCCCCGCTGCTTCCCCCGACCCTGCTGGCACTGGACCAGCTGGAAGTGAGGGGGGAGTGGGTGGAGTCATCACTGGTGGGGGGAAGTCCAGGGCTGGGGCATCAGGGGATGTGGTGGGGTGGGGTACAGGAGATGGGGAGAGTTCAGCGCTAGGGCAGCAGGGGGTGCATGTAGGAGGGAGAGCCCAGCACTGAGGCAGCAGGGGGTGCATGTGGAGGGGAGAGCCCAGGGCTGGGTCAGCAGGGGGTGTGGGTGGGGTGGGGTAGGGGGGATGGAGAGAGCCCAGCGCTGGGGCAGCAGGGGGTGCATGTGGGGGGGAGAGCCCAGGGCTGGGGTTTCAGGGGGTGTGGGTGGGTTGGGGTAGGGGGGACAGGGAGAGCCCAGCACTGGGGCAGCAGGAGGTGTGGGGGGGGAAGGGCACTGGTGTGGGGGGGTGAGAGCCCAGGGCTGGGGTGGGGGCAGCCAAATTCTTTTTTCCTTGGGGTGGAAAAAAACCTAGAGCCAGCCCTGGATTCACCTTCCCACCCGCTCCTTGCCCCGCAAGGCTCTTGTCCAGCATAGATTCCTGGCTCTGGTTGCTAGTGAGGCGAGAGAAGACGTCGTGGTCATTGCACGGCCTGGTGGGAGGGGACGAGGGAAGCGTGAAGCCAACGTCCGAAGTCCTGAGCTGGGGTGTTCAGAAAGAGACCCAGAATTACAAGCCTGGGCCAGGGACCTACCACCTGCCCCACAACTCTACTCAGCACAGGGAGGCCTGCAATGCTAGCCCATGGCACAGCTGGATCCAGGCCCGAGCACTATGCCTGAGCACAGCTGATTGCACAGGCCAGTCCCCCCATGGGGCTAGGCCCACGTGCTCTCCAGCCTCTCCCCAGCTCACCTGCATTAGGGGTGCTGTGCTCGGTGTGACAAACTGGGAATGTTCTTAATGTGTTTGAATGCTGAGTGGGGACTGTTGGCCTGGGAAGGTTGCAGAGGAGTTTTGCGGGGGCTGTCTGCGTTGGGGATGGGAGACTTTCCTTGAGGGAGCAGGTAACATGAGAACCCAGGAGGAGGTTTGGAGGCCAGGTGATACCTCTGCCAGGGAAACTGGACAAAGAGTGGGGGAGGAGCCAGGGGGAGGCTGAGTGAGAGGATGGAGGGAGTTTCAGTTTGGAGCTGGCTGGGAAAATGGAGGGGAGCCCAGATGGGGCTCTGACCTCCCAGCCGGGCTCTGTCCTCCCTGCCCCCCCCAAGAGGGACCTAACTAAAGGGGGTCCTATTGTCTGAACCTGCAAGACCTGTCTTGGACTGTGTTCCTGTCGGCTGAATAAACCTTCTGTTTTACTGGCTGGCTGAGAGTCATGGTGAATCACAGGAAGCCTGCGGAGCAGGGCCCTGACTCCCCCACACTCTGTGACACTCGGTACCCTACCCATCCCCAGCCTGAGCCCCCCGGCCCGGCATTAGCGGCGCTGCGCTCTGTACCCTACACCCTGCATCTCCCAGCCCTGCTGCCCAGCATTAGGGGTGCTGCGCTCTGTACCTTCCACACCCCGCATCTCCCAGCTCCCTGCCCAGCGTTAGGGGTGCTGTGCTCTGTACGCTACACATCTCCCAGCCCCTGACCCCTGCCCAGTGTTAGGAAGTTCCTAGTGTCTGCTCGGAGACCCAATTCTGCCATTCTGTCCAACCATATCCCCTCTCATGAGGCTGAACCCTCCCATCTCTCAAGATTCACCATAGCACAGGACTTGGCGGGGGGGCACCTGCTGGCAAAGTGGCCTCAATCCCCACCATGCAGGCAGGGGTCATTCAGCCGGCAATAGCCCTTCTCTTGAGCCTTAAGCACCTGTGTGTCATGGCTTCCTGCAGGGGTTCAGGGCCAGCAACTGCCTGTGGGGAGAGAACAGGGTCTGGCTAGGCAGGGGCTCAAACCGATGAGTGTCAATTTGGATCCTCAGCGAGCCGTAGGGGTGCAACACAGGACCAGGAGTGTCAACCCCAGCCAGTTCATCATAGACCTTGCCCCTGAGGCCTCAGTAGAAATGGGGATGTTCACCTGGCAGCACACAGGTGTGAAGGACTGGAGAGGGAGGTGGCGGACGTGCCCTTTTGATGCCCTTGCCTGAGCACATGGGGAGAGTGGGGGCGCAGGCACCGCTCCGTGGTACTGCTGGCAAACATCTGCGACTCAAGTGCCCTGAGTGAACACGCCCCTACAGTAGAACATCCACGGGCACGGGGATGAAGGCCAGGATGGTGCCGAAGACAGACTGAAAGCAAGGGGAAGCTACAGAGCCAGTGGTGAGAGGGGTTTGACCTTTGACAGTCTGCTCTGGGTGCCTGGGCTGTCAGATCCCAGCCAGCCACTGGCATTGCCAGACCTCCCTGATCTATGGTGCTGCTGCTCTCCCTGCTTCTAGGAGTCACTGCCTCCCCCTGGGCCAAGATGTGACAGTGCTGCCTGTGGGAGCCAGCTGAGGTCACTCAATTAGGGTGAACTGCAAACAGAATGGGGCAGACAAACCCCAGAAGCTGGTGGTTATTCCAATACTTAGATTTACCAAGCCAGCACAGAACAGCTTCTACCATACCTCACTGGTTACTCAGAAGTTCAAACACTGCAGTTCCCTTAAAGTTCCCAGCCTCAGGCCTCCATCCAGACACACACGTCAGATATGATGATGATTACTGAAAATCTTATCTCATCATATAAAAGAAAAGGTTCTTCCAATCTCAAAGGATCAGCCACATACTCTGGTCCAATTATAACTAGATCTTACCCAAAATACATGCTATAGCCAATTCTTATTAACTAAGCTAAAATTTATTACAAAAGAAAAACGAGAGTGTTGGTTAAAAGGCCAATATACATACAGACTTGAATTCAATTCTTAAGGTTCAGATACATAGTAGTGATGAGCTTGTAGTTGCCAAAAGTCCTTTTAGAAATAGTCCATAGGTATGGTCCAATGTCCATATTCAGGGTGACTCCAGTCAGTGACTGGGGATCTCAATCCTTATGGCTTAAGGTTTCCCCCTCTTGAAACCCAAAGCAGATCTGAGATGAAGTAGGATCATGTCCCAGGGTTCTTATACATTGCCAGCAGCCTTTTGGCTTGAGAAAACAATAGGCCTAACTCTCCTTCTCCCAAACATCCTGGCAATTAACACAGGGTAATTTATCCATTAAATAGTTCAGATACGGGTTACCACAACCTTCAGAGAGACACATAGACAATAATACTATTTCACTCAAGCATCTTCCTAAATGTTAATATTCCTTTTTTAATCTTTGAATTAAAGCCATAGCAATAAACAAGTCTTGTTTGTGTAACCCTTCTGCCCCTCTGAGTTGGCAGCAACAAGGGCCGGGTTCAGTATCCAGGGGTTCCGTTTCAATAACACAATGCAAAACCGGCTCGAGCCCCCACCCAGTGACCTGGGACACTTACATACCATACCCCCTCCTCCGGGCGCCTCTAGGAGGCAATACTTCCCCATTCACAAGCACGGAGTCTGAATGTAGCAAAATCCTTTCAATAAAGGAGGGAAACAATGTGGCATCACGTTGGAGAAACACCACAAACAGGATTATAACACAAACCATAAGCAAAACCCACCTCCAAGTACTTTTGGCAATGTCCTTTCCCCCTTAGCGTCTTAAGTCCAATCACCCCAAAGTCCAACAACCCGACAGTCTCTGGTCAGTGCCACCCCCGAGTTCAAAAGTTTATCTGCAGAGTTTTACCTCCCCAGCCTGGGTGGAAATGGTGGGGGGCACACACACACAGGGTGTTAAGGGGCACCTTACATGGGCCAAGGCCAACTGCTCTGCTTCTCCGTGGAGTTCTGCTGCAGCCTTCACCATGACCAGCTCCACTACACCCGCTGAGTCGCTCCTCCAGCCGACCCGTGAGCCACTCCAGCTGTCCCCGCAAAGCGCTCCACTCCGCTCACTGTTCCACGGGCTGCTCCAACATGCTGCAAACTGCTCCGCTCTGCCAGCCACTTAGCGATAGATCTTCAGGCTCCCCCACTAGTTAACACAGCACTCAGTGATCTCAGCTCAGTAAGCTTAGCTCTTTTAGTGATTTCAGCTTGTAGTAGGGGAGCCCTGGTGCTGGTGCCCCATTGGCCAAACATGAATTCAGCTCAGCAGCCTCTAGATGGAATCAAAATTAGCTCTACTCTTCAACAATAGAGAGAGGAGGCAGTGCAATTGGTGTTCCAGGCCCTCAAAAGGGACCCATACCATCAGGTTCACACACCAGTTCCCAACCTCTCCCATTTCATTGTGTTTTGGCACCCATGTCCCTTGTCTAGCAAGTGCTATTTAATTGATATTAAGACATCTCTGTCATAAAGCAGTCTCATAGTTCCTCATTCACATAATCAGGGTGACAACACTTTATTCCTTCTGCCTCAATAACAAAGAAATTGGGGATCCCAGAGCTGTCAAAATAACCATCCCAGGCTGTCATGGGCTATGCTAGATGGGGTGGGTGTGCCAATGCAAATACCTAAAACTCCTTTCCACACTCCGCATAATTCACCACCAGATGTCAGGGTAGAGCTCATCCTGACTCTGCTTACATCTGCTTACATAACAAGACCTGAGCAAACACCTACCCTTCTACCTCTAACAATGCAGACCGGCATTTCAAAGCTCTATTCATTTACACATCTTCCTAACCAGTTTCTAAAGTTCAGCCCTGGGTCAGGTTAGTCTGTGAGTTACTTAACTCTTTCTGGCCCTGTTATTCTTCAGTGAGATATTAGATCAGACTTATAACGTCACACAAGAGCCCCGCAGCAATCATCTCCTGGGGCTGCTGTGGCACTGAGCAGCTAGCAAGGCCTGAGACTCAGCTGGAGGGGGAGGGGCGGGAGGCTGCGCTTAAAGCAGCTTGTGCGTTGTTGCCGCGGTGGAAGGGGAAGCAGAGATGGGGCCATTTTACATCTCGCTGCCAAGGCACCCGGCAGCTTGGGCAGGGGCAAAGAGCCACCTGCATGAGCTGGGACTGGGAAATGGGGTTAGGGAGACTTTGAGAACCCCTGTTCTGCTGTGCTGTCAGGTGCACATGCCCAGAGCGGAGTCCCTTGTTTAATGCCAGGGGACAGCGACTGGGAAGGAAATGTACTGCCATGCCAAGCCTGGGAACGGGCTGGTGAAGCTGTGATTGCCTGGTGAGGGATCCCTCGGATGGAGAGACAGGAAAACCCAGGCAGTGGGGAATGGCCCTTCCTGCTGGCAGCAGCTGCAGCCTCTAGAGCTGATTGGGGCATTAGGGGCGGCAGCAGAAGCATCAGGTGGAGACTGACTGAATTGCCCACCCTGATCCGTCACACTGTAGGGCTGGAGGATGTTTTTCACCCATCAAAGGGGATGCTTGGTGCACAGTGGGTTGTTAAAGCCTAGGATTGCAGGGGACTGGCCAGAGCATGAGATGCCCCCTGGAGTTTCAGCCCCGTCTGCTGGCTCCTTTGCAGGGGAGCCATGCATGTCGAAGCACAGGGCATTTTAGGGGTGGGTTGATGATGGGAGCCCAGTGCCTGCCCAGGTTACACCCAATGGCTCTGGCTGGCTGTTGGTGGCAGGATAGGCAGTCAGAGCAAGCAGAACAGGTAGGCCCTGGATCCCATGCAGACTGGGAGCCTCTTCCCTCTTCCGCAGCAAAGACCAGACCGATTCATTGCTGGTCCCTTTGACCCCTTCAGCAATGATCCAGAGAGCAGGTACACCACTCATGACCTGACATCATCCCTCCTTCCAGGAGTGGTGCTCCCCAAATCCCCAGGCTGAGCCTGCACGCTGGGTGAGGAAGTGGGGTGGCCGCTGGGAACCAGGGCTCTGACTAGATCTTTGCTGGGCAGCAAAGAGGTGGGGAATCCAGGGATCGCTGTGCCAGACCCTGCTGTGCATCAGGGCTGCTCCTCTGCTGGGGCGGGAGTGAGGGGGCAAGGGCTTTTTGTAAGATCTCTGTCACCCACCCTGCAGCTTGGCAGCCCCAGGTATTACCACTGCTCTGTCTTTGATCAGATTCACCATCACCTTCTAATGCCTCCTGCTTTATGGGACTGGGTTCAACCTCCGATGCCAGCAATGTGATCTCAGGCGAGAGCTGCAAAGGGATGTTAAATGTAGATCCCCAAACCCCTGATCAGCTGCCCCCTCACCCTGTCGTGTCTGCTGGTAGAATGAGGAATGGAGTCCCCCCAGGGCAGGGGCCATTCAGGAGACCGAGCGTGAGGGGAATCAGGCCTGGGATTCTCTGGTCCGGCTGCTACCACACAGGCCTTGGAGAGATGAGCTGCGAAACCCCCACAAAGCCAGCCCCTGGCACAGAGCTCTGTAGCACTGGGACCCCCTACCATGCAGGGTGTGGAGGCTGCTCTGTTTGCCAAGGTAAGCCCCAAACTGGCTGTGTGGAGCTGCCCCAAACCTAGTGGGAATCCTGCCCGTTGCTTATGTACCTGCCCCCTGAGTTACCTGGCACTAGCATAAGAGTGTAATGATCACAGCTCCTTGGCAGGACTTCAGCTCAGGACCTGGAGCACCAAAGCACAAGCCCCAGATAAAGGAGTAAATCCCTCCTAGGGTAGCAGTAGTAGGCATTTATCCTTCACATGCACCTGCAATTACTGCGGAACAGACACTCCCTTCACAAGCACATTCATCCCCAGTGTGTAGCTGGGAGCACAGGCTTGAGACTGGCAGCTTCAGACGCACACAGCCCAGGGGAACCGAAGCTTGGCTGGAAATCTCCCCTGCCCCTCCAAATGCGGAATCCTTTCTGACTCTTCCAGTGGGTTGGACTGCATGCAGTAGCCTCCCTGGGGACAGCAAAGGCAGGTGGGGTCCTGTTGCCAGGAGGAGTTTGCAGTAGGTCCCCTGTGGGTACAAGTGAGTGGGTGAGCTGGAATACCAGGAGCTGCCATGTCCTGGGGGTGTCACGTGCCAGGTGTGATGGGGCAAGGCCAGATGGCTACAATAAAGTAATGAGGAACAGGTATATTAGCCCCAAGCTACACAAATCTCTGGTACCATGGTAACCAAATGGCAGTTGCTCCAGGTTAATCAATACACCTGGGGCCAATTAAGATCTTTCTAGAAGGCAGTGGAGATAGCTACATTGATTGGGACACCTGAAACCAATCAAGGGCTGGTTGGAACTAGTTAAAAGCCTCCCAGTTAGTCAGTGAGATTCACATGTGAGGAGCTGGGAGCAAGAGATGCAAAGAGCTGAGAGGGAGAGGGAGTGCTGCTGGAGGATTGAGGAGTACAAGCATTATCAGACACAAGGAGGAAGGTCCTGTGGTAAGGATAAAGAAGGTGTTTGGAGGAGGAGGCGGCCATGGGTAAGTAGCCCAGGGAGGTGTAGTTGTCATGCAGCTGTTACAGGAGGCACTATAGACAGCTGCGATCCACAGGCCCCTGGGCTGGAACCCGGAGTAGAGGGCAGGCTTGGGTTCCCCCCAAACCTCCTGACCCGACACAGGAGGAGTTGACCCAGACTGTGGGCTCCACCAGAGGGGAAGATCAGTGAGGTGAGGAAATCTGCCAATAAGTGCAGGACCCACCAAGGTAGAGGAGGAACTTTGTCACACAGGGCATTGGTTCATCGCCTGGCTGGGTAACACCACTGCCTCCAGCTTCTCCTCTGCTCTGCATGCAGACTCTGAAAGCCATGAGTGAGGTACTGAAGACCTTGATGTGTGAGGATGAGAAACCCAATCTTGTGGAGCTGCAGAACATCTTGGAGGCATGGGCACAGGAAGGGGCCTAGTCCTGTAGTTGGGGTGGGGCTCAGCGACCAAGGCGTCATTGAATCCCAAGCATGGGACCCTCCTACCCCCTTCTTCTGTACCTCAGAGTAAGTTCTCTAGAAAGGTTCTTGGGCTAGAGGGCCAAGTGCCCCAGCTATATCTGAGAGATGTCTGCATGGGGTGAGGTGGAGGAGCACAGGCAGGATCTGCTGTGTTCTCCACTGAGCCCCCATCTGACCCTGGCACTCATGCCGTGTCCTTGGCTGTGCACAAGTCCTTGCCTCCAGAGCCCATCAACACCACAACTGAGCTGCCTGCAGGTGTGGTGGGACTGCAGAGAGATGGCAAAGCTCTTGTAGCCCTTCCTGGCCTGAGAGGCCCCCACCCAGCAATCACACTGGGATCCCTGGGCTGTGGGCCTGGAGCACCACCCATGGGCCCCACCCACATGCCCAGAGCTAGATTTTCCCCCAATGTTCTAGTTCTGGGGCCACAGGAAGTAGATTCTGTGGGTGGTTTGTTGCCCAAAAAGAGGGAAATCTCCTTGGCAGAGACTCTGTCTCCTCAGTTCCAGCGCCTGGGAAGAGGGAATCATAGAAGTGCAGGGCTGGAAGGGATCTCAGGAGGTCATCTACTCCATTACCTGCACTGAAGCAGGGCCAAGCATTCCTAGACCGTCCCTGTTGAGTGTTTGTCCAGCTTGCTTTTTAAAACCTCCATGATGGGGAGTCCACCACTTCCCTAGGTCACCTGTTCCAGTCCTTATCCACCCTTAGAGTTTTTCCTACTATCTGACCTAAATCTCCCTTGCTGCAGATTAAGCCCATTACTACTTGTCCTATCTTCAAGGGATATGGAGAACAATTGGTCACCATCCTCTGTATAACAGCCCTTAAAGTATTTGAAGACTGTTATCAGGTGCCCCCTCCATCTTCTCAAGATGAAACATGCTGAATTTGTTTAACCTTACTTCATAGTTCAGGTTTTCTAAACTGCTGATCGTTTTTGCCTCTCTCCTCTGGACTGGCTCCAGTTTGTTCACATCTTTCTTAAAGCATGGTACCCAGAACTGGACACAGTGCTCCGAGCTAATACACCTTAGAATGACATTTCCCATTTTTCTCAACAGCATCACACTATTGATTCAAATTCAGTGTGACATCCATGATAACCCCCAAACCCTTTTCTGCAGTACTGCCACCTAACTGGTTATCCCCCACTTTGTCTTTATGCATTTTGATTCTTTCTTCCCAAGTGTCACATTTGTTTTGTCTGAATTTCATCTTGTTGACCTCAGACCAACTCTCCAATTTAAAAAGCTCATTTTGAATTCTAATCTGTCCTTGAAAGTGCTTGCAACACCTCCTAGTTTGATGTCATCTGCAAACTTTACAAGCATCTTCTCCTCTCCGTTAACCAAGTTCTTAATGAAAATATTGATTAGTACTGAACCAGGCACACCCCTGGGGGACCCCACTTGAGACAGTCACCCAGTTTGCCTCGTAGTCAGTGATACCTCCTCTTTGAGTTCAGTCTTTCAACCAGTTGTGTGCCCACCTGATAGTAATCTCATCTGGACCATACTGGCTTAGTTTCATTATGAGAATGTCTTGTGGCACTGTGTCAAAAGCCTTACTAAACATCCTATACATATTATATAGTGCCTGCCTCCATCCACTAGGTAAGTAACCCTGTCAAAGAAGGAAATTAGATTTGTTTGGCATGGTTTGTTCTGGACAAATCCATGGTGCTATTCCTTATAACTCTATCTCCTCTAGGTTCTTACAAACTGTTTAATAATTTGTTCAATATCTTTCTGGGTACCAAAGTTAGGCTGACAGGTCTATAATTCCTTGGGTCCTCCTCATTCCCCTTTCTGAAGATAGCTTCTGTGTCTGCCCTTCTCCAGTCCTCTGGAACCTTAGGCCTCCTAAAGATTCAGTGATTGCTTTGCCTAGCTCCATCTACAGTGAGTATCATGAGGGTCTGCCAACTTGAATACATCTAACTGACCTAAATTGTCTTTTACCTGTTCTCTCCCTAGTCTAGCCTGTATTCCTTCCCGCTTGTTGTTAATATTGTGTTTAAGCATCTAGTCGCCATTAACCTTTTTAGTGAAAACTGAAGCAAAAAAGGCATTAATGGATGACAGACAAAGCCAAGGTGTTTATTTGCTCTCCTTCCCTGCTGAGTAGTGGCCCTTTGTCTTTCTCTTGCCCCTAATGCATTTATAGAGCTGCTTCTGATTGTCTTATGTGCCTTGCCGGTTAGAATTCATTTTTGCCTTAGCCTTGCTGATTTTCTCCCTATGTGCTTGGGCTATTTTTCTCGTACTCTTCCTTAGCAATTTGTCCTAATTTGTTTCTCTCAGGTCCTGCTCCCCTGAACCATGTCCAAGAGGTGCATGGGCAGCTGACAGCAGTGGAAAGGATCGCCTGGCTGATCAAACTCATGGTCTGGTCATCACAGATTCAGCGTGACCCTGGTCACCTCCAACTGCACTGAGCAGCCTCATGGTGCATCACTCTCTGGCAGGGGAAAACCCAGGCCAGGAATAGTGACTCAGCAAGGTCCTCCACAGGAGTCCAATCTAATAAAACATGATGGTGATTGGTCTGTTGTATGACTCCAGCGGACTTCGGGTCAAGCTCCATAATTCTATCTCCAAGGACTTTCCTCGCTGTTCCCTTAAGAATGCCAGTCCTCCAATTTACCATGATACCTCTGAATTTTAGCTCTGTCCTCCAAAGTGTTGACAACTCCTCCTAGCTTTTTGTTATCTGCAAACTTGACCAGTCTGCTCTCTCTACCTGCATCCAGGTAATTAATAAAGACGTTAAACAACAACAGACAACAATATTGTAGTCCAGCCAGAACACACATAGTAGGCAAGCTAAATCACATCTCCAGCACAACTTTCTGTTACAGCCAGCACTCCTCTGATGCAGTGAAAAGAGCATTAGGAAATAGGAATAGAACCAACTACTTCTGTGAGACAGCTAAAGCTGCTGATATTATTGCCATAGGTTATGCTATTCAATGTCTGTGCTTAACTCAAGAACACTTAGTGCAAGAGATAAATGTTGTGCAGTTCAGTGGAGACCCTCATGACCAAACTGGACGTTGCCTGCTTGCAGTGCTATATTAACTGTCTGCTCAATGGAAAAAGTTACAGAACCCTGCTTAAGAAAAAGACTATTTGTAAGAAATCTAAAACGATTAAGTTAGAGAATGGTGAGGGGATAAACATGCAATATTGTCAGGGTTCCCTCCCCACTCTGAACTCTGGGATACAGATGTGGGGACCCACATGAAAGACCCTGTCATAACCTAGTCCCAGATTTGGACCTTAGTGTCCAAAATATGGGGGTTAGCATGAAAACCTCCAAGCTTAGTTACCAGCTTGGACCTGGTAAAGCTACCACCACCCAAAAAATTAGTGTTTTGGGGCACTCTGGTCCCCCTAAACCTTCCCTGACCCCAAGACCCAAATCCCTTGAGTCTCACAACAAAGGGAAATAAACCTTTTCCCTCCCCCCCTCCAGGTGTTCCTGGAGAGATACACAGAAACAAGCTCCGTGAATCTAAACAGAGGGATTCCACCCTCCCTGTTTCCACCCTTGGAAAACAGAAGTACCGAGAGCTAATCTCTCTTCCCCTCTCACCCAGAGGGAATGTAAAGTCAGGCTAGTAAATCTAACACACACAGATTTCCTCCTGACTTCTTCCTCCCACCAATTCCCTGGTGAGCACAGACTCAATTCCCTGGAGTTCCCCACTAAAGAAAAACTCCAACAGGTCTTAAAAAGAAAGCTTTATATAAAGAGAAAGAAAAAGTATATAAAAATGGTCTCTCTGTATTAAGGTGACAAATACAGGGTCAATTGCTTAAAAGAAATATAAATAAACAGCCTTATTCAAAAAGAATACAATTTAACACATTCCAGCAACTACATACATGTAAATACAAAAAAAACAAACCTATCTTTGTACTCACAACTTGGAAACAGAAGATTAGAAAGCAGGAAATAGAAAAATCCTTCCCATAGCCGAGAGGGACAGGCAGAAGACAAAAAACTTAAGACACAAACTTCCCTCCACCCAGACCTAAAAAAGTCTGGTTTCCTGATTGGTCCTCTGGTCAGGTGCTTCAGGTTACTTTTTTTCAGGTGAAAGAGACATTAACCCTTAGCTATCTGTTTATGACAGACCCCCTCAGCTTATTTCTACCAACTTAGGTTTAAAAACTTCCCCCAGTCACAAATTCTTCCTTGTTCTTGGACAGTATTGTTGCCACCACCAAGTGAGTTAGACAAAGATTCAGGAAAAGGACCATTTGGAATTCCTGTTTCCCCAAAATATCTCCCCAAACCCCTACACCCCCTTTCCTGGGAAGGCTTGAGAATAATATACCAACCAAATAGATAAACAAAGTGAACACAGACCAGACCCTTGGGTTTTTAGGACACTAAAAACCAATAGGTTCTTAAAAACAGAACTTTATAATAAAGAAAAGAAATGTTAAAGAAGCACCTCTGTAAAATCAGGATGGAAGGTAATTTTTACAGGGTAATAAGATTTAAAACACAGAGGATTCCCCTCTAGGCAAAACTTGAGAGTTACAAAAAACAGGAATAAACCTCCTTCTTAGCATAGGGAAAACTCACAAGCTAAAACAAAAGATAATCTAACGCATTTCTTAATTTTTATAATCTAGATGCTTATTTCAGGAAGAGTTTTATGAGTTCTTTTTTATTTTTATTTTTTTTCCCCCCCTGCCCTGGTCTCTCTCTGTCTCGGAGAGAAAAACAAAGAAAAACACACAAAGAACCTCCCCCCACAGATTTGAAAGGATCTTCTTTCCTTATTGGTAATTTTGGTCAGGTGCCAACCAGGTTATTTGAGCTTCTTAACCCCTTACAGGTAAAGGAGGGATTTTATGCTACCCTTAGCTGTATGTTTATGACAAATATAAAACTTGGTAACTGTAAATAAAAAAAAAATCTATTGAAAAGGGCTTTGTGACTATCTGTGTTTCTGTTAGAACGTCTCAGTGGCCCTTAAGTGAGCTAAAAGTTTTAAAGTTCATCTTGGTTTGTTTTCAAGGAGCTGTCTGGTTTCTAAATAAAAAAAAATAGTTTGTAAGAGCCTAGCTCTAGCTCAAAAAGCTGAAATGTATGTTGTAGAATCATGGGGGGGGGGGAACCCTAAAAATCCTTTTACAATTTAAAAAAAACAGGGATGGTTCAGACATGTGTTTGAGTACAATAGAGCTGACTCACTCTGTTGAACTGGGTGAGGATGGTGAGCTTTGATTAATATGAAATGAAATAAAACCTCAGAAGTTTGCAGATGCTATTGAACAGTTTAAGTTGGTTGAACTCTAGTGGACAGTTTAACTGTAACCCCAGGAGTTGATAGAATTCTATTGAACTGTTTAACCCCCAGGAGTTGGTTAAACACTATTGGACAGTTTAAATCAGGGGTTCTCAAACTGGGGGTCGGGGCCTTTCAGGGGTCGCGAGCTGCCAGCCTCCATCCCAAACCCCGCTTCGCCTCCAGCATTTATAATAGTGTTAAATATATAAAAAAGTGTTTTTAATTTATAAGGGGGGTCACACTCAGAGGCTTGCTATGTGAAAGGGGCCATCAGTACAAAAGTTTGAGAACCACTGGTTTAAATATAACCCAGGAGTTGGTTGAACGCTGTGGGTCACTTTTTCTAGCAACTCAAACTCATTAAAATAATATATTTACAAAATAAACAGGGGTCTAATCAAAAACTGAAATGTTTCAAGGGTTCACAAACCTCCACCATACTTTAGAACAAGCATTTACTCTAAAGAAAATCAAACATGTAAAAGCTCTGGGCATTTGTAGGGTGCTTACTATGGTTGTGATACACCCATTTTATTTCAAAAACAACCCCCAAATTTTAAGCATGAAAGAAAGATGCTTAAAAAACAAACAAGCCCCAAGACATTCATTGATATCTGCAAGGGGCCCCACACTTGGGAATGGGTACAGTAATGTTAAGGATTGTTGTGTATGGTGATTTAATGTTTAATACTGTAAGAAGGTCCCAAAGAAAAATGTATTTTAACTACAAGAAAAAAAATTAGCCAAAAGCAGCCCAGTTGTGCAGACAACTTAATTTCCCTTCCTCAGATCACAAAAGAGAATGTTAGGGGAGGAGGGCTTAAAGTCCTTAAGTATCTATTAATTCAGACTTGTGATGATCGAATCTACCTGCTAACTATAGACTTTTGAAATCTGTTTGAAACAAAGAGTTAGGCTGATGTAAAAATCTCAGTTTTTTGGAGACTGTCCTCTTTCAATAGAAACTATCTTGAACTGAATTTCTGCTGGACTGCAAAAGGAGGTGTACTCCCTGTTTTTAACTTTGAAAATATATATTACATAATGTCACTCTTTGGCCATTCTGTCCTTACTAAATAATGGCACCAATCTTATTGCAGTGTGATCTGTTGTCTTTGTGTAAAAGATACCCATTTAGAACAAAAAGCTGAAATATATGTTGTAGAATCATGGCGGGGAGGAACTCCCTAAAAATCTGCTTACCATTTAAAAAAAACAGGGATGGTTCAGACATGGTTGAGTACAATAGAGCTGCCCCACCCTGTTGAACTGAATGGTTTTAATCACACCTCCAGGTCATAGCCAAAATGACTGAGATTACCCACCCTTGTTGCCATCGGGGTTAATGGCATAAGTGATCAGTAATTAAATCTGATAGGTGTACACTCACAGTAAGAGAGGTGAGTGAGTGAGTATGGTGAGCTTTGATTAATATGCAAGGAAATAAAACCTCAGGAGTTAGCAGAAACTATTGGACAGTTTAACTATAACCCAGGAGTTGGTTCAATTCTATTGGACAGTTTAAATATAACCCCAGGAGTTGGTTGAAAACTATTGGACAGTTTAAATATAACCCAGGGGTTGGTCGAATGCTATGGGTCACTCTTTCTAGCAACTCAAACTCATTAAAATAATAATTTACAAAAATAAAAACCAGTCTAATCCAAAACTGAAATGTTTCAAGGGTTCACAAATCTCCACCATACTTTAGAACAAGTATTTGCTCTAAAGAAAATCAAACATGTAAAAGCTCTGGGTATTTGTAGGGTGCTTACTATGGTTGTGATACACCCATTTTATTTCAAAAACAGCCCCCAAATTTTAAGCATAAAAGAAATATGTTTAACAAACAAGCCCCAAGACGTTCATTGATATCTGCAAGGGGCCCCACACTTGGGAATGGGCACAGTAACATTAAGGATTGTTGTGTATGATGATTTAATGTTTAATACTGTAAGAAGGCCCCAAAATAAAAATGTATTTTAACTAAAAGAAAAAAATTAGCTAAAAGCAGCCCAGTTGTGCAGACAACTTAATTCCCCCTCCCCAGATCACAAAGGTGAATGTTAGCGGAGAGTAGGGTGACCAGATGTCCCGATTTTATAGGGACAGTCCTGATTTGGGAGTCTTTTTCATATATAGGCTCCTATTACCCCCCCCCACCCTGATTTTTCACACTTGCTGTCTAGTCACCCTACTCTCCCTGAAAATGGAAGGGCCTAAAATGGTTTTTAAAAGTAGTTTTGTTTTTATTCCGGAAAAAAAATTTTTTTTAAATGGGTTTGTTTGTCATAAAAGAGTTGGCTTTAATGTTTAAATTGTTAGTGATTCAGGGGCCCAAGCTAGAGAAAAATGTCGTGGGGGTCCTCCACATCATGGGTTGTCAATGTAGGGGCTTCTCCCCTCAGGGGCAACTCCCCCACCCACTGATCCCCACCCCAGCGTCCCCGCACACGGCACCAAATCTAAGCACAGCCAAAACAGCTCTGCACGTTGACTCCGCCCCCCTCCCCGACCATGCTGCCTGCCCACTGGCCGGGAACAGTAGCCACTAGGGGGCGTTGCCAGAGCTGCCTGGCCACACCTCCACAGCAGGGAGGGGGAGGGAGCCGCAGGCAGAAAGCAGGCGGAGTCTGTCACCGTCAGACAGACACAGCCCGGGGGGTTGGGGAGCAGCAATGGGCATGGCGGGCTGGTATTAAATACAAAGGACAGAGGGGGTTTCCTTGGGGGGGCTATAGCAACCCCCGAAGAGCAGACCCTGGCTGCAGCTGACTTTGTCCATCACTCCCCCCAACAGAAACCCACCAACCCTCTGCCCTCTGCCAAAGACCCCCCCACACACACACTGGCCCCTATGCCCCCATCATCCCTCACCAGAGAGCCCCCCCTTTGTGCCTTCAGAGACAGCTGCTCTCCCCCCAACCCCCTCTCCCTACAATCTCCCCCTTTGCCTTCCCCGTCCTCCCAAGCCCGTTGGCGGTAAGGCTCCCAACCACCAGGGCTAATGGGAGCTCCATCTGAAGCAGGGTGCCTGCTTGCAGATGCAGACCTGCCTGGCTGTGCCTCAACAGCCCGAGGAGGGGGAGCCACAGGTGAGCAAGCCCCTGTCATCATCATCACAGGTCCAGCAATTCTCTGGGTATTTAATTTCACTTAGGCAAGTAATTCAGTCTTCTCTTTCTTTCCAGACAGTTTGTGGTTTTCCTTTAAGAAAACGTACAATTTCTTTGCAAAGAAGTCCATTTATATTTTTTCACTTGAAACTATGGTTGTTCATAAGCACATTTATTTTGTTAATTCGGTTTCATAGGCAATTTTAAAAATCACTTGAATTGCACCTAGTTTTTTCCATTGGTCCAAAAACACATGGAAGATGTGCAGATTTTTATTTCTGTGGGCCAAAGCACCCTATGTAGAAATATAAATGTTGAAGCTAGAAAAGAAGGGTAAGGGTCCCTTCAGGAAACTGTCCTCAAGTCATTCATTCTTCTGGGCATTCCATTTATTGTTCCCTCGCATAGTGATAGAGATCAGTGTTTCCATCCACAGGGGAGATGCAGAAGAGTGGGGCAACCCTGCAGAAACTCTGTCTCTACCCCTGTTCTTTGTCCGCTCCCTCTACCAGCCCCTTTGGTCTCTCTAGGATTCCCCCTACTATTACTCCCTCTGGGTCTTCTTTCCCTGGTGCTTCTCATGAAGTAAAGTCTGTCATTACGGATTCTTATTTCTATAATATATTTAATTTTGATTTATTTATTAAGTGTTAATTAATGTACTATGGGAGTCCCCCTTCAGCCCTCTGTACAAATTGATCCCCTTCTTTTCATGTGTTTTGCCCATAAGGTTTTCTGCAGCCTTAGGGCAGCCAGCAACAAGCCCTGTGCCTTTGCAATGGGGTAAGGGAAGGGGACTGTGGGTTCCCTAGTTATGTGATTTGCAATAAGTGTTATCATTAGTCAGGGTACCAAATGAGTTTAAATGATATAAGTGCCTTGTAAAATCCCAAAGTAAGCTCATTTTCATTTTTCATGTAATAATCTCATATACAGTATACACATTTTTCATTATTAGTTTAATTTATTGTTGTTGTTATTAGCTAGATTACTGTGGGGGTTTTTTCAGTGTGAAAAATTGTGTGCTATTTTAGGGGTTGAATGACATAATACACCCCCCCACCCACTCCCCAATGTTCATCACTAAGTCCGGTAATTTTGTCAAGTATCCGTCGTGCAACATGGTGGTGCCTACCCCTGCCCCGCGCTTCAGAGGGACACGGGGTCCAGGGTGGCCTGGGGGGCAAAAGAGGGGCCTGGTGTCCCCCTGAAGCATGGGGTCTCCCAAAGCACAGAGCCCCCCCAAGCAAAGAGCCCGGAACAGTTGTCCCGGTCTGTCCTATGCACAGCACGGCCCTGCTTGGGCACCAACAAAAATTGTACAAACCTGGAGCCCCTGACAGAAGGAGGGAGGTGAGAGGGGACAAAGTGAAAGGACTGGGAGGGGCCAAAGGAGCCAGAGCACTGGGGAGTGGGTGCGGGGAAGCTGTGCAGACCCCAGGAGAGGAGGGGAAGGGGCTTGGTATGACATGGGGAAGAGGAGGGAGGTAGCTGCAGGAGGGAAAAGGGAAGGGCTGGTAGGAAGGGGAGTCGAGAGGACAAGGCTGCAGCCTGGGGAGAAAGCCAGCAGACTGGGGACAGCGCAGAAAGGGAGGGCTCTGGGGAGCTCCAAGATGGAGTGAGAGAGGCAGGATGCAGAGCAGAGGAGTCCAAGGTGACCCCAAGCTCCTGGGCCTGAGGTCAGAGATGGGATTGGGGTGGGAGAAAGGGCTGGAATTAGGAGTTTGCCCTTGAAATGGTGACTGGACATTAGTTCATTTGTTACCTGGGTCCCCACTCAGGGGCAGCATTTGCTGACTTTGCTGCTCAGATTTCCCCATCCCTGCTGAGCTTTCCTCAGCCCCTGGTGATGGACCCCACAGCTCCTCCTGCTCTCATTGTCCCCAGTCTCTCTGTGGTAGGTCTCTGCCTCCCCGGTTCTAACCCATTGCTAGGGCAATGCCAGGGGGACAAGCTGTGCTGGGACTGCAGGGGTGAATGACTCCCTTTGCTCCCTCTCTCTGTCAGGGAGAGGAGGAGTTCAGAGTCCTGGGCTAGCTGGTGGGGTGTCTCACTCTGTGCTGTGCAAAGCAGGAGCAGGAGATCTGCCGATAGGCTGTGGATGGACTTCACCACCTCTACTCCTTCATGCTGCAGCAAAAATATAAGAGCACCCCTTGTCCTTCCTAAATACACTGACATGGGGTTTCCAAACATGGAAAACATATTTATTGAACACTTTCACCTTTTCTGCATCCTTTTAAACAGTCTCCATCTAGTAATAGAGCCTACACCATTCCTAGGATTTCTTTTGTTCCTAATACCCTTTTTAAAAAAAAAAAACCTCCTTATTATCCTTAGTCCTGCAAGCCATGAAGTTTCTCCTGATGGCTTTAGCTTCCCCTATCCATATTCTACTTGTCATAACTTGTATAGAATGGACATACTGACTCAGACCAATCATTCATCTAGCTCAGTATTGTGTCTTCAGATAGTGGCCTGTGCCTCATGCTTCAGAGGGAATGAACTGAACAGGAAAATTTTGAATGATCCATCCCCTGTTATACAGTTCCAGATTCTGGTAGTCAGAGGTTTAGGGACACGCAGAGTATGGGGTTGCATGCCCTGATCATCTTGCTTAATAGCCGCCAATGGACCTATCCTTCACAAACATATCTAATTCTTCTTTGAACCCAATTATACTTTTAGCCTTCACAATATTCCAAGGCAACACTTTCCACAGGTTGCCTGTGCATTGTGTGACTAGATTCCTTCTTTTATTTGTTTTTAACTTTCTTCCTATTAAATTCATAGGGTGAAACCTAGTTCTCGTGTTATATGCAGGGGTAAATAACACTTCCCTTTTCACTTTCTCCACACCAGTTTTTATACACACATGATTTTATAGACCTTTATCATACTCCCCCCATAGTCATCTGTTTTCTAAACGAAATGGTCCAAGGTCTACACTACAGATTTATATTGTTATAACTATGTTGCTCAGGGGTGTGAAAAATCCACGCCCCTGAGCGATGTATTTCTACTGACCTAACTCCCTGCATGGACAGCGCTATGTCAGCAGGGGCGCGTCTCCCACTGACTTAGCTAGTGCCTCTCAGGGAGGTGGGTTAAGAGCTTGTTGGTATTGGAGCATCTTCACGTAAACGCTACAGCGCCAGTGCAGCTACAGTGATACAGTGTTTGAAGTGTAGACTTGCCCCCCATCTTTTATCTCTCTTCATATGGAAGCTGTTCCATCCCCCTAATCATTTTTTTCGCCCTTCTCTGCACCTTTTACAATTCTTGTATATCTGTTTTGAGATGGGGCGACCAGAACTGCATGCAGTATTCAGGATGTGGGCGCACCATGGTTTTATATAGAGGCATTATGATATTTTTCTGTTTTATTATCTATTCCTTTCCTAATGTTTCATAACATTCCATTTGCTTTCTTAACTGCTGCTGCACGTTGAGTGGATGTTTTCAGAGAACTATTTACAATGACTCCAAAATCTCTTTCTTGAGTGCTAATTTAAACCCTATAATTTTGTATGTATAGTTGGGATTATGATTTCCAATGTGCATTACTTTGCATTTATAAGTATTGAATATCATCTGCCATTTTGTTGCCCAGTCGCCTAGTTTTGTGAGATCCCTTTGTAGCCCTTTGCAGTCTGCTTTGGACTTAACTATCTTGAGTCATTTTGTATCATCTGCAAGTTTTGCCGCCTCACTGGTTACCCCTTTTTCTGGATCATTTATGACTATGTTGAACTACACTGGTCTCAACACAGATCCTTGGGGGACCCCACTATTTACCTCTCTCCACCGTGAAAACTGACCATTTATTCCTGTCCTTTGCTTCCTATCTTTTAACCACTGACCCATGAGAGAATCGTCCCTCTTCTCCCATGACAGCTTCCTTTGGTTAAGAGCCTTTGTGAGGGACCCTGTCAAAGGGTTTCTGAAAGTCCAAGTACACTATATCCACTGGATCACCCTTCTCCACATTCTTGTTGACCCCTTCAGAGAATTCTAGTAGATTGATGAGGCATGATTTCCCATTACAAAAGCCATGTTGACTCTGCCCAAACAAACTGTGTTCACCGACGTGTTTGATAATTCTGTTCTTTCCTGTAGTTTCAGCAATTTGCCTGGTACTGAAGTCAGGCTTACCAGGGATCACATCTGGAAACTTTTTTAAAATTCACTGTCACATTAGCTATCTCATACAGAGGCCGATTTAAACCCCAGGTTACATACCACAGCACTGCACATAAGTCTGTCTGGATATCTCATGATAGCTGCAACCTTTGCATCAGGCAGGCAATTTACCATGCGGTTCTCCCAGTCGTCACAAACCCAACTGCTTATATGTCTATTGATTGAATCCCCCATTACTATTACCTGGTTTTTCTTTGTAAGTGGGGTTCCCCCCTCAGGTGAGGTAGCTTCAGTGTGAGAGGACATCATGACTTCATCTGGAAGGTAGGTCCCAACTACAGGATCGTCTCCCTCTGCTCTAGCTCAATGCTCTGCTTCCTGGAAATTTTCACCCTCAGCAGCAGAGGCTGTCAGACTGGGGGTGGAACCACTCTACTGCATCCCTAAAAGTCTCCTCTATGTACCTCACTGTCTCCCTTGGCTCCACCAGTTCTGCCCCTCTGGTCTCCTGGTCTCTGAGGGCCAGTAGCTCCTTGGGCCAAATGTCCACATATGCTACCTGCCCACAGGGATGGTAATCATACATCCTGCATTCAGTGCAATCAACTGGAGAGCCCTACGCTGTGGCTGCCCTTCTGCCTGGTTTATTTTTACTCTTCCAGGGGAGTTTAATTTGTTTAGTTGGTGGAGGGGGAGGTTATTGGCCTGAGTTTACAGTGTGTTTGCTAGATGTACTTGTCTGTCACACACCGTCTCTAAACTTCCTTGCAAAACTCCCCCATTTGCTAACCTAACATCTGATTTATATTGCCTCCTGTCTGTTTCCCCTCCCTGGTGCAGGCATGATGCTGGCAAAGAAGAGTGAAGAGTATCTACAGGTTCTCAGGGACTGGCAAGCAGAGAACACCTTCTGGTTCACCAACACCAGCGATATCGCCAAGGTAACTATAGTCAGTGCTTCATGGGATTGTTGTGTCCAGAGTTATCAAGAGTCAGGAATTAACACCCTAGAATCAAGGGGAAGGGAGAGACCCAGGCATGTGACTGACCCCATCCTGTTGGGCTAGAGCCCTGCCTATGGCCCGCTCCACCTCATAGACTCATAGACCTCAGATCATCTAGTCCAACCCCCTGCTCATACCAGGACCAGCCCAACTAAATCATTCCAGCCAGGGTTTTGTCAAGCCAGGCCTTAAAAACCTCTAAGGAAGGAGATTCCACCACCTCCCTAGGTAACCCATTCCAGTGCGTCACCACCTTCGTAGTGAAATATGTTTCCTAATATCCAACCTAGACCTCCCCCACTGCAACTTGAGACCATTGCTCCTTGTTCTGTCATCTGCCACCAGTAAGAACAGCCGAGCTCCATCCTCCTTGGACCTCCCCACCCCCACATAGCAGGGCAGTTACCCCTCTCCCAGGGAAAAAGGTTAAAGACAGCTGAGGTAGGCTGATTAGGGAGGCAGCCATAGCTCTGGCCGCTCTCAATCGGGCCGCAGCTGGCCCTGATATAAGGCCTAAATGAGGAGCTGCGTCAGGCTCACTCCAGCCCTGGAGTGAAAAGGGCCTAGATCCCTGGGAGCACAGGGTATCTCAAGCAGAGCAATGCTGGGGACGGGAAGGCAGAGCTGGGAAGCTTGGGCCAGGTGAGTCCTCAGGCTGAGGCCAGGCTAAAGGCCAGGGGAGGTACTGGGGCAGCAGGAAAGGCAGCAGGTCCAACCCCCTTACCAATGATGAGTGGCCATTACAGACTGCAGTTTGCCCCAGTAAGAGGGGACTAGATGATGACTGCAATAGCCACTGAGGCAAGGTGGGCTTAGGGGATTCAGGTTCCCTTGGGAGGGAAGCATGGTGGGAGCTTCCCCAGAGATTAATGCAATAAAAGGCATCATTGTATCTGCGCATCAGTGCCAACCCCTGCTGAGCACTAGAGAGTGTATCCGTGCTGCTCAGTATTGTGCCCCCGTGCACTGCCACGCTGGCCTCTGCCATGCATGACAGCTTCTGATTGCTGGCTGGGTACTGTGCTGCCCAGGTGCAGTAACCCAGCCCTGTCCCAGCAGAGTGGGGTTTGCCTGCACTCCTGGCCGGGCCAGCCCTGACTGCTCGGCCACCGACTGGAATCGCGCTGGGCAGCAAAAGGGGTTTCACTGGCAGGTTTGTTTCAGAAGTCTGGAAAGTACTTTCACCCATCCAAGTGCATGGACTTCCTCCTCATTGCTATCAACGGCATGAGAGACTCCAGAGTCCATGATTCGGTGGTGGCTGGGCACATGCTGCATGTGATCCTGGGGGTCCCCGGCCCAAACTTGGAGAGGGAAAGAGCTGCAGTGAGAACGCCCTGCTAGGGGAGCCCATCCGTGAATGGGTCTGTCTCTGGGTGCTAGGCATTATTGGGGGGCAGGTCTCTGGCCTGTGCAATGCGGGCGGGGAAGGAGGGGGTCAGTCTAGGAGATCACCATGGCCACTTGTGGCCTTGCAGTCTATGAATCAATAAGCTGGGAACTGGTCCTATGCTCTAGTTCTGGGGTTGGAGAAGAGGATCTGGGAGGGCAGATGGCTCTCAGGTGCAGCAGGTCCCTCGCACCCCAGATCAATAGGAGCACAAGGAAGCCAAGGCCCCCCTCTATCCGTTTCCCTTCCAGGTGTCTGAGGCTGTGAGGAGTATTCACAACAACCTTGACTCCATCAGCAAGCTGCTGGCCCAGCAGGAACTGCTCAGGGCCATTCTCCTGCTGGGCTACCAGTACTGTTGGGCTGCTCACTGTCATGTGACAGCCACGGGACTAGGGCTGGGGCTGCTGCTGCTTGCGGTCTGGGTCCCCTGGACCGGTCCTGCTGGCAGGCACAGGAGAGTGCCGAACCTTCCAGAGATCTGCTCCCTGTAAAGCTGCTGCTTCTCCTGGAGGGTTTTGCAGGCTGGCTTGCCCAATCTGGAAAACCCTGCACGGCATCCTTTGGCCTCCCCTGAGGCTGACACTCAGACCCAGCCCCATGCAGCTTGCACCAGCCAATGGGGGCCTTACTGCAGCAGGAGGGCAACAAAGGGCTGGCCAGTGGTGGGAGACCCAGCATTGGTGCCGGGAAGGTGAAGGAGGCTGGCAGGGCTCTGACCAGGTGCCATTGGCTCTCTCCCTTTGCAGCATTGCCGTGGAGATGATGAGGATGCTGACGTCCCACCCCAGGACCACAGGAAAGGTCCTACGGGAGCTGCTCAACAGGCTGCAGGAGCAGCCTCTGCGTCAGTATCATGACATCTCTCAGAGAGAGTCTGGCATTGCCCCCTTGGCCGTAAGTACCAGCCCCTGCGGCAAGGGAAGGAGCGCTGTGTGTCCGCACCATGGCCTGAGGGTGTCTATCAGTCTCCCAAGGGGTATAGTCATTGAGCCGAAGAGAGAGAGATCATGATTCTAGCCAGCGCTATAGTCGAGCTGAAACACGCCAAAACGCTTTCTTGGTGCTATTCAGCAGCACTCATAGAATCACAGGGTGAGAGGGGATCTCAAAGTCAGCTCGTCCAGCCCCCTGAAACAATGCAGGACCTGTTGTGTCTAACCCACCCCCAAGAGGAGATATGATCAATCGGGGTGGGGAGTCCCTGGTGAGGTGACCTGTCCTCTGTACTGGGACTTGTGCTGTTCATCATATTCACAAATGATCTGGAAAAGGGGGTAAAAAGTGAGATAGCAAAGTTTGCAGATGATTCAAAAGTACTCAAGATAGTTAAGTCTAAAGCAGACTGCGAACAGTAACAATGGGATCTCACAAAACTAGGCGGACAGCAAAATGGCAGATGAAATTCAGTGTTGATAAGTGCAAAGTAATGCACGTTGGAAAACATAATCCCAACTATACATATAAAATGATGGGGTCTCAATTAGCTGTTATCGCTCAGGAAGGAGATCTTGGAGTCATTGTGAATAGTTCTCTGCAAACATCCACTCAACGTGCAGCGGCAGCCAAAAAAGCGAACAGAATGTTGAGAATCATTAGGAAAAGGATAGCGAATCAGACAGAAAATATCATAATGCCACTATATAAATCCATGGTGCGCCCACACCTTGAATGCTGTCTATAGATGTGGTTGCCCCATCTCAAAAAAAATCTATTAGAACTGGAAAAGCTGCAGAGAAGGGCAGCAGAAATGATGAAGCATATGGAATAGTTTCCTTATGAGGACGTATTCAAAAGACTGGAACTGGTCACTTTAGACAAGAGACAACCACTGGGGATGCAATGGGGTGTACAAACCTCATAATGGGAAATCAGGGGTTAAGGAGCTGCTCTGGGCCCAGCCATGTCTGCCCCACCACACCTGAGGAAACACTCCAGCTGCAGGAGGAGTTAAAAAGGAGGGCAGTGGCTGGTTTGGGGGCAGCTCAGGGAAGAGAGCAGACCTGTGACCTTCATCTCCAGCAGAGGAGAGTGGAGGAAAAGGCAGAATCTCTGCCCGTGACAGCTGAGGGAAGAGTGGGCCTTACACAGACACAGCTTGAGGGGGAGGTGTTCCCCTCTCCCTCACATATGGGCTCTGAGTTTTGTTCATTTCCCTGCACTGTGGATGACCTCCATGTCACAGAGTCCCTGGGTGATGCTCTGGAACTGCTCCCTACGAGGCCAGTCAGGACTCTGGTGAAGTCTCTTCTCTGTGAGCAGCCTGTCACCAGGGCAAGAAGCTCACACACCTTCCACCTTCCTGAGTCTGACCTTGGAGTATTCAGCATCCTCTGCCCCTCCGTGCGCTCCCCACAGCGAGTCCACTCAGGCAGAGTCCTGGGGAAGCCACAGGGTCCTGCACCCCAACTTCGCAGTCAGACATGACTCTTAGCCAGCCAGTAAAACAGAGGTTTATTAGATGACAAGAACACAGTCTAAAACAGAGCTTGTAGGTACAGAGAACAGGACCCCTCAGCCAGATCCATTTTGGGGGGCAGTGAGCTAGACACCCACGTCTGCACTTCATTCCACGTCCCCAGCCAGCTCCCAACTGACTATCTCCAGCCCCTCCCCTTGTGAGCTTTGTCCCTTTCCCGGGCCAGGAGGTCACCTGATTCCTTTGTTCTCCAACACCTTTAGCTGACACCTTGCAAGGGGGAAGGGCCCTGGGCATTAGTTGCCAGGAGACAGAGTGTGAGCTATTTATGCACACTGGCCTTTATCCCACCACCTAGAAACTTAAGAAATGTATAGGGTAAACTGAGGCACCCCTACCCTATTCAGAGGAAACATTAAGAACTGTCCCACTTCATCACACCCCATGAGAAAAGTCCTAGGATGGCGCTGACCTAGAATGGGGGCCATACCACAGGAGGAGGCAGTGGCTGCCCGAGAAAGGAAGAGAGTTGCCCTGCTGCACGCAGCTGCCAAAAGGTGCCTGGTGATGAGCAGACACCTATCACACTGCCCAGACCCAGACGGAGACTTTGGGACTATCACAGGGGAGTGGTAGGAAGTGGCCCAGGGAAGGCAGCCTTAAGCATCCTCAGCTGTCAGATCACTGGGCCAGGGGTCAGAGCCTGGTGGACTGATAGGGCCTGGGTTCCATTACCAATAACCCCCCAGAGCCAGCGCTCAGAGCTGGAATCAGGAGTTGAGGTCGGAACAAGGCACATGCAGTGCTGGGAGCCAGGCAGGCGTGAGGGCAGGGTGGGAGCAAGCTGAAGCCTGTGGCTGTGGAGTCTGTCCTGCGCTCAGGCCGGGTACAGGTCTAAGCCACAGACTGACGTTGGGGCAGTTGAAGCTGCTGGTTCTCCTGTGAGGCCCATAGACTAGCCCTAAGAGGTACCAGCCCAGTGCCTGGCTTGTGGACTGGCTGGGCCCTGCACAGGAATGGCTCGTCCTTCATGTGGGCCAATCAGGCTCTAGTTCTGGGAGGACTCATCACCTCACGTTCCGGGGCAGGGCACTGGACCCTATATCGGCTGTATCCTGAGCTTCAGACTAGAAGCAACCAGTAGCTCAGCCGGTCCGACTTCCTGTATGTCAGACCACCAGCCCCACCCTGCCCCCCTACACTAACCCACACCCAAAATGAGACCAAAGTGCCACAGCTCCAGCAGACGGGACTGTTACGTGCCACAGGCTGAGACCAGGAGGGGCCGAGGGGCACCAGAGCCTGAGGTTCTGCAATGGCAGGGAAAGAGAGACACCCAGATAATCCTGGTGAGTGACCCACACCCCATGCTGCAGGGGAAGGTGAGAACCCCCAAGTCACTGCCAGTCTAACTGCTGGGGAGAGGAATTCCCCCCCCGACACCACACGCAGTGATCAGCTACACCCTGCGCATGGGCACAAGGACCAGCACTCACCGGTGGCAGGAAGCGGAATGCCACGGCTGGGAGCTGGCAGGGTAGAGCGGGCTGGGGCTGGGCTGCTCTGCTTCCTGCTGCTGCTGGTGAATGTGTGTGTGGGGGAATCCCTTCCCCCAAGCCGCATCCCCTAAGTGAAAGGACTAGGGCCCCGGGCGAGGGAAGTGGAGCGGGCTGCTCCCAGCCCCCTGCTAATCCCCTGGGCCTGTAGGTTATAACCAGGGCCGGTGCAACCATTTAGGCGAACTAAGCGGTTGCCTAGGGTGCCGAGATTTGGGGGCGCCAAAAAGCGCCCCCCAATTTTTTTTTAAATGGTTGACCGGCCGCTGCTGCTGGGACAGAGAGGGAGTCTGAGCTGCCAGCGGAAGCTGGCAGCCCAGGGGGTCCCCTGGGTCAGGGCGCCGCCTTGGCAGCCCGGAGCCCAGGGGGTCCCTCGGGTCAGCGTGCCACCGCGGCAGCCCGGAGCCCAGAGGGTCCCCCGGGTCAGGGCGCCACCGCGGCAGCCGGCAGCCCAGGGGGTCCCCCGGGTCAGCTTGCCGCCGCGGCAGCCGGCAGCCCAGGGGATCCCCTGGCCCAGGGAAACCCCGGGCTGCCGGCTGCCGTGGAGGCGCACTGACCCTGGGTCAGTGCGCACCGCCGCGGCAGCCGGCAGGCCAGGGGCCCCCTGGGTCAGGACGCCGCCGCGGCAGCCCAGGGGGTCCCCCCGGTCAGTGCGCCGCTGCAGCAGCCCGGAGCCCAGGGCGTCCCCCAGGTCAGGGCGCCGCCGCGGCAGCCCGGAGCCCAGGGGGTCCCCCGGGTCAGGGCGCCGCCGCGGCAGCCGGCAGCCCAGGGTTTCCCTGGGCCAGGGGATCCCCTGGGCTGCTGGCTGCCGCGGCGGCGCGCTGACCCAGGGGATCCCCGGGGCTCTATCCCATTTAAGTTAGTATATCACTTGGCAGTTATTGTTATGAATATTATTACTTATGTATTCTGTGTCCAAAAATGTTCTAGGGTCTCTGCAGACAAATAAAAGAGACTCACTAGCCCAAAGAGCCTGTGATCTAAATTAAAAATGACACCAAGTGATAGTGACAAACAATGGGAGCAAAATAAGGAAATGGGAAGAGGAGGATACAAAAATCAGGTGACATAGTTACTTGTTAGGTTCACATCATGTTCTGCAAAATCTGTACAGTTTCTTATATTCCCTTTCCTGTTTGTATCTAAACTGTTCCCGCATTTTCTAAACTTGAAGTGATTTTCTGTTTCATTACTAAACAGACCCCTTACAAACAATCCATACACCCCTGTGTGTTGTTTTAAACTATTGCATGTGTTAAAACGTACTAAGCCCCCACTTCTTAGCTTAAGAGCTCATTTACACATATTTCCTATCTTACTTCACCACCAACCACCCTTAGCCCAGATCCCCAACCCAGGTGACTGTAAGCCTCTCATCCTCTGATATCTCCACATCTCTTCCATCCCCAGCAATCATGTCCTTATTTCAGTAAGTAAGTATTTTCATTGCCCAGAAATGAGAAGTTTACAAAAGTTACTCTTGTTATCAGAGGCCTTGATCCACCTTCATAGAATCATAGAATATCAGGGTTGGAAGGGACCTCAGGAAGTCATCTAGTCCAACCCCCACTCAAAGCAGGACCAATCCCCAGACCTTGAAGTCAGTGGAAAAATTCCCACTGATTTCAATGGGTTTTAGATCAAGCCCAGAGGCTCCAAGAGCCCTTCAACATCATATTGCCTCCTGTTCCAGCATTCAGCTCAGGCTCTCCGTTAAATAATAAAGAACTTCTGAGGCTATTACCTCTGAAAAGCAGAAAGTTTGTTACTCCTGTTTTATTGTCCCATTTGAAATAATTCTTTAAAATGTAGGTTTCTCTTGTGTAAGGTAACAAGTGACTCAGGATCACCATCTAGCCACAATATGCACGATGCTGAGAAATAAGTAGGTGTGGTGGTTGTTTGCTGACAGGTAAAGCCCTGATTTGATACTAAATACTGGAACAGACATGAACTATTAATATCTCTAGAGCTCCCAGGCCTCTCCCATTGATGGCCTCCTCTTTCGCAATCAAGCAAATGGGATTTGCATGTGAATTCTTACAATGTAACATTCAAGGATTAGCTGGACAGCTCGGAGCACTTTGGAGTTGTACCTTCTGTGAACTTTAATCTTTTATCATTCTTTCTAGCAGAGCAGCACAATAGTGGGATCCTAGGTTGTACTAGCCAGATGTTTTCCTTACTAACTTGGAAGGTTGCTCTCCTATTATTTTGTCAGATGCTTGAATTGCACCTATCTCAAGTGAGGTAAAGTAGAACAAGGCAAAACATCTTAACAGATACCTCCTGCATAAGTGATTGCAGGATAGGGGTCTATTTCTTTAAAACAAACCTGGACCACAATTCCTCTGAGAAACTTGACAACCCCTAATATGGAACAACTTTTTGATCCTATCCAGAGCAGTTGCTGTTACACCAGTAGGATAAGATCTGCCTACATCTGTGCTTTTGTTTAGTGTAATGGTTGCAACATAAACCTAACAAGGCTTGAATACTCAGGCTTAAACCTGAAAATCATCTTGATCTCTTAATCAATATCAGTTAATGAAATTCAAATAGTTAATTATAGTAGGTGACATGCATTCTCTATCCTTTACTTTTAATAGTGAACAAGAAAAAGAACTGATAGGAATAAAATTTCATTTTTTTTTGTTTACAGTTGATGCAGCCTCATGGCAGATTAAAAAAAAAAGGTCTGGGGCACAATTTCGTGACCGTGTATTGTGTATAATGTATGTGATTTTTTGGGGGGGGTGAGGGGGGGGCGCAAGATGGAAGTTTCGCCTAAGGCTCAAAATATCCTTGCACCGGCCCTGGTTATAACATTACAATCGTGTGACTCAACCCACCAGGTTTAACTAATACTAACTAGATGGAATTTATGCTCATAAATGAGCAATTCCAATTCCTCTTGTCTGTTACCCAGGCTTCTAGCATCAGTGTATTGGCAATTCAAGAATTTATTCTCTTTTGCCCTTTGGTGCCTTTATTCGTTTTGGTCTCAACATCTTGATTTTTGTGCTGAGCGCTCATATCTTCACTTTTTTTACCCTCCCTTTTTGCTATTAGTTTAACCTCGTCCTGACTACTCTAGCCACAGGAGGCTGAGGAGGAAAGAATAGAGGGGCAAATAAGAATGGGAAGGGGATGGGATGGGGGAGGTGGGGGCGAGTGTTCTGGGGAGGGGCAGCAGGAGGAGATGGAGAGGGGTGTGGGTCTGCAGTCTGAGGCCAGGCCTCCCCTCACTCTGCAGTGCTGCTAAGCCTCTGATGGAGAAGCCAAGCCTTCTGTGCAATCTCCAGGTGCTCCTGTGGTGCTTTGCCCCTGCCTGTGCTGGGGTGGGGGGATGAGTTGCTGGGGTTTGTATTTGCTGGTTGTCAGGAAAACAAGGGAGGTGCCGTCCTCACAACTAAACCCTGGAGGTCTGTCCAAGGTCCACACTATCAACAAGGCATCTCTGTGGAGAAGCGAAGGCCACGGAAGAGCCCTGGACGGGTCTTGAGGGGTGGAGACCAGGAGCCTGAGAGTAAACGGAGAGGAGGGGTCCTATCCAGGACGGGAAAGGACAGTGCTGGAGACACCGGATTGCTGGGAGGTGACTGGGAAAGGAAGAGTGAGGGGGGAGCTGTGCTGAAGAACCAGCAAGCAGTGGGGCTACGTTTGGTTTGGAGAAGTCCCCTCCAGCATGGGTTAATAGCATGCCAGGGAGAGGACTGTAAGCCCGAATTCAGAATACGTGAAACCACATGTGAAAAGGGTCTAGTGAATGAATCCCCAGTGGCATCACAAAACCAGCATGTGATCCGGAAACCGCCAGTGATGGAGTGGCAAAGTGGGTCAGGATTCAGCGACATTGGCAGAGCAATGCCAGGAGCTCAGATCTGCATGAGGAGGAAATGCTGTAGGGCAGGATGCTCACAGGAGAGGAGCCAGCAGAGCTGTGTGTGAGGGTCATGGCATTGTGGGAGGGGAGGGATATCGGGGGGTGTAGGCTGTGCAGAGCTGTGCAGGGATCTCCAGAGCTGGGTTAGTCAGGGTGCTGACAATGAGGGTGGAGGTCCAGGGATAGAGCTGAGTGATGGTCCGCTCTGAAGCTGCTGTAGCCTAGGATTGCTGTGCATCAGCAGGGACCTGCAGGCTGGTTGATTTCCCTATGCAGGAGACCAAAGAGCAGCAGGCGTGGTCCCTGTGTCACACGTCAGACGATATTATTATGATTCACTCCCTCCGGGTCCAGTTACCACGAGAGCGAGTCCAGAGCTGGAGAGATCAAAGTCTGCAGTTGAAGCTGTAGATTGTCCAAGCCGCAGCTCTGGGCCCCCTTCTCTTCCTCTGACTTTCTCCAGGAGAGAATGCCCCTGTGATCGCCCACTGGAGAACGGGTAGTTGCCATCGCCCCAACAACCTGCCAGGTAACCAACTTGCAGTATCCTCTAGATGCCAGCTCCCAGCACCAGGTGCTGCTCCAAACCCTTAGCAAGGGAGGAGTAAGCAGCTGGCAGGTCCAGGTTGATGATGGTTCCCCAGGGAGAAGACTCTGAGGAGCAGCTAATTGCTTGGAGAAAGGCCCCTGCTCTCTGGGTCTGGCTGGCAGGCAGTGGTGTGCTGTGACATGGCTCTGGAAGGGGAAAGATATGAGCTGGGGTTAACCAGCAGCAACTCAGACACGTGGTTACTAAGGGGAATCTCCCTCTCAAAGCAGGCGAGTTGCCTTCCCTACAGCATTTCAAGCCCCGCAGGGAAAATGCCTCATCTGGGGCTTCTTAACAGCAAGATGGCTGGCAGGGCAGTGACGCCGCAAACTTCCTGGTGCTCTTTGCTAGAGCCAGGGCAGCTGGCCAGGAAGGGCTTGGATTGATTGCAGCGCTTGTCTGATAAGTGGCATCAGTGGCTGTGAGGAGACGGAACGGGCAAGAATGGAGGCCTGATTAGTCACAGAGGCTCAGTAGAGACCAAGCTTTTGTGATACAGGAGCAGAGAGATTGCCATATGTGATCAGAGCAGAGGCCCATCTAGCCTAATGTCCTGGCTCTGGCACTGCCCAGCGCCCAGGAGTGGCGCCAGAGTTTCTGGCGCCCTAGGCAGAATTTGGGGGGCAGCGTTTTGTGCGCTCCCCATGGGGCGTGCGGGAGCTTCCGGTTCCACTCCCATCGCGCCGCTGCCGCCGGACCCTCCACCGAAATGCCGCAGGCGACAGCGTCAGTCATTAAGCTGCTCAATTGCCTGCTGCTGTTTTCTGCGGCACGTCGGCAGAAGGTCCTTCTTCGGTGGCACGATGGGAGCGAACCAGAAGCTCCCGTGCACCCCGTGGGGAGCGCACAAAATGCCACCCCCCAAATCTTGGCACCCTAGGCAACCGCCTATTGTTGCCTAATGGAAGCGCCGGCCCTGCCAGTGCCAGCTACTTCAGAGGAAGGTGCAAGAAACCCCCCTCCCCACTGGATAATTGTGAAATAACCTGATCCCGTTAGTTAAAGGGTAGCTCACGCCCTGAAGCAGGAGAGGTTGTAGTCCTTCCAAACATCCTGGGGATCTATTTTCAGGAGGGGAGGCATTTGGGGTAATTCAGAGAGCTGGCCTAGCATTGTCCCCTCCCCTTCTGGGCAGATCCAGCCCGTCGTGGAGCAGGTAAGAGTTTGAGGACCAGAGGCTAGGGAAGAGGACAGGGACTGAGTTTAGCTGAAGCCCTTTAGCAAAGGCTAAATCATTAGCTCTCCTCCCTGGGCTCCCCCACTGAATAATGATGGCTCCAGTCTCCAACCCTCCCGGAGTCTCCAAACCTCACTCTTTGGAAGCCCCTTGTTCCCTGCAGCAGGGCTGCATGGCTGGGCAGGATCAGAGTGTGCCCCTATACTGAGGGAGGGCCAGGTAGCATCAGTGTTTGGTGTGCACTAGAGCCGAGGGGGCAGAGGTGGGGGTTATACACAGAAGTAAACAAAGTGATTAACAAAAGATAATGGTCATGCATAATCAATCAAGATTTTACAGGAAAAGCAAGTTAACAAGTAAATGCATAGAGATAAAGGCTAATGGCTACTAGGGAAAGGGGGTGTCATGAGTAGTTTGCAGGTCAGTGCTTTGTTCAAAAGGGTTCAGGAAGGATTATGCAGAGACAGTCAGTCTGGGTGTGTTTTGGCTCCCCAAAGTTCACCAAAAGTTTAGACCCAACAGGGGGTGGAAGCTCTGCCTGCCCCTGTCTGAGCCTTGCCTCTCCCCGTGTGCAGGGCTGGCATCACCACCATGCACGTTCCTCCGTACCCCACTCTCTTTTGACAAGAGTGGGCATTTGGCCCATTTGTTCTTGCCACTGATCAGCTTTGCAAGAGCAATCGGGACAAATGCCTACTCTTGCCAGAAAAGTCAGGTCCGCCGGGACAGGGCTTAAAAAATGGCCAAAATGGGACATATGATCCTCCTACTACTGTGGCTCTGCCTCCTTTCGGCTCCCTCTGCCCTACCCTCCCGCAGCTGATCTCATCCCCTGGGTGTGGGCTCTGAAGTTTCTGTTTTGCAGGGCCTGCTCTCTGGGCCGACCATGATGGAACACTTTGGCTACGGGACCAAGTCTCAGTACAAGTGAGTGCCCATCTCTCTTAGGGCTCTGGGGTGCCCCCTACTCTGCTCCCCCACCCCACAGGCACACAGTACAATCAATGCTCCATTTAACAGCTGCTTCTCTGACCATCCCCAGGGCTCTTGGGCAGAGCAGCCTACCTGAGGGACAGGGGGCATCTTCCAAACAGGGCCCAGGCACTGCTCTCTCTGCATCTCCCCATCTGGGTGGGGAGGCACCCTCTGAGATTCCCCATGGGCCGGTGGGGGCCAGGCAAAGGCCGACTGTCATCAAACCCCACTCTCCCGGCTCCGCTGCACAACTTGGCATATGCCAGCAGATCCCTGCACTGGGCAGCAAGGGTCCAAGCTCGGGGGAGGGAAGGAGGGTCCTTGGGAGCCTGGCAGATCTTATGCACCAGGTGTCTGTATGTCTGTCCTCTCTGCAGTGAGTTCAGCAATGGCAGCCCAGACCTCATCAGAGCCAACAGCACATCCAGGCCCAGCAGCAAAGCCATTTACCGTAAGACCAGCGTCCTCCTCCTTTCAGCCTACCCATCCCCTTCTCCTCCCTCATGTCTCCACACCTGCCATGCAGAAGTGCAAATAGGGTGGTATGCTCCAGTACGCAGTACTGGCAAGAGATTTTTAGTAGGTATGGGGTACCGGAAAGACTTGGGGAGGCTGGCCCCTCCCCTGTGGAGTAGGAGTGGAGCTGCACTCTGCTCCTTAAAGGAGCAGTATGCTGCTAGGGAGGGCATTTATTCTTTATATGAATTTAACAGCACAATACATATGCTAACATAAGCCTTTGTTTAAGTTTGTTAGCATATGTATTGTGCTGTTAAGTTGGTCAGGAGTTCTCAAGAGGGGAGGGGTGGGGGGAACGGAAAGTGTTTAGAAAGTGTTTTTGATTCCTGCTCCAGCCTCTGGACTATGAACATATACTGATGGGAGCATTCTGACCAAGGGACTGAGGACTTTTAAGGTAATCTGGAGCCTTCATATTTCCTTGATCCTTTGCAGCTAGGGTTACCAGATGACAAAACTGAAAATATCGGGATGGGGGTCGGGGGAGGACGGTGGAGGAAAAAAAAAGAAAGCCGCCAGAGCGCCCCCCCACCCTGCACCAGCTCGCCTCTTCTCCACCTCTCCCCGTAGGGGAAGGTGCCCAGCTGGTGCAATCCTGCAGGTGGCCCCGGAGTGGAGGCAGCAGGCCCCAGCCCCCCAGTCCCGCTCGGGTCCCACAGGGAACGAACGGGAATGCCTCTGCCTCTGCCTCCGCCCTGGGGCGGGGTTTCCCTACAGCCCACCCTACAGGGTGGCGCAATCCTATCACCCTGAGTGTGCCCGGGCCCAGGCCCGGCCCAGGCCCAGCTGCCCCGCAGAGCACCACGGCTGGCCCCGGAGTGGGGACAGCAGGCCCCAGCTCCCCTGTCCCGCTCGGGTCCCACAGGGGAACAAACAGGGCTGCTGCTGCCTCCACGTGGCAGGAGGTGAAGCCCTGTCGGAGTCCCCGTGCGGGCAGCTGCTGCCCCCCCACCCCCACCCATGGGCGCGTACAGGGAGCCAGTTCCCCAGGCCGGACCTGGGGCTGCCCCTGCAGCTATCACCCCACCCTCCTGCCTGCGCTCGGGGCCAGGCCAGACTCGCTGACCCCACACTCCCCTGTGTCCCCCAGGCCTCCCTCCAGCGCTTGCACTGCCATACAGCTAATCGGCGCAAGCCTGGGAGGGAGAAGGAATGGCATGCTTGGGGAAGAGGCAGGGATTTGGTGAGGAATCCAATGGGGCAGTGAGGGGGCGGAGCTGGGGTGGGGCCAGGGCGAGGATTTGGGGAGGGATCCAATGGGGGAAAGAAGGGGCGGTGTTGGGGTGGGGGGACGCGAGCCCCTGCGGGCTTCGCCTGTGCGGGGGAGCGCAGGGCAAAATTGCTTGTTTGTCCAGTGTCCTGACCAAACATCAGTCGGGACGCGGGACAAACAAGCAAATATCCGGACAGTCCCGATAAAATCGGGACGTCTGGTCACCCTATTTGCAGATGGACTTATGAGTTGGTTATTGTCCAAAGACTGTTCTAGCCTCATTGATTGTTGATTTCTCCCTTGCAATGGACAAAGATCAGATCTCTGCTGGCTTTCTCACGAGTCAGCAGCCTTTGATACCTGTGGTATAAGCAACATAACTATTGCTTGAGTGGTTTTGTTCTTTCCTCTCCAAATGTCAAAGCCTGTTCCCATTGAATTCAATAGCAAAACTTTTGATTTCAGTGGGAACAGGATTTGGCCCCAAGAGATCAGAGAATGTGATTTTGATCAATTGCTTTTCTGCCCAGAGGCAGTTCTCATGCACATTCTGCCCGGCTGATTTCAATTGCCCCTCCTGTATGTCATGCTGAGGAAAATAATACAACAGTGTGGACTGTAGCTCTATCAAGATGCACATGGCACACACAGTTCTGTGCCTCTTTCCCATCCAACCCAGATGGCGCTGCATCTCTGCTTTCCGGGGGCCTGGCGGGGAGCAATACTTAGGCCTTGTCTACACTGCCACTTTACAGCGCTGAAATGTTCTCACTTAGGGTGTGAACTCCACCCCCACCCCCCAGCGCTGCAAGTTTCAGCGTCGTAACGTGCCAGTGTAGATAAAGCACCAGCGCTGGGAGCTACTCCCCTCGTGGGGGGTGGTTTTTTTACATCGTTTACGGCTGGTAGTGAACATACCCTCAGATAAAGGCAAGCTGGCAGAAGTTTAGTCTGGACATAAGGAAGACGTTGATAGTGTGTTAAGGGAAAGTGCGGATGATTGGCCTTCCTATCCTTCTTTCAAATTAAGAAGTTTTCAGTGTGGGGTGTTGCTGGATCCTCAGTGACATGTGGAAGTACAGGTGGCACCAGAGGTCTAAAGCACCATTTTGTTGTAAAATTTTAGACAGGTAAGTGGGGTGTCAGAGGGGACAGGGAGAGTGTGGGGGCCCCGGTTTGGGGGTGGGGTGGAGTCACATGGGGGGGGTCATGTGCCCTCCCCTCTGTCCCTCCCATGAGTGCAGCACCGGCAAGAAATGATTTCTATTTACACCACTGCTCCCGTCAGCCAGCCCCTTCTTCTCACCAGATTTCTGCCTCTCCCTTTCATTCCTCTTGCCCTTCTTTACCTGCAGGCCAGCGCAAGGATTACACTCTGTTCATGCTGAAGCAGCAAAGTGACTTCCAGCATCGTGTGGAGGTAGGAGAAGCCCAAATGGCCTGTTTTCCCTCCCTGTAGAAAATGCCCTGTGCACATCCACCCATCAGAGCACGACCAGCTGTCCCCACGCTGTCATCTCACCCCAGTGAGGAGGGGCCTTCCCAGCATGCTCTGGTGTGCCAGGTTGGCGATGCTGGTGCACGCTGCTTCCTCTGGGCTTGAACCCTGGCTGGGTTCCCAACTGACTGCAGACATCCCCACCTTGTGCTCTGCACTGGCCAGTACCACCCACCGCCACCTTGCTCAGCCATGTCACGCGGGACCCCCCACCTCAGGTTGCATGGTGCCCCACACGTCCCCTTTCCTGTGGTCAGGGGCTGGGGTGGGGGACTGGGGAGGGCCTGGACACTGTGCTCTGTGTCCCCAGCACCTGCTCACCGTCCACGTGGACTCCAAGGACATTCGTGACGTGGATGACTGTGTGGCACGGCTGAAGATGATGGACGCACAGGGACGGGTCTGGGGACAGGACATGATCCTGCAAGTGAGGGACCATGAGCTGCTGTTGAGCGACATCGAGACCAAGGTGCATAGGGGTCTCCCAGCCCATCTCAGCCACCTCCCTTCCTCCCAACAGGGCCCAGCCTCACCCCCCCAGCATGCACTCTCTTTGGGGTCTTGGAGGAGAAAGCAGAGTGCTTCAGGGGGCTTACCCTCATCCCCTGCCATAGGGCTAGCAGGAAATGCTGCCTCCAGCCCATAGGATTCCATACACACCCCATGTCCATGTGGGAGAGGAGCCTGGATCCCCAGCAGAGACACCCACTGTCCTGCTGATCTGCCCCATTCTTCCCATCTCCTCCTCGCCCCCACCCCCCGCTGCAGGAGGAGTTGGAGAGCTTCCCCCTGGAGAGTGTCCAGGCGTGCGCTGCCGTCCTCAACCGCTGTGTCTACAATTCCATCCTCGCCATCACCGTGAGGGAGCAGAGCCAGCGCGGGAGCAGCATCCTCCTCTTCCAGTGCGAGCAGTTGGGGGTGAGCAGCATGGGCCCGGCTACACAGTACCGCCTCGGTGGGCGGCAGCAGGTCTAAGGATGGCTTCAGGTAGCGGCTTGGCCCTCTCTGTGGAGCACAGGAATGGGAGATTTATTAACATGGGATGTATGTGTCACTGCAGCCCTGTACTGATGAAATCATGATTGTGTGTCATTGTCCCCACGCTGCTAGGGAGAGTCTTCTATACCTCCAGTAGCAGTTTCTTTCAGAGCTGGATGCTCTGGGGTCTACCCTCGCTATTGGCAGTATAGGGACCGCTGCTCTCGGCTGCAGGGCTGTGGAGGGGAACTCATGGTCCTGCTGTGTTCCTCTTCCCTTCCCATTAGGCAGAGCTGATGAAAGCCAACTTGGAGAAGGCTGTCAAGGAGTGGAAAGGGGAACGGGAGAGTCAGGATGTGCTCAGGTAACGGAGTGCAGAGAGCCTGTCTACAGCAGGGTAACGTAGGTGCAACCCCCTCAACCACTGTCTCCTGCTGGGGCACTTCCAGGTCTGACACAGTCCCCCAGTCCTGGATTCCCAGGAGCCCCCGTCCCCCCTCCACACACCCTGGATTTCCAGTAAGGAACCCCCCCATAAAGGTACAAAGAAAATTCTGCACCTTCTGAAGTCCACGAGGGATACAGCCCACACCCCAGCTCTAGACAGGGGCCCTCAGTCCTTCCATAGAGCTGAGGTGCTCCTAGGGTTGAGTCACACAGAGCCCTTGTGGATAGGATGTGTTTCCCCCACCCCTCTTCCTAGGGGTCACCAGGCATTTCTCCTCCAGTATCCCTAGGGGGCGCAATGCAGACCCTTCTCTGTAGCAGAAGAAGTCTCCCGCCAGCCCCTCTGCAGGGACAGCACCTACTGCTGCATTACTAGAACATGCCTCCTTGTTCCCTTTCTCAGGAGCAGTTTGGAGACCATGCTGTCCCAGCAGAGCCGAGGGTCCTTCCACAGCAACCCCCCACGTACCAGCCAGGATAGGTGGGCTGGACTGCCAGAGCCAGTCCCCTTTATTCCCCCCACACCACGAGGATGGCAAAGCCAAGACCAGGTGCCCCAGAATCCCCCAGCCTCCATGGATTATGGTAAACAGGCTCTAGTATGGCAGGGAAGGGGTGGTGCATGGAGGTGGGTTGGCGCGGAGGAGGGGCAGGCCAGGGAGGTACAGATTTGGAGCAGTATTTGGACTCAGGACTCATGGATTCCCTTCCCAGCTCTGCTACTGACTCTCTGTACCATGGGGCTCATGATACTGACTCCTCTTAGCCGGGCTGCGTTCACTGATGTCTGCAGAGCGCGGAGAGGTGCTGTGGGAGGGTGCAGAGGGCAGCTGGGGGGACGGGAGCTGTAACTCTGAGCCCTGGTGGACGGGGGATTGGAATGGAAACCCCACCACAAACCTCTGCCTGCTGCAACTGACCCCAGCCTCCTGGCTATTGCAGCGCCTGACCAGCCGCGGCCTCCAAAGCTGAGAGACGAGTGGACAGATCCTAGCTTGCAGGCAATGCAGGACTTCGACAAAGACACTGTAAGTACCCCAGGACTGCTCCAGCTGCTTCCCAGATACCAGCTTTTGCTGGGACTGCTGCAGCCCCCATCATTGCCTGGTGGAGCCTGCCCACAAGGATAGGCTTTCCCCTGGTGCAGTCGTCAGGCAAACTTGCAGTAGGACAGAGCTTGTTTGGTACTGACACACTTCTGACCCTCCTGGGGACTGCAGGTGTCAGGCTGGGACCCACGTGGGAAGGAACTTGCCAAGTGCCCTGCCAGGCCTGAGGAGAAAGGCCTCTCTGCCTTCGAAAGGCCTAGAGAGCTGCTGGCAGAAGAGAGAGGGGAAGCAGCAGCCGGGGGGTAGCAGCGGATTTTTAGCCTCTGCAGCTCTGCCAGCTGGCTTAGGGGACAAGTTGTGTCCCAGCCCTGCCCGGAAGGAGCTGTGGGCTGGCTGGCGAGAGGAAAGGAGGAGGAGGAGCTGGGGAGATCCGGGTTTGTGGCAGGGCAGGAGCTCCACCACCTTCTGACACCTGCCAGGCTGGTCCCGATGCAGGACTTCTCCAGCCAATATACAGCATTAGGTTCCCCATGGGCAGACTGTGCTCTGTGCTCTGGCTGCAGTGGCTAGGCCTGGGTGTTCTTCCCAGAGATAGAGGCTGGCCTGGGGCCCCGCGCTGCCTCAGATACATCCCTGCTGCTTGTGTTGGCAGGAAATCCTGAACCACGTGCTGAGTGACATCGAACTCTTTGTGGGGAAGCTGAAGGAGACGAGCAGCTCACTGAGCATCAAGAAGAAGTCGAAGAAAAAGGACAAGGAGAGAAGAGGTGAGGGAGGGGGAAGGGTTATGGGGGAGAAGGGGGACTTGCACTCCTAGGAGAAGTGGGGTCAATCTCTGCATGGCCCCCCCAGGGGAAAGGGGACCTGGGAAGGTCTCTGAGGGGACGTCTCCACAGCCGCTGGAGTGAGCCTCCCAGCCTCGGTAAGCAGACGCACTAGCTGTGCTTCGGCTAACGCACTTCAGTGGAGCCGTGTGCATGGTGCTGCATGAGCGTGGCCCAGGTTGCCCACCCTGTTGCGGAGGCCTGGACTCTGTGCCCCCGCCTGTGCTGCAGCAGCCACAATGCTATTTATAGCAATGTAGCCGGAGCAGAGCTAGTGTGTATCCGTGTACCCAGGGTGGGACACTCAGTCCCAACTGCAGTGAGTGTAGACACACCCTGTGAGGGGAGAGGTGGATCTGGGGGGCAGGTCTCTGGGTGGGTCCCCAGGGGAGAGGTGGATCTGGGGGGCACGTCTCTGTTGGCCCCCAGGGGAAGGAAATGGCTAGGGTCTGTGCCCCTGGCTAGTGTCATTCGTATCTCCAGCCTGGAGTGGGTAGCGCAGAGCATGCGGCTATTCAGGACGTTGGGGCGGGCGAGGAATTACCTCATGAATGGAGCTCCATGCTCTTTGACACAGCCTCTGCCCTTTCCTAATGGCTAGGTGGGGTCCCAGGGCCTGGACAGCTCCTGCCCCAGATCAGTCCCCAGACCTGGGCTGCCTCTCCAGGAGCCAGTTCCAGAGTTGGGGCTGGGGCCGGGGCCCATCTCTTGAGGCTACCTGCTGGGCTCAGCTGTTAGGAGAGGAGATGGGGATGGAGGAGGGGCGATGGATGGATGGATGGACAGGGCCCACTCCTGAGAGCGAAGCTACCTGCCCTGAGTGGGAGTGGGTGCGGAGGCCGATCTGTCTGTCGGCATCTGGCTGTCTACTTGCTGCAGTGTGGGAGAGGTAGGTGTAAGGGCCCAGCTACCAGGCTGACAGCTCCCTCCCGTCTCTCCCTCCCTCTGCCTCACAGTGCTGCCCCCAGAGCCTGAGTATGAGACCTGCTTCCAGAAGATCAAATACGCCTTAAACCTGCTGGTAGGTCGTGGCTACTGGCTGGGTGGGCAGAGCTGTCTGTGGGTCGAAGAGGGGGATGCCCATGGCAGCAGCACACAGAGCCTATTGTATCGTCCGCAGAGACAGCCCAGCCCAATTAGCAGAGGGCACAAATCCAGCAGGGGAACTATCCCCTCCCCGCAAGAGGCTGAGCACTGGGATACAATGGAGATGAGCATGGTATAAATGCCTGGATGCAGAGACCCCTTGCACCCAACCCTCTGTGTCCCACTTCCCTCAGCGCCACCAGGGAATCACGTTAGTTATTGAAACTAAACAGGATCAGGGACGGAGGGATCTGGGGACGGAGGGTGGGGTCACTGTGCCTATAACGCCAGGATAAATGTATGGCTACTCGGCAACCTCTTAGAGCCAGGAAACCCCTGGCACTGCTCGGGCCCTATCGCTTGAGCCGAAGAAGTTTCCATCAGCCACTATGGAACTAGTGGGGTCATTGGTCTGACCTGGCGCAAGCAGTGAGGGCCAGGGGACTGGTCTTGCATGGCTGTTCTCATGGGATTCTTCTGCTTAGATGCTCAGAAACTTTAGTGATGAGTGTGATCTGAGAACGAATATAGAAAAGAGTAGCTGGAGCTGAGTGTGTTGTATGCCCCTGGCTGTCCCTCCTGCTGGATGCCGAGCCAGGGTGGTGGGGGTATGGTTGGGTGGTGCGTATGTAGGCTTGGCAGAATTCAGGTTTTATTGTCTCTAATTTCGATGATTCATATTGACTTTTCTTTCTATTTTTAACTATTTTAATTGTTAAGGTTGCTGTAAAGCAAGTGTGGGGGGGTCTGGCTGGAGTTAGGGCTAGGGCAGTGCTGGCAGTGGGGCTGCAGGGGGCTCCCCGCACAGCCAAGGGGTCGAAGACACCAGAGTGCAAGGTGCCGGAAAGGCTGCAGTCATCCTGGCCTGGAGGAGCAGAGATCCCTGGCCAGGCCTGCAAAGGAGGAAAAGTCCCCAGCCGTGGGGCAGGCCATCCGATTGCTGAATGGCTCCTACCTGGGACAAAGCCGATCAGCAGTGGGGTGGACTCCCCCATGGCTGGGGTGCTCCTTTTCTTCCTCCTTGCAGTCCAGGCCAGGCGTCTCTGCTCTGCCCCACCAAGACTGCAGCCTCTCCCACACCTTGCACCTGCAAGAGTCAGGGGTCACACAGCTATAGCAAGAACACTGCATACAGCATAGGTACGTGTTTGTCATATCCATGCAGCAGGGAGTTCCTGAGTGCTGGGAGCCCTGCTGCTGTCTCCTCTGCTCTACCAGAGCCAGCCACACTTGTTACAGAGCACATGCTGCAGCCAAGTTTGCAACACCTCTGCATTGCTCCTCCTTGTGTTAGCTGCCCAGGGTGCAGCTACCTCCCTGGCAGTGGGGCTAAGGCAGAGAGGTGAAAAGCTTCTCCTATGTTTTGTCTCTACACAGGGGAAGCTGAAACTTAAGCTGCAGCAGCAGCCACCCAGTGCCCCAGAACTGGTTCGAATCATCTTCTCCACCCTCTCCTTCGTGAGTATCCCAGACTGTTAGGATCCATCTCATTGACAGGGCTGCAGGTTGACTCCCCTCGTATCCATGCATCCAGTTCTTCAGGGGTGGGTGTAAAGACTGCCATTGTGGCTTCTGCTTGCACTAAGCCATTGTGGCCTCTGCCAGGAATTCCAGAGATAAGCCCCTTTGTCCTACATGGACAGAGGCGGGCCAGCTCACAGTGGACAATGGGTTGCATGCAGATTTTTCCCCACCACGGGAATCTGAGAGATCCCGGATTTTCCCTGGCAGTAAAATTCTCAGGACATAGTCTTATGGCTACCAGGAGAGGGCACGGGCTAGTGATTAAAGCACAGGCCTGGGAGTCAGGACTCCTGGCTTTGCCACTGGCTCGCTTTGTGACCTTGAGCAAGTCACTTCCCCTCTCTGTGATTCCATGTCCTGATCTGTAAAACCGGCATCCGCCCGCCACCCCCAAGGGCTGTGATTGGCTCTATTCATAGAGCACTTTGGAGCTCTGCTGCACAGTGATAGCGTGAACCATTCCTCTGCACCCAGCGCTGTGCACTTCACCATTACCAATCTCCCTGCAAACATCTCAGCACCCTCAGCTGCACCCAAAGCAGGTGTGAGCAGGGCACCCTGACAACACAGCTGCCCTCGGACATGACTGTCAGAGGCTGGAGGTTCTGGGCTGACCTGACTTATCGCTGTGATTCCTCCCTATCTGCCCAATATACAGATTTTATCCAACTGTCCCTGGCCAAACCTGGCTTCTTCCATTGTTTCCCCTCTTCTGACTGAGGCAGCCATCGACCTGCTGGACGAGTCTTTGGAGAAAAAGGACCGAGACACCTGGAAGAGTCTGGGCAAGGCTTGGGACACAATGAGGTGAGGAGAGTCCCTCGGCCATCCAGGCCATTCCCTCTGCTGAGCCAGCAGGGCGCAGAGCAGCTGCTTGGCACGTGCACCATCTGTTGCTGTTAACAGGAAGGATCTGAAGCCAGCGAACGTGGAAAGAACTCAAACTGGGATCCAGTGGCACCATCTCCCCCTTTAATGTTAATCTGGATTGTAGTTGCTGGTCTGAAGTCCACTATTTAGCCCCAGGCAACAGCTTCCCCACATTACCCAGCTCTGTCTTGGTCTGAGAGGAGAGCTCGAGCTCCATTGCCCATTCAGCCCTGAGATGGGGAGAAAAGCTGTGCTGAGGGCAGTCAGCTCCTCGCAATGGGGCATCAGGCATCCAGGAATAGCATCTGTCTCTACCAGCCCGAGCCAACTCGGAATCAGCAGCCTCCACTGGGGTTGTAAGAGACTGTTCTCCCCTTACCAATTCACTGAGCTTTCCATCGTCCCCTCCACCCCCATGTGCACCTTCCTGCAGGGCTGACTGGTGCCTCCCTTCCCAGCCTGAGCCCCTTGACCTGTTCTTTGCTTGTTGTCAGGGCTATGAGTCCCCCTTCGAGTCACTCCCACCCACCCTGTGCAGCTGCTGGTGGTTAGAGAGACATGTTTACAGTCCTGTATGGAGACCAGCATTGCAAAGTCTTCTCTTTCTTCCGCACCCCAGGACAGAGTACCCAGGCGGACAGTTCATCCCTCCCTACATCCCCATCTTCTCAGATGGGTGGGTGCCCCCCCTGCCGACCCAGAGGGAGAACACCACTCACTTGGAGAGGGTGAGTCTTGACTGCCAGGCTGTTCCTGACGGCACAAATTAAAGTCTGAGCTGGGTGGCCGAGGGGTGCACTTTAAATACTGTCTTCCCAAAGCTGCTACTCCCAGATTACGATGGATTCCCCTCACATCACTCTCAAACCACTTGGGAAGGGGGAATAGCACAAGGGACATCTAATGGGCTCATTTCACAGAAGCAAAACTGATGAGGCAGTTTGGCCCAGGACCCCCTTGTAAGAGAGAGGGGGTTGTCTAGTGATTAGAGCACTAGCCTGGGCCCTGGGAGTCTTGCGGTCAAGCTCCCGCTCTGCCACTGACTGTCCATATGACCGTGGACAAGTCACTTAGGCAAAGAGCCTCAAAGGTATTCAGGTACTTAACTTCCATAGGTGTTAGGTGCCTAAATACCTTTGAGGACCTGTGCCTTAATTTCCCGTCTGCAAAATGGACTAGTAGCACTGCTCTGTCTCACCAGGGGAGTCTTAGGACAGCTGCATTAATGGTTATGATGGTCAGATGCTATAGTGCCATAGGTGTACCATAGCCAGACATCGGAACTCAGAGTCCAGGGGAGGGGAAGACGCTTTGCACTGCTGTAAGTCCATCCTTCCCTTTAAACACTGAACAGAAGGTTGTAGCCAGGCCATGACTTGGCACCTTGTGCAGTGAGTGAGTCTCTGGGAAAGGATTACGTCCCCTACCAGAGACTTAGTGCATACAGAATTTGCTGTGCATGGACTGCTGCCCCTCCATCCAGGGTCTAGCAGGATGAAAGCCCTACTATTGCTAACAGCTGAGGGAGATTCTTCTGTAGCTTGGAAGACAGGCTTATGTTTGCAGAGGGTCACACATGCTGCGTAGCCTATCCAGGCTGTCTCTCTGGGTCTGGGGGTTATCACACATCTGTTCCACCCTCAGCTTCCCTGGAATGCCCCCCAGGATGTAACTAAAGCATGTTTGTCTTCTGTCCATGCTGCAGCCCCTGGGAAGCCAGAACTACGCCACGCCCAGGTACGTGCTCCTGTCCTCAGGCTGGCCCGGCTTCCTAGTGAGGTTCTGAGAAATGACCCAATACGCTGCATCCAGGAAGGCCCCTTGGACTTCAGTGTGAATGAATGAACACGAGCAGCACAGGGCCTCTGGCTGTGAGGGGCAAATAACTCCTGCTTAGAACTTGCTGGGATCACCTCTTGAGACCGCAAGTGTGCACACGCACACCTTGCTCAGCACAGTCCTGTTCCCCAAATCCTACACACGCTACACACACACTTCCACAGCAGCTGCTACACACACAAGGTTCTTTCTGTCCTACTGACAGAAGAATCTGCCGCAGCTGACTGGTCTCAGCCTGCCAGCAGAGCCGTGCTTCCATTCTGGGCTGTCTCTGAGCCTGTGGGTGGGGGCCAGGGCAGCTCATTACAAAGGGGCCCTGTTGTCAGCTGCAGTGATGCCAGGGAGGGAAACCCAAGATGGGGGCTTTGTCCACCCTTGGGTTCAGCAGTTCACGCTGTGTCAGAAGTGGGGGAAGCATCGCTGGAACAAAGGAAGGTCTGTGTGAGACAGGAAGGTCAAACCCGCTGGAGACAGCAAATGAGTAGCTCATTTGGCTCCCTTGTTGAGTATCTTAATTGCTCGCTGCATTATTGCCTCTGAAAGTGGGTCACTCTGTCCTGGCCCTGCCATTCCATGGTCTGAAAGCTCTCTCCATGCCATCCTGCCACTCCTGACTGCCGTCTATGCCATCTCTGGGCAAAGCCCACAGCCCCTCCCAAGCCCCTGCTGTTCACCTTTGGGTCACCTGGCCCCAGCCAGTTGCTCTTTCCCCTTGAGTGTGTCAGGGTAGCCGAGTGGCTCTGTTCTCCCAATACTAACAGACTATGGGCCTGACCCTGCAAGGCACTGAGCACTTCTGGGGGGTGTGGGGGGGCAGCACCCGCAACTCCCATGGGAGTGATGAGAGCTGAGGGTGCTCAGCACCCTTCAGGATCTGGTCCTCTAGTTGAGTCTAGACAAACATCTTGTGGGTCTAGACCTGCTCTTGGTGATTGGAGTAGTACTGAAATCAAGTGTTACATGCCATGCAGAGCTTTGTGAGAGAGATCAGGATGGGGTTCTCTTTTTGTAAGAAGCAGCTGGATCTCTTAGCTGGCCCACTAGGGATCGAGGCCTGAGAGAGTCACAGATCTCCATTCTCCTGGGCTCTAACTCCATACATGGTCTCCTTCCAGAGCTCCTTCTAGTCCGCCTCAGCGCATGCAAGCCATGTACGAATTCCAGGCCCGGAACAACAAGGAGCTGACTGTCATGAAAGGGGAAATGCTGGAGGTAAGGCAGGAACTGTCCTGTGAAGTGAGGGAATTGTTCAGTCCCTGCTAGGTGGTCTCGGCGCCAGAACTTAGATACCTTTGGGAGGAAACTGGGTCTTCAGTCTCTCTAAAGCACAGTGCGTTCCTCTGGGACTACTTACAGACATAGAGGGAGGGTAGCTACTAGGGACTGGTGGATCAAAGTGAATGGAGATTGGAAAATAGGCAGAGAGGGCTTACAGCACCAAGGCACAGAGTGACCTTTGATTGCTGACTATGGCTAGATGGAACCAGCCTGGAGGCTGCACAGTGGCATGGCTGGGGAACAAGGACTAAATATCATGCACAGGATCAGCCTGTGGTGGGTTGCTCCTACCAACAGTACTGTGCCCAGTAGCAGAGTTGGGTTTTCAGACATCTACTAAAATGAAGCCCACTAATAATGCCCATACTATAACGATGTATGCTCTGGTCTCATGAGAGTGGAAGTTGGATGTCACGGATTTTGGGGAGGTGGACGGGGGATAGGAAGGCAATGTTGCCTCCTCCCTGGGCACATCTGGCTAGATGCAATCTTGGGAGAGGCTGTTTGTCTTCATCTGGAAACAGCACACTGGACTTGATGGCCCAGTAGCGTGACACATTACAGCAGGGACTAGACACTGTGCACAGTTCTCTGGGCTGGGCTATGAAGGAGGTCAAACAATGGGGAGAAGGGGCCTTTCTGGCCTTCAGACTGATGGATCTATATAGCACACAGTGTCATGGGTGGGAAGGTAGCACTGCATTACACAGCAGGCACCTGGAGTTGTCTCCCCAGGAACCCAGTCCCATCAGTCCAGAATCTGGTGTGATATTTACTTAGTTTGATCCTCAGCTGATGTCAGCTCTCTGGCCCGTGCCCTGAAGGAGATCAGAATGGGCCTGTCTGGCCTCAGTCTCGAGGACTCTAATTGCCAATAGATGCCCTAGACGGTCCCCGTGCCATGCTGGGAGTCTGGCATTGCCACGAGGATGACCCCCTGCTCTGGTAGCTGGGGTGATGGCTTTCACTCATTCACCACCTGGGCTCCTGGGGGCTGATTTGAATTACGCTGTGTCCCTTGGCTCAGATTCTAGACCAGAGGAAGAAGTGGTGGCTTGCTAGAAACAGTGCGGGCGAGAGGGGCTATATCCCGAACAACATCGTGGGGCCAGTGGATCAGGAGCCTGCGGAGAACAGCATGAACCACGTAGGTCACCCTGTTCCACTCCAAGATGCAGCAACGCATTGACTTGGCTGGGCCACCCCCAACCCCCTTGCGTTGGGGCGCTGGCCCCATTCCCCTTGGGGGTGGGGTTATGGGAACTAGCTTGCTAGAAGTTAAGTGCCTGCTGGCTCTAGAATAGGGGTTTCCTGATCTCATCCCCTACACTGAGCTAAAGGCTCCCGATCTCCCATCAGCAGACACCAGCTCTGAGAGCTTGTCACCTGCAGGCAGTGACTTGCGGGGTGGCTGGGAGGGGGAAGAGGGAAGTGTTCCCTTGTCTGTTGCGGGGACGTGACTAGCGCGCTCATTTGCTGTGAGACTCCTCAGTCCCCTCCTCTGTTTTGGATCTAGGTGCCAAGCGGCTCCCCTGGTCTCCAGCAGCACTCCACGCCGGCGGAGGTGACGGCCTGGCTGCGGGACATGGGCTTCTCCAAGATGTAGGTCATCTCAGTCGCTAACCCTGGAAACTGGCCTCTGTCTCTGAGAAAGGCCCCTCCCTGCCATCACCCACGGGTCTCCCTGAGTCACATCAGGCCCAATCCTGAAGTCCTGGGGGCTGATCCTGTCCCCACTGACTTCATTGGCACAGAATTGGCCAAGCCACCATTGGGCAGTTTGGGGTTAGGCCTACAGCTGCGTGGGACCGTGGTGTCAAGGACACATTAGATACCTGGGGAGGAGGGAAAAACAACCCTCCCTTCCAACCCAGGGGAAGAAAGCAAGATCTTTATGCCCTAGAAGGGGTAGGTGGCCACTTCCAGGCATGAAACTGACTAGTGCCTCTTGCCCCAGTTAGTGCTTCTCTTTGGTACTGGTACCAGTTCCCCCATCTTGGCTAGTACATTCCAGCAAACGGCCCCTCCCTCCCACCATCCATCTGCACCTCCCCTGGCGCAGATCTGCCTGTGTCCAGCCCCGGCTGCTGCTAGAAGAGAGACTGCACCCGCCAGGTCAGTCTCCCCTGCTGATGGTCTGACTGGGGAGCTTTGCCATTTCCTCACTCCATTGTTTTTCTTTGCAGTCCCATCCCTTACCAGGTAGCTGATCTCCGGGGGTTACTCTTTCCCCTGTGCACCCAGCTACCCCTCCCTCACCCTCTGTCTGTCTGTCTCCCCACAGCACAGTGAAGTGCCTTGGCGTGCTCAATGGCAACCAGCTGCTGGGGATGAGCCAGGAGGAGATGAAAACTGTCTGCCCAGAAGAGGGGAGACGTGTCTTCTTCAAGCTCTCTGCTGTTAAATCGTCCCTGGGGGTGAGTCTGCTGCAGGCTTACTAGATACACAAAGCCAGCATCCCAGAGCCATCACTGAATGGACTCTGCAGAGGTCTCTACAGCACAGGGAGAGGGGACTTCCTAACCATTCAGAGGGCTGGTGTCTAGGTGCGGGGGAGAGATGAGCATTGGGGGGCCTGGCTGAGGTATTCATATCTGACTTATGGGAAGGACACAGTCTGCAAAGCTCAGGGGCTGTGAGGTTCCTTCTGAGACCTTTCAGCCCAGATCCACAAAGGTACTTCTTGCCCCAGGGCCAGTGTTAGGCACCCCTGCACTCTACTGAACCCTGCCTGGCAGCCACCGAACTCCACAGGCACCTAAACTCACTCCGAGCCTAAATGTTGGCTGTGAAAGTTCCCTAGGCCTTTACATTTCTACCTCTGAGCACACGCACGGTGCTTCCCTCTACGCTCTGGCCTAGCTCCTGCTTGCACCCCACTGCCATCTGCAAACCCAGGGAAGGCAGGTAGAGGAGCACCTAGAATAGGGGCCAAGAGGATAAATCCACTGAGAGGGGGGTGCTTAGATCCTCTGCTCCTAGGGACCCAAGAAGTGCCAGAGCTCATTGCCTGAAAGCTGATGAAGGTCAATAGCATGGAACTGAACCAACATGTTCACAGGTTTTTTTGTTTTGGGGTGGGGGGGGGAAAGAGAGGGATTAAAAAAAAGCCTTTCAAACCCCTGGATAAGTTTCCATTTAGAAAGTTTACTTTGATAAAATAGGAAAACACAGAGCAGCTTTTTCAGTTATTTTGATTCCCTCCTCCCCCACTTCAGTGGTAAAATGCAATTGGTGTGGGGAGGAAAGAGGAAGGAAAACAAAAACAAAAAAAACCCCACAAAAGAGGCGGGTGGGGTGAAGGAAGTTTCCAAAAAATGTGTTGGGGAGAAGGGCACATCCATGAAGGGTTTCCTCTGAAAACTGGAGAGTGGCACTAACTGACCTGTGCTAGCCATGGTGGGTAGTCACACTGCCAGGAGTGCTAGCCTGGCCCCTGGGCTCAGCCCTAGGCCCAAAGTCTAGAACTTTGACCCCCTGCACTTCTCTTCCTTGTTGCAGATTGGCCCTCATGATTAGCTGGCTCCCTTCCACACCATCTCCAGTCTGGCAGAAGCAGCCCAGGGCCGAGAGACTGAACAGAGGGACAGCAGGTCACTTCTAGCATCAGCCCTACTGCTCTTCAAGGATTCTTCTGAGTTTCTTCCCCTGCCTCTTGTACCCAGTGCAGACATCCCCTAAAGCCACATGTCACCCAACTGTCAGACTGTTTTTGTTCAGTTTGTACAGCACCTAGCACAGGGGGGGTCCTGGTCCATGACAGGCTGCTTGGTTCTCCTGCACTACAAACATTAATTTATTCTTAGGGCTACATATGCTCCAGCTAAACATGGACTTCAGCATTCTGATCAGAGGCAGATAAGTTTAGCTCCTGAACAGGCTTTGTCCAACTCTCTCAGTTGTACAGAACCAGTTCTAGAGTTTAACAATACATGTAACCCCAGAAAATACACCCCCTAGAATGCTTGGCTTTCTTTCCCTACTATTATGCCTTTGCAGAGCTGACTAAGTCATAAGCAGAAAGATTTTCTTTTAGATGCACTAAATATCAAGCGTGCAGGGCCAAGATCTCCCACAATATGTGTAGTGTTTTCACAGGTTCTTCTAGCCAGGAGCAATTTAAGACTAGCCCTTATCAGGTGAAGTTTGTTTAATGGTATGTAAAGAAAATCCTTGACTCTACAAATAAAGTGATTGAATCAACTCCTTTCCTAGCCTCATTTAGGAGCTGACTTTGGAAGAGTATTAGGAATAGGGGAGGCCAGAGTGGGTAGGAGGTCTTCCCTGATACCAGGGATGGGAAAATGGTTTTAATGAAGTAGAGAGTAAGATGAGGAAAGCAGGGGGAAGGAGGGGGGAAAAAAAGAGAGAAATGTTCAAGTTGTTTAATGCCCACTAAGCTAAACATTTCAGTTTGGGGGAAAAATTCCCAATCTAGTGAAGTGATGGGTACAGAGCTAGGCCACTAAAGAACTGGGTTATGAGCTGCACCAGACCAGAAGTCCTCCTAGCACTCAAGCCTTGGGTAGCTTACATGCTACTTTGTATTGGATAAGTGTTACCTCCCTCCGCCAGAAGATCCAGTCAGTGACTGATAGACAGCAGCCCCTTCAAAGAGGGCATTTGTCTGTGCAACCTTAATCCATGCAGCTACATAGAGCCTTGGTGCAAAACAAGGCCACGCCCAATGCACTAACACTGGTTGCTCATTAAGGCAGCTGCACAATTCTAGAGAATTAGGGTGAAGCCATGTAAACAGGCCACTTGACGGTTCTTAGACAAGGTGGATAAAAATCCATGATTTTTTTTTTTTTTTAAACAAAATCAGCTTTTTTTATTAAAATGCTTTTTGAGGAGCTATAATGTAATAAGGATTATAAATTTTAATTCTATAGTATGAGGCAATATATTCATGTAATGTTTAAGAAAAGTTTTGTAAATGAGTTCCAATAGTTCATGGATTAGGGACCCAATCTTATGGGGTTCCAGGGGCTTCTGTAGAAAGATTAACCTAAATAATTATATCTACCCACTGGGACTCAGTGCCCAGTCTAGAAGATACCAGAGATGCTAAGTTTTGCAGATCTTGAAATGTAGTTTGTGTCTGCAGAGGAAACATGCTTTAAATAGCAAAACTATTTTTACACACATGGTGAGAAACAGACCTCAACCCTATTGTCCCTCTGCAAATTTGCAGAGTGTCAATCCCTTACCTCTCTCTAAAAGTGCAAAGTTTCAAAAAGTTCAATGAACAGAAGATGGCTGGGGTAGAATAGATCTGGACAAGGAGAAGTCTGGAGATAAATGTAAGAAGGGAGGGACATATGCTTTTTGTTAAAATATGTTTGCTGTTGAAGAAAAATCCAGAATACTTAACATGGGTTTAGTTAAATAAAACAATGTAAATGTCTGTCTGGTTATGTTCTCCTACTAATACAGCAGGGCAAGAAAGTCCTGCAAATATTAAATGATTACCCTGTTGAACTGGAGATAAGTCACTGGGAGGTGAACTCAAATATCTGCTTCAACTACCTTTGGTAAATGAAATAACCAAACGATCATTCATTTTCTGATATAGCTGTAAAACTCATCTGACAAGTTTTCAAAATAAATCACTGTTTAACAAAGTATTGTGTACCTTCTAAAAACGAAACCTACATCTGAGTTGGGAAGAATGTATTAAGGTTATAACAACCAACATGAATGCACTTTTATGTAGAAATCCATGATTAAATTCAGTCTGCCTGACTAGTGATTTAGATCAAATCCACCCTGTTCCTAGACCAGTCCATCTACATCCAGGCTAGACATAGCTTCTTCCAGAATACTAAAGCAGATCAAGATCACAGGGGCCCTGCCAACCTGTTTACTGATGTAGCATTAGTCTTTCACCAACAGCTGGACTTCCCTCAAACCCCTAGTTTACTAAAGCTACCTAGTTTAAATAGCATTAAGTATCTCCAGAGGAATTGATGGGGCATAGGAAACCTCCCCTGCAAGTTCAGATGACACTGATCCTTGAGTTGCTAGGGCCATGGCAACCCAGCCTGGAGCATCACTCCCCCCCTGCAACCTCTATGGACAGGGTTGTCAGGGTAGGGCACCCAAGGAAAGTACCTGTAATTGGTGCTTAAAAGCCCCATTTCCTGGCAACCAACAAGGATGGAATGGGAAACAGGCCAGAGCCTCTTCCCTTGAAGAGGATCTACAGTAACCGCAGCCCTCTAAATCCACTAAGCAACACTGACCAGCACCAACTGAGTGTCAGGCTGATGCTGTTAGTTTGGTTCGTACAAAGATCAGCCTAAAGTTAACCCTAGCCACCAAGTGAGGTACATCAACAGCATGATTCTACATGACCAGGGGTTGGGGGAAGTTCCACCTGTGCCATGCCACTGACAACTGCAGCGGCATCAAAGCCAGTGCAGGATTTGGTCTTGAGGCCCTGTAGGAGACATGATGCGGGGCTGGGTACTTGGCTATTCCCAGCTTGGTTAACTGAACAGAAACGAGGCAGCGGCAGCACTGGAGAGGCTACGGCAACTCAGCAAGAGGGAGCCATTGTGCAATTACTAAACATTTATTGGCTGGTCATTTCAGAGTAGGGTTACTACACACATTTAGTGATTGTTCCACAGAGCAATTCACTGAAGTTGCCACTTAACATATTCAACCATCCACCCCCTCACAACATCTGAGCTGAGGCAGTCCGTACACAAACAGCAAGCGGGGGCTCTGGATTATTCCCCTCCAGCCCCTCCCCTCCACACAGATCTACTTCTTCTGGTTGCTCCATTTGGCCATCCTGTTGTTGATGGGAGTCTTCATGAAGCGGCTAGAGCTCATGTAAGCTGCAATCTTCTCCAGGGCCTTGTAGGGGAGAAGAGGGGAGGAAAAGTCTGAGCAGAGGGGAGAGAGTCTGCTTCCCAGAACACCTCACAACACAGCCTCAACCTCCTGTAACATGAACATTAAGCCTCTTCTGGGCCACACCAAAGGAGGTTCCCCCACATCCCTGGTCAGGAGTCTGATCAGTGTTACCTGCTGGCATGGTGGGATGTTTCCTGCCCTATGTGCTGCTCAAGGAGTGGCCAACACCTCCAATTAGCTAGGCTTTCCCCCAGCACTGAGGAGTGGTGATCCCCTGAGTGCAAAGTTGGCTCCTGTACCTCCTCCCTACAGTCCCCAGAGCACATCCTCAGAGTTGCTGCCCTCTGCTCTGGCCCAGGCCAAAGTTAGGAATCCATAACCAGTTCCCAGATACTGTCCTATACCTTGGCAGACTGGAGACTGGGCCATTGCCCCTGATCCACATACGAGGACCCTCTTGCTTCACTGAAGCTATGGCAGGAGTCAGGCTGGGATAATATAGAAAGCTACTAATGGCAAGTATGGCCTTTGCTACTTTTCTGTCCCAGCACCTATTTCCACCTGGAGCCAGCAACCTGCCACTCCAGCCATTTCCACAGCAGCTTATGGCCAACAACATACTGAGCAAGGACAGAGTAGAACAGGAGTAAGTGTCCTTTGGGAATTTCAAGAGACATTGTTTAGGAGGGCTCACAGGATAGGAGTGTTTCATCCCAGCTTGCCAGTGCCACCTGAAGAGTGCCTGCCAAGATCACCAAGCAAGCAGGGCACCAAGATGTGGCTGCCTGTCCAATAGATGAGGAGGTAGCCAGTCCTCAGAGGCCAGCAGAAAGCCCATCAGATACATGGCCAAGGGGGGGGGGGGGAAGAGAGAGAGAGAGAGAGAGAGAGACTTTTCTCTCAGGAATAAGGCCTCAAATCAGGGCGGAAGCAAATCTACAGGGCACTGGGAGGGGAAAAACTTGTGTGGTACAGAGCAAACGGGACTTCACTCTCTCCAGGAGGAGCTGTCTGCCATATTGGTGCCAGAGAGGGGCAGTGACATCTCCATTACCACCAGAAGTACTAATGAGTACTTATTAGCAATAGCCCCAGCAGCTGCTGTATCTGTTAGAGAATGAAATTCTTAGTCTGTTGCTAGAAGCTTGGGAGGCCTAGTTCTCTGCAAAGGAGTGAATGTTTGCAGTGGAATGTGTCAGTCCCAGGCCCCTGTGGCAAGCTGGGCTGTCCCTGGATAACCAGGGTAGTGCATTACAGGAGTCAGGGCAAACCTCACCTCAAAGCGGTCAAGAAAATCCTTCAGGTTTTGGAACTGATCCAGGCACTTGGGCTCAAACATGCGGTTCTGATCCAGGATGTCGTACATGAGAAAGTCAACAAAAGTGATCTGGAGAGAGGAGAGAGAGAGAGATTGACACAGGGCAGTCAAGTCTGTTCCCATACCCCTCCCCCAATCGCACCCCCACCATGTACCTTCTCCCCAGCAAACCACTTCCTCTTCCCCAGGAACTGGGAGACCAGCTTCAGCTTCTCAGGCAGCTGCTCCAAGTAGCCAGGCTTCACTTTCTCCTGTAAAGAGGAAGAGGGAAAGATTTCAGAGACATCTCTGGATTAGACCAAGGCAACCCTGTGCCAAGCCAATGTACAGTAAATTCTTCTAATGGGAAGGGTACCTGGAGTTTGCCATTGTCATAAGAGGGTTCTAAGGGTGAGCAGTATCATGTTTCAGGGCAGGTCACCTGTGAATCCCCCCAGTACAGCATTATGCAAGTGACTCAATCCTTCAAGAGCAGGTGAATAATGGTTTAAGTATTAGGCCAGAAGCAGAATACCAGCTAAATGGACCCAATCTAGTATGGAAAATCCCATGTGTGCCAATAGCATAGTGCTGGAGTGGGATGTGTCCTGAAATCAACAAGGTCTTGTTGCAGCCGCCCAGGACAGCATGGATGAACTCACAAAGTCGGGATTGTAGGCGATCATTACGAGGCTCATACGGAAATCCATGGCCTGATTCTCCAGCATGTCCACTCGCAACATCTCCTCCTCCGTCTCGCCACCTGGGAGACAGAACAAAGTGTCAGAGTGCTCACTGGCAGCTACCCAGCCAAATTCCAGCCCCTTGATCATTTGTGAGACCCAGACCTCCCACCACCAATACTCACACAACTTGTGCTTGCGCGCGATGTACCGGAGGATGGCATTGCTCTGTGTGAGCCTGGTCTTGCCATCAATGAGGTAGGGCAGCTGGAAGGGCAGTCAGAGGCAAGGTCAGTAAGCAAGCTCTTCCCACTTCTCTGGCTCCCACACTCACCACTCCCTGCTACTTCTGCACAAGAACCTCATTGATATCCCAGCATTGGTCCCCACCCAAAATTCATCTTAATCAGTGAAACTCCCAAACCCACCACAACCCAAGGAAGGGCCTGCCTGCCCGCCCACCCACCCAGAACAATTCTACATACATTTGGGAAATCCAGTCCCAGCTTCTCCTTCTCATTAATCCACTGGCTTTTGTCATAGTCTGGAGCTGGAAGGAGAACAGAGAGGGTACATCCCAGGCCACTGCCAACACACCCACCTAATCCCTCCCCCTGGCATCTTGGGGTAGCATGGCACACACTTGTGGTGCAGATTCTCCATGGTGCTGAGCAAGATCAGCTCACTGAAGGCAGAGAACATACCAGGGGCTCAGCATTTCTGAAAGTCAGGTCCTAAGCCAAAGAGGGCCTGAGCTGGAATCCTTCCAGGCCAGCTTTCACAATCAAGTAACCATGACTACACAAGAAAGCTGTTTTGGTTTAAAATATGGTGAAGTTTCTAACCTGGTGTAGGTTAAACTGTTGCAATAAGCTGTGTGGCTCCCCTTTACTCTGGTTTAAGTCATGCTGAAATGAAATACATCTAACTAGAAGCCTGGTCTGAACTAAAATAAAAAGGTCTACACAGCCTCTCACACCAGTATAGCTAAGCCAGTTTAAAACAGGTGCTGCTTTCTTTAGAACAGCTGCACAGTCTCAGGACCTGTTGTAATTTGAGTCAGCTGCCAATTAACTTGAGTTCATCCTGTTTATTATTTACAACTGTAATAACTTAACTCAAAGTCCACTGTCAGCCCATTCAACTTGCAGCATGTCCAAAAAACTCTGGCCTGGATAACACCAGGGAGCTGTAATCACATCTGCTGGGGGATGCATGTTAAGAGAGCCTACGCTGGATAAGAGGAAATAAGCCTTCTTGGTTTCTGGAGGGCAGTGTTGAGTACAAAACCTCTCAGCTTACTTGGGCTTTATTTGGCTGATAAGAGCAGTGATCCACGCACACTTACTGCCCCTTGGGTAGATGGGGCAGCCCCATCAGCTCACCACAACCCTCTGCAACACGTTAGGGCACAATGCAGGGTGTTCTCTATCTAGTTGGCCTTCCTCTGCAGTTTCAGCTTGGCAGAATGCAGTGACACGAGTTAAAATTTGGCCAAGGCATGAAAACACTGAGTGTCCTTACCACAAGTTAAAATCCTAAGGACCACAGACATGGCAGCTGCAGTTTTAACTCAATCTGTTGACCAAAGACAAAGACTAGAGGGAAGGCTGGTGTTTAAGTCTCCCTGCTACCATTTAGAACTGCCTCCTGGTTAAGGCAACTAGAATTAGCCAGCCCAGACAAACATTTTTGCAGGGTGACATGCCCTAAGTTACTACTGGCACTCAGTGGAGCATTCAGGGGTAATGATCCAGCTTCACTGTTCACCCTGGAGGTCAGCAGTACCAAGTTCTGTCCCACCCCTGACGGAGTGAAGCAACCCAACTTCACTTCCCCTGATCCTACGTGATCCCAACCTAAGATTGTATTGCTGCATGCAACAGATGCTAAGCAGTAGCATGGACTGCAGCTGACAGATCTTATTAGAGCCGCACACAGTGAGGATGTCAGAACACACACACCTAACTGCTTGGTACAGGATAAAATGGGGGTTTCTCCATAGCAGCAATAACCTAAGCCACTGGTAACAAGTGTTTAGACTTCGAATTGCCTCACAAGCAGGGGCAGCTCTAGCTTTTTTGCAGCCCCAAGCACAGCAGCCAGCCAACCTTCAGCAGCATGCCTGAGTGAGGTCTGCTGTCTCGTGGCTTCAGCGTACCCGCCACCGAATTGCCACCAAATCTGCAGGATTAGTGGACCTCCTGCAGGCAAGCTGCCAAAGGCTGCCTGACTGTTGCCCTTGCAGGGACTGGCAGGGCACCCCCTACAGCTTGCCACCCCAGCCATGTGCATGGAGCGCTGGTTCCTGCAGCCACCGCAGCTCACAAGAGCAGTGAAGATATTTGGGGAGGTCATCTGGAGCAATACCCTTTATGCTGAAAGCACTCAGGCACCAAGAGCCTGCACCTCTCACCTTCCCCACAGCTGTACATCTTGTCCTCATATGCGGTGCCTGTGTATTCCAGCAGCAGTCGGATGGCATGGGCAAGCTGCAGGGAGAAGACCATGGCAATGTGAGAGCCTGCATGTATCAGCATTAGATCGGGGAGATTCCGACCTCAGGATACAGGAGTCAAGTTAGCCATCAGCTTTACTCCAAAGAGCCACAGGGGTGTGAACTCATTATTTCATTTACTATAGTACTATACAGTCATATTTAAACAGTATGGTGATGTGACGCAGTGGGACTGTTCTTCATGTTTCCTCTCAATACTGTAGGGGTGCCTCAGTTTCCCCTATGCATTTCTTAAGTCTCCAGCGTGCATAAATGGCCAACACTCTGTCTCCTGGCAACAAATGGCTGGGGCCCTTCTCCCCTGCAAGAGGATGGCTAAAGGTGAACAAAGATCAGGTGACCTCCTGGCCCAGGAAAGAGACAGGCCAGAAAGGAGAGGCTGGAAGGGGTTTCAGTTTGGAACTGGCTGGGGACAGGAAGTGAGGGCAGATGGGGTTGTCTGGATTGCTAGGCCCCAGAATGGACCCAGCTCAGGGGTCCCATTCTCAGTACCTACAAGCTCTGTTTTAGACCGTGTTCCTGTCATCTAATAAACCTCTGTTTTACTGGCTGGCTAAGAGTCACATCTGACTGCAACATGGGGGCGCAGGACCCTCTGGCTTTCCCAGGACCCCACCTGGGTGGACTCGCTGTGGGAAGCGCACAAAGGGACATATGCTGAATGCTCCAAGGTCAGACCCAGGAGGTGAAGCCATGTGAGCTTCTTGCCCTGAAGACAGTCTGCTCCAACGGAGAGGAGGCTCCCCAAAGTCCTGTCTGGCTTTGCAGGGAGCAGTTCCAGAGCCTCGCCCGGAGACTCCATGACAGGCAGGAACACAGGGCTTGCAAGGGTAAGTTTTGCAATCCAGCCCTTCCCACATGGATACCGTGCCAGGCACGAGGGCTACAGCACGCAGCACCATGTGCATGGGAGCAGGCAAACGGCATGCTCAGGTGCAAGGCCATTTCTGCCTTCCAGTGGCTTGGGACAGTTTGGGACCATCCCTGTTTGAGCAGCCAGTTGTCCCCGGGGGGGGGGAGAGGGGGAGGGTAAAAACTATGATAATGGAGCAAGATTCCCCCCCCCCACCTCCAATCTTGAGTCAGGGGCTTTGGCCCTCTACCTGCCTCTTCCTCACTCTTCACTGTGGTGAGCTAACACAGGCATGGGTGCCAGGTTTGTATCGTTTTTGGTGGTGCTCAGAACATCCATAGGACAGACTGGGGCGACAGTCCTAGACCCTGTACTCCAGGAAGATGCAGGGTCCAGGGTGCCTCGGGGGTTAGCAGGGGATCTGGTGCTGGCTGCAGTGAGCGACCCAGCCCCAGCGGCGCTCGGGGGAGGGGACAGAAATTGGAAAGAGGCAGGGCAGGGGCTTGGAGGAAGAGTGTAATAGGGGCAAGGAGGGAGTGGGGCAGGACAGGCTGAGGCCAGGTTGCTGCTCCTAGCCCCAGGCCTCCCACTGACCACCCACCCTCGCCCCAAGCTGCCCTGGACCCTGCATCCCCATGAAGTGCAGTGCACCACAAAGCACAGGGCCTGGGGCAGTCATCCCGATCCGTCATCGCTCTAGGTCCAGGGTGGCCTGAGAGATTAGTGGGGAGCCTGGCACTGGCAGCAGCAAGCTGGCCCAAGCCACCCCTGTTCCACCCCCTCTCTGTCCCCATTCCATCCCTTTTCCCAACCCGTCAGGCCTCTTTCCAACTTCTGCCCGCTCCCACAAGCGACACCGGGAGCCAGTGGGGTGGGCCAGGGCCGAATCGCTTGCTGCTGCCGGTGCCAGGCTCCCTGTTAGCCCCCCAGGCTGCCCTGAACCCTGTGTCCCCCTGAAGCATGGGGCCTCCCCAAAGCATGGTAAACCGAAACATTGGTGGAGCCTGGCCCATGTTCTTAAATATTGATGGAGCACAGGCACCATGGGCCCATTTAACTCACTGCCTAGGGACACAGGACACTTCCTCAGTGCCTGTCCCATAGCCCTGAAGCCACCTACAGATCCCCAGAGACCCCCTGGGACAAAAGCACAGGGGGACCCTTACTTTGTTTTTCTGGGTGCTCTTCTACAGAGACTCTTGCAATAGTAGAGGGCTCTGGTGAAAACAATGCAGGAAAACAACAGGGACCCACATACTGCCTTTGCTGCAAGGAGGGGCAGGTGGGTTGCCTGGCAAGCAGGGTCTATCAATAAGGTCCAACCAAATTCATGGCCCATTTTTTAAAAATGCAAATTTTATTATTTCATCTATTTAAAACTGAAGTGTCAGGGTGATGGAAATGTCGGGGTCCTGACCCAACAAGGAGTTGGGGGGGGGGGGAAGAAGGCAGTTATAAGGTTATTGGCATGGAGGGTGTACTACTGCTTCTTCAGAGTCAGCAGCACAGAAGCAAGGCTAGCTAAGTATAGGTCTTGCCACCCTTACTTCTGTGCTGCTGCTGGCAGGAAGCTGCCTTCAGAGCTGGGTGGCTGGCAAGTGGCAGCTGTTGACTAGGCACCCAGCTCTGAAGGCAGCACAGAAGTAAGGGTGGCAATACCACAACCCCTTAAAAAGTCACCTCTGACCCCCTGCAACCCCCTCGTGGGTCAGGGCTCCCCAATTTGAGAAATGCTGGTGTCCCCCCTGAAATCTGCAGAGGGGAAAAGCACAGACAAGACCTGATTTCACAGTAGGTGACATTTTTCAGGGCTGTGAATTTGGTAGGGCCCCACCCGCCCAGCCTCAGCAGCCTCCAGAAACATAACCCTGCTCGGTCAGAGAGTTGGGCCCAGGGAGAGATGAAAACAACAGCGTTTGCCAGCCAGCTCCTGCCAAGCCCAGCCCAGCCCGGGCCGAGCAGCCGGCCCACCCCCTGCGCTGCAGCTCGGACTCACCCCGCGGATGTCCCAGTACCCGAGAACCATCGGCATGGTGCGGTGCGGTGCGGTGCTTTTCCTAACGCTTTACACAACTGGTCCGGCAGCTGCAGCTAGCGGGGAGTCTAGAGCAGAGAGCGGCGGCGGGGGGTTTATAACGTGCCCGGCAAGGGGCGGGGCTGCCGAGCACAGCCCAAGGCGGGGGGATGTTAAAGGGGCCGCACCTCCCAAACCCCGCCTCCGGGGTGCTTTATTTGAACGGGCGATTGCGGGGAAGCAGGTTCTGGCTGCTGGGCTCCAGGCGAAGCCCAGATCCCTGCGCCACAGAATCCCAGCGCGGGGCGAACCCGCGGCGCTGCGGGGCAGAGGTTTGCGCGGCGGACGCTGCAGCGCCGGGCACATGTACCGCTGAGGAGCGACCAGCAGCGCAGCCCGGCCCGCTTGCAGGGTGTTGGCGCTGCAGGGGGGAAGGTGCCCACCTAAAGCGGTTTTGCGTGCGAGGTGCTATTCACACGGGCCGGGGCCCGGATTCGTTCTAGCCCGGGTTTTGTTTTCAACGGGGCAGTGCCTCTTTAAATGAATCACCGCCCGGCGGACTCTGGGGTGGAGCCTGTGCAGAGAGCGAGGAGGGGGGACCCGCTGGAAAATGGGTAGAGCCGCTCCTATCCTCAGAGATGTTGGTCTAAGCAAAGGCGTGGCAAAGAGATTTAATCCAAAGCAAAGCTCACGCTCAGCCTCCCAGAAGACAACGGGTCCGAATCTCCTCTTACTCACCCCAGTTTGACACCAGTGCAGCTCCCCGACCTAAATGGAGTTATTCCTGATTTACACCTGGGTGAGACAGGAACTGGGCCCAGTGAGGTTACTCCTGATTTACACCAGTGTTCGATCAGAATCAGGCCCATGCTTCCCAGCTAGGGGAGATGGCTCTACCATGTGCTGCCAACAGGAGATGCAAGATAAAGAAATGCTCCTGAAATTGAGAGGGGCACTGCCTGCAGGCATCAGTCATGGTTGCACTGAGCATCAACTGCAGGGGCAGAGAGGGGATTAGGCTGAGCTGGCAACCTTCCAATGCAGTACTCCAGGAACAGTATTCTGGGGGGCCAATCGCTACCTCCTCCTCCCCATGCAGGGCTTTCCAAAAGGCCCAGGCCCTACTTACATTCTCCAGGGTTTTCTCCTTCTCATACCAGCATCACATCTTTGTATTTGCTCTGAAGGGGGGCATCTCCCCCGTATACTCCACTTGCCCTTTGGCCCCCTTCCATCGCACCCCTTAGCCACACTATACCAGCTTTTCTCCTGTGCTGTCAGCCATTCTCCCATTGTCTCACCCTGCTGCTCCCCATCTCTTTCCCCATCGGTACCTCACCCTCGACCCCCCTGAGGTCACCATTTCTCCATGCTTGTGTCAGGGTAGCTGGCCCTTGGGTTTAGGTGCAGGGGAAAGCTGTGTTGCGTGATCGTTGTGGGAAACAAAGGGCATACACTCCTAGCTTGCCAGAGATTAGAGGAAGACACACAGGGAGCCCCCAGCTAACATGCTGCTCAGCAAGGGAGATATAGTCACAGACATTGCCATAAACATTGCACTCATTGTGTAATGTACTGACACTGTGTACATAGGAGCAAGTGTGTGATGGTGTCCTCTAGTACAGAGGTGGGTAAACTACAGCCCCTGGCCCCATCCTGCCTGGCCCCCGGCTCCTCCCCCGCAGCCTCACTCTCTCACTGGTGCAGAGTCCGGCCTGACCAGCTCTGTATGGTGGCAGCATGGCCCGGCTCCAGCCAGGCGGTGCAGCTGTAGTTCCACCAGCCACCGGTGCTCCAGGCAGTGCGGTAAGGGGGCAGGAAGCAAGGGAGGGTTGGAGAGAGGGCAGGGGAGTTTGAGGTGGTGGTGTGTATAGGGGTTGGGGTGGGAATGGGTTGAATGGGGGCAGGGGTCCCGGGGGGGGCATCAGGAATGAAGGGAGGGGTTGGATGGGGGAAGGGGGCAGGGAGAAGGAGTGGTTGGATGGGGCAGGAGTCCTGGGCAGGCCATCAGGAATGAGAAGAGGGGTTGGATGTGGGGGCAGGGAGAAGGGGTGGTTGGATGGGGCAGGGGATCCAGGGGGGTAGATAGGAGGTGGGGACTTGGCCACAACCCCCTCCCCTAACCAGCCCTCCATACAATTTACAAAACCCGATGCAGCCCTCAGGCCAAAAAGTTTGCTCATCCTTGAGCGTGTAGCTGAACCCACAAGGTGGATAAAGGACCTATTACATCTGCCAGCTAAGGGAGATCTCCTTTAGCTTACACAGCAGAGGCCTGTGGCTTTGGAGATTGAAAGGCCAGGGATTTACATACGCCTCAAAACCTCCACCCGACTGGAATGACTGGTTCCCTCTCTGCTATTCTCCACTAATGCCCTAGGGGTTCTTTGCAGTTGCACAAATCCAGACTACTTCTCCCTAAACCTGCTCGCAGCTGTGGCTCCCAGCACATACAAGCACTGCATTACTTGCTCTCTCAGCTGTGTGCAATGCTGCAGCAGCTCAGTGCTTTGGGACCAAGCTTCCAGACAGCTCAGCTCTGCTGTATCCACCTAAATGGAGGGGCCAGACTGAGTTCTCTTGGGGATCAGAAGAGGGACTGCAGGGAGCAGCACACTTAGAAACCTGATTGGGTGCATCCAACTTTCTCTCCCCTCTACCTGGCTGAGCTGTCCTTTCAGAGGGGAGGATGGTGATTTAATTAGTACCATGATTATGCATTGGATATGACATCAGGGCTTTCTCCTGATGGCCCTCAGGAACTAGCCAACTTCTTATATGTCTCTAGTCACAAAAGGAAAATCTTCCGTCCCCTTTGAAACATGATGTTTTTTCTGCATGTATGATCACAAGCCAGTGCGTGTGGGGTGCTTCAGGAGAGAGCACATTTAACGGGAGGGGAGAATTATCCTTCTGTTTATATTTTCATATGCACATGGGCTCAAAGGAATGGTGGGTGCTCAACACCTCTGAAATTCAGAGCCCTTTGTCAAAGAGCAACTTGGCCATCTGAAGAGCACCAATGGGAGCAGGAACTGGCCTGCATGCTGGGATAAATGCTGAAACTCAGAAGAGGTTTAAAAGTAGAACTAAGGGTCTACTAATCAGAACTCCTTAGAGATCTATTTTTAAAAAACAAATAGAAACCAGGAAAGTCAATAAGCTGAGATGACTATATAGTCACCAAAATGTTTTCATTAGCCAGTAAGTGGGAATCACAGCTAGCTTAGCAGGAAGGATTACAACAGGGCTTGTGGATTTCAGCTATTACTGATTTGCTGTTTAATGTGACTTGGCAAGCTAGAGGGGTCCCAGGGGTCTTCGTCTCCTTCTCACATGCTGCAGTGGGTCAATGCCAACAGAGTTGTTTGACATTTGCTGAGCTCCACTCGAGCCTACTCCTTTTTGTTGCTCCACTGGGCAGCTCTCCAGAAAATGGGAGCCTTCATGTAGCGGCCAGAACTCATATAGGCTGCGATCTTCTCCAGGGCCTACAGGGAAAGCAAAAGATCCATCAATGTAAAGAGACATCATCAGCTCCTCACATGCCCCCTATCCATCATCACAGCCAGAAATTCAGCACAGGCTGCAGCCAAACAGCTGCTTGGGAATCGTTCCCCATTGCAAACCAGAAAGGCATGCAGCCACGTCTTGTCAGACATGTCCTATGGCCCAGTTCTTCTGGAGGACGAAGGGTCTGATCCAAAGTTTGCTGAAATCAGTGGGAGCCTTGACACAGACTTCAAAAGGCTTTGGATCAGACCCAAGGATGTGATTTTTCAAAGCTGCTGACCCACTCACTGCTCCGATCGATTTCACTCAGCACTTCTGGAAGCCAGGCCCTTACACTGCTGAGCTTCTCTACATTTAGGAGCAGATAAAGCACTTTCTAAAAGCCGGAAGTCCTGTAACTTCTCAAAGCTCCATCTCTCAAAAACAGTTTTTTCGGTTCCAAACTCAGTCCGCTCCTCAAAATCTCCTCTGCCCAAGAACCAAGCTTGAGAAATTCAGGACTGTAATGATGTGCACTTACAATATATTATTCAGCTACTAGGTGACTATGTGCTGTGCACCAATTCCCTGTCTGGAGCTTTTCACAAGGGAGACAGTGCTGGAACTTGAGCTATGTGGAAACTTGTTTGTATGTCTTTAGTGTGTGATTGTCTTCTATAGTGAACACCTCCTGTTTAAAGTGAACTCTGATTCCATATATTATGAAAAGGACCAAGAGGTGCGTTATTGTTTTGACAAGACAAAGGGTGCAGAAGGCTTAGAATGGAAACCATCTATCAACTTTAATTGACAAAAGTAACTTGACCAAGGGTCACATGCTGCAGACACTGCAGAACTGGAACTAGCTTGGCCATCCCTGGAGATCCAGAGAGCAGCATGTCACAGGGGAGTCAGGACCACGCTCACCTCAAATCGTTCAAGAAAATCCTTCAGATTCTTCAGCTGATCCAGGCATTTGGGCTCAAACATGCGGACCTGATCCAGGATATCATACATGAGGAAGTCGACATAGGTGAGCTTGGAAGTCAGAATGAAAATAAGCAGAGCGTCAGATCAGAACCATCCCGATCTGCACTTCCCATCTCTGGCCTCGCTTTAGCACAGAGCAGCTACATCCTCAGCCCCTGTCTAGTGACATACCTTCTCCCCAGCAAACCACTTCCTGTTCCCCAGGAACTGGGAGAACAGTTTCAGCTTCCCGGGCAGCTGCTCCAAGTACTCCGGCTTCAGTTTCTCCTGCAAAAAGGGAAAACAGAAGCAAGGGAGCTGTGGGTCAAATCCTCGCAATCCCCATCACCCAGAGTTCCGGCTTTCTCAGGTGGCCCAAGGCAGTGACAGAGGTAATTCAGTCCCAACCTTTGGGGCATAAACTGATCATCTGAAGGGAACTCCCGTCTCAGACACTCTCCTCCCTGCCATGCCAGCATCAAATAACCAGTCTAGTGCACGATAGAAATGATTCACCTTCCTTTGAAGGAGGAGGCTGTAGCTAAAGAGGAGCCATAATAGACTTCACAGACTGGTCTGCTCTGACACACAATCCCTGACCAATTCCACCTCTCTTTGTCTGTGAGGCAGCGTGGGTTGGGGGAACAGGCAGTGTTGAATCTAGGGAGGGCTCAAATTCTATCCTACCTCTGCTACTGGTTTATTATGGGACCTCAGGCAAGTCACATCACTTCTCTCTCTCACGCCTCTCTAAAATGGGGATAACTACTCTTCTTCCCAGGTAATTAATGGAGGCTTGTAAAGCTCTGGATTATATCTACACCTGTTAACCCCATGTGACCCTCCTGAGCCATCTGTTGCACTCCAGCTCTGACCCACACCCCCGGGGGAGCAGGGATGCACTCACGAAGTCAGGGCTGTAGCAGATCCTTGCAAAGGCCAGGCGGAAATCCATCACCTGGTTCTCCAGCATGTCCACTCTCTGTATCTCCTCCTCGCTCTCACCAGCTGGGAGCCAGAAAACACACAGGGGCAGAGAGGCTCAGCAACCGTGGTTTAAATCTCAACTAGCCTCTATGGACTTGGCTTCACTGGGGGGAATTGACCAGCACAGCTATTCTGGAATGACCTAGGTCTTCTAGAATAATGGTCCATCACTTTTACTCTGGACTAGGGACCTATTCCAGAGGAGCGGGTCCAGTCAATTTCGCCATTCAGACAAGCCTTCGACTCGCAGCAATACTCACCCATCTTGTGTTTGCGCGCTATGTAGCGGAGGATAGCATTGCTTTGCGTGAGCTTTGTCTGGCCATCAATGAGATAGGGGAGCTGGGAGGGCAAAGAGAGGATGTCAGCGGATAAGTTCTCCCCACCCATTTATCTTGCTCTTGGAGGGCACCAAGCTACTTGTGCCTCCTAGTCGGTGGGAGGTCAAAGAGCAGAGCTAAGTGTCTCATGAGAAGGCCCTGCATATTGCTGGAGTCCACCTGTGCTCAGACACAGCCTCTCCCTGCCCCTTTCTAACCCTGCTTGGGGGAGCAGACGGACAGCAAGGCCCCAGATTCACTGTTGAGTGCCTAGCATTTAACCTTATGGCCATGCACAACCACCGATCACACTCAGGCTGGGCATGGCACGTGCTCGCTGCTGCAAAGACAGCAAGGCCTGAGACTCCTGCACCAGCCAAGGGGGCACTGGAGAGCTGAGAGCCCTTCCCCAGCCAACAGCCTGGCTCCACCTCAGAGCCAGCAGTGAAAGCTGCTAGTCTCCAACCACTTCCCTCTCTGACCCTGTCCTCCCCAATGACACATGGGTAACAGCAAAGGAGGCTGCTACGTACGTTCGGGAAATCCAGCCCCAGCTTCTCTTTCTCGTTAGTCCATTGGCTTATATCATAATCAGGACCTTGAGGTAAAGAACAGGATGGTAAGTCCCATGGCATGGACACCTGCCCCCCACTGCATTTCCCTCACCACCAACCCTCCAATCCCACCCCACTGCACCTCCTAATCAACATCACCTCCTCACAACTGCATCTCCCACCCTACTCTCTACACCCACTCACTGCATCCCAACCATCACTGATACCCTATGAACACCCGCCACACTGCATCTCTCCCCTGCCACGCTCACCACACCCACTCACTGCATCTCCCTCCTCACTCCCCACACCCACTCACTGCGTCTCCAACCACCACTGCTACCCCACAAATACCCACCCCACTGCATCTCTCCCCGCCACCCTCACAGCACCCACCCACTGCATCTCCCACTCCTCCCCACACCCACTCACTGCATCTCAACCCCTCCACTGCATCTCCAACCACCACTGCTACCCCACAAACACCCACCCCACTGCATCTCTCCCCTGCCACCCTCACTGCATCCACCCACTGCACCTCCAGCCCCACTCACCCCCACTCCCACTTGCAGTGGAGGGGTTGGGATACAGTAAGTGGGAGTGGGGGGTGAGTGGGGCTGGAGATGCAGTGGGTGGATGCAGTGAGGGTGGCAGGGGAGAGATGCAGTGGGGTGGGTGTTTGTGGGGTAGCAGTGGTGGTTGGAGATGCAGTGGAGGGGTTGGGATACAGTATCTCTAACCAGCACTGTCACCCCACAAATACCCACCCCACTGCATTTCTCCTGTCACCCACACACTCACTGTGTCCCTTTCCCTCCCATCCTCTTCATCCCCCACCTTACATCTTCCCTCCGCCATCTCCTTCCTTTCCCATTCTCCCTCCCACAACCCCCGTAGCCTTTAAGCCAAGAGTCCACACTTTTAGTCAGAAAGGCAACAGTGACTGGTGATAGAATTGGAGATTGAGTTCCCTGCTCTCTCCCTCTCCTCACACCCCAGGAGCTGAGGGGAGAGGACCCTGGCCCATGCCTCACCTCTAACCAACACTGCTCCAAGTCTAGGGCTGGAAAAAAACTTGGGTCCTCATGCTGGCCACTTTGTACCACTCTAGCAGCAGAAAAGGGCCAGAACCCAGACAGAGCTTCCCACCAGGAAAACCCTTGGACAGCCCTATAACTGGGTCAGCAGGTTTTTATAATTTTTGGTGGAGCCTAGAATGGGTCCAAGTGCCTGCCACCACCTGTCTAAGGCTCTGGAGTTTGGGTGTGGGAAGGGAGCGGGCTCTGGGATGGAGTTTGGGTGCAGGCTCTGGGCTGGGGTAGGATTGCAGGAGGGGGTATGGGCTCTGGGAGGGAGTTTGGGTGCAGAAGGGAGTTTGGGATTCAGGCTCTGGGAGGGAGTTTGGATGCAGAAGGGGGTTTGGGGTTTAGGCTCTAGGACAGTTTGAGTGCAGACTCAAGACTGGGGTGTGGGAGAGAATGAGGGGTCCGGTGCTTACCTTGGGCAGCTCCCGAAAGTGACCCAAACACCCCTCTGGCAGCCGCTCCTAGGAGGGGAGGCTGGGGGTCTCCTAGCACCACTGCCCACAAGTACTGCCCCCACAGCTCCCATTGGCCACTGTTCCCGGCCAATGGAAACTGCGGAGTCGGTGCTCGGGGCGGGGGCAGCACGCGGAGACCATCCCCACCCCCTCCACCGTGGCCGTGGGGTCATGCCAGCTGCTTCCAGGAGTAGGAAGGACCAAGGCCAAGCAGGAAGCTCCCTTAACCCCACTGCACTGTCAGTGGCGGCGATGGCAGCAGCCAGGGCGCCCCAGGCTCTTTTAAATCACCTGGGGGCAGCAGGCAGGGCCAGAGGAGAGACTCGGCCCCGAACACTGGTTGAGCATGAGCACCACAGACCCTGAATATTCCTGAAGCATGGGCACCATAGACCCATACAACTCGCCACCCCTGCCCTATACCATACTTCTGCTCAGCTGCTGGCATGAGGCATGCCTGTTCTGACATAGCAGAGCAGCCACTCAAGGCTGTGGTAGCTTACAGCACCCTCTGGGCTGCTCTAACACTGGGGCAGGCCACTTTGAAAGCCACCTGTGTTCCCCCTCCCGTTCCTGAGCTGTGCCATTCTGGACATGCAGCTTGGCATCCGGGCCTAGAAAAAACAGGTAAAAGCCTCCACATATCCAAGCACGAAGGAGCAGTGTTTCAGCAATAGATACTTAATGGCCACAATTTTCACCACTGGCCTCTGATTTTAGATGCCAAACCTGGGCACAAACGCCTGATTTTCAGAAGTACTGAGCACGCCCTGCTCCCGTTGAAATCCCTAGGAGCTACAGCTGCTCAGCACCTCTGAGGAAAGCCATGCTGCTCATTTACATGGCTAACATCAAGCCCCCACAACTGATCCTTTTGGCCAACACTCCTGCCCACGCTGGCCTCTCGTTCCCTGACAGTGCCATTTACCGACCTTTTAGAAACATAATGAAACAGCTCAGTGCCAAGGCTAGACACTATGATCACAATATGGGGTTTATTACTGGAGTGCCTGAGGCCAGCTGAGAACTGGGTGCTGGGTGCCAGACAAACACAGAATCAAAGACCTTTCCTGCCGGGAAGCCCGTCTCTAATAGGATGGGCCAGTAGTTAAGAGCATGAGCCTGGGGATTTGGGAGACTGAAGTTCAAATCTCCGCTCTGCCATAGACTCCCTGGGTTCCCTTGGGGAAACCACGAAGCCACTCAGAGCCCGAGTTGCCCATCTGTAAAACCGGGATCCAAGACTAACCGCACTTCCCTACCACACTGGGAGATTGTGAAGCTAAACACAGTAAAACCTGTGAGGTGCTCAGATACAACGATTCTGGGGGCCATATAGGCCCCTAGGATAGGTGGTATCAACGGAGATTTTCTATGGATGTTACAGAAACCTCGGCTGTGTTTGGACCCCACAGAAACCTTGCTCTAAGCCACCTTAAATCTGCACTTTCCTCCTAGGACTTGGAGCTAGTGTCAATAGCACAGTTCACTGCTATGCTCGGTGTCTGGATTTACCTGCTTCCCTGCTGGCTCAGGTCCCCTTTATAATCAGGCAGGGTGCACACAAGCCCCAATGATATAAAATCCTCACCATTTGACACAGGGCGATAAGTGTCATTGGCCATATGCAATCTGGTTTCACTTATCAGTGCTCAAAGGTCTGTTTGCCTGCAGGTGCCATGCTGGCTATGAAATAAACGTGCAGCAAATCCATCCCCACTAGTGCAGCCTGAACTGGGATATAAGCCCGGGGTCCTCCAACCCTGGGGACATAGGGTCTGTCTGCAGTGCAAACTAGGGGTGTAATTGCAGCACATGTAGACACACCTGAGCTAGCTTTGACCTGGATGGTCCAGGTACCAATAGCAGTGAAGCTGCGTCAGCACGGGCCAGCTGCCCGAGTACACACCCAGGGTCCAAGGTGAGCTTGTATAGCTGGCACTGCTATGGGCATGCAAGCTAGCTAGAGGCTTGCTGCAGTTACACCTCCAACTTTAGCGTAGACAGACCTTGAGAGGATTTACTGGGAGGGCAGGGAGAATATAAACCCAGCAGAATCAGAGGGGAGGGGCAGGGCACGAGTTCCTGAGAATACTCATAGGTCCCCATGGGCCACTTACCCTGATACAAACCTAACGTCTTACCCTCAGCTTCTGTAAATCCAGGCAGATCCATTTACACCAGCTGAGAATCTCCCTCTCCCCAGCCATGAAAGGCAGGAATTGTAATTCTTACGGTCTTTAATCAAGACAAATGATGCTATTGCTTGTGACAAGCACCTCCTGGTACAGGTTCCAGCCAGGGTCCTGAGTTCCAGCCAGAGGATCGGCTCTGTAATTGTCCCCAGTGTAAGGACAATCTGCCGGAACTGGACCTCCCTGTCCAGTGTACAGCTAGTTCTTTTCCATAAAGAGAGCAGAGTCTAGTGGTGAGAGCACAGGCTTGGCATGAGGACACCTGGGTTTCACTCCCAGCTCTGTCACTCACTCACCAGGGCTTGGTCTTCACTGCAAGAAAGGGTGTGTTTACACTGCGATAGCTGTCTTGAGGTAAAATTCTGGTGGGGCCAAGGCACTGTGGTTCTTACCTTGATGTGACTCAGTAGTTCTCAACCTGTGGCCCATAGGCCGCTTGCGGCCAATCAGCACAGAGCTGTGGCCCATGTGCCATCCTCAGGGCCATATAGGTAGCACTAGGGTGTGGCCCACAATGGTAAACAGGTTGAGAACCACCAACGTAGCTGATTGATAGGGGAGGCTGCATCAAGGTAAAAACTCCAGTCTCTCGTCTCCACCATGAGTTTACAGAGAGAGAAATAACTATGTAAAAAACACTTTTTTGCAGTGAGGACAAAGCCGGGGTGACCTTAACGCAAAGTCACTCACCCTTTCTGAGTCTCAGTCAAAAGGGGAATTTTACTTTCATGGTGCCCTGGGAAGTTGTAAGGTGGAATTTTATCGAGATTCTAAAGGGATAGAAATATGCAATGTTGTAATAAAGGATCCGTGCCCAAAAGCAACCTGACCTCGTCACCCCCCTCCCTCGCCACTCCCTGCCCGTGCACTAATCCAGCTGCACTTTCTGCTTGGGGAGAATGCATTGCTTTGACACAGCTGGGGTTTCTTCTTGCTCACTGTGACAAAGAGCAGCCCTGTGACCTTCAGAATTATATAACCAAATCTTAGGAAGCATGACTCAGCCAAAAAAAACAAAAAAACAAGGTGGGAAATTGGTCTAAGCCTAGAGAGTCGCAGAGTCTCTCTGCAGCCACAGAAGAGTTAACCCAAGCCCCTGGGAGAGCGGAGATAGGAAGTGGCTGTTACAAGTGGCTGGCCAGGGTTGAGCAATGCCCACAGCTCCAATGGACTCCAACTGGCGTCGGGCCCCTCAAAGTCCATCCCTTACAGCAGCAGAAAGGCCAGCTCCAGACAGAGGGCATTGTCTTAATATAGGGCAGATCCCTGCTCTCGCTGAAAGCAATGGGAGTTCTGCTATCAACTGCCGCAGGAGCGGGACCGGGCCCTGTAAGCAACAGCAAATAGAAGCCAATACAGACCCGGTAGAACCAGACTTTGGAGGAGGAGTGACCTAAGGCAGGAGGGAGAAGGGGGTCTTGTTATGTAAAGCCTCCGCTCAAATGCGATTGTAAGATCTGTAACTTGTATCATTAACTTCTGCGACCTTTTTGCAGACTTTGTAACTTCAGTTATTGTTAGCATAGCCTTTTGAGTTTTGTAACCTTTGCAAGCTCTGTAATCTTTTCAAGTTACCTCTTGTATGAACTTCCAAGCTGTGTAATATCCCATCATGCAATCAGAGAGAATGTGAACAAGAGAGTATATGTGGGACTGGGTGGAGAGGAACTGCACGCATCCGATGAAGTGGGCTGTAGCCCACGAAAGCTTATGCTCAAATAAACGTGTTAGTCTCTAAGGTGCCACAAGTCCTCCTGTTCTTTTTGCAAGGAGAGAGGAGCCAGGAGTGTCTGATATAATCTGCCCTGAGAAGGCAGTCATGAACTGCTGTAAAGACAAGAAGAACCTGGTATGCATGAAAGGAACTGGTCTGGGAATGCTTCTCAGTGACGGACACAGAAGGAAAACTCAGTGTACATGGCAGGAGCCGCTCAGTTCCAGCAAAAGGAAGCAGCCATGCACACAAGCAGCTGCTGCTCCTTGACCTGCTCAGCAGCCTGGATTCGTGACCGCAGGCGGACACACCAGATCTACCACGCTTCAGCTTCTCGGCCTCCATGCTGTCTCTGGTAACTCGCCGCCTGTGTAAGTGTGTGGGTGCATGAGGGTATGAATGCAGTGAATGTTTGCGTGTATGAATAAGCTCCATCTCTTTTCTATCTGACCCAACAGCGGCATCATAATAAAACTAATACAAGTGTGACCCTGGGTTGGTTTTTAGGGGAACCGAGGTAACAGGTCTGACCCTCCTCCCCATTAATGCAGAGGGGCTGTACAGCCGGCCCTCCAGAACTGACCTCGCTAGCTGACTAATCCTCACATCCCATCCCCAGCCAGAGAGTAAAAGGCAGTTTCTAAAACATCTGCTGAAACCTGAGCCCCTCCAGGGAGCTCATTGCTAACAGCGAGTCTAAGGTTACAGCCTACGCAGAACTGGTTTCTACTCCTAGCCCTGCAGAGTTGTCCTGGAAAATTTCAGGGGTGGCAGCAAAAGCTGCTGGTCTCCTGCCTGGTGTGATCTGTAAACTGCAACTTGATTGATTTTTGCTGTGGAAAAAAATCTGGCCCTAGTCAATGATTTCCTTGCAATTTCCAGCTGTGATCTGGGCATGATCCACCATCAGCCTCTCTATTGCCTTCAACAAGCATAGACCCTAAGTGAAGGGCCTGCTCTAAGGTGACTCAGGACCCAAGATGCCAGGTCAACAAGGGGACCATTCAGTGCTGTTAAAGGACCTGGACACTTATTGCTATTTAACACTGTTGAGCATGAATCTTAAAATGCTCCTTAGCCCTAACGATAACAGTGCACCCCTCTCTCACAATGTGATCTCCAGTGCACTGGTACAGACCCAGCCACTTCTGTATCCCTCCCCAACACCAGTTCTGATCTTCACACAGGTTTCCTGTCAAGATTGCAAAAGACAACGCACCTTGCAAGTGCCCGTCTCACGCTCCACAGGCCAAGGCAGCCCTGGGCGCGATCTCCAGCCATGACACCTTACCTTCCCCGCTGGGGCTGTATTGCTTGTCCTCATAGGGAGTGCCCGTGTATTCCAGCAGCAGTCGGATGGCGTGAGCAAGCTGCAAAGAGGAGCACAAGAGCATTTACATGTCAGGATCCCTCCAGTTCCATTGGGCGAGCCCAGAGCTTGCCCCTCTCCAGAAAGCAAGATAAATTGACCTTCCTCCCAATTCTGCTCACAGCTGCTGGAGCCCAGGACTATACACAGATCACACGTGACAGCTTCTACCTTAGCCAAACGCTGCACAGGGGATTGAACCAGGGAACCTCCATCACTCAGAGTGGAAGGCGAGAAGGGACCATCATTATCATCTAGTCTGACCTGCACATCGCAGGCCACAGAACCTCCCCCACCCTCTCCTGTAATAGACCCCTAGCCTCTGGCTGAGTAACTGAACTATGATTTAAAGACTTCAAGTTACCAAGAATCCACCACTGACACTAGTTTAAACTTGCAAGTGACCTGTGACCCATGCTGCAGAGGAAGGTAAAAAAAAACACAGGGTCTCTGCTAATCCCAACCCCAAATATTGTAATCTGTTGAACCCTGAGTATGTGGGCAAGACCCACCAGCCAGACACCTGGGAAAGAATCCTCTGGAATAACTCAAAGCCCTCCTCATCGAACATCTGGTCTCCAGCCATTGGGGATTTTTGCTACTAGCAGTCACAGACAGGCCACATGTCATTGTAGCCACCCTCATCACATCATTCCCTCCATAAACTCATCAAGCTCAGTCTTGAAACCAGTTAGTTTTTTGCTCCCACTGCTCCCCTTGGAAGGCTGTTCCAGAACTTCACTCCTCTGATGGTCAGAAATCTTCATCTAGTTTCAGGGCTAAACTTGTTTATGGCCAGTTTATAGCCGTTTGTTCTTGTGTCCACACTGGCACTGCTCTCCCTCCCTATATGTGTTAACAGAGAATGATCATATCTCCCCTCAGCCTTCGTTTGGTTTGGCTAAACAAGCCAAGCTCTTCAAGTCGCCTCTTGCACAGTAAGTTTTCCATTTCTCTGATTATCCTAGTAGCCCTTCTCTGCACCAGTTCAAGTTTGAATTCATCTTTCTTAACCATGAAACCAGAATTGCACACGGTATTCCAGATGAGGTCTCATCAGTGCCTTGCATAATGGTACTAACACTTCCCTATCTCTAATAGAAATGCAGTCCTAGGATGCATCTGGCGAGGCATTAGCCTTTTTCACAGTCACATCACATTGGGGGCTCATAGACATCCTGTGATCACGCAGTACTCAGGTCTTTTGGCTCCTCTGTCGCTTCCAACAGATACAGCCCCAGCTTATAGCAAATATTCTTGTTGTTAGTGCCTACATTCATGACCTTGCACTCTGCACTATTAAATTTCATCCCATTTTTATTCCTCCAGTTTTCAAGATCATCCAGATCGTCTTGTGTGATATTCCAGTCCTCCTCCATATTGGCAATACCTCCCAGCTTTGTGTCACTCACACATTTTATTAGCACACTCCCACTTTTTTTTTGCCAAGGTCATGAATGAAAATGTTAAATGAGATTGGACCGAAGACTGAGCTCTGCGTGGAACGCTCCTAGTAACTTCCCTCCAGCCTGGCAGTTCATCTTTCAGCATGACCTGTTCCAGTCTCCCCTTTAACCAGTTCTTTATCCACCTTTCAGTTCTCATATTAATCCCCATCTTCTACAATTTAATGAATAAATTTCCCATGTGGGACTGTAATAGTACAAGCTGCTGCAGCTTGAGCTAAAGCTCTAACAGACTCAAATCTACCATGGAGCGCAGATCATATGTGTGAGGGGAGACCGACAACACACCTGCTCCACAGCATTACACATGCTCCTAGGAGTTTCAATAGCCTGAGTTAGGAACCCTGCATTGCATTGTGGACCCCGAGAGGGTCTTTCTTGCTGAGACCACATGGCAACTAATGGAAAATTGCAATGGGGCTCCTGACCTTCAAGTCACCAGCCACTAGGGGGGATACACCCACCAATGACATGCTTCCCCTCTCCCCAGACACCTGCTGTTGGGAAACAAAACTTTTAAAGACGATTACAAATAAAGTGCCCAGTCAAGGCCTGGCAGTGGGACGGGTCCATCGGAGTTTCACTGCAGAAAGAGGCAGGGGCCAGGAGTGTACAGGGCTTTCTGCAGGGATGCACATGGGCATTGGCTTCTGGGCAGGGATAACCTTCCCCCAGCCCCACCCTTGGGGAGGGGATAAGAGTGGATGACAGACATTTTCAGGTGATGGGGCCCTGTGCTCCTAGGGCTCACAGCTGAATTGTCAACTGATCTGCTTGCAAGAGCCCATCCCCCTACCCCGGGGAAATCTTGGCTATCATGACATGTGATCCCAAGCAAATCTGATAGAACCAACCCATACATTCCCCTACAGAGACCTCCTCCATAGCTAGGGAGCTGCCTGCCCCTTTCCTGTATCCCCCACCCCTTCCCCACAGCTGGAGGGCCACCTGTCCCACTCTTTTACCCTTTCCTCATAGCTGGGGCTGCCTGCCCAGCTGCCACCCCAGCCCCATGGCTGAGGGGCCAACTGCCCCACTCCTTTACCCTTCCCCCATAGCTGGGGCCGCCTGCCCTGCTCCCACCCCTCCCCCATAGCTGGGGGTTGCCTGCCCCACTCCTGCACTCTCACCCCACCCCATAGCGGGGGGGCTGCCTGCTCCTCTCCTGTGTCCCCCATAGCTGGGGGGCTGACTGCCCCACCCCTTTACCCCTCCCCCATAGCTCGGAAGCTGCCTGCCCCACTCCTGCACCCTCACCCCACCCATAGCTGGGGGGCTGCCTGCCCCACTCCTGTATCCCCATAGCTGGGGAACTGCCTGCCCCACTCCTGCACCCTCACCCCGCCCCAAAGCTGGGGGGCCGCCTGCCCCTCTCCTGTATCCCCCCGCCCCTCTCCCATAGCTGGGGGGCTGCCTACCCCTCTCCTGTGTCCCCCACCCCTCTCCCACAACTGGGGGGCCGACTGCCCTACTCCTTTACCCCTCCCCCATACCTGGGGGAACTGCCTGCACCCTCACCCCACCCCATAGCGGGGGGCCGCCTGCCCCTCTCCTGTATCCCCCCACCCCTCTCCCACAGCTGGGGGGCTGACTGCCCTACTCCTTTACCCCTCCCCCATACCTGGGGGAACTGCCTGCCCCACTCCTGCACCCCCACCCCGTCTCCATAGCTGGAGGGCCGCCTGCCCCTCTCCTGTATCCCCCCACCCCTCTCCCATAGCTGGGGGGCCGCCTGCCCCTCTCCTGTATCCCCCCACCCCTCTCCCACAGCTGGGGGGCTGACTGCCCTACGCCTTTACCCCTCCCCCATACCTGGGGGAACTGCCTGCCCCACTCCTGCACCCCCACCCCGTCTCCATAGCTGGAGGGCCGCTACCCCACTGCGCGCTGACCCGGCGCTGCCCGCGCTCACCCCGCGGATGTCCCAGTAGCCCAGAGTCACTTCCATGCTGCCCCTGCGCTCCAGTCCCGCCGCGGCTCGATGGGCTCGGGTAGGGCCGCGGGGGCGGAGATCTGAGCTCCCGCCCCGGATTCCGGTTACTTGCCTGTCCGGCCAAACTCGCTTCCCCAGGCCTGGGCGGATCCTGAAGGCTGCGGACCCTACCTGTTAACCCTGTCCTGGCTGTCTGCAGCCCCAGAGACCCCTCGCCTGTGCCCCCCCCCGCCCCTGCCCTGCCCTGCCCTGCCCAGCCCAGCTCCGCTCTCCGCGAGGGACCGACCTCCCACTATCTCTGTGGGGCTTGGAGGTTAATTTAGCTCATTGCTGCCTGCTCCCTGCAGTGTTATGCCCTGGTGCTAGCCAACCTGCAGAACTCCCTGCAGCAGGATGGCACGCCCTCTCTGTCATGTACTTGGGGTCGGTGGGACGGTGTCTGTGTTGACGGGGGGGTTGACTTGGCAGGACTCTGACCTGGTGTGAGGGACCTTTCCTTCCCTGGTCACCTCGGCCCCTTCATTCGCACCCTGCCCATCCAGGTTCAGGCAGTAACTTTGCTCGGTTCATCTGGGTGCGGAAAATAGAGCCCCAGGAGGCAGCTTTGGTCACCAAACCTGCAAAGGCCAAATCCGGGCTTCCTGGGCCAAAGCGTAGCAGGAATGGCTGGCATGCACAAGCCAAGCTGGCTTGGCAGGGTCTGGCAGGCCACAACTGGATTGGGGCACACTTTCCCCCTCTCTGCTTGCCCCTGTGTTTCCACTCAAGGTGGGAGCTGGCCAGAGATACCAGCCCCTCACACTCATTGCACCATTGTTGGAGGGTTTGTTTGTGGCTCTGACATCCATGACCACTGCCCCCTTTCCTATCGCAGACAGGGGGACAGTGGTGAGACTGGGACCAGAGAAGAGCAGGTACTGCAGGAACTAGGTCCTTACCTCCTGCTGAAAAGGGCCTTAGTGTAGCGGTCGAAGGAATATGGTAGTTTGGAGCCCCTGAGAGGCTTTTTGTTACTGGTTCATTTCTGTTGGGTCTGTATTGAGGGTGTGGGTGCACCATGGATTAATATAGAGACATTACGATATTTTCTGTTTTATTATCTATCCCTTTCCTGATGGTTCCCAACATTCTGTTCGATTTTTTGATGACTGCTGCACGTTGAGCGGATGTTTTCAGAGAACTACCCACAATGACTCCCAGATCTCTTTCTTGCCTAGTAACAGCTAATTTAGACTCCATCATTTTATATGTGTCATTGGGATTATATCTTCCAATGTGCTTTACTTGCATTTATCAACATGGTCTTTTAGCAGGGATGCTTGGAAGAACATGCAGCCTCTGGCCCAGGGCCAGAAGAGGCTTTTTTCTGCTTTAAATGAAATGGAGAAGGAATGTGTAGAAAATCCAGGGGGGTTTGATGTGGAACCTGGACTCTCTGTGGACGTGGATGAATGAAGGGGACCCCTGCTTACCCCTTCTTGAGGTTAAAACTTCATCTGATTAGCTTTGGCTCCGTTTCTGCAGTCGGAAATTTAAGGCCTTGCTATGTCAGCTAAGCCCCGACACTGGTGTCTGTCCTAGCCAGCCATCAGTGGAAGATGTCACAAGAATCAGGTTTGCCCCAGTGGCAACTACATATGAAATAATATAAGTTTCCCTAATACTTCCCTTCTGGGGTTTTGAAATCTCATTCCCCCATCCCCACTTTCTGCCTAAAACTCCAACCCCCCCCCCAACCTTTTTAAAATTATTATTGAAAGGCATGAAATGTGAAACTGAGTGAAGGAAATAGTGTTTTTACATTGTGCATAATGAGCCTATGGAACTCATTGCCACAATGTGCAATTGAGGCCAAGACTGCAGAAGGACCCAAAACAGGGCTATCCATTTTTGTGGATAGTGAGAACATCCACAATTGCATTACACAGGGTGACTCCCTCCGGCTTCTAGGCACAGACTATCCTCTGACTGAGGAGGGAGAAGAAACTGCCTCTGGAGCAGTTCCAGAACTGCTCAGCTCAGGATTCTGTCCCCATTGCTCTGAAATGTCTGGTGCTGGCTAGCGTCACAGACAGAACACTGGCTCAGGTGGCTCACGAGTCTGATCCTGCCCACTGGAAAACCCCACATCCTCGTGCCTCCTTCTGCCCTGGCCCAGGATTTCCCAGGCAAGGGGTGGAAGGGTGCTGAGAACACCAACAACCATAAAATGAAGAGCCAGGGGAACAGTGGAGAACTTGAACTTTCGCCCAAAGACTCTTCTGTTGTATCTGGAATGGAAATTCAGTAGTACAACCTCCAAAGCCAAGACTCTTTGATCTGGAGTCCGGGTTCTGTAGATGGCAGTGAGAAGCCCTGCTTCCTAGTCTAAACTCTTCTAGAGCTAAGATACTAAGGCCTTGGCTACACTTGAGAGTTACAGCGCTGGTGGTGGCTTTACAGTGCTGTAACTCACTCCCCGTCCACACTGGCAAGGCACATACAGCGCTGTATCTCCCAGACTACAGCGCTGCATGTACTCCACCTCGGCGAGAGGAATAAAGAGAATAGCGCTGCTGCTGCAGTGCTGGGGTGCCAGTGTAAACAGGGAATAATCTTACTACGCTGTAACTGACCCCCAGAACCTTCCCGAACTCCGGGCTCCAAGCAGCTTATCAAAAACACAAACACAGCCACTGTTTGCTGTGAATGAGCAGAGGCAGAGGGCTCCCTTTGGAACGCCCACAGCTAGTGTTGGCTTGAAGAGAGGGGGCTTGAGGAGAGAAGCAGCACAGCGGGAGGGAAGGAAGTGGGGGGTCCGTTTCGGGGAGGCTGCTTATCTGGTGCTTCCAGTGAGTGAGAGAGGGGTTGGGGAGAGGGTCAGAACTTGCAGCTGCTGATACAGTGTTGGCTCCAAAAATCCACTCGCTCTCTCCCTCCCACGCTCCCTGTCACACTCCACCCCACCCCCGGTTTTGAAAAGCACGTTGCAGCCTCTTGAACGCTGGGATAGCTGCCCATAATGCACCGCTCCCAGTGCCACTGCAGATGCTGCAAATGTGGCCACGACAGTGCGCTGGCAGCTGGCAGCAGGGCCGGCTTTAGGCTGATTCGCCCGATTCCTGGGAATCGGGCCCCGCGCCTAAGAGGGCCCTGCGCTTTAGGCGCCTTTTAAATTTTTTTTACTTACCCCGGCTGCAGTCTGCTCTGGTGTCTTCCATGGCCCTGCTCCCCTGACCAAAGCACCAGCGGGAGCGCGGCTGCCCCACAGCCCCGCTCTCTCAGCTGGAGCTCTGACCAGAGCCCCGCAAGCCCCGCGGCCCCACTCTCCTGGCTGGAGCTCTGGCCGGAGCGTGACAAGCCCCGCGGCCCCAGCTGGAGCTCTGGCCGGAGCGCGACAAGCCCCGCGGCCCCGGCTGGAGCTCTGGCCGGAGCGCGACAAGCCCCGCGGCCCCAGCTGGAGCTTCGGCCAGAGCGCAACAAGCCCCGCGGCCCCGGCTGGTGCTCTGGCCAGAGCGCGACAAGCCCTGCGGCCCCGGCTGGAGCTCCAGGCCCTTTAAATAGTCCCCAGAGCCCTGGGATAGTGGGGATTTTGGGGGCTATTTAAAAAGCCGGGACTCCAGCTGCCTCTGCTGCACCCCCTGCCCTGCCCGCACCAGCCCTGTCCCCCGCTGCCTGCAGCCAGCTCTGCACCCCCTGCCCACAGCCAGCCCCTACTAATCCCCCTGCCCTGTCTCCAGCCAATCCCTGCCACACACCCCTGCCGGCACCAGCCCTGCACTGCCCGCCCTGCCCTGTCTCCAGCCAACCCTGCTGCACCCCCCTGTGTGAAGCCAGCCAGTCCCATACTCCTGTCTCCAGCCCTGCCAACCCCTGCTGCACCCCCCTGTGGCCCTGCCTGAAGCCAGCCCGCCCCACACTTCCCTGTCTCCAGCCAGCCCCACACCCTTTGCCCTGCCTGCAGCCAGACCCTACCTCCAGTCAGCCCCTGCCCTGCCTCGAACCAGCCCCATGTCCACTGCTGCCCTGCAGTTCCCAGGCCAGTAACCTGCACACCTGCTTCAATGAGGGGGGCAGGAAGCAGCGGGGACCCACACATGTGCACACCCCCAGGGAGTGGCGGGGACCTACACACGTGAAATGGCAGTCATTAATAACCAATCAACAGCACATATGATGCAATGTACAAATATACAATTTTATTATTTATATAGTTATGGAAAGTAAATAATACATGGAAGAAATGGAAGGCTTTTTTTTACACTTTTTTCTTTTTAAGTCATCCCTGTCAGGGCCCCACTGAAAGTGTTCGAATTGGGCCCCGCACTTCCTAAAGCCGGCCCTGGCAGTCAGTGTGACCAGACTGCAGCGCTTTCCCTACTCAGCTGTACGAAGACAGGTTTAACTCCCAGCCCTGTACTGCTGCAAGTGTAGCCATACCCTAACTCTGCTCAGACTCTAACGCTCTGCAAACTAAAGGCATTTAGTTCTCTCCAATCTCTCTAGGACTCAATTCCTTGGCTCAGCTTCTTCCAGGGACAAATCCAAGCCTCCTGCTCTGTCAGAGTCAATTCTGACACGGACACTGTTGCCACACTAAGCCGGCTGTACTGGGTGCTATTGTAATAGGCAGCTTGCTACAGCTGACCTGAAAACTAATGATTCTCCCAAGGGAGAATACTTGACTGTGTTTGGGGTAAATGAAGTTTCCTTAATACTGAACTTTAATGGAGGGTTCAGATCCCATGGGTGCTGGAAGTAGGGGCCCTGGGCGTGTCGCAGCACTCCCAGATTGAAGTGGTTTCCATTATATACAGGGTTTACAGTTTGATTCAATAGCTCTCCGCAGCCCCACTATAAATGTAGTTCCAGTACCACTACCAGATCCTGTCCTACCCCAGAGCAGCATTCTAAGACCTTCAGGGGTCACAGAAAGCCCTTTTACTCCCAGTGGCTTCTCTGGCTCCCGTTTGCAGTGCTGTTGACAGGGTTAGTAGGACTGTCAGAGGATCCTATTGATTCACATTCCTCCATCTTTTGCAAAGATAGAGCAGGGGTTCCCGAACTGTCTCCATGTGTGACCCCAGAACCATCCAATAGTGAGGATTCCACATCCCACAATCCTCTGCACTCTTAGTCCAAAGTTTCTCACACATCCATAGAGCAGAGAACTCTTGTAGGTTTAAGAGTAGGTGACTGTTTCTGTGGCTTGATCTACCCTTAGCTTACAAAGATGGGGCCAGATATTCCAGAGCTCAGCTGCTAACCTACAGGGCACTTCTGGAAATCAGCCAGCTGCAGGGTAGGGATTTCAGAAGTGCCTCAGGATATGTTGGCAGAGCAGGGAGAAGGGTGCTTCCTAGCATGGGCTGACAGACACACTGTTCTGCTCAAGTTAGCCTGGCTGGCAGCTCAGGCTAGCCACCTGAATACTGACCACTTGGGAAGAGAAGAATGAGGGGAGATTTGATAGCAGCTTTGAACTGCCTGAAGGGGGGTTCCAAGAGGATGGATCTAGGCTGTTCTCAGTGGTAGCAGATGACAGAACAAGGAGTAATGGTCTCAAGTTGCAGTGGGGGAGGTTTAGGCTGGATTTTAGGAAAAAAAATTTCACTAGGAGGGTGGTGAAACACTGGAATGGGTTACTTAGGGAGATGGTGGAATCTGCTTCCTTAGAGGTTTTTAAGGTCTGGCTTGACAAAGCCCAGGCTGGGATGATTTAGTTGGGGATTGGTCCTGCTTTGAGCAGGGGGTTGGACTAGATGACCTCATGAGGTCTCTTCCAACCCTGATATTCTATGATATACATGTCAGCTTGTGCTATCACAGCCACACTGCTATTTCTAGCATGCTAACTCGTGCAGACCTAGTGGGTGTCTGTCTCCCCATGCTGGGAAGCGCCCACTCACTGCTCCACAGACATACCTTGAGAGACAAAGGCCAAGACTTTCAGAAAGGATGAGTCAATGGAACTCGTGCTCGCAACGCAAGTCACTTTGACGCTGCTGGAAATTCTGCGCTTGGTGCTAGAATGGGACCTAGACTGCTTTGGAAACCTGCCCATGGATAAGCATTGGCTTAATTTGCAGATGGAGGGGGATGAATCTCCACTGTGTTACACCCATATTACGCCAGGGTCGTGCTGTTGTGATCACTGGAGTTACGCCCGGGCAGTACCTCACTGGAGAAAGAGTGTCAAGAGGTTCAAAGGCTCCAATAAGGGTGGAATAAACCTCTCAGACATTGAGGGGCTCATCTCAATGCTGGAAACATTTGAATTTGGGGGTGGGTTGAACATTGGCCTGCTAAGCCCAGAGTTGGGAGTTCAATCCTTGTGGGGGTCATTTAGGGATCTGGGGAAAAAATCTGTCTGGGGATTGGTCCTGCTTTGAGCAGGGGGTTGGACTAGATGATCTCCTGAGGTCCCTTCCAAACCCTGATATCTATGAGCTCGACCCGCCAATACCCATCACTCAGGAGTAGAGAGGAGTCACTTTGGCTATTACAACTTCCATCCGTGTTGTGGGGGAAAAAAAAGGGATTGAGCTTACATCTGTCACAGCACAGTCTGGGACTTTTAAGTGAGTCTTGGCTCAGCTCCTCCTGGGACTAGGTGAAGCCCTGACCAGGACTAGGCTTACAGAAATAGACTCAGCTGGAAGTGGAGCCTCCTAGGAAAAGGGTTGTGACGGTGCTGCCCATGGGAGCCAGCTGAGGTCACTCAGTTAGGGTGAACTGCAAACAGAACAGGGCAGACAAACCCCAGAAGCTGGTGGTTATTCCAATACTTAGATTTACCAAGCCAGCACAGAACAGCTTCTACCATACCTCACTAGTTACTCAGAAGTTCAAACACTGCAGTTCCCTTAAAGTGCCCAGCCTCAGGCCTCCGTCCAGACACACCTGTCAAACATATGATGATGATTCCTGAAAATCTTACTTCATCATATAAAAGAAAAGGTTCTTCCAATCCCAAAGGATCAGCCACATACCCAGGTCCAATTACAACCTAGATCTTACCCAAAATACACGCTTTAGCCAATTGTTATTAACTAAGCTAAAATTTATTAGAAAAGAAAAGAGAGAGAGTGTTGGTTAAAAGATTAATACACATACAGACTTGAATTCAATTCTTGAGGTTCAGATACATAGTAGAGGTGAGCTTGTAGTAGCCAAAAGTCCTTTTAGAAATAGTCCATAGGTTATAGTCCAATGTCCATATTCAGGGTGGCTCCAGTCAATGACTGGGGATTTCAATCCTTGTGGCTTAAGGTTTCCCCCTCTTGAAACCCAAAGCAGATCTGAGATGAAGAAGGATCGTGTCCCAGGCTTCTTATACATTTCCAGCAGCCTTTCGGCCTGAGAAAACAATAGGCTTAACTCCTTCTCCCAAACATCCTGGCAATTAGCACAGAGTAATTTATCCATTAAACAGTTCAGATACAGGTTACCACAACCTTCAAAGAGACACATAGACAATAATATTATTTCACTCAAGTATCATCTTAAATGCTAATATTCCTTTTTTGATCTTTGAATTAAAACTATAGCAATAGACAAGTCTTGTTTGCTGGCATCCCAAGACCTGAGCAAACATCTACCCTTCTACCTCTAACAATGCAGACTTGCATTTCAAAGCTCTATTCATTTACATATCTTGCTAACCAGTTCTTAAGGTTCAACCATGGGTCAGGTCAGTCGGTGAGGTGAGTTAATTAACTCTTTCTGGCCCTGTCACCTTTTAATGAGATATTATATTACACTCATAACATCACAGGGGTTTGCTGCTTTCAAACCAGGAGAGACCCTGGGGATCAAGGACAGTCCAGGAGGAGAGTCCCCACACCTGCCAGGGGAAGGCCTGGAAGAGAGGACTGCAAGGAGCAGGCTGTTCTGGGAGACTCTCCATGAATGGTCAGGGCTGAGTGAGTGCTAGGAAGGGAGCTGCGCTGATCTGTAGAGCTCTGGCACTGGAGGCAGAATCAGAGTTTGCTTTGGGCAGCCAGAGCAAAGTGTGAATGTTTCCTTGTTTTGACTTGACAAAACAGATCCCAGGGGATGGCAAATTACATCCACTATTGTGTGGTTTGTGATTGCCTCTGGGACACAAGGAGGGGCTGGGGGCACCCAGCCTTGGGGGAGCATGGCATGTGTCACGATATCCCAGACAGCTACAGCTCTGCACTGGGGCTGGGGAAGGGGCTTGTTCCTATTTTCATCTGAAATATCCTCATTCCCCTCACATGATCTGCCCCTGAGCCGTGCTGCTCTGAACACTCCCACCTGCGCTGCAGAAACATCAAGAGCTGGCAGGGAGTTTCTATTGCCAGTTCCTAGCATCTGTTTACCCTTGGCCAGGTGCTAAAGTAACTTAATCACAGCCAGCCCTGTGCAGCCGTTTATTTATTTTCAAGCCCAAACATCCCCGTGAAGGACACTGCAGGGGAGGAATAGGGCAAGGGTCTTTTGACTCCCAGCTAGTGCACTTTGGCAGAAACTGGGGTTGCCCAGAAATCCTAGGACCATTTAACACTCAGGTTCACAAGTTCTTATCTTAGGGCTTGTCTACATCACAAAGTTGCAGCGCTGGTGAGGGGGTTACAGCGCTGCAACTTAGGAGGTGTACACATCTGCAGGGCATCACCAGCGCTGCAACTCCCTGTTTGCAGCGCTGGCCGTACTCCCGTTTTGTCTCGGGTGTAGAGGATCCAGCGCTGGTGATCCAGCGCTGGTAATCAAGTGTAGACACTTACCAGCGCTTTTCTTGACCTCCGTGGAATAAGCAGGTATCCCAGCATACCTGAGGAAGCCTCCGGTAATCAAGCTGGTCTCCTTCCCCGGTTTGCTCTCGCGTTCCCCGAACCCCGAGCAAGCAGGTCTCCTTCCCTGCGGTTTGCAGGGTTGTTCGCGGAACGCGAGAGCAAACCGCGGCGAAGCTGGTCTCCTTCCCCGGTTTGCTCTCGCGTTCCCCGAACCCCCGTGGAAGCAGGTCTCCTTCCCTGCGGTTTGCAGGGTGGTTCGGGGAACGCGAGAGGAAACCGCGGCGAAGCTGGTCTCCTTCCCCGGTTTGCTCTCGCGTTCCCCGAACCCCCGAGCAAGCAGGTCTCCTTCCCTGCGGTTTGCAGGGGGGTTCGGGGAACGCGAGAGCAAACCGCGGTGAAGCTGGTCTCCTTCCCCGGTTTGCTCTCGCGTTCCCCAAACCCCCTTGAAGCCGCCCAACAGCGCTGCAGTGTGGCCACATCTAACACCACTTGCAGCGCTGGTTGCTGTAAGTGTGGCCACTCTGCAGCGCTGGCCCTATACAGCTGTACTAATACAGCTGTAACAACCAGCGCTGCAAAATTGTAGATGTAGACATACCCTCAGGAAACACTGTGGATAATCCATGCTTCTGCAAGGGAGCACCACCAGAGTGTAGCAACACAGTCCTTCTGGCTAGATCCTTTAGGCTCGCAGCACAGGGGTGATGAAGAGGAGACTGCAGGTACTAAGTACGAAGAAGAGGTCACCTTGGATTCCCCATTGCTGCTGCAGTCTGGTGGGGAGTTGCATGGCCTGCGAGGCTGCTGTTAGCTTTGGGAGCTGCTCTCTCAGAGGTTCTGCGGAGAAGGTCCTGGTGGTATTTGATGTACCTGATGGCAGCTCATAAGGTTTTGACTTTGCTGAGGTGTTTCTCTGCTACGGGAGGTGGCCTTGGAGCCAGGCATAGCTTTCATTAATGCACTTCTCCCTCTGCCTCTCCCTCTCATTCCTCTTCTGCCTGATGGCCGGTTCAAAGGGGGTAGTTGCAGACCCCAAAATGCCTGTGGAAATGGACCCAAGAGAACCTACCGCCATAAGTGTCATAATAGGCTGGGTCAGTATTGATGGGGTGGAACCAGACAGGATGTTGGCCAAAGTGTCTGCAGGAGGAATGGCCATGAGAAGGGGAAATTGCTAGTTGAAGGCAGCTGTGCTTAGCCATTGTCCTCCTGTTGACTAGTGCTCTGCAGTAGCTACTATTCATGGTTGGCTAAACAAATCTCACTTCTCAACTTGTCTGAGTGATCCTGAGCAGTAACGGTGCTCCAGCAGCAATCCCAGCTCCCTGAGGTGTGGACAGCTAGAGCAGGGGTGGGCAAACTATGGCCCGAGGGCCGCATCTGGCCCTCCAGACTTTTTAATCCGGCCCTCAAGCTCTCACTGGGGAGCAGAGTCCGGGGCTTTCTCCGCTCTGAATGGCTCCCAGAAGCATCGGCATGTCCCTTCTCTGGCTCCTATGCGTAGGGGCAGCCAGGGTGCTCCTTACGCTGCCCCCACAGCTCCCATTGGCCAGGAACCATGGCCAATAGGAGATGCAGGGGCGACGCCTGCAGACAGGGCAGCGCACAGAGCTGCCTGGCTATGCCTCCGCTGCTTGAGGTAAGTGCCACCCAGAGCCTGCACCCCTGACCCCCTTCCCGTGCCCTAACCTACTGCCCCAGCCATGCTCCCCCTCTGAACCATTCGGTCCCAGCCCGGAGCACTTAACTCCTCATTTCTGGCTCCACCCCAGAGCCTGCATCCCCAACGGGAGCCCTCAATCCCTCCCGCACCCCAGCTCCCAATTTTGTGAGCATTCATGGCCCCCCAATAGAATTTCCATACCCAGATGTGGCCCTCGGGCCGAAAAGTTTGCCCACCCCTGAGCTAGATGGAATTCCCGTCGATTGCTTCCAAGCCTCTTGTATTGTCCTGAAGTTAAAGAGGACAAGAAACAGAACCCAGCTTTCCAGCCTCTGCCCTCCCCACTGGCCTGCATGGCCTCTTGTTATCCTGAGCTACTTAGTCATTATAGCCACAGCAAAAGGTGCTGCTGGCTGGCAAGTGTTTGGCAGCCATAAGATGCTGAGCTCAACATTTTCCTTATCATGGGGTCAAGTCCTCACCATCTCTGTCCAGCAACAGCCGCTCCAAGGAACTCTTCCTTGTACCGTTGGCAGAGCCATGTACCAATGTGCAGAGCTTAACCCCCAAGAGGGGGACAGCCTCAGTCATCTGCAGGCATCCCAGCCTTGTGGGAATCTAGTTGGCATCTTATCCCACCCTCATCTTGGCGGTGTCAGAGCACTGTGCAGCCATGTGTTAAGCAACGTGACTCACATGTGTTTTGTTCTCTCAGTGTCTCCCCGGGGAAGGATTGGGTGTGCAGTGTAGTGGTTTGTTTTGGTAGGGTTGATTGGTGGTTGGAGTTCTTGAATAACTACACTGCTCTGTGCTGATGTTTGAGGTGGCCAGTTGGAGATGTGTGCCTGGCACTGGGAGTGGGAGCTGGGGAGGCCTGTGATGGACCTTACTCGTGGACAAGGGGGTTCCACAGTCTCTGAGGAGCCCTAAGGAAGCTCTGTCTCCTCCACAGATGAGTTTGTGGTGGTCCCTTGTGGTGGACGGTTGGAGAAGAGCTGTCAACCTTTGTGCTCATCCTGGAGCTTTAGTCTCTTTTAGGGAGCTTGGACCCAGGCTATTGAGCACCTTGAAGGGAAGAACTGAGCCCTTGACATTGACTTGTTCTATGGGAAGCCAGGGTAGAGTGCGCTGGCCAGGTGAGGGGTGTGATGGTCCAGTGACTAGACCCCTGGAGTGGGAATTGGGAGACCCTGGCTGTGCCACTGACCTAGTGCATGACCTGGGGTTAACTCACCCATTATACCCCTGCGGGACAGTTAACACAGGGTTCTACTTAGCTGGAGCGTATACGGTTACAGTGTTCTCCTGAGTATTTGCTTGCAGAGCATCTCTCCCCTGGTTAAATCAAGTCCTTATCCTCCCTGCTGATCTGCCCTATGTTCCAAGCCCAACCCATCTCCCATGCTGCTTTTTATCCACACAGCTGCTGAGGCTGCCTGAAGCCGGGGGGGGAACCTTCTGAACGTTCAGATTTGCAAGGCCTCCACGAGACTGGGTTCTTCTGGCCAAAAGCAGGTTTTTCCTGAGACTAGAACTGAAGTGTGAGTACAGCTGTGATTACAGGTAAAGCCAAGAAGCACAATTACTACAGGCCAGTTTATTTTCACAGCGGCACCTGCCTCATTGTAACCTTTGGGCTATCCAGCTCCTTGTCTCTAGGCTCTGGATCCTGCTGCACCCCAGGGCTGAGCCAGGACATGCCACTGTTTAAAGCCTTAATTTCAGAGGCACCATTCACCTTGGATTGTCCCCTGCATTGCGGCCATATGTGGTGAGGGCAGGAAGTGTCCAGCTGTTGGGATGCTCCCAAAGCACGTTAGGGGAGTGGGGGTGTTCACTGAAAGCATTGCTCCCCATCCATAAGAGATGCCAGGAGATTTTAGGGCCTCCTGCATGGCTACATGTTTTGCCACCCATCAGTCTGCAGTGAAATAAACACTTAGCCTGGATGGGCAGTGGACTGTGAACCCTGGAGCTTCAGCACTAGAGCACGTTTCTACATGTGAGCCATAGGGGTAACTCCTCTAGCTGAGAGCAGCAGAAGGCTCTAGGCCACTAAGTGGATCCACAACATTAGCTGGAACCATGCCACTAAACCCGGGGGAGTTCTGATCCAGGATATTTGTTCACGACTATCCATACATTTTAAATAGATTTATTTTGCTGCAGCGACAGATTAGCCTCAGGGAGCAGGCACTGGGCATTGGTGGTGAATTTCACGCTGAGGAGGCAGATGCAAATACAGGAAAGAAATTTACCTTGTAAAAGACAGGTGCACCTGAGCCTTAGAGTAGGATGATATGAAAGCCTGTTGAATGTATGGGGCCATATTTATCCCTGGTGTAACCCCAAGCCATGGCTGCCCGTCGCCCCTGGTCCCCAGAAAAGCACTGATGAGACCTTTGCTGTGTTTTTTTTTGGGATATCCAGGAATGCAGGCCCAAAATAAACCAGGAGGGCTCTTTATATTTTGGCTGACAGCGTACATTTCGTTAGCCCTCTGCAGGATCCAGTCCTAAGTACCCCTGTGAAGTATTCTCCCACTCTCTGATACCACTGAAGTCAAAGCAGTTTCTCAGCATCTTTTGGGATTAGGTCCTTAGCCAACAGCCTAAATGCTGAGGTCAGAAGGTGCTATTCTGATTACTGAGTCTGACCTCCTGCATAGCACAGGTCAGAGAATCCCCTTGTCTGAGTGGGTAAGCCCTGCACATCAGCTGAGCCTGGGCAGAGGTTTAACATAAGGCTAGGAGAGCACAGGGAAATTTGGGTTATATTTATATTCTCTTCCCCCAGCCTCCAACAGCACCCATTGCCCCCCTTTCTCCTCTCCCCCGTCCGCAATTAATTTTGCTCTGAAAACCAGGTATCTGCAGCCTAGCATAGAATATTTTAATTCTTACACAGCAAAAGTATCCAGTTAAAAAAGCCACTCAAGTGACACACTCCCTTGTTTCTGTTTAAAGAAGCGATGCTACATGATAACAAAACTCAAGCACTTAGCAAACTTTTTTGATGGGAAAACAAATTGGAGTAACAGATGAATAAATACACCAATTAATTACTCTGCTTTCTCACACACCGCAGGAATACCTACCATAGTCAAAGATCTCAGCCAGTTTCTTCTATGCATTACAGAAACTAAAGTGCATCTTTAGTAACTGTTCAGGGCTCTGTGATCCAGAGAGGCTTAGCTTCCAGACCTGCTAAACATAGTGAAACCTTTGTTCTAAAGTCTCATTGACACTAATGGTCCTGTGCCTCACTCTGCCAGTGTAAACAGGCCTGAAAGTGGAGTGAAGTGTTATCCCACTGTGCAGGGCTAAAGTGGAGTAAAATGGCCTCAGTGTAAATGATAATCAGGCCTTCCCCCCTTCCCCACTCCTTGGGTTGTTAGTACCCAACACTCTTTCACAATGCTCAGTTAGATAGAAGGCTCAGGTGCCAGAATCTGGTTGGTGTAGATCTGGAGAGACCCAACTGACATCAGTGGAGTTACTGTGGATTTACACCAGAGTAAATCAGAGCAGCAGCTGAATGCAAAGGCCTGGATTCTCCTCTCATTCACACCAGTGCAAATCCTGACACTGGTGCCCATGAGACGAGAACCAGGCCTCTTGTGTCCAGAGCGGCGTCCTTACAGAAAAGGCTCTGGGACCAGATCTTCCGCTGCTGTCAGCGAAGGTAGCTGTGCTGACCTTAGTGGAACTATGCCCGTTTACCCCAGGGGAGAGTCTGGCTCCCTGTGGTACTTGGTAGAACGTTTGGTGCCCTGCCATGGAGTAGAACTGTGAGGCAGTGTAAATAATAGCCATGAATAATAATCCCGCCTCCGACTGAACATGAGCTCTACGGGAGGACAAGCTGCAGCCAAGCACCCATATGTACAGAACTGGCTTACTTCATCCAGCACAAACACAAACTTTCCTCCCTTGTTGGTTTCTCTGGGTTCACAGACCCTCAGCTAAGGCCAGTGGGCTCTGTGTCTTGACAGCACAGGGGCCGAACAGGTTTGGCAGAAGCCATGTGCTGAGGTATCTGTCTCCCTGTGTAAGCCAGGAATGGGCTGAAACCAGCTTTGTTTCATTAAATAGCTTTCTCTGAATTCTCCAGGCTGCAGATTGTTACACAACAGCTAAAAGGAAGAGGCGAGGGACAGGGATTCCCCAGTGATTACCATGCCCTCGCTCAAGGCCATTTCATGCCATGTAACATGCTTCCGGGGAGCGACACACACCAAGTGCCAAATGCAGGCACGGGAGTTCTAAAACTGGGTCCCACCTTTGCCACAACTTTTAACATCGAGGTACAGCCGACGGGTCCCAGCATGCAGCACTCTGTGTCATGACCGCTGGGGAATCAAGCTGGAGCAGTACATGCTGGGAGCTGTAGTCTCTGCCAGTCTCCTTATTAAGGATGACAGTGGCTGCACCGGGATTCCTTTAGGGCCATTTGAGGGCAGTTGCCAATGGGGCCCTCAGCTGGGCAAAGCTCAGGGTGCCTCTGGCTTAGGCTGTAATGGGGGCAGAGGGCACAGTCATGGGCAGGCACTTTGGCCTTGTTTGCTCTATCGAACACATGGGAGAATGGGTTGGAGGGCTCAAAACAAACATCGTGGGGGGTCCTATTGAGTGAGATAGACACGGCCTATCTCCACTATGCTGCAGCTGCCTGTCTCCAGCGGGCCGTCATGCCCGGCTTGCTCTAGCTCAGCATCTTGTGTCGGTCAAAAACCGTCTTCCTCTGCTCCTGCACTTGGCGCTTCCATCGCTGCTGGGCTCCTTCCACCCTCTCCAGCACTGTGTTGGCTCTGGCACCAGTGGGAGCGGGAGCTGCTGCCAATGAGCGGGCCTCCTGCAATGCAAAGAGAAGGAACCAGGAGGTCAAAAGGGTGAGTGGAGTGGAGAAGTGATATCTCTAATACAGAAAAAAGCTGCTCAGCATTGGGAGACACTTTTACATGAAGAGCTATTTCGGGACTGAGATTTCCTTGCAGAGAGAGGGCCTGATTTTCAGAGGTGCCCAGCTCCCACTGACTCATACTGGAGGGGTGGGGGTCCTCAGTGTAACTGGGCTTGAAGCTGGGACTATCCGTGCTAAAAGCACAGGCCTCCAGCACTGGAGCTAAAGGAGCAGCTTCCCTAGGAGGTACCGGTAGTAGGCTCTTATCCCCTTCTTTAGGCCAGCAATTAGAAGGCCAGTGCTCCACACTGCTAATGTGGATTGCATCAGCACCGCTGAACATTTGGCCCATGCTTACCACTTGTGCGTGGGGGGACCCACTCATACATCTGCAGGGTGAAATTTCAAACCAAAGGCAATCATTCATTACTGGGTTTGGGTCCCACTCAGAGAGCGTGAATGTCAGGGTTCCCCCCCACCACTCCGAACTCTGGGGTACAGATGTGGGGACCCTCACAAAAGACCCCCTAAGCTCATATTCTACCAACTTCACTTAAAACTTCTCTAAGGCACTAATTCCTTAGACTGATATTGTTGCCACCACCAAGTGATTTACACTAAATATTCAGGGAAGGGTCACTTGGAATCCCTATCCCCTCAAACCCCTTCATCCTCCTTTCCTGGGGAGGCTTGAGAATAAAATACCAACCAGTGGCCTACGCAATGTGAGCACAGACCAGACTTTTTGTCTTCAGGACACTGAAATCAATCGGGTTCTTAAAAAAAGAACTTTATTTATTAAGGAAAAAATAAAATCAGGATGGAAGGTAACTGTTATGGGTAATAAAAAGATTTAAAACACAGAGGATTCCCCTCTGGGCTCAGCTTCACAACTACAAGACAGGAATGAAACTACCTCATAGGGAAATGTAGAAGCCAAAACAAAAGAGAACCTAACACATTTCCTTACCCTACTTACAGTTTCTGTGGTTTTAGTTGGATTATTCCAGGTATGGTTTTTGGGAGATTGTGTACCTGCTGGTTTTTCCCTCCTCCCGGAGAGAAAACAACAACAGACCAACAAAACAAATCCTTCCCCCCGCCCCCATTTGAAAGTATCTTCTTTCCTCATTGGTCCTTCTGGTCAGGTGCCAACTAGGTTATTTGAGCTGCTTAACCCTTTTCAGGTAAAGCAATCCAGTACAGCTGCCAAGCACACAGAAAGGTTGCTACCCTTCCCCCTATTTTCATGACACTGAGAAAGGGCTAGAGCTAGAGCTCCTCATCCCAAAGCACAGGGTTAGATCTTCAGCTGGTGTAAACTGGTGTAGCCCAGAGGTTATGGCTCTCGGTGTTTATCCTGCATTGATACCCAGCTGAGCTATTGGGCCTGTTCTAACCATGCGCTCTTGTCATTTAGTATTTATGCTGCAGCAGTGCCCAAAGGCCCTATTACGCTAGGTGCTGTACGAATGTGGGGGAAGACAAAGAACTTAAATCTAATGGTATTTATATCATGCTCGTCACTGGGTTATCAAAGTGCCTTAAAGAATTATGCAAATCTATATTAGTGGAATAAATGCAGATCCTGATCCTCTCTCATTCACCCTGGTGTAAATCAGGAGTAACTCCTCTAGGCCTGATCCCCCCCCACTCACCCAGGAGTAACTCCAGTATAATCAATGAAGCTCCCTGATGGGGTTTTTCAAACACCAAACCAAACAGCCCCCTCAGCCCGTTTCTGATCCTGAATCTGCCCAGAAACGGACTGGTCGGGAGAGTGAGAGAGCAGTACTGTTACTGAGCTACCTTCCACCTGAGCCCCTCCCGTCTCCCCCAGCAAGGGCTCTGCATGCTGGACATAAGAGGGAGCAGAGTCAGGAAAAACCCCAATAAAAATACTCACGGGGAACAGCTGTCCCTCTAACCAGGCACTAGGAGAAAGAATAGCCTGAGGATTAGCTGGGAGAGCTGTAGAGGGAGATGGAACTGATTTCCTTCCCCTCAGACCCCTTGCTTTCCACTCCCTTGCACCCCTTCTCCTTCTCTTCCCCTCCCCGGAATCTCCCCCTGCCCACTGTGTCTCGGAGCTGCTGCATTTCAGTCCTTCCCAGCCACATGAACTTGCACAAAAACTCTCCACCAAAAGGAAGCGTTACTTCCTGTAACCGCAGCTGGAGATGCTGGGGCTAGCTCTGTGCTGAAGCTCCCCAGTTCCTGGAGGGATTTCCTGAAGGGCTTCTGGCCCCTCTCCTCTGCTGCCACATACCTCATAAGGGATTAACATGCCTTATTCGCTTCACTGAGAGCTGCCTGCTAACTGCACCTTCCTTTGCAGCGGCCTGAGCTGGCACGGCTTCTAAGGCCGCAGAGCTGCCAGGCTCAGCAGGGAGCAGAGCAGCGGTGTGGAAGAAAGGTGTGTGTGTGTGTGGGGGGAATCGGTCAGTGATTAACTCCTTGGCTTCAGACCACTGTGTCAGATCCATCTGATGGTCCACTGCTCTCATGGCAGCGCAGGAACTGCAGGACCAGCACTGAAGGGGTTGAAGTCCGTGGCTGTTCATCCCACCTTTGGTCCCACTGAAGCCAGTGATCCAAATCTCATTTGCTCTAATGGGACCAAAAGTTGATCCATGCTCAGTGCTTTGCTCATGACTCTGAAGGATGTCATGTCAGCAGGAAGGAGGGGTGGACCTCCCAACAAGGGCTATCCCACCAGCAGATCCAGATGCCCTCTGAGAGTGTGTCCGGCACACTTGCTAGCCAGACACCTCATGCTCTCCAGCAGTTGCTCTCCAAGCTGCTCCCTTCCCCGGCCAACAGGAGTTGGGCTAAGCTCTTCCCAGGTGTAAGCAGCTCTGGGCATGCTGGAAATCAGTACAAATGATCATGGGCCTTCTGAGCCACAGCACTGAGTCTGCTGCCACTGTGGGTTCAGTGCAGACACAGCATGTTACAGAGAGGACACACAACACTGCGCTCTCTCTCTCTCAGATCTAGTGTTTGTCATTCCTCTGTTAGAAGGAAGCATGTGTCTGTTTTTTGGGGTGAAATGCAGCATCAGAGTTTAGGTGCAAAAAAATCAGGTGCTGGGAGAACGCAGGGACAAAGCAGAGATGGAACAGGGCTAGGAGTGAGAGTGATGTCCTCTGGGTTGCAAACTCAGGACAGGGGAGTTGTTTCTGGCTATCTGCAGACTCAGGTAGATATCACTCCACTGGTTACACCTGGGGCCCACGTGGAAGGTTCAGCCATGAATCCTAGACACTTACTGGTTTTAAAATGAAGGATTTTGGAGCAGTTGAATAGGTCATGCCAGCCAGGGCTCATCCACCAACTTCTCCTGGTGCCAGTGGGTGCTCAACCTCACTCTCCCCTGACTCCACCCCTGCCCCACCCCTATTTCAACCCCTTCCCCAAAGTCCTCACCCAACTGGACTCCTTCCCCAAATCCCCAGCCCAGCCCCGCCTCCTCCCTTGAGTGCCCTGCATTCCCCCTCCCTCCCACAGCTTGTTACACTGCAAAACAGCCTGCTGGGAGGAGAAGTGGGGACATGGCATGCTCAGGGGAATAGGCAGGGCTGGGGCCAGGATTTGGGGAAGGAGTCCAGTTGGGGTAGGGACTTTGCCCCAAATTGCCCAGTGCCCTACGCAGCTGCATGTTGCTCCAGCGGCCAGCCTGATCCCCTAGCTACCTGAGCTGGCCAGGAAAGCTGCCCCTGCTCTCACCCTGCACCCACTACACCTGTTCCCCAGAGCCTCTGCCCCTGCTCTGCCCCCACCCCCACTCCACCTCTTCCCCAAAGCCCTACCCCTGCTCCACCTCAGCCCTGTAACTCAGCAAAGTATGCAGGGACTTGCCCATGTGACTGCAGACTCCATTTTGCTGTAATTTTTCACAAGAACAAAGAGGTGTTCTTACAGGTGGAAAAGACTGATGCCTCATCTCCATCTGGTCCTACTGGCATCCAGAGGTATGAAGCAGGATCGAAGACGTATCTGCCTTCTCTCAATGGGTCAGTTGTGTAGCTGATGGTCCTTAATGGGCCATCAAGCAGGCTAGGCAGAGCTGACACCAACTTGTCTGGGGTGTCACCCAGAAGCATAGCAGAAGTTTGAAATACAGACAGTACAGAGCCAATACTTATAACTTTAAGTACAAAAATAATCCATGCATACAGATAGCATAATCATAACCAGCAAACCATAATCTAGTCTTAGATGCCTCATTTGACCCCCCTCCAATACAAGATTTGGTGACACTACAGGACCTTGGTTGCAACCATGTTCTATATGGTCCCAGTTCAAGTCAATAATGTGACACATGCCATCTCAGCAAACACACTGGCTTCCTCTCTTGAAAGAGTGTCTGGGCACCCAGCTAATCCCCAGGGAGGTGGTGCGCCCAGCTGCTAGCGAGGGGGCCCTGCCAAGCCTGCCAGGCGGTTGAAAGGAAGGCAAGTGTCTTTCATCTTGCTCCTGAGCGGTGCTCTCCTAGTGCACAGGGCAGGCACAGCGAGGAAGGTCCCATCAACGCGAACAGCTGCAGGGACACGAGGCCGCCCTGGGCAAGCACCCTTGAGCACTTGGGCATATCTCGTACTGCAGAACTGTTGGTGTCACTAAGCATAACCCTAAGTAACTTGGGAGGGTGGAAGGCCACAAGGGTATGGAGCCTTCCTGGTTTTAGGCCTCAGCAGACAAGAGTCCCTCCATGTCTGAACTTTAATCGACCTAAAAGGCCAGGTGTAACAGCTGTTATCAGTTGCAACAGTTCTAACTGGTTTAAAGCAGAAATAATGAGGCCTGTGCACCTTTAGCAGAAGGATAAGATAACTTGCAGAAGGAAAACTTACTAACGAGCTGCCGCAGCCAAGATTACTTAATGCACCTGTGCTTACGTAATTGCTACAGGGGGAGGAAGGAGGAGGAGGAGAGGGGGGAAGAAAGAGAAAAAAAAAACTTATAAAAAGGGAAAAGCCGCTTGTGTAGGTGTGCTGGATCTGAGGCATGTCAAGTCTCCCAGCACCGCTTTGAGATCTCAAATAAACTTTGCTTGCTTCTCCACCCTGGTGTGTTTATTGGCGCTAAGCACTCCAGGCACGAACCACTGTTGCTTGCCTCGGGCACCCTCTGTGCCTGCAACAGAACCGTCCCTTGCCCCTGGCTGGGACAGGGAAGGGGGCTCTCCCCAAAGTTCACCTTGGGTTCCCCTGCCTCACTGAAGAGCAGGCTGTGCTCTAGGGGTACAATGGCCAGCAGGGGGAGTCGAGCTTGTGTCCTGCCTTCAGCTATCAGCGACGTGGCCTGGGGTCGAAACTCTTCCCCTGCCTGACTCCTTAAGTCCCCATATCCTGGTAATCCTCTGCCGAACCTAGGGTGGGCTCCTCCAGGGCCTGTTAACACTGAGATGAGGGGCCCAGACATGCTGCACGCAATCCATCCCTAGGGCCGTCCCCGCTGCAGGGCTGGGATAGTGACTGGTGAATGTCCAGTGCCGCCGGTGACACGCAGCGTTTCACAGCAGAGCTCAGCATGGCTGGGCAGATACAGCATCAGCCAGCCTGGGGGAAGAGACTCACCTCCAGCTGAGGGCAGCTGGGAGCTTTCAGCACCCAGGATACAGCGCGTTCTGCCTCCTCTCAAGGCCTCGCCACCATCCCTTCAATGGCTGTTCTCTCTCGCCTGTCCTTGTCCCCTCCTTATCCTCCTTGTGCCCCTGCTGGTAGTAACCAGGCCATTGACTGAGGAGTGTGGCTGTCTAGGAAACCCAGAAGGGGTTGTCTGGAAGGGTCTGAGATAGCTCACCCCGCCAAGGGGGCTGCCTCTCTCCATTTCTTTGCCTCGTCTCTCTCCTGGGATCCAGGGCCTGACCTTAGAACCTGGGCATTCACCATGGCAGCGAAATGGCAGCCGCTAGCCTCCTGGGCCAGCCCTTGTTTGGGTAGTCTGCTCAGGACTGAGCTGGCCTGGAGACTGCAGCCAGGGTGGCTCCTAGAGGCCATGATAACCTCAGCCCAGAAGCTCCACTGATTGGGAAGGGATCATCTAGTGATCAACACAACCCCAGCTTGTCCAGCACAATGGTCCCAGCTTACGGAGCAGCTCCAAACAACTGACACCTAAAGGAAATGCTGGGTCCCAGAGCCGCTCGTTCCACCTCCCATAGTCCGCCCCCTGCATCTCTGTTATAGCATGAGCCAGGGCTAAAATTAGCTCATTACAGCTAATCACTGTGTGTGCATCAGCTCCACTCCCCCTGCCACCTGGACTACCATTACCACCCACTAGTAACAAGCTTCATCTACGCTTCCTCTGGGGGCTGGGATGTGGTGGCCTCCCTGCTCAAGCAATGGGAGCTGGGGGGAGCGACAGACAAGGCAGGCTATACAGGGCCTAATCCTGGTGCCCTTGCTCTAAAATCCCCACGGAAGTCAATGGAAGCGTTGCCTGAGTCCAGAGCTGGGCTCAGGAGAGGACCAGTGGCTTTTGGACAGAGGTGTGGCAGCAAGACCACGTGTGACATGATAGCAGTTTGCCTACTTCACACGTGCTGATCCTTCTCTAAAATCCACCAGAGCTAAAGGAGATGTCCCTGAGCTACTAGCAGTAGCAGGTCCTTTATCCTCACATCACTCTCTGGCTCATATGCAAAGCCAGGACCTTACCGTGGGAAACATCCCAAGCCGACTGAAAACCAAGCCCGTGCTTACGGTGAGCAAGACAGGGGCAGGGCAGTGGTCAGAGCTGCTCAGGGCTGGGCGTTCCCTGGCTTAGAAAGTCACAATTGTAATAATGGGGCACATGCATTCCCTCACCCAGGGGGCACTGTATGGACGCAGGGATCTAGCAGGGGAAAGATTAAACACTACAGGGCCTGGTTGTGGGGACAGTGTAGAAAACCACCAACCCCCTCCCCGGCATAAGACGGGTTGAGGCGTGAGTGAAAGCAGGCAGGGTGGGACTGGATGTTAAGGGAGAGTCAATGGCCCAATCGAGGCCCATCAGCACAAAGGCCCAATCAACTGCTGATCCCTAAAATGCAACCAAGTGGGATCTGTCAAAGGCGGGTGTGGCCTGAGTGCAGCTCCGGGTCCAGGTGGGGTCCCTGGAGTAGTGGGTCTGGGGTGCAGCCCTTGGCACCCCTGCAGAGTCAAAAGGCACCAACTCTAGCTTTGTCAGCTCCTCTATGCAGCTCTCCTGCCTCCCAGAGCTGTCTGGGCCTTCACAAAAAGACCCTCCTTCTGCACCCCTCTAGAAGGGTATTGCTAGGTGGGGGTCGCCAGGGCTGCACACGGATGGGAGCACTTTGCATTTTGTTTGGATCTGATCCACAATTCAGCAAATGAAAATCAATCCAATTTGCAAATGGGCAGGACCACAAAACTGCCATGCTAACCGCTCTGGGCAGGCCGACTCTGGGCCCTGGGAAACCTGCAGCCACAGGCTTCACATTTCAGAGCGTCACGTGGACCAAGATCCAGGATTTAAAAGATAAAACAGAACAAAAAATTCTACATTTCTAGTTGGCATGTAAAAAGTGCCAGCCCCAGCAAGACCCAGGTGGGATGGGAGATGAGAAACATCAGCTATAACGACCCCTGATGTCTGCCTGCCCTCGTTCCCGGGAGCTAACCCTGCTCTCTCTCCTCCTCTAGGTTCTCCTACCATGCCCACCACCCTCCATATCACCCGCCGCAGCCCCCTGACCTCGTTTTCCTCTTCATTGTGCAGGGGCTGGGTGTAGGCATCTGGCTTCCGGATCAAGGGGTCGACCAGCATGAGGAAGGCCATATACAGCAGCAGCGCCCCCACCACCGAGAGGTAGATGATGATGATGATCTGTGGGCACATCAAAAGGGGCTCTGGGCCGTCGGTGGAGATTGCAGGGCTGGGGGACACCCAGCCTCCTCCCCAAGCCAACCCACTGACTGATAGGATCAAGAGGAAATATTCCCCTCCAGCCATAACTATCCACGGGATGGAGGGCAGGGGCACTGTTGGAGCCAAGGTACCAGGCTAGAGGGGCCCCTGCTGTGCTGCAGTCTGGCAATGCCTCAGTGAGGTGCACTGGGGCTCCCATCCCAGCCTCTCTACTAGTCATAGGTGCTGACTCTGTGGGTGCTTTGGGGCTGAAGCACCCATGGGGCAAAATTAGTGGGTGCTCTGCACCCGCTGGCAGGCTTGAGAGCAGACACCTGGGGGTGGCCGGAACGGGCTGGTGATAAGAGTGGGGGGGAGTGAGGCTGGGCTGATTTCTTCGGGGAGGAAAGAGGAACCAGGAGGGCAGGGGGCTTTGCATGGAGGGCTCGGCAGGGAGGAAGAGAATGATGCAGTGTTTGGGGAAGGGGGCCATGGGAGGAGCCTTGCCAGCCTCCCAAGCTACCTCACACCTACTCACAGCAATAACAGCAGCTGAGCACCTTGCTCCATCTCCCAATATCAACACCCTTCACACAGGGGAGGGGGTCAGTGTTGTCATCCCCAGACCAGAGCCAACAAGAAGAAGGGGTATGGGGAAGGGGTGTGGGAAGTCTTTACTATGCCCCTCCCCAAACTGGCGAACAAGAAAGAATCCAAGCGAGGAATCCCTTCCTCCCCCATTGCATGGAGAACAGGCATCAGGCCCCCAGAGCAATCTCCTTTGTCCCACATCCAGCCCTTGCGGTTCTGCCCGGGGGCGTGTGGTGCAGGGGCACGAGCAGCCCGTCTTTACCTTGATGGTGGTGGTGCTGCGCTCCTCGTACTTGCACTCACATAGCAGGCAGTAGGCTTCCACATCGTTCCCCGGCACGGGCATCGGCTCCACCACGTGCAGGCAGTTGCTGCGTCACAAAGGAGCCGGTGTCAGCAGCAGGGTGGGGCAGGTGGCTGAGCTCCCGGCAGGTGCCTGTATCCTGGGGCCCAGAGAGCGGCCCGCCATCATGGAGAACCCTAGTGGTGATGCTAGGCAGTGCCGATAGCTTGGTGGAGAACCAGAGAGAACCACCGGGCCTGTCTGCGTCCAGCAGCCCCCTTTGTGCTCAGTCCAACTGGGAGAGCTCAGCAGTTGCTCAGATCACTTTACACGGGAGTTGGCCGCGGCTGGCTGAAGCTCTAGGTGCCCCAGATACTCGTCCCCAGAGCTGGGGCTGGAGGAGGATGGCCTCAGCCAGTGCCTTGGAGTCAGGTGGCTGTGCCTCTAAAGCCACTCCATGCTAATTAGCCCTCTGAGCAAAGAGGCTAAGGCCTGAATGGGCCCTGGAGGCTTATTTCCCCCAGAGAGGGGCAGGGCTGAGGCGTAGGGGTGGCTTGGGGGGAATCTTGCCCTGCTGCTGTTCCTGCTCTGGGGTTAAACAGATCCCTCAGGCTCCAATCAGGCCAGCCACTTTCAGCCAAGCGACTGGCTCCACTTGCTCAGAGATCTGAGCCAGCTCCAGCTTCTAGGCACCCCCAGGAGCACTTGGGTGAAAACTCTGGGTTAGGTCACAAGTGCAATGAGTTTTCTGGCCTCAGCCTAGTCAGTGAATGATGTATGGTCACATGACACAGCACCATGACATGACAGTCTTATGGGTGAGAATAAGGCCTGGCACCGTAGCTTATGTGAGGACTGAGGGGCGTGGGCAGAGTCATGTATGTGGGGAGTGGGGTGGAGTCCAGGGCTGGGCTAGCAGGGGGCTTGCAGGTCAGGACTGAAGGACACTAGCAGGGCTGTATGGCACAATGCAGACAGGTGCTCTGTGCCTTGCTCTTGTCAGTAGCTCCCAGACCCCACCCCTTTCAAAAGCATTCAGTTCCCATGCACTGCAGGAAGAGAGAAGCGGCTTTGGTAGCGCGTGCCAGGAACAAGCCCCAGTTCTGCCTGTCCAGGACACATTGCTCCCTGCGCTCCCTCGGAGGCAAATGTTGAAGCCCAGCTATGGCCCCAGGTTATGTTAGCAGCACACAGTGGAGGCTGACAGCCTGGCTCGTCACTGTCGCTGATTTCCACGAACCACTAAACACGCACCCGGAGGAAAACCCTTGACAGTGTAAGTTCACTGCAGCCTGGCATTTGGGGAGAAGCACGTACTTCTTGTACATGGTGGGTTGCAGGGCTGCTCCTAGCAGGTCAGGCTCTGAGTCTGTGCCAGATACGGACTGGCTACAGAGCTTCCGTTCCTTCTCAGGCCTTGGCTACAGGACCGGCGCTAGGGGTTTGAGCACCCTAGGCGGACAGGAATTTCGCCGCCCCGCGCGCTGGTCCCGCGGCTCCAGTGGAGCTGCCGCAGTGGTGCCTGCGGAGGGTCCGGTGCTCCGTGGCTCCGGTGGAGCTGCCGCAGTGGTGCCTGCGGGAGGTCCACTGGAGCCCTGCGAGGAGCCGACCATCCGCAGGCACGACTGCGGCAGCTCCACCGGAGCCGCCTGCCGCCCCCTCCGGCAAAACAGCGCCAACCAATTATTCTGGCGCCCTAGGCGATTGCCTAGGCTGCCTAAATGGTAGCGCCGGCCCTGCTTGGCTACACTTGAGAGTTACAGTGCTGGTGATGGCTTTACAGTGCTGTAACTCACTCCCCGTCCACATTGGCAAGGCACATACAACACTGTATCTCCCTGGCCACACAGCTGCAAGTACTCTACCTCGGCGAGAGGAATAAAGAGAATAGCGCTGCTGCTGCAGCGCTGGGGTGCCAGGGAATAATCTTACTACGCTGTAACTGACCTCTGGAACCTTCCCATAATGCTTTTAAGTGAAGGTCCCACTCTTTGTTTTGTTGTGATGCCTCTGTTTTGTTGTGAACTCTCCCAAAGCTGCTTATCAAAAAAACAAACATAGCCACTGTTTGCTGTGAATGAGCTCCCTTTGGAAGGCCCACAGCTAGTGTTTGCTTGAAGAGAGGGGAAGGGAGGGGGCTTGAGAAGAGAAGCAGTGCAATGGGAGGGAGGGAAGGGGCGGTCTGTTTCGGGGAAGCTGCTTATCTGGTCTGTGAGCAAAAAAACCAAAGAGGTGCTGTTGGGGGAGTGGGGGTCAGAACTTGCAAGCAGGGCCGTCCTTAGGCATAGGCAACATAGGCAGCTGCGTAGGGCACCTGAAAATTTGGGGCACCACTGGGTCTTAGTGTCCACCCTCTTGTTTTCCTATCCCTGTTCTGACCCTTCCTGCAGGCTCCCACAGATGGCTGCTCTAGCCTGGTGAGTCTTCCCTGGGAGGGAATCTAGTAGTTAAAAGTGAAAAAACCTCCAGCCTGCCAGACCTATTAGCACAACATTGAAACTGTTAAAGAGACATTCAAGGGGTAATAAAGCCATTTAACAGGCATTTGCCAACCCCAAGGTATATACTGACAGGTTTCAGAGTGGCAGTCCTGTTAGTCTGTATCAGCAAAAACAAGGACGAGTCCTTGTGTCACCTCAAAGACTAACAAATTATTTGGGCATAAGCTTTTGTGGACTAGAACCCATTTCATCAGATGTCCATGAAAGTTTATGCCCAAATAAATGTTTATACTGTCAGTTTCTGACGTTACTGACAAAAACAGTTGTGCATTAATGTAATATTTACACAGAACATGTCAGTCTACAGGACCTTAGCTTAAAATTTGCTTTAAAAATATTTCATTAGTGAGCTGGTGAAGATTATAAAATCACATTTCTAAAAAATGCTTGCATAGAGTTTTAGATGCACAATCATCTTTAGCCTTAAATGTGTGGATCTTCAGACATACAGTTTTTTAAATAAATCCTTCAAAAGACCTCCCTTATCTAAAATACACATTTTAATTACTATAGTTAAAAAAAAAGTGCTTCCAAGTCTTCCTGTCCTTTCTGTCCATCCCTTCACCACCTCTCCCCCCACTCCCCACTGAAGAGAGCCCTTAAAGGGACAACAGTCCTTCCCTTCCAGATAGCTGGACAAAGAGTTTCCCTTTCTTTACTTCTGACTATCCGATGAACTAGTTTTAAAAGAACCCTCCAGCAAAATCAGTACCTTAGTAAGACAAAATCCTTGTTATACCTAAAATCTTTGGAAACATATTTTTTTAAAGTTGGTGAAATTTCATAACCATGTCTCTTGTTATGGAGATCACACAAAGTAAATTACTGTTCCCTTTTTCTAAAAGCAATGAACATTGTTATGAACACACTAAACCTCTCTGATTAATTTAAAAGAATGTCTTTGTTTCAGTGAGTTAAATATGTAGTAATCTGGAATGCTGGCTTAAGATTTGAGTACGTTTAAAATATAAATTCAACTTAGAAATACTGAATAAGAAAATGTAAAACAGAGAAGAGCTGCATCATGTATTCCATTATATGTAATGTTGTATTCAGCAGGACAGCTGACTCACCCTTACTATGAAGATTTTGCAAATAAATCTCTGACAAACTTCAGGGCATATAAAAAAACCTGTGACTCACATTTTTTATTCCCAAATTTTAGTGCTTTTAATTAGGTACTTTCTTCATGTCCATTCTGCATGAGGGAGAGGGCATGGAAGTCTCTGCGGGGAACTGTGACTCTCCGCCACCATGAGGCAGGCCAGGCATCTCATTATCCTTTGCTGTCAAGTCCCTCCTCCCCCTCCCCCACCAGGCTGTGAGCTTGGGCTGCCATCCAGCATAGGGGCACCAGTTTAATAATACTGCGTAGGGCCCCATAAATCCTAAGGACGGCCCTGCTTGCAAGGCATGCTGACAGAGAGTCAGCTCCAAAAATCCACTCTCTCTCCCCCCCACGCTCCCTGTCACACTCCACCCCACACACCCCCTTTTGAAAAGCACATTGCAGCCACTTGAACGCTGGGATAGCTGCCCATAATGCACCGCTCCCAAAATGCCACTGCAGATGCTGCAAATGTGGCCACGACAGCGCGCTGGCAGCTGTCAGTGTGGCCAGACTGCAGAACTTTCCCTACTCAGCTGTACGAAGACAGGTTTAACTCCCAGCCCTGTACTGCTGCAAGTGTAGCCATACCCTCAGAGAGCCCCACCGGCTGTGCTCAGTGCAAGGGCCTTTGATCCTCTGCCACACCAGCATGGCTGAGGTTAGGTTACATAAGGCATGTTATGCTCCACGCCAACTAGTGGCTGGACAGTATCATACAGATTAGCATCCCATTGCCAGGAGGAGAGTCATGGGGCAGACCCTCAGCAGGTGTAAATCAGTAGATCTCTGGTGATCACCACAGAGCTATGATGATTTACATCAGGTGAGGCTCTGGCCCAGAACCATTTGTTCTGGTCTCTTGTGCTTCTCCCTGTTTCACCCAAGGTGGCTGCAGCCCTCTCAGTATCAAGGTGCTTGTATTGGTATAATTATGTCCCTACAAGAAAAGGAAGAAGCTACCCGCGTAAAAGGCACCTGTACAGCAGTATAGCTGGGTCTATGCTCAGGGCTGCTCCAATTTAACTAGTCCTGGAGAAAAACACCCTCTTCCCCCTTGTGGAAATAGTCAGCTCAGTGAAAAAAAAAAAACTGTAGAAGTGGCCTATGCCAAGAGACAACTAGTGCAGACAGACAGGATCCTGGTGAGAAACTAGCTTCACTGACCGGATGAGTAGAAATTATGAGGCTAAATAGCTCTAACTTACTCAGTTAATGGCCCATCATTGTAATAAAGAATTCTGTGGCACCTTATAGACTAACAGACGTTTTGGAGCATGAGCTTTCGTGGGTGAATACCCACTTCCTCAGATGCATGTAGTGGAAATTTCCAGGGGCAGGTATATATATGCTAGCAAGCAAGCTAGAGATAACGAGGTCAGTTCAATCAGGGAGGATGAGGCCCTGTTCTAGCAGCTGAGGTGTAAAAACCAAGAGAGGAGAAACTGGTTCTGTAGTTGGCAAGCCATTCATAGTCTTTGTTCAATCCTGAGCTGATGGTGTCAAATTTGCAGATGAACTGAAGCTCATCAGTTTCTCTTTGAAGTCTGGTCCTGAAGTTTTTTTGCTGCAGGATGGCCACCCTAAGGTCTGCTATAGTGTGGCCAGGGAGGTTGAAGTGCTCTCCTACATGTTTTTGTATATTGCCATTCCTAATGTCCGATTTGTGTCCATTTATCCTTTTCCGTAGAGACTGTCCAGTTTGGCTGATGTACATAGCAGAGGGGCATTGCTGGCATATGATGGCGTATATTACATTGGTGGACGTGCAGGTGAATAAACCGGTGATGGTGTGGCTGATCTGGTTAGGTCCTGTGATGGTGTCACTGGTGTAGATATGTGGGCAGAGTTGGCATCGAGGTTTGTTGCATGGATTGGTTCCTGAGCTAGAGTTATTATGGTGCGGTGTGCAGTTAATGGTGAGAATATGTTTCAGGTTGGCAGGTTGTCTGTGGGCGAGGACTAGCCTGCCACCCAAGGCCTGTGAAAGTGTGGGATCATTGTCCAGGATGGATTGTAGATCCTTGATGATGCGTTGGAGGGGTTTTAGCTGGGGGCTGTATGTGATGGCCAGTGGAGTCCTGTTGGTTTCTTTCTTGGGTTTGTCTTGCAGTAGGAGGCTTCTGGGTACACGTCTGGCCCTGTTGATCTGTTTCCTTATTTCCTCATGCGGGTATTGTAGTTTTGAGAATGCTTGGTGGAGATTTTGTAGATGTTGGTCTCTGTCTGAGGGGTTAGAGCAGATGCGGTTGTACCTCAGTGCTTGGCTGTAGACAATGGATCGTGTGATGTGTCCGGGATGGAAGCTGGAGGCATGAAGGTAGGCATAGTGGTCGGTAGGTTTTCGATATAGGGTGGTGTTAATGTGACCATCACTTATTTGCACCGTGATGTCTAGAAGGTGGACCTCCCGTGTAGATTGGTCCAGGCTGAGGCTGATGGTGGGGTGGAAGCTGTTGAAATCGTGGTGGAATTTTTCCAGAGTCTCCTTCCCATGGGTCCAGATGATGAAGATGTCATCAATGTAGCGTAGGTAGAGAAGGGGCGTGAGTGGACGAGAGCTGAGGAAGTGTTGTTCCAGGTCAGCCATAAAGATATTGGCATATTGCGGGGCCATGCGGGTGCCCATAGCAGTGCCACTGATCTGGAGATATATATTGTCATCAAATTTGAAATAGTTGTGTGTAAGTTGTGTGTGGTTTTCACACCTCAACTGCTAGAACAGGGCCTCATCCTCCCTGATTGAACTGACCTCGTTATCTCTAGCTTGCTTGCTAGCATATATAAACCTGCCCCTGGAAATTTCCACTACATGCATCTGAGGAAGTGGGTATTCACCCACGAAAGCTCATGCTCCAAAACGTCTGTTAGTCTATAAGGTGCCACAGAATTCTTTGCTGCTTTTACAGATCCAGACTAACACGGCTACCCCTCTGATACTTGACATCATTGTAATGTTCAGCCCCCCAGCCCTGTCGCTCTCCTGACATAAACTAACAGATCTCTGTGCCTAGGCTTGGCACCATTTAATTTTTATAATCTTGACAGATAATAGCGATGTTGGTTCTGAAGCACTTTTTTCAATTTTTAGTGATTTAAATGTTCACAGTTGTGGGAAATCCTAGAGGGGGGCAGACAATAATTATTTAATGACAGTAGATGTTGAGATTCAAAAAGTTAAAGCTACCTAACTGGTACCATGCTCTAACTCCAGCTTGACAACACATTTTAAGGTGGGACTCTAATGAGCTCTCAAGGAGCATTTTTCTTACTTTGCCTGTCTATACATTTTGATTACTATTGATGAAATATTCTGTCCTTGCCTTGTGTGTCTCTTGCGAAACTGATGTTTACTTACATTTACTGATAAGAAACATTTACAGATAAGCAAAGAAAAATAGTCCTTGAGAACAGATTAAAGTCCCACCCTCTGAATGTGTATGAAACATGTTATAAAGCTGGACATCAAAGGAACCGAAAATGATTCAGCAAAACGCCTCCCTGTAAATGATTCAGCAAAATGCCCCATATCTTAACATAATAAAATCTCACCCCACGCCCCCAAGGGTGTGAAGTACACACTGCTATGTAAACCAGCCTGAATACAAGCACAAAGAGGTCATTAGATAAGGAACAGTCTGCTCATTGATGCTCAAGGGCCTTTGTTCAATCCAGGTTGTGGCTTCAAAGTGATCATGGCCCTGTACAGACATCCACAGAGGACACCCCCGCAGTGCGGACACTTTCTTCTTAGCCCTGGGATTTGGCAAATGGCGTTAGTGCTCAGGAACGAGCCAATTCCAGATTTGCTGAGAGTGCAGGTATGGATGGTTAGGTACTGAGCTGGTTTTTCCTCTTCCACCCCCAGCTCTGCCAGTGTCTCAGGCCACGGCCCCTCTGCTTTGCCAATCATAGGCTATTGCGAGATTGCACATCCCACAGATGTGCATAATCCGAACAAATGGAGTGCAGGGAAAATAACTAATTTTGAACATAAGCAACGGAGCAGATCTGATTCTCTGCTCAGGGTAACTGAAGTCTGTATTACAGAGCAGAGAGCCAGGCTTGTGGCAAATGTGAATTGATCCTGAAAGCTGTGAATTTATCTCTCTGTCTACTTATGGGATCCTCACAACTGCACTATCTGTCACGCATGGGTGAATGTAACCCCACTGTCACCTGCAGGTAGTGAAATATTATTCTCATTGTACAGGTGGGAAACCAAGACCCCGAGAGATAAGTGACTTGCTGAAGGTCACCAGGAGAGTCCGTGGCAGAACAGATACTTGAACCCTGGTCTCCTGGGGATCACTAGTGGTTAAAGTGTTTGCAAGGGCCGTGCTTCATTCAGCATCCCATTTCCAGTCCCTCAAGGCACAGCCCCAACCACCACACAGCCTAGTGCCTTAACCACAATGCCATGAAGAAGCTGAAGTTGGTTCTTTGCTTCCCTACTTCACTTCCTGTTTGCAACAGAAAGCTGATGACTTCAAGCAGGAGGTGATTCTGCTCCTGTCCGTAGAGTGCACCCTGTGCACAGGACAATCCGCTGCAGCTGTGCAAGACAGAGATGCTGGGGAAACGGCCAGGCTGTCAACTTCAATAACCAAAGAGCAACCCAGAGAAGGAAAGGCCCTGTGGCCTTAGGGTATGGCACAGATACACTGATTGCAGTGGTGCACTGTGGGTATTTAAATCAATCAGGTGGATGCATCACACATGTTTAGGTTCATTCTCCTCTCATTCTTTATTATGCAAGGTGGTTTAGTGGTCAGTGCAGGGGATTAGGACTCATGACTCCTGGGTTCTGTTCCCAGCTCTGCCACTGACTCGCTATGTAACATTGGCAAGTCACTACCCAGCTTAATGCCTCAGTTTCCCCATCTGCAATATCTGGCTAATGATACTTTATAAAGTGCTTTGAGAACTACACTAACAGCTCAGCTGTTCGGGGGGAGGGGGTGGGTTAAGATGGTCCTAAAGCCTTTCCGCTGTCATCCTCAGAGCACAAGGGCGATAGGATACTAGACTCTCCGGAGGGTCCAGGGCCATGGAATCCTGTCTGCCAGACTCCTGTCTCTCTCTAGATAAGCAGAGTGCCCATCACCATGCTGTGCAGAGACTGGTGGTGTGTAAATAGCTAGCAAGGGCTCAGCTAAGCAGCTCCACCCAGCACGATCTGTTACACATGGTTTCTGACCTATTTCCATTGCAGAAGGATGGAACCCAGTTTCAAGCCCAACACCCTCTTAGGGGTGTCAGATCCAGGTCTGGGCTTTCTGGGTCAAGCCCCTCATTATTTTGACAGGGGAACTCCACAAGCCTCCCATAAGAGGTAACTCACCAGTCTTTCTGTGACACATTCTTGTTGTAAATGTGCCCACTGATGTTCCGGTATGGGGGGCAGATGCACTTGCAGCGGATGTCCTCTGAGCTCTGCACAGGGAGAGGAGTTGGCATTAGTGACTGGCACATGAGCAGCTGTTCGAGTTCCCCCACATAGAGTGAGACAGGCAAGATGTTCCCTAATGGGGGGTAACTTTCCTTCATGTCTCTTCTTCCTGCTCTGCATGTTTCATAGCAATGACATCTTTCAGCCAGATGCCAGGAACTCTCCAAACAGATTGTTATATGGACTGAATCACCCACTACCCTAGCCATTCAGAGCTTCACTGACAGTGGGGCTAGAACTCAAATCCTCCAGCTCCAAAAGCACAGGCTGAAGGAGAATCTTCACTAGCTGTTTGCAGTATAGGGCACATGACACAAAAGGTGAGCAGTTCCAATTCCATGCTGAAGAAGGCAGTGCCATACACCCTCTCCCTCCCCAAACACACAAGCCAATTTGCTACAATACCCATCACCTTTGCAAACTTCCATGAAAAAGCACACTCCCTATCGTCCCTGTCTCAGTTGCATGTGGCACCTTAGGCTGGTGACTGCATCCGTAGCTGTTCCCCACTCTCCGCCCCTCACCTTGCTGGCCTGCGCTGGAGGTGCTAGGACACACCACGCCACCGCTGCCAGCCACAAAATCTTCATATTTTCCCAGCTGTGCTGTATCAACATCCCAGGAGCCTGAAACAAGAAAATAAAAGAGTGTGTCGGGGGAACGATTTCCATCTGAAAGGGGCCAGCCAAGCTGCAGTATTTAACTCCCTCATCTTCCCCAGTCTCTCCACGCTCCTCTCAGACTGCAGGATGTCCCTAGACTCATATTTAAATTACAGTAACACCCAGCTCAGGGCCCTGTTGTGCTAAGGGCTGTACATACACAGAGAGACAGGCACCATCATGAAGAGCTTTTACAATGTCAAATAGACAAGACAGGCTAAGGATGGGAGGGGAAACGGAGGCAAGGCAGTGTGCCCAAGTTTTGTGACTCTGTGCCAAGCCTTGCAATATTTGGAGCTTTTCTTACAGTCCTAGCTCCTGGAGTGATGAGGGGCTCACAGTTTGCCTTTATTATAAAGGGAAGTTCTTAGCCCTTGGGCTCATGCAGAAAAACTCAAAAACGTGACCCCCTAAAGTCTCCAACTCCAGAAACAAAACAAAAAAATCATTTAAAAAACATCATGATTTTAAGCCAACCTCATTTGGGAGAATGGGGGCAGAGGGACCTGACTTGTGATTTCTGAACACTTGTGTCACTGGCTGGCTAGTTCCTTTAAATGAAGCAGGTCCAGCACTCCTGTACCAGGGCAGGTGCTCCCTGTTGGGCCACTTAAGAAGGTGGGGGCAGCATCTGGGCTATAAAGGAGCAGGGAGAGTCAGACAGGGAGAAGATCCCAGGGGTTGAAGACCAATAAGAGGAACTGACTTGATGGCAGACTAGCAGCAGATTTTTTACCCAGTAATGTCTCTGTGCTAGAGGAGACTGAGGGACAGTACCAGGGTCTCCTGTTGGAGGTGAGAGCTTACCAGAACAGGGGGAGTGAGGGATGATCTCCTAGGGAGACTAAACTCCCAGCAGAGAGGCTGGAACAGGTTCCTGCTGGGAATAATAGGGCAAGTTCTAACTGGAAGGAGATGGGAGGACTGAAGATGAGTCCAGGTGTGGTGAAAGATGCTGGAGTGTGGTATGTGCTATGCTGAGGGAAGATGGTGTGGGGTTTCTGAGGGCTCTATACACTGGAGATGATAAATGGAGCATAACTTGCACTGTAGTTCAGTAATAAACTGGTTCCAAAGAGGGATATTAATTGGGGTGAGCAATCCTGTGTTGGAGCCCTCTGGGGCTTGAAGGGGCATGGGATGGTAACCCTGGCGTTAGGGTACCCTGTTGCTAGGTGGTGCTCTGGGATGAGGGGGAATCATTCACCGTGTGACTGGTAGTACTGGAAGTGACAGCACCAGACCAGGTTGCCCTACTGGCTGGGTGAGGAATGGAACTCAGGGTCTCTGGCCTCCCAGTCTAGTGTCCTACCCACTAGACTTCACTACCTCCCCTAAGCCACATATTTGTCGGATATGTTCAGGAACCCAGAACTAGCTCCTCTGAGTCAAAGCCCCGCATCTGAATTGCCACAGACTTGGGAACCATTGGGACCTAGTTGTCAGTAAACTCTAGAAGAGTCCTAGCTCTGCTCTAATTAAGGCTAGGAACTTCTGTCTAAAGACTTGCTCTTCTCAGCACTCTGAGATAATTGTGGAATTGCAAAGTGTCTCCCAACTCCACACGGCAAGGAAGGTTCTTGCTTCTAAAACTCCCACTCCATAGTTTCCTGAAAGGAGTTGTCTGTGGGGTTTGTTTTAGGGCTGCAAAAACAATGCAACCCTGCAGAGTTCACATTATTAACCCAGTGATGACCAGTCACCAGTGGTTTCATGAGTGGAGACTCTTTCCCTGGGAACTGGACTAGGAAGATGAAGAAATCAGAATAAAATAAGCTGGTTCAATGGGGTGCCCTCCAGCTGCTACTGCAATAGAAATGTTAAATATGGCCCCAATCCTTCCACTAGGCTCCTTGACTGCAGATCCAATTGTAGGAGGGAGACCTACTAGCATACCGCATTGATCACATGGCTAATGAGAGCTATAGCTGGATTTATTCTGCTTAAATCAAGGTCCTGTGATGATGATTCATACCCCAGAGCAGACACTTGGATTTGTCGCCATGATTCTGTCTGTGTTTAATTTGCTGCCTTGTTTCTCATGACTCTCTATTCCAGGTGCCCTCTTTGCACTAGTGATGTTTATAGCATAGCTTAGCAGAACAGTTTATAACACACACGCACCCCTATGCTAGCCAAGCAGACAGCGTGAGTGATGTGGGCCTGCTCTAATCCTATTACAGCCATGGGGAGTCTTTCCCTGGGTTGTGTTGGACTTTGGATCAGGGCCTCTGGAAACCCAGAATTGCATTTAACATGGTCTGAAGCGCAGGGGGGAGACAGCACTGTGAATTAGTGCCACAGCCCTGATCCATCACCCACCAACTTCCCTTCCTCCTCCAATAGTCACTGCACAATGCAGCTAGTGTTTGAGTCTTGGCTTAAGTAACACTGAAAGTCTTGTGCCCCTGTGAAAGTTAGTCACCCCACTGTGGCATGAGAGGCAGCAGCTGGGCACCCCCCAGCTCCACGCTGAGATGGGCTTGATGCTAAGTTACTCATGCTGCTTGGTACATGGCTGAGCTTTCCTGGGAGATCTTACATCCAAGTAATGACCAGGCCTGACCTTCCTTAGTCTCTGGTTTCTCCTTTAAGACCCACTTGTGTTTCCTAGAATGTCAAACTCCCTAGCCATTTAGCAGGGGAGATAGATCCCACCAACCAGTGTGGATGGACCACGCAGTGCTTGCTTATTGCTGGGGAGGACTTTTCTAGAAGGGACGATGTGGACCCAAAATGGCCAAGTTAGAAACATTAACACATGCAGGAGGAGGCTGTGAAGCATTGCAGGATGAGTCAATGGCTGTCATCCTGGGGCCCCAGACCAGACATTGGCCAAACTCGTGACTCAGCCTGCCAGATGGGAACCTGGGGGCTATACCCCTGTGTGTGCCAGGCTGTGTGCTGGCTTACAGCAGAATGCGGGGCAGCCGGGAGCAGCCTTTGGCCCTGCCTGTCTGTGCTAGGGATATACAGATGCCAGGGATGGAGGAACCACCCACCTTATGCTAGAGATGCAAAACCCTGCTCCATTAAATGTTTAGTCTTCTGTCCCTTTTGATTAGCAGGTGCACAGCATCCTGATAAAATGCTGAGACCCCCAAAGAAAGGGGTGAGCATCCATGTGGTCACACCTACTCAGACAGGAAACCTGCCCTCCCCCCTCTATAAAGTGAGAAGTTGTCCCAGCCTTACCACACAGCAGAAGCAGGAAAGCCATTGCTTCCAAGGCCAGAAGGGGCCCTTGGGATCATCCAGTCTGACCTCTTGCACAGCATGGGCCGGGCCAGGGAGCCCACAGCTTGCAGTTGAATGGATAGCCCTCCCCAAGCAATGAGGTCTAACACAGACTGATAGAGGAGCACCCCCCTGCAGAGAGGCAAGGGGTGCTGCAGTGCAAGACCAGAGCCTAGAAACTGAGCCCTTTGTTCCTTGTTCAAATGTAGGTCTTGTTGCTGTGGGGCTATTATGCCCCTTCTCCCCCATTTAATATTATCACAAAAGGGGCCTCCCTCACCCTATGGAAATTGCAGCCTTCATCCTAAAAAGCACTAATCAGCTTTGGAAAAAATCTCCAAACAAGGTGATGTTGCATCTCTGAAGACTGTCTAGGCTGCGTGTGCTGTCAGGAAGGCCCTGAGAATCTAGTCCACGTGACAGCTAACAAGAAACTCACCTGAGCAATGACCACGCTGTACATAATGAGCCACAGCTATCCCTTGCAGAACCTGCTCTAGAGCCATTAGATAGGTATGAAACCGCTATCAATCCTTGTGCCTTTGACTCATGGTTCCGCTGCTAAGGAAGGACCTAACCTGCTGTACTTCTGGCTAGGATGTGCAGTGCGTAACAAAGGCAGCAACTCAAGCTAATTAGTTTGCAATTAATGTGCAGATTAAAGTTCTGCTTGAATCCATTATGTCTTTCTGTGGATCCTAACAGACAGTACGCAGCTGGCTCTGCACAGCCCACAGTGCACACACGCAGTTACACTAAACAGTAGTCAGCATTAAGGATTGCAAATCAAAATGCCCACTGCTGCACACACATCTAGTTTGCATTTAAAAAAAAAACAATTAGAATCATAAGACTCACCTTGCAGCCGAATTGATACCCACCCCAGCAGCAGCTCCTAGCAATGATGGAAGCCACGCTCCCTTACCACTGATTGGCTCCCTGCACTGATACTCTCTGGTCTGTATCATAACAGACATCACCTGCTACCAGCCAGAAGTCCCGGCCTAGGGCTGAGCTAAGGGACCATGGATCATTTCTCAACCCTGGTGCGGCAAGAAAAGGAATAGTTGCAAAATGTGAAGCACTAGTGCAAAGCGTGGTGTGAATGTGATGTCAAAATGCCACATGGTGGGGAGGGAGGAACAATCATCAGGGAATCATTGTATGAAGTAAGGGGGAAAGGATGGTCTTGTTAAAGCACCAGCATGGGAGCCAGGATGAGGCTCGCCACCTGCCCAGGTTTCCCCAGCTCATCCTTTTTTTTGAGGTAGCTTGTGTAAGCGGGGGAATGGTCCTGCTATTGTGGGGAACCTTTCTGGCTTCTGCACTACCCCAGTGAAGCGGGCTGGCGAAAGGATCTGAGTCCTTGCTCCCACTTCCTTTACCCAGAGGCCTTCCTGTCCTTGAGGACTCCCCTTCCACTCTCCTGTCTGGCAGAGTCCTCATAACCCCAACAAGGCTAGGCCCAGGATTTCTAGGGGCTCAATCCCCAACCTCGCTGTGGTCACCTAGGACAGGGGCTAGGGTGTCCCCACTCTGGGGTACTCTCTTTGCACTGCACACCTCCCTGACCCACTGATCACATCATACAATTTAAAGCAAATACAAGTTATTTAATTATTAATTTAAAAAAAAAAGAATAAGGAAAAATGGAAAAGGTTAAAGAAAAACACATCACCCTGTTCTGTGGCAGAGAACATTACAAACAGTCTCTCCGGAATGTCAGGGCAGTTCACAGTTTGTTCCTTGTAGGTCCCAGGCCTCCTTCTCAGGCCCTGGCTGTGCTGCAGGGATGCTGCAGGTTGGACACTTGCTCTGGCGGTGGCCACACACTCTCAGGCTCTGGGTGGCAGGACCCTTCTCCCCAGCACCACCCCCACCCTGTCAGGGTTACGATCCCCCTCCAAGTCTGGCCTGCAGGGCCTCTTGGCTGAGGCATCTCCTTGTGCTGGGCCCACTGCCCAGGGTCCCCCTCGCTTTCCCCAGCTGCTCACCATACCTGGCTCCGGACTGCTCCAGCCCCAGCTCCACACTGCCTCAGGATGGCTGCTGCTGCTGCTGCTCTGCCTTCAGCTCCCTGGGCTGCTTCTCTGGCTCCAGTTGTTACAGCTCTTCTCCCAGGGCAGGTCTGCTCTGCAGGCTGCTTCTTAGCTCTCTGCTCTTAGCTCTCACCTGCTTCCTGGGCTGCTTGTCTGGCCCCTCTGGCTCTGGTTGCTACAGCTCTCCTCCCAGGGCAGGTCTGCTCTTTCTGAGCTGTGCTTTGGCTTTGGGGCTGCAGCTCTGCTCCCATCAGCTCAGCTTGGGCCCCTTGCTCTCTCCTTAGCTCGGCCCCACTCCATCTGACTCAGACAATTCCAGCTCACAGGGAGGACAGGACCCCAGTGGCCTCCTGACTCTTTGCTTAGCCTGTCCGCCCTGTCAATCATGCAGACCTGGAGCATTGGCCTCTCCACATTGTTCCTGGAGACTGTCAGTCTCAGGATCCTGATTTCCCATTGACCCCTCCCTTTTTAGTGCTGGGAGCTAGCAACCAACCCCCCCCACTGAATGTTAATAAGGGGGCAACAGTCCCCTTACACTTGTCCTAGGAACTCAGTCAGGATGCTCTACATGGTCAGCTGGCCGGCTCTATGATTCAGGATCCTTCCTGCTGCCCCAGCATTTTGTATCTCAGAGGTGGCAAGTCTAGTCGTGACTCATAGATTCTAAGGCCACAAGGGCCTGTGTGATCATCTTGCATGTAACAGAGGCCAGGGAACTTCCCTGGATTAATTCTTGTTTGAGCTTCTGGCTTCTACTCCCAGCTCTGCTACAGACTCTGCCTGTAACCTTGGGCAAGTCACTGCCCCTCGCTTCCCCCTCCGCACAAGGGGAGACTGATCCTGAGCTACTCCCAGGGGGCAGTGTGTGTGAAGTGATCGGTGCCCTGCTTTAAATGGGTGCAGAATCTGCTTTCACCTGTAGCAATGGAGAGTTTTCAGCCTAGCTCCTCAAAGGTATTTAGGTGCCTGAAATCAGTGGGAGTTAAGTGCCTAAATACCTTTGAGGAGCTGGGCCTTAGTGCTTGAGCAACGGCTGGCTGACAGGTACAGAGACTGACACCTCCCAACCCTCGCACAGAATAGGGACTAGCAGAGCCCCTTCCCCTCCCCAGCAGAGCACCTCAGCCCTGGCCCAGAAGGATGGAGGAGAGATGGCTGGTAGTTTCCAAGGGGCCGAAGGGAGTTAGCCCCCGCCATGCTAGGGAAACTCACAGGGAGCTAGGCTCCCTGTCTTAACTCTTGTGTCTTTGGAAGCCCGACTCTCCATGGTGCTCCCGGCCTCTTCACGGTAGCTAAACCAGGGTACTAAGTGAGGGGGCTGTTTTATGTAGAAACATCCCTCCACACACATCTCCCAGGAATTGGACTGACCCCCACCAAACCCATTGTCACCCTGTGGCCATGGAACAGCAGTGGGGTGGGACCAACTAAGGTCTGTCTGTGTTAGTTGCCTAGAAGGGAATGCCCACAGAGAATGGAGACCCCTAGACGGAGGTGGGGGGGAGACGGGGGGCGCACCCAGCCCCTGACCCAGTGAGGGAGGGAAGATGGGGGGCACACCCAGCCCTTGGCCCGGGGGAGGAGGGAAGCTAGGGGGCGCACCCAGCCTCTGGCTCGGGGGGGACAGGGGGCGGGGGGTTGCTGCAACAGAGCTGACAGGGGTGCGAGCTTGAACTAGAGACGCGCCCCAAGCGTGCCACCCCCAGCAACCTCCAACTCCCCTTCAAACAGTTGGGAGCCGGGGGCGATGGCAAGAGCGGACTCGCAGGTGGAGGCTGCCGCTCTCCAGCTGCTTCCCAGGGCAGCGGGGCCGATCCTGCGAGCTTCCTCAGGGGGACGTGCAAAGGGGTTAATGGTGCAGGGAAATCATGTCACCCAGTGGGGCGGGCCAGGCCGTGGGGAGTGGCTGCGTGTGTGTGTGTGCGGGAGGGGGGGTTGGTTGTATGTGGGGCGGGCCAGGGGGCGTGGCTGTTTGTGGGGGTGGGGGGCAGAGTGGCTGTGTGTTGGGTGGGCGCCCCATGGCTGCTGTGGGCTGCATCGTGAAGCTGGGGGGTAGCGCGCTGACGGAAAAGAACCAGCTGGAGACGCTGCGGGCCGAGTCCCTGCCGCGGGCGGCGGGCATCGTGCGGGGGCTGTGCGGAGCTGGCGCCGGGAGCTGCATTGTGGTGCACGGAGCAGGGTAGGAGGCGGCCCCGCCGGCGTCCGGGGAGCTCTCCTGGCCCGGCTCTGTTCCCACCCACCCCAGCTCTCCCAAGGCACAACCCCGCAGCGGGGATTCGAGCCAGGGAATGAGGCTCGGGCTCAGGCCCCGGGGTGAAGGACACAGGGGGCTCCCTACTGCTGATCCAGGAACAGCCGGGATGAGGAGAAATGAGATCCCCTAGAGGAGGGAAGTGGCTCTGTTCCTTGATCAATCTCACTGCAGGCCCTGGGGAGGCAGGTGTTACACTGCTCTAAACACGTGTATCCATGTAAGTTGTGTATAGAACCCAACAGTCCTGATGCCTTGTCCCATGATCTAGACACTTTGCCTTGTTTTATTGGAACATGTGCTATGACTGGATCTGCTAGAGATTTTTAACTTTCTCTTCGTTTCTATGAGGTGGGGGGGGGTCTTGATTTGCCATTCAGAGCCCTGAAACCTGTCTCCCACTCCCTTCTGATTTACCTTCTTTGCTTTACATTCCTCCCAGAATTTAAAACACCATCTCACCAAAAATCAGGTCCAGAGGACTTTTGGAGTCAGTCTTGCTTCACTGGCAAGAGAGGTTAGTTATGTGGCACCATAGCCCTGCAGTGCTTCCAGTTTTGCTAGACTACAGAATAAGAAGAAATTGAAAATAAACACACGCCTTCCTTATTATAATGCAGATAGCCAATAGAATGAGTACTCTTGTTTCAAAATACTGACCAAGAAAGTCAGCATGTTTACATTCAAAACAAACCAGCCAAACAAAAACTCTAATATAAGCAGACTAGACAATACATTGGATTAATAGAGTGGCCTTCTGTCTTGAGGCCTGGGTTCAAATTTGTCTTGCTTTGGGTCATTAGCGAGAAGACTTTAGTGGTGCAATCTTAGGTTGTTTGTATGCAGTGGCAGGGAAGGTGTCCTTGGCTTCTGTTTGCCAGAAGTTGGGAATGGGTGACGGAGGACGGATCCCTTGATGATTCCCTGTTCTGTTCATTCCCTCTGGGGCACCTGGCATTGTCGACTGTTAGAAGACAGGATACTGGGCTAGATGGGCCTTTGGTCTTACCCAATGTGACCGTTCTTATGTTCTTATCCAAGTGTCCACACTTCATTGTAAACCCAGGGTCTGCAGGACCCAGGCTTGTGGAGTCCGTGTTTCCAAGCATCCATACTGCATTGTAAACCTGGGCTTACAATTGCCGGGCCTGGGTCTCGCAGCTGTGCTAACGCATCCACACTGCACTATGCAGATCTTGTGACTCGGGTCTGCAGTTTGACCGATGTCCACACTGCAAAATGACAGGGCTTGGCATTGAGTCACAGCAGGACTCTCACTCTGACCACTCCCCGCCGCAGGCTCCTAGGACCAGGGTCCTGAGTGCTTACTGACCTGAGTCAGACTAATTTGTGTGTGGACGGAAGGGGAACTGGGACTCCACCCTGAACCAGAGCTGGGGCTTAGTGTGCAGTGTTGACACACCCTGAGTTAGGTCACTGTGGTGTGGTTCTCTCAGGTCTAAGGAGCTTTGGATGGGACCCAAGGATAGGAGCAGACAGTGGAAGGGGAGAGATGGGGCTGAAGTAAAGATGGGCACAAAATTAGGATCTGAGAGTGACTTTTGCACATTAGTGTTGTTTGGATCTGGGGTTTGGGGTTGGGCCCTGTCTGGTTATAAGGAGACGTGGGTACAGAGGAAGGGGATTTTCAGATGAGGATGGCTGTTCGAAGAATAAGGAGCAGTGTGAAAAGAGGCTTGGAGGTAGGAATCTAGAGGTCATGGTCGAGGTTGAGGGGCATCAGCGGAGCAGTGGGATGGTGCAAGCCCAAGCTTGCTATGAAGAATGTTTGTCTAGGCAAGCCTTAAATGCTAGAGAACCGGGTGTGAGACTGGGCAATTTCTCCATAGCCAGCAGCATCTGCAAGCTGTTACCTCTGTGATAGCAGCCTCCAGACAAACCCTGGTGATGCAATCTCAATACGCTGAACGCAACCTCCAGCTCTGCTCAGTGTTTCCGCCAAAGACAGTATGTTCTTGTGACACTAATGCAAACATAGACATTGCAAAGCCTCATACATGGTGTGCTCTCACCCCACCTCCTGTCGTAGTAGATGAGGCCAGGAGTCTAGCCAGCCTAGCTGTGCGTAAGGCACCCAGTAACTGCAATACTTAGCCCTGTATCCTGCCCTGGTCAGCCACCCCCAAGCTCTGGGAAGCTGGCTCCACAAGCTGCCACTCCCTGATGTTCCAGGGGAAGATGGCACCCCTTGCCCAATGCCAGATAGCCAGCAGTGTAGTGCTGCAAGGTGGGCGTGGGGGAGGGGATCCATCTCTGCCCAGAGGCTGTCAGTCACCATGAGATCGGGGCTAGAAGGATGCTTGGAGCCTGGCTTACCCATGCTTGTCAAGGCTGCTTTTTCTGGATCATTGGGAGGAGCATCTACTGCACTGGCATGGGTTGGGAGCTCCCCTGTGCGCTGCTGGCAGAAATGGCTCCGGGCACTTGCGCACCCTCCTGCTCTTGGCCCACATGAGCCATGGTACACCATGTGTGTAGGTGTGGGCATCTTCTCACACTGGGCATGCTGGGTCGAGGAATTAGTGGCACTGAGTGGGATCTTGCCTGCCCTTATCCCCTCACCCTGGGCCTTCTCACTGCTCTGCTTCTTTGACCTCCCTGGACCCGGCATGTTCTTTTCTGACTTGGCACAAGTGGGAGGGAGGTGCCGGAAGTGACTAAATCCTGCAGCTGCTTCTGGGAGGGTGCCAGGCCCAGTCAGTCAGATGTCTGGCAGGCTCATCGCAGGGCATGGGCACTGCGCACTAGGGAACTGGGTTGAAATTAATAAATTGAGCAAATGGACCAGGTGTATCTTGGTCTGAACATTTTAGGGTCACATTTTTAGTGACCTGCTGCCATTTAACCTCAAGCTGCAATCCAGAAACCTTGCAGGCTATGTGGGGATGGGTTGGGTTAGTACTTGGATGGGAGACCACCAAAGAAAACCCAGTCAGCAGGGGCCACCCTTCCTTTTGTTCCAAGACTGGAGCAATGCCCTGGGGGTGCTGCCCTTTGGATGCACTGTAAAACCAAAGCCCCTGTGGTCATTACAGACCCCTTAGCACTTTTGGCAGGAGTAAGGGTGTCAGGCCAGGTGTCCTGGTCAGATTCCACCTTGAACAGTTGCATTCTGCCTCCCTACAATTCCGATGTGTTTCAATTGCATACGGGATTTTTCCTCACTTCTTCCCTGGTCCTGTCCCTATGCATTGCTGTGCTGTACCAAACTGCTGCCTCATTTCAGTGGGGGAGGAAGCAATTCCTGGATAGAGCTCATAAGGCACATGAGACAGCCTGAGCTGCCAGTATTTTAACATAAGGCTTCCACAAAAATATTCCCCGTTTGCCAGTGATAGACCCCAAGGATTGGGAAAGGAGGCGATTGCCAGGGGAATTTATTTATTGCCTCCATCAACAAAAATGAGAAGAAAGGTCACCCCTTGGCTAACAGACTCATAAGTGTCTTTTGGCCATAAATGTTTTGCTCCTGAAAATATTCCAAGTATGGCACAATGTTCCACTCTGGAAAGGAGGCAAGAGGAACAATGAAATTGTAGGGGAGCTGAACAGGACAATCCCCTGGGCAAAGGGTGGTATTACTAGACACGTGCAATCAGTTCCATTCCAAAGGCAGAGTGGGGGAAATGCAGGTAGGAGCCCCAGAGACGAGCCATCCCTACTAGGAATGAATTAGCAGCATCCAGGGGGTGGGGCTCCAGCATTGCTAAAGTGATGGCCCAATCTTCCCTGCAAAAATGTTGGCTGGATTTTAACAAGAGGTCCCTAGACACCTCCCGCCAGTGCACCACTAGGCCCTGAATAGGAATGGCCCCCAGATCACATTAAGATGTTTCAGAACAGGGGTCTGCAACCTTTCAGAAGCGGTGTGCCGAGTCTTCATTTATTCACTCTGATGTAAGTTTTCATGTGCCAGTAATACATTTTAATGTTTTTAGAAGGTCTCTTTCTCTAAGTCTATAATATATAACTAAACTATTGTTGTAAGTAAAGTAAATACAGTTTTTAAAACATTTAGGAAGTTTCATTTAAAATGAAATTAAAATGCAGATCTCCCCGGACCGGTGGCCAGGCCCCAGGCAGTGTGAGTACCACTGAAAATCAGCTCGCATGCCGCCTTCGGCGCACATGCCATAGGTTTCCTACCCCTGGTTTAAAAGCTGGTTGAATCCAGTTTCCAGTTTGGCTTCTTACAGTAGCCTCATGGTGGAGTTCAGGGAAGAGCCAGCAGTGCAGAGAATGACTCATGATGAAAGGTTAAAAGAGCTGACTGTTGCTAAGCAGTGATACAGGGGTTATGGCAGCAGTCTAGGAATTCCTGGCAGGTGTTAACACCAGGGCAGGAGAGGAATGATTTAGGGTGGGTCACGGGGGCATAACTAAGTATAATGAGATAATGTTACGACCGGGAATGTTTAGGCTGACTATCGGGAGATCTAGGCTGACAATGAGATGTATCGGCCTCTCCATGGGAAGTGCTGGAATCCCCAATGCTTGAGACTTTAAAACTATTCCAGACCAAACCCAAGGGACTGTCCTGTAGGGAACAATCCTGTGCTGGGTCCAGGAGGAGGTGGATGGGCCCTTTCCATCTCTGACACCTGTGAATTGCTATGTGTGACATTCCCCTTTGGTGTTGTCTGGACCTGGATCTGCTCGGTCACTCCAATCCTTGACTCTGGGAGCCAGCCTTACCATGCTGTGCTGTGAGAACCCCCACTCCTGGGCTGTTCATGCACAGCCGCTGGCATGTAAGCTGCTCCCAGCTACTTGCAAGTGAATGGCACCAGCCGATATCTCTGGTCCCAGACGCAACCCTAAGAACCCCCGTCTTGTAGTATCCAGTTATCTGGAGGCTGCGAGTTTATATAAGTTTGTCAGTTTAACAAAGAAATTGATATGTACCAGGCTTGTTATCCCAAGGGGGCCCTCCAACACACTGCAAACCAAACTCACTGCTTCAGGTAGAATAAACAAACAGATTTATTAACTATAAAGATAGATTTTAAGTGATTATAAGTCAAAGCACAAGAAGTCAGATTTGATCAAATGAAATAAAAGCAAAATGCATTCTAAGCTGTTCTTAACACTTTCAGTGCCCTTACAAACTTAAATGTTTCTCACCACAAGCTGGCTGGTTACATTTCAGCCAGGCTCTCCCCTTTGACGAGCGCTTCAGTTGAGTGGTGGTGGTGGTGTCTGTAGATGTAGATGGAAGAGAGAGAGAGAGAGCATGGCAAAATGCCTCTCCCTTTTATCATGTTCTTTCTTTCCTCCTGGCTTTGCCCCCCCCATTCCCCTTTCAGAGTCAGGTAAGCATTACCTCATTGCAGTCCCAAACTGACCAAAGGAAGGGGGGTGACTCCCTCGAGGGTCTAACAGATTATTGCTGCCTAAGCCAGTGTCCATTGTTCCTGTGAGGCTGGGCTGGGTTTGTCCCGTCCATGCCCTGACAAAGTGTGAACTGCCCCTCCGTTCTTTGAGTTTTTGCCTGGGCTTGCTTTAAGCCATGAGGACACATTTTCAGCCTCATAACTATACACATGAAATTATAACCTATAACCTCACTGTAACAATTACTATAACACCGTTATAACAATGCTCAGTGCATCATGAGCCTTTTGAAGACACCCAACGTGACAAACTTTGCATTGGATACCACACCATTTTTTTTAAAGATGAACATGTGGGTATAGGGTGTTCCCTCTTAGTACAGAGTGTTGCAATATGTAGTATGGCACTTCCGAGTCCACCTATCCACATGGCTTGTGAAGCAAATCTAGATGTCTTCCAGCATGACAGGCTTTGAACATAGGCGCCAACTTTTCCCAGTGCCAATGAGTGCTCGACCCCCCTACCACCACATACCCCCGGCCCTGCCTCCATTCCAAACCCCTTCCCCAAATCCCTGCCCCGGGCCCGCCTCTTCCCTGAGCGTGCCGTGTTCCCTCTCCCTCCCAGCGCTTGCTGCCGTGAAACAGCTGTTCCGTGGCGGCAAGCGCTGGGAGCTTGGGGGCGAAGCGGGAACGCCGGGCCCTCAGGGGAGGAGGCAGAGGTGATCTGAGGTGGGCGGGGGGGAGCTGCTGCACCCACCAATTTTTCCCCGTGGGTGCTCCAGCCCGGGAGCACCCACAGAATCGGTGCCTATGACTTTGAATATGCTGCAGGCTGTGCCAGTTTATGTCAACCGGCCACTCTGTTTTTTAAGTATGGGAGCCATTGTTTTCAGGGAAGCGCATGATGTCACCTGGGCTAGCCCACACGGAGGATGTTTCTAGCTATGCATGGAAGGAGTTGTGTGCAGACTCCCTGTTATCGTTAATGGTTGTGGTGAGAAGCAGTTCTAACCCAGTGCTCATTGTATTCCATGTCCCCCATGCTGTCACTGACCCGCATCTAACCAGACCCAGTGCAATCTGTGGACCATTGCGCTCAGATGTATGACCAGCACTCAATATGGATGTAGCTGGCAAGGCTGCTGCCATTCCACCGGCTTTTCTTGGCAAAGCTAAATTAAATTCTGAGGCATAAAGGGAAAAACAATTTGTTATCGTGGTGTATCTGAGAATGTGTGTGATGTTCGGAGTTTTCTGTGGCTTTTAAGCTACAAAGACTCAAAAAATGTTAAGATAAGGACAGTGCAAAGGAGTGTCCTGTGCTGTGTCTGTCACTGCTGGGGCTGGGACCCCAGGGGAGGGGGCAGCCTATGAGTAGGGTTGGGGAAACCTCACTCTAGTGACCCTCTGGCTCACGTTTGGGGAGGTGTCACTGGGTTGAATCCAGCAGGAGGAACAGTGGCCGTGGTGCGGCTCCTCGTGAAGACAGGGTTTTGAGCTAGAAGCAGTGGGGTCCTCTGGATTAGATGAAGGCTGAGCAGGATTTCACTTATGTTAGGGGTGTAGGAATTGCGGGGTTGGCTCAGTCCAGTATGGAGAGGGCCCATCTCAGCTGAGTTTGGGGTTGTGATTGTCTCTGGAGGTTGATCTGGGCTTGCCTCTGTCACAGACCGTCTCCCTCAATGGGGAGATCTGATGACAGGAGTCTGCTGCAGACACTGGGTAGCTGAGAATCCTTTGCCAATGGAGCTTCCCAGTGATCACCTTCCCACCACGTGGCACCGCTTCCTTGGACGGGCCAAAAGAGCTGAGGCCTGGAGTTTTGAGGTTCTTCCTGGAGCCTGTGCAACCATAGCAAAGCAAAATGCCTCGGACCAGGCTTGGATTTCCATTGGAATGCGCCTCCTAAAACTCTAAAAATAACAGGAGGACTTGTGGCACCTTAGAGACTAACACATTTATTTGGGCATAACCTTTTGTGGGCTACAGCCCACTTCATCGGATGCATGCAGTGGAAAGTACAGTATGAAGGTGTATATATACACAGAGAACATGAAAATATAGCTGGTATGGCAACTCCCATTTTTTCATGTTCTCCGTGTATATATATATATCTTCATACTGTATTTTTCACTCCATGCATCCGATGAAGTGGGTTTTAGCCCACGAAAGCTTATGCCCAAATAAATTTGTTAGTCTCTAAGGTGCCACAAGTATTCCTCATTCTTTTTGCTGATACAGACTAACACGGCTACCCTCTGAATCCTAAAACTGTGCTGGTTTAATGACCACCCCAGGCAAGTGGGGAAAAGCATGGGTGGCCGGGAGCATGTGCAGGGTCACTCATTGCATTCTCTGCATGTCGCAGCCTTTCTTAAGCATGAGGGACCATTGCAGCTTCCAACACTCCTGTCTCCTGTCGGTTTACATCTCTGGGCTAGTCTACACTGATAACGCTAAAGCGCTGGTGCATTGTCTACACTGGCGCTTTACAGCGCTGAAACTTGCTGCGCTCGGAGGCTGTTTTTTCACACCCCCGAGCGAGAAAGCTGCAGCGCTGCGAAGTGCCAATATAGAGAAGCCCTCTGTTACTGATATCTTTCTGGGCAGCCAAGTGTGCGGAACTGCTAGAAAGCAGACGCCACGGGGGGCTGGGCTTTTGATACATTACTATATAAAGAGGTGTTAAAACTCACTTGGGGTAATTTACGCGCTCCGCCTACTCCACAGCCACTTTAACTCTCCTAACCCTGGCATTCCTCCAAATGCATAGGGAGGGAGGCTGGATCCTCTGCTCCCTGTCAGATCAGATGCGTCTGCAGTGCCGTGAGCCCTAAGGCGAGCATCATAGACACTAGGCCCTATCGCACTCTACAAAATGCTCCCACACACACGTCTCATGGTAAAGGAATCTTCGCTAGGGCTGGCAGAGGGGAAAGGTGATGGATATAGGCACACAAATGGATATAGACTATTGGGGAGGGCAGTCTGTGAGATGTCTAGCTAAAGCAGGGGTGGGCAAACTATGACCCGTGGGCTGCATCCGGCCCTTCAGACACTTTAATGTGGCCCTTGAGCTCTCTCCAGGGAGCAGAGTCCAGGGTTTGCCCTGCTCAGCGCTCCAGCCAGGGAGCGGGGTCAGGGGTTGGCCCCGCTCTGTGCGGTTCCCGGAAGCAGCAGCATGTCCCTCCTCCAGCTCCTACACGTAGGGGCAGCCAGGGGGCTCTGCACGCTGCCCCCACCCCAAGTGCGGCCCCCACAGCTCCCATTGGCCAGGACGGGGCAACGTGCAGAGCCGCCTGGCCATGCCTCTGTGTGGGAGCTGGAGTGGTGACATGCTGCTGCTTCCAGAAGCTGTTTGAGGTAAGCACCGCCCAGAGCCTGCACCCCTTTCTCCCTCCCGGGCCCCAACCCCCTACCCCAGCACTGATCCCTCTGCCACCCTCAAAACCCCTCAGTTCCAGCCCAGAGCACAGTCCTGCACCTCAAACCCCTCATCCCCAGCCCCACCCCAGAGTCCACACCCTCAGCCCTCACCCCTGCATCCCAACCCCCTACCCCAGTCCGGAGCACCCTCCTGCACCCTGAACTCCTCAGCTCCACCCCAGAGCCCGCACCCCCAGCTGGAGCCTTCACCCCCTCCCTCACCCCAACCACCAATTTCATGAGCATTCATGGCCTGCCATACAATTTCCATATCCGGATATGGCCCTCGAGCCAGAAAGTTTGCCCGCTCCTGAGCTAAAGGATATCAGGGCTGATTGGTGGAAGAGAGATGGATTCCCTTGTTCATCAGAGTTGTTTGCAGGCAAGATCATCTCTTGTGTCAGGTTTGGTGCTGTGTTGTCTTACTGAAGCTCTCTGTCTTGTCCTGTTGCTGTGCCATGCTCCGAGTTCTCCCCTCTACTATAGTATGGATAGTGTGGGAGGATACTATTATGGGTACTGCACTGCAGAGATAATTGCACAGCAAGCCATTCCTAGCCCTGGATTGGGTGTACTGCTGCCAAGGGGTCACATATGTGGCATCTCTGAGCTTTTCTTCCCTGTGATCTTGGCTCTCCACCCTTTCTTGTGCTTCCCCCACCCCTGCACCAAGAACTGGATCCTAAAAGTAATAATAGGAGCACTGTCTTTTTAAAGGCAGATCAGCCTGGTGGTCCATGCCCTTTTAAAAGGGATCAGGAGGTGGGGGGAAGGAAATTTGGATTTTTAAACTTTCCTCTTTCTTTATAATTTGTGAAGAAGGCCTGAAAGGGGCTTGTATTTGGGAAAAAAAACCAGATTGTTTCTTACCCTGTGAATATCAGGAGTGTCCATTCTGGTCTTCTCTGTTTTGCTGGAGGTTTCACTGGAGGACCTGGATATGTAGAATACCAGCTCTCTCAGGCCCCAACTGAATGGGGTCAAGGTGTTTGATCTTTAACTCAGATTTTTTCTCCCAGCTGTTTCTCAGGCATTAGAATTAAATAGGTTCTACCGAAAAAGACAAAACACAGTGCTTAAAAATCTGAATAAATCCATTCCCCTCTCAGGTATCAGGGCTTACTTCGTTGCTGTCTGTGAAGTCATAATCCTATTATTTCCTAACTGTCCAGGGAAAAGCAAGGTAAGTGTAGACCTGAATTTCTAATGTAAAAAGCAAGCAAAAAAACTAGAAGAATGTTCAGACCTTCTTTATACATTACAAAGGAGCAAAAATTTTATATATTACAAAGGAGCAAACAGTTTTTCCCTTTTGTCCATCACCCGTAGGAAGTGATAATTATCTTACATTTATATTACAGTCCCCTAGCTTACATTAAAAGAATATTAAGTTTGCAAAGTCAAGTTCTCAGAAGTTAGAAAAAGCCAGAAATTAAGTTGCCTGTTGTTTACTAGTAGTATAGCCAACCGATCGACTTGTGGTTCATTATGAAGAATGTTCAAGAAACAAAATACCCAAACTCAACCACAGTAATTGTCTAAACACAAAATATACAATATGAAAAGGAGACATACAGCTATTTGCCTGCAGCAGAGGAATGGTGAGACCCAAGTCTCCTGAGTTTAATTCCAGATTCTGGGGGTGGGTGTATGTGGTGGTTACAGACCCTTTTACCCCTGTTCCTCCAGCCTGTCCCCCTCTGCTGTCATCTCTGCCTTTGCCTCCATTCGCCTGTCACCTGTCCCACATTGCTCCTGTCTCTCCCTTCCTCCCCCACCTCATCTTCTGTCCTCCTCTTCTCCTATTTCCCACTTCCACGACTCCTATACCTCTTAGTCTAACCTTGTCCTCTGCTCTGCTCCTCACCCCTCTGCATTCCAGTTGTGCTGTTCCTCCTCCACACTGCCTCGGCTCTAGCAGGGCTGGGGAAGTATTCAGGGCATAGGAGAAACTATCTCCTTGGCAAGTGGGACGAGCAATTGCAGGGAAGGTCCTGCTCAGCTCAGGATGGAGCATGCTCAGTGCAGATGGAAACTTCAAAGAATTTAGCTGCCAAACTCTGTCTCTACTGAGCGTGTGCAAACTGAGATTTTCAGAGACTTCTTAGTTGGTCAAATTTGGACAGATTTTCAAGAGGTCAGCAGAAGGCTTGTCACTGATACCAGGGCCAATTGCCTGCAAAATCTCAAGTCCCTGCTCCAAAGCACGGAGGTTTTAGAACAGTTGTGGGCAGTCTGCGGGCCACATGCGGCTCATCGGGGTAATCTGATTGCGGGCCGGGAGGTATTTTGCTGACATTGACTGTCCACAGGCACGGCCCCCCCGCAGCTCCCAGTGGCTGTGGTTCGCTGTTCCCGGCCAGTACAGATTTTATAGCTCTAGATACAGCTATGTATTGCTATATGGATATGGAGAACAGCACCATCATGGTAAATCCCAAAGGAATATAGCCTCCTTGTAGATCGAGCACCACCTAGACTGATCTTTAACTAGGTCTAGTTGGATATTCAGTTTATGACCATCATTGGTGATCTTATCATGCCACCGAAGCTTTTAGGCAACCTCGTGATCGCTGGCCAGGTAACATTTCTTGGAAAACACACTTTGTAATTCATTGGTCTTCCATCTTAATATCATGTCCATACCAAGAAAGCTGCTGGATATAGAGATACCTATATGCAAAATTAGTGACAATACACTACTCAGGTTGCGAACTTATGCAGCTAATATTCAGGAAATATAGAGTTAAGGATGCAATCTCAGCCTTAACTCTGGTCCTTTGTGCTTACACTTTAAAATGCAATTTCTGTTTAGTTCATTATAAATGGCTTGCCAGTTAGCACCATAGGGGATATAATGCAATCTATAATTTCTTATGCAATATAATACGTTTTATAGACACTGGGTCTGATTTCCATTTAAACTACAGCCCCCTCACACCATTCTGGTGGTATAAATGTAACTTACTCACACTTTAAGGCTGCTTTATACTTCCAGAATGGTGCAAAGGGGCCCTAATGTAGTTGCAAATCAGGATCAAGAAGTTATAGAATGATAGTACATGTATTCTTCAGACTTGGCTTGATTTTTCAGACTCACTGAAATCTACAAAATAAGTCCAATTTGAAGGAAATTCTCTTGGTATTTTAAAAACTAGGAATGTGTAGAGTTGGCCTGTTGAAACTTGTATTTGTTTATTTTAGGGTTGGCTCTGTGTTAGAGCAGCTGGGGGACCGTGATGGGCTTTAGATTCAAGTCATTCTCACTTGTAGGTGCTGAATGCTTCAGAGGGTGACCTAAAGGGCAGGAAGCATGTGGTATTGGATAAAGGGCAAGGCTGGGAATCAGAGCTGAGCTTGGTCCTTGACTCAATGCCTGACTTGTCGAGCAATCACAGCTGTGTTTTCCAAAGCAGCCACTGATTTTAAGGGGCTCAATTTGAGATAAGAGGCAGCCACAATCACATGTTGGTCCTGATGCTTAGACCAAATTACCAAAATCGCTGCCTCCCCAAGTTCCTCTTCCACTAAGCCTCCAGCTGCCTACAGCCCAAGTTCTATTGCATGACCCTGCAGTCAGCTCTGCTCTTCTGACTCCTTGCTTCAGCCTCTGACTTTACTAGTCTGCTCTTCTGGATGTGAGGCCCTGCATTCCAGATTCCCTTCTGACCTTTGGTAGCTTGTGCAACCACCTGCCTGCCCCTTTCCATTCCCTAGCTTGGACTCTCTGGCTCTCTGCTCCACTTAGGCCTAGTGAGCTGCCTCTCTGAGTTCCTCTTGTGCCTACTCCTGGCTTTCACATCACCTGCAATGCTGAGTTGCTATTTCCTATCCCAACTTCTTCTCAGTAACACCGCCTGCTCCTCCATCTTCATGGCTGAGAACCCTTCCCTGCATGAACTGCTGCCTGGAGTCCCAGCCTTGTCAGACACGTGAAAGTGAAGACAGAGGGGATTGCTCATGTGTCCGGTGGGATGTCCTTACACAGGTGGGGCTGGACCACAGGGCTGAACCTATGTAGGATCCAGGAAGCATCTGCCCAGGTGGCTTCCCATTGGCCAGTTGACTGACGTGGTTTGGTACTCTGACCGAGTCCTGGCCCCAACCCACCGGGATCATTTTGGCAGGGGATGTTAGAGCGATGATTCCATAGAGTCACTACATTTTATTTCATTGCTTATGTGATGGGATCTCTGAGGTGCAGCCTGAGACTGTGGGACCTCTGTGCCCCCGAACTCTCTCCTGCCTGGGCTGTCTCTCACAATGCCTTGCTAGTGACCAGCGGCGAACCCTTCCAGGTGCTGTTATCACTCAGCACAACCACATATGGAGACCCAACACCCAGCTAGATTGCATAAATGTTCCCAGAGCCACTCATGAATCACACAGAAAAAGGCACCAGAGCCAAATCCCACTGGTTCCCAGCACTTTACCTCAGGAATAAACTGTCTTGCACTGCTCAAGACAAGCAGTGCAGATTTATTAATTGGTTCACCACTTCATCAATGGAAAGTGGACATACACCAGCCTTTGCAAACCTGAGCATGTTCGTCACACGCTTCAGGCAAACTCGCTGGTAAAGAGAAACAGTAAAAGAAGTTTATTGACTACAAAAGATAGATTTTAAGTGATATTAAGTGATAGGCAAAAGGTCAGAGTTAGTTACCAAAAGAAAAGAAAATATAACCACGCGGTCTAAACTCTCAATCCTGTTAGACTGGGCAACATCTAAATTAAGCCATTTTTCTCACCCCACTGGATATTTCACCATTGAAATCTGGGCCAGTCCCAGTTGGAGTCTTCAGAGTGTTCTTGTTGCTTGCAACGTAGGTGGGTGAAGAAGAAAGGCCAAGCATGTGGCCACTGTGTCTGTTTTATACGCCCCATGTGCTTGTAGAACACAAGTCCAGGCATGTCTGGTGGGCATTGCTGAGTCTTCAGGCAAGGTTGAGCAATTCCCCTGCTGTGGCCTCATGCAGGTGAGTCACTGAATTGTAGCTCCCTGGCTGGACAATGGCTGTTGATGGGTTGTTTGACACCCCACGTGGGCATTGGTTACTTTCCTTGCTGTTGCCTCTAGAGAGCTAATATCTGGCTGAATCTCCCAACTTACAGCATGTTTTAGTGACAACCATACAACACAATTATCATAACTTCATATGCATTAATGATACACATCTATGGATAGAGAAGTGACTTTCAGCAAATCATAACCTTTCCCCTGATACCTTACAAGGCATGTTTTATATGCAAGGTCACAATCCTATATAAATGAGGAATATGGGGGTTATAGGGTGCTCCCCCAAGGTACAGAATGTCACCGCTTATTTCATCACAGTGAAGGCAGTGGACCCTGGCAGAGGTAAATGGAGTTGCACTGCCTCTGACCTCTCCTCTCCAAGCAATCCCAGGGAGTGGGGTTGGGCAATTGCTCTTCTGTTTGCTTGCGTAGGGTACTACAGTGTTCTACTCTTACCACACCTGCCCAGTGCGTATGTGAAGGGAGAGTGTGGAATGGTCTGGGATGAACTTCCATCACCATGTGGAAGACACTCAGCCCTACAGCTCTGTTCCATCTGCCTCAGACAGTGTGGCAGGCTTTCCTGCTGTCCAGACATGATAGAGTCGTGGATCAGAGCTGTGGCCTTGTGCAGGTTGTTGGAGACAGGTGATGGGGCAGACAATACCAGCGTCTCTGACTCAGGGGTCTGCCAATCTCTTGTTGATAAGGTTAATACTCAAAGGGTCCTTTGGGATCCTTAGCTGCTCCTGGGTCCCCAGGTCACAGCAGTAGTTAATATTTTGATTTGCACTTACAGACTCCACCTCAGGAATCCTGGTCTCTTTTACCTCCAGACTGGATTAATCTGATGGGCTTTCCTTGGGGCTATCCCGGAACGGCGCTTGGGAGCTTTGTCTGGTGCAGAATGCAGCTGATTGTTTCATGAGCAAGTGCTTCTTATGGGGAACATATTATCCCAGTGCCCTCTGGTCTACTTTGGCTTCCAGTTTGTTGCTAGGACACTTAGATCCATGGAGCCCTGTATCGATAGGGTCCTGGCTTCCTCAGACACACCTTCTCTCTTCAGGCTCCAGCCCAGCATTTGAGATCAGCTGAGATAGCTAGGTTGACAGCCCCTGGATCTGTATGACTGAATGCTGGGGACAGAGCAATGTTAGCGGAGGGCCCTTGACCCTGGCATTCACTTCCCCCCATTCAGTTTGTTGACCTTCATGTCATGTGGGAGGCTGATGAACTGTGGCCTGATACAGGGAGGTTTCTTTGTAAGTGATGTTGTCTCGTGTTAGCGATGGTTGAGTTGTTCTGTTTTTGTACGTGCACCTCGAGAGATAGGAAAGAGGCCAAAGGTCACCTGCAAAGAGGGACTGTGGATGTAGGTCTTTTTGTTAAATGGCATGACGTGCTTTGAATTGTAGAGGAGCACTCCCATTATTATACCAAGATAAGCACAGGGAGAGCGGAGGAAAGAAGGAAGATGCATAGACAGTGAGAAAGAGAGAGAGAAAATGGCCAAGTTGGGTCGATATGTTAGAAAGGAAAAGAAAGAAGATGCTGTATCTAGGGAAATCCCAGTGGGGGGTTTAGGGACGTGGAATTGAAATACTTCTGTTGGAAGCTGGGTAGGACCCTGGGACACAGAGCACCCCTGCTCTTGCTGGAACTGTCACAATGGAATCTTTAATAACCATGAGGGGCTGGAACATTAACGACAGCAAGGGACATGACGACATTTATTTACATGACCCAGGCTCTTCAGAGTTCTTTATTTTAGCTCTTTGGGCTCCTGGCATTTTGGGGAGGCACCCTCACTTCCCCCCTCCCCCCAGTACCAGTCTTTCTCAGTGGTTAGGGCACTAGCCTGGGACTTGGCGGGGTTCGGTTCCCTGCCCCATCACAGACTCTCTGTGTGACCCTGGGCAAATCACTTAACTTCTCTTTGCCTCAGCTCTCCACCTGCACAATGAGGATCAACACATTAAAGACCTGAAGTGCTTGGAGATCTACTGATAAAAAGCGCTATATAAGCAATAGATATTATTAATATTCCCTAAATGATCCCGCTTTGCTGCTGCCACCAGTTTGAGCCTAGATTGAAATTCCTTGCCAGCCCGCTGCTAGTGAGAACATCCAGGAGTGGTCTCTCTTTAATGATGCAAAGATCTTCCTCCCAATGACAGTGCTCAAAGCTGTTTCCATGATCCTACAGGCCCTGTGGGAGCAAAGGTCAGTGCCCAAGCTCCTGGGGGAGTTACTGGATTCAGGACAGGCCCGCAGCTGATAAACATGACTGGCTGTCCCCACTGTGACACTGCCTGATTTGCTCCACAGAGCAGGTATCTCCAGGAGAAGGACCCCTTTGGAACACAAGTTGGTTAAGTTCCTTTCAAAACAGAAACAGCTGTTGGGGGTGAAGGGAGAGAAGCGAAAGGATATGGAGCACAAAACATGACATGCCTGAAAATGACACATGACTGGCCAACGGGGAAGGGGGATTCGCCATTCTCTGTCATGAATGTCAACGAGTTACAGATGGCCCCAGACCCATCTGGGGACACGTGATGTGCCAGTAAAAGAGATTGACAGGAGACTGCTAGGCTTCATTAATGCCCCAGATGGAAAACAATTTGCTGGCCATCATCTTTGCCTCAAAGTTACAGAATTGAAAAACAGGCTAGTCTCACCCTGCTCTGCTTCAATCACTGCTGGATTTATACTGCAAGTTCTATTCATCAGCCTGTCCCCTTATATATACCTCCTCGGCCCCACCACAGCAGTCACCTGTGGCCTCCATCCCTGCCAGAACAAGCCCCATCCAGGACCCCTGTTCCCCTGTAGATCACAGCATAGTTTCTACCCACAGTATTTATCTCATCTTCCCATCCATCCATCTATCCATCCCATCTCGCTTGCTCATCCTTCCATGGATCCATCCAATCATGCATCCACCCTTCTATTCCTCTACTGCATCCACCTGCAGCATCTATCAGTTGGCCCATTGTGTTCCCTCCAGCCCTTTGTCCTGCAACAGCCTATCTGTCTGTATGACTGTAACCAAAGGGAGCATGTGTCTGATGCCTGTGACATCTACAGGTTTGGTCCAGGTGGAAATGTGTCATGTGGTAATAAGGTCTGTCCATGGAGATGGTCAGAGACAGTCACGTGGAGGTCTGTCAGTCAAGGGGCTCCACCTTATCAGCGACCTTTTCCAGCTCTTTGTTACCTGTGCTGGGTAAAGGTCTGTGAGAGGCAATAGGTCCAATTCATTTTAAACCCCTGGGAACCTGGTGTGTGGGGGATACTGGATTTTCAAGTGCAAGCTACACTATAATATTTAGGCAGATTTGTAACCCGTCGTTGGCCTGGTTTGTATCCCCACAAATGTGGTTAGTATTTAGTTAATAATCGTGGCAGCTGTCCAGGTGTTTCCCTGGCTAACAGGTTAGGTGGAGCCATGGTTGTCATCCTGTTGTGAGTGTGTAGCACAGTGCTTTACTGACCCTATAAGTGTGTCTTTGTAACAGACTTGGCCAGTCTTTCTGCCTCCCGGCTGTCTGTGACAGGACATCCCAGACTGCTTTGCCTCACATGCTGCCCTCTGTGTCTGTCCTCTGGGTACACTAGCATCATCGGAGGCACTGCAACACCCAGAGAACACCCAAACTCAGATAGTCAGTGGTTTTATATTAACAACCCTGTGGGATTTTTGCTGTAGGCTTTGTCACAATGGCATGGTAGGAACTGAAATCTTGAGGCTTAAGGGGGTAAAGGATGGGAAATCAAACATCTGGGCCCTGAAATTCTTCATGAGGAGACACCAATTCCACCTCTTGCATTAATCTCCACTCTGAGGCCTGAGACATTGACTCCGAAATCATGTGGTCTATCTTCCTGCTTCCCCATTGCCTCCTGCCCTTGCTGTGTCCTATCCACTCTCTCAAGCCAGCAACCAGCAGGGGGCAGGAGGCATGTATGGGGAAGGCAGGGACGGATTGGCGTGACAAGGAAGGGCAGAGACCATGGCCAACTGGACTAGGGAGGAGACCAGACCTAGGGATGTGGGCAAGGGGAAGGCCTCCTTTGGTGCTCGTTAAGGGGGACAGAGGAATGTGGGGAAGTGGGCAGGGCTCTGGGAAGAGAGCAGGAGCAGGGAGTGAGGCAGGTTTCCTGCTGAGGCAATAGGGGAGCCTGTGATTGAATTCACTTGGCATCTTCCCCTCAGCTTAACACCTCTCCGAGGAGGGCATGGGACTAAAAGTCTATGACCCCCTGAAGCCACAGGGAACGGCGAGCCCAGGTTGAATTGGCTTCACTTTAATAACCAATTTCTTCCCGATTCCAGCTCCTTTGGGCATTTCCAAGCGAAGGCAAATGGCGTGGCCTCAGGATCCCCAGCGGGCTTGGCCGGGAGCGAGGCCTTGCGACGAGGTCTGTGTCTGACCAGGCTCTCCGTTACGAAGGTACGCAGCACCCCATGCCTCCCTTAATAGCGGGTAACCAGCATCCCTTACCCCGGGGGTGGGGCATCATGAGTAGAGCTGGACAGGAAAGGTGTTGCCCATGCACAAGTGTTTTCAAGAGTTCCGAAATTTTTTCCAGTCCTGAACTGGAACAAAAAGTCGAAATCTCAAAGCTTTTCACCAAGCAGTGATTTGGATTGGGTCAGGCCAAACGTTTTGTGTCCCATTTGACATTTAAAAAAAAAAAAATCAGTGTCTTTGTTTACTGTCAGTTAATTAAAACTTTGAAACAAAAAGTTGTTTTGACCCAGAAAAAGAAACTTTTCACTTTGCAAATGTCAAACAGGAGCATTATATATATATTTAAAAATATATATGTTGACAATTTGGAAACTTTTTTTTTCGATTAGGAGATTTGTTGTCACAAGCTCTTTCTATGAACCGTTTCTGTTTTGTCAGAGGGCCGGATCCTGGGCTTGCACTTTCCACAGCTCGAGAAAGGGGGACACAACAGTTGTTTTAAACAGCCTGTTCATTCCCCCAGTCCTGGACCATCCTAGTGTCAGACTGGTATCTCAGTATAAAGTAGAGAAGCCTTAGGTCTGCTCTAAGTTACACTTAGCTGCTCACATCTATGAGGGGCTCTTGCAGCAGTCAGGGACTGCCAAGGTGCAGGGGTGCGCTGGTCACACACCCTTAGTCCCAGTCCTATGGATCAGAAGGGGAGCAGAGGGTGAGAATAACCCAGGAATCTCTCTCTCACATGGGATCCCGAGGGACCTGGGGAAGCCAATTTTCCAGCTTCCTAGATCATCATGGGACTTGTGTAAGGTTTGTATCCGCTCTGTTCAACTGAATCTTTTCTGTCTGCACTGAAGTTCCCTGTGAATATATGATACAGTCTCAAGGGCAACAAAATAAACAAATGCTTGAGATTGTAAGACAAGAAAATGCATATGTACCTGCTAAGGCCTTTCCCTTGACCCTTGCAGCTGGGCCACCTGGAAGAACTATAGCCTTCCACTGTTTTAGGTGTGAATGATCTCAGAGAAATGCAGAACTGTCAGGTCTTGGCAGCTAAATAGAGGAGGGACTGGTTTGCAGCTATTTGCAATTCTTAAACTTGCATATATATTATGTAAATAATATAATTTAATAATAATACCTTTATATAGCTGTTTTTTCCTGAAGTATCCCAAAGCATTTGCTGAACTTAATGAACTGAACACAGGGAATGAGTTCATATCCCAGTGAAATACAGTCACCTCTAGGGTGAAATACAGCTGTTCCCCATCTTCCTACCCTACACCAAAATCTAGGATAGGAAAAGTTAATATTGGAAATTGCAAGTGGATATTCAAGAAGGTCAGACGTAATACAAGCCCTGCAGATGGTTAGCACCCCTATCTATGTAAAGAGTACCATGGTTGGGACCTCTGGCTACAAATGGTCAGGACCTCTCAGATTTATGCCTTGTGTGAAGGAGGCACCCCTAGCAGCTTACAGCTCCAGTATAAGGATTCTGGTTCAGTCCTGACTCAGCATGAAGGGAGCCACCTACTGGGTCTGCTTCTCCATGGATTTGCACCTTGTGCAGTGATTTGCTCCTGTGCAAAGGAGCTGTAAAATGTTTCCACTGGAGTGAGTGAAGAATTCGGATTTGCTAGCATTTTATACCCACTTTGCACAGCCGCATATGACTCGCAAGGTGCAAAATGGGTGAGTCCACTGTGCAGCATTTCCAGGCAAAGAAAGTAAAGATTAAACCATAGTAAATCACACAGTGTCACTTCTGTAATAACACACACGGAGAAAAGCCACATTTACCAGTGGAATATCAGAAGAAAGGGAAAATGAAGGAAAAAGGGAAGGTAGAGGAGGAAATGCAAGAAAAGAGAGGGAGGTGGCATGGTCTAATGGACTGGGGACTGAACTGCCATTCTTGTTGCCCCCTCCCTCCTGGGATTCATTGCATCACTTGGGACAGCAGTGAAACCTCCTTGTCCCTCCAGTGCATAGCCAGGAGCAGGACCTGCCTCTATTTCAGTAGCGATAATCGGGCCTGAGCCAAAATTCCAAGATCCAAGCATACCTGAACTTTTCAGAACTTTAGATCATGGTCCAGTTTCTAGTAAGGACCTAAAAGCACTTTACAAACATTCACTAATTCAGCCTTCCAGCCACTCTCCTGCATTGTGAAGTAGCTCAGTATTATCATCCCTATTTTATATATGGGGAAACCAAGGCACTGAAGATCTCACAGCAAGAGCGCGGCAGAATTGGGAACAGAACGCAGGAGTCCTGGCTCCCAATTCCCTTCTCTACCCATTGTACAGTGCCTATGATAAACACAAGATCGGGGTCTGTATAGGCCCGTTTGCCCAAAGAGCCCAGAGCCTTGGGTGCTGACCAGTTTTGAAAATCTGGCTCTGTGTAAAATTTAACCCGGAAAGTCTCCCTAGAAACCAGTGCAAAACTAATCAAGGCACCACAACCATTTTACAGACTAGTCCATTTGTGCTTCAAACCACAAATCCTCCATGGAACAACTAATGGAAAGGGAGCCAATGCACTCAACCAGCAGCCCGGTCATCTGGGTGCATAACAATAGGAGCAGCTTAGAACCAGAAGCGTATGTCACATACCTCTGGTAAGTAAGGTGAGGTGGCCGGAGATATGGTGACTCCAGATGTTGCCGTTTGGACTCTTACCGCCCTGGTGAGACAGCTCTAAGAAACGCAGGGAGCTGCTTTGGCTCACGTCCCTCCCTGGGTTATTGAACCGATGCTGCAGGTGGTGTGGGATGGCACATAGACAGAAAAGCTGTTCTGATGGGAATGATGCTTGTTTGGTCCCACAGCTGAACCACCTGGTGACGGAGCAGCTGGTGAAGTGCGGCGTCCCAGCGGTGGGCATTTCGGTAAGGGGCATCCTGTATTTGCCTTCTCTGCTCTCTTAAGGGCTCACCCTCTCTGCGGAAAGGGATTAGTGCAATACCTGGTGCAGTGGGAGCAGGAGATATGAGAGAGGGAAAGAACAACTTCCAGCTTTTTATACATCCTATTGGCTCAGCTAGTGGAAGGGGTCCTTTTGGCTCAGCAGGTAGAGCTGCTGGCTGTGAACTGTAAGGATCCTGATTTGAATCCCAGGAAGGGCAGCATGAAGGACATACTTAGACTGTGAGTCTGGCCACCGGATAGAAGACTCTGAGAACTGGTTAATTCTTCTGTGGTGTCTGGCCACCTGGCTGTCAGACACAACACAGAGAATCCAGAGGTTAACAGGTGTAACGTGGCCTTAGAATGAAGCTGTGGATTCTGCATGTTGAATGCCTGCAAGGTTTCTGACTGGGGTGAGGAGGAGGGGAGAAGCTCACAGCTGGGGGATGCTGTTAGATCATGACAGGGATCAACATAAGACATTGGCCAACATGGTGTCTGTCTTGCAGCCCTTTGGAGCATGGAAGACAGCAGGCAAGAAAGTCAGCCAGGCTGGCATTTCTGCCATAAGGGACGCCTTGGATGCTGGCTACATCCCGGTCGTGCATGGAGACTGTGCTCTGGACTCTGAACAGCACTGCTGTATCTTGTCTGGGGATGCTATCATCGAGGTAAGATGTCCAGCCTTCCCCAGGTGTGGGAGTGGAAGTGGTGGAATCTCTCACTGTCATTCACGGATCGTTACTGTTGGGCTTTGTCTTTGGAAGGTGACCTCTCTACCAGTAGGGCTGAATGCTGGTGATACCATCCCTTCCTCCTCTGCTCTCAGCTCAGAATGATCATAGACAGACCTCTGACAGGTGCAGAGAATCTCTAAAAGAGCCGATCTCCTGAGAGTCCATATGGGAATCTCCTGGGAGTGTCTTCTTATTCATGCACTCTGACTGTGGGTTGTGTACAGGGGACTGTAGCCCCAACCTGACCTTTCATGGCTTCCCCGCTTGTGTATTGGGAACAGGCCCAACCAGCACAAAAGCTCCAATATGGGCTTATTCTGAAATTTACAGTTGGGACTAGGACTGAAGGCACTTGTGATCTAACCCAGTTGTGACCACAGTTGGGTCCATTCTGTCCACCCACATGTTCAGGGGCAGGATTCAGCCTTGATCCCTTACTGTGCAATAGGGACATAGGAAGGAGGCCAGAAGCTGAGGAGAGGATTCTGAGTTATGTAACTGTATATATTCATGGAAGAGGAAGCAATGGGAGGAACACCCACAAGAAACTGGCCTTGGAACTGTTACTGAGATTCTAGGGAACCTGTTGCTTTAGATTCTCTGTTGCACAGTTTTTCATTTTGCAGGTTCTGTCCAGGGAATTCTCCCCGCAGCGAGTGGTTTTCTTGACCAATGTCAGTGGAATCTATGACCGTCCACCTGATACCCCAGGTATGGTGTAAGGCCCAAGAAGAAAAAATGGAGTCTATTCCTGTCCTTCCCCCAATATCTGTTCATGTTCTATGCTTTTTTGTTGGGTTCAGTAGGTTAACATGCTAGCTATTCACATCTGTATTTTGTCCTGGTGTGACTCACAAATCACATGAGTTTTGTATTCGCAGCGCAAGCTCTACAGGATAATTTAGAGCTTATCACATGAATATGGCAGGGTTGCTAGCGTCTACCCAAATGAATGCAAGGACTGGGATGGTGCGGGGACCTGCAGATCGGATTTGAGGGATATCAGGAGAGCTGTTTAGGGGCCCAGGACTGGAATGTCGGAGCGCTGCAGGTCTAGATTGAGGGGCAGCAGCAAAGTGGCGTGAGAGTCAAGGACAGAAGTAGCAGCAGAACTGAAGCACATGGATTAATGTGCATTGTGCAGTCTCACAAAAACAGCCTCAACTGAAACTGCCTCTAAACGGTATTGTTTGCAGTGCGATTGCAGCCCTGTTGGTCCCAGGATATTAAAGAGACAAGGAGCTTGAGGTGAGCTCTTTTATTGAACCAACTTCCGGTCCAATGTGTAGCCATTTGCACCTGTGCAAAGAGGATGTGAAATGCTACCACTTATGTTGCATAAATGTAAATGACACACAAGTGCAAAGCAAAAAAGAATTAGGCCTGAGGTATATTATTTATTTATTTATTTATTTATTTGTATTACCATAGCACCTAGGAGCCCCAGCCATGGACCACGCTGGTCATAGCCAGATGACACCTGATAAAAATGATGTGCAAACCGTGGTTCCTTATGGAGGGAGGGATAGCTCAGTGGTTTGAGCGTTGGCCTGCTAAACCAAGGGTTTTGAGATGAGTCCTTGAGGGGGCCATTTAGGGATCTGGGGCAACAACAACAACAAACAGTCAGGGACAGTACTTGGTCCTGTTAGTGAAGGCAGGGAACTGGACTCGATGACCTTTCAAGGTCCCTTTCAGTTCTCTGAGATAGGTATATCTCCATATACGCCTCTACCTTGATATAACACTGTCCCCAGGAGCCAAAAAATCTTACTGCGTTATAGGTGAAACCGTGTTATATGGAATTTGCTTTGATCCACTGGAGTGCACAGCCCCCCTCTCCCCCGAGCATGGCTTTACCGCATTGTATTCAAATTTGTGTTATATCGGGTCGCGTTATATCGAGGTAGAGGTGTATTTATATTTATCTATTAATAACTATCATACATAATTCAGTGTGTGGTGCATGAATTGATATTTTAGATAGAGATGAGGTCAAGTTGCAAAATTGCAGTTGCTTTTGTGGACACCTAGAGGATGGGGGATTTGAGAATCTGAGCATTTAGTTTGGCCCATTGCAAAACTTGGATGCTGAACCAGGATCACACTCCACAGTGGTGTTTTGGATCCAGAGTTTCAAATGGCCCATCTTTAATGTGTGTGTACATGTGAGTGGTATGAGCTTTGAAGTCTCTAGTGCTAGGCCCATCCGTAGCATCTGGTAGGTTCCCCATATTCTTGCATGTGCGTCTGATAGAAAAATAATCTTGACTGGGGCTTACAGAAAAGAAAGGGATACCTGGGTGTGCACACACTGCAGTTGTTTATAAGAAAGAGAGGTGTCGGAAGGATTGCCAAGTAAAGGGAGTTGTATAACCTTGCCCTTTGGGCTTTCGGGGTTAAGTAGCTGGGATGTTCCTTCAAAACTATTCCTCTAACTTACAACCTTGGATTGCCAATGCTTCTATTTTCTAAGACAGTTTTAGTGTTTTGCTGAGACCCCTCTGTATAGTCTCCTTACTGGCTATCTATCACTATATTCTATGGTAAATGTGTCTACTGTATCCCTTTGTGATCTGTCGCCTTTGATGGTTTAAATCAACATAATCTCAGTGATTTCAATGGAGCTGCTCCAGTTAACGGCAAGGGAAGATCTGGCCTTGTCTGCAGTTCATATCCAAGACTCTTGGAGAAGTGTCAAATGGAAAATTTTGTTTTCCTCTATAAAATTTAGCCTTATGAGATGGTGAGGCAGTCCCAACCTTCTTTCATATTGTGGAGATTCTCATATACTATAGGCAGGGTATAAACCCACAGATAGACTTCAGTTGACCAGTGCAGTGTTGAAGATCTAGAAGCCTAGTCTTACATATCTGGTGAATTTGAATTGAGATGGATTGGATTGACTGGATCTTGGTGAAGGGCAGAACTCCCCAGGGGGGTTAGGTCAGTTCTGCACAGGGCACAAGTCAAACCATAACCCTGCCGGCAATCTATTGATTTGTCTGTATATGCTCCAACTGTACCTATTCTGTAACCAGTCGTGTGGTCAGAGCACAGTGCAGGCTGTCGTTTGTAGTGCTGTTGGGCACCAAGCCCAGGTCCTTTTGCTAATGGGCCCAGGTGATAAGGTTCAGAAACAAACTGTTGTTGAAGTGTATCTTGCTCCTGTTTTCCCCTTCTTGATCAGTAGAACTGGAATGTGCCATGTGCTATCTGGGATGGACTTCCACAATGCTGGTGCTAAAGAATTGTCTCATCTTTCAGCATTTTTATGTCAGTTTTGACCTACGTGCCCTACCTCTTTTCCCAAACAGGTGCCAGGCTGGTGGATTCCATTTCCGTCAGCCCTGATGGAAGCATGGACCCCTCTGTGCTCACATCTGCCCTGCCGCATGATACCACCGGGGGAATCTCCCTGAAGTTACGGGCTGCGGTCAACATAGTCATCCAGAGTCACGGAGCCATTCCAGTGCTGATCTGCAAACTGGACAGCAAAGCTGCCGAAAGAGCATGCTTAACTGGGGAGCTGGGAGTGGGCGAGGGCACGAGACTCTCCCTTGCAACAGCCTGAAGAAGCTGTCTCTGTAGTAGCCTGTCGGACAGGGGGATTTGCCATCAACTTATTCCAGTTGGGCCCCAGTATCCACTCTGTGATTTATCCATGTCACCGGTGACTCCAGATAAACCATCCGGTGGCAGAGGACTTCTTCATCATTCACTGGCAATAGACAGTTCCTAGTCTGCATTTTAATGCATCTCTTCTCCAGCCCAGCTCTGACCTGAATGGTGGATAATCCTCTGCTAATGTTTCTTACATATGTCTTCACTTAAAGAGGCACGTAAAGGCATGTAGCAAACAGCCAGGCAGCTAGCTGGGAAATGGGCTCAGGCTTTTCAGCTGAGGATTAATAAATTAATATTAGCGCAGCAATTTGGGGCTGTGAAATGCTATGCAAGTGCTAAGTAGTTTTAGTATGATATAGAGGGGACTTTGATGTGAATTCTCAGGTTATCTGATTCATTCTAGACCATGGTGTCCGAAATTCCATTCTGCTGCTGAAAGCTGCCCTAGAAACACTTGTATATGAAGCGTCAATGCCAAAATTTCAGACTTGGGGCTGCTTAAAATTAAGCACCTGTGTTCATATTTGGGCACGTAATTAAGTAGTCTAGCTCTTCACAGTTCTCTTTGTCTGTCTAGATGCTTGTATGGCCCCCAATACGCAAGTGTGTGAGTGCTGCACAGATATTAACGTAACCCTTGAAATTTCCATGTGAAGCAGTTCAGTATTAACCCAGCTTTACAGATGGGGATCTGAGATGCAGAGAGATTAAGGTCAGACTTTTCAAAACAACTCAGCGCCCAATATTGGGGCCGGTTTTTCAAAAGAGCCGAACGTGTTGGGTGCTGACTGCTTTTGAAAACCTGGCCCTTACTAAAGAGAAGAAGTATCATCCTTAAGTTATTTTCCAATTGTGCAACTTTTAAGATCATGTTCACTGGTGCGCACTGACTGCTTTATGCCACCATGGAGCAGCACAGAGCAGCCAGAATTTACTGGCTCGCTAAATAGGTGCTTTGCATTACCACAGCAGAACAAAGAAGGTGGAGTGTATACCTCAGATTGCCTCTGCCTCCTGCCCTCCAAATTCCCCCAGCCTCTTGTGCCCCATATTTCTCTGCACACACACATATATACTTTCCCTCTTCCTCCTACCCCTCCTGTTGAATAGATCTTTGGAAAGACTGACTTTTGAGGAGAAATATTTAGGATTAATGGTCATTTTTGGCCACACTTTTCCATAACAAAATTTTCGGTCAACAGAGGCTGGTGCATAAAAATCAGAAACTCACAAAGAACTGCCCTCTTTCAAAATATGACTGCCATCTTCCACTTTTCACTGTATTGTTCACATGTAACAGTGATCAAATCCATGCTTTGCATGCCAAACTCAGCTCACCGCAGCTATAGAACTGTGAGTGTCATTTCCATAATAACTAGAGCTGAGATTAATTTTAGATAACGAATTCAGACTCCGATTAAATTTGGCAGTTAAATATTCTCCAAAAAGTTAGGTCGTCTTCTTACATGGGTAATGGAGGTTTGCAACCATTCTTTCAGTCCTCTGCTAATTTCTATTCAGTTCTATTCAGCCCTCTGCTAATTTCTTTGTGGGTAAATAGTCCTTTTGACCCACCCATAGTACTACCTTGTCCATCCAAGATCACCTTTTTCTGTAAACATACATCACCCTCTAAACACCTTAAAATGTGCCCTGCAAATTGAATCTTTCTTTTTATGAGATCTCTGATTAGCATTTGCTGAGTTCAGTCATCTCCAATACTTTTTGTTGGTTACGCGGTCTGTCCATGATGTTTTCAGAATTCTTCCATAACAACATAATTCAAAGGATTGTAGTTTCTTTATTATTGATTGTTTGAATGTCTGTGAGAGTATAATCTGGCCTGTACCAATAGGATATATTTGAAATTAGGATGAGTCAAAAATTTGGACAGGTAAGATTTTGCGAGGGCGAAATACAGGCAGAATTAAAATATGTCAAATGTCTCAAAATATTGTTACAAATAAAATTCCATGCCAGTGATCACCTGGAGGAATAATAATACATGTGGCTGGTTCTTGCATCGAGTAAGTGTAATGTTTATAAAGTGCATTCTTCATTGGCGACCTTTCTACAAGAGACACTAGGGTACAGGAGGGGATTGCTGTTACGAGAACTGCTGCGGCCCTGGGTCTGGTGCAGCAAGAACTGTAATTATAGTATGCAATAGCTGAAGACACAAGGGGATGGGGAGAGCTGCAGTAATGGATGTAATTTTGTGGAGGCATGGGGCAGGAATACGGTTATTCCCCAGCTTTCAACCCAGGATGGACAACAACGTATTTCCCTCCAAATTACCGCTCCCCCTTGGAGGGAAGGATGGCAGCGGAGGGGAATCTGGGGCTGCTGCTTTATTGCAGAAACACTTAGCGATTTCTCCCAGCCTCCTCCAGCTCCTCAGTTCAGCAGGCAGGTGGCTGCCATCTAGAACCTGGAGGTGGCTCCATTCCAATGTGCCTGCTTCCCTCTGTGATAAGGCATTCACCCCACACTTGCCCTGAGAGGGTTGAGGCAGACTGAGAAGGGGACTAATTAACCCAACAAGCCCCAGTGGAGAGGAATCAGGTGGCTACGCAATCCTGGTTGAATGAAGAGGCCCAGCTGAGGACTATAAAGGCAGGAAATTGGCAGCAGAAAGGAGCTGCTGAGGAAGTCTGCAGTCCCTCCCTGGCAGAAGGGAGGAGTGTTTGGAGGCTACAGGGACAGTAGCCCAAAGTTACTTCCTGGAAGGAGAGAGTTACACAGTTGGCAAACCCAGCTGGGGGGAGTTCTAGATGGTAGGAGAGGGCTTGGAGACAGGCAGTAAGGTCTAGAAGGGAACAAGCACTGGCTACCAGCTAGAGGGTCCCCAGAATAGAGGGCAGGCCTTGGTTCCTCTGCCAGCCACTGATGGAGTGGCACTAGGAGGCAGGGAATGGGAGGCCTGCCTAGGACTGCTGGCAAGGAAAGACTTCCCAATCCCAGAAGGGGAAGATGCGGATGACCTGGCTGGAAGGCTAAGTCACCAAGAGGCAGCAGCAACTCATGGACAAGAGAGGGGCTGCAGAGGCAGAGCGATGGCGTGCAACCGCAGGAAGGGGCCTTGATCTGGAGAGCTATTCCTCAGAATGACCAGGAGGAGGCGCCATCCAAATATTGAGTGGGACACGCCCTTCCCATCCTCCCCTCCCATCTCTCTTGATAAAGGAGGGCATCCTAGTTGGCCACAGAGGAGGCTGAGCTGGTTATAGTGGAGACTGGGCCCCTGCCAGGTAGAGGTACAAGGAAGAGGAGCTGGAAAGACCAGGTCTTGGAGAGGGGAATGAGGGGACCTGGCCACTGAGGGAAACTTGGGGGACACAGGCTTGGGAGAGCTTTTGGAAGGACAGCAGGGAGCCTTGAAGAGGCGAACTGTGGGTCTAGGCAGGGTGGGGGGTTTGAACATTTTGTGGGGAGAGGCTGGGAGGTTGGAAGGAGTGAGGAGGGTGATTGGTGTGGGGGTGAGTGAGGTCCTGTGGATGGTGGAAACAGCTGGTTGCAATTTCTGAACCAGAAAATTTTCCCCTGGGGGAAAAGTGGGGGTTTGTTGAAAATGATTGTTTCTCCCCACAGGAAAATGGCAGGTTTTGATCCAAACAATGGAAAATTTTGAAACAAAACAATTTTGAGAACAGAAAAAAATTAAAAATGTCCTTGTTTGCACTTTTCTGTTCTCCACTCTCTGACTTTTCAGATCATCATCAGCTCTGGGAAAATCACCGAGTGGCAAAAGAAAAGTGCAACTGTCACTCTGCGGCTTGTCTGACTTGGCCAAAGTAGAATTTTTGAAAAGCTACAGAGTGAGCAAAGAGAAAAGAGAGGTGGGGGGAACCCCAGTCTTCGCCATTATTAATTTTATTGCAGTGAGTGGCATAAAGGAAAAAAGGGAGAGCCAAGAAGGGGAAAGGAAATTTCAAAAATTCAAATATTTGAGGGGAAAAAAATAATGGAAAATGTTCAGCTTCAAACCCTGTGAAATGGAAACAACCTAAGGTGTAATTTAGTCAAATGAGTGCAAAAGGCTGTGTAGATGGACTTATTTTGGTGTAAGTAAGCTTACTGTGGTTTAGTTTACCTGAAATAAGCCACTCTTAAACTGGAATAGGAGTGGGCATACAGGCACTTACACCAGTTGAACTAAACCCTGGCAGAGTTAATAGATGCTTGTATTTTAAGACCAGAAGAGACCATTCTAATCCTCTAGCCTGATCTCCTGCATGGCACAGGCCGGAGAATCCCATGCAATGATTTCTGCATCAGGTCTACACCTTAAGCGAGACTGACTATATCTACATGTGTTCTGAAATTAGTTATTTTGTGGATTTTTATCCTGGGTATAAGTCTTTGTATGCTATGGGTAAAATAAGTTGTCACTTTTAGGAAAAATAAGGATGATTTAATATCCATGCTACTCAGGACACCACACCAAGGCAGCAAATTATATGTGCTCTATAAGTTTACAATGTGTTTTATTTCATAGCAAAGAAGCAAATTTTCCATTCATACAGCAATGTGTAAATATATGCTGTACCCTGCCTGGCTAACCAAACACACAGACTGATGCATGAACTTTCATGACATGTTCTGAGTGGGAAAAGTCACCCACCTTGTCTCTTTGAATATTCTTTTTTTATGTGAGATGATTGGGGAAAACATCATTGCTTTGCAGCACACACACAGAAAAGGTGGTAACTCGTGTCTGAAACACCAAGTCATACTTGTACCGTTACCTGATCTATTTGCATTTTAAGAAAAGAAACTACAGCAAGCTTAAAAAAAAGTTTAACACTTACAAATACATTAAAAGGATTTCAGGAAGTGGTTATGCCTTAGCCCATAAAAATACTAATACTAATATTTGGCATTTATATATAGTTTTTTATCTTCAAAGGACTGTAGAAATATTAATCAAAGTGCTATGGGCCTGATTTTCAGAAGAGCTCAGCCACTGATTTCACCTGGGATCGTGAGGTACTCAGCACCTCTGAAAGCCTGGCCCAGATTAATCTCACTTTTTTCAAAGCAGACAATTATGCTGCACTTTGCTTAGATTATTCAAAGGTTTAGTGGAACAAAAGCTTTCAAGGTGATGATTTGAAGAAGAAAGAAGATCTGCAGGAAACCAGCCCTCTAAACTGATTTAAGAAACATCAAAGAATTAAGTTAATCTCAGACTTGTCCAGCGTCATCAGTGGTATGTACTGAAATAATAATGAACAGGAGACTGGTGTATTGGGTTCCCATAAAAAATTGTTTAAATTTGTCACAGGCTGTCACCTCCCAAGAGGAGAGGGCAAGGGAGAGATTAGGTCAGCGAGAGGGAGAAAGTGAGAGCACAGAGAGAGCAGCAGCAGAGGCTCTGCTGCTCTTTGGTATCTGAGCTTAGACTGGAAAGGCAACTCTTGCCAGCAGCAGCTTTCACAGCATCCTGGGGAGGAAGGGAATCAAGAAGAAGACAGAACTGTAGGAGGAAGACACAATACACAGGTGAGTTCTAAGCACCCAGTGCAGAATGAAGAATGAACTGTGATTGCTTGCATATGGTAGGAACAATTGATCTGGGTTACTCCTAGTTGTCTTGACATTGAACGAAAGATAACTGGTGGTAGCTTCTGCTAACCTCCTCTTCACACTACGGGAGAAAACTCATGGACTCCTAAATACCCTTTGTAAAGCCACCAAGTTCACTGGTGTTTCTAGAGTGCAAGTCGGGTGCAGTGGGCATGTGGTTGGGAGCAATTCGCTGTCTGGTGATTTATTTGTTTCTAACCTATTCAGTTATTTCTGAGGTGGGTGCTGGGGTAACGTTCTGGCTTTGGATGAGGGCTGCTTTATTCCTCTGTTAGGATGCTGATTAAAGATGGACTTTGCTGGGGAAATACAAATTGCAGGAGTGGGACTTGAAATCCCAGGGACTGGTTTCTTCTTGCACTTTTCTGCTCATAGCAAATACTGGCTCTGTTTGGGCCAGGCCAAGTTCAGACAAGGCAGCCCTAGAAAGATGTAGAAAATAACATTCAATCCAAAATGCAGGGAAAGAGAAAGCAAATGAGACTTCACTGTGGATTAACTGGATTCCAGGTGATTTTCTGCAGCATTTGTTTCAGCCATGGACTCTTAACATGGTGGGGTAGGAAGGTTACAATGCAGCCTTTCAGGCAAGGACTTTATTGCATATTTTGTTGTTGGGAAAGATCCTTAGCTGGAGTTGTTTTTAATATGCTAAACTTGTGGGGGTGGGTCAGGGAGGTGTGGTGGTAATTGTAAAGGTTTCCGTTAATACATTGAAAAATATGGGGAAAAGCCCAGTCCTTGACATCAGGAATTCCTTATTGTACCTGGATTTTATGCCACATTATTTTAATATAAACAGCAGTGTTTTATTAACCTCCTGGGTTCCTGGCAGTAGTGCATGAAGCGTGGTTGGGAACGCCTATTGCCCTGATGCCAATTTTAGCTAGAGTGAGAAGACCTCTGAAAAAGAGCAAGGACCATATAGGGCCATACAAGACCAGTGGTGCTGGATGCATTTTCCAAGTCCATTAAGGTGCAAGGCGGGTTAAAATGTCATTTTCTTTACCATGCCTGGGAGAAAGGGGAGGGCGGCTCTGACAGTGAGTCAGGTTTCATTAATTATGTCGCTGATGAGACCAAGTTAAGGAAGGAAAGGGTAAGCGGCAGCCAGGAGTGGTCAGGGGCTGGGCGTTAGCAATCACAGGGGTAGGGCAGGAGTGCCAGATTGATAAACAGCCAGTGCCCCATCAAAATCATGGATTGAGTTAACAAACATCCCCAGTGAGTCATGGATGAAAACAAATCAGTGTTGAACAAGGGAATAACAGGGATTCTATACATTGTGGAAAGGGCAGGAGCTAATTTACAGCAGAACTGGGTACTGATACTCCTTGCAGTCACTAGGCCTGATTCTAACCTTCTCATGCTGAGCAGCACCTTCATCAGTTGATGGCAGTCGGACTAATCATGGCACTATGATGAGGTCAGAATCTGGCCCATTGCTGGTGAAAGTGCCAGACTGAGAGTCAAACTTTGGTGTCTTCACTTAGGCCCCTAAATTCATATTCAGACTCCTGAATTTCAGACCTACTATCCAGAGGGGCTGAGCATCCTCCACTGAAATCAACAGGAGCTGCAGGTAGTTGGCACTTCTGCAAATCAGTCTCTTATTTAGGTGTCTAAATATTATGGATGAAGAGGCCTAATCAGGGGCGGCTCCAGGCACCAGCGCAGCAAGCACTTGCCTGGGGTGGCAAGCCACGAGGGGCAGCCTGCCGGTTGCTGTGAGGGCGGCAGTCAGGCAGTCTTCAGCGGTGTTTCTGCAGGAGATCTGCTGGTCCCGCAGTTTCAGCGGTAATTCGGCGGCAGGGATGCTGAAGGCATGGGACCAGCAGATCACCCGCAGAACCGCTGCTGAGTCCGCATGACCGATGGACCTCCCGCAGAAACGCCACGGAAGGCTGCCTGACTGCCATGCTTGGGGCGGCAAAAAACAGAGAGCCTCCCCGGGCCTAATTTTAGGCACCCAGCTTTGAAAATGTTGGCCTGAAGTCCTCTGTCCACAATCTGAGTACAGTATAGTATGAAGAGCCTACGGGGTAAGCGTCTCTCAAACCCCGCACCCTATACGATGTTCTCAAAAGCCATCTCTTGTAGGTGAAAGTAAAGTTCAGTCTGTATGGCCAATTCAGTCCTTAGCCTCTGCAAGGAGACTACCAACAAGGTCGCTAATTTACGCAAAGGACACTTATCCAGCCAGAATGGGACTAAGATAGAGACACACTAGTTAATGACCACAAGGGAAAATGACTTTGTCATTACCCAACCATTGCTGGATTTGAGCTGGGGACACAGAAGAAATCCTAGTCTCAGGGCCCACAGTGCTCTTTAGCCTAGAGTGATATAGTTCTAATATATTTCTCTGTCTCAAAGATATATTAGAAATGGAAAAGGTACAGAGAAGGACAACAAAAATGATTTATGGTATGGAACAGCTTCCCTATGAGGAGAGAGTAAAAACACTGGGATTATTCAGTTTGGAAGAGAGACAACTAAAGGGGTTAGTTAGATGGAGGTCTACAAAATTATGACTGGTGTGGAGAAAGTGAATAGAGAAGTGTTATTTACCCCTTCACATAACACATGAAGCAGGGGTCACTCAATTAAATTAATAGGCATCCAGTTTAAAACAAACAAAAGGAAGTACTTCACACAATACTGGCCATACTGGGTCAGACCAAAGGTCCATCTAGCCCAGTATCCTGTCTTCTGTCAGTGGCCAATGCCAGTTGCTTCAGAGGGAATGAACAGAACAGGGAATCATCAAGTGATCCATTCCCTGTCACCCATTCTCAGCTTCAGGCAAACAGAGGCTAGAGACACCACCCCTGCCCATCCTGGCTAATAGCCATTGATGGACCTACCCTCCATTAAAGTATCTAGTTCTTTTTTGAACCTTGTTATAGTCTTGGCCTTCACAACATCCTCTGGCAAGGAGTTCCACAGATTGACTATGTGTTGTATGAAGAAATACTTGCTTTTGTTTGTTTTAAACCTGCTGCCTATAAATTTCATTTGGTGACCCCCTACTCACTGTAGTGGAACCCACACTCAGCCTGTAGAAATTGTTGCCAGGGAATGTTGTGAAGGCCAAAACTATAACTGTGTTAAAAAAAGAATGAGATAATTTCATGGAGGAAAGGTCCATCAATAGCTATAAGCCAAGATAAGCAGGGATGCAATCCCACACTCTGGATGTCACTAAGTCTCTGATAGCCAGATGCTGGGACTGGATGACAGGGGAGGGATCACTTGATAATTGCCCTGTTCTGTTCATTCCCTCTGATGCACCTGGCATTGCCCACTGGCAGAAGACAGGATACTGGGCTACATGGACCATTGGTCTGACCCAGTATGGCCGTTCTTATGATGGAGGGTTCCGTGTAAATAGGAGCATCTAGCAAACATCCACTCCATATAGCCCTTAAACATACATTTCTTTCTTTCATTTTCCATCTGTATTTATGGGGTTCTAATCACTATAGTGTCTGGGTAGATTTTGAGGGTGGGATATTGAAAGTGATCTAGGGGATTTGGGCACCCAGTTCCCATTAATTGTTTGTCCAAATGTCTTAGGTGGCTTTGCAGATCCCACTCTGAATGTTTTTTCAATCCTTCCTGGCGTAACATTGTCTTCTAGCACAGTAATCCAGAGATGAATATGGCCCTGTCTGTCAGCGGAGAACCACAGCCTGAATGTGTGGTCACATTCAGCCAAGGCTGGGGGCATGAGAGCAGGTTGCCTCGTGTTCAATGGACAGGGCTGTGAGCCTTGCAGAAGTGTCAGTTCCTAAGTTTCTATGCATCACTTCTCGCAACCGTCTCTGGGCAGCCCAGGTCTGCTGTCACAATGTTCTGGAAGGAGTGCGGGCCGGCCCTCATCAGCCAGAGCTGGTGAATTCAAGATAAGCTCTTGAAAGAAAAAGGAGTTACAGGCTAAATAGAGGACCCAGAAGAATCTCACCTCCAGTTAAAATGTTCCATTCAATTTAATCATGAGATGATGCAGGGGATGAGATGCTCTCTTGGGGCAGTTGTTTCCCCTTGTCCTTTCACTCACTTCTCGCTGTGGTGGGGGCACTTGCTTCTATAGAGAATGTATCCTCTCCTCATTTAAACTCCTGACCGCTGCTGAATGCACCAGGCACCACCCTGACATTTTGTGGCATTTCAGTGGCATGCCAGCACCTCAGCCACAAGGGTTAACAAGACTTTAGGGGGTGGAGGTGGAAAACAAGCTGTGAAATGGAAGAAGGTCAGTCTCTTGGAGGATTTTGCTGCATCACAGATGGTTTTAAATTATCAGCCCATCTGCAGAAGGTGTTGTCTCCATTCCTTCCCCCAAAAGAACTCTGGTAAAACCAAGACTGGAAATTGACACCTCTTATGACCAACTGTCTGACTAAATGAAAGAGCCCCCTGGTAGTTCAAGCAGACTCCCTGCCATAACTCGTAATGGGAGTTTGGAATAAATAGCAGCAGGAGGACCCTTTTCAACTGGAATCATACATTTATGGGGGAAGCATCGACCAGCAAATTAAAAACCTGTTAGGTCTGGGTGCTAGGAACTTCTTAGCTCCACTGGCTCTGCCTGTGCTAAATAAAAGTGATTACCTCTACTGGCTAAGGCAGCTGAATTCCAGCAATGGGTAAAAGCCCATTAGAGAGGAAGTATGGGTTGGAGTTAAGGAAAGCTAGCTAAATTCCACAGCTTACATGTACAATCATGGTGTGTGGAAGGGGCTTGTGTGGCATCAGATGTTGTTATTCATGCTAAGGGTAAAGGCAGCAGATGAACATAGAAAAGTAGCTAGGCTGCCAATGTCCACTGATACTGAAAGCCAAGAGACGATGACTGGGCAATAAAAAGGTATAGAAAGGGGCCATGGAAGTGGCTGCTGGAACACAGCCTTAATTCCCAAGGGATAAACAGGATACATTTTCCAGCAGCATATACAGGGCCTGATCCTCTTCTCACATACCCTAGTGTAACTCCTCTGTCCTGGGTGGAGTTACTCCTGATTTATACCATTATACATGCAGAGTCTGGTCCATAGAGTCTGAAAACTGGCAGCCTTTTGCCCCGCCAACTGGGAAAATAATGTCTTCATTTTCTTCTTTGTCCCTATTGTTTTCCTATATTGTAAGCCAGGGAAACAGAAATACTGTCAGCAGACACAGCTAATGCTCATGGCCAAATAGAGGGCACGAGGGAAGAATGATGCTAGGATTTCAAGGTCACATTTTCCACTTTAATTTGTCTTTTCAAAATAATTTCGAGAAAGTGCTGATCTCTGGCCCTGGAGGGGGAATGCCTCCATTTACCCCAGAAGAGGTACTGCTGAGGCCCTGGCAGGGCAAACTTTTCTGCCAGGGTGCCTCACTCCTGCCTTGGAGAAAACCCATCTGGGGACTGAAGAAAAGGTTGCTGTTCATGGCCCTTTCAGTCTTTGGTCTCTACAGTGTGAGTGTCAGCCGAAGTGGTGGATTTTTATCATGTGCTCCCTTCCCCACCCACTTGAAACTCAACTGAGATTGACCAAGCTCTTCTAACATAGGTCACCAAAGTGGACCCAGCCACCTAGAGGTAAATGGCTCCTTACCTTACCAGCTACCTGAGTGAGCTTCTCCCCCTGAGGACTTTATTTTAAAGGAAGCAGCACAAAAGGAAAAGAAAATTAACATTGCTACCATCCAGAGTTGAATGAATGATGGACCCCCGGCTGGGCTGGCTTGACTCTTTGGTTCTTTGTACATTGTGCTGCCATGAGGAGGTGGCTTGAGCTCCACTTGGGCTGGGAGTCTTGCAGAGGTTCTGTTGCTCCTGAGTGATGCCTTCCTAGCCAGCAGTTGGAGCAGAATTGGCCTACTCAATGCGAGCTCTTTGGCTGGAGAAAGGGTTGCTAACCAGGCACGAAAGTGGAGTGGAGAGTAAAAGATTGGGAGAGAAAATGGACTGGCCTCCACCCTTTAAAGTAAATCTCAGTCTTGCATTACAATTTAAGCCATAACTAGTGTTTTAGGCCTCATGCCTCATACCACTGAAATCAATGGGCTTTTTGGCATTGACTCCAGCGGGAGCCAGATCAGACCCTAACTCAGTTTGCTGGAAGTTAAAAGCCCAGAGTGAAGAATGTATTTTTGGTTGTAGAGGTGAGGGTGCCCCATAAAGGATAGTGACTCTTCCTGAATTCCCTTTACCTCTTGCCATCAGTTTATTATTACAGCTTCAGCATAACACAGAGTGGTGAAGGATGCTTTTGTGAAGGTCAAAGCCCAACCTGGATCTCAAATTTTGTTGTTTCACAATAAAATGCGAGCGTCCCCATTATTTTTACTAGCCAAATTAAGCTATTCTTCCCAATGAAGTTATGAGAGGCACTTGGGGATCATAGAAATGTAGGGCTGGAAGGGACTTTCAGAGGTCATAGTCCATTCCCTTGCACTGAGGTAGGACCAAGTAAAGCCAGATCATCCCTGGTGACAGGTGTTTGTCTAACTTGTTCTTAAAAACTTCCAATGATGAGGATTTCACAACCTCCCTTGATAATCTGTTCCAGTGCTCAAGTATCCTAGAGTTAGAAAGTTTTTCCTGATATCTAACTTGAATCTCCCTTGCTGCAAACCAAGCCAATTATTTCTTGCCCTCCACTCGGTGGATATGGAAAGCAATTGAACACTGTCCTCTTTATATCCGTTTTTTATATATTTGAAGACTATTATAAGTTTCCCTACCAACCTTCTCTCCTTTAGACTAAGTGTGCCCAGTTCTTTCAACCTGAGAACACCCAGGCAGCATCTGGGGGAAGGAATCAAGGGAGTATGAAGGCAGAAGATGCAATGGTGGAATGTTGTTATATGTGTAAATTGGCTTGAATAAATAATCAGGTTTAGTCCTGTTAACTGCTTGGTTACTTCAGTCATAACGTAGTGATAGTTTATAAGCAATAATGAAAAAAGCAAGGGTGGTGGAGGTGGAATTTGATGCCTGGAGGCGATTCTTTGAGGAATAAGCAGTGGAGGTATGCTAATGAACTAGGCTTTCTCCTCTGGAGTGCTGGGGTCTAGCAACTGAGGATGGGGCAAACTGATGCAGGCAAAATAAGGAAAAGATTTTAAATAGCTTCTGGATATTAGGTCTTTCCACACACCTCATGAGTTACAAATGTCCCCAAGCATACAAACGTCCCCAAGCAATGAAACTATCTTCTATTTTGCAGGAGAATCCACTAAGCTGTAGTGCTGACCTTCAGAATGACAATGGAAAGCTGTAGAGCAGGTGAGAAAGAACAACAAACCAAGAAACTGTGAACTCAACCTGTGATCTTCATCAGAAACGAGCCAGTCTTGCCTTCTTATAGTTTGCGTTTCATATGTGATGTGTCCTCTGTCAGGGAACTGTATCTTGCCATTGCAATGGGATGGACTCACTAGTCTAGTAGGTTTTGTACATCTCTGCCACAATCCTTTCCTAGATCCAAAACTTCAACTGATCAGCATGTGGAATTCTGAATAATCACCCCACGATTGGCAGTGTCCAAAAGCTTGAATAACCAGGGCCGCCCAGAGGATTCAGGGGGCCTGAGGTCTTCGGTGGCGGGGCCCCCCTGCTTTGATGGTAATTTGGTGGCAGGGGATCCTTCTGCTCTGGGACCTGCTGCCAAAGTGCCCCGAAGACACATCTTGGGGGATCCCCGCTGCCGCTGAAGACCCCGGAGCGGAAGAAGTTCTGGGGGCCCAGACCCCACAAGAGTTTTCTGGGGTCCACGGAGCGAGTAAAGGACCCCGCTCCAGGGGCCCCGAAAACTCTCATTGGGGTCCCTGTGGGGCCCGGGGCCTGGGGCAAATTGCCCCACTTGCCCCCCCACCCCCATCTGGGCAGCCCTGTGAATAGTTCCAAAGGATCAGTAGGCCTAATTGCTTTGTCTATGAGACACGTGCCTGGACAAAAACCTTGTATCTAAACCAGCCGCCTGGCTGCTAATTTACAACAGGTCAAATTAAAATCTCTGATCTGAACACCCAGAACTTGAGGAATGTCCAGATCCACATCTGACTGTTGCTGTTCAGACCTCTATTTCTTATTATGAATTTGTATTACAGTAGTGCTTATGCTCAGAGATCCCAACTACGAGCTATGCCCCGTTGTACGGGACATCATATATACACATATTAAGAGATGCTCCCTGCCCTGAAGAGTTCACAGTGTAACTTGAATTCATGTTAATTTTTTTTTCTCCAGTGAAACCTCGTAAGAAATCTGCCATCCCAGGGGTGACCATCAAGCAGTTTGTTGAAGTTATTCCGAAAGGATGTAGCACACCTGACTTTGAGCGAAAACCCATCACCTTAACATTACAGGAAGGTGAGATGCTCTTAAGAAACAGTTAATCTCACAGAGCCAGATTCTTGATCTCAGGCCTTGCCTGCATGAGAAAACTATTGATTTAATTGTCAGTTTTGAAATAGTTAATTCAATAAAATTTTCTTGTGTGGCTAAAGCCTCAGTCACGTTGGTATAAGTCTGGAGTAACCCCCCTGATGGCAGTGGAGTTGTTATTACTTCACACCGTGAAAATGAGATCAGAATCTGGCTCATATGGTATAAACAGAGCCATTTGAACTCTACAGCAGGTTGATCTACTTCCATGTGATCAGAGTAAAATGTTTTACAATAGAAACTTCAGCTGGTTTATTTTCATTTTCTGCTGAAGCATTTAAAAAGCTCAGTATTGAGATTAAACCCCCATTAAAGTGAGGGGTGGCAGGAGGGCTTGACACCTCCATTTGTCCTCGGCTGGCCCCACTACATCAAGGAGTGGTGTGATTAAGGTTGCAGGAGGGCCGGATTTCTAGCGAGGCACAGTAGACATGTGCCTAGGATCGTCGGTGTTCTGGGGGTTCCTAATAGTTAAAAGTGGGTTAAAAGTTAAAAAGTTAATACATACAGCTCTCCTGCTGCAACTGGGCTCCTGGCCACCCTGCATGTGGGGCTGGAGTAGGGTGAGCATCCAAGTCAGCCCACCTGGGGACTCTGTGAGCCACTGCTGGGTGGGGCAGCTGCTGAAGATTTTATAGGGACAGTCCCAATATTTGGGGCTTTTTCTTATATAAGCTCCTATTACCCCCTACCTCCTGGCCCAATTTTTCACACTTGCTATCTGGTCACCCTACCCTGAACCCCCCATTTCTGGCCCCACACCAGAGCCCGCACCCCCAGCTTGAGACCTCACCCCCATCCTGCACCGCTGCCCTAGCCCAGTTTGAGTGAGGGTGGGAGAGAGTGAGCAATGGAGGGAGGGGGGATGGAGCAAGAGGGGGCTGAGGCCTGGGGGAAGGGGCGGGGCCTCGGGGCAGGGGCGGGGCAGGGTGTTCGGTTTTGTGCTATTAGAAAGTTAGCAACCCTACCTGCATGGTGGAGGGTCTCATGCCTTCACAGGGAGGCTGTGTTTATATTTCTCTGTGTTTAATTTTTTATGGAAAACATGAATGTCAGCTTAGGCAGGGGGAGCGTTGAACATGCTTTGCCTAGGAGCACATCAGGTGTAAATCCATCCCTGGGTTGCAGTGTGTGGTATTTACAGGAAGGCCAGTTCATCATCACCAAAGGCCTGATCGAAAGCCCACTGACATCTGTGGAAAGACTCTCATTGATTTCCCTAGAGCAATGTTTCAGATTGTATGTATGGACTCTGCAGAATGTGGCAAAGCCTGTGTAAAGTCCCTAACTCTGCAAGATGGATAGATTTCCAGCACCTGCAGCTTTCAGTTTTCTCCTCTCTCTCCATACAATCATGTCACTTGTCCATAGACTGTTGTGCATTTTATAGAGGGATGCAATGCCCTCCAGTGGTGCCCCAGATTTTTACCAGGGCCACCTCGCAATAAATACGGTCCTTTATTATTATGTTAGTTGTATTTGCATAATGCCAGAGGCCCCAGTCATGGACTACAGGACCTTGTTGTGCTAGGCACTGTATGGACACAGAACAAAAAGATGGTCCCTGCTTAGGGCTAGTCAAAATTTTTCAACTGAAACTTTTTTCCAACTGAAAATTGGAGTTTGGACAAAATCAAAACTTCCATGGAGAAGGGGCTGCTTTCTATGAAAAGTTTCCATTTTTTGTTGGAAAACAATTTCTAGTTTCTGGCTGTTTGGGGATGAAAGCTGGAAAAAAATTGTTTTTTCAATACAAAATCTAACTTTTCTCTGGAAACAAAGACATTTTCTGACCATCTCTATTGTCCTCACATCTACTACGCTAAAGGGACCCTCAGAAACTAACATTCAGTGGTCACAAATTTACTGTCTGTGCTTGGGATAATTTACTGCATGTGTGTTGGGAAGATTGCAAAAGTAACCAATGTGTCTTTCAAGGTGAAAAGAAAAGGAGGAAGCTGGGTGGAGTCAGCAGAAGCCAAATGGACAAGATGCTGAGACGATGCAGGGAATATGGCATAACTCTTGTGCGCTGAGGATAGGGCCTGATTGCTCAGAAAGGATTAATGAACATTTCTGTTAAGAGAACATACATTCCAAATACTGAATAGAGTTTTTATGCTGGATTAGGGAGGGATCTCTCTCTTCTTTAAAATTGTCCTTTCCATTTATAGCCACTGATGATTGGAATCACTGGTGCTATTTGCTGATGATAGTGCATCTGCCAGACTGGCGGCCAGACATGGCTAAATAGCAGAGCTCTCATCAGTAGTTCTGTGTGTGTATGTGTACAAAGTTTTGAACTGAGATCCTTAAAATTCATGTGCAACATCCTTAATAGATTATGTACCTCCCCTCCAAAAAACTCAAACAAACTTTTTAAACAGAACATTAAGGTTTTTTTAACATTAACATGTGGGAAAAAATCAAGTTGGGCCTGAAGTGGAACTCCAAATCCACTCCTCATCCCCACAAATGTTGGTGTGGTTGACTCCAGATCTGGATCTGAATCTTTAGGATTAAAATCAGTCCTATGAAAAATGCATTTTCTGCCTAGAAATAAAAATTCAGGGACAAAATGGTATCGGTCAGTGGATGAGTCTGAAAGATACCTTTCAAGTCAGCTTTTTGAAAAGCAGGCAGCTCAACTGTTGCTTGGTCCTATTTTATCCAAGCTCCTGCCTCCTCCCCTAAGTAACTAATGTTTTGCCTCTTTTGAAAGGTAAAAATGCCGTGTTCAGGGCTGTGGTTAAGGGTGAACCCCCGCCCAAGGTGATATGGAAGCGGAGCAAAGAAGAAATGAACAATCCTGACAAATACCAAATGTCCTTCAATGGCATTACAAATGAGTTCATCCTGCAGGTAAGGGTCAGTTATGGCATATTGGGCCCAGCATAGCAGAAAGAGATAGGAAGAGAGAAACTCAGGCTGGGATAGCAGGGGGGCTGTGGATATCAACAGAGCTGTGTGGGGAACCCAGGACAAGAATAGCAGAAAGTAGTGCAGCTCAGGATTGAAGGGATCAGCAGATCTCTGTACAAGGAACTCAGGACTGGACTAGGAGAGGGTGTTAGAGGTCAAGACTGGGGTATATTGGAGGAGTTATGTAGAGTCAAGTTGCAGGAACTTCACCCTGGGCTTTGTAAACTGAATTGTCCCAGAGGAGCACAGTTGTCTAGATGGATCATGGATGGAAGTGAGTATGGGTGGCATTGAATCTGCAATAACACACAGCACTAAAGAAAACAAAGCTTTTAGGAATCTCCTGAGAACAGAAAGAGGACCAAGGATGATACTTTGCAGCTACTTCATAAGGAGATTAGCATCTGGGAAGAGGAGAGATTCCTCATTCACCACTGCTGCCAGCTCATACTATCTTCTTCTCTTTAAGATAAACAAACTCACTGCAGAAGATACTGATTTGTACCATTGCTCTGCTGTGAATGAGTATGGGGAAGCTGCATGCACTGCTGGCCTCAAGGTCATTCAAGGTAGGAATGGCTGGGTCCTGTGTGAAAACGTTCTGATTTGACTTTCACAGAGAACAGTCTATGCTGGTGATTGCTGAGACCATTGTCCAGGTTTCCTTTCTCTAGGAAAGGGAGTATTGTACACGCAGGAGATTGGACTTCTTCAGTCGCTCCTCCTACTTTGGTGATGGATAGAAGTCACCTGTTATAACAGACAGACAAAGGTTGGTCGTGTGGTTTTTGTATTGGCCTGCGACTCAAAAGCTCCAAGTTCAGTGTCTGGTTCTACTGCAGTCTTCCTGTGTGATCCTGGGCAAGACTTTTAGTCTTCTTGTGCCTAGGCTCCCCATCTGTAAAATGGCGTGGTAATATTTCCTTTATCAATTTAGATTATAAGATCTTTGGAGGAGGGACAGCCTCTTCCCATGTGTATGTACAGCGAGCTCAAAGGGGTTCTGATCTTGGTTGGAGCTTCTAGGTACTGCTATAATACAAATTTAAAGAAACTGGCACATGAAATTGCAAGCCCATTAGCAAGAATGTTTAATGAATCTGTAAACTCATGGGTTGTATCATATGACTAAAGAATTGCTAACGTAGTTCTGTAGAGGGGTTTGTCCAGGGCTCGTCCCCCTCCGGGGTGGCTGGGAACCAGGCCGCCTTGGCCTTAAGTCCGGTGAATCGGGGAATTAGCCTGGCAGGGCAGCTAACAGTCAGGAGCTCAGGCCCTCAAGCAGAGGCTGAGCAAACAAATAGGATGCCCAGGTCCTAGCTTCAAAGGACTAGGGAAAGGGGGAGACTGCCACCCGCACTTTGGGTGGCAGGGGGGATGCAGGCCCACCCACTCCACTGCATCCCAGCCCGGAGCCCTAGCAGTGGCCGAAGACCTGCTGCAGTGTCAGTGGGGATCCTGACCGCAACACACTGACATTGGCTCTGGGTGTGATGCAGTCAGACTAGGGTCAGCTGCCCCGAGCTACTTCCTACCTCCACCTCTAGAGATACTTGCATTGTGACGGTGTCCTCCACAGAATCAAGCACGATGGGCTCCTTGGGGTACTCGGCAAGCGGTAGGCTTGGTAGCTCCTCCACATAGCTTGCCACCAGCAGGCTTAACAGCTTCTGTGGGATCTGGTCGGCATCAGGCCTTGGCTGATCTGGCCAGTCCTCAGATCGATTGCAGACTGTAGGAGTCTCACCACAGGGAGCTAGGCCACAGGCGTCTGGCTGCTCTGGCGGCTGGGGCCCTAGTGAGCTCTGGGTTTGAGCTTTTGTACTTCCTGTTCTGCACCTTGACTTCTGGGGGCCAGGTGCAAGCTCCACTGGCTCTGCCCACTTTGGCGTGCGGAGGGGCTCGTCCCCTTCTGGGGCAGCTGGGAACCAGGCCTCCTCGCTACAAGTTCCTATTTTTAAGAAAGGGAAAAAAAGTGATCCGGGTAACTACAGGCCTGTCAGTTTGACATCTGTAGTATGTAAGGTCTTGGAAAAAATTTTGAAGGAGAAAGTAGTTAAGGACATTGAGGTCAATGGTAATTGGGGCAAAATACAACATGGTTTTACAAAAGGTAGATCGTGCCAAACCAACCTGATCTCCTTCTTTGAGAAGATAACAGATTTCTTAGACAAAGGAAACGCAGTAGATCTAATTTACCTCAATTTCAGTAAGGCATTTGATACAGTTCCACATGGGGAATTATTAGCTAAATTGGAAAAGATGGGGATCAATATAAAAATTGCAAGGTGGATAAGGAACTGGTTAAAGGGGAGACTACAATGGGTCATACTGAAAGTTGAACTGTCAAGCTGGAGGGAGGTTACTAGTGGAGTTCCTCAGGGATCGGATTTGGGACCAATCTTATTTAATCTTTTTATTATTGACCTTGACACAGAAAGTGAAATGTGCTAATAAAGTTTGAGGATGACGCAAAGCTGGGAGGTATTGCTAACACAGAGAAGGACCGAGATATCATACTGGAAGATCTGGATGACCTTGTAAACTGGAGTAATAGTAATAGGATGAAATTTAATAGTGAAAAGTGCAAGGTCATGCATTTAGGGATTAATAACAAGAATTTTTGTTCTAAGCTGGTGACATATCAGTTGGAAGTAACAGAGGAGGAGAAGGACCTCAGAGTATTGGTTGATCACAGGATGACTATGAGCCGCCAATGTGATATGGCTGTGAAAAAAGCTAATGCGATCTTGGGATGCATCAGGCGACATATTTCCAGTAGAGATAAGGAGGTGTTAGTACCATTATACAAGGCACTGGTGAGACCTCATCTGGAATACTGTGTGCAGTTCTGGTCTCCCATGTTTAAGAAGAATGAATTCAAACTGGAAAGGTACAGAGAAGGGCTAGTAGGATGATCTGAGGAATGGAAATCCTTTCTTATGACAGCAGACTCAAAGAGCTTGGTTTGTTTAGCTTAACCAAAAGAAACCTGAGGAGAGATATGATTGCTCTCTATAAATATATCAGAGGGATAAATACCAGGGAGGGAGAGGAATTATTTAAGTTCAGTACCCATGTGGACGCAAGAACAAATGGATATAAACTGGCAATCAGGAAGTTTAGACTTGAAACTAGACGAAAGTTTCTAACCATTAGAGGAGTGAAGTTCTGGAATAGCCTTCCAAGGGGAGTAGTGGGGGCAAAAGACACATCTGGCTTCAAGAGTAAGCTTGATAAATTAATGGAGGGGTTGATATGATGGGATAGCCTAATTTTGGCAATTAATTGATCTTTGGCTATTAGCGGTAAATATGCTCAATGGCCTGTGATGGGATGTTAGATGGGGTGGGATATGAGTTACTACAGAGAATTCTTTCCTGGGTGTCTGTCTGGTGAGTCTTGCTCAGATGCTCCGGGTTTAGCTGATCACCATATTTGGGGTTGGGAAGGAATTTTCCTCCAGGGCAGATTGCCAGAGGCCCTGGGTGGGGGGTTGCTTTCCTCTGCAGCATGGGGCACGGGTCACTTGCTGGAGGATTCTCTGCATCTTGAAGTCTTTGAACCACAAGTTGAGGACTTGAATAGCTCAGACATAGGTCAGGGGTTTGTTACAGAAGTGGGTGGGTGAGATTCTGTGGCCTGCGTTGTTCAGGAGGTCAGACTAGAAGATCATAATGGTCCCTTCTGACCTTAAAGTCTGTGAGTCTAAATATTTACTAATAACTGGGAATTATTGGGAATCCATGATACCTGGACACACAAATCCAGGCTGGGATTTTTCCCTGTGACTTTCACAGATTAGAGATTCTGGGATGGAAGACACTTGTATAAGTATTAAGGCTTGTTAGTATTATTATTATGGTGACTGTGTTACCTAATGATTTTTTTTTCCTTTTCTTTCTTTGCTCTATCTCCTCTCCCAACTCATCAGTTAGTTTCAAGAAAACAACAAAACCATTCCCCGCTGAGTCTCAGGAGGGTAAGTGTGGAGAACAGGAGAGCTATCTGTATTATGTTCTATGAATATCATAGGCACTTCAGTTAACCTGCTTAATATTATCCAGCCTGGCTACAAGAAGCGGAATCAAAGGAGACGGTTAGGGGAAACAAACAAGAAATAGAACAATGGAAAAGAAAAGGTACCATCAGAGAGAAACAGTGGGGAGGCTAATAATAAGAGAATGTCCACCTATCTGGCTCCAACTCAGCTAGCAAGGTTTATTTTTCTCAGACCCACATCTGGGATCAAAGGAGATATTAAACTATTAAAGTCCCTGGTCTAGAAAGGAAGGGGGATGAGCAGGCAGTAGAGGCTAGAGATGGATCTTCGACAGAGAGAGACAGAGAATGCTTCAGGAGCTGTCTGTCTTTCTCAGGAAAAGGGGTGTCTGAGCTGAGTGGAACTTAGCCAAAACTTACAAGAAAAGAATAAAGTTTAGGTAAGATCCAGGTGTATCGGCCTTTTGTTGTTTTATCCCTTTTCTCTGCTTGTTATGTACCTTTGGGTGAATAAATAATGCTTTGTTTCTGAAGAAGCCGTTTCTGAGTCACTCACAAGCCCCTGGAGAAAAATGGTTTACAGGTGCCAAGCCCAGTTGGACCTGTTGTGTTAATGTGGTTGGGAAATAAGGGGGCTGCCACCCAGTGATCCAGTCCCAGCGGGAAAGGTGAGAGGAAGACAGGCCTGTCACCTAAAGGGTGCACTAGAGGGACTAAAAGGGATCTAAAACACAGCTCGCCATTTAGCCACAAAAGTGCGTTTTCAGCTAAATTTTCAGAAGTGGCCTAAGATGTCTCAATTTGGACACCTATTAGTGGAGGCATCATGGTGGCCTTTGTTTTTCTAAAGCTCTTTTTGGTTCTGTGTTATGTCCTGTTGAGTGATTCCATTTTCACATCCTGCCATTTCTTTTTCTTACAGACCTGAAGAAAGAGTTGCAGGACTACAGGAAAATGTTAAGGAAGCGGTGAGTGGCCCTGGGGCAGGACCAGTGTCATAAAAGAGGCTTGTTTAGCCTTTGTGGCAGGGGTGACGATCCACCCTTCACAGACCATCCAGGCAACACTACCTGCTTCTGCTTGCTTGGAGTCACCACATGGAAGGTGCTCTGCGACTGGCTCTGGGGCTGAGGTGCCAGCACTCTCCAGTAGGAGGCATCTACAAGGTTGTGCTGCTGATACTGTCTTGTATCAAAAAGTTTGCTTTAAGGGATCTGTGTCTCTTCTGCTCCTGCATTTTAGCTCGCACTGAACTTATTGGGGAAATGGCTGAAAAAGGGTACAGAGACATGTGGCATGTATCTCAACAGTAACACCTCTGGCCAATTAAGAAGCAGCATCAATGTGTCTCAGAAAGAGTCCCATCCTGTCTAGTCTTCATCTGCTGGTGGATATGACCTCCAGAAAGGGTGGGGATGAAGAATGAAAGAGGGGTAAATTAAGTTGCGGAGGGCAACAAAAATTATTAGGGGGCTGGAGCACATGACTTATGAGGAGAGGTTGAGGGAACTGGGATTGTTTAGTCAGGACCGGCTCCAGGCCCCAGCAAGCCAAACGCGTGCTTGGGGCGGCATGGTGTGGGGGGCGGTCTGCCGGTTGCCGGGAGGGTGGCAGGTGGCTCCGGTGGACCTCCCACAGGCATGCCTGCGGAGGGTCCGCTGGGCCCGCGGCTCCGGTGGAGCATCCACAGGCACGCCTGTGGGAGGTCCACCAGAGCAGCGGGACTGGCGAGTGGCAGAGCACCCCCCGTGGCGTGCCGCTGTGCTTAGGGCGGTGAAATGGCTAGAGCCGACCCTGTGTTCATTCTACAGAAGAGAAGAATGATGGGGAATTTGATAGCTGCTTTCAACTACCTGAAAGGGTGTTCCAAAGAGGATGGATCTAGACTGTTCTAAGTGGTACCAGATGAACAAGGAGTAATGATCTCAAGTTGCAGAGAAGGGAGGTTTAGGTTGGATATTAAGAAAAACTTTTTCACTAGAAGGGTGGTGAAGCACTGGAATGGGTTTGTCATAAACAGATAGCTAAGGGTTAATGTCTCTTTCACCTGAAGCACCTGACCAGAGGACCAATCAGGAAACTGGATTTTTTCAACTTTGGGTGGAGGGAATTGAGTGTCTGTGTCTTTGTCTTTTTTCTTTTGGCTGCCTGCCTGCTTTCTCTGAGCTTTGGAGAAGTAGTTCTATTTTCTAGTCTTCTGTTTCCAAGTGTAAGGACAAAGAGATCAGATAGTAAGTTATATGGTTTCTTTTCTTTGGTATTTGCATGAATATAAGTGCTGGAGTGCTTTGATTTGTATTCTTTTTGAATAAGGCTGTTTATTCAATATTCTTTTAAGCAATTGACCCTGTGTTGTATCATCTAAATACAGAGAGAACATTTGTACTTATTTTTCTTTCTTTTTATATAAAGCTTTCTTTTAAGACCTGTTGGAGTTTTTCTTTACTGCAGGGAAATTGAGTCTGTACTCACCAGGGAATTGGTGGGAGGAAGAAATCAGGGGAGATCTGTGTGTGTTGAAGTGGCTAGCCTGATTTTGCATTCCCTCTGGGTGAAGAGGAAAGTACTTTTTGTTTCCAGGATTGGGAACAGAGAGGGAGATTCACTCTGTTTGGATTCACAGAGCTTGTGTCTGTGTATCTCTCCAGGAGCACCTGGAGGGGGGAAGGGAAAAAGGATTATTTCCCTTTGTTGTGAGACTCAAGGGATTTGGGTCTTGGGGTCCCCAGGGAAGGTTTTTCAGGGGGACCAGAGTGCCCCAAAGCACTCTAATTTTTTGGGTGGTGGCAGCAGGTACCAGGTCCAAGCTGGTAACTAAGCTTGGAGGTTTTCATGCTAACCCCCATATTTTGGACGCTAAGGTCCAAATCTGGACTAAGGTTATTACATGGTGGCAGTGGGTGGGAGATAGACAGAATCCAGAAGCCAGTAGGAATATTATATTTTTCTTTTCTCTGCTAAGGGCTTTTTAGCAGAGAGAAACAGTTGGTTTTAAAAGGGAACCAGAGAGAATTTTTTTTTTTCTGCTCTCTCTGGCAGTTTGTGGCTTGCATGTTAAGCGAGAAGCCATTAAGAGGCTGTTGAGCGTCTTTTGTCATGCAATAGCCCTCCCATTAGGAAGCAAGTACCGGCACTTATATGCATGCAAATAAAGTGGTTTTTCTGGTTTCCTTTCATTGAACATTAGCTAGAGAGAGAAAAGGAAAAAAGCACTGTTGCTAGGCAGACTTCAGGAGGCAACAGAACCTGCAGTTCAGAAGATAAACACCGGAGGGCACCCCAACACAAGAAAACAGGAACCATGACTTCTAAGGCAAAAATTGACGCCGAAGAACAAATCAAAGAAGCTGAACACAGGCGACAGATGGAGATGAAAGAAAAGGAAGAAAGCATGAAACTGGCAGCCTTCCAAAGAGAACAGGCAGCCCAAGAGGCAGCACACAAAAGAAAACTAGAAGAAGAAGAGAGAGCCTACCGAAGGAAACAAGCAGAAGAAGAGTTGGCCCACCACCGAGAAATGGAAAAACACCAAAAAGAAATGGAAAAACAACAAAAAGAAATGGAAAAACAACAAAAAGAGAATGAAGAGAAGGAAAAACAGAGAAAACATGAACTGGAGTTGGTAAAAGCTGGGCTGCATGTGCCAGCCAACCCTAACAACCCGGCGCCAAATATTGCTCCACAGCCCAGGAAATTTCCCACCTACAAGGCAGGTGATGACACCGAGGCCTTCTTGGAAAATTTTGAAAGAGCCTGTCTTGGGTACAGCATTCCCGAAGACCAGTACATGGTAGAATTGAGGTCACAGCTCAGTGGACCTTTAGCAGAGGTGGCAGCTGAAATGCCTAAGCACCAAATGAATGACTATAAACTTTTTCTAACCAAGGCCAGATACAGGATGGGGATAACCCCAGATCATGCCCGTCGGCGCTTCAGAACCCAAAAGTGGAAACCAGAGGTGTCATTTCCCAAACACGCCTACTACATTGCAAAAAACTATGAGGCCTGGCTAACAGGAAACAACATTCAAACCTTGGAAGAACTGAACCTCCTCATACAAATGGAGCAGTTCTTGGATGGTGTTCCTGAAGACATCACACGGTACATACAAGATGGAAACCCCAAGAATATCGCTGAGGCGGGGGAGATTGGAGCCAAATGGATGGAACTGGCAGAAAGCAAGAAAGCTACTGTCAAGGGGAACGATTACCCCAGGGGGCACACAGACCATAAACCCTACAACCGAGGACAGCCAAAGACCCCACATACCACCCAAGTAAAGCCACAGATACCCTACCCTTCAACCTCACCAGTCTCCAGTAACTCACCTCGGCCCAGTGACCCATCAGATGGAAGATGCTTTAAGTGTAATGAACTGGGACATATCAAGGCCAAGTGTCCCAAGAACACCATGCGAGTGCAATTCATTACACCACCATCACACCAAAGATCCCCTGGCCCGGATGCCTCTCAAATACCCTTGGAGCGAAGGGAAAATTTGAGAGTGGGCGGAAAGAAGGTTACTGCGTGGAGAGACACGGGGGCACAAGTGTCAGCTATCCACCAATCCTTCGTTGACCCCAAATTCATCAACCCAAAGGCCAAAGTTACAATTTACCCCTTCATGTCACAAGCTGTAGACTTGCCTACAGCTCAACTGCCTGTCCAGTACAAAGGCTGGTCAGGAATGTGGACTTTTGCAGTCTATGACAATTATCCTATCCCCATGCTACTGGGGGAAGACTTGGCCAACCAGGTGAGGCGGGCCAAGAGAGTGGGAATGGTTACACGTAGCCAAACCAGGCAAGCTTCCAGACCCATTCCTGTTCCTGAACCGTCCACAGAGGCCCCGTCTGTGTTACCAGAGACCCAGACAGAGGTAGTGGACCCGGATTCCATGCCTACCACTGAAACAGCCACAGCATCTCCAGTCCCAGGCCCGGAACTGGAACAGCAACCAGCACCAGCAAGTGAAACCCCCTCTTCAAACTCAACGCCAGTGGGCGCCAGCGAGCCACAACTGGCAGAAGCAACAGACAGCCATACCCAAAAGGCTCAGCCAGAGCCTGAAATACCCTCAGGTGCACCAGCAGAGAGCGGTTCACCAGCAACGAAAACAACCCCATCACCTACATCGCTTCCAGAGGGACCAAGCCCAAGTCCACAGTCTGAGGAAGAACTGGTGACCCCAGCCTCAAGGGAACAGTTCCAGACTGAGCAGGAAGCAGATGACAGCCTTCAGAAAGCTTGGGCGGCGGCACGGAGCACCCCACCGCCTCTCAGCTCTTCTAATCGATCCCGGTTTGTTATAGACCAAGGACTTTTATACAAGGAAATTCTTTCTGGTGGACACCGGGAAGAATGGCAGCCGCAAAAACAGTTGGTGGTTCCAACTAAGTACCGGGAGAAGCTCTTAAGCTTAGCCCATGATCATCCCAGTGGCCATGCTGGGGTGAACAGAACCAAGGACCGGTTGGGGAAGTCCTTCCACTGGGAGGGGATGGGCAAGGACGTTGCCAAGTATGTCCGGTCTTGTGAGGTATGCCAAAGAGTGGGAAAGCCTCAAGACCAGGTCAAGGCCCCTCTCCAGCCACTCCCCATAATTGAGGTCCCATTTCAGCGAGTAGCTGTGGATATTCTGGGCCCTTTCCCAAAAAAGACGCCCAGAGGAAAGCAGTACGTACTGACTTTAGTGGACTTTGCTACCCGATGGCCAGAAGCAGTCGCTCTAGGCAACACCAGGGCTAACACTGTGTGCCTGGCCCTAACAGACATCTTTGCCAGGGTAGGTTGGCCCTGCGACATCCTTACAGATTCAGGGTCTAATTTCCTGGCAGGGACCATGGAAAAACTGTGGGAAACTCATGGGGTGAATCACTTGGTTGCCACCCCATACCACCATCAAACCAATGGCCTGGTGGAAAGGTTCAATGGAACTTTGGGGGCCATGATACGTAAATTCATCAACGAATTCTCCAATAATTGGGACCTAGTGTTGCAGCAGTTGCTGTTTGCCTACAGGGCTGTACCACATCCCAGTTTAGGGTTTCCACCATTTGAACTTGTGTATGGTCACGAGGTTAAGGGGCCATTACAGTTGGTGAAGCAGCAATGGGAGGGGTTTACGCCTTCTCCAGGAACTAACATTCTGGACTTTGTAAGCAACCTACAAAGCACCTTCCGACAATCTTTAGCCCTTGCTAAAGAGAACCTAAAGAATGCTCAAGAAGAGCAAAAGGCCTGGTATGACAGACATGCCAGAGAACGTTCCTTCAAGGTAGGAGACCAGGTTATGGTCTTGAAGGCGCAACAGGCCCATAAGATGGAAGCATCATGGGAAGGGCCATTCACGGTCCAAGAGCGCCTGGGAGCTGTAAACTACCTCATAGCATTTCCCAATTCCTCACTAAAGCCTAAAGTGTACCATGTTAATTCTCTCAAGCCTTTCTATTCCAGAGACTTACAGGTTTGTCAGTTTACAGTCCAGGGAGAGGATGCTGAGTGGCCTGACGGTGTCTACTACGACGGGAAAAAAGACGGTGGCGTGGAAGAGGTGAACCTCTCAACCACCCTGGAACGTCTGCAGTGGCAACAAATCAAGGAGCTGTGCACTAGCTTCGCCCCATTGTTCTCAGCCACCCCAGGACGGACTGAACGGGCATACCACTCCATTGATACAGGTAATGCTCACCCAATCAGAACCCCACCCTACCGAGTGTCTCCTCATGCCCAAGCTGCTATAGAACGGGAGATCCAAAACATGCTACAGATGGGTATAATCCGCTCATCTACCAGTGCATGGGCATCTCCAGTGGTTCTGGTACCCAAACCAGATGGGGAAATACGCTTTTGCGTGGACTACCGTAAGCTAAATGCTGTAACTCGTCCGGACAACTATCCAATGCCACGTACCGATGAGCTATTGGAAAAGTTGGGACGTGCCCATTTCATCTCTACAATAGACTTAACCAAGGGGTACTGGCAAGTACCACTAGATGAACCTGCCAAGGAGAGGTCAGCATTCGTCACCCATGCGGGGGTGTATGAATTCAATGTCCTTCCTTTCGGCCTTCGAAATGCACCCGCCACCTTCCAGAGGCTGGTAGATGGTCTACTAGCTGGACTGGGAGAATTTGCAGTTGCCTACCTCGATGATGTGGCCATTTTTTCAGACTCCTGGCCCGAACACCTACTACACCTGGAAAAGGTCTTTGAGCGCATCAGGCAGGCCGGACTAACTGTTAAGGCCAAAAAGTGTCAAATGGGCCAAAACAGAGTGACTTACCTGGGGCACCAGGTGGGTCGAGGAACCATAAACCCCCTACAGGCCAAGGTGGATGCTATCCAAAAGTGGCCTGTCCCAAAGTCAAAGAAGCAGGTCCAATCCTTCTTAGGCTTGGCCGGATACTACAGGCGATTTGTACCACACTACAGCCAAATCGCTGCCCCACTGACCGACCTGACCAAAAAGACCCAGCCAAATGCAGTTAAGTGGACTGATGAGTGTCAAAAGGCCTTTACCCAACTTAAGGCAACGCTCATGTCTGACCCTGTGCTCAGGGCCCCGGACTTTGACAAGCCATTCCTAGTAACCACAGATGCATCTGAGCATGGTATAGGAGCAGTGCTCATGCAGGAAGCAACAGATCACAACTTCCATCCTGTCGTGTTTCTCAGCAAGAAACTGTCTGAGAGGGAAAGTCACTGGTCAGTCAGTGAAAAGGAATGCTATGCCATTGTGTACGCCCTGGAAAAGCTACGCCCATATGTTTGGGGACGGCGGTTCCAACTACAAACTGACCATGCTGCACTAAAGTGGCTTCATACTGCCAAGGGGAACAACAAGAAACTTCTTCGTTGGAGTTTAGCTCTCCAAGATTTTGATTTTGAAATTCAACACATCACAGGAGCTTCTAATAAAGTTGCTGATGCACTCTCCCGTGAGAGTTTCCCAGAATTCAGTAGTTAAAAAGTGTTCTTAAAATGTAGAAGTCTGTTAGTTATATACTTAGGAGTATATGTAAAGGTGTATGTGTTGTATTAATCTGTTTATTTTCAAGTTCTAGAAGGAAATCGCCGCCAGTGAGCTTCCCCACTGTCTGCAATTTGGGGGGCGTGTCATAAACAGATAGCTAAGGGTTAATGTCTCTTTCACCTGAAGCACCTGACCAGAGGACCAATCAGGAAACTGGATTTTTTCAACTTTGGGTGGAGGGAATTGAGTGTCTGTGTCTTTGTCTTTTTTTTCTTTTGGCTGCCTGCCTGCTTTCTCTGAGCTTTGGAGAAGTAGTTCTATTTTCTAGTCTTCTGTTTCCAAGTGTAAGGACAAAGAGATCAGATAGTAAGTTATATGGTTTCTTTTCTTTGGTATTTGCATGAATATAAGTGCTGGAGTGCTTTGATTTGTATTCTTTTTGAATAAGGCTGTTTATTCAATATTCTTTTAAGCAATTGACCCTGTGTTGTATCATCTAAATACAGAGAGAACATTTGTACTTATTTTTCTTTCTTTTTATATAAAGCTTTCTTTTAAGACCTGTTGGAGTTTTTCTTTACTGCAGGGAAATTGAGTCTGTACTCACCAGGGAATTGGTGGGAGGAAGAAATCAGGGGAGATCTGTGTGTGTTGAAGTGGCTAGCCTGATTTTGCATTCCCTCTGGGTGAAGAGGAAAGTACTTTTTGTTTCCAGGATTGGGAACAGAGAGGGAGATTCACTCTGTTTGGATTCACAGAGCTTGTGTCTGTGTATCTCTCCAGGAGCACCTGGAGGGGGGAAGGGAAAAAGGATTATTTCCCTTTGTTGTGAGACTCAAGGGATTTGGGTCTTGGGGTCCCCAGGGAAGGTTTTTCAGGGGGACCAGAGTGCCCCAAAACACTCTAATTTTTTGGGTGGTGGCAGCAGGTACCAGGTCCAAGCTGGTAACTAAGCTTGGAGGTTTTCATGCTAACCCCCATATTTTGGACGCTAAGGTCCAAATCTGGGACTAAGGTTATTACAGGGTTACCTAGGGAGGTGGTGGAATCTCCTTCCTTAGAGGTTTTTAAGGTCAGGCTTGACAAAGCCCTGGCTGGGATGATTTAGTTGAGGATTGGTCCTGCTTTGAGCAGGAGGTGGGACTAGATGACCTCCTGAGGTCCCTTCCAACCCTGATATTCTATGATTCTATAAGAGGAAAGAGGTGCTCCCTGTTGCCTATCTAAATTCCCAGCTTCTCCTCCTGTGACTGTTCCTTAGAACTCCACTACCTGCACAGAAGAAGGAAGTTGACATGGAACAGGTCTGGCAGTTGCTGCTGAATGCTGATAGGAAGGATTATGAGAAAATCTGTTTAAAGCATGGGATTGTTGACTTCCGTGGGATGCTGAGGAAGCTTCAGCAGATGAAGAAGGACAGAGAGGACAAGCAACAACAGGTAAGACAAATCTTGAAAACCATTGGATTTCAATGAGACTTAAGCTCCTATGGGCCTAAATCACTTTAGAAAATGGGATTTAAGCTACTAAGTCACTTAGATGCTTTTGAACATTTTACCCAAGGGCAGCAAAACATTAGTGGCAATACAACAAAGAAGGCTCAATTCCAGCCTGACCTGTGTGTAACTCCTGTAATTTCAGTGGACTTCACTTTGCAAGGTATTGGTGGAATTGGTACCAGGGAGCCCATTTTTTAAAACCTGGGTGCTGAATTTTGTATTTGGGTGCCTGTGATGGATACTTGTGCACCTAAGTGCTGATTTACACACTCAGATGTAGAATTAGGTCAACCAATACCGACAACCATATTTGAAAATTGGACCAATGGTGGTTGCTTTGTGTATGAGTGACGGTACTATCCAGCTTGCCTAAAGCAGCAAAAAGTGGAGGGCTAGTGCTGTTCCTTTTGCTACACCATTCCACATCATTTTGACAATCTAATGGAAGATCTACCAAAGCCAGCCCTATCATATACCATGTGCTTGTGTCTGTCCTTCACAGTATATCTACAGTGTCACAAACCTCAAACACATCAAGGTCAATAAGGAGGGGAATGCTACATTCCATCTAGAGATGGACCTGAAAAATCCTGAGAGCAGAATTTACCTGTACAAGGTAAGGTGGGAGATGGAGTGGCTAGATCAAACCATATTGAGATTTCAGTGGTCACTTAGATCTGACTCATAACATGCCCGTTTCACTGTGCAGCACCTGTGTGTGTAAGAATTGCTTTATAATGTGTCTTTCAATAGCAACCCCTTTGGTTGATTAAGGAGCATAATTGAAGTGGGAGTCCCATCCAGTCGTCCTCTGCTGGTGGATGTGGCATGAGACCTGAAGCGCAGCAGATGAAGGGGTTACAATAAAGATTCAAGTCCATCAGGGTCCTCCTTGGAAATTCAAGAACCCCACAGTCAATAAATTGATGCCTGCAGTCTCAAATCAGCAAATTCAAACTAGTCTCATTCATTTTGATGGGCATTGTGTCCCTGTCGTCTTTCAAAGAGGACTCTCAAGGAAATCAAAAATTAGACCTAGTTACAGAAGTTCACAGACATGGTCATTAGATCACTGGTGGTGCAGGTGATTTATGAACAACAGGATGATCACATGGTGCTGAGTCCTCTTCCTCATTTCCTTCTGCTACATTGCATTCAGAAACAGCTAAAAATACATTAAAAGTTTTCCTAATATGCCTTTTCTATGTATGCAGTTTTTATAACTGTTTTAGAGACATTTATGCAGTGCCAAATGAACTCTCAGTGCAATGTGTATCAAAAAGAGAAAACAGGATCTTTGGCTGTATGAACAAGGAATGATGAGCAGTAGTAGTAAGGTGGGTTTACCTCTGTGTACTGCGCACATTTTTAACAGCGAGCATGATTAACAATTGGAACAAACTGCCAAAGGAAGTGGTGGATTCTCCATTTCTTGAAGTCTTCAGATCAAGACTGCATGTCTTTCTGGAAGATATGCTTTAGCCAAACACAAGTTACTGGACTCGACACAGCGATAACTGTGGGAAATTCTCCAGCCTGTGTTATAGAGGAAGTCAGACTAGATGATCCAATGGTCCCTTCTGCCCTTAAACTATGTGAAGCTATGAAACAAATGGGTGGGGAAGTGGTCCAGGCAGTCACAAGTGGTAGCAGAAATTGTGAGTAAAATCACAAATTGGAGGGCAGTTTGATCACAAGCTGTTCCATCCACATTAGGAGAGAGTCTAAGCACCCTGAGCATTTACATCTTCAAAGCTACAATAAGAAACTAATTAATTAAACCTCAAAATGCCATGTGAATCAGGCAAATAAATATTTTTTCCTCATATAAGAGAATTCTGTACACGGTTCATTTTGAAGTCAGTTTTCATAAGCAATGAGCAGCAACTGCCCATTATCAGCAATAATAGGCTATAGGGCAGCGGTCGGCAACCTTTGGCATGCAGCTTACCAGGGTAAGCACTCTGGCGGGCTGGGCTGGTTTGTTTACTTGCCGCGTCCACAGGTTCGGCTGATCGTGGCTCCCACTGGCCGCGGTTCACCGTCCCAGGCCAATGGGGGTGGCGGGAAGCAGTGCGGGCCGAGGGATGTGCTGGCCGCCGCTTCTCACCGCCCCCATTGGCTTGGGACGGTGAACTGCGGCCAGTGGGAGCCGCGATCAGCTGAACCTGAGGACGCGGCAGGTAAACAAACTGGCCCAGCCCACCAGGGTGCTTACGCTGGTGAGCCGCGTGCCAAAGGTTGCCGACTCCTGCTATAGGGCCAACAAACATGTGGACAAAGGTGATCCAGTGGATATAGTGTACTAGGACTTTCCAAAAAAAACTTTGACAAGGTGCCTCACCAAATGCTCTTAAGCAAACCAAGCAGTCCTGGGATAAGGTGGAGGGTCCTCTCATAGATCAGTAACTGGTTAAAAGTTGGTGGGGAAGGAAGGGTAGGAATAAATGGTCAGTCTTCAGAATGGAGAGAGGTAAATAGCTGTATTCCCTAGGGATATGTACTAGGAGCAAGTGCTGTTCAACATATTCCTAAATGATCTGGAAAAGAGATAAACAGTGAGATGGCAAAATTTGCAGATGATACAAAATTACTCAAAATTGTTAAATCCAAAGCTGACGGCAAAGAGTTACAAAGGAATCTCAGTAAACTGGGTGACGAGGCAACAAAATGGCAGATGAAATTCAGTGTTGATAAATGCAAACTTAAAGTAATACGTATTGTAAAACATAATCCCAACTATACATACAAAATGATGGGGGTCTAAATTAGCAATTACCTGTCAAGAAAAAAATCTTGGAGTCATTTTGGATAATTCTCTGAAAATATCCATTCATTGTGCAGAGTCAATTAAAAAAATCTAACAGAATGGTAGAAACTGTTAGGAAAGAAATAGATAATAAGACAGTAAATACTATAATGCCACTATATAAATCCATGGTACACCCACATCTTGAGTACTGTGTGAAGTTCTGCTTACCCCATCTCAAAAAAGATTGATTAGAAATGGAAAAGATACAGAGAAGAACAGAAAAATGGTTAAGGATATGGAACAGCTTCCATATGAGAAGAGATTAAAAAGATGGGGACTATTCAGTTTGGAAAAGAGACAACTAAGGTGGGATATGATAAAGGTCTATAAAATCATGAATGATGTTGAGACAGTGACTAGGGAAGTGTTATTTACCCCTTCACATAACACAAGAACCAGGGGGTCACCCAATGAAACGAATAGGCAGCCAGTTTAAAATAAACAAAAGGAAGTACTTCTTCACACAGTGCACAGTCAACCGGTGGAACTCATTGCCAAGGGATGTGTGAAGGTCAAAACTATAACTGGATTCCATACGAAATTAGATAAGTTCCTGGAAGATAGGTCCATTAATGGCTATTAGCCAAGATGGTCAGGGATGCAACACCATGTTCTGGATGTTCATAAACCTCTGACTGCGAGATGCTGGAAATGACAACGGGATGGATCACTTGATGATTGCTCTCTTCTATTCATTGCCTTTGAAACATTAGCCACTGTTGGAAGACAGGATACTGTGCTAGATGAACCATTGCTCTGACCCAATATGGCCATTCTTATGTTATTAGCCATCCCCGATATAACTCATTGACATCAATGGAGTTGGACCATGGATGAATTTGGTGTAATGTGTTTGAAGGGATTTGGACCTCTGAGGCTTCCATATGCTAGAAATCAAGTTTTCACACTTTACCTGAATTCCTAAATGAAATTTGTTGTCTTGAGTTGGTGCTTTAAACCCATTTAATGACTTTCTATTTAAATAAGTGCATTGCTCTAACTCAGCAAATTGCCTCTTCTCCCTTTAGGATGGCCAGCTGATCAATTATGGATTCAACGATGACAAAGTAAAGCATTGTCTGAGGAAGGCAGGGAAAAAGTACAACTTCACCATCAACCACCTGCAGCTGGAAGATGCCGGCGTGTACCAGATCAAAGTGGAGGATGTGGATGTCTTCTCAACTGAGTTAGAAGCTGACTGTAGGGACCTGAGCTTTATAAACATGCATTTTGGCAGGATGTGTAAAGAACCCATTTCAGATGGGAAATCTAATCTGGGAGTAAATTCCAAACTCATCAGTGGAAATCAATAGCCACTGAAGTCTATGTGGGCAAAGGCGCTTACTCTCTAATAATACGCTTGTGATAAAGAGCGAAAGGGTAGGAAAGGTGGTCACGTGAATTGGGCACTGGATTAGGTTTTAGGATGAATGAGTTCAATTCTCAGTTCAGCACAGACTTCTTGAATGACTTCAGGCTTGACACTTAATGTACCCTGTGCCTCAGTTCCCCTTCTGTAAAATGGGGATAATAATCCCTGTCCTCAAAGGGGTGTTGTAAGGCTAAAAGTCCACGAATGATTGTGAACTGCTCAGACACCACCGTGATGAGGTATAGGTACCTAGTTAGATAAAAAAAGCAAATATATTCCTGTACCACTCAGAAGTAGACTAAGGTGCACATCTCAGGGTAGTTGTTCTTTCTGCCTGAGCAAAAGCTCACTGACTTCAAATTCTTTTTCTTTCCTTCTTTCTTCTTGCATCCATCCATGCATCCATCCATCCATGTTTAGTCTTAGTGAGTCAAGCAACCCCTTCACCCACACTTTCCTGACAATGGGTCTCAATTCTAACTTGGAGAGACCACCCCTTGGGGGTCCCAACTGAATCCTTATAAGGGAATGGGCACTATCCTACCCTGATCATTGGATGTAGAAGTGGGCTGTTCCTTTTTGGTTCTTGTAAGGGACATGAGCCATCCCATCCAAGACTTGCAGAGGGACTGGAGGTGGCAGCTGTCCCACTGTAACTTTCCATAGTGGCCTCCAATAGGCGGGAAACAACATTATTTTGCTTCAAGATATGTTTTGTATATCTCCTGTATAAAATATAATAGAAGGGAGGGTCATTTTGAGGGGCATGTAACACACTCTTCCCACAGCCTCCCAGAGTATAGGAGACTTCCCTAGGCTCCAGCACAGCTTTTCTCCCTGAAAGACCTGAGCTGCCTGTCATGGAAAATATGTTACATGACTGATAGCCCTTGATTTGCCATTGCAGTCATTCCTGTGGGATTCCGACACTTGCTGAGTGAAGTGCACTGCCGTGAGCAAGGAAATGCCATCTTTGAATGCAGCCTATACAGCCCCTGCTATGATGCCGTGTGGCTATATAGAAAACATCCCATTGAGGAGAATGACAAGTACAAAATCTCCATCTCTCCTGATGGCCTGACCCACCAGCTGGTTATTAAAAACACACAGCTCACTGACAAAGGGACTTACACCCTCGATATCAGAATCTGCTCCTCTAGTGCGTGGCTTGAGGTGGAACGTGAGTAACACTCTAGCTTCGATTTTGCTTTCTTATGGTGGACCTAACTTTGTCACCAGGTGGCCTCCCGTTAGACACGGATTGCTGTTAGGAGTTGATTGTTAGGCTGGGGGCTCTGGAGTCCTATCTGGGAAAGTGGGAAGCAGATCAGAAAGTAACTTCAGCCTTCCTCTTCAGTAGGACTATGGCGATCAGGGAATAACTCCCCTTCTTATGAACACTGACAAAACCTGCAAGCTCTCATTTTCCCTATTGCCGTAAGACTCATTTGTTACAATCTAGTGGATTCTCCATCACTTGGAGACTTTAAATCAAGACTGGATCTCTCTTAAAAATACACCCCAACTCCACTGCAAGATAGGAATTTGATGAAGAAATTACAGGGTGAAAATCTCTGGCCTGGGTTACACAATAGATCAGACAAGATGATGACAATTATCCTTTCTGACCTGAAAATCTACTATTCCTATCCAAGTGCTGCTATTTCTAAAGTAGGGTCCTCCTAATTAGGATATCCAAATCAGCTATCTGTTGTCTTCATTAAGTTGCTGACCTTCAACCCAACTGGGACCAGATGAGGAAACTTGAACCCCCAGATCTCTGACTTGTAAATCATATTTACAATTGGTAGTGTACATCCTTATTTAACTCACCTAAGGAACAACTAAAATTTAGGTAAATATGAACCTAGATATAGGACTGGAGTCTTTACTCCTTAGGTGGGTAACTTAGAGGGGCAGGGCCCCAAACCTGCAGTTCAGCTAGTAGGCCCTGTGCTTTGGAGTATGGTGGGGATTGTTAGCCACTGAGTACATCATCTTTTTGGTGAATGCTGGAGAGGGCTAGGTACAAGAGAGACGTTGCCTTTGAGTCCATGGTATCCCCTCAACCTCTCATGACAGGAACTGTGAGGTTGACTGATCCTTCCTAATCTGGTAGGCTCAGTTACCTAGTTAGAGCCAGGCCTTTTCAAGGTTTAAAGCTACTTCAGGATACCCGGATAGTGTTTTCAGCTATTTTACTTAGACCTCCCTCAGAGCAGCTCATCTTGTTGAGTGATGATGGACAAACCCTTCCAGCAGAGGGCCAGGGGTTAGTCTGCAGGGAAGGCTTTCTGTTAAACTTGCCAGAGATACACGTTCAGCCAGAAGTGGCCTTTTACTCTAGCCCCATGGAGCTACTGAGACAGGGCCTCCCTAAAATGTCTTTAGGATCAATCAGGTTTGCTGTCAACCCCTACGTGGCCTAAGATGGCTGCTAGCTATTGCTGGTATCCTCTGAGTGTCTCTTGGTCAACACTGATCTCTGTGAGTCTGTGCTGGCCCACTATCCTTGGCTGCTGGCTCCATGCAAACTCCTCTAAGAGGTCTCTGTCTCCATTTACTGGTTGTCCCACTGGTGTGTTTAGACCCCCCCTGTGTAAGTCCCCCGAGGAGGTCTCTGCTGCTCAGCAGAGGGGAGTTGGGAGGGCTGGGTGTGGAATGTAGGGAGGAGCATTAAATGTTCGTCTCCAACTGCCATAATGGACTTTCTTGTTTACTTCCAACAGGCCCCTTTTCCTCTCAGCAACAGCTATCTCTGTACTTCTGAAAACCACAGCATCCCCCAGCAGATGAAAAGCTAGATGGGGCTTTGGGTCTGCCCATCCTCAGGCTAAACACCGCTTCACTCCAAAAATAAAATGTTGAGAGACTATTGCTGTCAGGGCCTTCTACTCTTCCCGTGGTGCAAACTAATCTGAATCTGATGAGAATCAGGGCACATATGAAAATGGGAGGGAATTGTGATTGTGAGGGTATGGCATTGTTTGAAGGGGAGGTTATATAAGTTTTATCAGGGGTGCCTAGTGCATATAAGTTAGGCACCCTTTTTATGCATTTAACTAAATGAGTAAATAAAAGCTAAGTGGGTAAAATAATTGAAACAAAACTCTGTAAACTACCATTTCATTTTGAAATTTACAAAATGGAGCTGCAAAAGTTGCACTGTCTCTCATGTCAGCTTTAAGTCCTTTTTTGGAGTAAGAACAACCCCATTTCTACTTAAAATGTTGGTTTTTGACTGAGAAACATAAAATTCTGACTGAAACTTCCATTGGAAACATGCAAGAGTTTTATATATTCTGGGTGTGAAAATGTCCTTTATGCAAAAAATTAAATTTCTGTATTGTGAAATGTCCTGGAATGAAATCATAAAAATCGTGGTGCAAAATTGAATGCTCTCATTTTCATCCCTTTCATACATTTCTCACTACAATGGCATATTTCATTTGGTGGCTGCAGCGTCATGTGAGATTTTTATTCACTGTTTTCCTGTTGCTTTTGTCTTTTCTTTCCTGTGAACGGCTTCTTCTCCAATCAACAAACAATGCATCTACAATGCAGCTGCCAGAGGGAAGAGCAGACAAACTGAAGAAGCGAGAACAGATAAAAATGGATGGCAGACTGATAAGTCCATGTTGCCAGATGAAGAAGGTGCCAAGGAACTTCTACAGGGAGAAGGCCTTGGGAATCAAAATCACCTTAAAAGCACTGGAACGGGCAAAGATGGACAGTATGGAAGTAACCAAGATGGTAGTGGAGAACTTTATGGCTCCTCAGTGGATGTTGATTGGCAACATGGCTCTTTGGGACAATATAGGCTAACTGGAAGGGTGGGGAAGGATGGAAGGAAGGGGAAAAGCCAGTTTTCTGAAGCAGGGACAGATGGAGTTTCAGTGGCAAATGGGAATAAACTTGGTTTGGCTAGTAATGAAGGTGGACGTGTGGGAAAGATTCATGGCCAGGACTTGAAGTTAGGTGGAGCTGGTATGGGTGGTGCAATAGAAGAATGGGATCTGTGTTCTTTTTATGGTGAGGTTTCTATGCTGAGTGGAGCTGGTTCTGATGGTCGATTAGAGGGAGCAGGAGAGTTGGGTTCTTTCAGTGATAGAGATTCTATGCTTGGTGGTGCTGGTGCTAGGTTAGGAAGCTCAGAAGAGTTGGGATCACTCCATAGCATGGAAGGTGGTGCTGACACTGGTGGTGCTGGATTAGGAGGAGCAGGGAGTATAGGATTCCTCTATGGCAAGGATGATACGCTAGGGGGAGCTGGTGGTTCTGACACTGGCCTTGGTGGTATAGGGGATGCAGGCTCCCTCTATGGCAAGGATGTTATGCTATGTGGAGCCAGTGTTGGTATTGGACTAGATGGTGCTGGAAACATGCGTGCTCTTGGTGACAGAGATGCTATACTAGGTGCATCTGATGTTGGTGGTGCTGGCTTAGGTGATGCAGGGGGCACGAGCTCTCTCTTTGGTAAGGATGGCATGCTAGGGGGAGCTGGTGGTTCTGGTGCTGGACTAGGTGGTGCAAGGGGCATGGGTTCTCTCTATGGTAAGGATGGCATGCTAGGGGGAGCTGGTGGTTCTGGTGCTGGACTAGGTGGTGCAAGGGGCATGGGTTCTCTCTATGGTAAGGATGGCATGCTAGGGGGAGCTGGTGGTTCTGGTGCTGGACTAGGTAGTGCAAGGGGCATGGGTTCTCTCTATGGTAAGGATGGCATGCTAGGGGGAGCTGGTGGTTCTGGTGCTGGACTAGGTAGTGCAAGGGTCATGGATTCTCTCTATGGTAAGGATGGCATGCTAGGGGGAGCTAGTGCTGGTCTCGCTGGTCTAGGTGGTGCAGAAGGTGCAGGCTTCCTTTATGGCAAGGATGTTATGCTAGGTGGAGCTGGTGTTGGTATTGGACTAGATGGTGCTGGAGGCATGGGTGCACCTGGTGGCAGATCTGCTATCCTAGATGCATTTGATGTTGGTGGTGCTGGCTCAGGTGTCGCAGGGAGCATGGGCTCCCTCTGTGGTAAGGATGGTATGAAAGGTGGAACCAGTGCTGGATCAACAGGTGCAGGAGGCATAAGGTCTTTGTATGATAAGGATGATATATTTGCTGGGGCTGGTGCTCGTGATGCTGGTCTAGGTGATGCATGTGGCGTGAAGTCTCTCTATGGTAAGGATGGTATGAGAGGTGCAGTTGGGGCTGTGGCTGGTGGAGACGAGGCTGAGATTGGTGGTGCTAGTGCTGGTTTTGGTGGTACAGGAGGATTTAAGTCTTCCTATGGTAAGGATGATATGCTAGGTGGAGATGGGGCTGGTACTGGTGTTGGTGGTGATGATTTAGGTAGTCCAGGGGCAATGGGGTCTCTCTATGATATTGATGGTATGGTAGGTGGAGCAGGTGCTGCTGGGGCTGGTAGCGGTTTTGGTAGTGCAGGGGGCATGGTGTCTCTCTATGGTGAGAATGGAATGATAGGTGGAGCTGGCTCCAGGGCTGTTGGTTCTGGTGCTGGTGTAAGTAGCCCAGGGAGGATGGGAACTCTTTCTGGAAAGGATGCTATACCTGATGGAGCTGATGCTGGATTAGGAGGAGCAGGGGGTCTGACAGGTTCTGTCTATGGCAAGAATGATATGCACAGTGCTGGACTAGGTGATTCAAGGGGTGAGGGCTATCTCTGTGGTAAAGATGGTATGCTAGATGGAGCTGGTACTGGTTTAGATAATGTAGGCAAGATGGGCTCTCTCTATGGTAAGGATCCTATTTTAGGTGGACATGGTGTTGGTCATGCAGGTGCTGGATTAGCAGGGACAGGAAACATTGGTTCTCTCTCTGGCACGGATGCTATGCTAGATAGAGCTGGTGCTGGATGTGGACTAGATGGTGCTAGGGTCAGATATGCTATGCTAGAGGGAGCTGGCACTGGGAGTGCTGGGACTGGTGCTGGCTTAGGTTATGCAGGTTCTTGCTATGGCAAAGATGGTATGTTAGGTGGAGCTGGTGTTGGTGTTGCAGGTGGAATGGGTGTTCTTGACGGCAAGGACTCTATGCTAAGTGTAGCAGCAGGTGCAGGAGGCATAGGGTCTCTCTATGGTAAGGATGGTAAGGTAAGTGGAGCAGGGCCTGGTGCTGGTCTATGTGGTCTAAATGGTGCAGAAGGCATGGAGTCTTTCTATGATAAGGATGGTATGTTTGGTGGCACCAGTCCTGGTGCTGGAGTAGGTGGGGCAGGTGTGTTGGATTCCATACATAGCAAAGGTTTAGTGCTAGGTGGGGCAGGACCTGGTACTGGTGGTGAATTCATAGGAGCTTGGGGCACGTGTTCACTTGACAGCAGAGATTCTGTCTTAGATGGAGCAGTTGCCAGTGGTGGTAATAGTGGTTTAGGACATTTAGGTTCCCCTTATGGCAGGGATCCTGCCCTTGGTGGAGCAGTTGTTGGTGCAGGAGGCAAATTACAGGATGGTTCCATTGATGGGAGAATGCCAGGTGTTCATGGTGAAGGGTCACTGGGTTATGATCAGATGTCAGGCCATCATGGTGGAGTCCAGGCTGATGCCAGAAGAGGACAGATGCCAGGCCTTAATGCCAGGGGACTAAGTGCAGAAGAAACCTTGAAAAACAGAGACTGGAAAAGAAGAGGAGGTTTTCTCCAAGGTGAAGCAAGAGGTATTCACTTTTCATTGAGGCTTTTATGGTGCTATTGCTCTAGTATTTTAGAGAAGAAGGATAATCTTGTGGTTGAGACCTAGGCCTGAGAACTTGGAGGCTTTCTGTTCTAGCTGTAAAAAGCGACAAAGAGTCCTGTGGCACCTTATAAACTAACAGATGTATTGGAGCATAAGCATTTGTGAGTGAATACACACTTTGTCAGATGAATTGGGTATTCACCCACAAAAGCTTACGCTCCAATACGTCTGTTAGTCTATCAGGTGCCACAGGACTCTTTGTCGCTTTTTACAGATTCAGACTAACACAGCTACCCCTCCGATACTTGTTCTATCTGTGACTGTGCCACAAATTTCCTTTGTGATCTTAAGTAAATCACAGGCCCAGATTTTTCAAAGTGGTCACTGATTTTGGGTTTCTCCTGTTTTGGGTGCCTAACTTGAATCTGATTTACAGAAGTACTGATGCTCCCAACTTGTAGCTGAAGTCAATGGAGCTCCATGTGCTCAACACCTCTGGAAGGGGAGACTTGAAAATGTTTGTCTCAGCTTCCATATCTTTAAATGGAGATAGTAACTTCACTGCTTCCAGAAGGTTGGGAAGAGATTTATAATTGTCTGTTAAAGTGCCTTGAGATCCTTGTGATAGAACTGGTATATATTAATGATAGCTGTTAGAATTATTGTGAGATCTCTCTAGAACCCCCTCTAAGCCCTTCTAACTCCTTCCTATGAAATAAACAGGCTAAAAGCACACAAGGAATAGACATTATCCAGTTCACAAAAAAATTAGTTTCCATATCTTTTCAAGTACGGTGTCCATATTTCTTTGCCATCTCCCAGTAGTTCAAAACAGACTCTTTTACTTTATTGTTTCTAATAATGTCCAGTGCAAATATCTCCATTTTTCCACAGCCCTGAGACCCATTTAGTGCCAAATTTTCTGTTATATGAAAATGCACATAAAATCCAACACAGAAAACTCTAACTCATGTTAGTTGGCCTTATCTGACTAACACCACTGAAGTCAATGAGACTGCTCATGAGAATAAAGACTACTTAACTGAATATGGATCAGGCCTATAATGCCAGATATTTCTGGGTTTGTGCTGAGTTTCTTATGGGAATGAGGGATTGGGATACGTGTGCCCACTTAAATACAACACACTTGAAATCAGGCTTGTAGTGTGTCTACTTGTCCATTATATTGACTTGACTTGCATGCAGAATGTTGGCTGATCCTCAGTTGATGTATATCAGAATGACCTCAATTAAGTCAGTGTCAGTTTACACCATCTGAGGATCCGGCCCAATAGTATTTTGGGATTATTACTGTAGAACTTCTTTTTATAAGAATGGTGCCTGTTCTTCCCATCTGCACAGGCATTTTTGTGCTCAGATGTTACTTCCCCAGTATGTTGTCTTGTGTAACAAATGGTCAGTGCATTTCCAATGTGGGCTCTTTTCCTCTCTGTATGTTCAGAATCACATTGCCATTTCAACAAAGGTTTGTCTGATGTCAGTGCCCAGAAAGGGAAACCCACTGTGCTGTCTTGCAGCCTCAATAACGATCAGGTGGAGGAAACCTCGTTTAAAGATGAATTCAAGGTAAGGGTGCAATAGCTCACTGTTTTTCTGGGACACCAAGGACTTATTTCACTCACTGGCTACAACTTTCATGCAATATTATGGCAAAGTGTTTCCTCACTCTGCCCCACTTTTTTGTGGCTGCGAATCAGGGTCCTGTGCAGTGGTGCCCCAGTTTCCACTGTAAGAAAAGGCACCAGACTAGTCTCCCTGGCCACTGAGTCTGACCTTTGTGGGACTGCACCCGAGCCTGTTTGGCTCAAGCCTCCCATGGGGAATTGGGCAGGATTCCTCCCCAATCCCACTGCAGGGTCATTTGCATTCTCACATCTACACTAGGAGGGTACTGTGAGGTTTTTTTCCATCTCATTTTCCTTGACATGGGCAGGAAAGGGAAGATCCTCCTCTCTTCTTCCCACTACTGATTATTTAGAATGTATATACATACTAGGTGCATTCAGAAACACAAAGAAAACCAAGGTGCCTTCTCCAAGGAACTTCAGGTGTGGTGTGGACCATCCACAGCACTCATTGAAATCAATGCTCAGCACCACTTAAGATCAGACAAATTAGATGCAATGTCTCAATACAATGCAGGAGAATGGTTTGGATCACAAGGCCACTGAGAATGAGATTGCAGTAGTCCAGATGAGAAATGAACCAGGCATGGAACCAGGTTTTAGGAGTAGGGATGGAGAGGAATGGAGACAGCTTAGATATATTAGGGCCTGATCCAAAGCCCACTGAGGTCAATGGAAAGACGCACATTGACTTTAATGGACTTCGGATCAGGCCCTTAGTTGGGGGTATATTGGTCCATCAGTGCTTACATGAAGGGTTACTAGTTAAATAGTCAAAGAATATCGTAGTAATTAAGCTATAGTGACCAAGACATAGGTTCTTACCTGGAGATTAATGATGAGCTATGGTGGACACAGCTGAGGAAATGCCCTGTTCTGAGCTGCTTGTTGCTACAGAGGATCTGTGCTACACCTCAGCTTTTAGACAATCTTTTAGGGTAACCCAGTCAGTGTGGCAGTGTGGCAGACCTTCAAGGAGTCCCACTTGTCCTTCAGGGTAGGCCCTGCTGCCTCACCGCCTCCTAGATTGGAGCCTCTGAGTTTCAGCACTCCTGTGAGCTCTCCTCAGCGAGTCCCACTGAAGTGCACTTGTACACACTTCAGGAATTAATGCACCCGAGCAAGTATTTGAGGTGACACTCAAGCAGAGTTTTCAAAACAGAGCAGGATATATTAGTCATCTGGAACACAGCACTGGAAGTCCTTAGGTTAGCATAGAGAAACGAAGGTTAAAGCATAGTCCATTCTAGTAAAGCCAGAGTAATTCACTAGCCAAGCTATAGTTAACTCCCTTTTCAGGTTCTGTTGACTTCCTTAGTCAGTCCCAGTAGAGATCTTTCAGCCTCTTCCAGAAACCAACTCTTTATTCACTTTCAGTCACCTCCCAGTCCTTTGTTTTCCAGGTAGGTCCATGCTGAGTTCAAACCCAGGGGTGAGAGGTGGGGGAAAACTATTTCCTCTGGGTTGTTGATTGCTAGGTGTCAGTGATATTGTCTTTGGAGTTTTCTATGTTCTTCTCATATTTTTGATAAAGGTTGACCTTGACCAGTCCTCCTGATGACCCATTCAGTCCACTCAGACAGCTAAGTGGCATACCCTGCCTCGCCCCTCCCCACATATCTCTTTGCCTACACCAATAGCAAACTTAATCATTTTTCTCCCACTGGGTAGAAAAACTATGTAAGGGGGAAACTGAGGCACACACAGGCATCATAAAAATACTACAGAAAATTCCCACTTTGTCACACCTGGATTTTGTATTCAGTTTCATCTGACACATCAAACATTCTTATTTCCCAAGTCCAATTCCCAAGTTAAAAATCAAATGTTTCCCTGTATCTTTTGTTAGTATTTTGAACTGCACTTGATCATCCAAATACTTTGAAATTTTGCACTTTCATTGTATTTGGCCGCTACATTTGGTGTGCTACCTGGCTTCCAGGAGAAAAGATTGCAAGCAAGCTAAGAAGACCACAATATTTGCTTTGGCCAGGCAGAAAAATCAGCAGGTATGTGATATCATAGAATCATAGAATATCAGGGTTGGAAGGGACCTCAGGAGGTCATCTAGTCCCACCCCCTGCTCAAAGCAGGACCAGTCCCCAACTAAATCATCCCAGCCAGGGGTTTGTCAAGCCTGACCTTAAAAACCTCTAAGGAAAGAGATTCCACCACCTCCCTAGGTAACCCATTCCAGTGCTTCACCACCCTCCTAATGAAATTTTTTTTCCTAATATCCAACCTAAACCTCCCCCACTGCAACTTGAGACCACTACTCCTTGTTCTGTCATCAGGTACCACTGAGAACAGTCTAGATCCATCCTCTTTGGAACTCCTTTTCAGGTAGTTGAAAGCTGCTATCAAATTCCCCATCATTTTTCTCTTCTGCAGACTAAACAATCTCAGTTTTCTCAGTCTCTCCTCATAAGTCATGTGCTCCAGCCCCCAATCATTTTTGTTGCCCTCCACTGGACTCTTTCCAATTTTTCCACATCCTTCCTGTAGTGTGGGGCCCAAAACTGGACACAGTACTCCAGATGAGGCCTCACCAATGCCGAATAGAGGGGAATGATCACGTCCCTCGATCTGCTGGCAATGCCCCTACTTATATAGCCCAAAATGCCATTAGCCTTCTTGGCAACAAGGGCACACTGGTGACTCATATCCAACTTCTTGTCCACTGTAACCTCTAGATCCTTTTCTGCAGAACTGCTGCCTAGCCGCTTGGTCCCTAGTCTGTAGCAGTGCATGGGATTCTTCCATCCTAAGTGCAGGACTCTGCACTTGTCCTTATTGAACCTCATCAGGTTTCTTTTGGGCCAATCCTCTAATTTGTCTAGGTCCCTCTATATCCTATCCCTACCCTCCAGTGTATCTACCACTCCCCCCAGTTTAGTGTCATCTGCAAACTTGCTGCGAGTGCAATCCACACCATCTGCCAGTTCATTAATGAAGATATTGAACAAAACTGGCCCCAGGACCAACCCTTGGGGCACTCCACTTGATACCAGCTGCCAACTAGACATGGAGCCATTGATCACTACTTGTTGAGCCAGCTTTCTATCCACCTTATAGTCCATTCATCCAGCCCATACTTCTTTAACTTGCTGGCAAGAATACTGTGGGAGACCATATCAAAAGGTTTGCTAAAGTCGAGGAATAACACATCCACTGCTTTTCCTTCATCCACAGACCTAGTTATCTCCTTATAGAAGGCAATTAGGTTAGTCAGGCATGACTTGCCCTTCGTGAATCCATGCTGACTGTTCCTGATCACTTTCCTCTCCTCTAAGTGCTTCAGAATTGATTCCTTGAGGACCTGCTTCATGATTTTTCCAGGGACTGAGGTGAGGCTGACTGGCCTGTAGTTCCCCTGATCCTCCTCCTTCCCTTTTTTAAAGATAGGCACTACATTAGCCTTTTTCCAGTCATCTGGGACCTCCCCTGTTTGCCATGAGCTTTTAGAGATAGTGGCCAATGGCTTTGCAATCACATTCACCAACTCCTTTAGCACCCTTGGATGCAGTGCATCTGGCCCCATGGACTTGTGCTTGTCCAGCTTTTCTAAATAGTCCCAAATATCTGTGGGGGTGTTTTATAGAGATAATCAAAATTTTTCTGTTCAGTTTTTTTTGATGGAAAATGACAGTTCAACTGAAGGGAAATTTTCACCAAAAACAAAAAAACAAACAAAACAAAACAAAAACAAAAAATCAATTTTCATCAAAAATGTTTGGATTTTCAGTTTTCTGAAGAAAATGTGTTCAACATTTTTAATGGAAAATGATTTTTTTTATTAAAAATGTTGACCAAATTTTCTTTCTCCCCTCTGCAAAAAAAATCCCAGATTTTTTTGATGAAAAGGGGTGTGTGTGTGTGTGTGTGTGTGTGTGTGTGTGTGTGTGTGTGTGTTAAACAGTCATTTTCCAAACAGCTCTAGCGTGTTATCTTCTTGGTTTGCCAGTCTTTCTTTTGAATAGCCATATTAATAAACCAGAAAGTCCCATCTGACATTTGTCCTGCCAAACTATTTGATAGTTCCTGTAAAGAAAAAATGTCTCTCTGTCCTTTACACAGCAGCTAACAGGCCTGGATGAAGTCTCTTCTGAAAAATATGGCCTGGTCCACAAACTGATAGACACAGTAGAAGATAGTCATGCTGGAAAATACAAGTTTGAAGCTGAAGGTGTCAAAACTGAAGCATCTATTTTGGTTGAAGGCAAGTCTGTTCAAACTGCTTCATTGCATAGATGTTAAAAAGGCAGTATGTATGCTCTTGTTCCTAATGCAACGTATTAGTCTGCATGTGCTTGACATGTAGTGCAGAGTTTCTCAAACTGGGGTCCACGGACCCCTGGGGGGCCACAAGGGTATTCCGGGGGGCAGAGCTGTCCTTAAGATTTATGGTGCCCTATGTAGTAGTATTAAACTGGTGCCCCTATGCCCGAAGGCACCCCGGGCTCGCAGCCTAGAGGGGCGGGGCAGGGGGAGTGAGGGAGCAAAGGATAGTGAGACGTGGTCTGCCTCGTGGTGGTTACAGTTTCCTGCAGAGACCCCCGTATCCGCTCCCTCATGCAGAATGGACATGCAGAAGGTACCTAATTAAAAGCACTAAACTTGGGAATAAAAAATGTCAGTCACAGGTTTTTTGATATGCTCTGAAGTTTGTCAGAGATTTATTTGCAAAAACTTTGTAGCAAGGGTGAGTCAGCTGTCCTACTGAATACAATATTAAATATAATGCAATACATGATGCAGCTCTTCTCTGTTTTACATTTTCATAATCAGTATTTCTAAGCTGATTTTATATTTTAAATGTAGTCTTAAGCCTTCGTAAAGTAATCATTCCAGATTACTATATATTTAACTCACTGAAACAAAGACATTATTTTGAATGATCAGTCACAGAGTTTTAGTGAGGTTTTAGAAAAAGGGAACACTAATTTACTTTGTGTGATTGCCATAACAATAGACATGTTTATGAAATTTCAGCAACTTTTTATAAAATATGTTTCCAAAGATTTTAGGCATAACAAAGGATTTTATATCTTACTATGGTACTGATTTTGCTGGAAAGTTCTCTTAAAACTAGTTCTTCAGATAGTAAGAAGCCGTGTTTTCCCCAGGAATTGAAATTAGGGGGGGTGTTTGAATTTATAGAGGTGTGTGTGTCAGGGCGGATGAGGAGTAAGACCATGAGGGTGAAGGTAGGCTGTATGGCACCATAGTAAAAGCTATGATCATTTCATGTTTCATGATCATTTTACTAGATTTAACTCTTGTTTTAAAATCACACAAATTAAAGTTGGCTACTCAAGCATTCTATGAAGCACTATGTCTACATCCTTTTTGGTTTCTGGTTATAATTTTGCACAGCTCTGTTAATGAACTTCTCGTATGCAGTGCATTCATCTTCGGTGGCTTCTCATGTGTCCGGTACTTCCATTCCTTCAACTGATATGTTCATTAGTTCATTCACATGATAGGCAGAAGGCGACTTCTTTTTCATCATTGAATAGAATATTGTGTTCTGAAAGAACGCTCAACTGTAGCTGTCGTGACTGGGAGTAGCAAGAGTTGAATTCCTACTTCTTTCATCCCAGGAAACATAGCACAAAGATCTGGTCAAGCCACTACTGATGATAAAAAAGAAGTTGAAGTCAAATCTTCATTCATTCACCGTATGATATTTCACTCTGTTCAAATTCTCTATTCTGTCCTGAGCACATGGCAGCCCCATTGCTGGTAGTGCCTCACTCCACTCAACTGTTGGTGTTTTATAGGACGGGCATCTGTAAAAGCTACTTAGAGGTTGAGTAGAATTGCTGTAGTAGATTTTTAAGAATCAAGTCTGCGTACTTTTTCAGTTGTCTTAACAAACACTTCTTGTCCTCTTCACTTAAGGATTCAATATAAATGCCTTCATTAGTCAACTTCTGGACTGAAATCTTTGCTTCTTCCAATACTTTTTCAATGGATAGCTCTGATCCAAATGTAGCTTCTATTGCTGGACAAAGATCTACTACTGTTGTAGCAAATGCCTGGATGGCATTGTTTACTGACCCAAGCGCTTTCAACAGTAGATTTATGAGAGAGAGAATAGCAATAGTTTTCTCTGAAGGTAGTAGCAAAAGTAGTTCACCAGCCTCAGTACTTAAATCCATCCCATCTTGGTAAATACTTTCCAAAGCCAGTAATAACAGCTGGAGTAATTTTAAGACAACAGCCAAGGATCGCTCATGAGAAAGCCAGTGAGTTTTCCCAGGTTGGACTAATTTGAACGTCAGTCCCAGTGTATCTTCTATATTTTCCAAGATATTCAGTCTTTTTGGATTCTTGCTGAAAAAAGAATATAATGAAGACATTAAATTTATAGGTTTTTTAATGTCTTTTGAAGATTCTGCAGCTCATACTAGTGCTAGTTTGAAGATTCTGCAGCTCGTACTAGTGCTAGTTGGATTCTGCAGCTAGTACCACTGCAGTGTGTATAGGAGAGATTAGGGTTACACTTTTCTCTGATCATAGCTTGTATTCTACCATGTCTTCCAGAGAAGTTTGAAGCTCCATCAAATGCACAAGCAACCATCTGTTTGGGGTCCAATTGACAAGCATTTAACTTTTCTAAGATGTGGGTTGTCACAGATGCAGCTGATGTGTTTTCTATAACTTGAACATCTAGAAATTCATCTACTGGCTACCACTGACATCAAGATAACCTACACAATGACTTAATACTTGATGCCCATTTGCATCAGTGCATTCATCAGCCATGTATGCAAATTTTTTTAATGTGGTGAGAGAGTTCTTCACTTTTTCAACTGTTGAGTCTTTCACTGTTGCACCATATGCTTCTAGCCCGTCAGTTGAGTTTCTTGCAAAAAGATAGCGAGCATTTGCTGGTCTTGTTCGGAACCAGAGTTCAACTTCAGGATGAACAAGTGACAATGCACTTACCACACATTACGAACTGGAGGCCAATGTTATGTCTTGCTTAAATAGGAAGTATGATGCCACAGCCATGTTTGTTCGCATGAACTGTGTGTCTCCAGCATTCTTAACAGCAACTAAAATGATTAGGAGTATGAAGCCGGAGGAGAGATTAAAATGGCTGGGAATTTTCAGTTTAGAAAAGAGATGACTAAGGGGGGATTATGATAGGGGGTCTATAAAATCTTGACTGGTGTGAAGAAAGCGAATAAGGAAATGTTATTTAATCCTTCACATAACACAAGAACTAGCAGTCACCCAATGAAATTAATAGGCAACAGGTTTTAAAAAAAACAAAAGGAAGTATTTCTTCACACAACATAAAGTCAACCCGTGGACCTCTTTGCCAGGGGATGCTGTGAAGACCAAAACTTTAACAGGATTAAAAAAAGAACTAGATAAATTCCTGGAGCATAGGTCCATCAGTGGCTGAGCCAGGATGAGGAGGGATGCAGTATCATGTTCTGAGTGTCCCTAGCCTGTTGCCAGAAACTGGAAATGGGCAACAGGGGATGGATCACTTGATGATTATCTGTTCTGTTCATTCCCTCTGAAGCACCTGGCCTTGACCACTGTCGGAAGACAGGATACCGGGCTAGATGGACCACTGCTCTGACCCAGTAATAACCATTCTTATGTAAAAAATAATTATAATAATAAAAATGTTTAGTACAGAAACTCCCCAACATAATGACCTCTTAAGATAGCAATGATGTGAGATAACAACTGTGACAGACTCAGACCAGTGGGGTACAGGAGTCTGGTAGAAGGCAAATATACTGGCCACTGGATGAATAGTTTTCTGTTCCCTGAGTGACCAGAGCAGGGGCTGCCCTAGAGCAATCAGGAATCTGCTAGAACCAATTAAGACAGACAAGCTAACTGAGACACCTGGAGCCAATTAAGAACTTACCAGAATCAATTATGGCAGGCAGGCTAATCAGGACACCTGGTTTAAAAAGGATCTCCCATCAATTAGAGGAGGGCACTCAAGGAGCAGGGAGTGAGAAGCTGCTGGAGAGCTGAGGAGTACAAGCATGATCAGGCTTCAGGAGGAAGATCCTGCAGTGAGGATAAAGAAGGTGCTGGGGAAGGCCATGGGGAAGTAGCCCAGGGAGTCGTAGCTGTCACACAGCTGATGCAGGGGACACTGTAGACAGCTGCTATCCATAGGGCCCTGGGCTGGAGCCTAGTGTAGAGGGTGGGCCCAGGTTCCCCCCATCCCCTGATCAGATATAGGAGGAGTTGACCTTGTCTGTGAGAAACACTGGAAGGGAAGGTCTAATTTGGAAGGAGAATCTGGCCTGTCCCTGACCCACTAGGTGGGACACAGAGACTGCTGGGATTGTTTTCCATTTCCCCCATGCTGGCCAGCGAAGAGGTTAGTTGAGCGAACGGCAGGTTTGAGCCTCTAGCAGAAGCAGCCAAACTGAGGGCTGCCGTGAACCTCTGAGATGAGCAAATCCACCAAAAAGCGCAGGACTCACCAAGGCAGAGGAGGAACTTTATCACACAACCTTGGCAAATAATGCATTTTAAAAATCTTGGCCTACTAGGAACACATTTATGTAAGTTTCCATCCCCAGTCATAAATCTAGCATTCTGGAGCAAAGTTATTAAAATATCTTCCAATAAACAAATGTTTGTTTAACGTGCCCCTCATTTTTTCCTCCACCACACCCCACTCGCCAGTGTTGTCGTTGGTCAGTGGAGACTCAGAGTTCAGAGGTGCTTTCATGTGAGTTCACCTCCCAGGTGTGGGGCAAGAAGGCACCTTGCTTGTTCCTCCAGCTGCTCACTGTTCGCTCTGGCCACTTTTGTTCATTGTGCCACCGTTCACTCCATCACTCTGTAGCCAATGGCCCTGCGCCGTCACCTGCCGCTGTGACCTCTGCAAATTGGTCTCTTGAGGTTCCACCCAGCTCTCAGTGATTTCAGCTGACTGGACTGTCTCTTACACAAAAACACTGTACCCACAGGAATACTGTCCCCACAGGAGGACTAAGCACTTAGACCTGATTATCAGTGATTTCAGCTGTAGTGGTCACTTAACAAAACAAAAGACTATCAATGGAGCCTAATCAGCTCTGTCTTTAAACAGTGGAGAGGGGCAGGACTCAGACAGACCATCAAGCAAAACACCTGTCCCCACCCTCTGTCTTGATGCACTCAATCAGTACTGGTTAAGTACAGTTCTACTGCCCTTTACTCATACGATAAGAACAACAACATTCCCCCCGCATTCAAGTGATTTGTAACTCAACCCCAGCCAAAATCTATCACCTGGGCAACACAGCTCTGTTTGCTGGATACCTAGGTAGATTAGGTGTGAATGTAAATAAAATCTGGTCCTGAAGCCTTTCCCCCCAGCTTATCTCTAGCTGTCAGGGACAGCTCATTTAGACCTTGCTTATAAATCATCATTTGAAATTATTACATTGGCCAACATCACCGAAATGAATGCACTGACATTGTCATAAAAAATAACAGCTGTATAAGGAAGCTAATCTATGTTCATACTTTTCAAATCTATTATACTTTTTCAGATACATGTATTTTATCATACACTGTATATGCTTTTAAAGTGCATATTAATATTTCAATTCAGATTTCCAATCAATCACTAAATTGGCATGTAACTAGTTCACAAAACTGGGCGGGGGGGAGTGTTGAGGAAATTCATGGTGGAGGTGGGTAGGGAAATCCCTGGTCAGAAGTAAAGAAAGGGGAAACTCTTTGTCCAGCTATCTGGAAGGAAAGGGGTGTTGTCTCTTTAAGGGCTCTCTTATTTTAAATCAAAATGGGGGGCCCTCGAGTTGCTGAAGTTTGAGAACCGCTGCTGTAATGCATTATCTTACAATGCAGTATTTTGATTAGAAGGCTGGCCTTGTGGTTAAAGAAATGAAGAGGATTGTAAGAGATGTGGGTTTGATTCTTGGCTGTAACACCGATTTCTGTGAAGGAGATTGTGCATTTCCTAGCTAATTGCAAATCTATAGTGGAGCCTTAATCTTGCATGAACAAAGTTTTTATTGCATTTAATATCTCAGGTTTTAGTCTGTAAAGAAATGAGGACGTGGGTGAAGAAAAGGCGGAAACTATAAAGAAAAGCAGGGAAATGGAAAAAAAAAGTGACAGGCACTCGCTAGCAGTAGATTTAGCCATTGCAAAGTGAATAATTTTATACCCAAAAGGCCTCATAAGAATTGAAGAAAATGTCACTCTTAAACAAGCAAATACATCTCTATAATATATGCATCTCCAAGTGTGCTGTATCATTATCTCAAAGGTTTGACTAGCTGATTTAATTAAAAACTGCCTTAGTTCACATGTATGCTTACTGAATTCCAAATGAATTTATGCATGTCGGATGAAATTCAGCCCAGTGCAGGGGCAAGAAAAAAGTCTAGGCCTCACTTATGTTATGTTTCGAGGGCGTAAGTGGGGCCTGGTGCCTGTTCTGTACAGGGTGAATTACCCTGCAGTGCATGTATGCATACACAGCATACGCTAAATATGCAGCTACAATTGAAGGTCCAGACCCTGTGAGATCCTGAGCCCTACCTGCCACATGTTAAGATCCAGTGATTTTTGTTGGGATTGAGCCCAATAGTACCAGGTTTAAATAATGTTGAAACTATTCAGGAGCAGTTAATTCAGAGCAGCCCCAGGGCCACCCAGAGGATTCAGGGGGCCTGGGGCAAAGCAATTTCGGGGGCTCCTTCCATAAAAAAAAAGTTGCAATACTATACAATACTATATTCTCGTGGGGGCCCCTGCAGGGCTGGGGCCTGAGGCAAATTACTCCACTTGCCCCCCGCCCTGGGCAGCCCTGAGCAGCCCTGATTTCAAAGTAAGCTTTTTCTCTTTCACTTCTATTTATGAATGGCTTAGTTTTTATGTTTAGATCCTCCAAATGTTGACAAGGCTCTTCTGGAAAGGCTGATGAAGGAACCTGTGATAGTCAAGGCAGGGCAGAATGCCATGATCAAAATCCCATTCAAGGGCCAGAAGCCAGTCAGAGCAACATGGTTAAGGGATGGAGATGAGCTCCTGAATGATGCCAGGATCCATATCGACAAGGCGGACAGCTTCACCCGGCTTTTGATCTCCAGCACCAACAGGAAGGACTGTGGGGATTACAAAGTGAAGCTGAAGAATGAGAGTGGAACCCTGGAGGCCAGCCTAAAGCTGGAGGTGATAGGTGAGAAACTCATATCATCAGTCCATCGCTTTGGGCACAGAGGGAAGTCCTTGTAAGTTGTTTTTGGTATCTCACTTCCTGATTCACCAGAGATACCTAGTTTAGAGCCATGGCGCACACAGAAGCAGCTCTTCATTGGTGCTTTTACAGAACACTTTTCATAAGAATATCTGAGAGCTGGCGGGGCTCACTCTTTCCCATCTCATCCACATAAACTAAAAGGAGACAAGGTGCTGAGCAACTCCCGGAAGTGCTGAATGCCTGCCGCTCCCATGGACTTTAATGAGACGTGAGCCACTTGGCACCTTCAGGAGCTGCTCAGTGACTTCCAGGCTCAAATGGCAAAAAGGATCCACATGGTTGTAGATCTGCCAGTCCTATCCTTGCTCCTTTATTGGCTCACCCCGGCCTGTCTCCTGATTTACCTATGTGGGGTCTGAAACCTGAAAACCATGCACAGCAGATCTGCACTGGTTTAGCTTCAACTGGAGTTCTCTGCAGCTGTGAAAAAGGGGCAGGATTTGTTCCCAACTGAGCAACAGTTTGATGAGACCAGAAGTGTGGTCTGCTGGGGAAGGACAATGCTACATCACTTGACTTAACTTTGTCATTCCTAGTAATTAACAGAAGATTAAAGACTTCCAGGTGGAGTAGCCAAATAAAGATAATCTTCATTTTCCAAATTAAACAGTTTACTTGTGCATCCATCTTTTTGCACTGAAACACAGCCCCTTGAGAGCTGCAGGAATTGAAATATAAAAGTCAAATGAAGAACAAACATTTCTCCAAGAAGAAAAGCACTAACTAAAGATGCAAACTAGCTGAAGTGCACCTATTCAAGTCCAAATAATTACACTAGGGTAGTAAATCAGTAAGATAAATAATCAGTTTCTCTCATATTCCTTCCCCTGTCCTTCTCCTCTGGTTTTGTGATTCTGGTTTGTAATGATCACTTGGCTCATTATAGAGTAAATTATTCTGCAAAAGCCATTTCCTTCTGAGCTGCTGGAGCTCAATATCTGACTTGTACAACCTGCTCTATTGATCACAAAAGCAATTTAATGTTAAAGTTGTCAGGGGAATCTTGCCATTCTATTCACAATAACAATAGGCCCAAGTTAACTTCCTAGCTGCAATACGGTGCCATATGGCATATCTATGTAAGGTGGATGTGCACCAAACAAAGATGGAGAAACCCAAAATTCAGAATCAGGTTAGTTTATATTTGGATCCCATTTAATCCATACCACTTACATTTAGGGTGGCAGAGAGGACTGTTGAGTACCTGGTTCTGGTTTCATCCATTTGTATTTGATTCAAAAATGGGACTCAACGAGGGTGTGTTTGGCTTTGGTTTGGAAGAGTCTCTGTTGGGTTTTGGTTTTTTGCAAAACAAAAGTAGAAGTAAATTGGGTCCAGGTCTCATCTTGCCTGAACACCTCAGGTTTGGGGTGAGGTTGATAAATGGTTCCAATATGGAACCATCAGTACTCCTAAAGGAGATGGTGTAACAGGGTCCTCTGCTCGCCCCTCTTCCTGCAGCCCTCTGTTGCCCCAATAAAGCATAGAGAGGCTTCTCTTGCTGCAGCACCCGTGGCTTTATTTACACAAGTTCCGACCACCAGTGATACTATTTACAGAGCTTGCAGGCCTGACAATCTCCTCTCCTACATGGAGTCTGCCCTAAGCCCGGAGACTGACCTTCCCCAGGCAGTTCTCCCTTCTTCTGGCTGCCAGCCAGCCTTTATAACCCTTGAAGCCTCAGGCCCACAGGTGCAGCCAGTTCTAAAGGCCAGACTTCTCCCCAAACCCACTCTATTTCCCCTGATTGGGGCTGGCTGAGCAGGGGCTAATTAGGTGCCTTGGTGCACCAGCACCCTGCTACAGATGGGAAGTCAATGAAAGTTGCATCCAGGTCTGACTTTGAATACTGCATTCATGGGAATGATCAACTATAGCAGGCGGTGGCCAAACTAGGGCTTGTGAGCCATATGTGGCTCTTTAAAAGTTAGTGTGCCTCATGGTGCCCCCCATTCCTCCTCCGTTCTCAGCCTACCAGACTGGATGGGGGCAAGAGCTTGGGGTGGTGGAACTAGGGGCTTCTGCCCTGAGAGAAGGGGCGGGTCTCGGGGCTTTAGCCTCACGGGCTTGCATTGAGGCAAAAGCCCTGCACCCCAGCAGGCGCCACTCTGCGGGGCAGGTTGTGTGTGATTGTGGCTCTAAGAACTTCTGAAGATTATCATATGCAGCTTGGAGGGTCAGTAAGTTCGACCATCCCAGAACTATAGGAAGGGCAGATTGGATGAGCCAAGTGTTTTCCTCTTGCCCCACTCTCATAGATCAGTGGATGAATGGATGTTTACTCAAGCAATCTTGCTAGTGTTAATTCTGCTGCTCTACCCTGTAAGTACTATACCAACGGAGACTGAGTTGCCTATCTTGAGTAGCGAGAGATAGTGACCCCTCTGATATCAAGAACACATGTGGGACCTTTTGCTCCCTGTTTTTCTCCTCTGTTCAGACAAGCCACAGAAACCCATCGGACCCATAGAGGTGGTGGATAGTTCCACAACTGGCATAACCATTCGATGGAAGCCCCCAAAGGATGATGGGGGCACACCAGTGCAGAACTACATCATAGAGAAGCAGCAGGTGGGCAGAAAAACCTGGGTAACATTGGGAGAAACCAGCAGAAACAACAGCACTTTCACGACCAACAAAGTGAGGCAAGACAAAAGCTATCGCTTCAGGGTGCGAGCAGTGAACGCTGAGGGAAAGAGCAAGGCACTGGAATCAGATGAGGTGATGGCTGCAACCAAAGGTAATAGGAAGAGCTTTGTGTAAACACATCTTGTAGCCATGTGAGACTTCTATTGTGAAAGCTGAAATCAAGTGAAACTCTCATTTTGGGTTTTGTTACAAATCTGTACTTTTGTCCAGTTTGAACAGAAGGTTTGCAAGCCTGACTCAATTGTCAAGCGAATGTGAACATGGTGTCATATGAATCTGGGGCCAATTTAAGGTTTCAGGTCGAGACCACAAGTTTCTTGTGAGTTTTGGTGATTCCAAGTAAGATCTGCTTTGAATTTTTTTGGATACAATCCAGTCTAAACCTCGAAGTAACATCCACAGTGGAAACCATGCATGGACTGAAGCCAAAGAAAAGGTTCCCACATGTCACTGCAAAGAGCACCTGCTAAGCTTTTACCTTAATTTACTCCAGAGGTAAATGAGTCTCCCAAGGGGACATTCATTGATTGGGTCTATTCAGTAGTATCCTTTCATTTCCTTAAGTACAGAGCAGCCATTCTACTCTATAGCCCTGCTGGTGGACCCAAGTACTAGAGTGCTTTTGGCACAAACATGAAAGTACAACCAGAGAAAACTTTTAATTCATTTTGCCATAGAATCATAGAATATCAGGGTTAGAAGGAACCTCAGCAGGTCTAGTTCAACCTCCTGCTCAAAGCAGGACCAATCCCCAGTTAGATTTTTGCCCCAGATCCCTAAATGGCCCCCTCAAGGGTTGAACTCACAACCCTGGATATAGCAGGCCAATGCTCAAACCACTGAGCTATCCTTCCCTCCACATCCTTCCTTTTTTCCTCACATTCACCCCTGCGCCCCTCTCTCTATCCTTCCTTTTTATTCACCCTTTTAATCGTATTTTGTGCCAAGATACTTTTAAAACATTTTTTTGTATTAATGACAGATTGTTTTGCCCTCTGTCATGGGGTGATCCCCTGAGAGTCTTTTCTCCTGTAGTAGCTGATCACCGTACCTCCCAGCAGTCTCAAGCACCACTGTGCTTTATTATATCCCTTCAGCAAGCCACAGCCTGGAATGTTATTTATAGTGTACAGTCAATAGTCCGCTTCCCCCACTTGCTTCTCGGGAACAGACAGGGTATTAGTGGCACCCAGTCCTGCTTTTCTTTAGGCTTTCTACTCTTCTTCTTAGCACTTCCTTCCTGTTTGCTTATATAGGCCCAGCTGCTGGGGTTACTGCCACCCAATTAGCCCTTCAGTTGTGTCTCTACTCAATAAATTGGCACCCCTTCTGAACGGCCTGACTTTCAATCAGGTCCCAGTTAATGTACTGATGGGGATTGGACGGACAGGGTGTTGAGTCAGCTCCTGACTCAGCACACACCTGGTTACACCCTCCAATAATGGGTGGAGCAGAGGGAAGTAGAAGCCAATCAAGACTCCTGTTTCAACCCTCAGGAACAGTAGAAGGAACAGTGGCTTTCCCTCCCTGTAAGAAGATTGGGCACATGCCTCCCTTTGCAGACTGTCAACGTCATTCTCAGCATTGGCAAGAGGGGCTTATTCATGAAAGACATATAATATTGACCCTTAGTGTGGACATGCTCCCCCTCTAGGCTCCCAGCATGTAGCTGTCCTGGAGAGTAAAAGACTGAGTCATAGATCTCACATCTACCTTCAAAAGGTGTCTTATCTGAACACACATTTGGGGAATCCTGGAAGAAATGACCCTTGAGAACTCATTCTTGTCACATGATGGAAAAGAAATACCTGTTAATAACGAAGGGTTAATCTTTTCCTAGCTTTCCCTGGCCCTCCTGCACCTCCTCAGATTGTCAGTGCCAACAAAGAGTCCATAACACTCTCCTGGAAAGCACCTCCCAAAACGGGCAATTCCAGAATCCTGGGGTATATTGTTGAGAAACGCAAGAAAGGCAGCAACATCTGGACACCTATCACTGACCTGCCAATAACCGGTAAGCAGCTGAAAGCTTGGAACAGGCTGAAAGACTCTAAGAAGGCAAGAAGACTAGATGGCTCAAGGCATAACGAGATGCTGACTTTTTCATCTCTAGGTCACTGCTTCAAATATGGTTTAGATTAGTAGTGACCAAAAGTTTTTACTGTCTGATGGATGTTGGGTGACTTCTGTGTGGTGACACAAATCAGTGATCTCAGTCCAGCTCCCTAGTTGCTAGTACAAAAATCACAATTGGCACCATTGTTGGGTATCTCAGCAGAATGCCAAAATATTGAATAAACCACTGGGGTGGGACTTTCTTCTTACTTCCAGAGGTGGTTCCTTTCCAGGTTGTAAATAAAAATCTGCTGCAGAAGAACGGAGAAATTTGCATTGTTGCTGCCTGGCTGTGCTATTCTGTGTATAAACTGAGGGCCAGCAATCTGGCACCTTGCACTTCAGTTGTGGAACTGCTTTCTTAGCTTATGGAGCTGGGAACTGGGCATACAGGGGGACATTCCAGGGAAAAGGAAGGTAAGGAGATGGAACTGATATCTCTGAGGGCTTCAAAATCGTGTTCACCTATAGAGGTCAATGATCTTTTCAGATCTACCCAAGATCTTCTTATCTTCTGTATCAGAAGGGCTGCCATTGCGAGGAAAGCATTATTTACTCTTTCTTTGACTTCCTCAGTATCTCAGATAGCATTTAGTTTGAAAGGGAGGAGGGAATACAATGGGAGAGACTTGTGCTAATGGTGGGGAAAGACAGGAGAAAAAGAGACAGCATTTGGGTACTCCACATGTGTTCCTCTAGGCAAGTATACTGTGCAATTCCATGTGGTATAATTAATGTACCAAACTATTGCCCCAACGTATCCTACTGAAGGGACTTCAGATCTGAGCCTGAGCTGACCGAGGAGCCTTATCTTTTCCTTCCACAGACAGGAAGTGGATGGTGACAGATCTGAAGGAGGGACTGCAGTACGAATTCCGTGTGGCTGCTGTCAGTGCCACAGGGGCGGGCGAGGCCAGTGCACCGTCAGATGCTGTCTTTGCTCGAGATCCCATGAGTAAGTGGGTTGTCCACTTGTCCCATTAGGTGTGGGTTGCAGAGAGAGGGGTAACTGGACAAGAAGCTGAATCTGGGGAAGAATGTGAATCCAGGAAGCAATGTGTATACAAGACGCTCCTCGACTTACGCAAGCGTTCCATTCCGGAACACCTTGCGTAACTCAAATTTTCCATAAGTCGGAAACGTATCTCCGACCATTACGCAAAAAACCCCTAACTCTCCTATTTCTAGCTTACGGAACTTTTTCCGTAAACTCGGATTTGCGTACGTCGGGTCTACGTAACTCAGGGAGCATCTGTAAAGTATGTGTGGGAGAATAAAATACTTGAATAATATTAAAAAATAAGGAATTCGCTGCAGGGAGTGGGATGGTACTCTCAATATGCTGGGGAGAGGGATATGGGGCAGGCATCTCAACGTGCTGCGAGGGCTGGGGACGAGATTCCCCTGCGCTGCATGGAACATGGAGTGGGCTTCCCAGTGTGTTGCAGAAGGGATGGGAGCAGGATTCCCAGTACAATTCAGAGGGATGCGGACAGCTGCAGCAGCACAGGAGCCAGTAAACAGAGCTGTAAACAGGGGCGTTTGAGTGGGAGTTTGAAGGGGGAGTTTGGGGGAAGACTAAGAGAGGCAGGCAGAGGAACAGACAGGCCACTGAAGGGAGTGTGCGGTGTTCTAGCAGTGTCTTAGTGCTTGCTGGGGGTTTGTTTTGCTGTGGGTGGTGGTGGTTTGGGTTGGTTTGTGTTTCCCAGATTTACGGGATCTAGGTGGGAAGCAGATGATAGATACAGAGGCAGCAGTTGTAGAGACCCAAGCAGTGGAAGACACAATGAAGATGACTAGATGTGGAAGCTGTGGCATGTACATGATCCTGGAGGGGGTACCTGAAAAGAGTTTCGTCTGCATGAAGTGCCGCCTGATAGAGCTGACGGAAGAAAAGATCCGAGGACTGGAGATGCAGGTGGAAACTCTGGTTGAGTTTAGAAGGGGGTTTGATTGGATGATAGAGCAAAGACATGAGGAGGCTGAAGGGAGAAGCTCAGACTTGCAGATGGAAGCAGGACCAAAGAACTCTGAGGGGAGACTGCTGGGTGAGGAAAGTGGATGGTGGAAGCATGTGACTAAGAGAACCAGGTGGAGGAAAAGATGGGCCAGTGAAGGAGCAATAGAGTTCAGGAACATGTTTGCAGAGTTGGAAAATGAAGAAGGGGCACAGCAGGTGGTCACTGAAGGTGAGAGGACAAGGAAGAAGAGAAGAGCAGCTAGTCCTATAAGAAGAGGGGAAGAGTCAATGGAGATAACAACACCAAATATGAGCCAGAGGAGGATACAGGATGGGTTGCGAAGGATTGCAAGGGTGAATAGGAATCGAGAGGACTTGCAGCCAGAGGGAACAGGGAATAGACCGGAGAATCGCACTGTCACCAGGAAAAGGCAGGTCTATGTGACTGGGAACTCCTTACTGAGAAGAATAGACAGGCCTATAACCAGAACTGATCCAGAGAACAGAAGGGTGTGCCGTCTGCCAGATGCTAAGATACGGGATGTGGACCTGAGGCTGAAGAGGATCCTAATGGGAGCAGGAAAGAATCCGCTGATTGTCCTTCATGTGGGAATGAATGATACGGCTAGATTCTGGCTGGAACGTATCAAGGGAGACTATGCCAGGCTGGGGAAGACTCTTAAGGAAATCGAGGCTCAGGTGATCTTCAGTGGGATTCTGCCTGTTCCTAGAGAAGGACAACAAAGTTGTGACAAGATTATGGCGATCAAAAGATGGCTCAGGGAGTGGTGCTATAAGGAGGGCTTTGGGATGTATGGCCACTGGGAGGCATTCATGGACAGAGGACTGTTCTTTTGGGATAGACTTCACCTGAGTAGGGAAGGAAATAGACTTCTAGGATGGAGGCTGGCATAACTGATTAAGAGAGCTTTAAACTAGGAATCGGGGGGGAGATGGATGGGATATGTCCAGGTAATCTCCACACCGGATTTTAACATTGAGAGGGAAGAAAACAAAGTAAGAAAGGATACAGCCGTGGGTAGGAGAATGGACATAAGGAGGAAGGGTAGTGTAGATACCAGTCTAATAGGTGATACTGGTGGTGGAATATCTGGGCCTAATTGGGTAAAGAATGCGAGTGAAGCCAAACAGCAAGAATTAAGATGTTTGTACACCAATGCGAGGAGCCTAGGTAACAAAATGGAGGAACTAGAGTTACTGGTGCAGGAAGTGAAACCGGATATTATAGGGATAACGGAAACGTGGTGGAGTAGTAGTCATGACAGGAGTACAGGTATTGAAGGGTATGTGCTGTTTAGGAAGGACAGAAATAAAGGCAAAGGTGGTGGAGTAGCATTGTATATCAATGATGAGGTAAACTTTAAAGAAATAAGAAGGGATGGAATGGATAAGACAGAGTCTGTCTGGGCAAAAATCACATTGGGAAAGAAAGCTACTAGAGGCTCCCTTGGGATAGTGCTTGTGGTTTGCTACAGACCACCGGGATCCGATTTGGATGTGTATAGAGACCTTTTTAATGTTTTTAATTAAGTAAATACTAATGAGAATTGTGTGTTCATGGGAGACTTTAACTTCCCAGATATAGACTGGAGGACAGGTGCTAGTAATAATAATAGGGCTCAGATTTTCCTAGATGCGATAGCTGATGGATTCCTTCACCAAGTGGTTGCTGAACCAACAAGAGGGGATGCCATTTTAGATTTGGTTTTTGGTGAATAGTGAGGACCTCATAGAAGAAATGGTTGTAGGGGACAACCTTGGTTCAAGCGATAATGAACTAATTCAGTTTAAACTAAATGGAAAGATAAACAAAAATAGATCTGTGACTAGGGTTTTTTATTTCAAAAGGGCTAACTTAAAAAAAAAAAGAAATTAGTTAGGGAAGTGGATTGGACTGAAGAACTCGTGGATCTAAAGGTGGAGGAAGCCTGGAATTACTTCAAGTCAAAGTTGCAGAAACTATCAGAAGCCTGCATCCCAAGAAAGGGGGAAAAGTTCATAGACAGGAGTTGTAGACCAAGCTGGATGAGCAAGCATCTCAGAGAGGTGATTAAGAAAAAGCAGAAAGCCTACAAGGAGTGGAAGATGGGCGGGATTAGCAAGGAAAGCTACCTTATTGAGGTCAGAACATGTAGGGATAAAGCGAGAAAGGCCAAAAGCCATGTAGAGTTGGACCTTGCAAAGGGAATTAAAACCAATAATAAAAGGTTCTATAGCCATACAAATAAGAAGAAAACAAAGAAAGAAGTGGGACCGCTAAACACTGAGGATAGAGTGGAGGTTAAGGATAATCTAGGCTTGGCCCAATATCTAAACAAATACTTTGCCTCAGTCTTTAATGAGGCTAAAGAGGAGCTTAGGGATAATGGTAGGATGACAAATAGGAATGAGGATATGGAGGTAGATATTACCACATCTGAGATAGAAGCCAAACTCGAACAGCTTAATGGGACTAAATTGGGGGGCCCAGATAATCTTCATCCAAGAATATTAAAGGAACTGGCACGTGAAATTGTAAGCCCATTAGCAAGAATTTTTATTGAATTTGTAAACTCAGGGGTTGTACCGTGTGACTGGAGAATTGCTAACATAGTTCCTATCTTTAAGAAAGGGGGAAAGGGTGATCTGGGCAACTACGGGCCTTTCACTTTGACATCTGTAGTATGCAAGGTCTTGGGAAAAAATTTGAAGGAGAAAGTAGTCAAGGACATTGAGATCAGTGGTAATTGGGACAAAATACAACATTGTTTTACAAAAGGTAGATCGTGCCAAACCAACCTGATCTCCTTCTTTGAGAAGGTAACAGATTTTTTAGATAAAGGAAATGCAGTGGATCTAATTTACCTTGATTTCAGTAAGGCATTTGATATGGTTCCACATGGGGAATTATAATTAAATTGGAAAAGATGGGGTCAATATGAAAATTGAAATGTGGATAAGGAACTGGTTAAAGGGGAGACTACAATGGGTCGTACTGAAAGGTAAATTGTCAGGTTGGAGGGAGGTTATTAGTGGAGTTCCTCAGGGATTGTTTTGGGATCAATCTTATTTAATCTTTTTATTACTGACCTTGGCACAAAAAGTGGAAATGTGCTAATAAAGTTTGAGGATGACACAAAGCTGGGAGGTATTGCCAACATAGAGAAGGACCAGGATATCTTACAGGAAGATCTTGATGACCTTGTAAACTGGAGTAATAGTAACAGGATGAAATTTAATAGTGAAAAGTGCAAGGTCATGCATTTAGGGATTAATAACAAGAACTATTGTTATAAGCTGGGGAGGCATCAGTTGGAAGTAACGAAGGAGGAGAAGGACATCGGAGTATTAGTTGATTACAGGATGACTATAAGCCGCCAATGTGATATGGCCGTGAAAAAAGCTAATGTGGTCTTGGGATGTATCAGGTGAGGTATTTCCAGTAGAGATAAGGAGGTGTTAGTACCGTTATATAAGGCACTGGTGAGACCTCATCTGGAATAGTGTGTGCAGTTCTGGTCTCCCATGTTTAAGAAGAATGAATTCAAATGGGAACAGGTACAGAGAAGAGCTACTAGGATAATCCAAGGATGGAATGGAAAAACTGTCCTATGAAAGGAGACTCAAAGAGCTTGGCTTGTTTAGCCTAACCAAAAGAAGGCTGAGGGGAGATATGATTGATTGCTCCCTATAAATATATCAGAGGGATAAATACCAGGGAGGGAGAGGAATTATTTAAGTTCAATACCAATGTGGACACAAGAACAAATGGATATAAACTGGCTATCTGGAAGTTTAAACTCGAAATTTAGATGAAGGTTTCTAACTATCCGAGGAGTGAAGTTCTGGAACAGCCTTCCAAGGGGAGTAGTGGGGGCAAAAGACATATCTGGCTTCAAGACTAAGCTTGATAAGTTTTTGGAGGGGATGGTATGATGGGATAGCCTAATTTTGGCAATTCATTGATCTTTGACTATTAGCGGTAAATATGCCCAATGGCCTGTGATGGGACGTTAGATGGGGTGGGATCTGAGTTACTACAGAGAATTCTTTCCTGGGTGTCTGGCTGGTGAGTCTTGCCCACATGTTCAGGGTTTAGTTGATCGCCATATTTGAGGTCGAGAAGGAATTTTCCTCCAGGGCAGATTGGCAGAAGCCCTGGGGGGGGGGTTCGCCTTCCTCTGCAGCGTGGGCATGAGTCACAGCATGGGGCATGGATTCTCTGCATCTTGAAGTCTTTAAACCATGATTTGAGGACTTCCATGGCTCGGACACAGGTTTGTTACAGGAGTGGGTGGATGAGATTCTGTGGCCTGCGTTGTGCAGGTCAGACTAGGTGATCATAATGGTCCCTTCTGACTTTTTAAAGTCTATTATTCTATGATTCTACACTGCAGGGAGCCTGACTGAATGGATACCCAATGCAAGCATGTTGGGGATGAATTATCCAGTGCACTGAATAAGGGGTAGGGGTAGGAATGCTAGGACAATGAAATCTAAATAAACTTTCCCTTTCCAGAGCCTCCTGGTAGAGTGAGGGACCTTAAAGTGACCAATACTGACTACACCAGCATCGCTCTGGCATGGATGAAACCCAGTTCAAAGGAAGGGGGGTCTGCCAAGGGCTACAGGGTGGAGAAGCGATCCTCTGACAGCCTCCAGTGGACCCATTGTAACACTGTCCCCATAGGCTTGACAACCTGTACAGTTAAAGGTCTGCAAGCCAGGGAAATGTACTTCCTCCGCGTGAAGGCCATCAATGAAGGAGGCCTAGGGGAAGCCTTAGCACTAGACACTTGCATCCAAGCCACACCTCCCATTGGTGAGTCAAAATGTGCTGCTCCTGAAAATATGTCATTGTCTTGCAGGTACAAATCATGGGCTCTCCATCCAAAGGCACCTTTGACTGTTGGAGATTCAAACTGAACCTTGAGCTGGGGCCAGTCAATCTATGGACTGTGGGGCACAGGAGCCTGTTGTAGATAATTATCTCAGGCTGTAGGCGGCGGACACAGATCATTTCACTCCTATATTCCTTATTGAATCAGGAAAATTGAGGGTTCCATTTGAGATGACCACAGCTCATGTTGGAGGCTCACTGGGATTCTAGCATCTCAAATGTTATCCCTTTTCAGATACTTAAGGTACATCTGTAGTAGAAATTCTACAGCAGCACAGATGCAGCATTACAGCATCACCACCGTAGTGTAGATGACAGGGATGGAAGGGGTTCTCCCAATGCTGTAGTTAACTAATCTCTCTGAGAGGCTGACAGAAGAATTCTCCCATTGACCAAGCAGTGTCTACACCGGGGCTTAGGTTGGCTTAATTACATTTCACAGGCTGTGACATTTTTCACCTTGTGTTCAGCATTGGTCAAACATATTACAGAGGTTTTTCACCTTTATCTAAGGCATCAACCATTGCCTCCCCCACCCCACCCCAAAGCAGGAATACCAGATCAGATGGACCGGTGACATGATCTCATATGCCAGATCCCATGTTCATTCCAGTTTTTAGCCTGGCGCTGGGAAACTTTCAATAAAAGAGTCACATTTTTTGTAATGTCCTTGCCAGTCAGTCAGTTATAGGTGGCACTTTCAGTTGTCTGTCATTAAGAGGCTGGATCTGCCATTCACTCGGAGCCTTTAAAAGAAAAAAAACAGACAAATGGAAAAGTTTTTATATATATTTTTAATGAGGGAGTGTGATCCGGTCCAGGACACTGAGGTGGGAGCCAAAAGACCTGGGCTTTTTTTCCATCTGTGCCATTGACCTGTTGTAAATCATTTCAGTTTTTTATGCCTCTCTTTCCCCTCCTACTCTTTGTCTGACTTATCTAAACAGCAAGCTCTTAGAGGCATGATCTATGTGTATGTGCAGCACCTAGCACAATGAAGGCCCAGTCTCAGTTGTACCTCTACAATATAAACAAAAAAAAGGAAAATAATGAGCCAGATAAAAGGGGAGGCAAGGAGTTTCACTCCTGACATAATGGACTCAAGCTCTTCAAAATGATTCGGTGACTCAGCCCCTGTGTCACATACTAGGAGATGGGGGGAAAAGTGGGTCTATACTTGAGTAGCTATTTCTCTCCCTCCTGTTGCAGAGATAGTACTGGGGTTTCATGCTCAGGAGGGCAGCAAACAATATAAACAGTGAATTTCACTCAGTTTCTGTTCATAAATTATCTGCAAACTGGCTTTGCTTTTGTATGAACTTGTTTGTTGTTTGACATGATTCAGCGATATTTTCTGAGAACATGCTTCAGCCCACGGGTCACTCAGAACTTGGTTGCTGTGGCTGTCGCTTTGACTATTCACAGTTTCTAATGCACTATTTGCAGTGTGTTGTTGGACGTCCAGGTTGCATGATATTGTTTTAGCCAACTAGATGACTCCCAAGCCCTCAAAGAGCTGTCCAGATGAATTCTGAAGTCAATGCTCTTGTGAACAGACATAGGAACAAGTGTGCACAACACCTTCCTTTTCCACAAACATTACTGTGAACAAAAGTTAATTTGCATGATTGTGAAAAGTGAGTCAGAAGGGTCACAGATGCTGTAGAGGAGATTTCATGGTTTCTATTCAAGCAAACATTTGTGAATACCTTTTTTTAACAGCATTTCCCTCTCAAGTCATGAACACTATATAAATACAGAAAGATGATGCTCAGCAAGTGCTCTGGCACTTTTTCACTCAGTGAAAGAGCTCCATTGACATCATGCTGCCAGAGATATGTCAGGCAGCCAGCAGGAGGAGAGAACTTTAGAACACAGGACATGCTATTTTGAATATATGTGATTTAAAATCTGTCAGCGACCTTGTAACAAGATGCGGCTTTTAATTGTGTTCACTATTTTTTGCATTCCAGTTAATCCCAAATTCCTAAGAGATGACACTATGAAAAACCTTATGATTATAAAAGCGGGAAATTGTATCCGAGTGCACATGCCCTTTGAAGTAAGCATTGAAGCATGTTTGTAAGATGTCCTCCATACGATTCTATGTTGTAAAAATAACTACAATAACTGAGGTTCTGTTGTTCATTCTGATGCAGAATTTTCACATGACCTTGGGCAAGTCCTCTAATTGGTTTGCATCTTCTATACATTCCCCATTTGTACAATCAGGATAGTAATGGTTCCCTTCATGGGAAAGGGGAGTTGTGAAGTTCAGATAATCCATTAAGGTGTGTAAAGTAAAACACTTTAGATCCTTGATGATGGAAGGCACCAAAAAGTGTAAAATATTAGCACCAACTTCTCACATTTTGATGTGTCAACTAATCACTCTCCCCGCCCATCCCTTGCTTTCCTTGTGAGGACTGAAGGTAGGAGAATTGACAAGGCCCTGCTGAGTACGTTCATCCAACTGAACAGCAAGAGGAGTGGTGCAGCTTGGTTGTATCATGTGAAAGGCACAGGTTTGATTCCAAGATCTAGCCTCTGACTCTTACAGGTTGGCAAAGGCTGGGAGCACTATGGGTGAGATCCGGTGTTTGGTCCCTACTGAAGAGAAGGGGAGCAAACCTTCTGGCTGATCTCAAGGTGGCATTGATGAGCTCTACAGGGAGCTGCATCCAGCTCACCTATGCTGAAAGTCACTGCAATGTGACATCAGGAGGGTGGGGGACCAGAAGGAAAAATGGAACAATCATCCAGACAGGAGTCGTCTTCCCTCCAAAAAGCAGCAGATGCTTTTAATAGGGCTACTCTTGCCTATCTGTCAACTACAACTTGTGAGTTAATAATTATTTTCTGACTTAGTTACACTGAAACAGCTTAGGGCAACACACCCTTTGTTGGCCATGGTTTCAGGGGCAAAGAAACAAGTTAGAGCTAAGGAAACATTTGAGGACAAAGCAAGGAAGCTACCACAGGATACAAATACAAAGGCAAAGCAGATTGATTTATAACTGGTGTTTATCTTTAATAGGCATCCCCAACTCCAGAAGTGATTTGGCAAAAAGATGGGCTTCCTCTACCCAGCAGGGCCATAGTGAGCACCAGAGATGGCCTCAGCCAACTCTTGATTCCATCAGCTGAGTTTTCTGACAGTGGGCTCTATACCATCATACTTCAAAACGAGTGGGGGAAAAAAGAATCCTTCAGCTTCCAAGTCCAAGTCACAGGTAACATGCATAGCAGGTTTGGTGGAGAATAAAATGCTAAGGGAGAGGATCCAGTCCATGACTGAGTAGAGGAGTGTGAGTTTTGATGGTGTTAAGCACTGTGGACAAGGAAAGGGCTAGGTAATACAGTCTTTCATGAGATGACAGTCCAAAGACCAGGTGGTATAGTTTAGGGCAGGTCTACAGAATACTGTCATCCATTGATTTAAATTACAATTCAAGACCCAGCCAGGTAGCACCAACAGAGACACAGCCATGTTCTCTGAGAGGACTAGGGTAGTACAAGCTATCAGAGGGCCAACTTATACAGTCCATAAGACAGCCAGGTGTCTCAGGCCATGACAGGGCTCTGTGAAAGTCAGTTAGCAAATGGAACAAAGTACCCCTGTCCGACCATAAGAACTCTATAGCCCTCTCAGCTCCTTCACTAACAGTTTATAAAAACACAGCTGTATCAGCTATCCAATAGAAGGGAAAAAGATGTGTCACTAATACCAGTCCAGTTAATGCTGAATTTCCCTTAATCCAAATGGGAGGACCTGTGTATTTGGAGCAAAGGGATCAGTGTTCATTTCTCACTAAAGATCATCAAATTTAGCTGTCCACAATGCTCAAAATATCTGACCTCCATGAAGTTTATGGAGTTGCAGAACTGTTGTAACATCTTAAACTTACCACTTTCTCTACTCCCTCCATACTATTTGTCTTCAATTTGCAGATATCCCACAGTCTCCCGGCCCTATTCTTCTGCAGGAGAAAATCCTTAATACGGTGACAGTGATCTGGGAGCCCTCGCCGACAGAGAAGTGGGAAAGTAACCTGTACTATGTGGTTATGAAACGTGACTCCAACAAGGGCTCATGGCAAGTGGTGGGTGACCTGATCTACACCAACAAGTTTACCATCACCAAACTTATCCCTGGCCGGGGGTATTACTTTAGGGTTGTGGCCAAAAGTTACATGGGAACCAGTGATCCATCTGAAACGGTGCAGCCCTGGATCATGCAAAAGGAAAAGGGTAAAAAGGCCTTTTAAAAAATCTATCAGTGCACCTGTGTTGTTGGGTCTCAGTCGAACTATCCCATTAATAAATCCTTGTCAGTGTGTCCCAGTCCCCATATGTAAGCTGTCTGCCCAAATGAGAGCCCACTGAGATATCCCCAAGAAATACTGTTGGGCAAGGAAAGATGTCCCCTCCTGGACATGAATGTTTACAGATCAGTGGGAATAGTGAAGCTGGGCTTCTCCATTCCCACCAGTATACCGGTTCATATTACTCATATGGGTAAGAGCTTCCAAGAGAATTAATTCCTAGCAAACTCTGAAATTCGATGAGTTCTACAGAAGCCAAGGGCTATGACCTCAATGGTGGGGACTTGGTAATTTTAAGAAGAAGCCACAGAATCCAACCTCCAGGAGTTGAGGACTCCACGCCATTTGGGAAGGACAGGTGACATGCAGGAGCTAGACTGGTATTGTGTAATCCTCATGATCTGTAGAAGGAGCCATGGCCTTGTCCATATGCCAAAGACCTAATGATCCCCTCCAGATTCCTGAATGGGACTTTGGAAAACTTAAGAGAATACAGAGAATACAGCTCAGGCTTTATATTGAGCCTATTGCATTCTAGGAGAGGACTTTTGGATGCTACATGCAGCACAGACTGGATCAACAAAGCTTTTAGTTCTGTCTCCTTTTATTGAGTCTCAGTGCTTGGATTAAAGGAACTCTCAGTAACAGTAACTGGGGTCATAATACAGCAGAGAGAGCCAGGGCACTACACATATGGCCACTGCATGGCAACTCACAGAAGGAGCCATGAACCCTGACCTAGGGAGCCAGGTCCTGCCAGTTTTGAAGGGTGGATGCCAAATGCAAATATTAAGTGCAATGGTTGAAGGCTGCTTCTGCACCCAGCCTTTAGTCCCCTGGAGCAGTCATTGAGTGTGTATTTGTGTCTTATAGATGAGTTTAAAGTCAGACTACCCAAATACAGGAGGGTGAATCAAAATATGCCCCCAAGATTCCTCGTCCAATTGAAGCCCCATGTGGTGACCACAGCATTTGATTGTCACATGAGCTGTGCAGTGAGTGGCTACCCCAAACCTAAGATCACCTGGTACAAGGATGGCAGGAATCTCTCAGAAGACCCCACCTTCTTCAGCACAAATGACTTTGGCGTCTGTTGCCTGGTGATCCCAGGTGTCACGAAGAGAGATGAAGGAGAATACAAGGTGGAAGCCACCAATGAATTGGGCCATGCGGTCAGCAAAGCCATGCTTATCATAAAAGGTAAAGTGAAGTCTCTTAGTCTCTCTGCCTCAGTCTGCATCTATCAAATTGCAGATAACGCCTCACAGAGAGGTTGTGAGGATAAACATGCTACAGATTGGGAAGAGCTCCGATACCGTGGTGTTGGGGCAAATTTGGAATCTATTGAAGGATGGTCCGTATTCAAATGGGAGACGCCAAGAAAAAACAAGGTGCCACAGGGAGCAGAGTGGTGGGCTCATTAGGGTGCACACTGAATCTGTGCTGATCCTAATGCCCCAGTGCTGTGCTAGAGGGCCTGTGATGCTGGAGATGCAGCCGTAAGATGAGAGAAAAAACCAAGGTCCTGACTGCTCATGGTTATTAAAGAACTCAGAGCACTTATTGGGTCTAGTGTGCGGGTGCTGGTAGCAGGCTGTGATATGCCAGAGTTCAGACTAGATGATCTGGTGGTCCCTTCTGACACTATGGATGGCTCCTGGCACATCATCTTCTGTGCATCACCCATGTGTGTGTGATGTAAGATAGCATTTCATTGCCACCAGGGCATCTTGCAACCAGCTACCATGGGGCATTATTTGCCACTTCAGTGCAACTTTATATTGAGTAGTGTCTACCCAGAGTGCTTTACTGAGTTCAATAATACATCTACAAAGACCAAGAGAGACAGAGAGAAATAGAAATTAAGAAGCAAAGGAGAGGAGAGAGGCTTTCAGCTGAGACTGGAAAACAGATGGAGATTCATAGATTTCAAGGCTAGAAATGGCCATCACGATTAGCTAATCTGATCTCCCACATAGCACAGGTCATTACACAGCTACTGTTGCCTGTATCGAGCCCATAACTCCTGGCTGGGCTAGAGTATATCTTTTTAGAAAGAGACATCTAGTGTTGGCCTAATGAGGTTGAGTCACAGAGAAGCTCCGCCAGATGGCGGAAGCTGCAGGAGAGAAGACTCTTGCACCAGCCATAGTGAGATTGGCTGAAGCAATAGGGAGAAAGCTGAGGCTAGATGGACAAAGCAGCTGAGAAGGTGAGCACAGAGAGGGAAGGACATGAGCTAGGCTGGAGTAAGTTCCTCAAGGGGATAATTCAGGACCCAGATGAGAAATGAAAGAAAGCCAGTGGAGTTGTTTGAGAATGGGTATGATGGGGCAGGGATTATGTATGGGTAGGAAAAGGAAGGCACTAGCATTCAGCACACATTATTCAGTCTCTAACTCAGTGTGCATTCAGGCAGAGCTCTTACTGAAATCAGTGACTAAAGAATGAATGAATAGACAGACCTCAGGATCTGGCCTGCTGTGAATAATAGCTCATGTTACCATGACATGATTCAACAACTCACAACAGGTATGAAATTAATCCAAGTCATTCTTGCAGATTGGAAGAGCCATACATAAATTAAGGCCAGGTGCCCTGGTCACAGAACAGATTAGTCTCTCAAGAGACTTTATCACCAGAAATCTCTAGAGAGACACTATTGTTTTACTTCTGCAAAGCATATTCAGCATCTCAGCCATGATATTTGTACTCCACAAAATAAAATAGTGGAAACTTTTGAGGCTAGAATGATCCTGGGGGAAATCATTGGATTTTCTACCTGCTTCTAACACTTACACAGCCTTTAGGTTACTTGCATCACTCACAGAGAAATCCTGGGCTGGGAAAGCCTCCTAAATTCCAATCTTGTCTGTATGGACAGACTGACTAATTCCTCTCCGGTGCAACTCCACTGATTCAGCAAAGGTGAAGTTGGCCTGCTGTTACTTTTCACTCAGTCACAGGTTTAAAGTACTAAAGTTGAATGAAGATCTAATGTCAAGCGAGCCCTTGAGCATACCCTACCTTTATTCCTAGAACATAGTTTGGTCCTCACAGGACTGAAGAACTGGAGATGAGAAGATCAGTTAGGTCACAACTAGGCCATGCCCCTAGGCCATGCATGGTTGTTCTCTACAGTATATTCTCCAGGTAATTATAAATGCCCCAGGTAGATCTCCCACCACTTCCACTGGGAGGCTGTGGCACAGCCTGGCACAGCTCACTCATATTCAGCCTAAATGTTCCCTTTGTTGATTTCATCCTGTTATTTCTATTTACACTCCTTTGTGACACCCTAAGTAATGCCTCTTCCTCTTTGGGTATGTCTCCACTGGGCAAGCTTTGATGAAGCTGGCTCACAAAAAACAGCAGTGAAGTGATGGTGGCACTCAGAGAAGCACAGGCTGGCTGCCCAAGTACAAACCTATCCCAGAGTCTGGGTCTGTACATGAGTAGCTGGCCTGTGCCAGCAGCCAGGCTGTTGCAACTACACTGCGATTTTCAGCGAGCTGGCTTGATCCCAGTTGAGAGGTACCAGAAAGAAGGCTGGAGACGACCAAAGATAGCTCGGGAATGCCTACATGTGATTCAGTCACACTTCCTGTTTGCAGTATAGACATACACTGAGGAGCTTGTACCTTCTAATCATCATGTTTCCCCTTAGCCGTCGTTTAGCCAATCTATATATACTAGGTTAAATTCATGCCTAGTGCAATTCAACACACCTCAGTGAGATTACACCAGGGAAGAATTGAGCTCATTTGATGATGTAATATTTCCTCATAAATCACTCCTTCCAGCTCCTTAACCCTTTCAGTTGTTCTTCTCTGTATGCCTTCCAAACGGTCTCCATTCTAATATTGACAACCCTCATGTTCTCTCTCTCTCACTTTTAGATCCCTCCTTCTGATGTGATCTGCCTGAGGACAGCTCTGCACAGCCATCCGAATGACAAAGCTTTTATGTAGAACTGACACAGTACCAAAAAGTTACAAATCTAGTTTTATAACCAGCTGACAGTCTCAGGTAGTCTCTTGTTTTCTGACCCGTTAGCTGTATCTTGAGCATTGTGCTGCATGCGTGTGGGAGAAAACAAAAGCTTTTAGAACAGCAAAATCTTTTCAGAATGGACGTATGATTCTGTACAACAGCCCTCCAAAGGGGGGAAAGATGGCCTTCCAAAGCAAGGAGAAACTTAAAGGACACAGAAGGTGAATGTGGAGGGAGAACTGTAGGTAGGTAGAGGTGGCCATGAGTGAACTTTCCATGGACACCACAGGCATGAGACATCATCCTGCAATGCCAAGAGGCTAATTCCACCTACTCATGAACCATGACTGAGAAATCTCTTGGAAGCAGAAACTTTGCTGGAGAAGCTCATTGAAGCCGACCGGCTTGGATCAGATTTCCGATTGCCTGTCTCACATGGTTTGGCATTGTTCTGTTTCCTATGTTTTAAAGTCTTCGAAGAACTGGGGAGCATGACTTTAAAGGTTATGGTGGGGAGAAAAGGTGGCATGTTCCTGGATCCTCAGAGGAAGGGCTTCCTGGCTGGTGGGAGTTGCCCAGTGAGTTCTGTTCCTCCCTGAGGGGTCACATTGGTCTCACATTTGGCCTCTGGAGGGTCAAGGTATGAGAAAGAAGGCTGCAGGAGATCAGCAGATGCTTTCAATGCAAAGCAGCAAGGTTGGGACAGATTTCAAATTAGATTAACCCCAGTCATCCCCTCCAGCGTGGAAAAGAAGTCATTTAAACTAGGAGAAATATTGAGATTTTAATGCAATCCTTTGCTTCCTGACAAACATCTAAGATGTAGATAGATATTTGTTTTTAGCCTGGTGTGTAACAAGCTACACCAGGCTTCCAAAAGTCCCCATTCAGCTAACAGCAGTTCTGCATTTATCTCATTATCAATAGAAGTTATGTGTATTATGCTCTTTACCCTCCAGGCCAAAAACAGTATCTCTCTCTATAAAAACAAAACAGCCACGAAGTTGGCAGTATCTCCAGGAGGTCTCTCCAGGGGGTGCTGTATGTCAGCATTAAGGTGCACTGGCAGAGGTAAGTGGGAGACCAAGACTGGAGTAGCAAGGATCAAGGTACATGGGTAGAGCCATGCTGCACTTCTCTGCACTATGCTCCTGTCCTCAGTGCTACTACCCAACAAATTAATGCTGAAAATATTATTTCTCCCTGGCTCCCACCATCTCTACACTACCTTTGATACAGAGCAGTTAGAGAGCTAAAACCTTGCATGAGAATCCACCTGAGTCCATTGAGGATGCACTGGTTGAATGGTTTGGTCATTGAAAGGGGGATGAAGGACTGAATGCAGCAGTTTCTGATGAAAGCACAGAGAGAAAGCATCATAGACTCTGTGCTAGAGCTGTTGCTGGGTAATGGATTCATAGGAAGCAGGGCCAAGCCAAGAATCGGAAACTGGTGGCCATTGGATCCTCAGACAGCCAATCAAATGCTTGCATGGAAGCTCATATTATTGATATGTCCCCCTCCCACCCCTTAAGGGCTTTCCTTGATAATGTTTTGTGCTAACGATGTACAGAAATGGCAACGAAGGGTCAAGATGAAATTAAATAATAAAAACCACATTGAGTAAGTGGGATTCTGTCTTCAAAATAAAAATAGCAGCTAGCTTCTGAATGTTGATTTCACATACTCTACAACCACTTTTTTGTGTATGAATTGCTACCTCCTCATTCTACCATACCTGCTGAGATTCTTGCCAAACCTTCATGGAAGAACAGATCCATCTAGGTTTCTGTAAGGTTGCCTATAACTGTAGTATCTGAGCACCTATGAGGCATTGGCAGAATGATGGATTGGAAAGTCTAATTTACATATGCTTATACAAATTAGATACAGAGAAAATATAAGGGTGTGACGTTATTGATATAATCTGGAACCATATAGAACATGGTTGCAATCAAGGTCCTGTAGTTGCACCAAATCTTATGTAAAGGGGGTCATGTAAGGTGTCTAAGACCAGGTTATGGGTTGCTGGTTATGATTGTGCTGTCTATATGCATGTGTCATTTTGTAGTTGAAGTTATGAGTATTGGCTCTATACTGTCTGTATTTCAAATTTGCTGTGCTTCTGGGTGACATCCCAGACAAGCTGGTGTTTGCTCTGCCTAGCCTGCTTGATGGCCCATTAAGGACCATCAGCTATACAATTGACCCATTGAGAGAAGGCAGATAAGCCTTGTAACTCAGCAAAGTATGCAGGAACTTGCCCATGTGACTCCAGACTCCATTTTGCTGTAATTTTCCAGAGTAAGAACAAAGAGGTTCTTACACCTGGAAAAAAAAACTATAAAAGGCTGATGCCTCATCTCCATCTTGTCTTCAATCCTGCTTCTTACCTCTGGAGGAACGTTGCTACAAACTGAAGCTCTGAACAAAGGACTGAATGACCCATCCCAGAGAGGGATATACTCCAGAGACTTGATTTGAGCCTGCAGTTTACTCCATCACTGCTACAAGCCTGAACTAAGAACTTTGCCATTATTGTATGTAATTGATTCCATTTAACCAATTATAACTCTCGTCTATATCTTTTTTCTTTCATGAATAAACCTTTAGATTTTAGATTCTAAAGGATTGGCAACAGCGTGATTTGTGGGTAAGATCTGATTTTTATGTTGACCTGGGTCTGGGGCTTTGTCCTTTGGGATCAGGAAAACCTTTTTTCTTTTATTGAGGTGTTGGTTTTCATAACCATTTGTCCCCATAACAAGTGGCACTGGTGGTGATACTGGAAAACTGGCGCGTCTAAGGGAATTGCTTGTGTGACTTGTGGTTAGCCAGTGGGGTGAGACCAAAGTCCTCTTTGTCTGGCTGGTTTGGTTTGCCGTAGAGGTGGAAAAACTCCAGCCTTGGGCTGTAACTGCCCTGTTTAAGCGATTTGTCCTGAATTGGCACTCTCAGTTGAGTCCCACCAGAACCACATCGTCACAAAGGGATACATACCGTCATGCTTCAAGGCATAAACCCAACACCAACCAATGCACTCAGGAAGAAATGTCCCCTATAGGCATGTTATTCCATACTTCTCCACTATGGAAATTCTTGTACCTTTCTTTGAAGTGGCTGGTACTAGCCACTGTTAGAGACAAAATATTGGATTAGGAGGGCCAAGGCCGGCTTTAGGCTATTCCACCAATTCCCCCAAATCAGGCCCTGCGCCTAAGAGGGCCCCACACCAAGTGAGAATCCCTTCCTTGGCTAAAGGCACCTTTTTAATTTTTACTCACCTGGCGGCGCTCTGGGTCTTCGGTGGCGGGTTCTTCGCTTGCTCTGGGTCTTCGGCGGCACTTTGGCAGTGGGTCCTTCACTTGCTCTGGGTCTTCGATGGTGGGTCCTTCAGTGCTGCCGAGGACCTGGAGCGAGTGAAGGACCTGTTGCCGAAGTGCACCCGAAGACTCGGAGCACTGTCCAGTGAGTACAAGCCCCACGTTTTTTACTGTTTTTTTTTTTTTTTTTTTTAAGAATGAGGAGTACGTGTGGCACCTTAGAGACTAACGCATTTATTTCAGCATAAGCTTTCTGGGCTGAAATATGCTGAAGTATGCTGAAATAAATGTGTTAGTCTCTAAGGTGCCACACATACTCCTCATTCTTTTTAAAAAAAAAAAAGGTAAAAAACATGTGGGGCTTGTACTCACTGGACAGTGCTCTGTTCGAATTGGGCTCTGCACTTCCTAAAGCCTGCCCTGGCTACAGGGAATACATCACATCTCTCTATGTGAGACAGATGCATGTATATCCATCATTCTCTATAGAGATAGAAAGATAGTCATGTACCTTTATTTGCTATTTTTCTCACTGTCTCTGATACTATGGGATAGTATTAAAATGGAAAAAAGTCAATGATGGTTATGAAGGAGATTGGAGAGATACAATGGCAGATAGGAAACAGTCAGTAGGAAAGTTTTAGAGTTCACTTAAATAGCTGAAAGCTAAGAAATAAAAATGATGACACAAGATGACAAAGCGCCAGGTTTAATTTTTAAAACAAATTTTACTGAACATTTTCTACTGCTGCCCAGGCAAATTTCCCTCTACGCAGAGCCCTTCACTTCTATGGTGACAATGAACACAGGATGCCAAGTAACACACAGACTGAAACAATGTTAATGTGAGCTTTTGCCCTTTGGTCCCGCTTTTCCGGCCAGAGCCCCACAATCCCGCAACCCAGCTCTCCCGGCCGGATCCCTGCAACTCCATAGCCCCGCTCTCCCGGCCACAGCCCCGCGATCCCGCTTCTCGGCTGAGGGCGGCATGTCCCGCGGCCCCGCTGCCCTGGCCAGAGCCCTGCAACCCCGCAGTCTAGCTCTCCCAGCAGGACCCACGTGGCCCCGCTACCCCGGCCAGAGCCTCGCAATCCCACAGCCCCGCTCTCCTGGCCGGAGCCATGTGGCCCCGCTACCCCAGCCGGATCCCCGCAACCCCGCCGTTCCGCTCCCCCGGCCGGAGCCCCGCAACCCCGCGATCCTGCTCCCCCTGCTGATCGCTGCAAGTCCCGCAGTCCAGCTACCCCGTCCAGAGCCCCGCAACCCCACAGTCCTGCACCCCAGTTTGAGCGCAGCAACTCCCGCAGCTCCGCTACCCTGACCAGAGCCCCGCATCCCCGCTCTTCCGGCCGGAGCCCCGCAATCCCACGGCCCTGCTACCCCGGCCGGAGCCCCGCAACCTCGCATCCGCGCTACTTTGGCCGGAGCCCCGCAATGCCGCGGCCTCGGTCCCCTGGCCCGAGAGTGGCAAATGCTGCTGCCTTAGGTCCTGCGGCCAGCGCCCCACAACCCCACTAGCACTGCCGGAGCGCGTAAATCCGAAGTGCCGTCTGGAGAGTACATGCCCCACTAATCGGGCCCAGCACTGGCTAAAGCCGGCCCTGTGCTGTTGCAAAAATTCTGTGGCTGCTTAACTGACATACACCAAGCCCAAGCAGACTGTCCTTCCCACGGCAAAGAAGAAACCATGACGGCAATTGGGCGACCATTACAATGATCTCTCAGTTCTCTGTGAGAAGGACAAACAGGAATTTAGGGACTGGCTGACTGGATCAGATATGAGGCCCTCCTCAGGGCCGGCTTTAACCAGTGCAGTGCCTGATTCGTGGGGCATGTACTCTCCGGGCTGCACTTCGGATTTATGCGCTCCGGCGGTGCTAGCGGGGTTGCGGGGCCGCGGCAGAAGGAGCGGGGCTGCGGGGCTCTGGCCAGGGGAGCGGGTCAGTGGGTTTGCAGGGCTCCAGCCGGGGTAGCGGGGCTGCGGGACTTGCTGCACTGCGACCGGGGGAGCGGGACCGCGACGTTGCGGGGCTCTGGCCAGGGGAGCGGGGCTGCGGGACTTGCCCACTGCTACCGGGGGAGTGGGACCGCAGGGTTGCGAGGTTCCAGCCAGGAGAGCGGGGCTGCGGGGCTCTGACTGGGAGAGCAGGGCTACGGGGTTGCGGGGCTCTGGCCAGGAGAGCGAGGCTGTGGGGTTCCGGGTGGGATAGCGAGGCTATGAAGTTGCTGGGTTCCAGCCGGGAGAGCAGCGCTGCTGGGTTGAGGGGCTCTGGCCAGGGGGAGCGAGACCGCGGAGTTGTGGGGCTCCAGCCGGGGCAGAGGAGTTGCTGGGCTCTGGCCCGCGGGACTTGCCACACTGCGGCCAGGGTAGCAGGGCTGCGTGGCTCCGGCCGGGAGAGCAGGGCTGCAGGACTTGCTGCACTGCTACTGGGGGAGCAGGACTGCGGGGTTGCGGGGTTCTGGTTGGAAGAGCGGGGCTTCGGGGCTCTGACCAGGGGAGCAGGGCTACGGGGTTGCGGGGCTCTGGCTGGGAGAGCGGGGCTACGGGGTGTCATAAACAGATAGCTAAGGGTTAACGTCTCTTTCACCTGGAAAGAAGTAATCTGAAACACCTGACCAGAGGACCAATCAGGAAACCAGATTTTTTCAGGTCTGGGTGGAGGGAAGTTTGTGACTGAGTCTTTGTCTTGAATCTCCCTCTCGGCTATGGGAAGGATTTCTCTATTTCCTGCTTTCTAATCTTCTGTTTCCAAGCTGTGAGTACAGAGATCATAATACAATAGGGGTTATTGTTTTTTTCTTTTGTATTTACATGGTATAGTTGCTGGAATGTGTTAAATTGTATTCTTTTGAAGAAGGCTGTTTATTCACATTTCTTTTAAGAAATTGACCCTGTATTTGTCAGCTTAATACAGAGAGACCATTTTTATGTACTTTTTCTTTCTTTTTATATAAAGCTTTCTTTTTAAGACCTGTTGGAGTTTTTCTTTAGTGAGGGAACTCCAGGGAATTGAGTCTGTGCTCACCAGGGAATTGGTGGGAGGAAGAAGTCAGGGGGAAATCTGTGTGTGTTAGATTTACTAGCCTGACTTTGCATTCCCTCTGGGTGAGGGGGGAAGAGAGATTAGCTCTCGGTACTTCTGTTTTCCAAGGCTGGAAACGGGGAGGGTGGAATCCCTCTGTTTAGATTCACGGAGTTTGCTTCTGTGCATCTCTCCAGGAACACCTGGAGGGGGGAAGGGAAAAGGTTTATTTCCCTTTGTTGTGAGACTCAAGGGATTTGGGTCTTGGGGTCCCCAGGGAAGGTTTGGGGGGACCAGAGTGCCCCAAAACACTCTAATTTTTTGGGTGGTGGCAGCTTTACCAGGTCCAAGCTGGTAACTAAGCTTGGAGGTTTTCATGCTAACCCCCATATTTTGGACGCTAAGGTCCAAATCTGGGACTAAGTTTATGACACGGGGTTCCGGCTGGGAGAGCGGGGCTAGGGACAGAGTCGGCTTTAGGAAGTGTGGGGCCCAATTTGAACATTTTTGGTGGGGGTGGGCAGGGATGATTTAAAAAAAAAAGTAAAATAAAAGCCTTTCATTTCTTAGTAATCAGTTTCCTATAAAAAGTTCTGATTTAAGGGATATGCCACAGTATGCATTTTTTGTACCAATAGGGTTACCATACCTCCCTATTTTCCCAGGAGGAATTGCCCAGATGGCAATTAAGAACCAAAAAGCCTGACATGTCCGGGAAAATATGGATGGATGTTAACTCTACCTAAAGTTCTTTTTTAAAAAGATGGGTCTGAACTAGAAATGAACTCCGTTTTACAAGTTTCGGACCCTGCCATGCCCTGGGGGTGTGCTAGGGTGACCAGATGTCCTGATTTTATAGGGACAGTCCCAATTTTTGGGTATTTTTCTTATATAGGATCCTATTACACCCCTCACCCCATCCCAATTTTTCACACTTGCTGTCTGGTCATTGTGTGCACATGTGTGGGTTCCAGCTGCTCCCTGCCCACCTCATTGAAGCAGGTGTGCAGGGTTGCTGCCCTGGGAACTGCAGAGCACCAGTGGACATGGGGCTGACGGGAGGTAGGGTCTTGCTGCAGGCAGAGCAAGGGGTGTGGGGCTGGCTGGAGACGGGGGTGTGGGGTGGGCTCGCTGGCTTCAGGCAGGGCCGTGCGGCATGTGTTGGCAGGCTGGAGACAGGAGTGTGGGACAGCCTGGCTTCAGGCAGGGGGGTGCGGCAGGAGTTGGCTGGAGACAGAGCAGGGGGTGCTGGGCTGGTGCGGGCAGGACAGCAGATTCAAGGGGGTGTGGCAGGGGCTGGCTGGAGACAGGCTGGCTGGAGACAGGGGCTGGTGCGGGCAAGGCAGGGGGTGCAAGGCTGGAGGCAGGGCAGGGGGTGCAGGGCTGGTTGGAGACAGGGCAGGGGGTGCAGCAGGGGCTGGCTGTGGGCAGGGGGTGCGGGTACAGCCCACCTGTAAGGTGAGTGCCCCCTCATCCTCTCTCCCCCACCGGGGTAGCAGCAGCAGCAGCCTGGGGCTCGGGGGCTGTTTAAAGGGCCCAGGGCTCCCCTGCTTCCACCGCCCCAGCCATTTAAATAGCTGTGGGGGCCCTGGGGAAGCGGCGGGGCTCCTGCAGCTATTTAAAGGACCGGGGCAGCAGAGGCAGCTGGAGGCCTGGCCCTTTAAATAGCCCCCAAGCCTCCCGCTACCCCAGGACTCTGGGGGCTATTTAAAGGGCCAAGGTCTCCCCTGCTTCTAGTGCTCCAGCCCTTTAAATAGCCACGGGAACCATGGGGAAGCTGCGGGGCTCCAGGGGCTATTTAAAGGGTTGGGGTGGTAGAAGCAACGGGAGCCCCGGACTTTTTAAATAGCCCCCAGAGCCCCAAAGCCCTACCCCAGGGCTCCAGCAGCGGGGCTCTGGTGGCAATTTAAAGGGTCTGGGGCTCCAGCCCCTGATGGGAGCCCCAGGCCCTTTAAATTGCCCCCGGGGAAGCTGGGCCACCCCAGTACAGCACACCGGCTCTTTCTGGTATGCCATACCAGGACTTGGGCGCGGGGCCTGATTCAGGGGAATTGGTTGAATTGGCCTAAAGCCGGCCCTGGCTACGTGGCTACGGAGTTGCGAGGCTCTGGCCGAGGTAGTGGGGCCACGTGGGTCCTGCTGAGAGAGCTGGACTGCAGGGTTGCGGGGCTCTGGCCGGGGTAGCGGGGCCACGGGACTTGCCGCGCTAGGCTGGGGGAGTGGGACCGCAGCGTTGCGGGGTTCCGGCCAGGAGAGCGAGGCTGCGGGACTTGCCGCCCTCCGGCCTGGGGAGCAAGACCGCGGGGTTGCGGGGCTCCGGCCGCGGGAGCCGGGCCAAAAGGAAAAAGCTGACAATATTGTTTCAGTCTTTGTGTAACTTGACATCCTGTGTTCATTATTACCATAGAAGGGAAGGGCTTTGCGTAGAGGGAAATTTGCCTGGGCAGCAGTAGAAAATGTTCAGTAAAATTTGCTTTAAAAATTAAACCTGGCGCTTTGTCATCTTGTGTCATCATTTTTATTTCTTAGCTTTCAGCTATTTAAGTGAACTCTAAAACTTTCCTACTGACTGTTTCCTATCTGCCATTGTATCTCTCCAATCTCCTTCATAACCATCATTGACTTTTTTTCCATTTTAATACTATCCCATAGTATCAGAGACAGTGAGAAAAATAGCAAATAAAGGTACATGACTATCTTTCTATCTCTACAGAGAATGATAGATATACATGCATCTGTTTCACATAGAGAGATGTGATGTATTCCCTGCATTGTAAAAGTACTGATGGTTGAGTTATCCTGATAAAATAAGGGTAGCTTAGAGGAGACCCTATGAGATTCTAGCAGGTCTGACATCAAACAAAGTAAAGAACAACAACAAAGAACCAGGTTGCAGTTGTTATACTACATGAAAAAGATTAGGCTGGAAATGTCTTTTAGCTCCATTAGCATTGAATCAGAAAATGCATTTAAACACCCTAATATAAACACCAACGAAGTTCCCCTTCTCTCTTCAGGCGTAATCCTCGCAACTGATACCTAGTGACCAGAGAGAGACAGGTTTCTCCTCTCTCACACAATCTTTAATATAATTAACCACAAAACATCCCTGTGAGGCAGGGCAATTATCCCCTTTATACAGGTGAGAAACTGAGGCACAGAGATGCTAAGTGACTTGCTGGTGGTCACACTGGAAGTCTGTGGCAGAACTGGGACTTGAACCCAGGTCTCCAGCTAGTGTTGCAGTCACTGGGCCATCCTTGCTCTTTGGGACTGAGGTTCCCAAACTACCCTCCATCCTACTAAAATCTCAAACTTTTAGGGGATATGTTTGTACATATCTATGGATCCAGGTATTAGATACAGCAGGATCCACATGCACATTCTTCATAAACTAATCATTGGCCTCTGCCTCCTCCAGCATGAGCAGCACCTTCAGTGCTTCAATTCTTGCGTGAACAGACCAGATGGGAGGAAAGCTTGGGCATGACCCTTTCCACACCAGTCAACTGTAACCAGAGAAGCTTTTACATGCTCCTGAAGGATACTGAACTGTGTAATTCTAATACTCTGCACTTACATAGCACCGTTTATCTCACCTGAACTTCAGAACATTTTGGAAAGGTGGGTATTAGTCTCATCTCCATTTCACAGAGGATGAAACTGAGAAGCCACTGGCCTAAACTCACACACTGAGTCAGTAGCACAGATAGGACAGGAACCTGGAATCCTGACATTCAGACCTCTAATCTATTTCCTGGAACCACAATGTAATGCTCAGAAGAAGTAATAATAATAAACACACTATTTCTGTCATTATCCAGTAGGAGTCTATAAAACTGGGATAAGATAATATGGAACTTTCTTATTGAAAAAAGTATCAGAGGGGTAGTTGTGTTAGTCTGGATCTGTAAAAGCAGCAGAGTCCTGTGGCACCTTATAGACTAACAGATGTTTTGGAGCATGAGCTTTCGTGGGTGAATACCCACTTCATCGGATGCATCTTAATGAAACAGTCTCAGAGTGATGCATTATAGAGGTCTAATTAAAGGGCTAAGTAATATTGCAGGTTAACTTTAAGGCAACTTTTGAAGATGATCCGTGAAGGGAAAAATTGGCCTTGTTCCCATTTTTTGTCGCTTTATGGTGTGCAAAAAAGGCCTGAAAGGGGTGGGGTTTTTGTTTCCTGTTCATTTTTACATAAGAAATTCACATGCTGTTGAGGCTGGAAAGCTCTATGAATGTAAAAACAAAAAAAACCCCATACCTGGTAAGAAGATGAGAAAAAAGAGAAAGTTGAGGTGTTAAGAAGTGAGAGGATTTTTAATCAGACTGTTTAAAACTTTTTGGTTATTTGTGTTATTTAACTTCCTACTTGCATTCATTGACCAATTAACATTTTGGATAAAGGAAGCCTTTGATAAAAATCATCTCCATCTCCCTTCAATTAAAGTGTTAAGAGCTCATAATGAGCATCCTTCATATCAAAACCAGATTTGAATTACATGAGGGCTTATCTACATTAATTTCTTTTGTCTGTTTAACTTAAGGTGTGATTTAAAAGGATTAGTTAAACTGGTTCAAACCCCTCGCTGGGTGCTCTTATTTTTGTCTAAGAGCAGCTTATTTTGGTTTAGCTTGTTGCTTGGGAAGAGATTTAAATGAAACTGAAAAAAGTCAAAACTAATTTAAATTAAAATGGTGCAACTTCCCCAGGTATACAAGGCCTAATATTTCCAAACTAAAACAACAAATTGGGAAAATATAAAACAAACTAAAGATTTTAGGCTTGGCTGCTGGTGGGTGCTATGCACCTGCTAATTTTTTTCCATTGGCTCTTGTGATTAGTGGAAATTGAGTTAGCTGATCTTGTGTTAGAGAACCCAGGGCTTGAGCATCTACACTGATTGTCAATCCTAGGTAAAGAATTTTCAGACGTGGGCCTGAATCTGAGTTCAGGTAACCATATCCCAGACTTCCTAGTGCCCTCCTGAAATGCACCCGCTTTATCCCTTAGTTCATGGCATAATGTGGGAAAACTTGACTATTCACTAGACTAGACTGTCCAGAGGACACAGATCGTTGGCCCAGTGGATACTTTTGGTTAACTGCCACAGCACAAGTCCAGTAGGGTTGCCTCTACGCTGCAAAGCAATAAATAAACCTTGCACCTTGGGTTCTAGCTTGACTTGAGTTCCACCTCTCTAACCCCACAGGCTCCTGGAGCCCTGGGTTCAAGCCTTAGGTTAGTGTGATTTGTGAGTAGACTGGAAGGGGTGAAAGAAGGGTTAGGCCTGAGTTTGAATCCCAGGCTGACACTGCAGTGTAGACGTACCCTTAGAGGACAGAGTTAAGCCCCTGTGGCTTTCACTTGCAGGACTGGGAGCCAGGTTTGCACAGCGTTGGAATTTGTACTGTAACCCAACCAGCCGTTGAAAATCTCGCTCGTCCTTGGAGTTTTTTTTTTTTGAAGTCGCTCATCAGTTTTGCCAACAGCCTCCACCTGCCATGCGCACTCTGATTGCTACACGTCCCCCTCCCGACCCTTATCCGTGTAGCCCTGTGCTATTGGCTGCTCTCAGTTAAACCCCCCCCCCCCGCTCCGTAGTTGGACTTTCTATTTTTCTCATTGGTTCAGGGCTCTACCTTGGAACCAATCACAATCCCTTTCACCTGCCCTAGTTTTCTGCCTGCTCTTTGGCGGAGGAGGGAAAAAGTTTGGCTTTCGGCTTCAACTTTTTAGTCAGCTTCGAGGAGGCCATGGAATTGGGCAAAGCGGCCGTTTGGGGACTCCGTTAAGCCCCGGCAAAGGTTCGAGGAATTTATTTCAATGCAGTATTGCGCTTATTGCAACAGCTGGAGGCAATGCACCGATTGCATCAACTGCATTCTCTGCATGCCTTGCTGCTGTTGCAGTAGTTGCAAGCATGGCAGCCAGCAGTGGTTGCATTAGCCGGGGGCAGTGAATGCTTTGCATTAGCTGCATTCTCATGCATTGCACTGCTTGGACAACTTGCTCACTTTGCAACCACTAATTGCATTTGTCATGTACCTCGCACCAGCTGCATTCAGTGCACCAGTTGCGTTCCCTGCCCGGCTGCATTAATCTCTGCTGCAGTTGGGTTAATTGCACGGGGGCAGCATGACTGCCAAGCAGCGCAAAGCAGGCAGAGGACGGACTGAGAACAATGCTGGGGCTCTCGTTGCTCCGGGCCGGACGGAAGAGAGGGCGGCTGGGGGTCCCAGACACGGGGAAGCCTGGGCTTGGAGGTGCCGAGCCGTGCTGGGGCTGCTGCTGCTCTGGGTAGCCGCCGCCGGGGTGGCCGTGCTGGGCTGGCTGCTCGTGCACCAGCTGGAGACGCTGGAGCAGCTGGGAGAGACCGTGGAGAAGCTGCGGGGCCGCCTGGAGGAGCTGGAGGTGCTGAAGGAGCAAGTGCAGATGACGAGAGAGCAGGTAGCGGGGTGCTCGGGGGCGCAGCTTAGGAGGTGGGAGTTCGCTCTCCCTAGCTGTAGTTTATATTCTTCACCTCTGAGCCCTCGTGTGTCCTCCTGGCCTGCTCTAAATCAATGTCCTCTTCCATCTCTGGGTATCCTCTTTACACCCTATGGTCAGAGAAACGAGGAACAGCCGCTCCAGAGGCTCCCCCAGCTGTGTGCAGGGTAAGGGAGGGAGGCTGGTGAAAGAAAGTAGAGCTGTTACTTTTGGTCCAAAATCAGGAACATACTTGAGAATGATGGTGGACGTGACACAGATAGAATCCCCAAACTCCCCCTCCCCACCCCGAAATTCGCAGCTATGGTTTCCCAAATTGTAACTATCTCATGGATTAGTGGGACAGGAGCGCATATTGTGTTAGCTGAGACACTAGGATGGTTTCTTCTCTTGACCTGCCTGCAGCAGGACATGATGGGTTAATAGAGCTGACTTCCATATTAGGGTGGAAATGTGCTCAGTTTGTGTATCAAGCACTCTGTGGGTGAATTTAGTGGCATGAACAAAGGAACTCTGGCCTGGTTGTCAGTTTCTTTATTAGGAGTCATAGGCTGGACCGCTAGGTCCAGCGTGAGATGCACTGGGGAATAGGACGGGAATGGTATTGGGCTATGGGGAGCTGGCATTACTGTATGGAGGAAGCTTCTTGGCATGTACCTGCACTGTTACTGGGTTTATCCAATTCTCGCTATTGCAGGCATTGAAATTAATTTGTGGCTGTGTGGTAACAACGCCCTGAAGGAGTGTGCCTCTTGGGACAGAGCTTCTACCCATCTGGGACGCACACGTTCTTCCCCTGGTTCTCTGGGGCAATGCAGCTCCCCACAGTCCCTTGTTCTGGGCTCTGTAATTGTGGTCCAGACCTACGTTCCTTCACTGAAGTTACTGAGACGGTCATTTGTTTGAGGGCAGCAGAATCTATTGCTGTTTATCATCAAGTGCTTGGGCTGTATGTAAGGACGGGTGATGTCTCTACATGACAGAAGCTTTAGACACATTTGGCGTATGCACCACAAATTATTTCAAGTGCAGTGACTCAGGTCAGTGGTTCTCCACCAGGGGTAAGTGTACCTCTGGGGGTGCTTGCAAGTTTTTCCAGGAGTACATCAACTCATCTAGTTATTGGCCTAGTTTTACAATAGACTACCCAAAAAGCACTAGCAAAGTCAGTACAGACTAAAATTTCGTAGACAGTGATGTGTTTATTAGGGTTACCGTAACTGAACATTCAAAAAAGAGGACACTGCTTGGGGGAGTGTTGGCCCCACCCATAGTCCACCCCCACTGCTCCAGGTCCCGCCCGCTGCCTGCTCGGCCCTGCCACTGCACCCCTCCTCACTCCCTGGCCTGCTGCTGGCTTGCTGCGTCCTTCCTCAGTTCCCCACCCACTGCTCGCCTTCTCCCACCTGCTACTCACTTCCTCACTCTCCTGCTAGAAACCCCCGTGCCAACCCCAAGAACCCCCGCCTGCTGTTGGCTTGCTGCTTCTTGCCTCCTCATCCCTTCCCACCCGCTGCAGGCTCGGTCGCCTCTTCAATGCCCGCTGCTGGCCCTTTCACCTCACCCCTTACCTACATAGGGTGACCAGATGTCCCAATTTTATAGAGACAGTCCCACTATTTGGGTTTTTTTTTCTTACATGGGTGCCTGTTACCCCCACCCTCTGTCCCGATTTTTCACACTTGCTATCTGGTCACCCTACACCTACTCAACCCCCGTTGTTCACTGCACACCTCTTCACCCTCCCTGCTTGCCAACTCATCCCTCCTGCCGCAGGTGCCTCTCACTCCTAGGATCAAGGGCAGCTGAGAGGTCTCCACGTGCTGTGCCCGCCCCAAACGCCTACTCCACGGCTCGCGTTGGCCAGGAAAAGCACCAATGGGAGCTGCTGGAGCCGCAGAGCGGGGCTTGCCGGTGCCTGCAGTGTGCAGAGAGCCCTCTGTGCCCACCCTCCCAACCCAACCCTAAGAGCCAGAGAACCTGCCGGGGGGCAAGGTGGGGAGTCCCTATGGCGCTTACCTGGGGTGGCTCCTGGGAAGCATCCGACAGGTCCCTCTAGTTCCTAGGGTCGGGTTGGGTGCAGGGGGTGCGGAGGGCTCTCTGCTCGCTGCCGGTGCCTGCAAGCCCCGCCCCCACCACTCTGATTGGGCAGGAGGGAGCTGGTGCAGCACGTAGAGACCCCCTCCGCCTCTGTGCCTAGAGGCCTCCCACACTGCAGTTTCCTGTGGGCAGGTGCCAGGAGCTGCCCCTGGAAGTGTCGTCAGGCCCAGGACTTTTGACTTAGGGTTACCATATGTCCGTATTTTCCAGGACGTTTTTTGATATTTTAAAAATTCCGAATGGTGATTTAAGAACTAAAAAGCCGGACATGTCTGGGAGAATGTGGACGTATGGTAACCCTATGTTTATACTGCTCTGTGTACTATACAATGTAAATACAGTATATACCAATTGATTCATTTCATAATTACTGAAAAAATGCTTACTTTCTCATTTTTATCATATAACAGTGTGCTGTGACACTTGTATTTTTATGTTTGATTTTGTAAGTTTTTTTTTTTAAGTGAGGTGAAACTTGGGGGGTAGATAAGACAAGTCAGACTCTTGATGGGGTACAGTAGTCTGGAAAGGTTGAGAACCACTGTCCTTGGTATTTATCTGTGGTGAATGCAGAGGTCTTGAAAATAGCCCTGAAAAGAGGGCTTACGTGTGTGACGGGTTGGGTCACAGAAACCACCTGGGAGCTACTATCCAATATGCCAAGACTACTTCTACTCCTGCTTTCGCTGCCAGCTCAGGACTCCAGCACCCTGAGCCAGACACTCCCGTCTGCTCCAACACACACTCAGGGTCTGAATTACTTGCCTCAAAGCTGCAGGTTTACCTGAAAACAGCTCACAGAAGTGTGCTTGTCTTTAACACTCAGATGCCCAACTCCCAATGGAGTCTAAACCCAAATAAATCCGTTTACCCTGTATAAAGCTTATGCAGGGTAAACTCATAAATTGTTCTCCCTCTATAACACTGATAGAGAGAGATGCACAGCTGTTTGCTCCCCCAGGTATTAGTACATACTGAGTTAATAAGTAAAAAGTGATTTTTATTAAATACAGAAAGTAGGGTTTAAGTGGTTCCAAGTAGTAACAGACAGAACAAAGTAAGTCACCAAGCAAAATTAAAAAATGTGCAAATCTATATCTAATCAAACTCAATACAGATAAGATCCTCATCAGTTCCAGAATGCTCCCTTTTACAGACTAATCTCCTTTTAGCCTGGGTCCCGCAATCACTCGCACTCCTTTCAGTCACTGTCCTTTGTTCCAGTTTTTTTCAGGTATCTTGTGGGGATGGAGAGGCTCTCTCTTTAGCCAGATGAAGACAAAATGGAGGGGTCTCCCAGGGGTTTCAATAGACTTTCTCTTGTGGATGGAGACCCACTCTCACTCCTAGACAAAGTCCAGCTCCAAGATGGAGTTCTGGAGTCACCTAGGCAAGTCACATGTCCATGCATGACTCACAGATTTTACAGGTAGCATGCATTGTTTACATGCTACCTTGAACATCCTCAAGTAGACTTCGTATGTGGATTGGAACATTCCAGGATCCATTGTCCTTAAGTGTTTCTTGATTAGGTACTTAATTTCAACATTCCTTTCTCCAGGAACTGACCAAATGCTTTACTAAGGGTATGTCTACATCTACAATTTTGCAGCGCTGGTTGTTACAGCTGTATTAGTACAGCTGTATAGGGCCAGCGCTGCAGAGTGGCCACACTTACAGCAACCAGCGCTGCAAGTGGTGTTAGATGTGGCCACACTGCAGCGCTGTTGGGCGGCTTCAAGGGGGGTTCGGGGAACGCGAGAGCAAACCGGGGAAGGAGACCAGCTTCCCCGCGGTTTGCTCTCGCGTTCCCCGGACCCCCCTGCAAACCGCAGGGAAAGAGACCTGCTTGAAGGAGAGGCTTCCTCAGGTATGCTGGGATACCTGCTTATTCCACGGAGGTCAAGAAAAGCGCTGGTAAGTGTCTACACTTGATTACCAGCGCTGGATCACCAGCGCTGGATCCTCTACACCCGAGACAAAACGGGAGTACGGCCAGCGCTGCAGACAGGGAGTTGCAGCGCTGGTGATGCCCTGCAGATGTGTACACTTCCTAAGTTGCAGCGCTGTAACCCCCTCACCAGCGCTGCAACTTTGTGATGTAGACAAGCCCTAAGGTTATTTAGAAATTAAGCCAGTACACAGCCAACATTTATAACTTTGAATACAAAAAGATACATGCATACAAATAGGATTAATACATTCATTAGATCATAACCTTTGTGGAGATATGTTACATGGCATATATCAGAGGGGTAGCCGTGTTAGTCTGGATCTGTAAAAGCAGCAAAGAGTCTTGTGGCACCTTTATAGAGCAGGCCTGCACAACTCGTAAAGCGGTGAGGACCACATTACTCCAAAGAAAACAGCTGAGGGCCGAAACCCCCCGGCCCCGCGGAAACACCCCTCTCCCCCCCCCACCACCCCCAGGACCTCCCGGCCAGGCGGAAACACCCCTCCCCAGCACCGCCTAGCCCTGCAGAAACAAACCCTCCTTCCCCAGCGCTGACCCACCAAAACAGCTGTGGGCCAAAAAGGAAGGTTGGAGGTGGGGAGGTGATACTTGATTTTAAATCAACCAGGGGCTCCAGCTGAAGAGATGGCTGGGAGCCCTCAAGGTCAAATTAAAGGGCCTGGGGCTCTGGCGGCTGGGGGAACCCAGATCTTTGCGGGGCTGAGGCAGGGATTTAAAGGGCCCAGAGCTCCTGCTGCTGAGGGGAGCCCGAGCCCTTTAAATCCTAGCCCCAGTCCATCTGCTGGAGCCGTGGCTGGGATTCAAAGGGCTCTGGGCGCTGCCTGCAGCTGCGAGGAGCCCTGAGCCCTTTAAATCTCAGCCATGGCCGGGAATCTCTGTGGGCAGCCCAGAGCCCTTTGATTCCCGGCCGCGGCTGGCAGGACCGGCTTTAGGAAGTGCGGGGCCCAATTCGAACATTTTCGGCAGGGCCCCGGCAGGGGTGACTGAAACAAAACAAAACAAAAAAAAGCCCTTCATTTCTTAGCAGCCGGTTCCCTGTAAAAATTCTGCCACCATATGTGTTTTTTGTACCAGTAGGGTTACCATACGTCCGTATTTTCCTCCCAGATGACAATTTAAGAACCAAAAAGCCTGACATGTCTGGGAAAATACAGATGTATGTTAACCCTACCTAAAGTTCTTTTTTAAAAAGATGGGTCTGAACTAGAAATGAGCTCTGCCACTCCCTGAGGGTGTGCTAGGGTGCACATGTGTGGGTCCCAGCTGCTCCCTGCCCACCTCATTGAAGCAGGTGTGCAGGGTTACTTCCCTGGGAACTGCAGGGCACCAGTGGACATGGGGCTGGCTGAAGGTGGTGGGAGGGGTTGGCGGTAGGGTCTGGCTGCAGGCTGGGCAAGGGATGTGGGACAGACTGGAGATAGGGGGTGTGCGGTGGCCTGGCTGGCTTCAGGCAGGGCCACAGGTGGGGTGCGGCATGGATTGGCAGGGCTGGAGACAAAGGAGTGTGGGACAGGCTGACTTCAGGCAGGGGGGTGCGGCAGGGGTTGGCTGGAGACAGGGCAGGGGGTGCAGGGCTGGTGTGGGCAGGGCAGATGGTGGTGCAGGGCTGGAGGCAAGGCAGGGGGTGCGGGGCTGGCTGCGGGCAGGAGCGTGTGCAGGCAGGACAGGAGGTGCAGCAGGGGTTGGCTGCAGGCAGCTGGTGCAGATACAGGGGGTACAGACCATCCTGTATGGTGAGTGCCCCCTCCTTTGCCCTCCCCCACCAGGGTAGCAGCAGCAGCCTGGGGCTCAGGGGCTATTTAAAGAGCTTGGGGCTCCCCTGCTTCCTCTGCCCCAGCTCTTTAAATAGCTGAGGGAGCCCTGGGGAAGCAGTGTGGCTTCGGTGGTTATTTAAAGGACTGGGGCAGCAGAGGCAGCTGGAGCCCCTGCCCTTTAAATAGCCCCATAGGCGCCCGCTATCCCAGGGCTCTGGGGGCTATTTAAAGAGCCTGGGGCTCCCCTTCTTCTACTTACCCAGCCCTTTAAATAGCCACAGGAACCCTGGGGAAGCGGTGGGGCTCCAGCGGCTATTTAATGGGATGGGCCGGTAGAAGCAGCAGGAGCCCTGGACTTTTTAAATAGCCCCTAGAGCCCCACAGCCCTATCCCAGGGCTCCAGCAGTGGTGCTCTGGTGGCAATTTAAAGGGAGCCCCAGGCCTTTTAAATTGCCCCCTGAGGAAGCTAGGCCACTCCGGTACAGCGCACTGGCTTTTGCCGGTACACTGTAGTGGGGCTTGGGTGTGGGGTCCTCTTAGGAGCGGGGCCAATTCAGAGGAATTGGTTGAACTGGCCTAAAGCCAGCCCTGGCGGCTGGGATTTAAAGGGCTCTGGGCTCCCCTGCTGCGGGCAGCCCAGACCCCTATGAATCCAGGCTGGGGCTGGGATTTAAAGGGCTCTGGGCTCCCCGCCGCTGCCGGCAGCCCAGAGCCCTATGAATCCTGGCCGCGGCTGGCATTTAAAGGGCTCTAAGCTCCCCGCAGCTGCGGGCAGGTCAGAGCCTTTTGAATCCCGGCCACGGCTGAGATTTAAAGGGCTCTTGGCTCCCAGCTGCTGCGGGCAGCCCAGAGCCCTATGAATCCTGATCGCAGCTGGCATTTAAAGGGCTCTAAGCTCCCCGCAGCTGCGGGCAGCTCAGAGCCTTTTGAATCCCAGCCGCGGCTGAGATTTAAAGAGCTCTGGGCTTCCCGCAGCTGCGGGCAGGTCAGAGCCTTTTGAATCCTGGCTGCGGCTGGGATTTAAAGGGCTCTGGGCTCCCCGCGGCTGCGGGCCACCCAGAGCCATCTGATTCCCGGCTGCGGGCCGCACAGTGAGCCTCCGCGGGCCGCATGTTGTGCAGGCCTGTTATAGATTAACAGACGTTTTGGAGCATGAGCTTTCGTGGGTGAATACCCACTTCGTCAGATGCATGTCATCTGATGAAGTGGGTATTCACCCATCTGACGAAGTGGGTATTCACCCATGAAAGCTCATGCTCCAAAATGTCTGTTAGTCTATAAAGTGCCACAGGACTCTTTGCTGCTTTTACGTGGCAAGTGTAGCATAAAACACATTCTAAGCATATTTCCATAAAGCCTTATGGGAGGTACTATCACAACGTGGTACCTAGGTATTGTCCCCACCCCCCAGCACAGGGATGGGTTTCACTCTTGGTAGGCAGGCATTGACGGGCCAGTGGTCTGACTGAATAAGACCAGTTCTCTGCCCTGCTTTTGAAAGTGTCCAATGCCTTATGCTTCAGAGGAGGGTACTAGAGAAGCCTGTTACTTGCTTTGTTGGTTGTGTTGGTGTTGAAGCGAGCTTTGTTGGCTACAGAATGAAGATCCAAATTCTCTCTCGACTTCCTGCTTGGATGTAGGCTACTGCTTTATAGTGGTTACGAGCATAAAGTACTGGCAGACTTTGCCATTTTGGCTTCTTATCCTAGGAGTGATGTCTTGTCTCTTTTTAAAACCTCACTTTTATGTAATGGGAAGGACTCCAGTAGTGACTCAAGAACAGCTATGCAACTCCCTGGCCCCCAGCTATGAAAACTTTACAGGTTACTGGCTAATGTATAAAGCACAAGACACGTTATTTTCTTAATGCTGCACCTTGAGTCCCGTAGACCTATTTCTCCCCTCCTCTGCACACCTTTAAAAACACAGTATTTAGAGTTTGGTAGAACAAAGGGTGAGATGGGATTAGTTCCCTATCAAAATTTTTTTTTTTCCTTTTTAATCCTGCTAGTGTATTGACAGTTGGTGGGAAATGGCGGCTGGGCTAGAGGGTCAGGAAGGAAGTGCTAGCTGTTGATCAGTAATTATTCCCCTTGCTAAATTGTGAGCAGAGTTGCTGATTGAGCCGGGGGTGGAGGGGGTTGCCCCTGCTAGTCCTCCTCTGTCAGAAGGTTGTTATGGCCTGGCCCACAGTTGCCATGGGAAGGAAAATGGGAATGGAGGCTACAGAATGATATGCTGACTGATACTGTTTCCTTATGCTACCAGGCCCCCCACAGCTTACCTCTGTCTCTCCTTGAGGCAGGGACTGTTTTTTGTTCTGTTTCCTACAGTGCTTAGTTGGACGGGGTCCCTGTCCATGACTGGGATTCCTACACACTGCAGTAATACAGCTAATCTCTAACAATAGAGGAGGCAACAGATATGCTTCCATTGTGGAGGAGAGAAAAAGGGGTGTGTCTGGTGCTAGTTGCCATATTGGGGGTGTCATTGTGCCAGACCCTCTTCTCCCCCCACCCAGCCCGTATGTGATTAGACTTGTGTGCATGCATGCACCATGCTTGTGAGAAATTTCACATCTAGGCCGTTGTTCAGAGCTGTCTATTCAAGTCTCTGAATATGCTGGAAGAAGGGATGCAGCCCTTGAGAGCTGTGCCATGTTGTTTTCTAATAAGGGGCAAGCACCCAAACATGAACCCGTTCTCATTAGCTCTGTGACTGTGCACCTGATGAATCCACAGCAGTGTGAAGGCCTGCTTCCCATGGAGTGACTGCGTTACTAGGGGTCTATGCTTGTGTGGGCAGTGCTTTCCCTCACTGATAGGCCACGTGGCTAGAATTTGCAGAAGGGCAGAAGCACCCACAGCTGAGGCCTGTTTTTCAGGTGAGCTTGGCATATTGGGAGCTGAGCTCTCTTGAAAATTTAAACATAAATGTCACAGAGGGAGCTGCTGGGTGCTGAGCTTTTGAAAAGCCCAGCACCGTGCACGTTCCCCAGTGTCTGCAGGATCTCTTCAGTGAATGTAACCATGCTGTTATCTTGCATTTATAGGTCTCCCTTAATCCAAAGCGAACTACATGCACCTGGTGCTGCCAGAATGCAGCACCACCTGGGGCAGAGGATAGCAATTGACTAGTGGACAGTCAATCACACAGCTGAGACAGTGCAAGAAATATTAATTATCCAGTGAGCAGTGGGGCAAACTCCTGCTTTCAGACAGGTCTTTGGTCTCTACTCAAAGCCCAACGTGCAGGAAACTACCGAGAACTGTATTTATCTATCTTGACTGGTCAGAGCTGGGATGTGAACCTATAGCTCCAGAAGTGAAGATGTTTTACAGCTGAATGAGAGACTTCACAGCCATCCCTCCTGGCCTGAGAAGGCAATGGGGTATGCTGGCCACAGACTCCAAAATCATAGCATCGGGACAACAGAATGTAACCTCTTCCCCTTCTTCCGAAACTTGCGTGGGAAAGCCCCACTCATGCCTAGGAGAAGAGAAGTATATTTTCCACCTCCTGCCATTCAGTGGCTGTTGGTTACTACTAATAATATCCATCTGCTTGTTCAGTTTCACCAAAACTGTGGAGTGTAAAGCAATCCAGCAGTGACTGCGCAGTTGTATTTGCGTAACTCTGCATAACCAGTCAGTGCTGCCAGGGTTCCTTCCCCACTCTGAACTCTAGGGTACAGATGTGGGGACCCGCATGAAAGACCCCCTGAGCTTATAGTCTACTGGCTTAAGTTAAAACTTTCCCAAATCACAAGTTCCACCTTGTCCTTGATTGCTGCCACCACCAAGTGATTTAAACATTCAGGGAGGGCCTACCTCCCCCCACATATTCCCTCCAAGTCCCTATACCCCCTTTCCTGGGAAGGCTTGAGAATAATATCCTAACCAATTGGTTACACAGTGAGCACAGATCAACCCCCTTGGGTCTTCAGGACACTGAAAAACAATCAGGTTCTTAAAAGAAGTTTATTTAAAAAAAAAATATCACCTCTGTAAAATCAGGATGGAAGATAACTTTTCACAGAGTAACAAAAAGATTCCAAATACAGAGGATTTCCCCTCTAAGCAAAACTTTAAAGTTACAAAAACAGGGTTAAACCTCCCTCTTAGCACAGGGAAAATTCACAAGCTAAAACAAAAGATAATCTAATGCATTTCTTTGCTATTACTTACTATTTCTACAGTACTAGTTGCTTAGTCCAGATATGGCTGAAGGAGATGTATTTACCCTGCCCTGGTTCCTTTGCTGACTTTGAGAGAACAAAACAAAGACACAGACAAGAACCTTCCCCCACAGATTTGAAAGTATCTTCTCCCCTTATTGGTCCTTTTGGTCAGGTGCCAACCAGGTTATCTGAGCTTCTTAACCCTTTACAGGTAAAAGAGGAATTAACCCTTTACAGGGTAAAGAGGAATTTTTATGCTACCCTTTAGCTATATGTTTATGACAAATGCCTACACAGAAATAATGTGAATACAGTTGGCACATAATCAGTTCCAAAGTGGTCAATCATTTTAAGTAAGTAAGCACCTACAATTCTCTGTTCACATTCACTTTTCCTGGTATCCTACCCCTGTACCACAGCCCAATGTGCTTCTGGGCTGCTGTCGTAGCATATTATACCTATGGAAAGGGCTAGAACAATGTGTTTCCAAGTGGCCACTGATTTTTGGTGCCCAACTTGAGACCTCTGGGATCTGATATCGTTCCCCCGTCAAAATCAGTGGCCCCTTGTCACTCAGGCCAAGGCTAGATGGAGTGCTAGAGCTGGGATTAAAACTCTTCAATCCTGACTTGTGGTCTCCCTAGTTTAACTACTAGAGACTTCTGTATGGTGGTGGGTTGACCCCTCTCTGCGGTTGGAGAGTACTGGTAACTTTCCAGCCAGCTGCACTGTTCGGAATGTAACTAAAATGAACTAAATTCTCTGGTCTGGATACTGAAAGCATTTGCCTTCAGCTGTTTAGATTTGTTGAGGCCTTTCTTTAAGGGCTAGTGCAGGCTCTCAGAGGAATTTCCTGTCCCTTTATAAGAGTTCCTGTTTATTTATAAACACGCATTGCACAAAAGTGTCCTAAATCAACCCCAGATGTGCTACTTCTGCTGCTGTTCCCTTTCTGCTGCTGTTCCCTTCCATAACTCTACATTCCATCCCTGCATGCTTATCACAGTCACAGTAACATGCTGGAGGAGGACCGGGGAACAGATAAGCTTGCTGACTTCTGACCTGTCCATAGGGCTTTCAGTTGCTCTCTGGTTCTTTCTGTCGAAGCAGTCTTTTGTCCCAACAGGGCTACTTGCTTCCCTAGCTAGTTAAATATTTAATAAGGCAGTTTATCCTGCTGTGGGTAAGGTTTGGGTAATAACCCTTATACATTGATCCTGGTTAGCAGATAACTCATTGATCACTGACTGAACACTGCTCCAGCAGCCCCCTCTTGAATTCCTTTCTGAGAGGGCTTGAGGCTAAGGAGAAGTGGGCCAGCTGGCAGGATCTGTTAATCTGAAAGCCTGTTCTCTGCGCTGGCACTCTGCAGTGTTACCAGAAGCAGTTTCATAGACTATCGGGGTTGGAAGGCTCTTCAGGAGGTCATCTAGTCCCACCCCCTGCTCAAAGCAGGACCAATTCCCAACTAAATCATCCCAGCCAAGGCTTTGTCAAGCCTGACCTTAAAAACCTCTAAGGAAAGAGATTCCACCACCTCCCTAGATAACCCATTCCAGTGCTTCACTGCCCTCCTAGTGAAAAAAGTTTTCCTAATATCCAACCTAGACCTCCCCTTCTGCAACTTGAGACCGTTACTCCTTGTTCTGTCATCTAGTACCACTGAGAACAGTCTAGATCCATCCTGTTTGGAACCCCCTTTCAGGTAATTGAAAGCAGCTATCAAATCCCCCCCCCCCTCATTCTTCTCTTCTGTGGACTAGATAACCCCAGTTCTCTCAGCCTCTCCTCATAAGTCATGTACCCCACCTAAACAAGATGGAGATGCTGTGCAGCTGATAGCACTTTATCTATAGCTGAAGTCAGCCCACTGAAAGCTAGAGTTCCCCTGGTTCTGGTGCTCCTGGCTGTTTGTACTGATAGCAAGTTAAAAATAGTTTAGGTTTTTGGGGGTTTTATTTGATGTCCCTTCAATTTCCCCCATTAATGCTGAATGTTTGCATGTGTTTCCTGCAGCTTCTTCCCTGAGAATAGCATCGGCTTGCACATGAGAATCTTGAAACAGAAGCAAAGAGCAGCAAGCATCCTGGGGGCTGGCTAACCCCAAACAGAAACTGCTTCTCAGGGGGACTTTCTAAAAATCTGTTGATTTCCTGACAGGTTTGCTTTTAATGAGCGTTCAGCCCTGCAAGATGGTAATATAGATGTCTGTGCTAAGGTGGGACAGCGCTGTTTTAGGAAAAAATTGACTTGGTGCTGTGGTGCTTGCTATTACTCCTCTTCCTCTCAGGACTTGGCTGCCGTAGGAGGGGTGGGAGTCTCCTCCCCTCCTGTCCCTGCACACGTGCGCTTGCTCACACTCTCTGAACCCATTCTTCCCACAGAGGAAGATGTGGCAGGCTTTACCTTGTGCCTTCCCTGTTGGTGGCCAGTGGCAGGTGTCCCAGGCCCAGCCTCATATCTCTGGCTGTCCCCAGGTCCCAGAACACCCTCCTCACACTCTCTCTCTTTCCTTCCAAGCTCCCTGTCATGGCGGAGCTGGAGCAGCGACTCTCTGACCTGGAGCTGGCCCAGATGCTGTCTAGGCAGAAACTGGAGCGAGCCTCTGCCGCCGCTGAGCGCATCGTGGCCTCTGACCCTATCGGCAAGCTTGCCGCCTTGCAGGCGGAAGTGAAGCTGGCCATCAGTGAGCTGAGAGGAGAGCTCCCCTCCGGGACCGAGCTGGCTGAGCTGCAGAGCCAGCTGGAGCAGCTGAGAACCACCGAGCTGGAGAAGCTGAGGCAAGAGATGGCCGGGCTCTTGTCGTTGGGTTCCAGGCTGGAGCGGAGCGTGGCCTCATTGACCGGCTCCCTCACCAGTGCCCAGAGGAGCCTGGAAGAGAAGGCTCATAGCCTGCAAGGCATGCAGCAGGAAGCGGAGCACACAAAGGTGGCTGGTGAGAGATTGGAGAACAACATTGGCTCCCTGTCAGCCCGGACCTTCATCCTGGAGGGAAGACTCAGCCGCACCACACTGCTGGCACGCGCCCTGCAGCTACAACTGGAGCAGAACAGCAAGGCTCTGGCTGGACTGCAGGAAGTGGCAGCAAATCAGAGCGGGAGTGACAGCTCTGAACCTCAGCAGCTGGAGAACCTTCGGTATGATGGCCACTTGAGGCTGATGTTTGTTACATGTATTGCGGTAGCATTGAGAGGCCGGGCCCCGTTGTGCTAGGTGCAGTACAAATGGTCCCTGCCCTGGAGCATGGGATTTGAACATCTCTGGCCAAGTGGAGCCCTGCCGAGCCCTCGTCACAGAGGGTAGAGCCACGTGCCAGATCTGAAGGGCTTTACAGCAAAGCAGGGGTGGCGTTATTGAGGGGACATGGCTAAAATCAAGGGGATGCAGTTCAGAGCAGGAGCGTTTGTCCTGAATACAAAGGAGGCTTCCTGACAGAGAGTCCTGCCTGGAAAAGTCTCTGGAGGGAGGTGGCATTCACGCCATCGCTTGGGACACACGCTGATAAACTGGGTAGCTATGCTGACGCTTGCTTAATCTAGTTAGCATGGGTAACAGCAGCGAAGATCCAGGATAGGCTTCAGCACAGCCTAGCAATCAGACTACAAGTCACTGGGGCTCTGTCTGCTAGCCCGCTCTGAAGCCTGTGCAGCTGAATGAAGAGCTGGAGTGAACTGTAGCCTTTTTTAGAGGCCATTAGAAAGCAGTCTGCCTCCTGCTCTGGCTTCGTGGCATCACCTCTCTGCACTCACTGCAGGCTTGTATCTGACTGCCGCTCAGCGTTCGAACGCCCAGTGGCATGTGAGCCAGCTCCATGGGGACCCGTAGGTCTTGACTCTGCTCTCTGGGCCTTCCAGGGTGCAGATCCAGCAGCTGAAGATGGAGAAATCGGCCACACAGGAGCAGGTGAATGAGGCGCTGCACAGCATTGCTGACCAGAGGAGAGAGTTGAAGGGCAGGATCTCAGAGTTGGAAACAGTTATTCATGCTCTTCAGGGCCACGTGACTCAGGTGAGGACTCCGGGCCACCATGCTATGGTCATTCCACTGTTGCCTAGAGAGAGGAACAAGCAGTACAGTAGAACCTCAGAGGTACGAACACCTTGGGAATGGAGGTTGTTCTTTCAAAAGTTTACAACTTAACACTGACTTAATACAGCTTTGGAACTTTACTGTGCAGCAGAAAAATGCTGCTTTTAACCATCATAATTTAAATGAAACAAGCACAGAAACAGTTTCCTTACCTTGCCAAATCTTTTTTTTTTAAAACTTTTTCCCTTCATTTTTTAGTAGTTTATATTTAACACAGTACTCTGCTGTATAGTCTGATTGTGTACTTGTGGTTCCAAATGAGTGTGGTTGACTGGTTGGTCCGTAACTCTCTGGTGTTCTACTGTCCTGTTAGAGCCAGGGGGAGATGCTGGCCAGGTGTCATAGGAGCTCAAAGATGAGATACAAAGCTGTCTAAGGGGTTGGAGGAACGAGCGTGATTCGTATTACATGATGAAGGGTGAGAGGAAACAGAGCTGCCCATGAGAACAGGCCAGGCCTGGCTATCGATCTCAGAAAGGCTGGAGGATGGGGGCGAGACACATAGGTGCTGGCTTTCTCCAGGTCCAGGGGGTACTCAACCCCCTGCTGTGCCCCAGGATCTGCTCCCAAGTCCCCATCCCCACCCCACCTTTTCCTTCCCTTCCATCCCCATATCCCCGTTCCTCTCCCTTTCTCCCAGAGCCTCCCTCACACTGCAGAGCAGCAGGTGGTAGGCACTGGGAAGGAGCTGATTGGCAGGGGTGGCAGGAGGCACTGAAGAGGAGGAAGGGGGAGCTGCCTGCTGGTGGATGCTCCCAGGCTGGAGCACCCATGGAGTTGTCGCCTATGAGGGGGACAGACATGGAATTGCAGGTTTAAAAACAAATGCAACTGACCTGCTGTGATCACTGTAAAATGCTGTTACTTCAGGCGGTGTAGGGCAGGCTGCATCCACGGAGGTGGGTCTTGATGATACATGTCCTGCAGAATGCACAAGTAAGGGCTTCTGCATCACAGCTCCGCGCTGGGCTCTGGAGGTTTATTGGCTTGTAGCGAGCTGGCTGGGCTCATGGAATGTGACGTTATTTTGGTAGCAGAATCCCCTGGTTTTACTTCCTAGAAGAATTTCTCAGCTCTTGGGTGTGGAGATGCGGGGGACTTTACAGCTCAGTACCTGGATATCCTTTGGGGGGAGAGATCTGCAGTACAGTTAGTCACATGAGTTTCTGGGTTGGGCCTAAACCCACCAAAGCAAGTACCTGCAGTGAGGAGGAATGCCAGAACTGGGCTTTAGGAGCCCTAAGAGTGCAGGTGTGGGCAGTGCTGCTCCCTGCAGTGCAGGTCTTGGAACCAAAAGCGGAGGATTTCAGTCTCCAGTGCCTCTCGCGTGCTCGCTTTGCTAGAAAGCCCTTCACCTGGCACCTCCCTGGACCCTTCGGGAAGTGGAACTCTCCAGCGGTGCTATCTGCAAGCAGGGAATATCCATGTATGTGGTTGCCTGGGTGTGTGAGAGCCCCTTGCAGGGCGAGAGGCGCGTGTCCTTGGCTAGGAAGCTGGGGTAGCTCTCAGCCCCACAGGGAGGTCACAGCATGTGGCTGTGACCATGCCTCTCACCATGCACTGTTCTGAGGAAGTCTGTGCCTGGAGCAGAGTGTCCCATGCCCTGGATTTCCTCTCTTTCTTCAGGTGGAGCTGGGCATGGTCAATCTGAACACACAGCTCTCTGGTGCGGTGGAGCAGCAGCTGCAGGGTCTAAAGCTTGGGATGGCCAATCTGGAGAGCAGCCTGGGCACCAGCCTGCAGCAGTGTAAGAGCAAAATCCCATCCTCGAGCATGGGGGTGGGTTGGGGGGGACCCACAGACTGAACAATTGGGTGTGGCGTTGGGAGCCACCCCTGCCATGTGTTCTGCTTGCTCATCAGATGGGCATGTGCGTGCACCTCTCTGCAAGCTGCTTGGGAACCAGAGATGGAAGCCAGTTGGGTCTCTTCTCTTCCAGTGCTCAGTGGCTCAACCTTGTGCAGACTTCAATGGTTGGGGGATGTTTGCCCCCGGGCAGGGGAGGGGAAGCAAGTCCATAGACTATCGAGCACACTGTTATTGCAGCAGTCGTGTTGTCCGTGAGCTTTGACACCAGCCCAGCATGCCCCTCTGGCTGTCCCTGCACAGGCTCTGTTTAACCCACCTCTGCCCTCAAAACACCCAATTGGAGTGATTTCTGACTAGCACAGAAGATGCTGAGATCTATTTTAAGTCCTCGCTGGGTCCCAGTGCCTGCTCCCGTCACTGTCTGTCTAACAGGGTGTTTGTGGAGCAGGTCCCCATTGCACGTGTCCATTGTTACCAGATTTGTCTCTTACTTTTGGGTACGCTCATTTATTAAGAGCAGCAAAGAGTCCTGTGGCACCTTATAGTCTAACAGATGTATTGGAGCATGAGCTTTTGTGGGTGAATATGAAACCTCATTTATTAAGGTTACTCTTCTGGGGTGAGGGGGGTTTCTGTAATTCCATCAGTGGGTTGCTTGTGTCACTTGTGTTCTCACATGGAGCTCTGCTTCTCCCTGCTGCAAGTTCCCTCCCGATGGAGCTATCCTGCAGGACCTTGGTTCCCCAGGGCTAGGTTCGTACTCACATTCACACACACTCACTCACTCACTCTCTCGACTGGGTTAAGCAGCACTTCCGAGCTGACCCCTTCTATGCCCCTGGACTCAGCAGGCTGGGTCGCACAGCACTTTCAAGCTGCCACCCTCATATGTCCCAGGTAGGAACTCATGTGATGAGCAAACCAAAGAATTTTTGGGCATTGCAGGGGTCTGTAGCTTAGGTACGAGGAGCGTTGCTGCAGAGCGAATGACGAAGCCAAAAAATACCCACAAGGGGGGGGGGGAGAGAGCAGCAACCGGCTTAATCATGGAAGTTATTTATTGCCAGGTAATAACCATACAAGGGGAGCCAAACAAAACAGTGATAATATTAGATCTAACTTACATTTGATTATAAAAGGTTTAGAAAACTGTAACTGATCACACAAGTCAGGGTCAGAAGGCTACACCTAGAGAGAGAGCTGGGTTCTCACCACTCCATGAAGCTTGAATCGATCGCGGGTCCCAGGTGGTAGTGGTACCTAGGGTCTGGAGTACTGGAGACAGGCAGAGCCCCCAGCATGATCAGTGAGGAGAAGATGAAATCCCAATGGAACTTATGCAGATTTTGGATCCAGGCTTCAGAGCAGTTGAGCATGGATAGGGTTTTTTTTGTAGGGACAACAATGGTTCAAGGGGGAACACTAGATTTGTTTATGGGTAAACTGATGGCTGAGGGGAATAAACCAAAGTTGTTTTGTTCAGGCTAGACAATGGGAACTGATCATTCCTGGCTATGGGCAGTGTTCCTTGGCGGGAGCTCACTATGCAATTAGGGAGTTTCACTATTTTGGATACCAATAAAGGATATGAGGAAAGCGGTGGATGTGATATAGCTTGATTTTAGCAAAGCTTTCGATATGGTCTCCCACAGTGTTCTTGCCAGCAAGTTAAAGTAGTATGGATTGGATGAATGGACTATAAGGTGGATAGAAAGCTGGCCTGATCATCAGGCTCAACAGGTAGCGATCAACGGCTCGCTGTCTAGTTGGCAGCCAGTATCAAGTGGAGTGCCCCAAAGGTCGGTTCTGGGATAGGTTTTGTTCATGATCTTCATTTAATGATGAGGGTGCAGTCCACGCCATCCTCCAGATCAAGTTTGCAGATGACACTAAACTGGGAGGAGTGGTAGATATGCTGGAAGGTAGGGATCGGATACAGAGGGACTTAGACAAATTAGAGGATTGGTCCAAAAGAAACCTGATGAGGTTCAACAAGGACAAGTGCAGAGTCCTGCACTTAGGAAGGAAGAATCCCATGCACTGCTACAGGCTGGGGACCGACTGGCTAAGCAGCAGTTCTGCGAAAAGGACGTAGGGATTACAGTGAATGAGAAGCTGGATATGAGACAGCAGTGTGCCCTTTGTGCCAAGAAGGCCAACAGCATATTGGGCTGCATTAGTAGTAGCATTGACATCAGATCAAAGGACGTGATTATTCCCCTCTATTCGGCAGTGGTGAGGCCACACCTGGAGTATTGTGTCCAGTTTTGGTCCCCCACTACAGAAAGGATGTGGACAAATTGGAGAGAGTCCTGCAGAGGGCAATGAAAATGAGTAGGGGGCTGGAGCACATGACTTATGAGGAGAGGCTGTGGGAACTGGGGTTATTTAGTCTGCAGAAGAGAAGAGTGAGGTGGGGATTTGATAGCTGCCTTCAATTACCTAAAGAGGGGTTCCAAAGAGGATGGAGCTGGACTGTTCTCAGTGGTACCAGCTGACAGAACAAGGAACAATGGTCTCAAGTTGCAGTGAGGGAGGTCTAGGTTGGATATTAGGAAACACTATTTCACTAAGTTGGATATTAAGAAACACTATTTCACTAGGAGGGTGGTGAAGCACTGGAATGGGTTCCCTAGGGAGATGGTGGAATCTCCATCCTTAGACATTTTTAAGGCCCAGCTTGACAAATCCCTGACTGGGATGATTTCAACCCTATGATTTATTACTAGAATTGATCTGATAACTGCCGAGCTGGGTGTGTGCAGGTGTGGGTTTATTAACACCTGGAGCAGAGATCCCCCATTGTGCAGTGCTTCCCTGCTTTTCTGGTCCCAGAGTTCCGTGGGGTGTTTGCCTTGGAATCTCTGTTCTCCATTCTGTATGCTAATGGAGATGCCCCCCTGTCCCATCCTCAATGCAAATGAGGCTAGGGGAGTTTCCTTAATCCTGTCCCCCTTGTCTGGGAGTGGGGTGGGGGTGTTAGGTGTGTCTCCCACGGCCTTTTCATTGCTTTTTGTAAGTCTTTCTTCTGATTGGCTTTGGCTCAAGCAGAGGCTGGGGTGTGGGGTCTTTCATGAGTCAGGCTGGGTACTGCGCCCTGGTTCCCCAAGAACACACAGCTGATAGGTAACTCCCTCAGTGGCTTTGAGTGTGAGGAAGGACTGGGCTGGCCGCTGCTGCATCAGCCCTCATCAGGGTGCCAGGTGCACCTCAATGTGGTGGTTGGGGTGGCAGGAGGAAGCATAGTAGACCTCTCACCCAATGTGGGGTGAAAGGCCCCTGTGTGAGACTAGCATGAAGGGTAACAAAGTAACTGGAAGCCTGGTGTGTGTTTGCACAGAGGCTTTGGAGACCAAAGGGCAGCGTGGCCTGGTGTAAGTCCATGGAGGTCAGTGGGGTCACTCCTGGGATGCCTCTATCCCTAGCACTGTTTCCTTTGGGAAGGAGAATTGATCATAGAAGATTAGGATTGGAAGAGACCTCAGGAGGTCATCTAGTCCAATCCCCTGCTCAAAACAGGATCAACCCAAACTAAATCATCCCAGCCAGGGCTTTATCAAGCTAGGCCTTAAAAACCTCTCAAGATGGAGAGTCCACTACCTCCCTAGGTAACCCATTCCAGTGCTTCACCACCCTCCTAGTGAAATAGTTTTTCCTAATATCCAACCTAGACCTCCTCTACTGCAACTTGAGACCATTGCTCCTTGTTCCGGCATCTGCCACCACTGAGAACAGCTGAGCTCCATCCTCTTTGGAAACCCCCTTCAGGTAGTTGAAGGCTGCTATCAAATCCCCCCTCTTATCTTTTGCAGACTAAATAAACCCAGTTCCCTCAGCCTTTCCTCATAAGTCATGTGCCCCAGCCCCCTACTCATTTTCATTGTCCTCCACTGGACTCTCTCCAATTTGTCCACATCCTTTTTGTAGTGGGGGCCCAAAACTGGATAGAATCTCTAGATGTAGCCTCACCAGTTCTGAATAGAGGGGAATAATCACTTCCCTCAATTTGCTGACAATGCTGATAGAGGTACATAAATAATAATTGAACTGGAATGTCCATCAGCCTCCTAGTTACCCGGTAGCATGCTAAGAGAACAAGGGGACTCCCCAGTGAATTTCAGAAGCAGCGCACGTTAAAATCGCTAACAAGGAATTTTCATGGAGTGTGTAACTGACCCTTGGAACCCACTGCTGCAGGACAGCACTGGCTGAATGCACTTCCCTCAAAGGATTAGACACTGGCACCAATAGAGCAGCAGCTGCAGTTAGACAACTGGGATAAAAATGTTTCAGGCTATGAGCCAATGAGCAGCTGTGGTGAGCGAGACATGGCCAAGCCTGCAGAGACAGAGTGCTTGTGTGGAGCAGGGCGTGGTAAGAGTCTCTGAACCCTCTGATACAGGTGACATTCGATATTCTTAATCCAAATTTGCAGCTAAATTTTATTACCCAGTAATATCCGCAGGGGGGCGCTGTGGGACTGCGAGTGCCCAAAGCTCTTTGCATAGAAAGGCAGCATGGAGGTTTCTTTACAAAATCAAATCTGATCTCAGTCCCTGGAAATCCTGATGAGGGGGTCTTGACTGAATAAGTCCTTAGGGGCTTCTCTAGACACCTGGCAGGGGTAAGGGGTTCTCTGTGGAGGGGATGTGCCCCGTTCTGTACCACAGAGCCTCTGGGAATGGCCATGCAAGTGGTTTTTCCTCTTGCCTCCTGAGTCCAGGGCTTCTTTGCCCTACAGGGTCCTTTCACCTGAGGAGAGCTGGACGTTGCTCCCTGTGGAGCTGCCATTTGCCTGCTTTCCTGCCCTGCTGAATGTTTTTCCCAGGTACCTAGCCAGGGAATGAGATGAGACCCTAACCGCAGGCTCGCTGGGTCTCCCCATCACACTAGAGCAGTGGGGAGTGGCTGTGGTGCCTATGATTACTGGTCTAGGTTTGGCTTCATTCAGTCCAGCCAGAGCTTGTGACTCCAGAACCCTCGGGTTATAGCAGATTTGAATTGCTTTGGGCTCCTGACACCCCTCCCTGATGTTGTTTTGGTTTTTTTTTGTTTTTTTTGGGGGGGGGGTTCCTAGCCCCTGTCCTATCCTGTCTCCACTCTGGGCTTAGTTTACTAATAATAAATAAGTGGAGATATACCTGTCCCCCAGAACTGGAAGGGATCTTGGAAGGTCATTGAGTCCAGCCCCCTGCCTTTACTAGCAGGACCAAGTACTGATTTTTGTCCCAGATCCCGAAGTGGCCCCCTCAAGGATTGAACTCAGAACCCTGGGTTTAGCAGACCAATGCTCAAACCACTAAGCTATCCCTCCCCGTGGTGCTGTGGTTCCCATTCCCCATGGAACAGTAATTGGTGAGAATGTGCCACATGTCACTCTGCCTTAATGAGGAGCCCCACAGCACTGATTGCTTTTCCTGGAGGAGCGGGTGTTCATCTCTAGTGATGGCATGTTCCTTGCCCTGTGGTGTGCCAAGTAGTCCCTTGATCTTGTGCTGTGATACCAGATCTCTGCTCAGGGCTGTCACCTTCCAGCCCCTTGTGGTGCTTCTCCAGGCCAAATGACTCCTGTCTCTGCAGTCTCATGGTAGATCTCTGCTCGCCGAGACTCACTGGAGGGCACTGAAATTAACTATGATCTGTGCAGTGGCCATCTCCAGTCCCTGTAAAAATGAGATGTCCCCTGAGGGTGGAGCACACTGGGCTTTGCAATGCTTATGCCCCGTACCAGAGGGCACGATACAGTCCTGCTGCCCTAAAGTTTCTCTTCCCCCTTGCACAGGAATGCCATTGACTAATATGGTGGACTGGTGGGAATGTAAAGCTGCAGGACTGTGTATCCCAGATACACCTTCCTTCAGAGCATCGGACAGCTGCGATGGTATAAATAGCTCGGTCCCTGAGCTACCTAACTCTGGCTCTGCAGTTATGGGTTACCGCTCATGGTGACGAAGGATATAAAGAAATGGAGCGTGTAATGAGACAGCGTGTTGGGTCAGTGGGAAGACTGGCTTGATGCCCTCAACAGAAGGGGAAGGAAATTAACCTCTTGCTTCACCTCTCTCTCCCTCGCCCCGCCAGGTCTCTCAGGAGAAGTACAGACCAGCTGTGAGACTGAGGATGGCTGTGGGTGGCCGCACGTGCGCGAGATCAGCTTTCCGCACCGTGTCCTGACCCAGCCCACAATTATGCTGGGACTGGTGGGGCTGAGCACTCGCGGCTCCGTGGGCATCTCGGTGAGAGCTGTGGACGTCACGGATTCTGGCTTCAAAATACACATCGCCAGCGTGGGCAACCAGACCCTGACCAGTGCCAGGGTCTCTTGGATGCTGTGTGCCTAGACGGAAAGCTGTGATGCGGCCCCTGGGGCAAGGGGAGCCAGGGATTACTGAGCTGGTGGCATCTGCTTTCCTTGCACACAACTGTGGTTTGCTTTGGTTTTCTTTAAAGTAATTACAGCTTACAAGGAGTCTGTGTAGATGGGATCCCAATTAATAGCCCTTCTCTTGGGAGCTGTGTACCTCCATGTAATGACAGGCTGAGCAGCCCCAGGCCTTGCTGAAGGCTCCTGGAAAGTGCAGCTGACAGGATCTGTCTTAAACTTCCAAACCTAAGTGCCTAAACTGAGCCCACCAACTATATGCACATGTGCAGCGGTTCGTGTGTGCGTTCAGCCACTCTGCATGTGCAGATGTGCGGTGCACTCGCACGAAAAGATGCACCACATGGCTAATTGTGAGGGAAGTTGAGCACCTGGGTCTGGAAAGTTGGCCTGTAAACCTCTTTCTTTAGGGGTTTTTTGGTTTTATTATTTTCAGTAACAACAGCTGGAATGTTCTCCTGCTACCCAGTGCATTCCATGTCAGAAATGTTTAAAACTTTTACGCAGAGATGATGCTAATGGCGGGATGCAGCCAAACTACCAAAGATGTGGGACTACCTGTGTGTGTGTTTCCAGTTGAAATTTCCTGGCTGAGCCAGTTTCTCCTGGCACAGTGTGAGCTTGCCTGTACGTCCGAGGCATTGCTAGCCAGGGCTGCTCATCCCTCGCAGAGCTATGGCTTCTCATACTCTGAGCCTTACCCAGGAAGAGATGGACAGTCATGCTAAGCTTTCTTGTGGCATTGCAAGGTGGACTAAGACTACTAGCCTTCTCTGGACCTCTGATCTCACCAAGTGAAATACCAGAGCGTTCGGACCGCTCCAGGTGTGCTTGCTTGTCTGCCTAATTCTGCAGAAGGAAAGCAGCTGTATTTTAATGTGTACAGCTCTCTCAGAAGAAGGCTTTGGAGACTGCTAATGGTTTGTCCAGCCTGCTGACCTATGCCCAATACACCTGCTCCCACACCTGCTCTCTTTCTTCTTCCTTCCCCTCCACCCCTATCCCCAGAAGATACACTGGAGCTCTCAACACAGCAGGCTCCAGGGTGGGAGAGGGGCCTGCAAAGCAGGTTATGGGTCCACCATGAGACACCTTGCAAAGATGGGAAGTGTGTGCAATGCCACCCCTGTAGTCCTAGTTTAGAGGTTGTGTCCCCGGTGGTGGTGGGTACAGAGACTCTCAGCTGGTGCTACATATGTACCCCATGGAAATGCGTGGGTCTCAGATTGGCAGGGTTGGGGTTGAGCATTGTGCCTTCTGTGGCTGAAGATCAAAACACAGAGGCTGCTTTTTGTCAGAAAGAAAATAGAGGAGTGTTCCCCAGATTGCCAGCTGATGTGGGAATGGGGGTTTGGAGTGACTTCAGTTATATGCTAGGGTAGCTCCACTCTAGAGTCACAGAGGAGACAATCTGCCTATATTGTCGTCTTCTCCACACGTTCACTCTGCGCTGACTGAAAGGAGGAAGGACAATTTTGTTAAAGCACAGAACTAGGATGTTGGAAATCCATGTTCTGTTCTTATCTCTGCCACACATTGGCAGGTGGCTTCCCCTCTGCGCCAGGCCTTTGTAAAGTACCAAGCGATGCCTGCTGTCTGCAGACAACCGTAGAGATTTTTCCCCCCCACCCCCTGAAAAAGCAAATTCTGCAAACTGAAACACTGTGATTTGGAAATGGTGCTGCCCGCCTTATGGGAGCTGTAGTTCAGATATCTGTTCCCATTCTCCTCTATAGACTGCTTGGATGCACTCTGGTAAATTACAGTTTTATATGGGGAGCACAGCCTATAAAAGAGAGGGAATATGAGGCTGCATTTACCAGACAAAATATTTTGGGGTTTGGGTCTATTTTTGGTGGGAAAAATCAAAACTTTCTGTGTGCATGAACCTATTTTCCAACAACCATCTCTAGTGCCAATTACTATTTCTAAGCTCACTTGGTGCCATCAGCTGGGACACATGGCAGATGCCTTCCCATAATGCCTGAGGTATCCTGTGGGGATCCAGAACATTCTAGTGTTGTTTCATCATCCGAACAGCGCTGACAAGACTGCTGCTACCCCAGCTCACCAGGACATTGGCTGCAGAAAAGGAGGTGGTACACTGAAAGCTCGAGCTAGGAGTTGTATGATGTGGAGGAATTGCAAATGGATCTTTAGCTCTTCAGGCTGTCGGAGGGCAGAGAGAGATGCCAAAGCAGCATGTTCCGTTTGGAGTGAGTGGGGACATCCAGAACTCCGAGGACAGGCTACAGGACACAACTAAGACTCTGAAGTGACTTCTGGCAATGGGATCTGGGAGCCTGAGCAGTGCCTGATGCTGCTTCGCACCCATGCTGATCATGTGTGTATTCAGCCCTCCTCAGCAGAGGGTGTATTGACAATGCCTGAGGACCCCAAGGAGAAAGGGAGGGGGGTGGGATTCTGGGCAAAACATGTAATGCCTCCAGTGTCGGACAGAAAATGTTTTTTTTTCCAGTTGCTTCCATGTGCCTAACACAGCTGTAGACTTTCCCCTATCCAGTGGGAAACTGCTGCTCTGTAGCTATCCATAGGTGAAGGAGCTGCTGTTGTTTGTTCGTGCCTGAGCTGTAGGAATCGTGTCTGTGACTCAGCCCCATGGAGGCCTCGAGGTTTGTGGGCCGTGTGCTTCAGCCTCTGGCACGGAGCTGGCTGCCAATTCAGGAGGCCGCAAGTGCTGAATTGCCAAAGTTGTTTTAGAAACCGAGCAAATGGGCACAAACCAAAACCTCCCTCGGGTGGATCTCTGTTGGCAGTGCGATATTTGGCCTCATTCGCAGCGTGCCTTGCTCTAAACCGGTTTTCTGCTCAGGTGTGGGCTCGCATGGCTTCATGCGAAATGGAAGCGCTTTCCCTGAAATGGAGTGCTGCTCTGTGGGTGGAGTGGGGAACAAACATGGTGGGTCAGAACAGAGAGCGCTGTATGCAAACCATCAATCCTTTTCTGGGCTTGAGAGCCTCTGGAGCCACGGCCACCCTCCTTGGCATCATGCTCACCCTTAGGCAGGGGAACCCTATGGCAGGATGAAGTACTTTGGGCCTGTAACAAAGCAAGCCTCCCATTCAGCTGATGAAGTTTTCCCGTTTGTAAGGAACATGGAATCTGGCTTAAATGTTAATTCCGAGTCGCTCCTCAATGTCCACGTATGTAGCCTGGCTCCGATCAGACTCCTGGCTCCTCTTGCGCTGGCAAGGCCAGCAAAGCCCTTCGCTGAAGCTTTTCTGCAAGTACTGAATAAAAAGCAGGGTAAGTCTAGTGTAGCTTTAAAACCCTCTCCTAGGGCCCAGCTGGCACCCAAGGAACTAACTGGGTGGTGGTTCTTGTGCCAGGCTGGGTGTGGAGACCCTCTGGTTATTGGATTGTGTCCCATTTCCATTTAGCCTAGGTCAGTAAAAACTAACTTGCAGGTGCAAGCAGAACCCTTACAAGTCAGATATAAACTGATGTCAGTGCCTATGCTCCCACCCCACGCAGTCTTCCACCAGTTTAACCATAATGAACCAGTGCAACGGCTGGGTGTAGGCAAATGCCAAGTTGCTTTTGGTGCAAGGCTTGTCCATGCACAGATCCTTCGAGGCAGCATCTAACCCAAAAGTTAAATGTCCCTGCATTTGCTATATCTAATGGATATGGGTCTGTTTCCATTTTACATTTAAGAGAAAACTACAGTCAGTAGCTGAATGCAGCGGAGCTGGCTGTATTCAAGTCCTGTACTGTGGGAGCTGCTGCTGCATGTACATCAAATTCCTCTCTCCTTCTGAGCCAGTTTTTTAGCTTGTGCTTCACATTAGCTTTGTCTCGACTTATATGGCTGCATACTGGGCCTGAGAGAGGTTAAGGGCTGAAGCCAGCCAGCCAAACATCTTACAATTGCCCAGCCAAGTGAACGGCTGGGCTGCTTAGGGTGGGCCTGATTCTGATCTCGTACTGCTATACAGCAGGAACTCGGCTATCCTCAGTGAGGATGCTCCTGATGTAAAGGGGTGAGAGGAGAATTGATGCACACCTAGGTTCTCATCATGGCAGGATTGCTGTATGGGCCAAGTACCTAGACATTTCTGTATTGAATCAGGCCTTGTATAGTTGGGGTACAGGAGCAGGCTGAATGTGGCTGTCTTGCTGAGTGCGTAAAGAGGTTGCTGTCCTACTGCTGTGTACCCGTAGTGCAAAGCTGAGCTCAGCATTGATAACACCAGTTGTATGGCCAGCAAACTGCTTCTCTTCTCAAATAACTGCCTGCATCGCCCTGAGTCCCCTTTGAGCCCTGTGCCAATTCAAAATTGGTATCCGCATCCAATCCACAAAAATGATCTGTAGATACCTGCATCTGCTGCTATAAAGCGGATATTTGCAGGGCTTCAGATACCACATTTGGATCTGCATCCATGCGTGATCGGCAAAAAGGGTCCGTGGATATCTGCAGATGTAAAGTGGATATCTGCCGATTTGCAGGGCTCTAGTCACCTTCAGCTCATATTGCTCCATCTCCCTCAAAAGGCTGCCAGTTGCTATTGCTGCCCAATAACAGTGCTAGCCTGCATCTTTGTTCACACTCTGCAAACTGGATCCCTTCCCACCATGTGTGATTCAGGTTGCAGGTGAACTTTTAGCTTTTCAGAATAAGCCCTGCTGAATTCAGAAATGCAGGAACGGCACCACTTCTTCCAAGAGGAGGAGACACCTCCACAAATCAACCTTCCAGCTGTTCCTTTCACCTGGAAAGGATTTGCACATGGCCCTTGGCTGGCTCAGTGATGTTTCCTAGGTGGCTAGAGCTGTGCACGCCATTCCTGTGCTACAGATGTTAAGTAGCACTTCTCTGATCTGTGCCCACATGTGAGCAGGCTGTGTGCCTGTTTTTCAGCAGAGCTGGGGGTGAGATCTGTTGTCATGCTGTCATCTTTAAAATAAGAGGTGACTAGGCACTGCCCTAGTGAGAAGGGAAGCTAGATGCCAGCTGTCAAGTGGAACTGGCAAAGGGCATCTTGTGCTGTGTTTTTATTGATTTTGCATCCATGCTACAGGGGCGCACACATTAACCTGTGATGGCACACCTAGCTCTTGGGCCAAATAACTGGTGGTCTGTTTTTGTTTGTTTGTTTGATGGTGTAGTCTAGGGACTAGTTTTCTTCTCACTTTGAGGAATGAGGGAAGGGACCATAGATCGTGTGTGTGGGGGCAGTGCTCTGCTGGGGTTACAACCCCTCTTTCAGCTGGGCATAGCTGGGGAAGCTGGTGTTGCTCATTGTCTCCTGAGTCCTCTCTTACACAACAGGGTGATGGGTGCATTATCAGTGTCTGAAAACAGGAGCAAAAGCCTGTGTTACTTATCCCAGGGTTACCTGTATGAGGAATTCATGGTCAGGTAGCTGCTTCCTGGACATGAGCTGTGCCAGTTCTGGTAGCTCTAGACTCTGGTCTCTTCCAGGGAGAAGAGGGGATGGTGCTGAGGTGATAAACAAGCAGCCAGCTACAGCGCAACCTGCCCCTCTAGCAGGAAATTACAGTGTGGCCTCAATGGGAGAAGTAGAAATGCAGATTAGTGTCCCTCTATATTCCCTCCACCCCCACAGCTGGCTTAGAGTGCTGACAGGCACTAGGTTTTTACTGGTGGAAGCTGGAAGTGTGATGGGTCCCCTTGAGCCTCCTGTGCTGAGAGTTAGATGCTATTAGTGTTCAAAGCGGCTTCCCAGCTCCTGCTGTCCAAGCTTTCCCCTGAGAAAACCCAAACACCCCTCCTTCCGGCCATGCTAGCCATATGCCCGTCCCGTACCCAGAGGATTAGTGTTGCCTCTTGGTTTTGGTGGCTCTGAGACATGATGGGAAGGTTATATTGTAAATGAATAAATCTCAACTAGCACCTCCCCCTGTGTATAGGTGGCTCCAAACCTGGGTCTCCATGTCTGGGAGAGGAGAGCAGCTCTGCTAGAAGGCCCCAGAGATAGTTCTGTTCCTGGAATTCACACCTTCCATTACGGACTCCTGGGACCTGCCAGGGCTTTGCTTGGAACGGGACTTAAGTGCCTGGTTGGCCTATAGAGTGTAACTACCTCGGCCTGTTTAATAAGAGCTGTGAATTGCAATAACATAGTGACAAGGGGCCTGGTGGCATCTGAAACCACGTGGCTGGAAGTGCTAGGGGCACCAGCAGTCTGTCTAGAGCTGGGGATTTAGAGTTCCCTTCTTTGCAATGAAGAACCCCAGTCCTGCATATCTCTTGCCTCCCATACACTCTCATCTTCAAAAGTTTCCACCCCTTCCAACCTACTGCTCATGGAGATCAGCACCCCACAGTGTTAGGGGCTGTACATAAAGCTGGAGAGAGCTACTCCCTGCTCCGAAGAGCTAACCCAGACAAAAGGTGTGATGGGATGCAGGCATAGAGAGGGGCAGTGATTTTCCCCAACATCATCCAGGAGCAGAGCTGGAACTAAAACCCAAATCTTGTGAGGACCAGTCCATTGCTGGGTGCATGAAGGTGCTGATGGCCAAGCTGAAGGGGGTGTCTAACTGGACGGGGGCTGTAGGGCTTCACAGCGAGAGACGCTTTTGTCTTTTTCACCTGGGCTCTGAGCAACTACAGCTTTGCAGCCTTCCTCTGTCAAATCATCTCTCTGCACTCACCGTGAGCTTCTCTTTAGAGATGAACCAGAGGAATAGTGCGGTCACCTCCCCCATTGGATTGCTGGGTTCTCTGGGACATCATGGAGTCCTGGCTCACCCCTACTCCTAGAGCCTGTGCACCAGCCTAGGGCACTCCCCATCCTTCCTTTCAGTTGACAGAAGGAAGCAATAAGACCACACTGGTGCCCCACATGGGAGCAGGGGCTGCTCTGCAGGCAGATCTACCCATCTCCTCTCTTTTACTCTCCTCTGCCTTCCTACGGAATCACAGGCTCTGTGGGAGATGGGCAGAGGGCCCAGAACCATCTACCCAAATGCCCCCAGTTCAACAGATCAGATAAGTGGGAGCTGGATGCAGACAAGGCCTATGTCGAACCAAAGTCAAAGTCCAACCCACCATCTTTGGCAAACATTGGTAGTTTGGGTTTTGCAATCTCCCCTCAATCCCCTTCTGCTCTTCCAGGCTCCATCCCTTGCTCCACAGAGATGCCTTCATTCCATCCCTTGTGCTGCAGATGCTCCCTCTGTTGCCCTCTCCAGGCATTTACCTACCAAAATTCCTGTGCTTCCTGGCATGACTGATCCCTTCATCTTCCTGCTCTGGGAGCTGGCAGGATTAGCCCTTCTGAGATGCTCCCTATGGGCACCTCTCCACTGATCTCGCTGCAAAACAGCGTGGCCATCTTGCTAGGCTGATCTGACCACCTGTCGGAGAACCTGCTGCCACTTCATTCCAGCCTACCTTGGCTTGGTGATTAGTGGCCTTTGTTTCTGCCGATGACATGGCCATGGGAACCAAAGTTTACAGTGAAGCCTAATTTACAGGCAGCTCAGCACACAGCTAGGGCAGAACAAAACGTGTTGGCATAGATGGGGCAATGCTCAGGGAGCTGCTTTCACACGGCTTATCTAGTGACACCTGGAAGCTGTAGCAACTCACTGGCTTAATAACATCAGCACGGGCTGAAGCTGCCTGTAACATAGGCGTACATGTTTGTGGGCAGGGAGCTTTCCTATTAATTCTGCAGCAAACAAAGCAAATCACAGAGCTGGGTACTTAGGTTCAGAAATGAGGAGGGGTGTGGATGAGGCAGTGCTTTGGTTCCCGTGCCAGGGCACCTGGGAAAGGGTGGGGTGTGACCTCTCCAGGAATGTTAGCAGAGAGCATGACCCAGGAGGCACAGAGGCTACTACACTGGCACATGTTCATTTCTCTGTGTTGCTTTGCTGCACGTTCAGTGGTGGAAAGACAGCTTTCATCATACAGATTGCATGGTTATGTCCAGACATGAGGGAAACTTGGCTGTCACTAAGGTGCAGGATAGCCGGAGATTGATCCCGCAGCAACATCCAGCCACCACAAAAACCCAGCTCTGACAAATGTCCAGTGTCTCCTAGACCTAGTGCACGGTGAACTTCAGGCACTACAGAAGCAACACGGAGCTGATTGCACAACTCCATGCAGAATGCAAGCTCAGCATGACAGCCTGTGCTGATCAAACCACAGCGTGCAGACACCACACAAACTCAGCTCTGCTGAATGGGGGGAACGTCCCGAAAAGCAATTGCATTCACTGACTCTAGCTCAGCTCTGGCTAACACACCAAGTGCCCCTGTGCTGAATGCATAACCTCTAGGGGATGAGCAAAGCAGGAACAGTAATGACCTCACGGAAAAGTCCTTCCCCTTCCCTGTACTCAGTGGGAAGAGAGGTCAGGCAGTGGGGTGCCTTCTGCTGTCCTAGGGGGAGACCTGAGTTGGCCAAGTCTATGTTGAGACCCCCAAGAAGTTGCTCCCATTTCCTGTGCAGTGGAGGCAGGATGGCACCACAGATGGCTGTTCCAGTAAATTGGTTGCAGATGGTCAGACTCTTCTGAATGCAGGGGAGGGTTGTTAGGAGCCTTGTGAGTGACCCATGCTGGAGCCTCCACCTATCAAGCCACATCCCCACCACGTGAGCTGCTCAGGGACCAGGTGGTTTGGTTATCTTAGCTGCCATGCTGGTGACTAGTCATGGAAGTCCCTCAGAAGGCTCAGACAGTGGAGTGGGTTCCCTTTAGCCAGAACTTCTGTAGCCCTGAAATCTCACCTGATACCTCCCAGTGTTCAGAAAATAGTCCAGTAACATGGCTTTGGCCACCTTTTAAGTATATTCCCCTACCTCTCATGAAGTGCTGTGTAGGCTAAGCCAGTGCTCTATCTCACAGCAAAGCTGGGTTGAATTCCCACAGGTGGACTCTCACCACCCCTTCTCTCTGGCCTTACAACTGTGGCTAATGCACTGCAGGGAATAAAGGGAAGCTAATAGGCTTTTTTCCATTGCTTGTTTCTGTGATTCAGGCCTCCACAGCTGCAAGTCCTCAGGAGATGAGGTAAGGAGTGTACATGGGACTAACTTGCCCATCCCACTCAGGCTTTTTGCAATGAAGGCAACAGGTTGAAGAAAATTCAACAGTTTTAATTGTTTCCTTAACTTATTCCTAACCCTGAACCTTAGCTGAGTTCTGGTGTCAGCAGAACCAGCTGTCCCCAATACTCACTGAACACCTAAGGTCAGGTTCAGGAGAGTCTTTTCACATGCCCAAGACTGCATTCAGTTTTTTTATTTTGGAGGATTTTCATAGAATATCAGGGTTGGAAGGGACCTCAGGAGGTCATCTAATCCCACCCCCTGCTCAAAGCAGGACCAATGCCCCACTAAATCATCCCAGCCAGGGCTTTGTCAAACCTGACCTTGAAAACCTCTAAGGAAGAAGATTCCACTACCTCCCTAGGTAACCCATTCCAGTGCTTCACCACCCTCCTACTGAAATAGTGTTTCTTAATATCCAACCTAAACCTCCCCCACTGCAACTTGAGACCTACCCCTTATTCTGTCATCTGCTACCACTGAGAACTGTCTAGATCCATCCTCTTTGGAACCCTCCTTCAGGTAGTTGAAAGCAGCTATCAAATCCCCCATCATTCTTCTCTTCTGCAGACTAAACAATCCCAGTTCCCTCAGCCTCTCCTCATAAGTCATGTGCTCCAGCCCCTTAATGATTTTTGTTGCCTTCTGCTGGACTCTTTCCAATTTTTCCACATCCTCCTTGTAGTGTGGGGCCCAAAACTGACACAGTCCTCCAAATGAGGCCTCACCAATGCCAAATAAAGGGGAATGATCACATCCCTCAGTCTGTGGGCAGTGCTTCTACTTATACAGCTGTAGTGGGGTGGACCCCTGCTCCTGCCCTTGGAGGGGGCTGTGGGTGGAGAAAGCAGCTTTTAGGCTGGGCAGATTTGGGGAAGTGGCTGCAGCTGGGGCCACACCCTAAACAGACTCAGCTGGCCATATAAAGACAGAGAAGCCAAAGCAGCCAGAGAGTCTCTTTGTTTGTAAAGGGAGATGGGCCTGGCTGCAGGGAGCTAGACACAGGCTACCTGAGTGGAGCAGGGCTGGGGAAAGGCCAGAAGTGCTGGGGAGCTCCAGCCTGGAAAGCCCCAGGCTGCAGGCTAGCATTGGGCCGACGGGTACTAGGGGTTGCAGAGGGCAGCCCAGGGGTAGGCCAAGGCAGCTGGTCCAAGTCCTCCTTGCCAGTGATGAGTAGGCTGATATTGCAGTCTGCCCCAGGGCGTGGGGGCTAGACAATGACTGGCAGTAGCCTTGTACTGCGGCAAGGTGGGAATAGTGGGTGGGGTTTTCCTGGGGAGGGGAGACCCTGAGAGAAAGGGGGGGTATTGCCAGGGGCAGCACCTCAGGTAAAAGGGCACTGGGTCCAGGGAGGGACACAGGGGGCCAGAGGACAGGTGGATCACTGGCCTGCAGAGGGCGCTCCAGAGCTGGAACCAAGCTAATTCCCAGAAGTCACCAGCAGGAGGCGCCGCAGGGGTGAGTCTGCCCCTCTAGAACAGCCCAAAATGCCGTTAGCCTCCTTGGTAACAAGGGCACACTGTTGACTCATATGCAGCTTCTCATCCACTGTAACTGCTAGGTTCTCTTCAGCAGAACTGCTGCCTAGCCATTCGGTCCCTAGTTTGTAGCCATGCATGGGATTCTTCTATCCTAAGTGCAGGACTCTGCACTTGTCCTTGTTGAACCTCATCAGTTTTCTTTTGGCCTAGTCCTCTAATTTGTCTAATTTTGCTGCGTATGACTGGGTGAAGCTCTTGTAAAGGGTTCTGGGTAGGGAAGCCCTCTATAAAACTCCCTGGCTTTCAACTGGTAATCAGAGTTGCTGAAGAAAGGAACTGAGGAAAGTTTGAGCCTGTTGGTGTTGTGTTGTGGAGGATAAATTTTATTTTTTAAAATGCCTCTGAACTGGGTCTTGTGGCTTTACTTGCCACATTGAGTGTCCCTGCCACTTAGCCTTTACATCAGCTATGCCAAGGGAAGAAACATTCTTTGCATGTTACATTTCAGTGAGGCCTGCAGCCTCTCCAGTTAGCTGTAACTGTATGCCATTGAAGACATCTCATTTGGCCCCACTCTAACATGGGGTTGGAAACTTAGGCTACCAGATTTCCTCTGGCAGCACAGAACATTTCTGCCACCACCTTAACTGTGACCCCAAATATTTTCTTGTTTCTAATCTCAAAATATAAAGACAACACATCTGAAAAGAAAATATGCACTATAAAGATAACATGATAATGGCACAGATTGATCAGTGTCAAATGCCAAGTCCACCTAAATCTATTATTTTACTATAGAGCAACAATATTAAACTGCAGTGGTATTCTCAAGAAACAAAAGTATAATACCAAAAACAGCAAAAATACATATTGTCAGTCAATTAAACATATTAACTAATATTTTAAAAGGATCACGTTTAAGAGAAGATATTTAGAGATCAAGATAACAAAGATAATGCAATATAAAACCCTTACCGTTCCGTGTGTCAGAGTTAAGGTTGTTGTATTGAAATAGGCATCTCCTTATGCTTAGAAAGTAAAATGTGTTACTAAGTGACTAGTGTAAGTATTCATTTCCTTGGTGTGTATATATATTTTTAAGTGCTGCTTGGGATTTGTAAATGATGGGATAGGCAAAAACAAACTGTTGCTTAGCAACTTAACTGGTGTGTGGAACAGGGCCACGTTTACAGATGGTGCAAATCACCATGAATCCATTGGCTGCAATAAATCTGCACCTGTTTATGCCAGCTGAGGATCTAGCTCCAAGATCTTGGTTTAGAGATGGGAACGATCATATAGATTGTCTAGTGCACTCCCTGAGTCAGGGATTCTCAGACTTGTCCATGGCCTAACCTACAATATAGTGAACAGTTTGGACCCTTCCTCTCCATTACCAACCACGCTTCCCTCCTAATTGCATGGCCCTCTCCCTTCCCACCTCCAGTCCCATACTGTCCCTCTGGCAATGGCAGCAATTGCTGACATGGATAAGTAAATCCTCTCCAAGCTTCAATGTATCTGAAGGGTCTTTGATGCAATGAAAGCAGCTGGAGGTGAGGCAGAGACAGATCTGTGGGACTAGCCAGCTCTCTGCAGACCACCAGCAAAGGTTCCATGGACTGGTTAGTGAACGACTGCCCTAGGGGCCCCGTGCAAGGAGGTTTCCGACAGCATATTCTCCTACACGTTCACTGGACCAGTTATAAGTAACTGAAGCAATGGACCTTCCAGCACATCACGTGGGAGTCTGTTCCTTGCTCTGTAGATCTCTCTGCTACAACAGGAAACGTTTCCTTTGCTCAGTTTCATTTCAGCTAGACAGACCTCACTCCATCCACCTCCTCTGGACCATCTGAAACTATTCCTCTCCTTCGTTGGCAAGGGCCGGCCCTAAAAGTCTGAATGCTCCAAGAGAAGCATGGTTATTGTGTCCTGTTGATCAGGGGAGAGGGGTTCTCATGGGAAGGGAAAATGTAGGGTCTGATTGCACTTCAGTGGAAAGCTGCCAATACCTCACCTGCCCTTGAGCATCGGAAAGCCAAGACATTGTACTGGCGTGTTGGTGTGGGGGAGCTGGGGCTTGAGGCTCTGTCTCTGGGTATTGTACACAGTTATAGAAGCACGGCTAGTGGGTGAAGCAAGTAGAGACTTTCTGTAGGCGGTCTGTACTGGTACATGTTCAGTGGGCTGTATTCAGTGTTAATTCATGTCCAGCTGACACCAGAGAGGAGGGCTGTCAGGGAGCCAGGTACAGCTGTCTGAGCCTCAGCGCTGCTCTGACCTATGCCCACTGGCTCTGGTCCTTGGGGGTGTATCTACACTGGAAGGCCTGCGAGAGTGAAGAGTCTCCAAGCCCAAATGGCTACACTGCAGGTTTTTAGCTCTGCAGGCCAAGTCAACTGACCTGGGCTCTGAGACTTGGTTCTGTGGGTTTCTTATCGCAATGTAGGTTCACCCTAAGGGACTGTCCACCAGCTGGTAATAGCTGGAGCACATTCTGCTTTGGCCATTGCCCCTCTCTGCCCATTCCTGCCCCCATCATGTCTCAGTCACGATGCGCTGGGACAGGAAGCAGAGCAGGATGAAGAGAGTGGAGGAGGGCTGAGAATCTGCCCCATGTGTTTGAAGAGCTTATGGAACTTTGCTAGCAAGGAGATTTTATTTTTCTCTGTACTGCGTGTTTCACGTTTGCTCTGCATGTGGATGTTAGTGCTCATGGAAAACAGAAGCCTTTTGAGACTGAGACCTTCTATTTATCCAGTAAACACTATGGCATGAGCAGGGGCAGGGAGTGCTCCCCCCACACCGAAGGAAACTCTCAAGGTGGAAGAGAAGTGGAGGCCTTAACCCATTCATATTTTGGACTCTGCTGAGACTGTTCATGAGATGGTCGATTAGTGCCAGCAGTGGGAGGATGTGGATGCTTATCTACAGGGAACTAGACAGAAACCCACCAAAATCACTTGCTGTCAGACAATGACTTCTGATTAGCTCTGAGCTGGGCTGAATTAGACCCAGCAACCCGGAGGGGAAAGCATTCGAGCCCATCCTCAAGCCTCTCAGCCTCATGCTGTCCTATAAATGGAGAAAGAGACAACCAAAGCAGGTCCGTACAGGTTTCATTGGCTTATTTTGTAATAGATAATCCCCAAGCCTAGTAATGAATTCATTGGCAAAAGCCTGCTAACAATACTCTATTTCTGCTGCAGGGATCCTGCCCTCTAGAAACCCAGACTGACGCTGAATACCGGCTAGCCCCTACTTACTGATGTTATGACTCTTAAAGGTATTTAGCTGCCTAACTCCTGTTAATTTCAGTGGAGAGTGAGATACAATCTTGCCCTAAGTGCCTACCAGCAAAGTCAATGGGAATTTTGCTACTGATGCTGGAGTGAGGACTGGCACCCAGGTACCCACCAAGGGCCAGATCAGTGGGACTCTTTGCATTGACTTCAAGGGGCTTTGGATCCAGCCTGTAATTAAGCTGGTGAATACATCATTAGTGGTGGCATTGTAAGATCCAGTCAGAGCTTACCCCGCATGGTGAAGAGAATGCAAGGTCTTCATAGAGGTTCCAAAACACCTGCTGCTCCTACTCAGGCTAGTGGAAAATTCCCATTGGCCATCAGTAGGCTTAGTATGCATGGCTCTTATAGGACCGCCAACTGCTAAATGGTGATGTAAATACCCGGCCAAATCTAATTCTGTTCCATAGAGGGCAGTGGCCCTCACAGTAGCCAGTATATTGCACTGCTCTGGGGTGTTTATGCTAGGTTCTGGGGTGAGGCCGTGATAGAGCTCCAGTGGTGCAGGTTAAGAGAGGAATGGATCTAAGTCCTGTGTGATGATTGGGCCTAAAAATTTACCCTCAACTGTGTTGGGCTTTTTTTCATGGTTTTTCATTTAAGTTCATAAAAAGTCACCAAAACCTTTAATGTTGATCAGGAACAGGTACAAAAAAGAGACACAAAACCCTAACTTAGTGTCACGGAGTGTGGGGGAGTCCGGCCCTGCACCCCTCTTCCTGCACCCCTCTTCCTGGGACCCACAGTGACTCTTAGCCAGCCAGTAAAACAGAAGGTTTATTGGACAACAGGAACACAGGTTACAGCAGAGCTTGCAGGCACAGTCAGGACCCCTCCACCGAGTCCTTCTGGGCTTTCAGGGTGCTTGGATCCTAGCTAGGATACCCTGAATTCCACCCACACAGCCCCAAGCCCAAACTCAAACTGCTTCCCTCCTGCCACTCCCTTCCTTTGTCCCCTTCCCGGGCAAAGGTGTTGACCTTTCCCCTCCCTTACCTAGCTCAGGTTACAGGCTCTGGCATCGTCCATCTCCTAAAGTCCTCCCCTGCTCTCCCACTCCCCACACAGACAGTCCCTACTGCATCACATCTCTCCCCCCTTCGAGACTGAACTGAGCGGGGTCACTCTGCCCAGTGACCTGGGGAAGTTCAGGGTCCCCTCTCCGGGACAACGCATCCGCTGTCAGGTTGGCACTTCCCTTCACATGGACCACGTCCATGTCATAGTCCTGCAGGAGCAGGCTCCACCTCAGGAGCTTGGCGTTGGCTCCTTTCATCTGGTGCAGCCAGGTCAGGGGAGAGTGGTCGGTGTATACGGTGAAGTGTCGCCCAAAGAGATATGGCTCTAGCTTCTTAAGGGCCCACACCATGGCCAGGCATTCCTTCTCGATGGCCGCGTAGCTTTGTTCCCGGGGTAGCAGCTTCTTACTCAGGTACACGATGGGGTGTCTCTCCCCCTTTTCATCCTCCTGCATTAACACCGCCCCCAGTCCCGTGTCTGAGGCATCGGTGAACACCATAAAGGGTTTGTCAAAATCTGGGTTTGCCAGAACTGGGTCGCTAACCAGAGCCTCCTTCAGCGCCCGGAAAGCCTCCTGGCACTGCTCAGTCCAGATCACCTTGTCTGGCTTCCCCTTTTTGCACAGTTCAGTGATGGGGCCGGCTATGGCACTGAAGTGGGGCACGAACCTTCGATAGTACCCCGCCATCCCAATAAAGGCTTGGACCTGCTTTTTGGTTTGGGGAGCAGGCCAGTCTCTGATCACCTCCACCTTGGCTGGTTCCGGCTTCAGGCAGCCGCTCCCCACCCGATGGCCCAGGTAAGATACTTCAGCCATCCCCACCTTGCACTTCTCAGCCTTTACTGTTAACCCAGCCTTTCGGAGTCGGTCCAGGACTTGTTTAACCTGGGACACGTGGTCCTCCCAGGTCTGGCTGAAGACGCAGATGTCGTCAATATACGCCACGGCAAAACTCTCCATCCCCCTCAGTAGCTGATCCACCAGGCGCTGGAAGGTGGCTGGTGCTCCCTTGAGGCCGAAGGGCAGGGTCAAAAACTCATAGAGCCCCAGAGGGGTGATAAAGGCCGATTTCAGCCTGGCATCTGCGTCCAGCGGCACTTGCCAGTAGCCTTTGGTAAGATCCATAGTGGTGAGGTACCGTGCACCTCCCAGCTTGTCTAAGAGCTCGTCAGGCCTGGGCATAGGGTAGGCATCAGATACGGTAATGGCATTGAGCTTTCGATAGTCCACACAGAACCGGATTGACCCATCCTTCTTGGGAACCAGCACTACTGGCGAGGCCCAAGGGCTGGAAGACGACTGGATCACCCCCAAAGCCAGCATGTCCCTGACCTCTCTTTCAAGATCCTGGGCAGTTTTACCAGTGACCCGAAAAGGGGAGCATCTTATAGGGGGATGTGACCCGGTCTCCACCCGGTGGACAGTCAAATTAGTGCGTCCAGGCTGGTTGGAAAACAGCTGTCGGTACAGATGCAGCACCCCTCTGATCTCAGCGTGCTGGCCCGGGGTCAGTTGCTCAGAGAGGGGAATCGCCTCCAGGGGGGAACCAGCTTTTGTCCCAGGGAATAGATCCACTAAGGGGTCATCTCCCTGCCCCTCCCAATGTCCACACACGGCCAACACCACATTCCCCCTGTCATAGTATGGTTTCATCATGTTCACGTGGTACACCCGACGGTGATGTGCCCGGTTTGACAGCTCCACCACATAGTTTACCTCATTCAGTTGCTTGATAACCTTGAAGGGCCCTTCCCAAGCGGCCTGGAGTTTGTTTCTCCTCACGGGGATAAGAACCATCACCTGATCCCCGGTGGCGAAGGTACGGGCTCGTGCTGTGCGGTCATACCAGACCTTCTGCCTCCTCTGGGCTCGGGCCAGATTCTCCCTGGCCAGGCCCATGAGCTCGGCCAGTCTTTCCCGGAAGGTCAGGACATACTCCACCACTGACTCTCCCTCGGGAGCGGCCTTCCCCTCCCATTCGTCCCTCATCAGGTCTAGGGGCCCCCTCACCCGCCTTCCATACAACAGTTCGAAAGGTGAAAACCCGGTAGATTCCTGGGGTACCTCCCTGTACGCAAACAGCAGGTGAGGTAAGTACTTGTCCCAATCTTGCGGATGCTGGTTCATAAATGTTTTTAGCATCATCTTCAGCGTCCCGTTGAACCTTTCTACCAGCCCGTTGGACTGGGGGTGATACGCTGAGGCCCAGTTGTGCTGGACCCCACATTTCTGCCATAAGGACCGGAGCAGGGCCGACATGAAGTTGGACCCCTGGTCCGTTAAGACCTCCTTGGGGAACCCCACCCGGCTGAAAATTGTCAGCAGCGCATCTGCCACTGTGTCTGCTTCGATAGAGGACAAGGCCACCGCCTCGGGGTAGCGAGTGGCAAAATCCACCACCACCAGGATGTATTTCTTCCCTGACCGGGTCGTCTTGCTGAGAGGTCCCACTATGTCCATGGCTACCTTCTGGAAAGGTTCTTCTATGATGGGTAAAGGCCTCAAAGCTGCTTTCCCCTTGTCCCGGGCCTTCCCCACCCTCTGGCAGGGGTCACAGGATTGGCAGTACTGTCGGACATGGGTAAAGACCCCAGGCCAGTAAAAGTTCTGTAGCAGCCTCTGCCTGGTGCGCCGGATTCCCTGGTGCCCTGCGAGAGGGATGTCATGGGCCAGGTACAACAGCTTGTGACGGAACTTCTGGGGAACCACCAGCTGCCTCCTGATCCCCCATGACTCTACTTCCCCTGGGGGAGCCCATTCTCGGTACAGGAACCCCTTCTCCCACAGGAACCTCTCCTTGCAACCTCTCCTCATGGTCTGTACCGCACTAAGGTCAGCCCGGTCCCTGTGCTTCCGCAAGGAGGGATCTTTCTGCAACTCGGCCTGGAACTCAGCAGCTGGGACAGGAATGGGGACCGGCTCTCTCTTGCTGGCTGGGTCTGAGGCCGCAGCCTCTCTGCACCGTGCCCCTGGGCGTTCCCCGCTCCCTGAGTTAGGGTCCTGCACCTCAGGTCGAGTACCTTCCCCGTTTTCGGGGTGCAGTGCCATTTGCCGACTCTGACTACGAGTCACGACCAGGGCACTCTGGGTGTTACTAGGCCAGTCCTCAAGGTCCCCTCCCATTAACACGTCAGTGGGCAAATATTGGTGTACCCCCACATCCTTGGGGCCCTCCTTGGCCCCCCATTTCAGGTGTACCCTTGCCACGGGTACCTTGAATGGGGTCCCGCCCACGCCCATCAGGGTCAGGTAGGTGTCGGGCACCATACGATCTGAGGCCACCACCTCGGGCCGGGCCAGCGTCACCTCTGCGCCCGTGTCCCAGTACCCAGTGACCTTCCTCCCATCCACTTCCAGGGAAACAATGCACTCTTTCCGGAGGGGCAGCCCCGCGCCCACCCGGTAAACCAAAAACCCGGAACCGGGAGCATCCACAGGTGGTATGTTGCCAACCCCCCTTTCCTGGGAATGTAGCCCCTCCTCCGATTGGGTTTTTACCCAGTCCACCTTCTGCGGGTTGGGTCTGCTTGGTCTGTCCCTGAGCTTGGGGCACTGGGCCCGTATGTGACCTTGTTGGCCACAGCGATAGCAGCCCATATCTCGTGGGTCCCCTTGAGTGGGTCGAAGGGACCTGCCGCTGGATGTTCCCCTTTTGGGGGGGTTCTCCATAGGCCCCCTTTGGGAGGTCCCATGATGACTCTCTCTCTGCGTTGAGGCAGGCTTGCTCCTTCGAGACTCCTCCCTGCCATCCCCTGCCCGACTATCCACAAATTGGTCGGCCAGCTGGCCTGCATGCTGCGGGTTCTCCGGCTTCTGGTCCATCAACCACAGCCTCAGGTCGGACGGGCACTGCTCGTACAGGTGCTCCAGTATGAATAGGTCAAGCAGGTCCTCTTTAGTTTGGGCCCCAGCTGTCCACTTGCGGGCATACCCCTGCGCCCGGTTGACCAGTTGTTGGTATCTAACCTCACGGGTTTTACGCTGGCTCCGGAACTTTTTCCGGTACATCTCAGGAGTCAGCCCAAACTCGCGGAGCAGGGCCTGTTTGAACAGTTCGTAGTCCCCTGCCTCCGCCCCTTTCAGTCGGCTGTACACCTCCACGGCTGTGGAGTCCAGTAAGGGGGTGAGAACTGCGATCCTGTCTGCAGGGTCAACCCTGTGCAGCTCGCAGGCATTCTCAAAGGCCGTCAGGAAGGTATCTATGTCCTCCCCCTCCTTACGCCGGGGCAGCAAGTGCTTATCAAAGCTCTTTGTAGGCTTGGGTCCCCCCTCACTCACCGCAGCCGGGGCCTCACTTCTCCTCAGCCGGGCCAGGTCCAGCTCATGTTTACGCTGTTTCTCCTTCTCCTCCCGCTCATGTTCACGTTGTTTCGCCTTCTCCTCCAGCTCTCGCCTCTTTAACTCGAGCTCCTCCCGTCTCAGCTCCCTTTCATATTCCAGCCGCATCCGCTCCACGGGTGCCGAGCGTTGCCGGGAGGATCCCCTGCTGGGGGGTGGGCTTCGCCGGGCGGATCCCCTGCTGGCCGGGGGTGTCACGGTGCCCTCGGTATACACTGGGCTCCTCCCCGCCCTTCCTCTACGCCTAGGAAGGGGGGGTCTCGGGAAGCCCTCGTCTGCCGGCTGACCACTCCCAGCAGGGACAGTCACTGGTGCCTGCGCTGCATCTGCTCGGCTGCTTCCCTCAGAGACAGGGCTCCGTTCATTCATGCGGTCTCCCTGCTCCAGCTGGGCAATCAGCTGGTCCTTGCTGAGCCTCCCTGGGTGCAGCCCCCTCTGCTTACACAGCTCCACCAGGTCACACTTGCGCCGCTTGGCATACATCTTCCTGCTGGTCACTCACAGGCTGGGGTGCTCGCCGCTCCCCACGGTTTCCAGGGGGACCCCTAGTGCACCAGCCCTTCGTGAGGTCACCACCTCTCTGCCAGGGTCGAGCTGCAGACTCCTCCGCCCCTGGGACCACTCGCTGCAATCCCCCGGGGGACCCTGTTACTGCAAAGTCCTTCTCACTGGGCACACACTCCCAGGGGTTAACCACCCCTTCGTTTTACTGCTCCCCAGTCACTTACTGCAGGAAGCGCCGTCCACGGGTGCAGTATCTCCCGCCGCTGCCACCAGTTGTCACGGAGTGTGGGGGAGTCCGGCCCTGCACCCCTCTTCCTGGGACCCACAGTGACTCTTAGCCAGCCAGTAAAACAGAAGGTTTATTGGACAACAGGAACACAGGTTACAGCAGAGCTTGCAGGCACAGTCAGGACCCCTCCACCGAGTCCTTCTGGGCTTTCAGGGTGCTTGGATCCTAGCTAGGATACCCTGAATTCCACCCACACAGCCCCAAGCCCAAACTCAAACTGCTTCCCTCCTGCCACTCCCTTCCTTTGTCCCCTTCCCGGGCAAAGGTGTTGACCTTTCCCCTCCCTTACCTAGCTCAGGTTACAGGCTCTGGCATCGTCCATCTCCTAAAGTCCTCCCCTGCTCTCCCACTCCCCACACAGACAGTCCCTACTGCATCACACTTAGTCTAAACAAAAGGGAGGCTTGATTGTGTGGCTCAAGGACTGTGTTGAAATTATGCATGGTAAAAACAGAAAATGTGCAACTGAAAATTCACGAACCAAATTTCCTGTCTCCGATATTAGGCCTAATTAGAGGATAAAATAATGAGGGGATGGGCTATTCCACCCAATGCTCCTTTTAAGGACCCAAAAAATAAGAGGCTTGAGAAGGAGAATATGGAAGAACAGAAGGAGGCTACTGGAGCAAGCTTCTTTTCTCCAAAATGGACAGTTATTGCCATCTAAGAGACTGTCACCCCAGGGATTTTCCTTCGTAAAAACTCTCCAGCTGTTTAGATGAAAGCCTTACTTAAAGCATTTGAAATGTAAAGTATTAAGTTTTTCTTTTATGTATCTTTTTAATAAAAGGTAAGAGAATTTTTGATCGTCTGTTTGCCATGGTACTAAGCAGACTGCGGTCTCTGTATGCGGAACCCCACAATTTAACACTGTTTAATGTTAACACCTTTGGTCCATCTAAATTAATACAACAGTCATAGACTCATAGAATATCAGGATTGGAAGGGACCTCGGGAGGTCATCTAGTCCAACCCCCTACTCAAAGCAGGACCAATCTCCAACTAAATCATGCTATGTCAAGCCTGACCTTGAAAACCTCTAAGGAAGGAGATTCCACCACCTCCCCTAGGGATCCCATTCCAGTGCTTCACCACTCTCCTACTGAAAAAGTTTTTCCTAATACCCAACCTAAACCTCCCCCACTGCAACTTGAGACCATTGCTCCTCATTCTGTCATCTGGTACCACTGAGAACAGTCTAGATCCATCCTTTTTGGAACCCCCTTTCAGGTAGTTGAAAGCAGCTATCAAATCCCCCATCATTCTTCTCTTCTGCAGACTAAATAACCCCAGTTCCCTCAGCCTCCCCTCAGAAGTTATGTGCTCCAATTTGTCCACATCCTTTCTGTAGTGGGGGACCAAAACTGGACACAGTACTCCAGATGAGGCCTCACCAATGCCGAATAGAGGGGAATGATCACGTCCCTTGATCAGCTGACAATGCTCCTACTTATACAGCCCAAAATGCCTTTAGCCTTCTTGGCACCAAAGGTGCACTGCTGTCTCATATCCAGCTTCTCATCCACTGTAACTCCTAGGTCCTTTTCTGCAGAACTGTTGCCTAGCCACTCGGTCCCTAGTCTGTAGCAGTGCACGGGATTCTTCTGTCCTAAGAGCGAGATTCTGCTTTTTTCCTTGTTGAACCTCCTCAGATTTCTTTTGGCCCAATCCTCTAATTTGTCTCAGTCCCTCTGCATCCTATCCCTACCTTCCAGCATATCTACCACTCCTCCTAGTTTAGTGTCATCTGAAAACTTGCAATTCACGCCATCCTCCAGATTGTTAATGAACAAAACCAGCCCCAGGACCAACTCTTGGGGCACTCGGCTTGATCCCAGCTGCCAACTATACATGGAGCCATTGATCACTACCTGTTTAGCTTAATGATCTAGCCAGCTTTCTGTGCACCTTATAGTTCATTCATCAAGTCCATACTACTTTAACTTGCCAGAAAGAATACTGTGGAAGACTGTATCAAAAGCTTTGCTGAAGTCAAGGAATAACACATCCCCAGATCACCATGAGTTTTCAAAGAGGGAGGCCAATGGCTCTGCAATCACATCCGCCAACTCCTTTAGCACCCTCAGATGCAGCACATCTGACCCCATAGACTTGTGCTCATCTAGCTTTTCTAAGTAGTCCTAAACCACTTCTTTCTCCCCAGAGGGATGGTCACCTCCCCATACTGTGCTGCCCAGGACAGTAGTCTGGGAGCTGACCTTGTTCGTGAAGACAGAGGCAAAAAAAGCATTGAGTACATTAGCTTTCTCCATATCCTCTGTCACTAGGTTGCCTCCTGCATTCAGTAAGGGGCCCACACTTTCCTTGAATTTCTTCTTGTTGCTAACATACCTGAAGAAACCCTTCTTGTTACTCTTAAAATCCTTTGCTAGCTGTAACTCCAAGTGTGATTTGGCCTTCCTGATTTCGCTCCTGCATGTTTGAGCAATATTTTTTATAGTCCTCCCTGGTCCTTTGTCCAATCTTCCACTTCTTGTAAGCTTCTTTTTTGTATTTAAGATCAGCAAGGATTTCACTGTTAAGTCAAGCTGGTCACCTGCCATATTTACTATTCTTTCTACATATGGGGATGTTTTTTTCCTGCAGCCTCAATAAGGATTCTTTAAAATACAGCCAGCTCTCCTGGACTCCTTTCCCCTCATGTCATTCTCCCAAGGGATCCTGCCCATCAGTTCCCTGAGGGAGTCAAAGTCTGCTTTTCCGATGTCCAGGGTCTGTATTCTGTTGTTCTCCTTTCTTCCTTATGTAAGGATCCTGAATTTGACCATCTCATGGTCACTGCCTCCTAGGTTCCCATCCACTTTTGCTTCCCTTGCAAGAGCTCTGCCCCTAGTTGGTTCCTCCAGAACTTGCACCAGGAAACTGTCCCCTACACTTTCCAAAAACATCTTGGATTGTCTGTGCAGTCCCCAGGCACCAAATGAAAATTGCCACAGGAAGAGTTCTAAGGGGAGTGACTCCTTCTTGTGGAAGGAGGTGTGAGACCTTTCCAATGCCTAGACTACATGGTTACCAGGTTGGCATGCCTAGTCATGCCCCTGCACGAGCTATCACCAGTATCCAAATGACCTACATGTGATCTGGACCCCCAGCAAGGATCATCACACAAAAACCTACACTCATGAGTTGAGCACAATGTGCACCTGGAGCTCTCGGCCTCACTCCTGATTAGGTTATTGCTCCATAACTCTCACCCCCTGTTGCATCACTTTGTCAAGTTGTGTCATACTGGGGTGTACGTTGCTAAGCCATTACATAACATCTCCCCCAAGGTTCCCCCTCCCTCTCTGCATGGCTGAAAGTATGCTGGGCTTTCCTAAAGCCCTACCATCAAATTCGGTCCTGGCATAAGTGACTCTAATTGAGTTGTGCCTGCTTATGCCCAGGCTGTATTTGGCTCTTGCTGTCTACCTGCCATCTGACGTGCAAGGACAAATTATACTTTCAGTGGGACTTCTGTGAAATGTTCCATACCACTCCACACATGCACTGGGATCTTTTTCATGTCAAGCCACAGTGATGCAGGAGCACCAATAGAATGGCAGCGTTCTGTGACATGCACCTGAGCTGCTGCATCCTGCCTTTCTGGGCTCTCTTGGCTTGGCACTTAGAAGCAAACTATAGTTACTTACAACCTGTGAAGGAGAACAGGCAAATGGGATTAGTGGGTGTTGATATTCATTGTCCAATATATACGAAGACAAGGGGTATGAAGGAGCTTGCAAGCTAAAAGTTAGATCTGGTCAGAAAACATCTCCTTCCCCTGGAAAATTTTCCAATTTTTTGACAAAAAATTAAAACTTGAACTCTTGACTGAAATTTTCATTTTGGAAACGCTGCCAGGGGGCTTCATGAGAGCTGAAGTTAAATTTCCTCATGCTCCCATTCTTCTCCATAGGCTGGGGTCCCTGCGTGAACTACATATCCTATGATAGATCTCTCCTCTACAGGGAAGCGATGGTGCATCATGGCAGATGTAGTCTGGCTGGGGAAGTCCCTCCATACAGGAGAATGGGAGTGCAAGGACTCAAAACTTCCACTCCCATGAGGCACTACGGCTGCATTTCTAAATCGAATTGTTTCCGTTTTGGATGTTCCTTTTCCCCCCAGAAAGCTGAAATGTTCTGTGGAAAGCAGACCCTTTTCCTGAAAAACTTCACATAGTTAAAAACTCAATTGTCTGTCAAAACAGATGGAAAAATTTTGCTAGTAAAAGTATATAACGAAATACTGAGAAGAGAAGGTTAGTAATACTCAACACACATCACTTATCCATAGGTCTCAAATTACTTTATGAAGGTAGATAAGATCTCTTCTTTCCAGAGGGGGAAAACTGAGGAACTAAAGTCAAGTGATTTACCCACGATTACACAGCTAGTCAGCTTCAAAGCTTGGAATAGAAGCCACCAGTCCTAGTTCTCAACCCTCTATCCTATCCACTGAACCATGTTAAATGAATAGCACCCACTGCATATGTGAATGTCAAGCCGGCACTCACAGAATCATAAAAATGTTGGGCTGGAAGAGACATTTAGGGTCATATAGTCCAGCCACATGTGCTGAGGCAGGACCAACTGAACCTAGACCATCCCTGACACGTATTTGTCCAAACAGGTCTTAAAAGCCCCCAGGGATGGGGATTCTGCAACCTCCCTTTGAAAGCCTATTCCAGAGCTGAACAACCCTTAGAGTTACAATTTTTTCCCTAATATCTAACCTAAATCTCCCTTGTTGCAGAGTAAGCCAATTATTTCTTGTCCTACCTTCAGTGGACATGGAGAACAATCGATCACTGTCCTCTTAATAAGACCCCTTAACATATCAAGGTCCTCCCTCAGCTGTCTTTTCTTATTAAACAGGCCCATTTTTTTTTAACCTTTTCTCATAGGGCAGGTTTTCAGAACCTTTTATCAATTTTGCTGATCTCCTCCTGGACTCTCTCCAGTGTGGCCACATCTTTCCTTAAGCGTGGTGCCCAGATTTGGACTCGGTACTCCAGCTGAGGCCTCCCCAGTGCCAAGCAGAGCAGGACAATTCCCTCCCGTGTCTTACCCTGACACTCCTGTTATGGGATACAGGCAAATTAAGCTGAATTAACTAAAGGTGTGAAGTTAAAGTGCATTAAACACCTGTACAGAGGCTTTCGTTCAGAAGTAAAGCAGCTGTGGGTTGCTTTAGCTTAGTCCCCTTTGAGTGACTGTCATTTCTTTGTTTTCCATTCAATTTATTCTAGCCAAAGAACTTCACCTCCGTGCTCTTCATGGTCTGTCTGTAGCGTTGCAGCCTGGTAAATATTATAACAGAGTTACTGTTCTGGGAGAGAGGGAGTATGGCACATCCACACTCAGCTCCTAAAGTGTGTGGCTCCTTCCAGCCAGTCCGCTTGCCTTGGGAAGAGAGGGAAACTGCACCTGAAGCAGGAGAGGAGCTGCCCTCATCCCCTCTTCCAGTAGCAAAGAGATGTGCTGTTCTTGACTGATTGTACACCTGTGTCATTAGCCTGGGGACTGTCTCTCTCTGGAAGGTGTTTCCAACAGCCCAAGGGAGAAGATGATGGATTTTCTCTGAAATAAGAAGAGGAAGGAGCATATTCAAGAGGCTGTGCACAACAGCCAGGGGAAAAGGTGAGATGATCTAGAGGTGATACTAAATGATGGCGATTATGACGTAGCGCAGTACTGCATGAAACCCGGAATCCCTGATGGATTGATGAGGCTGGAAGAAGAGGTGGAGTTGTGTTCTGTGTCAACAATATTAGGTATGTGACCTCATAGTCTTTTGATCAATAGGGTAACACAAGCTGGAAGAATCCCCGGAATACTAACCCACATCATTGTGGGGTGAGGGGGTGGGAAGGGTTGAGACCTGCTTGGATAAATGTGTGTCAGGGATGGTACAGGTTTACTTGGTCCTGCCTCAGTGCAGTGGGCTGGACTAGACGACCTCACAAGGTCTCTTCCAGCCCTTCATTTCTATGGTTCTGAGAATGCCTGCTTGCTATGCACATGTGCAGTGGGAGCTATTTCTTTGACATGGTTCAGTCATTGGAATGGAGAGTTGGGATCAGGCCTGGTGAGTGCTGTTCCAAGCTTCAAAGAAGACTCGCTGTGTAATTTTGGACAAGTCACTTGCCTTCAGTGCCTCAGTTTTCCCTATCCGGAAGGAGGAGATAAGACAATTATCCACCTTTTATAAAGCAATTGGAGACCTATGGATACAAAGTGATATATGTGAGTATTATTACTAATTCTCTCTTCTCAGTGTTCTGTTACATACTTTTACTAGCAAAATTTTTCTAGTTTCACAGAAGCTTCATTAATACTAATATGTTCCCATGAAAAGTCTTGGTTTTGTCCAATCTGCATTGTTGGATGGAAAATGCTTGGCCAGCTCTGTTTGGTATTCCTGCTGGAGAGCATCTACACCTGCAGCGTCTCATCACACCTGCCTCCAGTGTTCCATGACTTCAGCACCCTCGTGACTTGGTCTTTAGTAGCAGTCTTCTCTCTCTCTCTCCTTCACTGGAAGATTTTCCAAGATCACCTAATTCAACCTTGGCTTCAGTTCTCTTCCCAGGTCCCTACTGTGATCCTTGTTTCTAGCTGATCTTTCTGATGTCAATTTGTTCCTACGTGGATTACAGTCAGTGGGCAGTCTTCAGGATGTCTGGCGCCCTTGTTAGCTCAGGACCAGGAAGGCAGCATGTTCTCTGTATCTAAGCTATCCCCATCCCAGGCCTGATTCCTCACTATGGAACCTTCTTGGGGGCTGACTCTTGGGGATGGGTTTGCCTTTCTAGCATTCTTAGAGCATCAAGCACAGTAGTAGATCTAAGGATAACAGAACATCGTGCTGCCTGGCACCTGGTGCATTTTAGGTGCCTCGCAGCAAGAGACTTACTGCTGTTAACACAGCAGGGACAATGAACTGGTAAATAATTCAAGCAGATTGTTGTGCCGTGTCAAAAGCTTTATCAGATTAAAAGGTAGTTTGGCCTCTTTTAAAATAGGTGTCCCTGCTCAGCTGTGGAGAGAGGTGAGGTTCTGTTACAGGCCCGGGGAGGGAGCTTTAGCTTGAGTTGTAGCAGCTTGTGCTCTTGGCTCTGGAGATCCCTAGTTCAGTCCCCACTGTGTTGGCCATAATGGGGGCTGTCATATAAGTTGTAGGGGGATGGATCATTTGGGATTTAAGCTGTGGTTGGCCTCAGAAACTCAGGAAGCTGACACACCAGGGGCCGAAGTGGGGATCTCTAGAGCTAAAACCATGAGCTGCTATGGCCTGAGCCACTGCTCACAAGTTGGGTCAGTAAGAGTCATATCATCCGTGAATCAGGCATGGGGGGGAGGGGAGACACATGCTCATCAATGGGCAGCAGTGGGACACTCCCACTCCACGTGAGACAGCAGGGCATGGTTATGGATACACGTGTTTTGATCCAGGCAAGCTAAAAACCCAGGCCTGTCTGGGTGAGTGGGGAAGGGTGAGTGGAGGAGGCGGTAGTTCAGATGGGGCTTGGGGAGTTAAGAACTCATTGGTAACTCAGTCCGCACACCTGTTGGCAGCCATGGCTGAACATAAGTAGAGAAGGGAGCAGGGCTGTTGGGTCTAAACTTTTGGTGAACTTTGGGGAGCCAAAACACACCCAGACTGACTGTCTCTGCATAATCCTTCCTGAACCCTTTTGAACAAAGCACTGACCTGCAAACTACTCATGACACCCCCTTTCCCTGGTAGCCATTAGCCTTTATCTCTATGCATTTACTTGTTAACTTGCTTTTCCTGTAAAATCTTGATTGATTATGCATGACCTTTATCTTTTGTTAATCACTTTGTTTACTTCTGTGTATAAATATTGATGCTCACCCCTAATAAAGGGGCCACACTTAATCTAAAGCTTTTTAGAGCTAAGGATAGTGTGAGCCCGTTGATCAACGCATTGGTGTCTGGTCTCTGACAGAATTGTGTGCCCCATACCAACTCCGCACGAACTCGGGTGCTGGAGAGGTGAGTGAGGACTTGCTTTATTACCTAACAATTTGGGGGCTCGTCCGGGATTCCTTCTGGTGCGGTACCTCTGTCCAGTGGTCAGACCACTCATATATGAATTGGCAAGGCGCCACAGGAGATTTCTCCCAGCCAATTCAATATTGAGGGGTCGTGTATTGGACAGCAGGGTAAACGCCAGTTGGAGGGCTCCTGTCAGACACCATGGGTCAAGGGACTAGCGTGCCTCTTGAGAGTCCATTGGGGATTGTAAATAAGTTATGGAACGAAGGGAAACTCCCAGTACAGACAGGAATGTCTAGGAAGAAGTTGTACACACTATGTGTAAGGAATTGGACTGGGTATACCGCGGTATTGGCCGACCCGGAGATGAGGTGGCCTTCGTATGGCTCTTTCGAACAGGCTGCCTTAAGAGGAGTAAAGAGCCAGATCGAAAAAGACCATCCGGGACAGTTATGTTACTGGTTTTGTTGGGACACAGCAGCAGAGCTGTGGAAATCTTTAAAAATTATGGCAGTCAGGTACTCTCCCGAGAGTGAACCCCCTCCAGGTTATTTCGATGAAGGGTGTAGACCACGGCGTGTTTTGACTCGTCAGCTGGTCCCCTCTGCACCTGCCCCTATTCCTCCGCAGGGGGACTCTCTCCATGTAGCAGAGGGGAATCTGCAGAATCCCAAATTGGAATTTCTGCAGAAGGATGAGGAGGAAATGGAGGGGCAAACCTCGGGAGGAGTAGTTACTAGGCTAATGTCCAAACAGATACAGCAGGGTGCATGCCCCCCCCTGAGGATAGCCCAGAGGATGTCCCCGTCAAATCTCTTGCGAGTAATAAAAGTATAGTTAGAGAGATGCCTTTACAGGTGCACCACCAGCTCAGCCCATTCCCCAGGCCTGGATCAACTACGGGAAACAGCAGCAGCCGCAGCAAACACAGCCTCCTCAATGACGGTACCCCGGGGGCGAAGACAAACAATGTGATGGTCTTATTTCCTTAATGTCTTTAGCCGGCTCCTTTCTCACTTTCTCCCCTCCCAGCAACGAGCCTCGTTTAACCCTTTCAGTCCAGGGACTGCCTGTCTCTTTCCTCATTGATACTGGGGCTACTTTCTCTCTTTTAAATCATGCCCCCTCTCCCTGGCTATCCTCTGAGGTTAAAACTGCGACTGGGGTGGAGGGCAACCCACAGTCTCTGGGACTCACTTTGCCTTTGAATGTTATTTATGCTGATAAATGTTTTCCTCACCGTTTTCTTTTTTCCCCAGCTTGTCCGATCCCTTTGATGGGCCGGGATTTACTCTGTAAGCTTGAGGCTACTTTAACCTGCACTCCTGAAGGGGTAGGATTATTGATGACAGTGTTAGGAGATTCGGCCCCTACTCAGGGTAATTGGGAAACACCCCCCTCTCTCTCCCCTGACCTCACTGACTTGCCTTCAACCCTCTGGGGAATTTCTGACACTGATGTTGGCCTGCTCCTTTCGGCAGAGCCCGTAAGGATTCAGGTGAAGCCTTCCTTAACCCCCCCGTCAGTCCCTCAATACCCCCTGTCGCTGGAAGCCCGGGAGGGCATCCGCCCCATTATCGAGGGATTCATTGCACAAAAGCTAGTCCGCCCTCAGCGCACTCCCTGTAACACCCCTATACAGCCTGTCAAAAAGCCTCCTAAAAAGGACGGAGACCCTGTTCGTTGGCGCTTTGTACAGGATCTACGAGTTGTTAATCAGTATGTGGTCCCTCTTCATGCAGTAGTTCCTGACCCAGCTACTATCATCAGCCAAATCCCCTGGGATGCTGAGTGGTTCACTGTTATTGACTTAAAATCAGCTTTTTTCAGCATTCCTGTGCACCCAGACTCTCAGTATCTCTTTGGTTTCACCTGGGAGGGACAAAGTTATGTCTGGCAACAACTTCCTCAAGGCTACAGAGACAGCCCCACGATTTTCAGCCAGTGCCTCCGCCACGACTTGGAAGGTTTCACCAGTCCGCAGGGATCCACATTGGTCCTATACGTAGATGACATCCTATTAGGTAATCGCGAAAAAGCTGCCCTCCGCATCGATGGTAAGGCACTTTTATTATACCTACACACCAGAGGCCACAAGGTAGACCCTAAAAAGATTCAGTGGGTCTCACAAAAGGTCCAATATCTGGGCTTCCTGTTAACCCCAGAGGGAAGACAGATGGACCCAGCCCGCATAAAGACTATTCAAAACTGCCCTCTACCGAACACCAAGAAACAACTTCGAGGTTTCTTAGGATTAATTGGCTTCTGTCGCCCCTGGTTGCCGTCCTGCGGGGAGTTAAGCAAACCGCTCCACCGACTCACTGCTAACCTTGCTCCTGACCCTTTGCAGTGGTCCCCGGACACTATTCAAGCCTTTCAGTTACTCAAGGACAGTGTGGCCTCCTCCATGTCTCTCCGCCCCCCCAATTACAGCAAACCCTTTCACCTTTTTGTCCACGAGAGGGGCGGAATTGCTAGTGGTGTCCTTACCCAGCTGAGCGGGCCCCACCATTTCCCGCTTGCTTTTTACTCTCAGCAAATCGACCCTGTCGCTCAGGGAACCCCATCCTGCACCCGAACTCTGGCAGCAGCTGCCCTGCTGATCACAAAGGCAAAGAGCCTAACCCTGGGTCATTTTACTACGGTTTGGACCTCTCATGCCTTGTCAGCCCTTCTGCGTAGGGGCACAACCCAAGTCTTTTCGGCCCATCGTCAGCAACAGCTAGAGGCCGAACTCTTAGAAGACACTAACCTAATTTTTGAAAGGTGTGGACCCCTTAATCCAGCTACCTTGCTTCCTGACCTGCCAGTCCTCCAGGATCAGCACGACTGTGTGGAAGTAGTTTACAGCATCTTACAGATAAGAGACAACCTGTTTGACGTGCCACTGGACAACCCCGATTGCATCCTCTTCTCGGACGGAAGCTCCTTCTATGTTGATGGCAAGCGTTTCACTGGTTATGCTGTCACCTCTGAATGGGACATTCAAGAGGCCGCCTCACTGCCAGGCAACTGGGGAGCCCAAGCCGCTGAACTCTATGCCCTGGCCCGAGCTTGCCAGTTGGCCGCTGGTAAGACCGTTACCATTTTTACTGATAGCAAATATGCTTTTGGAGTTGTGCATTGTCATATCCACCTCTGGAAGTTTCGAGGTTTCCAGACAGCTGCCGGTAAACCCATTCAGCACCTCCCCCTCATCCACAAGCTTTTGGACGCCCTCCAAAAACCCTCTGTCCTGGCTGTAGTTCACTGCCGGGCCCATACTAAAGATAGTAGCCCCGTTACACGTGGGAATGCCCTGGCTGACGCCTCCGCTAAGAAGGCTGCCACCTTACCTTTAGCCATGCCCACATTGGCTATTGCAGCCTCCTCCTTTACTCCACCGCACCCCGTACCAGTACCCGCTGCTGAACTACAATCGTGGGAGAGCCTCGGGGCCACTCTGGTCAAAGGGACCTGGCTTATGCCAGATGGCCGAGCCTGCCTCCCTCGCTCCACATACCCCGTGGCAGTTCGCTGGCACCATGATAAAGGGGGTCACTACGGCACGCACGCCCTCGTGAACACCATCGCTCGCTTTTGGTATGCTCCAGGCATTCAACCCTATTGCCTATCAATAGTGAAAGCATGCAGCACATGTCAGCGTAATGGACCTGCTCCATCTCTTAACAAAATTAAGGGTGGAAAACCTCCGCCTGCTGCTCCATTTCAACATCTTCAAATTGACTTTGCAGATATGCCAAAGGCTTTTGGAAAAAAGCACCTCCTTGTTTTGGTTTGCCCTCTGACTTCCTGGGTCGAAGCTTTTCCTACTGCTAATTGTACTGCTGCCACAGTGGCGAAGATTCTCCTTAGAGACATTGTACCCCGTTTTGGCATCCCTCTTGTGCTCGACTCAGATCGCGGACCTCACTTTACTGGTCATGTCCTTGGCCGTTTAGAACAAGGACTGGGCATTTCACACTCCTTTCATACACCCTACCACCCCCAGTCTAGCGGGAAAGTTGAGCGTATGAATAGGGAACTTAAGTTTACATTGGCTAAATACTGTCAGGAAACAGGATTAAAGTGGCCTCAGGTACTTCCCTTGGTCCTGTTTCACCTTCGTACTCGCCCAACCCGCGCATTGGGATTATCCGCCTTTGAACTGCTCTATGGACACCCCCCTTTCAAAGGCGGGGCGCTACCACGTGCTGATGTTTCACTATTGGGAGGGGATCATTTAACCGCGTGTCAGTTTCTCTCCCTACAGGCTCGCCTCCGTACCCTTTGGAAAGCCTCGCAGTTTTCCCAGACCGTGCCGCTGGAGGAACAGATCCACCCGTTCCAACCAGGGGACTTCGTCTGGGCCAAAAAGTTCGTTCGTGACGACACCCTCCAGCCAAGGTTTACTGGACCCCACCAGGTTCTTTTGACAACCCAGACTGCAGTGTTCCTGGAAGGACGCAAATCTTGGATCCACCACTCCCACGTCAAGCCAGCCGTAGTGGACCACAGTGACGGACCAGCAGCTCTTGTCACCACTGAGGACACTGCCTTCGACCAGTGGACCAGCTTACCTCTCTCAGACATTAGACTTAAATTGACTCGAAAAAAATGAGAGGACCCTTTATTCTGACAACTGTATGTTTTTTTTATGCTTTTTTAGTTTATTTTCTGCTTATGAAGAATGCTGTGTTTTTGTAAATGACACCTACTCTGACACTTTTCAACGTACCAAACACCTAAGGGAAATGGCTAAAAACTACTCCTCTGGCCAGCCACCTTATGATTGGTGGGGAGCCTTATGGAATTGGCTGCCCGGATTTGGGTGGGTTAAAAAAAACTCTTGGTGGGTGTTGTTGGGGCCATAGTAGTCCTTATAATACTGTGTTGCTGTATTCAGTGTGTCCCCTCCCTCATAAACTCATGTAAGTCAGTTTATTCTTTTCCCACTTCAGCTAAAAGCCTTACTCTCTTCGAATTGGCCCAGGCTGAAATTGCCAAGCGGCCCTTGAGATCTTGAAATAGGGTGTAGCTTTTTGATTAATAGTTATCTCAAAGCTACAAATGGAGGAATGTTGGGTCTAAACTTTTGGTGAACTTTGGGGAGCCAAAACACACCCAGACTGACTGTCTCTGCATAATCCTTCCTGAACCCTTTTGAACAAAGCACTGACCTGCAAACTACTCATGACACCCCCTTTCCCTGGTAGCCATTAGCCTTTATCTCTATGCATTTACTTGTTAACTTGCTTTTCCTGTAAAATCTTGATTAATTATGCATGACCTTTATCTTTTGTTAATCACTTTGTTTACTTCTGTGTATAAATATTGATGCTCACCCCTAATAAAGGGGCCACACTTAATCTAAAGCTTTTTAGAGCTAAGGATAGTGTGAGCCCGTTGATCAACGCATTGGTGTCTGGTCTCTGACAGAATTGTGTGCCCCATACCAACTCCGCACGAACTCGGGTGCTGGAGAGGTGAGTGAGGACTTGCTTTATTACCTAACAGGGCCATGCTTGACAGGCAGGTTGAAGCAGCAGCTGCAGTTCAGTGGAGCAGGGTGGTGCAGAGCCCTCAGGCCAGGAGATGAGGTCCCAGGGCAGGGGCTAGGCAGAACACCCTCTGCCCACCACTAGCAATTGTGCTGCTGCACTGAACTTCATAGCAGCTGCAGAGACTGTCACTGTATCATAGGCTGCCCTATAGAGATTGCACTGTGGTAACCCAGCCATGCTGCCCTACAGCCATGTAAAGGTCACCATCTCGTGCTGTGAGGGAAAAACCAGACCTGCTCCAGCCAGCCCATCTCCTTAGGCTCGCTCCACGGCTCAGCTGACCGAACGAAGTGCCGCAGGTGACTCTTGTGGAAACAAACAGCATCAGACCAGCTGTGGCAGGGTCAGAGGTCCAGCTCAGGCAGTTTGTTGCCATCCAGGCTTGAGTTTCTGCCTGAAATGGAAAATCCCCCCTCGGAGTCAGGCGCTGAGGAATTGCCTCGAAAATGCCCCCCAGTCAAAAGCGAGGCCGTTGGAATCCTCAGATTCAGCATGGAGGCTACCCAGGCAACTCTGAGCGAGTCCCAGAACCCCTAGGGAGCTGCCCTGGGAAAGAAAAGAAGCAGGAGAGCAAGAAACGCACCCAGCCCAGTTGAATGGCAGGGGACAAGAAGTTATTTGAACCCACAGGGATCCTTCAACAACTGGAACCTGACCCTAATGAAGCCCATAGAGAGGAGCATAGACTACTGAAAGTAGAGGAATCATAGATTTATTAGGGTTGGAAGGGACCTCAGGAGGTCATCAGGTCCCACCCCTGCTCAAAGCAGGACCAATCCTCAACTAAATCCTCAAATGGCCTCCTTAAGGATTGAACTCACAACCCTGGGTTTAGCAGGCCAACACTCAAACCACTGAGGTATCCATCCCCACCCTTTGTTTGAAGAACAAAGAGAGAAAGATGTAAAAATCCTTTCCTCTGTTTAGCTGCAGTTGGTTGTGCCACCAACCCCAGCGGTTCAAAAATCGTGAGTCAGAGCCCAGCAAATCACGAGATTGACCCTCAAAACGGTCAGCTTTTGTTATTAAAAAAGAGATCGTTTGGGGGTTTTGTTTTTTGCCTTTTGTGTCTCAGTTGCTGAACCCTCCTGCCCGTCCCCGGTGTGTGAGTGACAGTGTCACCCACTCTCCCAAATTTATTGGGTGCAGTGATTGTGGGTTCCGCAGCAGGAGCTCTCACCCTATATCTGTCTGCTCCCTGCCCAGCAATTAAATCTGTCTCCCAACCTCCAAATCAATCCTGTCCTCATATCCGTTCTGTCATCTTCCTCATTCCTAGCTTCATCTCTGTTCCTCTGGGTGTCCTTCATCCCCTCTCTCAGGCTCATGGGGCTGCAGTGGGGCCCCTTTCCCAGGCTGTGTGGTGTTGGGGGTGTAGGATGGAGGAACTGCGCTGAGCACTTTCTGCTCCCCCTCTCTGTGAGAACGGTGCCAATCCTTGGGGATGGGGTGAGAAGGAGGTGGGAGCCTTGCCTGCTTCCTGCAGGAGCCCAGATAGCCTGCTCTGCCCCAGGAGGTGGGACAGTGGGGGAAGTGGCCAATGAGAGGGGTTTCCCTAGGCGGGGATGGAATTCACAAAGGGCTGGAGTTTCTCACATCATTGCAGTATGGGCCGCAGCCCAGCCGAAATCCTGTCACTTACGAAGAAATTGTGATGCTTGCCAGTTGAGCTGGGTTTAGGCAGGAGCTGGCCTCTGAGAGGCCTGAAGTCTTTGTCCCAGTGGCAATAAATACCTGTTGCACTTGTAGCCAGTTGGTTAATAACTATGGAGAATGTGAACATTCACTTTTTTCTCAGGCTCACAGAGATACTGTTGGCATAAAATTGATATTTCTAAGGTGCAAATTTGTAAAAACTAACCCAAACTTTGCAAAACCTCAGAGCCACAGGAAGATCTCCAGCTTTTATAGCTTGTAAATACCAGTGGCAGATGGAGGAGCTGCCCTGTGGCTAGCCCAGGACTCAGGTGACCTTGGTTCAATTCCCTGCTCTGCCACGGACTTTCTATGTGACCTTGGCCAAGACACTTAATCTCCCCAGGCCTCACCTCCCCAGCTGAAAAATGGGATGAGAACATTCCTCTCTGTCTTGTCTGTTTGGAGTGTGAGCTCCTTGGGGCAGGGACTTGGTGTCTGTACTGAATCCAGCACACTGGGCCCTGTTCTAGGCATGCCGTGTAGCATCTGTCTCACTCCCCCAGCCAGGCTGCAGGGCCTGAGCAGGGTTTATCCTGCAGTCACTCCTCCCAGATGTGATAGCACCAGGTCTGAGGGCAAAGCAACTGTCTCTGCTCTGCTTTCAATGGCCCTGCTTGGGATTGGAGTTGCCAGAGAAAGGAGGATGCAGCTGCTGGCTCCCTCAAGGCCTTGCTGACAGAAGGGTGAAAGGGAACAGGCTGGGGTGGTGGGAGATTCAAGGAGGCTCACTGGAAGCAGAAGCAATGTTGAGGAGGCTGTCTCAGACACTCCCAGTGCCCCTCCCCCCCTGCCAAGCCTTCTCTGTCTCAGTGCCATAGGAGGGGCTATTCTAATATTATGTGCCTCAATGCTGTGGCATGTCATTAGGAGTCAAAATCCCACCTAGATATACTGCTGGGCTGGGCTTGGCTGTGAAGCCATCCAGCCAGCTCCTTCTGCAGATCCACATGCCATGGCAGCATTGTGTCAGGGAGGAAAAGGCCTTTCATGAAACATCACATGCGGTCAGGAGCTGATGCTGGAAATCTGGTGGAGGGCTAGATTTCCGGTCAGCTGTTCTTTCTCCGGGAAGATACCCGAGAGTGTAGGCACTGTCAATTCAGGAGCGCTTGACAAGTTCCAACAGAGAGGTCTGCAGCATTTTGGGAGCAGTATCGGGCCAGCGAGCTCTTTGATTGTAATCAGCGGTTTGGCAAGAATCCCAGAAACTCAGAACAAAAATGCTTTGAACAGGCCAGATACACAAGGTGTGTCGCCCTTAGTCTGCGGGGTGTGGAGCGGTGACTCATGGCATTATCATGTTCTGCTGCTGTGTGTGAAAGCATCCATCAGTGCTAGCACCTTGTTTGGAGCTGGCCAGTGGCTGCTTTTTCACGCGCCAGATTTCCATCGCTCACATCCTAAGCTCTTGCTCCCTGTCTGCCCCCCCCTTTGCTGCCTTAGAGAATTGTGTGCTCCACCCCCGTACAGCAGAAGGGCACTTTGCTTAATGATAGTTACAGATGCTGGGTTTGCACCCTGCTTGTTGACAAGACACTGCAGCAAGTCTGGGGTTAGGTCTCCACACCTTCAGCGTTGTCTCTCCTGTGTAACAGTGCAGATGGCGCCCCTAAGGCCGGCCAGACCTGCCATTCTTCCCTGAGCTGCAAGGATGCTCCTTTGTTTAAGGGTGTGTCTACACTACGGGATTATTCTGATTTTACATAAACCGGTGTTGTAAAACAGATTGTATAAAGTCGAGTGCACGCGGCCACACTAAGCACATTAATTCGGTGGTGTGCATCCATGGTCCGAGGCTAGTGTCAATTTCTGGAGCATTGCACTGTGGCTAGCTATTTCGTAGCTATCCCATAGTTCCCGCAGTCTCCCCCGCCCCTTGGAATTCTGGGTTGAGATCCCAGTGCCTGATGGGGCAAAAATCATTGTCGCGGGTGGTTCTGGGTAAATGTCGTCACTCATTCCTTCCTCCGGGAAAGCAACGGCAGACAATCATTTCGCGCCCTTTTCCCCTGGATTGGTCTGGCAGACACCATAGCATGGCAACCATGGAGTCCGTTCAGCATTTTTTTTTACTGTCACCATATGTGTACTGGATGCCGCTGACAGAGGCGATACTGCGGTGCTACACAGCAGCATTCATTTGCTTTTGCATGATAGCAGAGATGGTTATCAGTTGTTCTATACCGTCTGCTGCCATTGTAAATTGGCAATGAGATGATGGTTATCTGTCATTCTGTACCTTCTGCTGCTATCATGGGTGCCCCTGGCTGAGGTCGGCCGGGGGCGCAAAGGCAAAACTGGGAATGACTCCCCGAGTCAATCCCTCCTTTATGGTATCTAAAAATAGTCAGTCCTGCCTAGAATATGGGGCAAGTGTACTAGAGAACCAGTGTATCAGAGAACCAGAGAGCACAGCCGCTCTGTGTTAGATCCCGCAGAAATGATGAGCTGCATGCCATTCACGGGGGGTGTCCCTGCAACAACCCCACCTGTTGCTTCCCTCTTCCCCAACCTTCCTGGGCTACCATGGTAGTGTCCCCCCCCATTTGTGTCATGAAGTTATAAAGAATGCAGGAATAAGAAACAGTGACTTGTTAGTGAGATAAAATGAGGGGGAGGTAGCCTCCAGCTGCTATGATAGTCCAGGCAGGACATTAAGCAGTGTGGGGGAGAGGAGCCCAGCCTCCAGCTGCTATGATAGTCCAGGCAGTACAGAATCTTTTCTTTACACATGAAAGGGAGGGGGCTGATTGAAACTCAGCCCCCAGTTGCTATGATGAGGACTGTTACCAGCCGTTCTGTACCATCTACTGGGAATGACCAGGAATCATTCCTATTTTTACCCAGGCGCCCCCCCCGGCTGGCCTCACCTGAGGCCAGCCAGGAGTATTCAGTAGCTATCAAGCATATTGTACTGTTTGCCACCAGGGAGGGAAGAGGAGCGGATACTGCTCTTTACTGCCGCAGCATCATGTCTATCAGCAGCATTCAGTACACATAGGGTGACATTAAAAAAAAAGTCAAGAAACGATTTTTTTCCCTTTTCTTTCACGTGGGGGGGGGAGGGAGTAAATTGTGAGTTATACCCTGAACCACGCCGAACAATGTGTTTGAACCTACAGGCATTGGGAGCTCAGCCAAGAATGCATATACTTTTCGGAGACTGCTGGGGACTGTTGGATAGCTAGAGTCCTCAGTACCCACCCCCTCCCTCCCTGCATGAGCGTCCATTTGATTCTTTGGCTTTCCGTTACGCTTGTCACACAGCACTGTGTAGCCTGGAGATTTTTTTTCCAAACACTTTGGCATTTTGTCTTCTGTAACGGAGCTCTGATAGAACAGATTTATCTCCCCATACAGTGATCAGTTCCTGTATCTCCCGTATGGTCCATGCTGGAGCTCTTTTTGGATTTGGGACTGCATCGCCACCCGTGCTGATCAGAGCTCCACGCTGGGCAAACAGGAGATGCAATTCAAAAGTTCGTGGGGCTTTTCCTGTTTACCTGGCCAGTGCATCTGAGTTCAGATTGCTGTCCAGAGCGGTCACAATGGTGCACTGTGGGATACTGCCTGGAGGCCAATACCGTTGATTTGCGGCCACACTAACCCTAATCTGATATGGTAATACCGATTTTAGCGCTACTCCTCTTGTTGGGGAGGAGTACAGAAACCGGTTTAAAGAGCCCTTTATATCGATATAAAGGGCCTCGTTATGTGGACGGGTACAGCGTTAAATCGGTTTAACGCTGCTAAAATCGGTTTAAACGCGTAGTGTAGACCAGGCCTAAGATGCTAAAGGATTTTGATGACCTTGGTCCTTTCCAGTAAGAGTCTTAAAAACCACACTCTTTGGTTTGGTTGGCGGATGCTCTGCCAGCGTAGGTTACCCCGTACGAGGATCTGGTCCATCACTTTTTGAAATCTTCCCTATTTAAATTCGACAGCCCCGGTAGGCAGTTTTGCTGAGGTTATGAAATAAAGCAGAGGCCTGCGTGTAGTAACATTTGCATTACTCTGCAGCAGATGATCGGGACTGTGTTGATCTGATAAACATTTGGCTGTTTCTGCACTGTGACAAGCACAGAGTGTACCATGCCTGCATGGAACTGGCCTTGTTGGTTTGCAAGGGCAGCGTATTGCATTGTTCGGAAGCTGTCTGACGTCGCCAGCTTCTCATCAATGTAATAATTGCAGAGTTACCTGCCATTGTCACTTCTCCGTCGGTACAAGAAATAGGGCAGCACATTTCACTTTCATTTTGTAGCTGGATGTGCGAGCTCACAGACTGAAATAGCACTAGATGGAAATGAGACAAGTCTACCTCCAGGTAGTAATGTAATGCACCCCAATCCTGCACGGCCCCCTGCTATTTTTTCTTTTCCCACCTCCAGCTCTTCCAGTCCTCTCTCTAGTCCTGATATGCAACTGTCTACTGTTCCAGTCCTGGGACCACACACAGCTGATCCTTCTCGATTTTAACCTACTGCAGCTGCCTCCTACTGTTCTGACTTGAGCCTCTCTTTAGCGAAGAATGGTAATTAACTTTGTGGTGCCCTGGACAAGTGAGCGACTAGGGACTAAAGTGAGAAGAAAAGTGGGTGAAATTCTCGTCGCTACACTTGAAGTGCTCTAAGTATGAACATTGCCATATTTTCTTGCTGTTTTGACATTGATCCTGGCGTCATAAAAGCGTGAAATTTGTGGCACTTTTGCAGTCAAATTTAAGGGGACCTTATTTATTAAAGTAAAAACGGGATGGCTGGGGCTCACCCAAGCCATGCCCCCCCCCGAGATTGCCAGAATTGCCCTCCCCATGCTTCCTGAGGTTGAGGCTGACCCCCCCACCCCTGTGCCGCCCATGGCTGGGGCTAACCCCTTGTGCCACCTGCAACTGGAGCTGATCTCCTGAGCTCCGCGCCACCTGGGGGGGGGGGGGGGAGCGGATCAGCTCTCCAAGCAGTGCTGCCCACCAGCAACACATTTCTCCACTCCTGCTGGCGGGCAGCGCCGCCTTCAGCTGACACCCCTTGTCATAAACAAATAAGTAAGAGTTAATAGAACAGAAGTACTTCATCTCTCTTTTGCCTGTAAAGGGTTAACAAGATCAGTGAGCCGGGCCGTCACCTGACCAGAGGACCAATCAGGGGACAGGATACTTCCAAATCTTGAGAGGGGAAAGTTTTTGTGCTGTGCTGTTAGTGTTTGGCTGTTCAATCTGGGGGCTCAGAGGGACCAGATGTGCAACCAGGTTTCTCTCCAATCTCTCTGATACAGGCTCTTATAAGTTCAGAATAGTGAGTCCTAGGTAGATAAAGCGAGTTAGGCATATGGTTGTTTTCTTTATTTGCAAATGTGTATTTGGCTGGAAGGAGTTCAAATTTATATTTTCCTGAAAGGATTTTAATTTGTACTTGAATACTTAGGCTGGGAGGGTATTCCCAGTGTCTATAGCTGAAAGACTCTGTAACATATTCCATCTTAAATTTACAAAGATAATTTTTACCTTTGTTCTTTCTTTAATTAAGAGCTTTTCTTGTTTAAGAACCTGATTGTTTTTTTTATTCTGGTGTGAGACCCCAGGGGACGGGGTCTGGATTCACCAGGGAATTGGTGGGAAGAAAGGAGGGAAGGGGGAGAGAGAGGCTAATTTCTCTCTGTGTTAGGATTACTTTCTCTCTCAGGGAGAATCTGGGAGGGGAAGAGAGAAGGAGGGGGAAGGTGGATTTTCCTCTCTGTTTTAAGCTTCAAGGAGTTTGAATCACAGTGATCTTCCAGGGTAACCCAGGGAGAGGAAGCCTGGGAGAGGCAACGGGGGGAAAGGGTTTACTTTCCTTGTGTTAAGATCCAGAGGGTCTGGGTCTTGGGGGTCCCCGGACAAGGTTTTGGGGGGACCAGAGTGTACCAGGCACTGGAATTCCTGGTTGGTGGCAGCACTACAAGTACTAAGCTGGTAATTGAGCTTAGAGGAATTCATGCTGGTACCCCATCTTTTGGACGCTAAGGTTCAGAGTGGGGAATTATACCATGACACCCCTGCTCTCCACTCTGCCTTGCAGCTGGGAGAAGTGCCCAGTTTTGGCAAAACTGTAGGGACGGCTGAGACAGAGCTGAAAAAGGGGACTGTCCCAGCCAAAATGGGACACATGGTCACCCTAGTCAACTTACTGTTTTCACAAAATGTTTCAGGGAGGCGTGAAACAGGGCAGAACGAAATGGTGACCAGGTCCTCTCCTTGTTTTCCTCACGTCTCTGTACAAAGCCTATCAACCTTGTGTGACCCTAGCCAGCACTTCAAGTTAGCCCTCCAGCCATGCAAAACCAGATCACTGACCCTCTCTGCCACTGAGGTCCAATAAGGAGAAGCCTCAGTATGTAGCATGTAAGGTTTCTGCATTATAAGGATCTCTGTACAGAAATGCAGAGGAGCTTGTTCCTCTTGAAGCGTGTCTGAGCCTTGCACCTGTACTCAGCGGTACCTGTGCCTACACCTATCCTAATTAGTGCCTCGGCCTGCTTCTGAGTTTGTCTGTTTCACACTCGCTTTCCTACGGCTGCACTTGTTTGTTAGGGCTGGAAAATTAGGCTTTTGACCAAACAAACATGGTTTCAGGAAGAGTCTGGTTCCCCAAGAATGTTTATATTTGTGGTTGGAAAACTGACAAACTCAAAGCTGAAAAATTTGGTGGGGAGGGAATGGGTTTTGGTACTTTTGGGTTGAAATTTTCAATTTTTTAATATCAACTTCCCCCACCCCTAAATTTTCTGACCAGCTCTGCTTCTTATGCATGTATCCGGTACCTGAATTTGATTTTCTTAGTGAGAAGCTGTAGGCCATCCTCATGTGGGAGTGGAAGTAGAGCCCAGGTCCTCAAAGGGCTAACTCCCATTACTTTCAATGGGAATTAGGCACCTACAGACCTCTGAGGATCCGGGCGAGGGTCCTCTGAATTTTCCTGTCAAGTGCATGGAATGAAGAGCAGAAGTATGACCAGTTCTGACTCTGGAGGGGTCTGTCTTTGGGTAGGGCTCCCCGTGGTTCTCCAGTAGCAGTACTAAAGTCTAGAGGCCCTAGCCGAGCACAGAGCCTTATTGTGCTAGGAGCTGTACATACATAGTGAAAGGCATTCTTCCTGAAATTGTGCTGCGCTGTCAACCCAGGCAGCTCAAACTCCAGTTTGAGCCCAAACCCCGCTACAGTCCATGCAGAAATCAGTCTGACTTGGGCCAGAACCCCTCTGGACTTGTGCCTGTGGGCCCTGCTGTGTGGGTGGGTCAGAGCCTGAGTCCTGCTGAGACTCTGCTGCAAGCCGCAGACCCGAGTCAGAAGTTCAGCATAGCGCAGTATGGATGCGTTTGCCCGGCTGAGAGACCTGAGTCCAGCAGTTGAAAGCCAGGTTTACAATGCAGCACGGATGCTCTAGCAGACCTGGATTTACAATGCAGCATAGAAATGCCCACAGAGAGACCGCCTGTCCCCTAGGCTGTTGGTGCTGGTGCTGGATTCTGATCCAGTTCGCACTAGGGAAAAGAAAAAAACCTCAAAGCAAAGAAGGGAGGGAGCAGGCTGCATGGGGAAGGGCCCAGTGATCCATTGCTGGGGAGGAGGACAGTCATGCTGGGTAGTTTTCTACCTAGACACACAGCTGGCAATGAATCTGCAAAGGGGAACTGGAAGCTGACACTCCAAGGATGAAGTTTCCCGAGTCTATTCCTCTCCCGCTCCATCGGCCTGCTCTCACTTCTCTACTGCCTGGTGCATTTATGTAATGAGCTTAAAAAGCGCAATCGCATCGAGGTCAGCAGTAAACCTGCCTGCCCTGCAGCACCTGAGCTGAGCGCGCTGTGCTCTGAGTGGGTGTGTGCAGGCAGGGGGCTGTATATCCCGTCTGACGGAGGGCGTGCCGGCTCACACCCCAGCCAGAGAGCCAGGGGAAGGAGCACAGAGAAGCCAGCAGCAGAGGGACGTATGGCAAGGAGGGATTCTTGAGGTTTAACCCCAGCTCAAGAATTGTTACCATTGTGTTTTCTCAAGTGCAGTCAGGTGAAGCTCCAGTCCACTCGCTCTATCTGCAGCCATGCTTCACTCTCCTCTGAAAACAGCCCTGGCTTATGAGTGTTTCCAAGACCAGGCCAGCTCTACATTGGCCTTGCCCTCAGATCACAAGCTGAAAACTAGAGGCACGGGAAAACAGAGGGTCCAGGAGCAGGTGATGATGACGGTGAAACGGCAGAAGCAAAAGTCCTCTCAGTCGTCGAGCCTTGGGCGCTCCAACCGAGGTAAAACCCCAGCTGCTGCCTGCCAAGTAGCAAGGGATTCACATTCCCCCTCCCTGGGCTGCCTCAGAACCCACAGTGGGTTTGTATTTGGGATCTTTGTAATCTAGGCTATTTTGGTTCTGGGTTTTGTCTATAACTGACAAGCTGGCCCGTTTCTCTGGAGTTGCCTGCTGGGATTTCTCTGTCCAGAAGAAATGGCAGGAAATCTGGAAGGGCTAGCACAGGACTCGGCGTCAGGACCTCTGGGGTCAATCCCTGTCTCTGTTGCTGTGTGATTCTGAGCCAGTGACTTTACCTGCTCTGTGCTGCCATTTCCCCATATGTAAAGTGGCCATCATCCCCTTCTCGTGGCTTGCTGTGAGGTATAGTTAGTGTATCTTCAAGATGTGCCTTGACAGCATCAGATGAAAGGTGCAAAGCATTATTAACTCTTTGTTCCCTGACTCTAAATAGTGTTTCGCTTCCCAGACAGTGATCTGTTTTCCTCTGCGTATTTCCCTGCCAATTGGATTATTTGCCAAATGTCTTATGACCTGCTCTGTATCTGGGCTCACAGCTTTGTGCCCTTTGGGTGGCTTCCTCCTCCTCTAGTCTAGGTTTAGGAACGCTGACCGTGAGCAGCCCAACACATGTTTCCTGTAACGTCTCTGCTAGGCTCAGTGTAGCTAGCCAAACGTGCTGTTTTTATACAGGGCAGCTCAGGCGTGCTAAGGAGTTTAGAGTGGTGGAGAGCCAGCACCTTGTAAATCACAGGCTACATTCTGGGTCTATGGCTGGTTTGCTCTAGCAATTGCTGCTCTGTCGATTGCTTAGCACCTAAGAGGAGGTGAAGGAGGACTAGGAATCCCCATCACATTTGGAAGGTGAAGATCATCTCTCCCCGCTCATTACTGCAACTTTGCACCTGAGCTCAAAGTGCTTTTCTGAACCTGACTGAAAAGCAGGTGAGCAGCATTGCTCACAATTTACAGACAGAGTTAGTGAGGTACAAGAAGCAAAGTGACTCAGCCGTGGTTACAGAGCAAGTCTGTGGCAGAGATGGGCAAAGAACTGAAGAGCCTTGGATTGTCCTTTCTTTTTAGAGTTTGCTTCTTTGTTCTTCCTTTGGGGAACTGTAGAAATTCTCCAGCAGAGGGGGAAAAAAACAAAAAAAACCTCAGAGCCAACCTTGCCCCTGTCCCTGTCCCTGCAGAGCCAACCTTGCTCCTGTCCCTGGTCCATGTGTCGGGAAGGGTTCTGTGACTGAGTCACCTACCTCAGTGATCAGCTGAGCCGTTCTCACCATCCACTGCACAAAGTTATTCCGGTCTCGGTTGTGCTTGTGATTTCCAGTGGCCTTGCGATCTGGATTTCACTCCTGCTGAAAGAGCAGCAAAGCTGAGACATGTCCTCCTAGGGAGAAGATGTCCAGCTGTGATGGAAGGATAGTGTGGTGTTAGCAGGAAGGATGAGTGATACTGATGCTGAATGAGACATGCAAAGGTCTCTGCTCAACCCTTGAAGATCTGGACTGGCTTTGCAAGGTTGTGAGAACCTCAAGGCTGATATTTCTAGGTCAAGGTCGGCAACCTTTCAGAAGTGGTGTGTTGAGTCTTCATTTATTCATTCTAGTTTAAGGTTTTATGTGTGAGTAATAAATTGTAATGTTTTTAGAAGGTCTCTTTCTGTAAGTCTATAATATATAACTAAACTGTTGTATATAAAGTAAACAAGGTTTTAAAAATGTTTAAGAAGCTTCATTTAAAATTACCATAAATTAAAATGCAGAGCTCTCCGGACCAGTGGCCAGGACCTGGGTACTGAGAGTGCCACTGAAAATCCGCTTGCGTGCCGCCTTCGGCACACGTGCCATAGTTGCCGATCCCAGGTCTAGGTGGACTCAAATAATGAGAGGGGTCAAATATCCTCGTGCCTCTTCCAAAGGTTCTCGGTTACAGTGGCACTTGACTTTGAATGTAGGACTGGCTTCCGAGGAGAAGCAGGGCTGCATTGTGGAGTTTAGGGTACGGGTCAAGATGTTTATACAGTTCCAGCTGGCTTCCTAAACCCCATTGAACTCTTTCCTTTGCATTCCGAACCCATGGCACTGGGGATGTAGCAGCTCTGGGGAGGAGTGTGTGTATGCAATACTCCATACACTGCCATCCTGGCATAGTATGAATCTGTGGCTGCTATGATTGTAGGAGCCAAAGCGTTGGTATTGAAGAGGGCAGAAGCAAGCTTGTCTGTGCCAGCTGAAGGCGCTAATCACAGAGGTAACTGGAAGATGTGGTCATGTGTAAATCTGTTCCCAGCTCCTCTCACTTTTGTTGATTAAGGCTTTGTGGTCTCAGGACCTGGTGGAATAAGAAACGAACCAGGCTGACAGTAAGTGCTGGATGAAGAGGCAAGGACTGAGACAACTTTGCCAGTTAGTGATGCTATGGTAGCTGTTCACCACTAACACCTCAACTGTAGGCAGAAATCTTTGCAGGCGTCAGTGCCAGTTCTGCCCCCACACCTTGCTACAGCTCTGCTGGAGATTCAGTGTACAGCTGACGGGCAGGAGCAGGTGCCATTTAAAAAATGTGTGGAGAAATTGGGCAGATATTTACATGGTGAAACAGAATCACCCTTGAGGATTTGATCCAATAAACACCCTGATTTTCCAAAGTGCTGAGCACCCAACCCTCCCATGGATCTCAATGAGAACTGCAGAGCACTCAGTGTTTTAGAAAACCAGGTCCTTTGGCTCCTAAATCCATACTTCACATCCAGCTGCTGTTGAAAATTTGGCTTATTGTTGGTAATCACCTTGGACATTCTTGGCCAAGATATTTAGGAAACATTGACTGTGGGACATATTCTGCTTTTTGATTCTTCTGTGCGTGTTCAGGGACTAAATAGCATTTCGTTTTATGGCACCTTGTCCTGTGTTCGTCACATGAGACATAAATTGCACAAGGTCCCAGAACCCAGAGCAGATATCCCAAAGTTCCCTAGAGAGTGAGGCGGGGGTGGAATCTCAAAGCAAAGTAACTTGAAAGGAATTGGATTAGTGTGGGATTTTTCAAAAGATCCTACCTGACCCAGGAGCTTGTAGAAAGTCAGTGGGGCTTGGGGTCCTAAAATGAGGTGCTTTTTGAAAATTCCACCTCAAATCAAGCTGATTCTGAGTGAGCAGGTGTCGTCGTCAACAGCGACTCTGTGACCACCTTGTGCAGAAAGGCCAGTGAATGAGTGGGCCATGGACAATGAACTCTCTCATCCTGGGACGGGTCCCTACAGCTCCCACTGCTGTGGTAGTGAGTGTAGGAAGCGTACTCTGTTGCTGCTCGTGGCCGGTCTCTGTTGTGGCTGGATAGAGGACTTTGCATACTCCAGAGCTGTTAGAATCAAGATACGCTGATATTTTTTTTTTTAAAGCCATAACATGGGCCATAAAATTTCATCCCATTAGCTCTTCACTGAGCACAGTAACTTGTGTTTGGCTAAAACATGTCTTCTAGAGAGGTATCCAGTCTTGAGCTGAAGACTTCAAGAGCTGGAGAATGCACCACTACTCACTGCTAGTTGGTTCCAATGGTTAGTCACCCTCCTTATTTCTAATTTGAATTTGTCTGGCTTCAACTTCCAGCTGTTGGTTTGTGTTGTGCTGCTTTCTGTTAATTAAAGAGATTAATATACACCCATTCCCTCGCTATGGTATGGGTTCCTGGGTTGATAGTTGTTCAGTGCGTGGCTGTGGTTTACTGCTGTGGTGTCACTTTGAATTTTTTAAATAGATTATTTTTACTGCATGGATAAGGTTTGGGGGGGGAAAAAAAACCCTTCTGAATCTGCAAAGAAAATGGAAAAACTGCTCCATTGACATAGCCTATCTCCTCCCCTATCCCCCCAGCAGTCCTTTTAGCCCTGCTTAATGTAAGGTTGCCTGCAAGAAATCTGATTAACTTCTATTGACTAAGGTCATTCCTGCAACTCATTCACTGCAATTAGCCCTGAGTCACATGGGCAGCCCTACTGAAGAGCCTGTCAGCAGGACCCAGAGTTTGCAGGGGCAGACCCGAAAGACATACTAAGGAACGATAGAGGCCCATACAGCCCTGAGCCTGCTCCTACCAGCACCATGCTATCTGTTCAACATCATCTGTAGTGTGTGCAGCTGCAAACTAGAATGCTGTGGCCCTGCTCTCAGTTAGTGTAAATCAACATAGCTGCTGTTGACTTCAGTGCAGCTCACAGGTGCTGGAAGTAGGGGGCTGCCGCACCCCCTGGCTTGAAGTGGTTTTCATCCTATGCAGGTTTACAGTTGGTTCAGTGGCTCTCAGCGCCCCCACTATACAAATGGTTCCAGTACCCTGGTGCAGCGATGCCGATTTATACCTGCGAAGGGTGTGGTCCTTCATGCCGTGTCTCTCCCTGCCACAAGGAACCCTCTGGCTTACAGGACTCCGGCTCAGTCCAAATGCATTGTAAAGATCTAATTAACTGCCGGACTAAAATAAATGGTATACAGCACACACTGAACCATTAGGTCATAATACTTCTGTTGGCAAGTGTAGGCTCTTCCCCAGTGAGCAGGACCAGTGGATTTCCCAGTAGCAACGAAGACTTCCAGAAATGCTCCTCCTTTGGGGATTTTCCTTGGTACTCTCCCTTTTCCACCCCTCACCATGCCATTTTCCAGGAGACTTTGGCTTTCACTTCCAGAACCTCGAGATCTGGGATGCACAACAGGCACCTCCACTTGGAAAGGCAGATTATGGGAGACCTACAATGTCCTTCTCTCCTATCCGCTGATTGCCAGTATCAAAGACCCCGCCCACGATAAACCGAAGCATCAACTACTTAAGTAGAACGCGAACATTATGAGGCTGATGTTTTACATTGATCCCCCCGGAAATGATGCTCTCTTGCATGGAGGCTGAATTTGCTGTCCAGTTCTAGCAGCTGAGGGCCACAATTCCATGACAAATTTCACACTCCAGGCTTTAAAGAGAGTAGCAACTTTGGTGCTGTACATGCCACAGAAATTCTCAGTAATAAAGCCAATCATTAAATCTCATGGGCCGGAGAGGGGGTAGGGGGTGAACTGTTCATGATGCAAAATTCCTTGATACTCTAGCCCATAGTAATGAAGCTACACAATGAAAGCAAAGATGTGCATCAAAGGGGCTTATTTATTATTTGTATTGTATTATCAGAGTACCTAGGAGTTTAGACAGGATTCCACTGTGTAGGCATTGTACAAACCCCAAACAAAAAGACAGTCCATGCCCCAAACAGCTTACATACTAAGTATTACAGACAGACAGGGGGAGTACAAAGAAACAATGAGACAATATCTGTCAGCCTGGCAGGCAGTGACCTTGCAACTCTGATTCAATAAGCATTTAGCACTGTCTGTTGATGAGCATCAATCATGAATGACTCAGGGTGATCCTCAGCTAGGAAAAGAAACGGTCTCGCTGAAGCTCAGGACAAATTGAGAAGGTCCTTATGAAAAAGGAGGAGGGGGGGAAATTGTCCCTAAAACAGGGTCAGATAAGCCCATGACCTGCCCTGAGCACCAAACCCTTCCTGTACTCAGGAGTGTGTAGTGAAGTAGTTGTGATATGGTTAGCTGGGTTACACAGATCATTATGGGATGGAATCAGGCTCCACCCCTCCCTTACTTTTAGTTAATGGAGTTTTCTCCTGACCCTCGTGATGAAGTTGAATAAAGCAGCAAGTTCCCAGCCTGCAGCTCTGTGAGTCAGCTGATTTTTGCTGCAGTGAGTGGTCCTTTTACAACAAGGGAAGCTGTTGAACTGCATGGGAAGTGTGCAAGGGGGAAGGCGTAGAAGCTCCACTCTGGGTGTTACTGGGCATGAGCACAGATCAGGAGAGTATTAGCTAAGAAATTATTCCCAGGCAACCGGGGCCAAGGGATCTGTCCCTAGTGCCAGCTTTGTTAGAAAACACATATCGCCGGGGAGAATCGCATGGGTTAAACTCATAGTTTCGTGTCCCACCCTACTCGTTCCCCACCCATGCAGCTATGCACCAGCCTGCCCTATTGAAAGCAACCCAGGGAATTGTGCCAGGGGAATGCATAGAGTGGGGAAGTACTCAAATGGAGCAATGCCAGTGTGCGTGCCATCCATCCATCCACACATCTTGCCATTCTCTTTGCCAGTACAGCCCTTATAGGAAAGTCCTTTGGAAGTGAATAAGGATTAAATGAGTTGGGTTATAGAGAAGTTAATAGGGTTCTGGACAGTGCTTAATTTGTAATGAAAGAGGTGCCAGGGCTCAAGCAATTGTTTTCACTTTCATAACTGATGCAGCAAGCCCAAAGGTGCCAGGGCTCTGACCTGCCAAGCTCAGAGGTGCCAGGGCTCTGACCTGCCAAGCTCAGAGGTGCTGGGGCTATGAATTGCCAAGCTCAGAGGTGCAGGGGCTATGAACTACCAAGCCTAGAGGTGCTGGGGCTCAGCTCTGGCAAGCCCGGGACCAAATTAAGAATTGGTTCTAGAGAAATTACTCTCTGAACCTCTTGAGTTTAATGGACAATGGAATCTTCAGTCTAGACATTGGGACAGAAAAGTCGGGGGAAGATTTCCCTGCTGATGCCCATTATGGGTAATTTCTCCTACCTTTTCTGGATCAGCGTTTCTCCCCCTCTGGTACATTGCTCCAGCCTAGGATGATCACATGGTCATCATCCATGCTATTGCTGTGGCTGGGAGTGGTGACTAGAATGTGCCAGCCTTCAGAGGCGGGTTGGGCTGGAGCGCTCATCTGCGTCGTGGTCTTTCATTACCCAGTGTGGGTGTTATTAATGAGTTAGGAGCCTAAATGCCTTTGAGGATCTTGGCATTAGTGGCTGTAAGGCACTTTGAGGAGGAACTGCTCCATGTGAATGACTGCAGGGTGTCTCCAAGTTGGCACACCAAACAGTCAGAGATGTAAAAGGGAGAAAGAGAGCTGATGATGCATTTTCTGATTAAACAAGGCTTTATCAACAAATGCCTGTTTCTGTAACACAAAATGTTTCATGGAAACGTATGGAGTTCAGTGAACTTTAGATGAACTGTAGGCAGTTTTCCATCAGAAATCCGCCAGGTTTCCTACCAGCTCAGGGATGCTGAGCCAAGGTCTTCCAGAGTCTGCAACTCTGGGACAGCCAGCCATGCAGACTGGCCTGGGGCTGTGGACACCAAGGCTTCCAGGCTCCCTAACCCAGAGCTGGGAGCGCTTCAGCCAAGGCTCCCAGGGTTTCTTGGCTTCTGGTTCCCCATGAGCCAGACTGGCAGAGAGCCTAGAAGCTCTGGCAGCCACGACTGGGCCAGGGACCACAGAGCTTGGGCTTCCAGGCTCAAATTTCTTTTGTAATTTTCAAAATGAAGTGTTTTCAGATTTCTCTTCCGCGTGAAATTTTGAAATTCTGCTTTTTCATTCTGAAATGGAACAAATTCTTTTCCAGAATTTTCGGTTGAAGGGAAACTCCAGTTTAGGACCATCTCTACTAAGAGATGAAGGGGCTACATTTTCAAAAGTGCCCGCTAATTTGGGTGCTCACATTGAGATGCTTTGGGCTTGATTTTCAGAGGTGTTGAGCACCTAGAACTCCCATGGAATTCCATCATTTGGAGCCAGTGGGTCTTTACATTTCTGTAAATCAGGTCTCATTTTGGGCACCCATAATTAGTGGGCACTTTCAAAAATGTAGGTCTTATTAACTCTCACTGTATTGTGCTGTCACATGGTGCAATGGAGTTCCAGCTTGGAGGATAGTTAATACTTCTTCTAATCTTTGTTCTTTATGATCAATGTGACCTCATATAAAAGGCTTTTGGAAGGAAAGAGAAATTGGAGAAATGAAGCAAGGATTCCCTTACTAGAGTTTGCCAGTGGGAGGTAGATGGAAAGAGGTTTTACACAGCAGGGCTGGTCAGTTATAGGCTGTTGAGAAGTTCATGCTTCTAGGCTGGGTTATGCGGTGGCTGATTATAAAACCTGCAGAGTTTCCTCTTGATCTAAGAGATTTGGATAAGGACAGAACCGAACCTCTAAACTCCATTTCCACCACCATCAGCTAAGCGCCAAAGTGGGTCTCCTTAATTCACAATGACTAGCTGAAATTCATGGGACTGCTCTCAGAGCAAGGCACTACCCAGCACAAGAAAGGGTGGAAGAATCTGGTCCTGAGAGGTGACTGGAAGGTTGGATCACCCCTCTCCTGCCCTTTATTCCTTTCTGAATGACTATTCAGAAGGGGCTTCTAGCCTTATGCAGCCATGTCCATTGAGAGAGGACTTCTCTGCCCCCGATTTATGATATGTCCATTGTCCTTCTCTGGTGGCCAGTGGGGAAGACTTTGACCCATCAAAGAACAAAGAACTCCATGTCCCACATGCAAACCACATAGAAGCTTAGCTTTCCATTCCTAATGTTGTTCTTCTGCTTGCAGGTTCCATGTATGATGGTTTGGCTGATGGCATCAACTATGGGACTGCCCGGGGCAGCTATTATACCAAAGCCCAGACAGGAAACAGCAACTGGGGGTATCCGGTAAGGTGTTCTTTTCTCTGTACCTTGCTGTTGGGGTGTTCAGAGAGCAACTCTCAGCATGAGAGTCCATAGGAATGGACTGCTGGTCAATGTGGAGAGCCAATGGTACCGTAGAGACAAGAGTAAGATGGACATCAACAGCCTCCAGATGTTCTAGGCAGGCGAGGGAGGAAGTTACCTTGTTCCCTAAGAACGGAGGTAACAAATTTGTTTGGGCAGTGCAACAAGCCTGGGTCTCAACAGTCCACAATCTGGATCAGAACTTCGCTCTGCCGCTGGGTGGATGGTGTGGAGCCATTACAGGGGTAGGTTCAAGAAAACTTGTTTCTGACACTGGCTCTAGTATTTTGCTTCGGGCTCATCTCTGCAAATAAGGGAAAGATTCAGCGACAGGTGTGTGGGGGATAGGTAAGAAGGTCTCACTTAAGCTGTTGCCCCGCCTAATTGCTCTGACTGAAGAAGAAACACTGCATTTCAGAGCCCTCTATTTAGCAAAGCTGACGGCACTGAATCCAGAATCACCTGTGTGGTATTTTCAGCACCCTACAAAGCCCGGTGATACTTTTCTGTGATTTGGCCATTGCTTAAAAACACCCTGGGGGTGCGGCTGGCAGTTTGGGGATTTAGATCTTCCCTCATTTAGCTTTGTTCTTGCTCCTTCTCTAGTTCTCGCACGTTTGCTGTAAATGCTGTGTCTTTGGCTGGTAAAAGCCAAAGGCTGGTTACAATTTAGATGCCAGTTCATATCCTCTCTGATTTGCTTTGTTGAACGATCCTCCATATCCCCTAGCCAGCACCAGCTGAACGACAATAGCTGTGGTCACCATGACTGTGTATCTGACCTGAGTGGCGACTAACAATGAACTCACGGGTCGGATCCGAACGTAAACCTATCCCCAAACTCAGAGCTGGTTAGAGTTAGGACTTAGGGTTCAGGGTCACAGAGTCCTCTTGGAAAAAGGCGGATGAGATGACTGGGAATGATCAGGGCCTCCGTGTTACATCTCCCAAAAATGGCACCAGCAATAGTGCAGTGCCCCCTAGCATTGCAGCTGAGCACTATTTCACTATTGACCTGGCCATTCCCTGAAGGTCTCTTCTCCAGTTGCAGACCAGGGGTACAGTTTCTCAAAGTGGCCGAGTCCAATAGCCTTTCAGTGAGGGTCCTAAGTTCCTTGGTCACTTTTGAAAACGGTACTGAGTCTTTGGGTACATTGGTGATTTGAAAATGTAATCCCAGGCCTAAATCTGCTTGGGCCCGTGAGATTGCACACTACATGCAGACAGGGGAACTTCTTTTTCCGTTCTGTTTGCCCCCTAGAGGTATTAAAGGAATGCAAACACCACCACCACCATCACCTGTTTTCAGCTAACTGTGAGCTCTATCTGCAAGTTTGCTTGAAACTCAAAATGTCTAGACTCTGTTATGCAGGTGTGTCTCCCATTTGCATTTCCTCTACTTTAAGAAATGGAAAAGATGGCAATAATAAGATCTAATTTTGTTTTTGAGGGGCAATTTCCTTAACACCTTTCATGTCTTGATTGGAATTGTCATTTCTGTGAAGTCTTAAAAAGTTTTTGAGCTAGCAGGGCAGTGATAAGAACATGGCATCACTTACGGTTTTGCACTGAGTCCTGACAGTTGGGACAGTGATCCATTATAATCCTTGCAAGCCTTGATTGTCTCTCCCCAGAGTATGAGAAGTACTAAAGGAAATCCTTCTCTATCCTCTACCACAAGATATGGTCCCTGCCCAGAAGAATTTGCACTCTAAATATTGTTCTTGTTGGTAGGTGACCTTGAATTCTAACCAGTGTCTCTTTGGTGATAAGAGAGGTTTTCTAGGCCCATGGTTTGCATGTTACTGATTTATTCTCTTTCCTCTGCAGTTTTCTTTACCTGGAGAACCTGCATTGTCGCTCCTGGGTTTTCCCTTGTATCTCATTTTACTACGTGATGCACTCTCGATAAGTGTGTGTGATCATGTCCCCTGCTAATGGCTGGCACACATAGATAAAAGCCTGCATGTTATTTATTAATAAAGACCAGATTTTGATATCCTCACTCCTGCTGTGTAGTACCTTGCTCTGCACTTGGCCCCACTGAAATTGGTTGGACTGCTCATGGAATATGGTAGTATTCAACCCGTGTGAGGGCATCAGAACTTGGCCCTATAGGCGCTCTCCTTTGGTGTTCCCTTGGTAGAGGCTTTTGATGATGAAAGTCCTGGGTTCTATCCCTGCTGATGACCCATGGTACAACAGCTGTATATCGGATTGTTCTAACAGAGAGAGGACCCATGTTTAGGTGAATGTGGGCCCTTCTGTATGTTCCATCATCGCACCATAGGCATGGTGAATTGTGTGAGCTCATTTCACTGATGGCTGCATGGAGCCACACCACACAGTGAGGTCTGAGTCACACACCGGGAGCCTGCGAGAGGCCTTTGCAGGTACTGTACGCACCTGCAGGCATCTTGCATGTCAGTCCTGAACCTAGAGGTTGCCACCACTTCCCCAGCTTGGTGACCACAGACCTATTGACAGCAAGAGACTCATCCATGCTGCAGCTGTTGTACTGAAGAGGCAATGTACCAGCGTCTGACCCACATTCCGAAAGGGGAAGGAATGCTTGGAGCAGAAGCCCCATATTATAACTAGCAGAGCAAAAGACCCTTATACGCCCATGATTGCCTTTCTCTGCCAATGTTGCCCTCCTCCCTAGTTTTTTCTTTTACATTAATGTTTTGGGGGAATGCAAGGTGCTGGATTGGCAGTCCTAGAGGCTGGAGTGCTCTGCTTATCCATGAATGCATACATACCAGACAGCAGAGTGCTCTGTCTCTGCAAATGAGACAGATAGCAGCTGGCCATCCTATGAAAGAGGCCGTAAGTCGGTGTCTATAGAATCATATAATATTAGGGCTGGAAAAGACCTCAGGAGGTCATCTAGTCCCACCACCTGCTCAAAGCAGGACCAATCCCCAGCTAAACAATCCCAGCCAGGGTTTTGTCCGTGACCCATTAACTCTTTGGTCTGTCTGATGATGATGCTAACAGGAGGTAGATTAGTGCCTGTTATTACACTAATGAGTAAGTGCCTTTTTGTGACACTTCTCCAGTAGGAACTGTACTGAGACCCTCAAACTCATTACATTTGTGGGAGCAGTTGGTGCAGGAAGTGGCAGAGCTCCAGCTACCAGCTTTCTTCCAGCAGAGTCCCCCTGCTCAGACTGAGTTCTCCACCAGCTGCAGTGCAGAATGGGCCTTAGCAGACCATGGAATATGGTTTTGTTATCCCCAATCCTGCACTCTCTCTGCAGGCAAAATTTCCCCCTGACTTCATCAGGAGTTTTGCCTGAGTTAGGATTTCAGGATCAAGGTTGTTATTTGTTGCTACTGAAACATCTGTGGAGAAAAAAGGATGCTTGGGGCATATTTCTTAAAGAAAAAGGAATTTTGTTTGTTTCATACAGCCACAAGCCCGAGCACCTGGATCCGTGAGTCCAGATCCAAGGTTTTGCATCCTTCAGAATAGCCATGAGTTTAACAATTGCTTCCCTGGCCAATGCAAGTTGAACCATCACAGAACTAGATGAAAGTTGCCTCTCTGCCTGTGACAGAGAAGCAGCTTCCAGAAGTGCATGGGAGGGGATGAGCGTCTCTGGAGAAGCAATATATTTTTGCTGCTTTTGCAAATGTTCTCCTTACTGCGCTGTGTTAAAAGGCAGCAACCACTGCATTTCACAAGCAAGATCAAGGGTGTTCTCCACCCGTCACCCAGGGTGGGACCCAGTCATATTTCATTGCCACAGCTTTCCCCTGCGGCCTGGGAGAGACTCAGTCTCGACATGTTTATATGGCATCATTTCCTTTTTGCTGTCTGCTGCTCTAGAAATAAACAAACTGGTAGTGAGTAAAATAAAATAAATCAGAGCTGGGTAATAGAGAGTGCATTCTGAGGTGCAGAATTCAGAAACACCCAGCCACTGGAGTGTGTGGGTGGGTGGTGTTTTGTAGTTGAAAAGCAAATCAGGAGATCTGGGTTCAATTCCTGGTGCTGGCATTGACCTGCTGTGCAACCCTGAACAAGTCACCTTGCCTCTCTGTGCCCCAGTTTCCCCATCTGCTCAGTGAGGATCACTTTTAGTAAAGTGCTTTGTGGTCTGTGCATGAAAAGCACAATAACAGGACTAAATGTTGTTAACCATAATAATAATGAATATTGTTATGTGACTCACCATGACTCAGTTTCCCCATCTGTAAAATAGGGATAATGATACATATTTACTTACCCCCTGTGGGTTTTATGTGACTTAATTAATGATCCCAAAGTGCTTTGCAATCCTGGGCTGAGGAATGGTGCTCTGGACACGCTTGTTAATTTAGATGTGGGTGGATTTTCTGCTTGTGAAGGAAAGGGATTGACTCCTGGGCTGGTCAGGGAAATTATGACTCTGAGAGCTCCTCTACCTTTGCCCCTCAGTCTCCTTCCTCATTGTATTTTTGTATGGATCAATGGCCCCTAGGGACTAAGCTTGGATTTCTAAGTTCGTTTTATAGGAGTGATGAGAATTTCAGACTCAAACTCAGGGCCCTAGCAGGATGCGAGGGACTTCCATTGAGTCAATGAGACTAGGAGGACCTCAGCTTTCCAGAGCTACATGTTTAGGCAGTATTGCAGTAGATCTTGTGCTCTGCTGGTAGGGACTGTAGGAAATTCTGAATTCACCGAGTGAGCCTGTACTGCTCAGGGAAGGGCAGGGCTGTGCAGAGCTGCTGTAGGAAAAGCAGAACGTCTCACAGTGAGATTGTGGTTGTGCTTTCGTATGGAGCTTTGCAAAACTTGCAGTGCAGAATGAGTCATGATTTTCTGCCTCGTTTCCCATTTTCAGGGGCAATTTCTGGGCTTTGCCAGCCCTGCTCTGCACTCTTAAAAAATAATAAAGCTAGACGTGAGGCTGGAGTAAAACCGTGGGCCAACAAACAGCCACAAGCTTTGGAGAAGTTCAGATCCCATTATTATGAACTTGGGACCTATGGTAGGTGTGCGTGGAAAGTAGTGATTTATTCCCCTTTGTTAATCCTCAAATAAGCCTGTTCCCCATAAGAAGTGCTGGAACATCTAGCTTCACCCAGGTGATACTAACGTAATGGAAAGAGGAAAAATAACATGATTCTTGCTAAGTGGAGAACATAAGAACAGCCATATTGGGTCAGACCAAAGGTCCATCCAGCCCAGTATCCTGTCTACCAACAGTGGCCAATGCCAGGTGCCCCCGAGGGAGTGAACCTAACAGGCAACAATCAAGTGATCTCTCTGCTGCCATCCATCTCCACCCTCTGACAAACAGAGAATAGGGACACCATTCCTTACCCATCCTGGCTAATAGCCATTTATGGACTTCACCACCATGAATTTATCCAGTTCTCTTTTAAACTCTGTTATAGTCCTAGCCTTCACAACCTCCTCAGGCAAGGAGTTCCACAAGTTGACTGTGCGCTGTGTGAAGAAGAACTTCCTTGTATTTGTTTTAAACCTGCTGCCTATTAGAGAAAGGGGTCTTGGGTGCATAAACTGCATAATCACATGTTCTTCTCCTGCTCCAGAGTTGGTTCCCCTTAGTCCAGATGGTAAACAAATCATCCTTAATCAATTTTACCGTGCTGCTCATTCCTTTCCCCACAAGATCCCATGGGGCAGCCCGCAGTTTCTGGCCAACGTGAATCAGAGTGCAGAATACCATTACTCAGAGCTACCTTTGGTGCCTGGATTCTCTTATTATATGTTATGATCACCCTGGATCGGATGGACGGATGGATAGATATTAGGTCAAGAACACTGCAGGTGAGGCATCAAGCCCACACTTAAAGTTAATTAAGTGATCAATTTAGGTACATTTTAGAGGAAAAAACTGATTCAGACACATTCTTTGGTGACCTGTACACTCTGTCTGATTCAATGTGAGCATGTGTGTGTACACATGAGCAGTCGTCATCTTGGGTGACTGTAGAAACCAGTGGAATTCTCAACCAAGAAACAGCACATGATAAAGGAGAACCAGGGTAATTATAACCAGCACATTCTCTCTCTGTGTCCCTTCCCTGCTCCTTTTCTCCCACCCCATATTATTGGGTCTGGTTCCAGGAGGGGCTTCATGAATGTTCTTTACATTCATTACATTGTATATCTCCTTTGCGCAATCAATGTTTACTGTAATTCACGAATATATTTTGGTCCTCTCTTTGCTATGACCAGGAAACTGGCATAGGTGGGGAAACAGCTGGTGATACTGTGCTCAGATATGTATATAACCACTGTTTATTTTAGATAGAGATCCAGACTGCTCTGTGATCCTAGTGCTAGAGCCAGCCAGAATTTTTCAGGCAAACAGTTTATTTGCTGAAAAAAATCCAGCTTTGGTTCAAGTGAAACTATTCATGTATTTGGATCAAATTGAGCAAATACTTTTTGTCTCGGGGGAAAAAAATGAACAAGTCAAAATGTTTTGTTTTGACATTTTCTAAATGAAATGTTTCAACTCTTTCATTTTGAAATGAACTTTCATTTAGAAATTTAGCTAGCCTTGTTTTAAACAAACCAAAGGTAACCCCCCCCCAAAAAAAAAACGGGGGGAGAAAACTATTTTCGGTCGAGTGAAACAAACAATTTTTGTATTTTTCAGTTCAGCCACCAAACTGAAAAAGCAGTTCTTTGCTCAACTCTACCTAGGGCAGATCCAGAGTCCAGTGTAAATGAGAGGGAATTTGACCCAGTCTTTTGGCCCAGTTGTCCTCTTCTCTCCATAAATCTGGTGTAGGGGAGTCGAGAATCAGGCCCTGTACTCAGCAGCGTTCCCTCTCTCACTTGTGCCAGCTGTTGATTTTTTAATATTCTCCCCACCTGGCCCTAAGCCCCAGATCAGTGTGACAGCAGAGGACATTCCGCTTGGTTAGGAAACTCCATTCAACTGTAAAGACCAGTTCTTAGCTGAAGGAGGCCTGCTGGAGCCTACTTAGCTGGGATTTGGCCCCCATGTTCATCCTGAGAGGCGAGGAAGGAACGCCTCAGCAGGATGTCACTCTGCATCCAAGCTGGAGAAATATCTCCTCCATCCCTGCAACTTGAGTTGACTGACGTAGGCGTGCAGGCAAGATGACCTTCCCCTGTTGCTTGTTGGAGCGGTTCAAAGGCAGGGCTGGTGAGCTTATGAGTTTATCAGGGAAGCCAGAGCAATTCCTCGGTTTGGAGGGGACCCTGTTGCTTTTATGGTGGACATGCTCATTCCTCAGTCAGAGTTAGAATACAGGGTGTAATGAACCCGCCAACCAGCAGCTCTTTCTCTTTATGGTGTTGCCTTCCACTAAGGAGAAATAGTAGGACCTAGGGAAGGGTGGAGGGTTTTGATCATATGATTCAATACAGGCCTCTTACAGGATCAGCACTGATGGGCTAAGGGGTCTAGACTAACGGTTCCTGATAATAAGTGGCTCTCTTAGCTACTCTGGAGGTCTGAGCAAGCTGCCTGCAAGAGGTGTTATCCTCATAATATGCCTGCTAGTCAGCAGAAGTTTGAATTCAAGCTGGGGACTGGGTGGCAGGACGCAAATGTCCTTTGCCTTTGAACAAACACAAACCTGCTGTGGACGTACTACTCGAATGCACAGCACAGGACCCCTGGCATCTCAGAGGAGAACTCTGTGTGCAATGAAGAAAGTGCTATACATGTGCGGGAGGGAAGTGGGTGTGTAACAGAGGATCTTAAACTGGGGGTCAGAATCTCTCAGGGGGTCACGAGGTTATTACATGGGGAGTCGTGAGCTGTCAACCTCCCCTTCAAACCCTGCTTTGCCTCCAGCATTTATAATGGGGTTAAATATATAAAAAAGTGTTTTTCATTTATAAGGGGGGGTCGCACTCAGAGACTTGTGATATGAAAGGGGTCAGCAGTACAAACGTTTGAGAGCCCGTGGTGTATAAGACAGATTCTAGTAACAGCTTCAGCAAGGAGTATCGGGTTAGTATTGCACCAGAGAGCCTCGCTGAGTAGCAGCCCTGTGACAACTTCCATCAGCCAGTGGTGGCCGTGTGGGGGAAGACTTTGCTGTACCCAGTGGCTAATGCCACCCATGCACCAATAGTCAGTGGCCCCAGGGAGCTGGCCTTTGACCAAAGCCATCTCAGTATTACATTTTACATGGATACATCATATGTAGAGATGGGACCCTCTCTTGGGAAGATTCTAGCTTCTAGGAATGATGCAGTTAGAGTGGGGTGAGGCTCTGACATCTCAGGAGTGGCTTGGATCATTCTCTCTCTGCCTAGCCATGATCACCTTTGCTCTGTGCAAGCTCTCAAGGATACATGATCTCTATGGGCTGGGTGGAATAAAGAAGCAGCAGGTTGTTAGACTGAGCACCCCCCTACACACACCCTTGCTATGGCTTCCCTTTATGAGTCAGTGTCAGGTTTGACTCTGCTAGGATCATTTTGAGGAGCTGTCAGCAATTTGCAGAGATGTTGAGCCCTTGGGGCCTTTGTTGCAGCCATTCAACTATCTATTATGTTTCCATTAAGGACTTAACATATTATTGATGTGAAGCTGCTGTTTTTCTTGTCAATGTGTTCACGTCAGGGGCCTGCCGAGAGAGCAGATGAGGGGAGGTGTGTGGATGGGGGGCGTGTGCATGCTGTTTGTCTTGGTGTGTATGTCATGGGGAAATTATTTCATCCTGCATTTTAGCATGGCTGGCAGGCGGTTGTTGTTTAGCTGATAAACTCTCTCTCCTCCCCACTGTCCTTGGAATGGCAAATTCCAGCTTATTGCCTTTTTTGGGAAGACTCTTTTCTGGTAGACAATGAGCCCTCACCAGCAAGTCAGCACAGCTCCGATCTGGGCGAGGCAGGGTAGTTGGGAAACCTCTTGCACACTCCTGGAAAACAGCTGCTGTGTGGTGAGAAGCTCATTACCGAAGCCAGCGCATGAGTTTTCCTGCAGATGCTGCCAGCTGCTGGGCTGTTCCCATTCTAGACCTCGTTCAAGTGGCACAGCCCTAGCTGTTACCTGAGTGTTGCTGTGGATGGTATGGGCCTGATGCAAAGCCTTTGGAGGTCAGTGGAAAGACTCCCACTGACTATGGATCAGGCCTTATGTGCAGGTAGAACAGAGGCCAAAGCAGAGAAGTGAGTCTCTCAACAAATCCGCTCAGCACCTATGTGTAAGGTAGGATGAGAGTTCATAAGGTAAACATCTGCAGCTGCTCTGTTCTGAGCTGGAGGGCAATATTATAGCCCCACTCTCAACCACAGATGCTGAGTTCAAGGCCTGAGTTTCCAAAGGAGCCCTAATTTATATGGGTGCTGTAGCTTATCTCATCCCAGAATTCATAGGGAGGGTTTGGATGGGGGCCCATGACAACGGTTCATCATCCCCAGTTCCTCTTTGCTGTAGCTGACCAGTAAGTCATCTCTTCCCCTCCCCTTTTCTCTCAGGGCACACCGGGCCAATGCTTGGCTTAGCTAGAGGAGGAACAGGAGGAGGCAGAGAAAGGGAGCACTCCCTTTGTTCAGTAGAGTGCAGTTCACTCCACTCAACTGGGGCGTGTTGAATTAGGAACCCTGCCTAATGGGGGTGTCCTGAGAGGAACTGGTTTGACCTTCATGCCACTCAGTGCTGGTTGGCCAAATTTTGAAGACTTCTGTTCATCTTTTGTGGGAGTTTGCCTGGGTTAGGACTGAGTGAACATGAAAACTAGATTCTGTCCTCAGTGATGCTGAGTCACTCCGGAGTCACTCCAGATTTATACTGCTGGAACTAAGAGCAGCGTTAGTCCCACAGAAGGATCTCAGGGTGTAGCTTCCCAACTTCCATGAGCATTTGTAGGGATGAGCAAGGAGCTCAGGGCCTGGCCCTGTAACTACTGCCATTGGGGATTTAAGAGAAGGAGCCAGTGTCAAAGACAGGCACTGGCCATGGCCATCGGGGTAATGTGTCTTGCAGCTCTCCCTGCCCAGGGGCTCAGACACAATGGTGATGGGCATGGCAGAAGAACCTGGCTAGATTAGAACAGCACTGAACAGGCAGCGGACAAAGACTCCGTTTTTTCTGGCCTGCAGCATGGCTGCGGGGCCTCCTCACAATACAGCTGTCTTAGCAGCAGCCTTAGTACCCCACTGGCATCTTCTGCTGATCAGGAGAGCTGTGTAACTGGGACCGAAGGCTGTGTCCACATGGGTATCCTGATGACGCAGGTTCCACTGCACTGTAAGAGGAATGGGCCAGGATTTCCAGTGTTGCTAGTTGTCTGTCAGGAAAGCTGCCCTAACTGCTGCCTAGGTTGGTTGGTTTGTTCTTTTTTGCATGGAGTAAAACACCTTAGCGCCCCTCTTTCCTAGCTGGCAACGTTCCCAAGCTATTGCCAAGTGCGGCCCTCTGAGAGGCAGATGCCAAAGTTAGCATCCAGAAGTGATGTTGTTGCAACAGAATCTCAGGCCAGTTCCTGAGCTCAGTTACACTGAGGCAAATCTGGAGTAACTCCGCTGAAGTCACTGTGGATGTGCACCAGTGTAACAGGTCAGAATCGGGCCCATTTCTTTGAACTAAATACGGTGGTGTTTTGCTGGTTTAACCCTGGCATTTCTTAAGAAATTTCATCTTATTGTTCTCAAAACTTCAAACGTTATCATTGTCATGAGCTAGTCATTTACTCCTTCTTTAATGCATAAATCCATCCTATTTTCCCCACATGGACCCCATTTTGGGCCTCCACTGCGGAATTCTCACATACGGGTTAGTGTGTCTGTCAGGGTGGAAGATGGATAAGAAGAGTTGATAAGGACAAAGCAAGCAATGGGAAGGATAGAATAGTGTTAGGGTCAGCGACTGTGATGGGAGGGGGGTGACACGCCTTTCACGTGACATATACACCTGAGCTCCAGACCCCTGGAGTTCATATAAGATCCCATTCTGTGAGAAATGGGACATTTGCCCTGATGCCCTGCCAAATTCTGTTGGGTGGCAGTGTCGCTGCACTCTCTTCAAAGGCTGCCACATTCCAGTCCAGAGGTAGCTGCACGTTGGTGTTAGGTGAGCTGGGTCAGGTGTATACAGAGTTGGTTAAGAGGCTGAGAAGCCTTTGGGATGAATATTAATGCATGGTATTGAGTAAAACTACTAGAAGGTGGGGTAGTTCAGGGGCTAGGGTGCTAACTTGATGCAAGGAGACCAGGATTCAATTCCCTGCAGTGCTCCAGACTCCCTGGGTGAGTCACTTAGTCTCTTTAGCCTCAGTTTTCTAGCTGTACAATGGGGATATTAGCACTGCCCTACCTGGAAGGAGAGAGATGGTAAAGATTGTGCGGTGCTCAGATACTAGGATAATGGGGACCATCAAAGTACCATGAACAGGTCCTACTGTAGTTAATGGGTGGCATGCCCACAGCTTCCATTAAAGCCAAGACTCAGTGTCCCCTCAGGATTTGGCCCCATTTGGTGAACTTCTGGGAGTCACTTCAAGCCCCTTTTAATTGTTGTGTTTCCTGTTTCCTCCCCCTTCAGATGTACAATGGGACCCTTAAAAGAGAGACCGACAACCGGCGCTTCAGCTCTTACAGTCAGATGGAGGGCTGGGGCAGCCGGCACCACAGCAAAGCCGTCGGCAGCCCCACCAGCCCCGGCGGCAACTACTGCCTCAAGAGCAGCAGAAGTGAGCCTGACCTGTGCTGCGAGCCTCCCCGGGGCACACTCAGGAGAAACCAAGTGGGAAACCAGGCAGTGCACAAGGCAACTCTGAACCGCCAGAGCATGTACAGCAGCTGCAGCACCCACCATGGGACCACTAGGAAACCCCTCCTGGATCGCAACCTCTCCTGCCCTTCGGGCAACAAGCCGGATGCGTTGTATGCCCAGCCCGTGACGAGCAGCAGGCAGGATGGGGTGTATGGGCATTCTATGTCCAGCTCCAGGTGAGTTCGCATGTGCCTGTGAGCTCAATGGATTAGCCTAGGACTTCTCTGCAGGGTGAAATCCCTGGAATGCAGGGGCCTTGGTTGAGCGCCTCTCCTGCTCGCCCTGCCACTTTGGGTTCGCGTTCATTTCCCTGCAAAAAAGCACCAGTTTTCATACTGCGAGTCCAATTTCCAAATGGCCAGCTCCCAGGGTCTGATCCTGAGAGGTTCTGGGTACCTGCTGAGTGCCACTGAGTCCCACAGCACTCCTGAACCAAGCCTGTGCTTAGACAGCACTGGTTGATTTCTGCAGGAGGCGAGTAAGGACGAGCAGACGCTCAGAAAGGGCCTCAGGATTTAGTCCAACTGTGAGTTTGTCCAGAAAGAAGACAGAGTGAAAGTACTTCACAATCTGATCCCGAATTATGCTGTGATCTATTCTATTCTGCTCATTCCCTTCCCCTATACACAGTATGCAATCCCATCAGACACTTAAAAGTGTGGTAGGTATACAAGGGGTGGCAGAGGTGCTTCGTGTCCCAAACGTCACTTTCTCTCAAACATCTGCATTCAGAGATCGATGAGCCTAGCTTGTGATCAGGAGATGATGCTCTAAGCCGTGGTGTTCAAACCTGCGTTGTCTCACTAGCCATTTCTCTGTTTGTGCAACACCAGCACAATAGGGCCCTGGTTTATGTGGTGCTGCCTCACTGCATAGAATTAATAATTACAATAAAAAACAGGGATCACTACAGGATCTGCCCGAAAGCCTTGCCTAGTGCAGCCTGAGAGCGTGACGCAGAGGTTGTGAAAATTCCATTTTGGGAGCCAGTTCATTCCCCTTGATCACCGCTGAGTTTTGACTCTTAGCTTTACACACCACTTGTAAATCTCCCTCACTGAAAATTGTCCACAGATGTTTAGCAGGGTCTGAGACTCCATGAGCTGGGCTGTTGGCGATTTGGCTTTATGCAGGCGCAGCCTTTGCTTCTTTTGCATGTGCAAAATGTTACTCAGTTTAGCCACGGCTTTCCTTGTGGCTGGATGGCCCATTCCTCAGAGCATGGTGTTGTGCATTGGCTCATTTCATAAACCCTGTAATTGCTTTGGGATGGAACGCTGCCATTTTCATAACTAGAAGCAATTCACTCCAGTTGCGGGAAGTAGGCTGAGAGGCTGTAGGGTGAAGAAATACCCCCAGTGAACAGTTGCAACAATGAAGATGTTTTCTGCATAAGGTGAAAGTTACCTTTAAATAATTGGTCCCTGCTAGGTAGCTGTTTCCCTACTGAAATTGCTGGTCTACATGGAACTTTTCTCATATGTAGAGTTACTCGTAATTATGGAATGATTTGATTCCTTGAAGAATGGCTGTGGTTTTCTGAAGATTTACTCCAGGGAGAACTGCCCTTGTATCAGAAATGCTCTCCAATGCCAAACATCCCCTGGTTAGGGAGTGGTCCCCTTTGCAGAACCCTCCCAGCTTGGGGTGTGGCTCACCCTGCAGAACTGGTTCTGACTTGAGAGTTGTTTATCATGAAGCGTTAGCTTGGGAGGTGTCATCCTGGTAGAACTGGTTCTGGATGGGGAGTTTAGTCTCTTTTAGAATTGTACCTGGCAGGGGGGGTTGTCCCCCACCATAGAACTAGTTTAGTCTGGGAAGTGGTCTGACTGGTAAAAGTGGCTCTGCCTAGTGAGTGCTGCCCTCTAGAGCGAATTGAGATGAAGGACACTTCCTCTGTGTAGATCGATTAGGGAGTTGTTCCCTTTGAAAAGCCACTCTTGCTTAAGGTAACCAGATGTCCCAATTTTATAGGGACAGTCCCAATATTTGGGACTTTGTCTTATATAGCCACCTATTATCCCCCACCCCCATCCCGATTTTTCACACTTGCTGACTGGTCACTGTACTCTTGTTTGGAGGCTGGGGAGATGAAAACTAGTTCTGATGGGGGTTGTTATTACCCTGGGTCTGGTTGTGGAGTTGTCACCTGTGTATTTATTAGGTTCTGTAGAACTTGTTCTCACTGGGGACATGCCGTCTTTGTAGGACTGCTTCTGGGCTGAGTGCAGTTTGTTGCGGAACTAGATCTGGTTGGAGAGTTCTGCCCCTGGGAGACCTAGGCGGTGTTTTGTTCTTTTGGAAATACAGGTCTTTCTTGGGCATCTGTCCCTATCATTGAGAGGAGGAGTTGTCCTTGAGAAACTGGGCTTGGCTGAGTAATGGTTACTATTGAAGAATTTTCCCTGGTTGTGGCATTGTCCACTATGTACTAGTGGTTCTTAAGGCGGAGTTTTCACCTTGCAGAACCGGGACTGTGTGGGGCGTTATCCTCATAGCAGGAATGTTTTGTGCCAGAGAATAAGTTGTCTGCAATGAAACACTGGCCTTGCTTGTCAGATTGTCTCTCGTGAACAACTGGACATGGTTATGCAGTTGAATAAGTGGTTCCCCACTACAGAACTGAGAGGGCTTGAGGTATTGCCTCCTATGTAGAGCAGGTTCTGTGCAGTTATCCTCTTGCAGAACTGGGTTCTGGTTGGGAAGCATCCTCCCTATTAGCAATCTCTCTAGACTGATGGTCCTCTCCAGAGATAGTCCTGGTTTGGGGGTTCACCACACTACACTACTGGTCTTGTTTTGGATGAATTCTTTTTAGAACTGATCCAGGTTGATGCAGTGTATAGGCAGGCCTTGTACCCCTGAGAAATTGAGCTGGATTGGGGTGTTTCTCTTTTGGAGAACTGTTTACAATCGTGAGTGGTCCTCCTTGTGGAGCTAGTTCTGATATGGGTGCTATCCCTGCTGTAAAACCATTCTTGGACAGAGAATTACCCCTAATTTAGAGCTGGTCTTGTTCTGAATGATCCTGCTAACCCATCTGGTTTTAATTCCATCGGCTGCATCACTCCATTGTTGAACTGGCTGAGGTTGGAGAGGTCTTGCTGTGGAATAGGGTCGGGCTGGGAAAATTAAAACCCATCCTTTTACCTGGGCTTTTCCTCAGTAATTCTGAAGCTACCTTGGTGGGGACAAGTAAATGATACAGAGAAAAGAGGAGGAGGAGAAGTAGTAGTAAGAAGTAAAAGGAAGAAAGGGATGAGAGTTGAATTAAAAAAGAACTACAAGCACATATCACAGTGGCTCTTAGCAAGAGAAGATGGAAAATACTGTCTATTTAACTTTTTGGTATGGCTATGGTTTGCACTTTGGTACCAGGATGCTAGGTGCATTAGAATTGTAAAGCTAGCTGTATTGAGTAATCCCTCGTACAGAACTGGATCTGGTCAGGGCATTATTGTATTTCTAGAACTATTCTTGGTTGTGTGTTTTCTCTGAGTTCCTTAGGAGACAACTTTTCCCCTTCTAAAAATGACCTCTCTCGTGCAGTACTTTCTGCATGGGAGGACTCCACTGATGTACCACTGGTTCTGATTGGGGAATTGCTCCCCTTCCCTATCTGGCTGTGTTGGAAGCGTATTGTCTCTCATAGATTTGGATTTTGGAATTGTTGTTCTTGTAAAACAAAACCTTGTTGTGGGTTTTCCCCTGCTTTGTAGAACTGGTTCTGTTGGGAAAGTTGACCCCTTGTAGAACTTGTTCAGATTTGCTTGTAGAACTTAGTCTGGTTTGAGAATTTTCCCCTTTGAAGACCTGTAGCTTCCCCCCCCCCATACAGCAGGTTCTGGCTGGACAGTTTGCTCTGAAGTTATTAGGCAGACTCAGTGGTTATGTGAATAAAATCTTCAGCTTGTTTAACTCACAGCAGACAATCACCTCTTCACTCACCTTTGCTTCCCCCTTCACCTGGGTGTAAAGTGTGATATTCTTGTTCTAAGCTCTGGGACATGGTGGGACTCACTGGGGGCCCCATGTCCCAGCTCAGAGTCTTTGAGGGCTCAGAACGTGCCTTTTGTTGTGCTTATTCCAATGGCTGTTGCAGCTAGTCAGCTCCCAAGTAGTGCCATTTGCATGTTCCAAAAGCGGAGCTCTTTGCAGTCAGTTCCTCCTCCAGCCGGATGGTGTGTCACTCAGTCACTCATTGCTGGCCACGTTGGCTCAATGATCTGTAGTGACTCTGCCCAGTTAGGAGAAAGCTCCCTTCACTCCAGTGCCACCAGATTCAAAGTGGACGCTATGAGCCATTAGTGAAGGGCAAGCTGTATGTAATGAACGCTAGGAGCAAGGGCATCTTTTGTCCCTCTCCAGCTGGTACACATAAGAGGACAGGAAACTACTTCTGCCACCAGCTAGGGGAGTCCTACCTTTAGCTGAAGCTGTAGAGGCTCTCGCCTTTAGCATTTCAGATCCCACCAAGCTAGGCCAGTTATACCTGCTCCATGATAGCCTCTTTCTTCCGCCTACAGCTGAATGGTGGCGGTAAAGCAAACATGCCAACCACATCTTGAAAGAAGATCTCAGTGGACCTCCAGCATTATGGCTGACACTGTTCCCCTTCCAAAATTCAGTGCATGCTACAGCTCAGGTCCAGCAGTCCTCATGCTAGGGAGGGTCTGCGGGCACCAGAACTCACCTTTTTGTCCTTACAAAGAACACGGAGTCCCTCTCTGGCAGGCTAAGATACATCTGCTGGGTACACCTCAAAATGTGTGGCTGTCGGTGGTAACGGCATGTGGTGACCCACTTGCCCCCATTGGTCAGCATCTCATGGAGTAAATGCTTCAGCACCTCAGAAGTGACAGCAGGTGTGGGCATGACTGTAAGTTGTATAGAGAATAACAGACAGAGGAGCACTGGAAACCTGAGCTAAAGGAAAGGGCCACGGGTATCAGACTGGATGCTATGGAATAAGCAGCAAAGCTGTTGACTCGAATGGGATCCTCTGGACTTGTTGCCTGGCCAGAATCCAGTACAAAGCCTGATACATTCATCACTGTCCATGTATGGCTATCACGAGACATCCTGGCAATGCTGCCAGGGCTGTACTGTGCTAGCCTGGCCTGCATGGGTTGTGCCTGAAGCACTGGGTGCACTGCCGCTGTAACCAAGACAATATAAATTGTTCTTAAAAGTTAGAGCGCAACACCTCACTGATCTGTTATATCCAGCGTTGTAGACTAGTCTCTGATGGAGGTCGTGGTGCCTGATATAACTCCTTTCTGGAGATGACTGAAGAGAGGTCAATAGCAGGGAATGTATCTATCCTCCCTGTCCAGGCTGATGGAACCATGGGGCAATACCAAACGTGGAGCCTAGCCCTGAGTCGTTCTTCCCTGCTGTAAACTGCCTCTGCAAATGACCATAGTTCGGACTGTCAGCACAAGTAATCATGGCCTGGTCCACTAGAGGCCAGAGTTGCCTGAAGTGTTTATCTGTTTCCCAAAGGTAGAGTGATGCCTCTGTTTGTTATGACATCCATCACAGTTGGCCTGACGGGGGTTCGTACTGCAGTCGTTCATGACAGGAAGAAAACTGCCTCCTTTCAGTGTCTTGTGAATAGCACATTGGAGTTCATCTCTCAGGTCTTTAGCTCTCAAACCATTGAAACAACTTGCCAACAGTGACAGATTCTAAGACCAGAAGGGGCCAGTATGATCATCCAGTCTGACCTCCTATATGACACAAGCCATAGAACTTCCCCCAAAATAATTCCCAGAGCAGATATTTTAGAAAAACGTCCCATCGTGGTGGATTCCCCATCACTGTCAATTTTTTAATCAAGATGGGATGTTTTTCTTAAAGATCTGCTCTGGTTCAAAGCATGTATTATTTTGGGGAAATACATGTGTTGTACAGGAGGTCAGACAGGAAGATCACAGTGGTCCAATCTGGCCTTGGAATTTATAAATCTATGAAGAATGGAAGGGAATCCGCCTAGCTAGCTGCCTATGGTGCCAAAGCTTCAACAGTAATTATTTGGGTGGATCAAAGATGAGTGACAATACTCTGAGCCATATTTGAATTCCTAATGGTTGTGGAAAGGTGCTCAGTGCAAAGGGTTTTGAGTCATATGTTAGGAATCATTGGGCTTGTGGATATTATCTTCTCTGTAATGGTTTTTAATAAACCATGAGCAGTGGCTTTCCTAGCTCCTCCCTGCTCCTTTGTCCCCAGGGCCCCTAGACTCTCAATAACAAAGAAGAAAAGTTTCCATTCTGCTTAGTTGCTCTGGTTGTAGAACTTAACTTGAGCAAGGAGTTGTTCCCTCGGATGAATTCCCCTGGAGAAAATGGATTCTGGTTGCTGACCCTTTCCACTGTGGAACTGGACCTGGTTACAGAGATTTTCCTCTATGGTTCTGGTTGGGGACAGATTTGTCACCCGGGGAAATGCCTGTGTGGGGAGTTGTCCTTGCAAAACTGACCCTGATGGGGAACTTGCCTATAAAAATTGCCCCTGTGTTGAGAACTTCTAGAACTGGATGCCATCATCAGAGCCGCCATCACAGCTGACACTCATCGTCTGGTATGCTCAGCAGAATGGCCAAAGATTGAATGATCCCCGGAGATAGAACTTTCTTCTCCTAGTCAGCATGGATACAGTGGAGGGAGCAACTTCTCCTGCCACAGCTCAGGCTGCGCCTGTTCTGTTTGTGGAGGGAGGGCTTCAGTTCCAAAGCTACCATCAACCTGGTAGAAATGGTCAGAATGGACTAAATAAAATGACACCATCCTGAACCTTCACCAAAATATGGCCCAAAGCAAACATCTTCTGAGGTTCTGAAGGTTCAAAGTCAACCGTTCCTGCCCCCATTTTATGAGAGACTGACTTTGTTTCTAGCTTAATAACAAAATCTCAGCAAGAGGGGCTATCCTTTATGGGGAAACCCTATAGAACTTAATAGAGATGAAACTATTAAGGTACCATGGAAGTTACTCTGGACAGTCTATACAATGTGATAGAGAATGACACTTTTCTGTGGATTGTTTAATAGAATTTAATGGAGGATCGTCTCACTATATGGAATTTCATAGGTTAATTTAAAAATTCCGTAGAAAAGATATAATTCTCTTTAAGAGTCTGCTGGATTTTCCCATCAGGGATATTCCCTCCATGTGCTGAAACCAAGAAACATCCAGTTCCCAAAGACACAATATCCTGACAGGATCTGATCATGACCTCACTGAAGTCAATGGTAAAACCTCATTGATATCAATGGGAGCACAAACAAGGGAAAACATCATGGCAAGACATGAACATTTTAGTCTCACCCATCCTGTGACCTACCATTTTCCACTTGCAGTTGGTTAATTCTTTAAACAAACAATTGACTGCTAGGGCTTGATTTTTCCTGGTGTTGCACCTTGTGTTGTCATTAGCATTGTGAAGTAGGAGCACTTTCTACCCACTCTGCATAGGTGCAAGGCAGAAGATAATCAGGCCCCTCATTTCCAGAGCAGAGAGGTGCATTTTCAAAGGTCTGGGTGGGGTTTTTTCCCAGGCGTTCCATCCCCCCCCCCCCCCCCCGCCCAAGGCTATACTCTCTTGCAACTCACCTCGGGATTCTATAGACATCTGCAATCATTCCACTGTCAGCGTCCATCCACAACTCAACTTCAAACCTCCCTCTCTAGGCTCTTTTTCTGACAATAACTTGGCCACAAACAGCAATGGCTTTCCTTGAAACAAGCCTGTAATTTAGCACCCTGAATGTTAAAATAGATGCGTATGATCATGGTTATCATCGCGAAATCTACAAGAGGTTACACACAGTTTCCCAGCCTTCTTTTTGTAAACAAACTGCATCATTCCATTATTATGGATGTCAGTGGGAGTAAGGACTGGGTAAAAAACTGAGTCATAACCTGAATACTTAGCCCACCAGATTTCTTGAGTTCATGATGGTTGCAGCTCTCTTTGCATGGACCATACTGCAGTATTGATACATCTAGCTAGATAAACAAACCCATAAGATCTAACAGTAGTAGGCTGAGGGGCTGTTGACTACTTGAATCTGGTGGCATCTTTCAAAGAAGTCATCAGCCTCTAAAGCATATTGCATTTTGCCACGTAGTGACTGATCCATTCCTTTCCCTTCTTTTTGTTTAGAATATGCAATGATGAGTTGGACAGCGTGGCTATGACCATCCAGAAAGCCATACAGCTCCTGTGCGCCTCGGATGAGAAATCTCAAGCCATGGGCGCGTACTATCTCCAGCACACCTGCTTCCAAGATGAATCTGCCAAGCAAGAGGTAAACTAACTTGTTTCCAGCTGCATTTTCAAAAGCGGGCTCTGGGTCTGGGTGCCTTCATTTCAGAAGGTCCATGTGAGACATCTGGGGCCTGATTTTCAAGCAGTGCCAAACATCTTTATCTTCTATTGCCTTCAACTGGAATTCTGGGTTCTCAGCACTTTCTGAAAATGTGTCCCAAGGTTAATTAAGTGAGGCTTCCAAACATCAAGGCATTTTTTCCCAGCTAACAGTTTCATTCATTCATTTATGAGCAGGTGGTTTTGCTAGCCCCTAGGCTCACAGCAATGAATTCCTTTCACAGGGGCTCTGGTTACTTTAAAGAAGTAGGACCAATTCATTGCTGAGACTAATTTAGTCAACTTTTCTACAGAGAGTCTAAACTTGTGTGGCTGCTACCTTCCCCTAGTCTCATCAACATGTATGTTACATCAACTCTAGGCTGCCTTAGACTTAGATTCACACCCACCTCCCCTTACATATCAGCCTGGAATTTGGCCCCTTGATTCTGAGTGTGTATTACACCAACATACATGTTGCCTCTGAATGTGGCCCATGGTTTCTGGGTGCAGGTAAAGCACAAGGGAATGTTGTTATATTACAATTATAAGGTTGTCTTTAGGTAGTTTTTCACTGCAGTAATAAGATTCATGAGGCCGTATCCTCAGGTGATGGAAATCAGTGTAGCACTGCTGAAGTCAGTGGGAGCAAACACTAATTTACTCCAGCTGAGGATCTGGCCCATGGTCATTACTTGCAAGTCTTAATTGCTGACATCTGTTAGTAATAATACCTAGCTCTTTTCCTTGGTAGAGCGTAGAGTGCTTTACAAAAGAGGTATCATTCATTATCCCTATGTTTACAGAAGGAAAAATGAGGCACAGATCCGTGAAGTGACTTGTCCAACAGCAAAGCAGGTCAATAATAGAGCTGAGAATAGAACCCAGTTGGTCCCAGGCCAGTGCTCTGTCCACTAGGACACACTGCCTCACTACTCTGATACCCTAGTCATCAAGGCAATCAGTACAGACTCTCCTGACTACAGCTATCAACCCGTTTGACTGCCTTGTGAAGAATGAGGTGTTTTGGGTCTAGCCAGCCTGTAATACTCAGGGTATCTTTTCAGTTCCACTTAGTACACACTATGCTGTCTTCTTGCGTTAACATCTATTGCTGTGGTCTTTTAATGCACCAGAGCAAGTAGATGAGCTTTTCATGGGATGCTGATCCTTGTCTGTCTTCCCCTTTCACAGGTCTACCGGCTGGGTGGAATTGGAAAGCTAATAGAACTCCTCCGCAGCCCAAACCAAAATGTCCAGCAGGCTGCAGCTGGGGCTCTTAGAAACCTGGTCTTCAGAAATCCTGCCAACAAGTTAGAAACCCGACGGCAGAATGGGATAAGGGAGTGTGTGAGCCTCCTGAGGAGAACTCCAAACACTGAAATACAGAAACAGCTGACAGGTACATGCAAGCAAATGAGAGATCCTCAGCTGGTGTAACTTAGGATAGCTCCACTGACTTCCACACCAGCCTATAACACCTGGGGATCTGGCTCCTAGACATTGGGGCCTGAGTCTCACCTGCCTGGCACCTTGCATTGCCATATGCACCTGTGCAAAGTACAACACTACCAGACCGGCATGTCACTTTGCACTCACTTTCCCCAGATGGAAATGACAACACAAAGTGCGAGGCAGTGCAGAATCAGGCCCCTGGATTGCCCAATTTATCAGCTTTGTTGCTCTTGCACACGGTGGCAGGGGTTCCCAACCACTGGCCCATGAATCAGGTCTGAGACTTAGAGATAACACCTATCTGACCAGGTTTACCACCACAGCTGTGACCATTGAGGGCTTTTGAGCTATCAGGGCCTACGTGTGATCATCTGAGAGCTGTGTCCAGGGCATTCTCAGGGGAGGGTCCCATCCTCTGGCACTTAGTTCCCCTTCCTGGTCTGACAGGGGCTGAGATGTGGGGGTTTATTTCAGAGAGTATTGCACAGTTTGTTTAGCGTCCTAGGCTTTTCCTGAAGAGTTGAGTTCTACTGGGATCAAGTGCATGTGCTAACAGTGGGTCAGCCCGAGTTGATTATAGTGTACTTGAGCCTTGGATAGATGGTTCACTCCCCTCACTGCCCCAGACAGAAATGTATACAGAAATATGATCTTTGAGGCTGGGACACCAGGCTCCATTCTGAACTGTAATAGGGGGCCTCTGTCCTAGGCCGCTGTGATGCCTCTATCGTCTCCCATTTAACTGTATATACTCTGAAACTAGAATTTAGAGTATGCCCAAGTCCCATGGTGGGTTAGAGGGAACGCGGTTAAATAGTAGGTAGTGAGCCTGAAATACAAGAGGTTTTTGTTGCCCGGAAAGGATGGAGACCACTGAGCTAGTACAATGTATTATGGGAGAACTAGGTTCAAGACCCTTCTCAAGATAACATGGACTAGGTAGAAGAGGTGACATTCTGGGTCTGTACTGGGAAGCTTGGTTTGAATTGTACACACAGCACCACACAGGTTGATCATGGAGTGGCATTTTGGTTGGTTTCAGATGAAACTCCCTTGGGATTGGACGGGGAGATTGGACCAGAGCATCTCTCCCCAAACCTGGAGGCTGTCTCAAATGCCTCAGTTGCAGATCTAGAGCTTGAGCCTCTGCCTCTTTGCACAAGTTTTCCAGATATGTAACTTTCATGGAGTTATTCCTTAGTTACAATGTTAGTGAGAGGAGATTCAGGCCTTTACTGCATCGAGACCTTGAGGTCATGTTTGTCTTGCATTTTCTTTCTAGGGCTGCTGTGGAACCTGTCCTCCACTGATGAGCTGAAAGAAGATTTGATACACGAAGCCCTCCCTGTCTTGACAGATTGTGTTATCATCCCTTTCTCGGGGTGGTCTGATGGGGTCAGTAATAGGACAAGAGAAATTGTTGACCCTGAGGTGTTCTTCAATGCCACAGGCTGTTTGAGGTAGGTCAGCAGACAAGCATCGCTCACACCCTTTGTGGCTATGCTTAAAATGGGCCCCTTGTGTTGACGTGTCTAAAATGGATTAGGGAAAACTGGTGCCATATCTACACAGCTGGCAGTTAGACACAAAAGTAAGATTTTCCATCTTTGCTAAAAATGCTACCCTCCTCCGAACGCTCCTTCATAAATAGACTTGGAAGGATTAGATTTTTATTGGTAAATGTCAGTAAACGTTGATTTCACCATACACACCCAACTGATGAAAAATATTTCAATCAATAATAATCTCCATTTACAGACAAGCAAAGTAAGAAAAATGCCTCCTGAGAACTTTTCAGAGTTTGATTTAAGAATATTTACTTTGTATATTTTGACATGTGATGTTCACAATTTGTATTTTAAGTTGTAAACCTTTAGCTTTTTGAATCTCAGCATCTATTGTCATTAATTATTGTCTGATCTCCCAAAATTTCCTGCAACTGCGAACATTTAAATTGATAAAAAACAATGCTTAAAATAAGCACGATTGATATTATCCATCAAAATTATAAGAATGTAAGAATGGCCATACTGGGCCAGACCAATGGTCCATCTAGTCCAGTATCCTGTCTTCCTACAGTGGTCAGTGCCAGATGCCCCAGAGGGAATGAACAAAACAGGGCAATTGTCAAGTGATCCATCTCCCGTTGTTCACTCCCAGCTTCTGGCAGTCGGAGGTTTAGGGACACCTAGAGCATGGAGTTGTGTCTCTCACTATCTTGGCTAATAGCCATTGATGGACTATCCTCCATGAACTTACCTAGTTCTCTTTGGAACCCAGCTATACTTTCGACCTTCACAACATCCTCTGGCAACGAGTTCCACAGACCGACTCTGTGTTGTGAAGAAGTATCTCCTATGTTTTTTTTAAACCTGCTGCCTATTAATGTCATTGGGTGACCCCTGGCTCTTGTGTTATGTGAATGGGTAAATAACACTTCCCTAGTCACTTTCTCCACACTGTTCATGATTTTAAAAAGTTACAAGTGAAATTCTACCAAGCCTATTCATAAAGTTTTCATGGTATCTAGTGCTAGATGAACATTTTCCATTGAACTTGTTTTTCAAGAGAAAATTGGGTTTTTGATAAGATACATTTTCACAGAAAGCGTCTTGTTCCCTTGAAAAGTTTTGATTTTTCATTAGAAAACTTTTTGAAAATTTTTAGCCAAAACAAGGAATTTGGGGTGGGGGATGAGGTCGGTGGGTTTGGGCCAAAATTTTTCAGGTTTCAGCTGAATTTTTTAAAATTTTGATTGCCAAAAAACGAAAACAAAAATTGTTTTCCATTATTTGATGAAAAGTCAAAATTTTCTGCGTGGGACTAAACCTCCACATTTTCAATCCAGCTGTAATGACTATCTCTTGCCAGCAAATTCCAGCTGATTCTCTTTTTTTATACTGGATCCTTTCATTCCAGTTACAGTCACTGGGTGTTGGTCCATCCCAATATAAGTGTCAGTGTCAAAGTGAGAGGCCCATATATGGGCATGGGATGGTTTTATTTCTTTCTTGGAAAAGTCAGAGAACTTCTTAGCATGAAGATCTTCGTTCTGACTTGCAATTTCTTCTTCCAGCCTCAAGCTCCCCCATCATGTTGGGAACAACTCAGTAGGGAGATGAAAAAACTGTATAATTAGGTACTTTAACGAACTGAAGCTCTGCCTTAGGGAGTGTAGCAACAGACCGCGCCCTTACCAGACGCACTAGCTAATGGGAGCTGCATTCTCTTGTGAAACTGACTAAGCAGACTGCAGCAGGGACTGCAGATTTCTCTGCCTGTCACTATCAGCCCCCTGAGGTCTCAGCCTTTTGAGGCTAGAAATCACTTCTGAAGGACAGTGCGCTACTGCCTTTATCCCTCTCTTGGAGGAGAACTTTCCCTGCAGTTACGCAGCAGGATGGTTCTTGTAAGCAGGGCTGTCATCTGCTCCATCCCTCTAAAGGCACTGGAGCTCAGATATGTGGATACATGTTAATGGAGAAGTGGCAGCATCGGGGGATACTGAGAAAATAGCCATCCGAGGGCAGGGGCAGTCTTCTATGCACCGGTTTGTCATTTCTTGTGCCCATAATGCATAGCAATGCCACGGAGATAATGCCAAATTTGAGGTCAGTTTGGGCCTAAAATGAGTCTGTAATAATATCTGATATTGACAAAAGCCTAGCCACTCAGGTTTCTTAAGAGCTTCTGGCTGGCAGGTGTCTGTGAGCTATTGCAAACCACTCATTTGTGAGCTACTGGTTCATTAAAACAAGATCATTTCATGCCACTGCTAAAACTCTGCTGTCTTAGCCAACACCTTGTCCAGAATATAGCGCAGTGAGACCATCACCACTTCAATCTAAGTTTTGCCTCTTTTTCTTAAAACCTGGTGTCCCCTGTGTGAGAGAGATGACAAATTCCTGAAATATCCTGGACAAGCCTTATTGGATTAAGCTAAACCTTACTGAATTCAGTTAAAGTATTTTAGGAGTTCGTATTGTTGTGAGATCGTATGTAGTGTCTCTAGGAGAGAGACATGACTCATGTAAACCCTGGGAAATGTTACGAGCTTCAAAGGAAACTTTTAAACAATGTACTTTTTGAAGCTTCGCTTTGAGGAGGGGACATTTGTGTGCTGGTCATGGTGGTCACCTGTCACATGAGGACAAGATCAGAGGCCCAAACAGTAGAAAGGAGGGACTCAGAGAGACATGGGGGTTCTTGTTCTGAGAAAAAGGTGTTATGGACTGATAACCACAGAAAACCCTCTGTGAGGTTTGAAGGACTGGTCACCAGCCCAAGCCCCTGTTGGAATTCGGGGTGATCTCTGGTAAGCTTATTACTATGCATGTAAGTTGTTGTATTGATTTAATATGTTTTCTCTGTAATGCTTTCACCTTAAGAATAAATGTGCTTGTTTAGAAAGAGCTGTGTGGTAATGATGCTACACTGACCTACGCCAGTTGAAGGTGTGCTCCTGGTTCTCTATGGCAATCTCTAGCTACTCATTTTTCAACCCTCTCTCTGGAAATAACTCTAAGCAGATATCTTGCATGTCCTCTCTGTACATGCATTGTCTCTAAGGAAAAATTGTACTGGTAGGATTGTTCTCTGTAAGGGGATATCTCCCCTCTGGACTTACCCTAAAAGGAAAATCTCCATGGATGAAATTCACCCCTCTGGAGAATAACATGAAAAGGCCTACACACCAGCTAGGTCCCACTTTCATTGTCAGAGTTGAAGTGGGACTTAGGTGGTGCATTGGCCTTGTTCCGTCCTCCAGCAGAGAGGTGAATTTCACCCTATAAAGGCAATCCTTCCAAGCGGGTTGAATTCAAACAGAGTTATGTGTGGGGCTCAGTGGCTGATGGAAAATATCCAGCTAATGGAGCTGCTTATCTGTCTTACTTTATCTCCCTACATTTTATAAAATGTCTTCCTTCAGAAACCTGAGTTCTGCAGATGCTGGACGTCACACCATGAGAAACTACCCTGGCCTGATTGACTCAGTCATGACTTATACCCAGAATTGTGTGGCTGCCAGCCGGCCTGATGACAAGGTACTAGACATATGAGCTTCTCACTTACACACAGTTCATCAGCCTGTGCCTAGCCCTAGCCTCCTAGTAGTACACCCTGAGCACTGAACCTGCATAGCTCTTTTGAAAGTCCGGCTATTGAGTTTGGTGCGCAAATGGATTCAAAGCTCTTTTGAAAATTATGGCCTACATGTCACAATGGTCGCTGCTGAGTGCTGAACGCTTCTGAAAATCTGGCTCTGATTTAGAAGTGAATTAAACTAAATCAGATTAAGGCTACTCTGACTCCAAATAAGAGTGTCCATAAAGGAATTTAATGTGGTTTAACTAATCGTCTTTAAAAGTTAATTCAGATTAACTTTCTGGAATGCCCCCATGTAGACAAGCCGTAAGTAAAATCAGAGTAAGGACCTCAGAGTTTGGTGCATTATATTTATGTTCCGGCAGCAGGGTTTATCCACCTTATACCGCAAAATGTCATTGATTGTCACTAAATATTGTTACAATGTGCATACTGTTCCATGTTCCTGTCTGACAGTAAAACTATTGTTGTTTTCTGTGGGCTGATTTCAGTCCGTGGAAAACTGCATCTGTATCCTGCACAATCTGTCCTACCGCCTGGATGCCGAGGTGCCCAATAAATACACCCAGCTCAACCACGTGGCCAGGAATGCCTATGTGGACAAGACCCTCACAGGCTGCTTCAACAACAGGAGTGGGAAGCTGGAGGTAAGACGTGCTCCTGATTCCAAGTGCTTGCAAAATGCACCGTTCACTCAGCCCCAGTCACTGGGTTCGAGTGAAGAGCTGCCCTGCCTCTGCATTATCAGGGCCAGAAAGGGGGTCTGAGGAGTTACATAGGGGTCACATGTCCTCCAGTTGGCACATCTGGGCGAGTTGAGAGGCTGGCAGCATATGCCAGGCCACACTAGATGTGTCGTCTGTATGCAATAGGTGCACGGGTGCATGCAGATATTTATACATGATCGACTGCCCAAGCCACCAAGGATAACGAAGTGTGATTCATGTAGAAAATGCCAGGCTCCTGGATATCAATCTTTTACTTCCCCTTAGAACGATGAGTATGTTCTACCCATTCCCGATGAGGAGTACAAACCCAGAGGGCCCAGCTGGCTCTACCATTCTGATGCCATCCGCACATACCTGAACCTGATGGACCAGAGCAAGAAAGATGCCACCCTCGAGGCCTGTGCTGGGGCCCTGCAGAACCTCACTGCAAGCAGAGGACTGGTGAGCTCTCTCTCTCTCGCACACACACAGCACAATGGGCTCTGCAGGGGGACAAACACCTCTTCTAAACTGCAGAGCACCAATAGAATTGCTCCACGGTTTCTACTACAGCATTAAACTCTACTGCCATTACCCGCACACATTCGACACAGAGTGCACTGAGAATTTAGTCCACGGATCCGCTGGACACACCCTCAACACTCCCCTGGCTAAGGCTGACACCTCAAACCTTCCTCCCCGCTAGCAACGATGGACATAGCTGCACAGCACACACTCTTCGTGGCCTTCACCCAGCAGAAGTACCCTGGTTGTGTTGTCTTTTGAGGTCTATGTGCCAAAGTAGGAAGGACTGGGCCTAAGACACTGTCTGTCTGTATGCAAAATAGGGGATGGGCATGGTGAATATATGGTCTTGTTCTTGCCTAAACGTTGTTGATTTTAATTTGAGTGAGATGGCTAGGTAGATAATGGTTCATTTATAAGCCGACTCCCCCAAGATGGATAAGTAAAAATGGAAAGTTTTTTTATGACCCGTTCATAAACTGACCCTATAATTCAGGGGTTGGCAAACTTTGGCTACTGGGCCATCAAGATAAGCCGCTGGTGGACCAGAATGGTTTGTTTACCTCTACCGACCACAGGCACGGAGGTAAACTTAAGTAAACAAAGTGTCCCGGCGCACCAGCTGCTTACCATGACGGGCTGGGACAGCAACTGGTGGGGAAAATTTTTGTGGGGGAGAAACTGGGAGTCAGTGGAGTAACCCCTATGGCCACTCCCCACATGACCCCAGCCCTAACCCAGGACCTCCCCACATGACCCCTCCCCATGTGACCCCTCCCTGTCCCACCCCTAGCCCGGGACCCCCACACTCTCCCCATTCCATCCCTTCCCACCTTAGCTGGGGCGGGCCGGGGAGGATGTCTCTGGCCTGGCTGAAGCTGCTCCGGCAGGCTGGGCGGTGCGGCCACAGCGTGCTCCGGCAGACCAGACAGCAGGGCCACAGCCTGCTCTGGCGGGGGTGGGACTGAGCAGCATGGCCACAGCCTGCCATCCCTGGAGCTGCAGCTGCTTTGGAGGCTGAGGGGAGAGCAGCCTGACCAGAAGCAGAGAGACTGTGGCCCCGCCTCTTCCCTTCTGGCTCTGCTGGCTGTGCTGTCTTTCCTTGCCCCCTCTGTTGAGGGGGAGCGCATCCCACCTCTCCCTCTCTATACCCATTCATAAGCTGACTCTCTTCTCTGATGTTTCCCTTTTTTACCAAAAAAATTTGACTTATGAATGAGTATATATGGTAATACATAGGTTAGAAAAAGAGTGTTTGTACATTTGGGTATAGTGCTTAGATTATCCACAAATACAAAGTTAAATTTTTAAAAGTCATATGATACATAGAGTACATAATCAACAATAACCCAAATTTAGGTGAATAGATTTAACAATACAGTTTAGATATTAGAATCCGAATACTCAGGTACATCACTCATGAAAAGTTGTACAGAGATTTGATTGTGGAAACCAAAATATATCAATGAGTGGAGATTGTCCCTCAGTAATTGAGAAGTAGGTAGGTTATCCATTTAGAAAATACAGTCCACAAGGAAAGTATTTGTTACTTTCCTGACTGTGCTTCTCATCGGCGCTCCAGCTCATCCCCCCTGATATTGCTGACGTCCAGTGATGTGTTCTATATAGATGTCCCTTGACCACCTGATGGTGTCCGACTCCATGAGTTGCCTCATCAGCCGAGTGTAGCATTGACTGATTCCACATTCTCTCAGCATTTTCTCTTTACTGGGGTCCCATGCGCGCACAGCACAGAGAGTTATGGCATCCCACCCAAAGGCCGCCTGATGATGCCTCAGAGGAAGTCTTCTGCTGCATGTTTAGCTGGTGAAAGGATGACACTACACTGCCAGCCTTGATTTGCTCAGTCTTTGGACATGAAAAGTTTTAATTTCTTTCAAATCTGAGAAAATTATCCCTTTTGTCAATGGAGTGAGGATCCTCAAAGGGGCATAGGGAATTTGACTTTCAGTGGGAGTTGGGTAGAGCTGGTTGGGGAAACTTTGATGGAACCACATGCCACTGAAATATGCAGCTCTGCCTAAATCAAAATGCTTCATGACATCAGGTTGATTTCACTAGAACTTTGGCAGTTCTTTATTTTTGTGGTTTGCTTCCAAAACAATGTTGAAACATCTGGTTTGATGTTTTTTGGAACAAAACGTTTTGATTTTTCATTTTGAAATGATATTTTGTTTCAGTTTTTAAAAACACTAGATTATACTAATTATTTTAAAAGTAGGCATTGAGGAGAAATGGTTTTGTGGAAATGAACATTTCTACTACCCTGAAACCCCTTTTTTTCTTCAGAATTTTCCTTCGCAGAGGATTTCCAATTCAAAATATAGCCAATTTTCAGAATCCTTCCCAAAACGATTTTTTCTCTTCCTTTAGAGCTGGGTGTCTAATTCCCTTAGACACCTTTGAAAATCCCAGGCTTGCACTGGGATTGGTTATGTAGCTTAGGAAAAAACTTGTCAACAAAGGAAAAGGGAGATTGGTGAGATGAGTTACTGACTCTGGAAGGTAGAGTTTTATAAATGGTAGGAATGTAGAACTTAAAGGAGGAGATGGAATGGAATGCTAAACTGTGTTGCACTGTTCAGCATTCTGTTACCAGAACAATCACCATACTCAGATTTCCTGCCATGAAGATTCCAGGTCTCTTCTATAGAGATTTGTTTAAATGTGGTATTTGTATGCAATTAATAAACTTCATTTTGTTAAGCTGAGTCTTTTGGCTGAAATCTGGGACATACAATGCCTTGTGTGTTAGATCCGTGTTCCTTTCAACTAAGATTTCCAGCATGTTTCCTTATATTGATCTCTGTTTGCCCTCCCCAATTTTCCTAGAGTAGTGCAGGTTTGCCATGAGATGAACTGTAGAGCATAAAAGGCAGCACATAAATGATATGGACGTATGTGATTTTTTTTTCATGGGAATATCTTTTCATGTGCAAGTGTGAATTTTAATGAGCTCAACATTGCAAGGGGAAAACTTGCAAAGGAAATTTGCAAACGCTTATCCTACAAGCTTTCCTCAGACAGATCTTCCCTTGAAGACGACAGAATTCTACATGCAGGTGGTTTGCAGAATGGAATCCTTTAGCCCTTTTGGTTACAGACTAGTGGATCTGTTCTCTCCTCAGTGTCCTGCGATACTTACCTCAATCCTGTTAGCACCAATAGGTAACACAGCACATGTCTGTTCTGCTATCAGGGAGGGTAATCAAGCTGTCTGTCATCTCAACCCAGTAGAATGCACTGGTGTTAGCACTGCAGCTGATTACCCAAAAGGAGAAAAGATCCTGTGCCAATAAGACATGCCCTTATTGGAAGAAAGAATGCAGCTGTCTGGCAACATCATAAAATTGTTTAGCAGCTTGTTCATTGTTGGTCTCTGAGGTCAAGAATTCAAAAAACAAGGCTCCTGTGTCCGTATGTAGGCACCTAACTAAATGGACTGATTTTTGGAGTTGCTGGGCATGCATCAAGCCAATGGATTCACACCGGTGTAAACAAGGACAGAATTTCATGAAAGCGCCTGTCTTTTTAAAAGTATCATTTAGCTGTACAAGAAGTGGTTTGTTCCTCCTGGGATGTGAGGGGTGGCAGGAGAGGGGCAGTTTGTGCATGAAACTCAAAACCCTCTGATTAATGCTGATAGGATTTAACTCATAAACCTCATCAGCTTGTTCCCCACCCCGGCCAAGCAGGCTGAGGCGAGACTGACTCTCCAGCCCTAATATAAGTTGTTCATGGACAGAAAGGGATGCATAGGAGAGACTCAGATCCTCAAAGGTGTTTAGGCATCTAATTCTCATTGAAATAAATGGGAGTTAGGCACCTAAATACTTTATGAGGATTTGGATCCAAGAGGCTACAGAAGAATAAAGTATGATATTGATGATTCTTGTATTACCTAGCTATACTTTCCTGTCTATAATGTCTATAACCAGAAATGCTGTATAGACAACACCTGGCCTGCATGGGTTGGCTGTCACTAACAAATTCTAATTTGTCCCCTAGATGTCCAATGCAATGAGCCAGCTGATTGGCTTAAAGGAGAAGGGGTTGCCTCGTATAGCACGGCTCCTCCAATCCAGTAACAGTGAAGTTGTCCGATCTGGGGCTTCCTTGTTGAGCAACATGTCTCGGCATCCTATTCTTCACAAAACCATGGGTAAGGAGCTTCCATAAAGGCCATTTCCGAGGGGTTGTCTAGCCTCTCCCCTTCTTTCACAAGCCCACCAACTGTTGTAAACCAATCAGCTGAACTATGCCAAGCATCACCACCGGACATAGAGTCACCAAACCAATGCACTGATATCATGCATCCCCTCCCCATGGCTGGTGAGCATCAGGGCTGTGATGCTGGCCAAGAGATGCTATTTGTCCTGACCTATAGCCACCATGAGGAACCCTCAGCTGATGTCTTTTGGAGTAGTGCGCAGTCTGATTAACAAATGCAACCTCACCCCATTAGTGGGCTTCTCACTTGATCCCTGGCATGCTTCATGGATAAGATAAAACAGCTGGTTTCTCTGGGCCTCTTTTTGGGAGAGGGAGTGTTTCCCCTGGTTGCGTTGGACTTGGCTTCTTCGGGTGGTGTATACGGTTTCCCGAACCTCACCGCTTGTGACACCAAGCCATGTTCATCGTTATTGCTTAGATCAAATAGGGCCAGATCCTCAAAGGTATTTAGGTGTGTAACTCCTGCTGAGTTAGGCACATAGATACCTTTGAGATCTAGGCCATAGCTGCTATTGTGTGATTATTAATGCCTCATTTAGGGCCTGATTCTGCAGCCCTTCTGTTACACAGTATTTACTCAAGTATCTTATTGATCTGCACTGGTTTTTATTTCAGTCCTGATTGGAATATTCCTCCTCTTTAGCTCCCCAGGTGCTTCCAGATGTGTCCCGTCTCCTGGCCTTCCAGTCCGGGAACAACAGCAACTTTGGAGATATTATGTCATCTGCTTGCTACACCATGCGGAACCTAATCATGTCCAACCCGCAGATGGCCAAGCCTTACTTGACAAGCAGCATGCTAAATAATGTAGTAAACCTGTGCCGAAATGGGTGAGTGATGGTGAGGAGGAGGCTGGGAAGCCATGTGCAAGCACATTAAGAGACTATGCAGCCAACTTGTGCACGTGCCCATGGGGCCCGGAACAACTGCATCCCTGATGCAATGCTGTTTAGTGACAGTCCCAGCGGTCACTATCTCACTGTAGGGGCTGAGAAGCCCCTGATGTTTGTTATGAGAGATTACAGCTGAATCTCATATACCATCTTGTGGTGACAAATGGGAAGTGCTAACTTCTCAAGGAGGACCCCTCTACATCTACGCTGGGGCTTGCATGGGAGCCTGTGCACTGCAGCTGGGAGGTGTGATTCCGTGCGCAAGTAGGCAGACTCGCACTAGCTCTTCTGGAGCTGCTAACGCTAGCAGTGTGGATGTTATGGCAGGGGCCGTGGCTCAGGCAAGCCACCTGAGCTCAGATCCAGGGGTCAAGTGGGCTTGGACTCTGGCAGCTAGCCTGAGCCACTGCCCTGCTGCAACCTCCACACTGCTATTTTGTGTGAGAGTCTATCTGCCCATGCTGGGAGTGATACCTTCCAGCTGCAGCATAGACATAGCCTAAGGGAGTTAGGAACCTACATCCCATTGAAATTCAATAGAATGCCCAGTGGTCTGTGATGGGATGTTAGATGGGGTGGGATCTGAGTTACTACAGAGAATTCTTTCCTGGGTGCTGGCTGGGGATTCTTATCCACATGCTCAGGGTTTAGCAGATTGCCTTATTTGGGGTCAGGAAGGAATTTTCCTCCAGGGCAGATTGGCAGAGGCTCTGCAGCATAGGACGTGGCTCACTTGCTGGAGGATTCTCTGCAGCTTCAGGTCTTCAAACCACAATTTGAGGACTTCAGTAACTCAGACATAAGTTAGGGGTTTGTTACAGGAGTGGGTGGGTGAGATTCTGTGGCCTGCATTGTGCAGGAGGTCAGACTAGATGATCATAATGGTCCCTTCTGACCTTAAAGTCTATGAATCTATGAATTTGGGCACCTAACTTCCATTGAAAATCCCAGCCCTAAATATTAGTGATGTTGTTATGAATCCCATCTACCTCTTATTCAATCAGGTGCTATAGCTCTGGGTTCTCAGCATTACTGTTGTTGTTAACGATAATCATAGAAAGTGCTTGACAAAGAAAGCCAGGATCATTATCCTAATTTTACAGGTGGGGAAACTGAGGCAAGGTCAACCTGCAGGCCAATGCTAGAGTCGGGAATCAAACCCAGGTCTCCTGAGTCACAGTCCAGTGCACTATTCACTTGGTGCTTCAGTCATCAGCCAGGATCTGAGGAAAGCATATAACCATGGCAGTAGAATTCACAAACTCATAAATGAGACAGAGAATTGTTTGAACTCGCTGGCACTTGGCACCTGCAGGAGCAATGAGGTTCTCCCAGAAGATGAGATGAGCCTTGTCTTGGAGAAAGCTCAGACATTCAGAGAAGCATTTGGAACTGTGGAGAAGGCACACAGGGAAAAGCGACAGGAGGCACAGAATGGGTGGGCAGACTTCATGAGCAGCACCCAATCATTGCACCATTACTTGCTAGAGCTTGTATAGCGCTCTTCTCACCCTGCCCTCCCCCTCCCCCCGTAGGAGCATGGGGGGAAAGGGGAGCTCCAGAATGCCTCTCACACCCCCATTTGGACACCCCTGGCTCAGGGCTCTGTGTCTAGGGCATGCAGTGAGACTGCTTGTTCTCAATTCTCCACCCTGGTTTTGGGGGTGAAACTTTGCACGCACTGATAGGGCCTATTCCACATTCCCCAATGATCTCCGTGCTTGTGGCACTCACAAAGCAGGCCCACTCTCAGCTCCTGGGGACTCAGTGGTGTGTCTGTGGTATGAACCCAACCACCCTTCTTTGGGCTCAGGGCTTTTTGCCTGAGTCATGTCCATTCTCAGTCCCCTTAGTCGCCGAGCTGCTTGCCTGTAATACAGACCAAGTAGACCCAGTCTTAGCTTCCCACTGTCTCAGCACAGAGGGACTTAGGTGCGGCAATACGCCGTGTTACCAGCCCTCACTTTTAGATGCCTAGAAAACCACTGGAAGAACAATGGGACCCCCTAAGTCTGAGTTAGGTGCTTAGGCTCCCTCATCAGTGAATGGGGAGAGGCAGGCACCTCAGAATGGGATCCACAAAAGCCAGCATGCTAGGCAGGGAGCCACATATGCCAGCCACTCGGGGAGGTGCCGAGGGGGTGGGAAGCCATGTTAAGCCCAACCGGTCACAGAGTTTGGTCCCTATCTTTGCTTGTGATCCACAGTCAGGTGACATAGGTGCCTACACCATTTCGTGGGAGATTGTCAAGTACCTGCCCAGCCCCACAGAGCACAGCCAGGGACATGGGGAAGTAGGTGGCTGTCTCCTGTCTAACCCTTACCTCAGTGGCTTAGGTCCTTAGCTGGGATGTGGGGACCCTGCTTCATTTCCCCTTGTGCTTGATGGGAAGGGGTGGGAACAGGGATCTACCTTCTTTCAGGTGAGTGCCCTGATCCCTGACCCCAGGGGTTCTCTAGTGTAGGTTGTCTCCATCTCTTCTTGAAGCAGTTTCACTTTAATGAAATAATTAGCGATTAATTGGGCCACAGGGAGCCTAAGAATCACTCTTTAGTCCAGTGTTTTGGATGCTCACCTAGACTCTGGGAGGGTTTGGCTCAATCACCTGCTGTTTGTTGAGATGGGATTTAAGCAATGTTCTCCTACATTGCAAGAGAATGTCCCAACTGCTGGCCTTAGACGTATGCTGAGGTGGGGATCCCTTGGTCTCTTCTGCTGAAGCTGTTCCACTTTAATTAACTATTAATTGGGCCAAAGCCAGACACAACAACAGGACATCCTCTGTAGCCAAGTGGTTAAGGACTCATCTGAAATGGTGGTGACCCTGACTCTATTCTTCCCTGTTCCAGATGAGAAGAGATTTAAACAGCATTTTCCTTCTGTCTTACCTGCTGAAGCTAGTCTTCTTTAATTAAATATGAATTGGGGGAAAAAACAGCTGTAAACAGCCTTCTATAATATAGTAGGGTGGGGGCTTGAGTCCTCCAGCTACCTACGGTCTTGAAAGGACTTGAACAAGGAGCTGCCCTGGCTTTTCTGTTGACACTGTTCCACTTTAATTAACTATTAATTGGGCCTAAGCCTTAGAAGTCCTCTGTAGTCCATTTGCTGGGGTAAGTCCCTAGGGTGGTAGAGAATTGAGTTCAAGTCTTGCTTGGGCCTGAGGAGAAGTGATTTAAACAGCAAGCGCTCGCAGGCTGTCCTGTTGAAGCTGTTCCATTCTAATTAACCATTGATTGTACCAAACAACTGCTAAGCATGTGAATCCCTCTATAGTCAGGGCCGGCTCCAGGTTTTCTGCTGCCACAAGTGGCAGGGAAAAAAACAAGGCCAGTCAGCAGCACTTCAGCGGTAGCTCAATCACACCACTCCATTCTTCAGTGGCGGGTCCTTCGCTCCCTCTCTTCCTCTTCAGTGGCACTTTGGCAGCAGCTCAAAGAGGAAGAGAGGGACTCGCCACCGAATTCCCGCCGAAGACCTGGACGTGTCACCCCTGTAGTGGATGGAGTGCCATCCTTTTGTATTGGCCACCCGAAGTACCTGCTTCTTTCGCTGGGGCCTGGAGCTGGCCCTGTTTATAGTATAGTGGTTAGGGTGCTCACCTGGAATTCTGGATCTCCTTGGTCAATTCCCCTTTGTGCCTGCTGAGGGGAAGGATTCCACCCCTCTGGGCCCTTTCAATAAAATGCAAATCACTCTTCCGTCCCCTATGGCTGGCTACCTGCCCAAGCTGTGGGAGATCCCAGTTCCAATCTCCCATCTGCACAGGGACCTGAACAGGGATCTCCCACCTCCCAGAGACTGTTGCAACCTCTGGTGAATAAGGACCAGTCCAGCTTTCCATTAGTCAATGGAAAGATTCATTAGGAATTGGATCAGACCCTTAATCTGCTACAGGTTTGCAGCATTCCTTTGGGGATTAGCTGGGTAGAGCCTCTAGTTTGTCACAGGCCGAAAGATTTCTAGAGTCAAAAATCCATCCACTTCAAACATTGGCCCTAGTATTAACTGACTTTCTCTCTCAGCAGAAATCATTGCCTGTAATTTTCATACCTGTTTTAAAGCGTTTGGATCAGTTTTTACCAATGGTCAGTTGACTTATTTCACATAGTCTGACCAGCAGCTGCTGCTGCTATTTGTGTGGCCATGTGCACACAGCTGTGTCACACCTAGAACTGACCACGCCCCCTGCATGAGTTGCTTTCTAGCGCTTCATTGTCCAGGTTTTGGCTAGAGCTGGGGCCAAGTTGCAGAGTATGAACTGGGTCAGAACTCTCTGAAAGTCTGGGGTGGTCAGGGTTTATATTGGACCTGTTATAACGATCAGAGCCAGCAGTGAAGTTTGGATCCAGTTCTGGGTCTAAAATGTTCCAAAATCTTAGGAAGACCTGAAGCAAATGCCTGACGGCCTGAGTCTTGTTCACAAAGTTGTTACTTGGACAAACTCGCATTAATTTTTGCTGAGTATGGATTTCAGGGTTGGTACAAGTACAGGTCTGGCACCCTTGGGATCTGACTGTGCCGAACCAGAGAATTTGCCAAACCATGAGAGGTCAATATTGTAGTGAGCGGGTTCCTTTTTATTTTTTTTTTCACCAAGGCGAACAAACGGAACACCACTTGCAACGCTGCCTAGCCCAGAATTACTGTCTCTCTTCATAACAAAGTGATAGTGTCATTACACAAACTTACTGTATTGCACAAGACAAAAAGTCGATAAAGCATAAAAAACCCCAAATAAAATCAGGCTGGACCATGGATGGTGCTGGACCAGAGAGTGCTGGACTAGAGAGGTTCAACCTGTATTGTTGTTGTTTCTTCCAAGTTGCATCTCAGCTGTCCCCACGAAGCAGCATGAGGTTGTTCCTTCTATTGTATTACTGAGTGATCTGTGCTATCTAGTTCCAAAGGAGTCCCACAATGGCACTTATGCCATTTCCCTCCTATCTTGCAGCTGTTTAGATTCAACAGTTCAGAAGTGTCTCTTTAGCTCAGCTTCCTCCCATTCCTCTGAGTTACTCCCCTTTGGACCACCCCAGAAATCCCCATCCCTCCTTGGCATTTGCCCAAATGATGTCTTCAAGGCAACCTGTGAGCATGTAGTTGAATGATCTCCATTGTGGCTGGCCAACCCTCTGCAATGGTGGAGCTGGTTCACACCCTGCTGAGAGGGGCATTGGTGGGCTGTGGCCAGCTAAGATTCACTGGATTTCTTTGATCCTTCCAGCTCCTGTCCAAAAGCGGCTGAAGCAGCTCGCCTCCTGCTGGGTGATCTGTGGTCACACAGAGAGCTCCAGGGCATTCTCAAACAGGTGAGAAAGCCAAGTGTTGGCATTTTCCTAATTCTCAGGTAACTGGATTCACCCACTGAGGTCAATGAATTTGCGAGGGATGTAAGTCAGTGTTAAATATTGCCAGTGTCTACGAGAAAAGCCTCAGGCTTTGAGAGTGCCCTTAGAGCTGCCCACCAACATACGGGCCCCATTTGCCTCTCGTTTACACTGGTGTAAATAACTCCATTGAGGCCCATGCAGATCCACTGGTGCAAAGCCAGCACAAGTGAAAGAAGCAGTTCCACGGAGTCCCTACTTTGTGTGGCTAGAGGAGAAGTGATTGTGACAGTCCCCAACAAGGGTTCCTTTTCTCTATTCCCACACTTCCTCTTTTGTCCCCAAACCTGCCCTGTGGTCACCTCCCCTACTTCAGGGAAAGAATAATCCATTAGACCAACAAGAGAAGCAGCCAGCATTTGTTAGGTCCCCTCTCCTTCCCCAGCAAAATCCCTAAACTTACAGAGTTGGAACTAGCCTCTTTGCTCTAGACTGGTTTCTTTCACTAAACTGGGGTTCTCCTCCCCACACCATGGAAAGCCAACAGCAGCAGGTTGTAAAAGGATTGACTGAAGGGAAGGGGCAGTGTGTGGAAAATGGGTGCAACTTGTGGGCCTCAAATCCATACAAAGGTTGATGGTGAGGGTTTTTTTCTGTTTTTAACCTTATGGCAGCTCTCCTTAAGACACCAATTCCACCTCCAATTTGAGAAGACAGAGTCACTCTAGCATATTTTGCACATGGTCCTTGCTCAAATATGTATCGTACATACCTGATCTTTAGTGTCTTTCCAGTATAGGCAACAAATATTTCCTCAGCAAGGCGGGTTGAGGTCCTGCTATCTATAGTGGGAAGACAATGCAGGAAAGACTCATTCCCTCACTAACTATAACAGTTTGCATGCACATTGCATGCTTTGTGCAGGCAAAAGATTGCACAAAGTGCATGCAACATTAACGTTTCTGCAAAAGATATAGTGCACACAGCCAACTTGCTGGTTGCAGGTGGTCTTTGAGGTAGGACAGGGGAATTTGACTCATGGGTGATGACGTTAGATAATTAGTGATTTGCAAGTTACCTGCATTAACTGCCTTCCAATAACTTCCATGTCTCATTCTGCAGCAAGGATTCGATAAGAACATGTTGGGATCCTTAACCGGGAGCACTTTCAGGACCCTGTCTTCCAGATTCTAAGAAGAGACCTTCCGCACAGGTTCAGTCCGCAGGTGAGAAGGGGATTGTCACTGCTGGAAAAAAACATGGTGTTCAAGGACAAACAAGATGATGCCTTGACACCAGGAGCAGTGTCATGTCATGTAAATGCTGCTCCGCTCACTTACATTTAGTTAAGTGGTAAGCATGTGAGGCTGTTTCTAGGGCCAATTGCAAATATTCCATGAAAACCCTGTTTCACCATTTTGAGGTGGTTTTTTTGAGTCAGTGACATTTTTCACTAAAAGTGCTTTTTTAAGAAACTTTTGACTTTCCATTGAAAACCTTTTTGGCCAAAAACTTAGTTTTAGGCCAACAAAAATTTCCAATTTTTGGTTTTTCAATAAACATTCAACATTTTCAATAGGGGAGGAAAAAATTCCAGTCGTCAGCTCTTGCTGCTTCTAATGCAGAAATTGCCTCATTCGACTTAGATGTAGGGAAGTCATTTCCTTCCGACTCACATGGTGTGACAGCTAAACAGATGAGGTTGGCAGGACAGAGACTGTACCTTCTCTATGTTTGGACAGGGCCTAGCACATTGAACAGAGCATGTGATGTGACCACGAAACCTCCTCTCTACAACCAGGACAGCCCTTCAGTGGCTTTGTCCTTTTTCTTCCAAGCTAGAATATGAACTGTTCAACATCAGTTTGCAGAATGCAATTATTGGGCAACGCAGCTTCTGTTTCAGCTCTCTCTAGGAACACGTCAGTTCTTGAACCACGAGTCACATTAATCAGACCTTATGATTAGCATGGAATGATTCCCAAATTTAATATGGCACTTAACAGCTTCTAGGCACTTTATGAGCCTCATTAGTCCTCAGAAAAGCCCATTGAGATAGCTAAGAATTGTAATAGGGTCTGCATATTCCAGCTAGGGAACCCAAGGCTGAGAAGTTAGGGTCACCAGGATTTTGAAGTACTCACTAAAATTCATTGCCTCAATTTTTGGTCAAGAAATCTGAGACTTAGGGCCCAGTGGCATGCCATCATTTTTTGCAGAGCATGTATTGCATGCCCCGGGACTGGCTCTGCCTATGGGAGGATTCTGTCCAGTCCCCAAGCATGCAAACAAAATGGCATCTTCTGCATTCACCATGTGTGAGGTCACACCACAAAGAGGACACCATTTTGTAGGACAAAATGATATCCTTTGCACAGCGTGGGCTCACACGCACAGTGAGCGTAATGTCATGCTGTATGGAAGACACCATTTTGGATGCAGATGAACAATCACATGCCACTGAAGAACCTGATTTTCAGAGGTGTTGATTGCCCATAACTCCAACTGAAGTGAACCAGAGCTGCTCAGCATCTCTAACGCATCAGGCCTTTCACATCTGGAGTTTGGGCACCCCAGAAATTGGGGCATCCAAAATTAGTAATTTGCCCCCTTCTGCAGTATGTCCTATGTGGTCAAACACTGTGGGGCCCCCGCAAAAAGTCCCTGTGGTGGGGCAAAAATGATGGAATCAAGTTCCTCTGCACAGGGGTGAATTTCAGCTGTGATGAATAACTTGACCATCTCCACTGAGAATCGTGGTCTGATAGATTCTTGTAACTTTACGACAGATTCAGGGAGGGGAGGGGAACAGCACAGGGAAAGGATGTGGGGATTGTGACGAGTCAAAGGGTGAGGACATTTCTGAATGTGAAAAAGGCATTTTGAAATGAGTAATCAAGGTGTTTGTTTTTCCCTTGCAGAGTTTGTCGTTGGTTCGTGTCTGGAATGACCTAATCCTCAAGGGATTAGTTAGGACATTACAGATATGCAGTGTTTATAGAGTTATTCTAACTGTAAAGAAAACTAAGTATACAATTTTTTGTGGTTGATACAGATATTTGAAAGCATTTTGGGGGGAGGGTGGGGAGAGGAGGAATTTGAGTTCAAAGTTTCCAGATGTCAATAACTTTTTTTCAAACTATGTGTGTGTGTAGACACACACAAAGTGGGATTTTCCAAAGAGATACCTAAAACAGTTAATCCCGCAATTTCCACTGAAAGCCAATGGGTGTCGTGCACCTTCACCCCCTTAGGCACTTATGAAAATCCCACCATATAGATATGTGTATGTGTGTGTATGTATATATATGCACTAAACACAACTGTACCAACCCATGTCATAACCCGTTCTTATGCAAATGTGTAAAACTACTAACTATATGCTATGTGTTTATTTCATTGTAGATGGCCACTGTAGACAGCTACAACCCATAATATTTTAGATGGCTGGTTATTTCTAAACTTGGTGGACATAGGCTTCTTTCTGCTTTCGACTCTTTGTCAAGTCAGCTTTCATATTCAGAGACAGGTATTTTCTCTTATAGGTTACATGATTTCTAAATCTCAAGAAGCAAATTCATGTCTGAGAAATCTCACTGGAAGCAGGGCCTCGGAAAATCTTCTCATAAGCTGTATGTTACTGTACGTTAGTCACAGATAGTCTAGAGCATGGAAGCTGCTGAGGCTACAAACCATTTAAGACACCACAGCAAACATAAGACACATATCTTACTAAATACCACCATTGCTTTCCTAATAATGCTGTAACTGGAAAAGCTTGGCATTAGATAGGCTCAGCTCGACAAAGGGACATGACATTGTTTCTCAGGGACGTAGTGCACACTAAATGGGGATAAAAGGCAAAGAAAAACAGCTGTTTTATCACTGTTGGAAATAGTAGAAGAAGTAATTGAGTGGTTAAAAAAGTTAGAGAGTAATTTAAGGAAGGACAGTCTGGAATACTTTTTGGTCCCAGATGCTATCCAGTTCATCCTGTATGTGTTAGAAAAGACCTAAATTTCTTCTTAATCAGTCTTCTATGACATTAACAGGATGAAACTGATGGCTCTGTCTTGCTCTTTTGAAAAAGTCCACACTATCTCCAGTGCTGTTGAGCGAACATGTGTTGTTTGGGGAAAGGGATAGGATCAGCTATGTGAATGGAATACGTTTGCGGAAGGTCTGTGCTAGGTGTCCTGCATGTGATACCATTGCTTAGCATAAGCAAGTCATTCTACAGATTCCAGGGCTCGCTGGAGCTCCCGGAAGGAAATCATTAAGGAAGTGAGTGAGAGAAGGAAAATAATGCTAGTGTTTTGTTGGGAGGCAAAAGTCTAGGGTCAGTGCCTCAGCTGGGACAATGCAGCATAGCTCCGTTATCGGCAGTGGAGTTTTGTCAGTTTACAGCAGCTGGGATCTGGCTCACAGAATTTAGGTTGGGCCTCCTATGCCTATTCGCTAGGTCTGAGCAAAGGGGCAGAACTTGCACCCTTGTGGAGTAGAATGCGGGTGGGGGGTCTCCAGCCAGGGTAAAAAGGCAAGAAGAAAATGGTAGAGTGGAAGCTCTTAGCCACTTGATTTTTCACTTGGGATGCAAAAAGTATTTTTAACCATTTGCACCTTGATGAGCAACATTTCTTTGCTTGTACCCATACATGTTTATTTCTACATGTTGTATCCTTTCTATGCAAGGATGTCAGCCAAGTGAAACAGATGGAGAATAAAGCCTCCCTGGGGTGGATTTGTGGACTTAATAGGCTAAACAAAATCATAGTCCCAGTCTCAAGAGGGAATTTGGCCCCGGGACAGGATGCCATCATACCTTTCAAATACGTAACCGCTCCATTTATGTGGTTCAAAGTGTTCTTAGGAGAACATCAAACTTTGCTTGTGCAAGATATCTTTTCAGTTTTAAAGTGCATTGTGCATAGTTGTGGTAGGCATGCCATTTCTCATTACTGGTGGTCGTAGGTACAGTCTCAACAACTGTACTCTTGCAGTTCATGCATGGAGTTGCATGTGTAAATGGGGCACATAACTTTGAAATTCTGGAGCTGAATGTCCATAGCTGTAAAGTTAATAGGGACAACCTGCTGACCTGTTAAATGTATCGGTGTCAGACTGAGGGAATCCTAGTGTAATTTTGCAGTTAATTGACATACTGTGCCTTTATTTTAAGGCACCACCACTGTCAGTTGTAGAGTAGTAGAATGTAGTAATCACTTTAGTTAAGACACAAATAGCTGTACTTGGATACTTTATAAAGCCGATAGGATTTTATTAGTAATTACAAAACTCAAAAGGCCAGATCCATACCTGGTATAAATTCCATTACTTCAGTAGACAGTTTATCTAAAACTAACAAATAGCTTCAAAAATATTGCCCCTTTAGTGTGGTGTTAGTTACTGACTTACATAAGAGAGCCCATTAATCTGATATGGCAAAATCATACATTATCAGCCATCACTGTGCTCCCAGAGGTATTTTACAGCTACTATTCCCTGTAAAAAAGGGTGATATTAGAGTCTATTCTCCCCGCTCACAATGGTGTGAATCTGGGGTAACTCTACTGAAGTCAATGGAACAATGCTGGTATAAAAAGGTTGTAAGGAAAATCAGGCCCATTGGGATAACAGAAGTCACTGCAACGAATTGGCTGGGTGTGTCCCCTCAAAGTAGCTTACTTGCCAAAGAAGAACAGAGTTCAGAAAAACACCTAACATGTGATAAGGGCGTAACTCTCACTTCCCAGTAGTAACACTGTACTGTTTAGAGAGACGCTGTTTTTTAAATGCATATCTTTAACTGTGACATCCTCCTCGACAGTATATTCTCCCCACTCATTCTAAGTATATTTTGAGCCTTGGATTTTTTGTTTGTTGGTGTTTGAATGCCAAAATTGAGTTTAGCATACCCTCAAAGCAATACCGATGAGAACAAGCCCAGTGTACATATCATGTGCCCTTGTTCGTGGTGGGAGGGGAATAGAGAATTACCAGGGCGGGGAACATACCCAGCACCAATGCTGGCCCTGCCACACATGTTAGGGCCTGATATTTCCAGAGGACACTAGTCATGTAAATAACTCCATTAATTTAGGCTGAGGTGAGCTTTGGAGGGGAAGGGGTCCCCACATGTACTGTGTTTTAGGTATTTTAAGTTCCTAGTAAAGGGAAGTGTGAGATCATCATCTGTCTTTGTAACTGACCCATCCATAGCTGTACGGTCTATGCTGTAGAGATGTGAGAATAATGTCTGTTTTGGCTGCACCATATGTATTTGCTTCACTGGAAGAATCTGAAATCCAATAAAAATGGCTGAAATGTCTTGGACCTTTTTTCTCTGGAGGGTGGTGGTTTTGCTTTCCCTGCCGTTGGAACTAGTGAAGAGTAAAACGCCCATTTGAAACTGGTCAGACCTCCTCACCTGGATTATTGTGCACAACGTGGGTCCCCTCCGTGTTCAGGAAAGGGCTGCTAGGGTGATCAGGAGACTGAAGAACTGATCCTCGGAGGGGGGGACTGAAAAAAGCTTGGCTTGTTGGGCCTAGCAAAATGTGATCTGAGAGGTGGTCAAATTACTTCCCAATATATTTAGAGAGTAAACACCAGGGAGGGAGAAAAGCTATTTAAGATAATAAAGGACACTTTTGCACACGATGTTACAGGCCAGTCATTGATTTAGGCTGGAAATGAGTAGAAGGCTTCTAGTCATCAGAGGAGTCAGGCTAGGAGGAGTGGGGACAACCAACCTAACTTGTTGTAAAATAAGATCTTGACACATTTACAAGCGGAATGCTATGACAAGGTTCCCATAATGGTAGGGGCTGTGGTTCAGTGGCCCAGCGGGCTCCCTTCTGATCCTATAGTTTATGTTCCCAAATCTTACGCTGCAGCAGTCAGGAAGGAATGCCTCTCCCCACACCTGCCTCTGAAGCATCAGAGATAGCTCCAGCTAGAGGAGTAGGATAGGACATGATGGACCAGCTTGACTAAAGTTGGAATGCATTTTTTGACCATGACTACAAATGTTTGTATATGGAATTAATAGGGGATGGGATCACCTTAATTAACACTAATTATAGTTCAGTTCCACCCTTTGTCCTGCTCTTGGCTGTGTTGGCTTGGATGCAAAGGGTGAGGAGATTTAGGAGGAAGGTGACTGCTGGGATATGGAGAGCAAACTGTGGGGTGGACTATACATGGAGAACCTAGCTACAAAGACTCAAATCCTAAGTCTCCTGCTGCTTTTGTACAGGGCTTCCGGAGGCCTCATTTCACCAACCAGGAGTACTGGGTGCTCCTGGTAATTCTTCTTTCATGTTAGATGAGCAAGCTGCACCCTCACTTGGTGAACCCTACACATTATATATCTTTAATGGTCAGAATTTCAGATGGGTTGAGCACGAGTAGCTCCTGCAAAGTCAGTGCTCAGGACGTCTGAAGCAAAAGACTAAACTGGGAAGACTCTTGCTGTTCTCGGTTTCAGCTGGGTTCAGTTCCTCACACGCTGTATGTGCAATATTTGGCCAGTCAGTCATGGCTTATCTGGTTACATTCCTCACCACACAGATGCCACAAACAGGGACCAAGTTGGTATCCACAAAGTTCATTGTTCAATTATTGCATTTAATAGGGTCCGATCCTGCATTGATTCATGCATGAATAGATTTAAGGCCAGAAGTGACCATTAGATCACTGTGGCCTCCTGCATATCACAGGACATTACCTTTTACCCTGTTACACCTGCATTAAACCCAACAGCTTATGTTTGGCTACAGCAGAACTTGTGGCTGGCTAGAGTATAGCTTCCAGAAAGGCATCCAGTCCCTTGGTAGTTTGTTCCAATAGTTAATCACACTGTTAAAAAATTGTGCTTCATTTCTAATTTGAATTTGTCTGACTTCCAGCTCTTGTTCTGGCTTTCTCTGCTCAATTACAGAGCCCTGTCCTAGGTAGTATTTTTGTTCCTTGAAGATAGTATCATAGAATATCAGGGTTAGAAGGGACATCAGGAGGTTATCTAGTCCAACTCCCTGCTCAGAGGAGGACCAATCCCCAGACAGATCTTTTTTCCCTGCTCCCTAAAGGGTCCCTTCAAGGATTGAACTCAATCTTGAGTTCCGCAAGTCAATGCTCAAACAACTGAGCTATCCCTCCCCCTACTTATATATGGTCATCAGGTGACCTCTCACTCATCCTTTTTGAGCACTTGGTCTCTCACCAACAGGCATTTTCTCCAGACCGTAAATCATTTTTGTGACTCTTCTGCACACGCCAATATTCCAACATCCTTTTCCAAGCATGAGCATCAGCCCTGGACATGTCTCCCTAAAGCCAGCTACAGAGGTAACATCACATCCTTAGGTCTGTTCACTCCTCCCCTATTTACACAGCCCAGGACCACATTAGCCCTTTTTGCCACAGCAGCATCCTGGGAGCCCATAGTCAGATGCTTATCCACAATTGACCCCCCCCCCCCAAAATCCTTTCAGAATAGCTGCTTTCTAGGTTACAGCCCCCCAGGCTATAGGTATGGCCTATATTCTCTCTGACTTTGCATTTGGCTCCATTAAAATCTGTTTTGTTGGAATGGGCCCAAGCTCAGTGATTTTATATTTACTTCCAGCTCACTGATGAATAGCTGAGGGCCTAGTACTGATCGCTGAGGAACCCTATTCACAACACCTCCCCCATTCCATGATTGTTTCCCATTGACAACTACTTCTTGAGATTAGTCAGTTCTCAATCCATGTACTGTGTGTTCCAGTGTTAGTCTTTTAATCAATGTAGCGCATTAGTCAAAGCCTGTTACATCGATACTGTGCGCCCCAAACACCTGCTAGTTTGAGTATGATTTTAGTGCACCTACAGAATGCAGGATTAGGGCCCATGGTATAGGTCAGCATATACATGTACAGGTCCTGCAGGACAGGTGCATTGGAGGGTGGCTTCAGTTCAGAAAACAGAGAAATCGTTAAGTAAGAGAGATGGGGATCTAGGGGTATAGATGGGACCATCCACCAGGCAACCAGATGTAGCATGTAACATACATGTGAGCACCGTAAAAATGGAAGTCTGATATAATATGTAGTATGTTTCAGCTAGGAAAGTGCATGCACACACACACACACTAAGTTAAGATGCCTGGCCAAACTAAAGTAACCCAATTTAGTGATAATAAATCTAAAGGGGACTAATTCTTTTTTAAAGGTGGCTGACCCAGGGACACAGGCCAGAGCCTGTAATTGGCCTGGAAGAAACACAGGGACAGATTGGAGTTTAGAAGGAAGGGATCAAAGTGCCTTTCCTCACTCCGACTTTAAAACCAGCTCTACCTTCCGTTACGGTGTGATACCTTTGTGTTTGAGGCTCTGGTGCAGCTGGAAGGAAAAGGCGCCTGTGGAAATAAAGCCTGTCTCAATCACTGAGCCGAGGAGGGAGTGAGAAAAGGAGAACTGATGTACTGTGATAAGAAATAGTTTGCACTAGCATCTTTTGGAATTAGCTCTTTCTTGGTTATCTGACTCAGTGACACCAGCTGCTTGTCAAGACATGACTTTCTGAAATGAACGTGCAAGTGAGATCAAATGATGTAAGAGATGAAGTGTCCTCAATTTCAAACGGGCCCTAGAGAAACCAGAGGCTCTCCTTCGGGGAGCAGAGAGGTAATTGGGCTGATGTGACTGCAGCTTGGGAACCTGCAGATGCATGTCTTCTGCAGTGCAAGGCCATGAGTATGGCACAATTGCAGGCCTGTACGCAGCACTCAATTCTAGGAGTTCACTTTAGTTAGCTGGAAGGGTTGGGTAGAAAAGCCCCCATTTCTCTCTGTGCCAGCCCCAGCCTTGGTTTGGGTTCTCTGCATGGTTAACAAGCAGCCATCTGATTGCTCCTGTGCTAATAAAATGTACTTAGTTAAGCCCACATGCAATTCACCTATGGGAACAGCCATCAGACAGCTCCCTACCTTGCTCTGAGGGTTGGTACCAGCCTATAGCCACTTTATACCACACCATTGGCCATAAAGCTACCTTGAATGGCACCAAAGATGCCATTGGTGTGGAGGGTGCAGGACGGTGACAAAACATGAAGGAGAAAAAAAAAAGTGTCCCTTAGCATGAATGGCTCAGGTTTTTAAAAAAAAGCTGTCTGGCCTGAAGCTTGGGGATAACAGCACATGGACACCACTAAGAGCAGGGCAAAGAGTGGGGAGAGGGAGGGATGCTGCCCTTTGGAAATACACATACCTTCTCTACAAGCCACAGTGACACTTGACCCTTAAGCTGCTAGCATTGGATGTCTATTTCATTAGGGGGGTGCAGGACACCACTAGGTTTTAAAGCCTCGTCATAAGGGATAAGAATCATCATGTCGCTGCCATCATCCAGATACCTGCTTCTACCCTGCACTTTCCAACACTGCTAAGACTGGTTGGTGACTCATCATAAAAATGTATCATGATGCAGCACTACTGCGTCAGGCCCAGCCAAGCTCTTCTTGGAGGGATTGTTCCATGGGTAATTACACGCCAGAAAGTACTTCAGGTGACCGAGTAGTTACCGGGTACGTGGAGGAGGATAGCAAAATAAAATGAGGATAGAAGGAAGTTTTAAAATGTACCCATTGTATATAGAAAATGCCACTAGACTCAGTGATACCATTACAATTGGAACACATCTGCTCTATACTATGGTTTAGCCAACCTATGGCGGGGGTGCCGAAGGTGGCACACAAGCTAATTTTCACTGGCATTCACACTGTCTAGGTCCTGGCCACCAGTCCGAGGAAGTGGGGGGAAATCTGCATTTTAATTTAATTTTAAGTGAAGTTTCTTAAATATTTTAAAAACCTTATTTACTTTACATGCAATTGTTTTGTTATATATTATACACTTATAGAAAGAGACCTTCTAAAAACGTCAAAATGTATTACCGGCCTGTGAAACCTTACGTCAGAGTGAATAAATGAAGACTCGGCACACCACTTCTGAAAGGTTGCTGACCCCTGGTGTAGGCTCATCGCTGCCTCTGTGTCTCTCTCCCCCTCCTCTGGGCACTCTCAGACTGTTGTCTTTGGTGCCTATCTCACTGGGTCAATGCCCATGGAGCCCAGAGTCTGAATAGAGTCAAGGCCCTGCCCTCTCTGGGGTCTCTAGGCATGCCCTTGAGGTGCAGATCCTTTGTCTAGCACCTCTTTCTCAGAGCTGAGACCCTACAATCCAATTGCCCAGCCCTGACCACTCAGGCTCCTCCACAGCTTAAGCACCTCCTCACGCAGAACTCCAGCAACGTGGCTGCTCTGGGTCTATAGTTCCCCTTCACTTGCACGTGATGGGGGACGCACAAAACACAATTCTGCACACACAATAAAGAAGTTATTTAGATAATACAAGAAAGAGCAATAGAAAATAGCAAACCCCATATACATTTCCTTTCCTCATCACTCTGCCCAAGCCTCCTCCGGATCATGGCTTCTCTTCAGGATTATGGAGTCATAGAATCTTAGAAGATTAGGGTTGGAATCGACCTCCGGAGGTCATCTAGTCCAACCCCCTGCTCAAAGCAGGACCAACCCCAATTAAATCATTCCAGCCAGGGCTTTGTCAAGCCAGGCCTTAAAAACCTCCATAGATAATACATTCCAGTGCTTCACCACCCTTCTAGTGAAATAGTTTTTCCTAACATCCAACCTAGACCTCCCACACTGCAACATGAGACTTGATCTGTCATCTGTCACCACTGAGAACAGCCGAGCTCCATCCTCTTTGGAACCCCCCACCCCTTTCAGATAGTTGAAGGCTGCTATCAAATCCCCCCTCACTCTTCTGTAGACTAAATAAGCCCAGTTCCCTCAGACTTGCCTCATAAATCATGTGCCCCAGTCCCCTAATAATTTTTTTTTACCCTCCACTGGACTCTCCAATTTGTCCACATACCTTCTGTAGAGGGGGGGTACCAAAACTGGACACTATACTCCAGATGTGGCCTCACCACTGCCAAATAGAGGGGAATAATCACTTCCCTCGATCTGCTGGCAATGCTCCTACTAATGCAGTCCAATATGCCGTTAGCCTTCTTGGCAACAAGGGCACACTGCTGACTCATATCCAGCTTCTCATTCACTCTAATCCCCAGGTCCTTTTCTGCAGAACTGCCACTTAGCCAGTCAGTCCCCAGCCTGTAGCAGTGCATGGGATTCTTCCATCTTAAGTGCAGGACTCTGCACTTGTTCTTGATGACTCTCATCAGATTTCTTTTGGCCCAATCCTCCAATTTGTCTAGGTCACTATGGACCCTATCCCTACTCTTCAGCACATCTGCCTCTCCCCCTACCTTAGTGCCATCCACCAACTTGCTGAAGCTGCAATTCATCCCATCATCTAGATCATTAATGAAGATGTTGAACAAAACCGTCCCCAGAACAGACTTCTGGGACACTCTGCTTGATACCAGCTGCCAACTAGACATCGAGCTGTTGATCACTACCCGTTGAGTCAGATTTCTATCCACCTTATAGCCCATTCATCCAGCCCATACTTCTTTAACTTGCTGGCAAGAATACTGTGGGTAGGGTGACCAGATGTCCCGATTTTATAGGGACAGGCCCGATTTTTGGGTCTTTTTCTTATATAGGCTTCTATTATCTCCCACCCCATCCCGATTTTTCACACTTCCTGTCTGGTCACCCTAACTGTGGGAGACCGTCTCAAGATATGTGAGATTCTTTGTAAAGGAAGCACCTATTCCCGACCACTCCTCTACTTCGATGTTCTTCTCAGTATAGGGAAAGGCTGATGTGGGGCAGTTCACCTGCCCATTGATCACAGGAGTGCTAGTTCATTGGCAGTGTCAAGCGTTCACTGCAGATGTTCTCCCTGCAGTACGCTAGTGAAATAATTCCTTTACTACAGCCTCCAGCAGGGTAAACCCACAGCAGAGCTTTGCTGTCACCTGCACAGAAACGCTGTCTTGTTCACAAATTGGGGAAACAGCGATGAATGGCCAGAGGCAGGCAGGACTTCCCTTGCTGGTCAGCCAGACACTGCACTGACACTGCACTTTCCCCTTGCGAGCACGTTGCTGTTTCAAACGTTTAACACACATACCCCAAGATGAAATACCCCAAGATGCTTCAGACACTGAAGTCTCTCTCCTGCTGCAGGTCATCTAACAGTTCCTTGCCCTTGGCTGTTCCTGCAATTAAATAGGACCCCTCACTAAAGCACACCCCCTCTCCTGTCCACAGCTTCCTGAGTCTTCCTCTAGAAGTCTCGTGTGTTTATAGGGCCTGCCACCAGTTTCCTCATTCTGCTGTCTGAAAAATGAAGAATGGGACAACTCCTGTCTCCTGAAGATAAACTGGTTTCTCTGAATTTCAGCCAAGCCGTTGCCCTCAAGTTCTTCCACCTGACAGCAGGATCATTAATGACCCAACAACATACCAGGGTCCTCCCTGACTAGGTACAGCACTGGCCTCCACAGCGCTACAACTTCATGTTAAGAATTCCAGCTGATTTTTATGGAGTTAAATGGTACAGACTGGTTAAGGCCAGAAGGGGCCAGCAGAACAGCCATAGCTTCTCAACTACATTAACAGAAGTGTCACATTTCAGTCAAGCGCTCCAAAAAGAGAGTATTAGGAGCAGTCAGAATTAAAGGTTGCTCACGCCAGTGCCCCGCCCAACCTCACCAGCTCCTCATCCCAGACAGCAGTTGGCAAATTTCAAGGCCCTGCTCCACAGTGTGGAGTCACTAGATCGTCCCAACTAAATGCTGCTGAGAATTGTTTTAACACAAACAAGACAGCCTCCTTGTGCCCTGGCTTCAGGTGGACAAACAGCTGGACTGTTTCTGCTAAGTTTTCCCAAGACATTCAGCCTGAGGAAGACACCCACTTGGACACACTTTTGACAGGTCACAGTAACAAACATGCGGAACCCACCATAAAATTCATTGTTCCAAAACAAAGCAGGGAGGAATGAGACCCAGCAAGCCATCCCTACGAAAGACATTGCCCAGCTATCAGGTTGTAGTCTATCAGCACCTATCAGACCTGGCCTTTTGTGAGCTGGAAACTCATGCCTCTTTTCTATATCACATTCCCAGTGCTCTGAGATGCAGAGGGTCTTCTGCTGGAATGAAGTATTTGCTGAACTCAGGGAGAAAAAGAAATATCTGTTGTCCTGCATATTCTCACTCAATCCAGCAGCTGCATACTTCCCTTTGGCCCCAGAAATTCTGTGCTGGCACCTGGGTCAGCTAGAGCTGTAAACCCAGAACTGCCTTTGAGATCAGAGCACCTGCAGCCAAGTAGAAAAGATGAGTCTCAAAAACAAAAAAACAAAAAACAAAAAAAAAAAAAAAAGAGAGGCTAGGGGGAACTGAATATTTTCCCATAAGAACAGCACTGACAGGTCGGAGTCCTCTTTGCAATGCAAACAGGGACTACGCTGGGATTTAAAAAAAAACAACAACTTGTTGACAAGTAGATTAAGGCAGCAGATCTGCATTGATGAGCGCATCTGCAAATGTGCCAGCTTCCTTTTGGAGAATTTAGGTGCGAGTCATCAAATTCTTACAGGCTGACATTGACCAATACTTCTGGGGAGAATCATATTTAAACACAGAGCGGAGTAAATTCTCCATGAGCATGCTCAGCTGCTACAGTGTAAGGTGGGGGTGAAGCAATCAGGGAGGGGAAAGGTAGATGCTGGGTGAAGTGAAAGGTTGGGGGCGTCTAGCTGGATTAGACATGGAGATTAACAGCCTCATCAGTGGTAAACAGCCTCTGGGGTGTCTATTACTGATCTGATTATGTGTAGCGGCAGTCAAAAAAGCAAACAGGATGTTAGGAATCATTAAAAAGGGGATAGAGAACAAGACAGAGTGTATCTTATTGCCCTTCTATAAATCCACAGTACGCCCACATCTTGAATACTGTGTACATATGTTTTCTCATCTCAGAAAAGATATACTGGCATTAGAAAAGGTTCAGAGAAGGCAACTAAAATGATTAGAGGTTTGGAATGGGTCCCATATGAGAAGAGATTAAAGAGGCTAGGACTTTTCATCTTGGAAAAAAGAAGACTAATGGGGGATATGATAGAGGTATATAAAATTATGAGTGGTGTGGAGAAAGTGAATAAGGAAAAGTTATTTACTTGCTCCCATAATATAACAAGTGGGGGCCACCAAATGAAATTAATGGGCAGCAGGTTTAAAACAAATAAAAGGAAGTTCTTCTTCACAGAGCACACAGTCAACTTGTGGAACTCCTTGCCTGAGGAAGTTGTGAAGGCTAGGACTATAACATGGTTTAAAAGAGAACTGGATAAATTCATGGAGGTTAAATCCATTAATGACGACTATTAGTCAGGACAGGTAAGGAATGATGTCCCTAGCCTCTGTTTGTCAGAGGGTGGAGATGGATGGCAAGAGAGAGATCACTCGATCATTACCTGTTAGGGTCACTCCCTTTGGGGCACCTGGCACTGGCCACTGTCGGTAGACAGGAAACTGGGCTGTATCAACCTTTGGTTTGACCCAGTATGGCCATTCTTCTGTTCTTATGACTCCAAGACCAAATAAGAGCAGATTAAAAGGACACACAGCAGCTTTGGGTTTGTACAAATGGTTCTTAAGCTTTAGTTAGTTTTCTAAGACTGCTCTTCACAGAGCAGCCAAGCAGCATCGCATTAGAGGCTGAATGCAGAGCACGCACATGCACACAAGCATAAACACAGTATACACAGAGAATCCATGTGCATGCCTAGTGCATACAGAATGTGAGCACATACCTGTTTCTATCTCCACTCTTGGCAGATGTTGGGTAGATATGCACACACCCCCAACACATAGTATATAGTAACCATGTACACTCACACAAAGGGTGTGCACAAAGGGCATGCGTCCACATACTGTGTGTACATGCACACCACTAGATCCTCAGCCGGTGCAACTGGGTGCTGCGTCACTGAAGTCAATTTATATCAGCTGAGGATCTAGACTGAAATAATTCACAGAGCAAACCTGTACAAACAGTACACACAGTGCTGCGGAAGCTGGAATTGCTATTCTCAGCCACCCTCTCACACTTAATACCAAACAGCGTGACTTCCCTTCCTCAGTATCAAACATTGTTACAACCCCTGTAATCCTGACTCAGCCATATTGTGAGATTACAGTGCTCCAGGGGCAGCCAACCTGTACAAATGAATCTGGAAGAGGAAATGTTCCTACAGCTGTTTTTGATAACAACCCTGCAGTATCAGCATCCCCCAGCTCCCCTACCTCCATGTTCTAAAAAAGAAATAAGGATACACCTGCTTTAAAAAAGAGATTTTCTTTGAAAAACCCAGTGAATTTGGGATTGAGCCTTTAGGGTGCATCTGGATCAAACTTTGCAATTTTTTTTTTAAACTGGAAGCTGAGCTTCTCATATAATCACAGGACTCCAGGAATTGGGGATTTAAGACAGACACCAAATATCACAACTCTCTCACTAGCTGGTGACACTGCAGCTCAAAGGAAGGAAGGAGAGGTCCCTCTACATTGGCAGATTGTGTTGGGAATATGAGAGCAGCACAGGCATGTAACAGAACTAGTTCAGGCATGTTAGCAGCCTGAGGTCTTCACGAGCAGAGAACGTGGTGGTAGCAGGCATTAGACAAAAAGCAGGCCTGAGAGTCCGCAGCCTCTGCCAGCCACAGGCATAAGAGGCTTACTGCAGGGCATCTACAGTCACAGTTGTCAATCAGTTCAACAGGCCTATTTTACCATTGCATGCCAGTAAGGAGTCTCAGCAGGGAAAGACAAGAGGCCTGGCTCTCTACTGCCTTTACACCTTGTGGATTCATTGACACTTGTGCAAGCAGAGAGTAAAGCTTGTTATAATGCTACCAGGTCAGAAAGGCAGTGTGCTATACCCACTCTGCATTTGTGTGCATGACGACACCATGGGTGGGGAGGAGTCAGACCTAAGCTTTTGAAAAACCAAAACCACTGCAGGTTTTGTCCATGTGGAGTTTTCCAAAAGGTAACTGCATTGACACTGAGGAGCTCTCTCTCTTTATGAATGACCTCAAAGCTTTATAAATATGCCACTAGCACTGGGCTAATTGACATGGGGCCTCTGCTCAGGCAGTAGAGGTTGCTGCTGTTAATCCAACGGCTGAGGTTCGGTCCACAAAAAACCAAACCAGCCAATGGAGTCATTGCACAGAGTTTAGTGCAACACCAACAGACCCTGGTTGTTGGTGGGTGGGATCGAACCTGGGACCTTCGGCACTAAATGCATGAGCCTCTGCAGCAGGAGATAAAAGCCACGTGGCAAACACATTAATCTCTCTCTCTAAGTGTCTCGGTGCCACTAGATGTGACAGAACACCACACTCAGGAGGTATGTGGGTTACATTAGCTGAACAAATTCTTAGCCTATTTGGTTTGCACATCTTGTTGCTTTCTTCTTTGTGAAAACCCTCTTGTTCCATCACAGGATACAATTACTTCTGCTGTGGGATAGGAGTGATTCTTGTGGGCTTCAAGCAGGAGAACCGGGCCCAGCTTTCAGCAGGGCTGGAAAGAGCATAAGACGAGATGAGACCAGGAAGCAAAGGGCTACCTGCAAGTTTAAAGGTTGTCTCAAACTGCACAATACCACCTCGTTCCTATATAGCACTTCTCATGCACAGACCTTGCCGTGCTTTACAAAAGGAGGAAAGTATAGTCCCCACTTTACATTAGGGGAAAGAAGCAGGGCAATGAAGTCCCTTGCTCAGTATCACATAGCAGGGGAAAACAGCAAAACCAAGACTCATGTTTCCTGAGTGCCACAGCCAGGGCCGGCTCCAGGCACCAGCTGAGCAAGCAGGTGCTTGACATAGCATGTCAGGCTCTTCGGCAGCAGGTCCCTCGGTCCCTCTCAGAGGGAAGGACCTGCCGCCAAAGTGCCGCTGATCAATTCGCGGCTTTTTTTTCCGCCGCTTGGGGCAGCAAACATTCTGGAGCCGGTCCTGGCCACAGCAGTGCTCCAGCCAACCTCTCCTAAGTGGCACCTGGTCATTTGATAGGTGCTTTGTGGGAAGGGTCAGGCCAGTTTGCCTTTTCCTAGCGATGATTCCTCAACTCAAAAGTGATGTGGATGCAACCTCCTGCAGGCCTGGGGTGGCCAGCAGCCAGAGGGTTAAAGTCAAGGCCAGGATGAACAGACCAGGCTGTTTACAGCTTTCAGTGGTAGCTGTGTTAATCTGTATCAGCAAACAAAAACAAAAACAAAAAAACCCACCAAGGAGTCCTTGTGGCACCTTAGAGACTAACACATTTATTTGGGCATAAGCTTTCATAGGTCAGAACCCACTTCATCAGATGTATGAAGTAAAAAAATACAGGAGCAGGTATAAATACATGAAAGGATGGGGGTTGCTTTACCAAGTGTTAGGTCAGTCTAACGAGATAAATCAATTAACAGCAGGATACCAAGCAAGGAAAAATGACTTTTGAAGTGGTAAGAGAGTGGTCCATTATAGACAGTTGACAAGAAGGTGAGAGTAACAGTAGGGAGAAGTTGGATTGGGGAAATTAAGTTTAGGTTTTATAATGACCTGACCACTTCCAGTTTTTATTCAGGCCTAACCTGATGGTATCTAGTTTGCAAATTAATTCCAATTTTGCAGCTTCACATTGGAGTCTGCTTTTGAAGTTTTTTTGCTGAAGAATTGCCACTTTGAGGTCTATTATTGAGTGACCAGAGAGATTGAAGTGCTCTCCTATTGGTTTTTGAATGTTATGATTCCTGAGGTCAGATTTGTGTCCATTTATTCTTTTACTCAAAGCGATGACTCCATGATGTGTGATGGCATGGAGCGATAAACCTGCATGGGTGTGGCCATGTTCCTGAAACTCATCCAGCACAAGCTCTTAGATAGAATGCCAGCATTCCTGCTGGGGTGAGCCATCATGGGAAAAATCAATCGAGAGAGCACTCAGATGCCTGCTGTACAGCAGAGACATGGATGCAAAGTGAGTCAGAACCCCACCTTCCCCTACCTAAGCAGGTGGCAAACGTGCTCATGAGAAAAAGGGAGGGATGCGCACACACAGCCAGATTCTCAGCTGCTGTACATCACCATCGCTCTACAGACTTCTGTGAGGCTGCACCAGTTTACACCACCACTTGAAGATCTGGGCCAACAAGCTCACCATATGTGTAGCTGGGCAAATACATGGATTTCATTGGCATGGAAATTGATAGGATGATGGAGGTGGGGTTAAGGGACAGTCAGTTTCCTACAACGCTGCTAAACAGTGGCACCCCAGGAATGTAACGATCTTTGTACGGGCAGAGTTTTAAAGCAGTAGGAAGGAGAAACAAATTCTCCAATGTTACAGTGGGGATTTATCCATCAGATTCCTAGACACACCTAGTGCTGGCTGAAACTCAGGATTTCTAGTTTGCGAGAAGTTTCAGCATTTCAAAATTTGGCTTCATTCTGATTCAGAGCGAAACCAAATTGTAAGTCTCCCATGAACCAGAAATTCTGAAAGCATTACATTTCAGAAACATCAGTACATAGTGTTTTCAAGAGGAAATTTTCTCTCTGGGATCAGACGAGTGATCTTGACGATTGGTGTCAGTGTCCCCTCTGCGATTTCTGTGTTTTGTCAGAATGTAAGAATGGCCACACTGGATCAGACTAATGGCCCACCTAGCCCAGTATCCTGACTTCTGACAATGGCCAATGCCAGGTTCTTCAGAGGGAATGAACAGAACAGGGAATCATCAAGTGATCCATCCCCCTATTGCCCTTTCCCATTCAGAAAAGTTCCGACCATCTCCAAGTACAACAGTACTGCAGTGTTAAGCTAGCACTCACCTCATGCTTTGCAGCCCTGGCCCTCCTACTGCTGAGCGCATCATCATGGCAGCAGAACGGGAATCAACACAAGTCGGTTGTGCTACCAGGAGCAAAGGCCGTCTGGAAAGTAACAGCACTTCTCATCTGCTAATCTCCCAGCACTTTACTCACGTGGGAGATCATTTCCACCTTTGTTTAATGGGGGGCGGGGGGGGAGAAGAGAAGAGGCACAGAGAGGGGGACAATATTATTCAGCAAGCTGGGAATGACACCCAAAGTCTGACTCCCAGTCTAGGGCCCCCATCTATGGCTTCACTGGGATGCTGCACTTTTACAGATCCCATTGCACAATAAGCAATTACAGTTCTGGTCTGGTGCTCACAGAACTGAATGGAAATCCTTTCCCTGCCTTCAATAGGTCAGCCTTTTTGAGTGCCAGGGCTTCAAACAGGGGCATTCCAGTCTGTGCAAGATAGACATGTGCCAATACCCCCTACAACAGTGGGACTTGGAGGATGCTGCACTGTTGGGGATTCATCACTCAATGTTAGGCGAGACATTAAGCCCAGGGACTGATCATCATTCCCTGTCTGATTGATCATGTTCGGAAGCAGCAGATGAGCTGTTGCTGAATGCATATGATGTATTGATCAATGCATTTGATCTGGAAAGATAATCAACAGGCTCCCATCCCTTGCCCTGCTCTGTGTCCCATTTGCCTGCTCATACAAATATTCAATTGACTCTGCTCATAGATATTCATGGAACACCAGTATTTTCACCCATATAAAACTCAGCCTTTCTGAAGCCCTTAGTTCTTTTCTACCATTCAGCATGAAAATGGCGGCATCCCTGGCTGAGAACCAGTTGCACTGGTAGCACAGCAAAATTTCCCTAATCCAGAGGCTTCTCTGCTGAGAGGGATGGGTTTGTCCCCGAGCCTGCATGTTCCATCTCCAGGAGCTCAGCAGAGTCCCTCTAAAGCACAAAGTGAATCCACGCTATTTGTAAGTGCAAGTTTCAGCTCTCTGGCGTTTGTTTTGTTGCTTTGATTTGGGTTATGATGCTTCTAATGAGTTGGAACTGGCAGTGCAGCTTGGTGCTGAGACTGGCACGCCATGTTCTTCAGCCAAAGGGAGGAAAACGCCCTGCCCAGAAGAGCACAGGGCTGGATGTAAACAGGCTGGCTGTTACAAGGTGAGGTGCGACCTGTCTTTTCATCCCATCAGCTCCCTGCGTGAAACTTCCCATACAGGGTCAGATTTTCAGAAAAAGCCCATCTCCTGTTTAGAGACACACTGGATTTTCAGAATAGCTCAGCCCCCACCATGAAAATTCAAAAATATGACCACGTCACAGTGGGAGCCGCACCGCTGGGTGCTGGGCATTTGGGAATCTGGCTCCGAGTTCTTGGAAGAGCTGACCCCATGATGTCAGAGGCCATAATTTTCAAACACAGCTATCTAAAGTTAAGCTCCAAAAACCATGTTTCGGCACCTAAATAAAAGTGCATCACAGCAAGAACTCCCACTGACGTCAGGGGGAGCTCAGATATCTGAAAAATCGGGCCATTGGTTAAAGTGCTTAACTTTTAGGCTGCTGGGCCGAGTGAGTAGCTGTTTTGGGGGCCTTATGCTTTCAGTGCCCCATATGAGAAGCTTTAAAGGGACCCCTTTGTCAGAAAGTGCTGAGCACCCCCTCACCGGGAACCAGATTCTTTCAAAGCAACTCACGCTGAGTCCCCAAAGTCAATACTGGCTTTTGAAAATCTTGGCCATAGGCTTAAAATTTTGTCCTAGAAGATTATAAAGAGGATGGTCCCAGAGAACTTTGTGTTTCTTATACACTCCTCATCCTAGAGAAGTGAGGGACAGGGCTCTGAGCTGCCAAACTGAAAAAAGAGACGAGAGGGGATTTTTCTGCCGCCAATGGAGTCAGTCTGTTTCTGGATCACACCTGCTACAAACGGCTTTTTACTCATCATACAATTTAAAGTGCTCCTGAAAAGAGTAACAACTGTTGTCAGTTACATGCATTTGCAAAGCCGAAACTAGACCTAGATTTTCATTTGTCACTATCACCTGAGCAAAATGACCACTTTTTCAGCAGATATAGCTAGCTGGTCCCTAACTGCCATGGGAATTAAACACAGTTGAAAATCCCACTAGGCAACTCTTTGCATCTTTAAGTACCTAACTACCTTTAAAAAACAAACAAACTGACCCCTGATGTGCTAGTCCGTAAAATGGGGGTAAATGTTTTACTGTACCACACAGGGGGGTTAAGCATTTGTGAGGTGCTCATGTACTCCACTGCCAGGAACAGACTTGTCACATGTTTATACAGCATACAGTGCAATGGTGCTGGGGCCCATAGGCGTTACCGCAAAATAAATAAATATGATGTGAATACCTAGATAGTTTATTGTGTAAGCTCTTTGGGGTAGGGCCTCAAGGGACTCCTATGGGAGTGAGATGCCTTAATATCTTTGAGGATCTGAGCCCATGTCTTTGAAGTGCCGAGCATATATATTAATAAAACCAATCCCTCCAATTATGCACACAAGGAACAAACTTCTGTGGCGGGACACCTCTGGGACCTGATTTTCTTTTAATAACCTCACCCTTGTACATGTGAGGAAAGACCAATGGAATTCTAAGAGAGGCCTTTTCCCGCAGCTTAGTGGAATCCTGACATCCAAGCAAAACAAGCTGGGGACCAAAGAACTGGATGAAGCCAGCTTGGGAAGATCTTATGGTCCTGTAACACAGCAGTGTTACCAATTCTTGCACTTTTATTGCAAGTCCAGTGGTATTTGGTGTTTCTCTTTTTAAAAGTGTGAGCACCTGGAGTCATGTGATTAGAAAAATAGCCAAGATTCTGAATATAAAGTACATTTCTACCCTTTCTGGCTGCAGAGAGAAACTTGATATGTGAAGTTTAAGGGCTCAGAAGCCAGCAGGCAAATAAAAGTTCCCCCAATTTATCATTTAAAAAAAATCTTATGGTTTTTGGAGGACTTGACAACACTGCATTGTGGATAGGCAGACTACACAAGCTGGGCTCATAACCTGGTTTATTTTGCCCCTAGGATGACCAGGCCTGGCTGTTACTAGGGTTGCCTTGAGCTATGGGTGAGGGGATGGGCTGGAAACAGGACCCTGATCACAGAAACTCATGTGAGCAATGGAGATTATGTCATGTGACTTCTCATCCCCAGGACAGAACTGATCATGGGGGCGTCAAGTTGCTACGAAGGCCCAGGAAAGAATGATCTTTGACCCAGTGCTAATTCTGTTAACAGCTCTGTGGTGTATGTACATGGATAATACAGCCCCCTCCGAGCGCTGAGAGAAACACTGGATCCACCACTCTACACAGGATGGGTTGGCTCTTCAAGCCAATAGGACCATGATTCTGAAGTGAGTGGCTTCCAGAACCATCTGTGTATACACACAAGCACGCGCACACACACGCAATTGAAAACAAGCTCCAGATCAGAGCATCCTCCTAAAAATCTGAACAGCAGACAGCCCTAAGTGTTGAAACTGTCCCCTAGGTGATCACATTTAAAGCGCACAAGAGGCAAAGAGGCAGGGCCAGTGCAACCATTTAGACGAACTAGGCGGTCGCCTAGGGCGCTGGGATTTGGGGGGTGCCATTTTCTTTGGCAGAAACCGCGGCTCCTGGATCTTCGGCCTCCCCTGTCGCCGCCAGCATTTAGGCAGAGGGAACTGGGGCAGGGGAGCACGAGGAGGGCCACTGCAGCAAGTAAGGGGGGGGTGGCGGCACCAGGGGAACGCCCTGCCTCAGCTCACTCTTGCTTCGCCTCCTCCCCAGCACGTTGTGGCTGCTTCACTTCTCCAGCCTCCCAGGCTTGAGTTGCCTAAGCTGATTGGCGCCGCAAGCCTGGAAGGCAGGACAAGTGAAGCAGTGAGGGCGTGCTCGGGGTGCTCGTGCACGGAGCAGGGGTGAGCTGGGGCAGGGTGGGTGCCTCAGGGTGGAGAGCTGCCGGGGGGGAGGGGACGCCTCAGGGCAGATAGGGGGAGCTGCCGTGGGAGGCGCAAGGTGGAAGTTTTGCCTAGGGCACGAAACATCCTTGCACCAGCCCTGCAGAGAAGAAACCAGTTCCCACTGGAGGGAAAAAAGCTAGTGTTAGACATTTCTCTCATTTGTACTTGGAGAGGGTTGGGGGTGAGGGGAACCACACCCTGAAGACATAAAATTGTAGTATAACCCATTGCTCACTGTGTTAGAATCATAGAACATTAGGGTTGGAAGTCCAACCACCTGCTCAAAGCAGGACCAATCCCCAACTAAATCATCCCAGCCAGGGCTGTGTCAAGCTGGGCCTTAAAAACCTCTAAGGATGGAGATTCCACCACCTCCCTAGGGAACCCATTCCAGTGCTTCACCACCCTCCTAGTAAAATAATGTTTCCTAATATCCAACCTAGACCTCCCCCACTACAACTTGAGACCATCGCTTCTTGTTCTGTCATCTGCCACCACTGAGAACAGTCTAGTTCCATCCTCTTCGGAAACGCCCTTTAGGTAGTTGAAGGCTGCAATTAAATCCCCACTTACTCTTCTGTTCTGCAGACTAAATAACCCCAGTTCCCTCAGACTCTCCTCACAAGTCATGTGCCCCCGTCCCCTAATCATTTTCATTGCCCCCCACCAGACTCTCGACAATTTATTCACATCCTTCCTGTAGTGGGGGTACCAAAACTGGACACAATACTCCAGGTGTGGCCTCACCAGTGCCAAATAGAGGGGAATAATTACGTCCCTCGATTTCTGGCAATGCTCCTACTAGTACAGCCCAATATGCCATTGGCCTTCTTGGCAATAAGAGCACACTGCTGACTCATATCCAGCTTCTCGTCCAGTGTAATCCCCAGGACCTTTTCTGCAAAACTGCTGCTTAGTCTGTCCGTCCCCAGCCTGTAGCGGTGCATGGGATTCTTCCATCCTAAGTGCAGGACTCTGCACTTGTCCTTGCTGAACCTCATCAGATTTCTTTTGGCCCAATCCTCCAATCTGTCTAGGTCCCTCTGGACCCCATCCCTACCCTCCAGTGTATCTACCACTCCTCTCAGTTTACTGTCATCTGCAAACTTGCTGAGGGTGCAATCCACGCCATCCTCTAGATCATTAATAAAGAAGTTGAACAAAATCGGCCCCAGGACTGACTCTTGCGGCACTCCACTTGATACCGGCTGCCAACTAGACATGGAGCCATTGATCACTACCCGCTGAGTCAGACAATCTAGCCAGTTTTCTATCCACCTTAGTGTCCATTCATCCAGTCCATACTACTTTAACTTGCTGGCAAGAATGCTGTGGAAGACTGTATCAAAAGCTTTGCTAAAGGTCAAGCTATATCACATCCACTGCTTTCCCCAATCCACAGAGCCAGTTCTCATCATAGAAGGCAATCAGGTTGGTCAGGCATGACTTTCCCTTGGTGAATCCATGTTGACTGTTCCTGATCACCTTCCTCTCCTCCAAGTGCTTCAAAATGGATTCCTTGAGGACCTGCTCCATGATTTTTCCATGGACTGAGGCGAGGTTGACTGGTCTGTAGTTCCTCGGGTTCTCTTTCTTCCCTTTTTTAAATATGGGCTCTATATTTGCCTTTTTCCAATCATCTGGGACCTCCCTTGATTGCCATGAATTTTCAAAGATAATGGCTGATGTGATTGCAGAGCCATTGGCCAACTCCCTCACCACCCTTGGATGCATTAGATCTGGCCCCATGGACTTGTGCATGTCCAGCTTTTCTAAATAGTCCTTAACCTGTTCTTTCCCCATTGAGGGCTGCTCACCACCTCCCCATACTGAGCTGCCCAGTGCAGCAGTCTGGGAGCTGACCTTGTCTTTGAAGACCGAGGCAAAAAAAGCATTGAGTACTTCACCTTTTTCCACATCATCTATCACTAGCTTGCCTCCCTCATTCAGTAAGGGTACCACACTTTCCCTGACCTTCTGTCATAAACAGATAGCTAAGGGTTAACGTCTCTTTCACCTGGAAAGAAGTAATCTGAAACACCTGACCAGAGGACTAATCAGGAAACAAGACTTTTCAGGTCTGGGTGGAGGGAAGGTTGTGCCTGAGTTCCTTGTCTTGTGCCTATCTCCCTCTCAGCTATGGGAAGGATTTCTCTATTTCCTGCTTTCTAATCTTCTGTTTCCAAGTTGTGAGTACAGAGATCATAATACAATAGGGGTTATTGTTTTTTTCCTTTTGTATTTACATAGTATAGTTGCTGGAATGCTTTGAATTGTATTCTTTTTGAATAAGTCTGTTTATTCATATTTCTTTTAAGCAATTGACCCTGTATTTGTCACCTTAATACAGAGAGACCATTTTTATGTATTTTTCTTTCTTTTTACATAAAGCTTTCTTTTTAAGACCTGTTGGAGTTTTTCTTTAGTGGGGAACTCCAGGGAATTGAGTCTGTGCTCACCAGGGAATTGGTGGGAGGAAGTCAGGGGGAAATCTGTGTGTGTTAGATTTACTAGCCTGACTTTGCATTCCCTCTGGGTGAGGGGGGGAAGAGAGATTAGCTCTCGGTACTTCTGTTTTCCAAGGCTGGAAACGGGGAGGGTGGAATCCCTCTGTTTAGATTCACGGAGCTTGTTTCTGTGTATCTCTCCAGGAACACCTGGAGGGGGGAAGGGAAAAGGTTTATTTCCCTTTGTTGTGAGACTCAAGGGATTTGGGTCTTGGGGTCCCCAGGGAAGGTTTGGGGGGACCAGAGTGCCCCAAAACACTAATTTTTTGGGTGGTGGCAGCTTTACCAGGTCCAAGATGGTAACTAAGCTTGGAGGTTTTCATGCTAATCCCCATATTTTGGACGCTAAGGTCCAAATCTGGGACTAGGTTATGATACCTTCTTATTGCTAACATACCTGTAGAAACCTTGTTACCCTTCACATCCCTTGCTAGCTACAACTCCGATTGTGCCTTGGCCTTCCTGAGTACACTCCAGCATGCTCTAGCAATATTTTTATACTCCTCCTGAATCATCTGTCCAAATTTCCACTTCTTATAAGTTTCCTTTTTGAGTTTACGCTCACTGATGATTTCACTGTTAAGCCAAGCTGGTCGCCTGCCATATTTGCTATTCTTTCTGCACATCGGGATGGTTTGTTCCTGCACCCTCAGTAAGGCTTTTTTAAAATACAGTCAGCTCTCCTGGACTCCTTACTCCCTCATATTAGCTTCCCAAGAGATCCAAGTCTGCTTTTCTTAAGTCCAGGGTTCATATTTTGCTCCTCTCCTTTCTTCCTTTCGTGAGGATCCTGACCTCAACCATCACATGGTCACTGTTGTGTTCCTGTCAGTCCCATCCACAGAGAATGGGTGTCTGCAAGCAATCTATACCAAAAAAGTCTTTTGGTTCAACCTGCATAGGCTCAGGCTTTATATCTAGAAGCAGCAGCCCCCAGTTCAATCCCCAGTGGCAACCAAGATGGCAGTTGTTGCATGAGCAACAAGCAACTTCCTCTCACAATGACTGGCTAAGCAAACTTATATTCCCTGTAATTCAGTACTGTTGACTAGAAATAGCTGTAACCTTACAGATCAGCAGCTGAAATGCCTTCAGGCAGGTTGCAATGGCTCAAAGCAAGATCCCAAGTGTTTTCTAACTATGGAGCAACTAATCTAGATAAGGAAGTTTTAACAAGTACAATACACAGTGATGGGCACACTAAAAATGCATGATAAATAGCCAGTCCTTTGGAGCTCACCATCGGTCTGACGAATGTCTCACTAAAAGTGATATTTTTAGTTTTTTTCTTAGAAGCTTTGGACACATCAGACACCCAAGAACCATCTTTCACCTACAATGGCAAACAGCATGTCATATATAACTTTTAATTTCACACATACCTTAGAGCTGCTAGATTCTCAACTGATGTTCCACTGTTGAACCTGAGAATCTGACCCCTAAGACTCAGTTCTCTGATTTACTCCAGGGTAAATCAAGAGAGTCACTGCATTAAAGTAAAAGGCCTTGATTCTTATTTATGCTAAGGCCCCTTTACCATGCTCCATCAGGGTAAATGGAAGACACAGTGATGCCAAACCATATGTGCATTCAGTTTAAGTTCCCTTTACTCTGCCACAGTGGTGCTTAGTGTAAATGAGGACCAGGTTTAATGAATTTACAGTAGACCAGTGGTGTAAGTGTGAATATAATTGGGCACATTAAGGTTTTGCTTAGCTTACAGAGCATCTCAAAACCAAGTCTGGCCCATAGTTCCCTATAGCACAGGATATCATGTAGAACGATCCTTCACACTTCCAGTGCTTTGCACCTTCAGAGCACTCTACAAACACAAGCTAATTAATTACCCGTAGAAGGACATGACTAAGAGCTGAGAAGCCACATGATTCACTCTGCCTGCAACAGGTCTTTGAAGATGCCGCTAAAAACTAATTTCGTAGGAAGGCCTGGTCACATCAGCTGGAGACCTTATTCCACGGCTTTGAAAAGGAGGGCCAGCCTCAGTGCTGGAGTAACTGACTTACAAGGAGTCACACACAGAATGGAATTGTCCCAAACTCATTTATTTTTGACTGAATTCTGTGCTGGAGAAAGAAAGTACTGAATTTAACAGCCCTGCACAAAGAGTCCTGCCTTCTCCTTGGAAGTAGTACAACTAGCAGCCAGCTCCCCTCATGGGAAAGGGATATTTTCATCCAGCCCTGCTCCCAATATCATGTGCTGATCCTTTGATTTCTCTTTGCCAAAGGGCATTCTTCAGTCACAGTACCCTGTGTCCAGAGCTGTACCATTCCCACACCTGCAGCTGTCCAATCATTCTGAGCTGGATGGGCTCAAGATTGTGCCACTGGCCTGGGGAAACAGGATCAATTCTCAGCCCTGACACACATTCACTGTGCAATTTTGGACAAGTCACTCAGGGTCCAGCTACACTGCACATCAAGGGATACTTGTAGCACAGGTAGGCCCAGCTGTGCCTGCTTTAATCTAGCTAGCATGGGTAACCATAGAAATACAGATGTGATAGCACAGGCTTCAGCAGAGGCTAGCAACTCAAGTGCCTACCCAGACACCCCAGTTACTCTGTACTCTGGTTGTCAGTCCATGCTGCCATTTCTACACTACCACTGTGACACATGCTACCTTGATTAAAGCTAGTGCAGGCAGGCATACCCATTGTAGAGCGCCTTCACTTGCAGTGTAGATGCCCTCAAGTTTTCAGAAGTGTTCAACTCCCATCATGGCATCTATTGTGATGCTGAGTTATTTTGGAAACTGGACCCTCATCTCCGGGCTTCCACTTCCCCACACCGGTAAGATGGGGATAATAGTATGGTACTTGAGGCAGGGGGATGTCCCTTATTACAGGCCAAATTTTCAAGAAAGCTCAGAACCAGATTTCCAAGAGCTCAGTCAGTATGCAACCTGCTGGGCTCTTCTGAAAATCTAGCCACATATTCAGGTTTCAGAATGGGAGCTGGGCCATCATGAAAAGTCTGGTCTGGGTGTTTGTACAGCACCTAGCACAATGGAGCCCTGATCTCACTTGTGACCTCAAGTTACTATGGTCATAGCGATTAGTTTCATTCAGTTTACGCCGGTTTAATCCCACCACCCAGCTCTGCCTTTTCTTTCTGCACTTTGTTTTTCCTTGAAAGTTTTTTCTGCCAAGAGGAAGTACTTCAGTGCAAGTTTTGATTAGTCTCCACGTATTGCAATGGCAGCAGCAGCTGGTAATTTGTACTGGTGCTACGCCAGGGTGCCTCCCACGGGGAATTAGTTGCTCATGTTTGGGGCTTTTGTGTGGCAGCCACAGAAAGACAATGATAGTTAAGATTTACTAACTAAGCTGTTCCTTTGTCATTTCAATGTTTGGGTGAATCCAGGAACACTTTTACTGCAAGTGAAGTGCACTAATTACAGCCATATGGAGCGTTGGCAGGTACTGAACAAGATTTGCTATTACACCTCAGTCCCAATCTGCAAGCAACTGCTGTTATTCCAGCCATGAGCCCCCCTCAGCCCAGCACTTCCAATGCACCACAATGCCACCCAGCTGTTATACCAGCCATGCATATATACACATATCCCTTCACAGCTCTGCTGATATGCCTTAAACCTGGCCTGCAATACAGCACAGATTTTTTGTATAGAATCCATCACATCAGCTATGCTCCACATGAGGCAGATAAAAAAAAACCCCAAGAACAAGAAGAAGAAAGAGTGAGGCAGAAACGGGAGGCTTTTAGCAGCGATAAGAAAATGGACAAATAGGTGGCAAGGCACGAGGAGACAGGGGGCTGTTGCAGATGGCAGAAGATAGAGGGGAAGGCTCTTGCATGCAGAGTGTTGTGAACACATGAAGGGTCAGAGATCAGGCAGGTGCTAGAGAAGGGGAGTAGAGAGAAAGATCCAAGAGCAAGTTAATGGAGTCAGGGTCATTTTGAATTGGCTCTTGAAATGAATTGGCCCCAAGTGGGGTTATCTGGGAATGGAGTACAGGACAAAGAAATGGCCATGTTACATGTGCGGAGGGCAGTCCTCAGCTTTCAGCACCAGCTGGAGCCTCGGAGCTCGGACCTGCAGGTCACAAGAAAGGACTTGGAGGAGAAGCTCAGTGTTTGCAAATCTGTTTTTTGCATATTGGACCAGTTCTGGTCACAACAACGAAGAGACACCCCACTACACTCTGAAGATGCCAGTGGCTCTCTCTTCAGCCTGAGAGCAGCGTCACTCAGTGATGAGAAGATCCTGCTCACGTAGGCAATGGCACAGACTCTGCTCTCAGCACCTCCTCCCCTGACTGGGAGAAGAGATGGAGACTCGGAGCTGCGATATTCCCCAGAGCCACAGGAGCAAACAAGCTTCCAAAGCTGGAGCCGACAGTCTCGCCCCTGGAAAAAAAGAGACGCTCAGACACCACTACAATGGGTGCAGCACAAGGACTCCCTCTTGGCCCTCAAAACTGCTCGCCTTGCTGGGAGGAGATCTCCAATCCTGTTCGTTACACCAGTGTCACAGTGCAAGCTGCCTTCTGAGCACCCCCTCCTGGAGAGGGGTGGCTCTGCAGCACACTGCCTCAGGTTTCCCAACACTACCCCACCTAGGGGTCTGGTTTTATTAACAAAAACAGCTCAAAATAAAGTTCTCAAAGTCATCCATTTACCCTTTATTCCCAGGCCTTTCCTGCTTGTAGCCTCACTCCCAAGTCTCTGCTGGCACCTCCTCACTCCCGCCATCCTCTGTATTCCACCCCGAGCAGCTCCCAACCCCCTGCTGATCTTTCGAGGGAAATCAGCTGATCCCTGCTCTGCTGTGCCTCCTTAGGCCACGTCCAGACTAGGGTATTAAAATCGATTTTAGATACGCAACTTCAGCTACGTGAATAACATAGCTGAAGTCGAATTTCTAAAATCGAGGTACTCACCCGTCCAGACGGCGCGGCATCGATGTCCGCGGCTCTCCATGTCTATTCCGGAACTCCGTTTGGGTTGATGGAGTTCCGGAATCGATGTAAGCGCGCTCGGGGATCGATACATCGCGTCCAGACTAGACGTGATATATCGATCCCCGAGCAATCGATTTTAACCCGCCGATGCCGCGGGTTAGTCTGGACGTGGGCTTAGTAACCAAAGAGAGCTGGACCCCAGACCTCTAGCCCTTAAAGGGGCCAGACACCCTGTTACACAGACACTTGGCTTTGGAGTCCAAGGCTCGCAGCAGTGGGAAAAGGGTCCATGGCATGGAAGGTGAACACTGAAGACATGGAGGAATGGCTAAAACCCCTGCTGTACTCTGATGCCCATCTGGAAGAGCTGCTCAGGTCATACAGTTGGTGGAATGGAGCTCTAATAAAAGAATCCCTAGTGAGATGAGTTCTGGTTGTCAAGGACCACACAGTACAGTCTGTGCGATTACCAATTCCCAAGTGCTAAGAATACAAATATTCAAGTAGGGCTGCATTACTCGGCCTCTAGCCTGGGAAAAGGATGAGGTGAGTCAGAGGTGACTAACTCTGATAAAGTTCTGTCAAGTGGTGGAAATCAGCTCCCTGTAAATGCTTAATTCTGCATCAGCACAGGGACTGGACAATCCCTCGAGGTCCCTTCCAGTCCCATATTTCTATGAAGCAGGTCAAACATTCCAACAGGACAAGGGTTAGAGAAGCAATTGCATGACACCTTGACTGTTTTTTGGAGGCTAGCTAGTCTAGCACGCACAAGAGGCAGACTATGCTGGTCTAATGCGTAAGTGACAAACAGTAGCTGGATCAAGAAGTTGAGCCACTAACAGTGACCACAATATAGTTACATTTGATCACCTCAGGAGATAAAAGCTAGCACAGTGGCAATAAATTTGAAAAAAAGGGAAGTTTCAGATGATTTAATACTGAAAAATATTCTTACACAATGCACACTTCACCTGTGGAACTCATGGCCACAAGACACAATGGGCACGAAGGGCAAGATGGCTTTTCCCCAAAAGGAGTTGTAGGTACCGACTGCACCAGCTCATGCCAGGTGACATACTGGTGGAGCAAGAGAGAAGGAGTCAGAGCAGATCTCAGCAGAGGACAGAATCGGACCCTAATTGCTCAGTAGAAGTTAAGCGTCACGCAGTGCTCCAGGCTGGGTCATCAGCAGTTAGGACTGAACTGGAGACCTCTGGATCAACCCCTACCATGAACTTCTACAGCTTGCACTACAAAGCCTACTTCTGTCAGCCAGGCAGCAGCTTTCTCGTCAGTTGTGTGTGGCCCAGCCACTAGACAAGCATAGAGCACTCCACTGAGTAAGCATGGGTTACTTTTTTTGTAACATGGATAATGAAGCCATCCACACTTGTATGAGAAGAAATACATATTTATATGGGATATAAATCCTCATGCTCCAGGGCATGAGCCAGCAACTCACTACCTGGGGTCAGGAAGAAACTTCCCTTGTGGGCAATTTATTCCATGATTGCCTACCGGGGAATCTACCAATCCTATTAGGTCTTGCGTTGTCAAGCCCAGAGGGTAATTTAATGTATTCAGTGGAAGTTTTCATCGTCAAAAGCACTTCACAAACATGACATGCTTAGCTAATTGCCACATCACCCTGGGCAAGAGACTTATTCCTATTACAGGCAGGAGGAGACAGAAGCAGAAAGGTTAAGGCAAGATATTCAAAAGCAGCCTCTAATTCTGGGTGGCAGGCTTTAGACACCCCGGTTTGTAAGTCACTCTTGGAAATGCTCACCTTAGTGACTTACTCAAGTTAACACTGAGTACATGATAGGGTTAGGATGAGAATGTGGGAACCTCAGTCAATGGCGTCTCCCCTTTCCCTGTTCAATAGTTTTGTGTTAAGTTGTTTGTTACATACAAGAAGTCAGGAGTGATGACAGGACATTAGGAAATCCTCATAATGTAGTAAATTCTAGTTTTATTATAACTCAGAACTAGGGTTGCCAACTTTCTAATCACACAAAACCACCACCTCACCCCTTTTCTGAGGCCCCACCCCCACTTGCTCCATCCTCCCTCCCTGTCCCCCACCTTCACCCTCTTTCACTGAGTTAGGGTGCGGGGGGGTTGGTTGCGGGTTCTGGCTGCAGGTGTGGGATATGGGGTGGGGCCAGGGGTTGAGGTGCAGGGGGAAGGGCTCTGGCTGGGGGTGTGGGCTCAGGCTCTGGGGTGGGGACAGGAATGAGGGGTTTGGGGTGAAGGAAGAGGCTCTGGGCTGGGGCAGGGGGTTGAGGTGCAGGGGGTAGGGCTCTGGCTGGGGGTGTGGGCTCAGGCTCTGGGGTGGGGACAGGAATGAGAGGATTGGGGTGCAGGAGGGGATTGAGATGTGGGGTCCCGGGCTCCTAGGAAGCAGCCGCCAGGTCCCTGCAGCCCCTAGAGGCATGGCCATCCAGGGAGGCTCTGTGCGCTGCCCTCTCACCTACAGACACCACCCTGCAATGGGGGTTCCCGGCCAATGAGAGCTGCGGAGCCGGCCCTCAGACGGGGGCAGTGCCTGGAGCCTCACTGGCCACTCTGTTTCTTCGGGCTTCAGGAGCCTGGCAGCTGCTTCCAGGATCCACACAAAGCTAGGGCAGGTAGAGAACCTGCTTTAGCCCTGGGACCCCATTGCGCCACTGACCGGACTTTTGACGTCCTGGTCAGTGGTGCTGACTGGAGCCTCCAGGGCACCTTTTCAACCAGGCATTTCAGTCAAAAAATGGATGCCTGGCAACCGTACTCAGAACGTTTGCCCAGATTATTCTACATTATGGGTCCAATGAGGTCTGTCTACACTGCATTTAAAACCCGCAGCAGCAAGTCTCAGAGCCGGAGTCCACAGACCCAAGCTCAAACTACAGCGTTAACAGACAAACTGTGCAGACATTTGGGCTCAGGCCGGAGCTTGGGCCCTGAAACCCCAAAAAGGGCGTGAATTTGGGAACCTGTGCTCCAGCCTGAGCTGCAGTGTTTACACTGCTGTTCTTAGCACAAGCCTGAGTCTCTAGATCTGGGCTCTTAACAGGCACAGCAACAAGTCTCAAATGCAGAGTAGACGTAGCCATAGAGGCCTTCTCACTGAATTTAACAGGGGTTGGATTGGGTCCAGTGACCCAATTCAGCAAAGCCCTTAAGCACATGCTTAACTTGAAGCAGGTAGTTAAGTCCCTCTGACTGTAATAGACTCCAAAACAGGGCTAAACTGAGATGTAAAGGGTGCCTAAGCCTCATGGGAGGGTGAATTTCATGCCCTAAAAGTTATTGGGGAACAGGGTGCTGTTAAGTTTGATGGGAGTTTTATTGATCAACTTGAGTGGAGCCAGGATTCCAGCTAATGATTTTTTTTTGAAGTGATCAGACTCAGTGTGTTTGCAGTTCACAGAGCTGGGAACTGAAAGAAGGAAAAGAACTAAATGAACAGAAAACGTCTAAAAACAAAAGAGCAGAGTCCCCTCCCCTGTGCTCTGCCCAGGCCCCATTACATGTTGCTCAATCCACCCATCCTGTTGAAACACATCATGAAAGATTCGAGACCACGGATTGTTACAACCTCTCATTTTTTGTCTGCACAGCGTACGCACTCCTCTCACACAGCACCACCCTTGCCAACATGCATCTTTTGCTTGTACATTCTGAGTCTCTGGTTCCTGGCTTGTACATCCCACATTCAGCAAGACCACTTACAGCTGGGGCAATAGTGGGTCGAAATGCCGATTATGGTGGTGGGTGCCCTCCAAACAATGCCCTCACATGCACCAAGGCCTCTGAGCTGGTGCCAGAACTTTTGCAGCAACCACAGATGCACATTGTTATGCGCAACAAGCATTGCTCTGCAAATTGGCATGGGTGGGGTTCCAAGGAAAGCACCCTGCACCCTCAATCAACCACCTTCCTCCCCCTCCCTGGGCCTGGTGTGTCATCCCCCTCTTCACAGCACACGATAAAACCTGCCCAACAAAGTTTTAGCTCAGCATTACTGTTGGGTCCTGTGGGAAGGGTAATTAGCACCACACCTATGGGAAGAGATGGAGGGGTTATAGGAGGGGCCAGTGCAGGATCCTATTAATTCTACAAGAGCTACTAAATCAGCTGGGGTTGTCACAAGCTGTAGGGACTTGGATAGCATGCCCTATCTCCAGCCTGACACTGCAGCCCCTTTGAGCCCATTACAGCTGGTGGCTGGCAGATCCGGTGCTGCACCAGGCACAACTGCGTATGGGAGTGTACATGTGTGTATGGGAGTGTACAGAGTGCACATCCCTGTCCTTGAGTGTGGTTGGTTTGATTATGGGCATGTGCATGTTGTGTTTGTGCGCACACATGTACATACCATGGGGACCTGATATTTCTGTGTAGTTGAGAGAGTGGGGAACTCTCCTTTGCAGGGCAGCAGCGGCCAGCGAGCCTGGACTTGTAGGGTTAAGGAGCGTTCCCAGGAGGAAGGCAGCATTTCAGAAAGGAACCTAATGATAACAACAAACCCCAAAGCCCTGGAGGTGTTTGCAGAGGGCTGGCCCCACAGAGACATTCCCAGGCTTCTGGAGGAGTCTGTGCCTGGAGTTCGCGCCACACCTTCCTCAGCAACAAGGGACTAGGAGAGCCCTAATGAAAGGGAGATGCTAATCTCTGGGGATCTGTGTCATCAGCGATCCAGCCCTGGGGGAGGGGCAGTGACTAAACCCAAGCTCAGCTTAGTGCTACACCAGATCAGTTCAGGGTTTGGCCAGGAGCCCAGCAAACCCCTTCTTTTTTCTCTCTCTCTCTCACACACACACACACACACACACACACACACGTCTTGTTTACTGCATTCTCCTAAGGACACCCCTGATGCACAGAGACACAAGGTGAGTGAGGGTCCAATAAGAGATATCACCTCACCCACCTTGTCCCAATTATCCTACGGGGACTGACACACCTATAAAACTGCCTACAACTACCTGATCTACAGACACAGGCTAAACACCATTGGCTTTGGTAGGGTTATATCAGGCCCCATTCACTGAGTCAGTGTTGTGGGGCGGGTGGAGACACACACTTGTTTCCTTGGGACTTAGGGCAATCCCTTCTTGTCTAGGTACCTGGAGGGAGGAGCCCTTTGCCCCATGCTCTCTGACACTTCCCCGTGCACAGGAGACTGTGCACTTCTATGAACCTTGTGTCTACTCTCCATAAAGGATCAATTTCACCCCTGAATGAGAAGTGGAGTCAGATCTCTTCTCCCCCAGGACAGCAATGAAGGGTGTGTCTTGGCTGAATCCTCTTCTCAGATCAGTTCTTTCTACCCAGCTGGATTTGAGCACATCAAAACACACGCCCAACCTGCTCTGGGTAGGGCCCGATTTTGAGAGGCTGCCAAGCATCAGCTACTCCCATGGGTTCTAACAGGAGCTACAGCTGGTCAGTGTTTCTCCAAAGCCAAGGATCTGGTCCTAAACTGTCACAGCTCTAGTAGGGTCAGGGACTCTGCCCTAGTTTACACGAGCCCTGTGTGTTTGGCCACTGGAAGGTGGCACTGCTAAAGGGTGCGTAGTTAGGCACTGCTCTGGATCTGACCCAGGCAATAAGTGTGAAACTCCAGGCTGCCAATAACTCCTGGCACCTCACTCAGCACCTCCCATTGACTCCTGCACTGAACAAAGAGAAGAGCACAGCTTGCAGCTGATACCTGTATGCAAACACTGGGCATGAGACCACATGCAAAAGCCATGACTCTAGAGCTCAGCTGGAAGCCAGCTCTTCTTCATATAAAATGCAGCTTACAGACTACAGGTAGAGCCCTTTCCTTTTCAGCCCAGCTGCTCACAGCCTGCTTTAGCAGCAGCCTCTGATGGTGCTGGACTTGCCATACTCCGGGTGACAATGACAAGAGCCTGGTGTGATGTATATGCTGAGTTGTGACCACCAACAGGGTCAGCCCACAACATTTTGGCACCTGAAACAGGGAGCTCAAATGACGCCCCCATGCCTCCTCGCTTGGGCCAAACTTTGAAAGGTCTCAATTCTGCCTTCTTCCTGTTCTACTCCTCTCCTGGTCCTGCTCTGCTACCTACCCCAATAAAGGATAACTAACAACTTAAAATGCCTTGTTCAAAACTGTTACATTTGCTGTTCAGGCATTTGAAAGTTAATTTTTCTTGTCTGCATAGTAAACACTGGCATTTTTATCTGTTTGAATAACCAGAGTGGTGCTTTCCATGCCTTCTTGGTTGCAATGATTTGAGTTGCTTCCTGAAGGTCCACAGTCTGGGCCAGCTCATGCTCTGTTGAGATGGTTGCAAGGCCAACCAGCCTCTCCTGTGTCATTGTGGAGCATAGATGTGTTTTTATTAACTTCAGTTTGGAGAAGCTGCATTCTCCACTGGTAACTGTTACAAGAAATGTTAGAAGTATGCACAGAGCAACAAAAGCATTTGGAAAGAGGGCAGTCATCTTATTCGTGCACATATATTCCAGAACAGCCTTTGGAGTTGATTTTGCTGAAGTGTATCTTGAAAGGGCTTTCAGTTCATCACCTAAATCACTCGCATCAATATCGCACGTCATCATGTGTCAACACTGTTTCTAGTGCCCTGCATTGCCAGTGTAGATCATCTTCAGGTATAGTGAGGAGTTTTGGAATATCATGAAACACCCCAAATATACTGCTGTGTTCCTTGAGCTGCATGAAACATTCTTCAACTGACTGTATTGCACAATCTAGCACCTGGTTAAAGAATTCGACTTTGAATTGTTGTTTGGGGTCTTTATGGGATTATTCCATGCTTCATGGTCAAAATGTCTTCCTCAGTGACTCTTGTATTCTTGAATGGATTGGAAAACAGCTTCAGTGTAAAGTTCCTCTGCCAACTTCTGTGCACTCTTCAGAACGTTTTGAAATCCCTCATCTGATGGGTAAGACTGTAGGTCTGACTTTGCTTTGCCCAGTTGTTCCATTGCTCCAGATATATCAAGGTCAACACCTTGGAGTCTTTTGCTTACAACATTTATTTCAAACAGTGTTTCATGCCACAACACTAAGCCAGACAGAAATTTGAAATTATGTATGTTTCTGGTGATTCCATTTCCCTCTGCCACTGTTCTCCCACGAACAGTTCCTGTCATGGCATTATCCTCCATAATAGCAACTATGGTATCATCTATCTTCCCAATTTGGTGTTGGATAGGCTTTATCGCCTCTACTAGACTTTCCCATCATGTGGCACCTCACTGGTTTCAGTGTCAGAGAGGATGTTCCCAAATGTTGCTTCAAAATTTGCCATCAATGAGTTGATGCAGAGAAAAATACACAGCTGCTTTGAATTATATTAAAAAAATTCAGCAGCCTCACTAGAAGCTGATGCTGCATCACTGACCGACAAGTTCAATTAACAAGAACTGCATGGGACAAAAAAAGCTTGAGGGTTTAACTCCTGGATCCGTGTCTGCACTCCTCTGTTCTTTCCTCTCATGTTGGCACCATTATCGTAGCCCTGACCTCTCATGTCAGCTTATCACAATTCCAGTATTTTCCAGCTTTTTAAGAAGCCCACTTGTCATACCAGCTCTTGTAGTATCATCAATGTCAATACATTCTAGAAAATGCTTTCTGATCATCACCATTGCAGGGACATTTTCATTAGGTTCTGTTGTTGTTACAAAACGCATAATTAAAGTCATTTGTTCTGTATGGCGGATGTCAGGTGTGCAGTCCAGAATGAAAGAGTAATAGCTTCAAAAACAACAAGGGGTCCAATAGCACCTTAAAAACTAACAGATTTATTTGGGCATAAGCTTTCATGGTAAAAAAAACCTCACTTCTTCAGATGCATGGAGTAAAAATGACAGATACAGGCATTATATACTGACACATGAAGAGAAGGGAGTTACCTCACAAATGGAGAACCAGCATTGACAGGGCCAATTTGATCAGGGTGGATGTAGTCCACTCCCAATAATAGATGAGGAGGTGTCAATTCCAGGAGAGGCAAAACTGCTTTTGTAATGAGCCAGCCACCCCCAGTCCCTATTCAAGCCCAAATTAATGGTGTTAAATTTCCAAATGAATTTTAGTTCTGCTGTTTCTCTTTGAAGTCTGTTTCTGAAGTTTTTTTGTTCAAATATAGCTGCTTCTAAATCTGTTATAGAATGTCCAGATGTTCTCCTACTGGGTTTTGTATGTTACCATTCCTGATGTCCAATTTGTGTCCATTTGTTCTTTTACATAGGGACTGTCTGGTTTGGCCAATTAACATGACAGAGGGGCATTTCTGGCACATATAACATTAGTAGACGTGCAGCTGAATGAGCCCTTGATGCTGTGGCTGATGTGGTTGGGTCCTATTATGGTGTCACTAGAGTAAATGTGCTGACAGAGCAGGCAACGGGGCTTGTTACAGGGATTGGTTCCTGGATTAGTGTTCCTGTGGTGCGATGTGTAGTTGCTGGTGAGTATTTGCTTCAGGTTGAGGGGCTGTCTGTAAGTGAGGACTGGCTTGCCTCCTAAGATCTGCGAGAGTGAGGGATTGTTTTCCAGGATAGGTTGTAGATCATTGATAATGTGCTGGAGAGGTTTTAGATGAGGGCTGTATGTGATGGCCAGTGGTGTTCTGTTATTTTTCCTTGTTGGGCCTGTCCTGTAGTAGGTGATTTTTGGGTAACCATCTCACTCTGTCAATCTGTTTCCTCACTTCCCCAGGTGGGTATTGTAGTTTTAAGAACACTTGATAAAGATCTTGTAGGTGTTTGTCTCAGTCTGAGGGAGTAAAATCTTGCTGACTTCAGATTTGCCACAATCTTCTGTTTGACTTTTGTTGCCAGTAACTGTATGATGCACAGACAATCCAGGAAGTTTTTGGGAAGTGTAGGGGACAATTTCCTGCTCCAAGTGCTGGAGGAACCAGCTAGAGGCAGAGCTTTTATTGACCTGCTACTAACAAACAAAGAGTTAGTAGGGGAAACAAAAGTGGATGGGAACCTGGGAGGCAGTGACCATGAGATGGTTGAGTTCAGGATCCTGACACAAGGAAGAAAGGAGAGCAGCAGAATACAGACCCTGGACTTCAGAAAAGCAGACTTTGACTCCCTCAGGGAGTTGATGGGCAGGATCCCTTGGGAAAACAACATGAGGGGGAAAGAAGTCCAGGAGAGCTGGCTGTATTTTAAAGAATCCTTATTGAGGTTGCAGGGAAAAAAACCATCCCAATGTGTAGGAAGAATAGTAAATATGGCAGGCGACCAGCTTGGCTTAACAGTGAAATCCTTGCTGATCTTAAATGCAAAAAAGAAGCTTACAAGAAGTGGAAGACTGGACAAATGACCAGAAAGGAGTATAAAAATATTGCTCAGGCATGCAGGAGTGAAATCAGGAAGGCCAAATCACACTATGAGTTACAGCTAGCAAGAGATGTTAAGAGTAACAAGAAGGGTTTCTTCGGGTATGTCAGCAACAAGAAGAAAGTCAAGGAAAGTGTGGGCCCCTTACTGAATGAGGGAGGCAACCTAGTGACAGAGGATGTGGAAAAAGCTAATGTACTCAATGATTTTTTTACCTCTGTCTTCACAAACAAGCTCCCACACTGCTGCACTGGGCAGCACAGCATGGGGAGAAGGTGACCAGCCCTCTGTGGAGAAAGAAGTGGTTTGGGACTATTTAGACAAACTGGACGAGCACAAGTCCATGGGGCCAGATGCGCTGCATCCAAGGGTGCTAAAGGAGTTGGCGGATGTGATTGCAGAGCCATTGGCTATTATCTTTGAAAACTCATGGTGATCAGGGGAGGTCCCAGTTGACTGGAAAAAGGCTACTGTAGTGCCCATCTTTAAAAAAAGGGAAGAAGGAGGATCCGGGGAATTACAGGCCAGTCAGCTTCACCTCAGTCCCTGGAAAAATCATGGAGCAGGTCCTCAAGGAATCAATTCTGAAGCACTTAGAGGAGAGGAAAGTGATCAGGAACAGTCAACATGGATTCACCAAGGGCAAGTCATGCTTGAATAACCTAGTTGCCTTCTATGATGAGATAACTGGGTTTGTGGATGAGGGGAAAGCAGTGGACATGTTATTCCTTGATTTTAGCAAAGCTTTTGATATGGTCTCCCACAGTATTCTTGCCAGCAAGTTAAAGTAGTATGGGCTGGATGATTGGACTATAAGGTGGATAGAAAGCTGGTTAGATCGTCGGGCTCAACAGGTAGTGATCAACGGCTCCATGACTAGTTGGCAGCTGGTTTCAAGTGGAGTGCCCCAAGGGTTGGTCCTGAGGCCGGTTTTGTTCAATAACTTCATTAATTATCTGGAGGATGGCGTGGACTGCACTCTCAGCAAGTTTGCAGATGACACTAAACTGGGAGGAGTGGTAGATAAGCTGGATGATAGGGATAGGATACAGAGGGACCTAGACAAATTAGAGGACTGGCCCAAAAGAAACCTGATGAGATTTAACAAGGACAAGTGCAGAGTCCCGCACTTGGGACGGAAGAATCCCATTCACTGTTACAGACTAGGGACCGAATGGCTAGAAAGCAGTTGTGCAGAAAAGGACAAAATTGGAGAGAGAGTCCAGTGGAGGGCAACAAAAATGATTAGGGGGCTGGAGCACATGACTTTGAGGAGAGGCTGAGGGAACTGGGATTGTTTAGTTTGCAGAAGAGAAGAGTGAGGGGGGATTTGATAGCTGCTTTCAACTACCTGAAAGGGGTTTCCAAGAAGGATAGACTGTTCTCAGTGGTAACTGATGACAGAACAAGGAGTAATGGTCTCAAGTTGCAGTGGGGGAGGTTTAGGTTGGATATTAGGAAAAAAATTTTCACTCAGAGTGGTGAAGCACTGAAATGGGTTACCTAGGGAGGTGGTGGAATCTCCTTCCTTAGAGGTTTTTAAGGTCAGGCTTGATAAAACCCTGGCTGGGATGATTTAGATGGGAATTGGTCCTGCTTTTGAGCAGGGGATCGGACTAGATGACCTCCTGAGGTCCCTTCCAATCCTGATATTCTATGATTCTATGATCTCATTTTGAATTGTTTTTCCAAGGTAATGGTGTGTGTACATTTGTTGGATGCTTCTTAGATGCTCCTGAAGTACAGCAACAAACTCAGCCATCAGCTCCACAATTTTAAGGAAGTTTTCATTGTTTAGCATATACAGCTGATCTGAAGTGCCACGCAGTGATACGTTTTGGATAGCAAGCCTTCTCACAATGGCAATGAGCATGTTCAGAACATTTTGCCAGTAAAGAGACGCTGATGCAATCTATGGTGGCCTTTAACCTTAGTCTCATCTCAAGGTCTTTCCACCTATAGAATGGTCTCTGGTGATTTGCTGCCTTCTCATGGCATGCCAGATTTCTAGCCAGATTTTTCCAGTCCTTTGTTCCTGTAGAACCCGATGTGGCTGGAACATTAGAGTTTGGAACAAAAACAGTACGCAGCATTCTGGGTTTTTGAGTACATAAGCCATGGCCTCTCCACTTTGTCACCATTGGGGATTTCAGGCTAGTAATGTGTTGGATGGAAACTTCTATTTTCATTGTCTTTGGGGAACATGAAGTTTTTCACTTGCTGTGGCCCATGCAGTACAAGGAAGTCCCTCAGGCTACTGCTCAAGTGGGTCCACACTCCTGGATCATCTAGACTTAAGGAACTGAACTCCACAGCAGCTGTTTCTTGCACCTCCACCAAACTCTTCTCTGATCTACACTTTTCTTCAGGAATGTGCATGGTTCCATCCATTTGAGATGGAGATATGGATGCTGCAGTAGCTGCTAGGTCCCCTGCACTCTGACTAACTGGAAGATCAGGCATCTGCTCATCACTGACATCCTCACTGGGACCAGAAGGCTCAGTGTGAACATTTGTGTCTCTGTATCTCAGGAGAGCTCCTTCCTGCTTAGACAGAAAAGCTTCCTTTGCTTTCTTTCTTTTTCTGAATGCTGCCCCAGGGTGGCGTTTTCTTCTTTCACTCACGACTGCTGTTCTGTGCCAGCTACAGTGGCTCTCAACACTCAGCTGAAGGGCACCAATAAGCAGGCTAGTAGCAGGGCCTGAGTGAGGGAAGATATCAGCATCTTAAGGGCCTAACTGGCTCCTACTACTTCAGTTGACTGCCCGTTTTCCCTCAAGTGGGTTCCAGGAAGCAGCAGGAACAGGAAGCTCCCCGAGAAGCTGGTGTGAATCAGTCCAGGCTCCTGGGGGTGCTGGAGAGGTACATAAGAGGCTTCTCCTCCTCTCTTTCCCTGCAGTTCCTGCTGCTTTCTGTTATTCCCTCTCCCCTTTTCTCCTGCCTGCCTGTTCTGTCTCTTGCGCCCTCCTTTCTCCAGCACAACACTCCACCATCTCTGTGCATCTAGAGCAGAGAGAATACATATACACTAGCAGCAGACACAATTTTCTACACTCTGGGTCCTAGTGGCGCCCTCCCACAGTCTGGCACCTGAGGTGGCTGCCTCAGTTTGCCTCATGGTAAGGCCAGTCCTGCCCACCAATGGCTCCCCAGAGCATTACTGATTGTATTGCTTGAATCCAGATGTCCATCTATCACAGTCACACTTACTAATTCCGCTGCAATTGATACCTGTGTACTGGCTACAGTCACCAGCAATTTACAGGCCAAATTGGTTGTGGGGGGGGGGGGAAGAAATCCTGTCTTAAGTAGACCTAAAGAGAACATACAACCTGCATTTAGCAGAAGCCTGAGCAAACAGATGTATCCTACACTATAACCAAACCAGCTGCATAGGATGGTCTTGTGGGTGAAGCATAGGCTGGGCTGGTGATTATAGTACTGGGGTTCAATCCCCAGCTCTGACCCCCAAGGGGAGGCTGGAGATGTCTGCATTGCAGTGGGGGGGAGGGGTGATTGTAGCATGTGGACATCCTGAACTAGCTTTGATCTAGCTAGCCCAGGTACCAGGAGCAGCGAAGCCATGGCAACGTGGAATTCAGTTGCCTGAGTAATTACCAAGGATTAGGGGTTTGTACACTCTGTGCAGCTTCACCACGCTCATTACCCAAAGTAGCTAGCTCATGGGTCACGCTCAGGGTTCAGCCAATTGCCATATTTGGAGTCAGGAAAGAATTTTACCCAGGTCAGATTGGCAAAAAATTGCGGGGAGGGGAGTTGCCTTCTGCTGCAGCAAGGGGCATGGGTCATTTTCTGGTTTAAACTAGAGCCAAGGGTGGATTCTCTGTAACCCGAAGTCTTTAAAAACAACAACAAGATTTGAGGATTTCACTAACAGCCAGAGGTTATAGATCTGTTGCAGGAGTGGGTGAGTGAGGTTCTGTGGCCTGCAATGTGCAGGAGGTCAGACTAGATGATCACAATGGTCCCTTCTGGCCTTCAAGTCTCTCAGTCATGCACAGAAAGGAAGCAAGTTCCAGAAACAGGACTTTCAACTCAGAATGCCCTGCTACAAGGCCCAGATCCTTGGGCAGTATTTAGCTGCCTAATTCCCATTGATTACAATGGGAGTTAGGTGTTTAAACACCTTTGAGGATCTGGGCCCTAATCTGTTCCCTCTCCTAATTCAAATCCAAGGAATTGCTCTCAGAATCAAATAGAAGCCAATGCAGTTAAGAAGACCAGGCATTATGTGGCTTGCAGGTGACTCTGCTAAGCAAACAAGCTGCAGCTTTCTGCTCGGAGACCATTCAAATGCATTGTCTGCTGGGAGGAGGATTGCTGTAAAGGTCCATCTCACTGCAGCAAGGTCTGGACCAGGATGCAGCCACCTTGCCAAACACATGGCAAGAGACAGTCCCAGCACTGCTGAGAATAGAGCAGCCAAGGAGCTGGGGTTGTGAGCAATGGCTGGTCAGACATTTTCCCCTTGAAATGTTTTTTGACTCCCCAGCAGAAAGTTGGGTTTTCGATAAAATGAATGTTTTCCACACAGTGTCTGTTTTCTTCCAAAAGAAGAAGTTGAATGCTGCCCCCACCCCCATTTTGGGGTGTTTCAGTTGAAAAACATTTGGGTTTGCAGCCATTTCAGCCACTAGTTTTTTGCTTTTCAGTTTATTGGGAAAAGAAAAAAAAAAGAAGTCAAAGTTTTCCATGGGAAAACCCGTGTCCTGAGCAGCTCTCTCATAAGCCTCCTTGAGGCAAGCAGCAAGGTGGGCATGTCTCTCACTAGCTCTAGATGGGTTAGGCTGGGAAAGAGGAAGTGAATCTGGACAACACCACCACTTCCCCCAGTGTAGCCCTATTCCAGGGGACACACAGGGCAGACGGTCTCCGATGAGTTACATGATGGGTTGGGACACTTCCCACTCACATATGCACACCCTTCACTCCCACCCTAAACTCATGGGGAGCCTGCCTGGAGGAAGCTGCTGCAGTACAAGGCCTTAGGAATCATCCCACCAAGTCTTGGTTGGACAGACAAGATTGGCATACATATGTGCACATGCCCCCATCTGTCCACAATTAAGTTACCAGTGGAGATAACACTGGCTAGGGGCCTTGCCCTGAACTGCAGACCTCAAAGACATTTAAGCACCTAACTGCCAATGGAATCAGTGGGAGTTGGGAGTCTAAATACCTTTGAGGATCTGGACCCAAGTGCTTTCTTTGCAAAGGAGGATAAGTAGTACTATTATCCCTGCTCAACAGGTGGGGAAGCAAGCACAGGGAGAGAGGAAATGGCTCATTTGAGGTCACAGAAGTCAGTCACTGGCCATTCAAGGAGTAGAATGCAGTGCCACCAATTTCCCCATCTGTTCCCCAGTCACCGGATCATCACGTTGTTGTGCCACGGGAAGCCACATCCCCTGGTGGAAATGAAGCACTTTGTCCTGATCACACCCAGGAATAAATACAAAAATACCAATTCCCACCCATAAGTCCTTGTGGTTAGACCTAGTGCAGTGGAAGGGGCACATTCTGGCTCACTTTGGCATGCTCTAGCCCCGCTGTAGCTATCTCACTCTGGTTTTGCACTGCATGGCTCTCATGACCACTACCCAGGATTGCTATACAACTGTTTGCCTGCCTGTCCTGAAGCGTTCATTCCTGTTGCCTCTTGGTTTACATCTGGGGAGGCTACAGGAGTTCATAAGGGTGCTCTGGGCTATAAGGCTACAGCTACGCTGATAGAACCCAACCGTACAACTCCACAGTCAGGCTGTGGTACAACCAAACAAAACATAAGCATGTGCTTCGTTGACCTGGGAGGGTGTTATGGGGAACCCACCTCCATTTCCCTTTCATCCAGCCAGATGAAGGAACATCAAAACAAAACAAGGACAACACAACAGCTCTTCAATCCCTTTCAAAGGGAACCAACCCCTGCTGACTCTCCAGAGAGTCACTAACCAGTCAGCCCCTGTTCCCATTCTCCACTCACTAGACCTTCTGCCTGAGAGGTCCAAGATTCCTCCTTGCCTGAAAGTCCTATCCCTGCTCAGGGGAACTTTTCTCCTGCCAGCACCTTCTTCCTGGGTCAGGCCTGCTGCAAGGGGGGCTTCCCACAGCAGCCCACTCCCCAGGTCTCCTTGGTGAGCCCTACCCCACCCCCACCTGAGAGTTACCCTGCAGAGTCAGCCCCTTGCTTCTAGCCCTGCTTGCAGTGACCAAGCTGGTTCATCCCCACTTTCCTTTACACAAGCCCTCCTGCAACTCAGCCCAGCACTAGCCAGTCCTCATCACTGGTAACTCACAGGTATATTGCTCCTTCAGCTTCTTTCCCCCAGCTGCCATTTCTCCCTCTGTTTTCTGGCAGTTATCACCTGCCCCTTCCTAGCAATCTCCCTTTCTACAGAGCCCAGGTGCCTTCTCTTAAACCTGAGTGGCAGCTGACCAGTCAGAGGTGCACAGGTCCCTTCTCCCTCTTAAAGGGCCAGTCACCCTGCGACAGATGGGATTAGTCACATGCTTAAAAGTAAGCACGTTTAAAGGCTTTGCCAAATCAAGGCTTGATTTTCAAAAAAAACTCAGTGCCCGTTTAGGCACCAAAATATATGGGCAGATTTTTCCCCTGTGTTTGGCAAGTTGTGTGCACATTGTGTGTATGCTGGGTGCATGTTGGGTGTACATTGAGTGTATGTTGGATTGTATTGGGTGTGCATTAGGTGTATGTTGGGTGTGCATTGAGTGCATGTTGAGTGTATGCTGGTTGCCAAGCTCTTTGGAATATCTGGCCCGTATGGAACGTGTGGTCACAGCTGACTCAGGCTCAACCCATGACAAAAAGCAGTACCACTGGTTGGCACTCTGAAGAACTGCCAGAGCCATCCCCTCAGCAGAAAATACCTGATCCTGGTGGTCTTGCTGGGGCACAATTTATGGTCCTGCCAGCCTTATCTCCCCACCTAGACTCCCAGAGAGCAGTGAGTGCCAAAAATGCCTCTTTCTATCTACAGCTGGCTGATGAGACTGTACTACCCACCACATGAAGGCCTAGCAAGAGGCAGCTCCCAGCATCATCCCAGTGATCAGTCACTCACAAGCAAAACGTTCAACAATGCCTCTGCGATTACCAGGTCTGGGGCCCTGTTCCCTTTCCATATGCACAGCTTTCTGCAGGGCTAAGGGATTCCCAAGCATGCAGCATGGTCCTAATCCAGCTGATGGCTTCTGCAACCCACCTCTGCTCTAACCTGCACAGCCCCTGTAGCAAGCAGAAAGCTGCTGCTGGATGGATGGATGACGTCCCCGGAGCCAGGACTTGGTGCTGTGCAGCCTGACCCCAGCAGAAGGCACATGGGGGCTGAGTTCTGACCAGCTAACATCCGCCATCACTCTTACTGCCCTGGATTCCTCTGCTGCTCGCTAGCTCGTTCAGAGAAACCACTCTCCGCAGTTAGGCCCCTGGCTGGGTCTCTGGCCCTTCTGAAGCCAGCAGGCGACTGCTACTTGGAGAGGCCTTTGAGGCAAGAGGGAGAGGGACGGGAGCTGTGGCTGGAGCTGGCCTGAGAGCTGGCTCTCCCCACATGCTGACTCAGCCGCTCCCTTGTGGTTCAGCTTCAGAACAACACACATGGGGTGGGGCAGCGCCCGGGCGTTGCCCTGGGAGAGTGCACAGGTGTGGCCGCATCAACCTGGCCTGGCCGGGGGCCAGCACTGCTTTAAACAAGTGGCTGTGTGGGAAGCAAGGTGACACCCCAGGGTGTGGCCAGCACACCAGGCCTTCGGGGAGCACACGCATGGTGCCACCTCGTGGTGAGCCCAGGTGGATGTGTGTCAGATGCCCTTTCTCTGCATGACTGCCAGGGTCCCAGCACCCACTGCCCCCTGCTCATGGCCTCTGTGGCAGACGACAGATGGGAAACGATCCCTTCCCAGCCAGGCTGAGGCCCCTGCTGCCCTCAGATAGTCCCTATGAACTGGGCTTTTGTGAGCTCTGCTAGATCAGCTTCACCAACTGGCCCATTTGCCAGGGGGCGGGCAGAGAACACGCCTCTCTGCCCCCTCAGCAAAGGTCAAGTGGGCCCCCTCCATTCGTGTTGGCCTTTTGTGGTGTGGATGGTCACTCCCACTCAGAGAGGCTCGTTGCAGGCTGGCTGAGGCCTGATGTGCCCCTAATTCCTTGGAGGGGGTAGGACGGTGCCACCCACCTTCAGGGGGCAGTAGGGAGATGCCAATTGGCTGACCCTACTGCCAGCCAGCTCAGTTACTGAGCACAGGGCTGGGATAGATGCAGACAGCTCACAGGTGCCATAGGGAGGGCAGCCAGACAGGCCGCCCTGCAAGACAAAGGAGCCCATGAGGTCACCCTCTTGGCCTGCCTCATCCATTTGTGGGCAGCTAGAGCCTGTTGTGGATCCTCCTTTCATGTTCTGGAGATCCCTGCACAGTCCTGGTCTTTACTGAGCAGCTGCTCAGAGTCAGTCCCTATTCCACTGCAGGACTCCACCGAGCAACAGCGAGGTACTCTCTGTCCCAGGAGCTAGGCCAGTTGGAGATGCAAAGGTCCCACACTCAGGGACCCGACATGCTCTCCCATGACATGCATGTGCAGAATCATACTCTAACCCCATTGCAAAGAGATTATATCCACCTCTATTTGCAGTGGATATGCTCCGTACACACGAGCAAATATCGTAGCTGCTGTGCTGACTCGTCCTAGCAATATTCCAGGCTAAGAGAGTTGATTCCATAGACACACAGGTATGGATTTATAGAGCACACTGGCACACACCTTTAGCGGATGGTGTCAAGAGCAAAGGAAGGCTTCTGGGTCTATCAGTCTGGAAGGCAAGGCAGGGAGCTGCTGGGAGATGGCTGCAGGGCCTCCAAGTATTCATGGGAGCAAGAGGTGTTGCAGAGACAACCCATCACCTGCTCCATCGGGCAGGCCCAGAGGCACTGGGGATCTACAATGCCTACCTGTGGGAGCAGAGAAGGCCACTTAGAGATATACAAGGGCCCTGTGCTCCAGGCGAGACGGGCATGTGAGAAAAAGCACACATTCCTTCCATTGCGCCAGGTGGGAGCTACGTAATGAACTACACCGAGTGGACCTGAAATTAGAGAGTGAGTCGTTTGATCTTGGTCCTGTTTCAAGTCAAAGTTTTTCACCCTTGCACAAGCTGGACAACCTCACAGCTATAAATCTAGGACAGAGATTGAGCAAACCAGCCTAGATAAAATATGAACCTTGCACTGCAACTCAAATTAAGAGGCTGGGGCTGGGAAAAAGCTTGGTTAACTGTGTTTCCATTAGTGTTTATTTTCCTGCAGCTCTGTAGCTCCTGATCAGAATAGGGAGCACTGGAATAGTATGGGAGAGGGGCCATAGCCTCAGGATATTTCTGGCCCATCCAACAGCTGGAAGTGCCTCACTAGCGTGATTAAGGGCTTATCTGCATGAGACATTACTGTGCAGCTGGCCAGGGTATAAATCTACAGCCCACTAAATTGCCATGTGGCAATGTCCCATGTAGATACTGCTACAGTGCAGCAAAAGTCCCAGAGGTCGCTTTAGCTACTACTACTTGTAAAGTGCAGGAAGGCTTGGTCTGTACTTCAAATGTATAGCAGCCTGGCTATGTCTCTCAAGGTGTGAAAAACCACACCCCTAGTGCCGGAGCTATGCCAGCAGAACCCCTAGTGTAGACACAGCTGTGCAAACAGCTGAGTGCTAATGTCATGTGAGGAGTTGGTGTTCCTAGACTGGCAGGACTCCCCCTTCTGGCAGTGGCTCTGTAGTATAGACACAGCCTAAGTCAAAGCGCTCTCAGAACTTTATCATGCACTGGGGCGGTGGCCACATGAGACATTGCTGCTTGGCAAGCTAGTGCCCTGTAGAGTCACATCCTGGTTTACTGCACCCAAAGATCCCGTGTAGACATGCCCAAATTCATTGGTTTTTAAGAGTTTCCCAGCCCAGCTTCTCAAAATCAAGTGGGCTGTTTGGATACTTCTCTGGAATTCATCCAATAGTTTTGGGACCTTTCTGAAACTGAGGTTCATCCAGCACTAGCAGGGAGCAGACACTCAGCTGCTGTAGCTCAACCTAGCTCCACAGAACTCAGCGAGCTCGATCCTCTGGTAGCGTATATTTACATGATTCAATGGCACCACAGTGACATACACCAGCTGAGAGTCAGCTCCACAGCCTGTATCTTCTGGACGCAGGGCAGCAGGTCAAGTTCAGCAAGCAGGCCATGTGGGAGATGACTAGGCAGGAAAGGCACGTATCCCTTCCTAACTCTCTTTATTTACAGACACAGCACATCCCGGGGTTCAGTGAAAAGAGCAAGCAGCGCCGACCTAGCAAAGCATTTGCTCCACACATAGACAGTGCTGCCCCTGCAGTGAGGGCTGTGCAAGCACAACTGGTTTGTGTCCTTAGGGGTGGCTGGTGGGTTTGTGCAGGATCCGTGGTGTAGTAAAACAGAATCCAGCTGGCTGACCAAACAGTAATGCACCACTCTGTGCCTGGGCCTCTCCTCTGCCTCGTGCCCATCAGATGGGTGCTACTTCCATCGGCCGCCAACCACGCTCTTCCCACGGGCAGTCTTGGAGCTGGAAGGGAAGCAGAGAAGCACCTGCTGAAAGGTGTTACTTCGAGGGGCTGTGAAGAGAGAGCTGAGAGCAGGGAGGGGTCTTGGTTCCCCAGGGGCTATGCTCTCTGCTCAGTTGGAGAGGGAAGGGAAGACTGAAGCTCACTGCAAACAGAGTGAGGAAATCCCTTGGGCAGCCTTCCCTGGGGCCAAAACCTGGTCAAGGGGCCTTTACCATTGGCTTTCATGGAGCTAGGAGTTGGCTCTTAGAAAACGCATTTCACAGACAAAGGTTGGACCCAATGAGACCGGCCAAAAAACTCTTTGCCAAGGCAGGTACGTCAGTCAGCGACACCCCTCTCCAATCCCAAAGAGTCTTTAGGAAAACGGGGAAGAAGTCAATCCTGAGGACTCAGCCAGGATACAAACAGCTGCACCATGTCCCCCTTCACCAAGCAGCAGTGATGGTGAGTGGGTGTTATCAGAGTGCATTGGGCCCAATTCTTTTCTCATCTACGCTGGCACTCCTGATTTGCACCAGGTGCCAGTCAGAAGAGAATCAGACCCAGTGGGGGCAGGTGACATGGTCTTCTAAGAGCACTCCAGTGTGTGCGTTTTATAGTAAAAGTCACCAGCTCTTCTCACTTGGCCCTTCTGTCCCCGACAGACGGGGAAGGGCCCAGACAGTGGTGCAGATGTGAACACAAGCTAAGATGGTGTCTCTGTGGTCATTAGTACTGGCCAAGGTGTTAAAGTGCCTGGGCCAAACCCTTAGCTAGTGTAAACTGGCACAGCTCCATTACAGTCAGGAGAGCGATGCTGCCTTACACCAGGAGGGATCCGACCCCAAGTCAGTGAGGAGAAAAGTGACCTTTATTTCCCAGAGTTCAGAACGAACTCCCAACTCTGTCCTGGTAGCCAGTCATAGGGCTTGGGCCTTCCCTTCTGCCTCTGCCAGGGAAGAGCCCTGCTATTGCTAACTCTTCGATGACCATGGCTCATCCTGGGGCAGAGAGGGCAGGCTGAGATTGCCCAGGTGCCACAAGCCCCAAAGCCTATATACCTCCAGCTGCTTGCAGTGCCTGACAAGTTCAATGCCTCAGAAATTCCTTCTGTTTATAAGGGTTAGTGCATCCAATCAGGGAAGAGAAACCACTCCATGTGACTAAATGACCAATCACAGAGCTCAAGCTCCAAATATAACAATGCTCTAAGGAGTGAGATTTTTTTACTGTAATCAATGAACCCTTCCAATAAGCTGAGCCCAAAAGAGCCGGGTTTCCTCTTGCTCTGGTCTATTTGCAGCTGCTCTGCTCAAGTCCCAGGACACTAGGAAAAGTGGCCCTGGCAAACATACCATGGTGACAGAAAGTTGCTTAGACCACTCCTGGTTTGCCCTCCCCAGACCCAGCTTCACTTCAGACCAGTTTCCCCATGCAGCATGCATGCAGTGTAAACCCAACCAGCCCCATGCAGCACAAGGACAGCCATGCTACTCACCCTTTGCTGTAGAGCCAGGTCATGTCAGAGGGGAAGAGAGAAGAGAGATTTGGTGTAAACAGTGGAGAATGCTCCTAGCCACATGACTGGGCCTCAGATTCTCAGAGAACAGAGTCTAAAAAGGCGCTGCTATCGCAGAGTGACATTTACTTCTCTGTATGGGTTAAAGATTGGCTGACGCCTCAAGGCAAAGGCCAAATGACTTGCTAGCTACTGGTCTTCCTCGTCTCTTTCTGCCCCTTGCTCTTGATTACTAGAGAGACATTGGCGCGGGAATGTGATCCCGATTCCTCACCAAGTTCCACTGATCTGACAGCTTATTCCCATTCCCCTCCGAAGTACAAAATGACCCTATGCCCAAACTGCCCCCAGCTGTGTGTCAACATGTAGCTGCAGCGGGGTCTGAGTTAGGTGTGTGACAGAAGCAAAAGGAAATGGGCCTGGAGATATAACGCGTGGAGCTGGCTGAAATGTTCTGAAATTCAAAATAGTGATTTAAAAAAAGGGACAACATTTTTGAGAAGATTTTCACTAAAATGATGTCCCCCCCCCTTTTTTAGAAGCTCTAGTGACGCACCTGAGATCACTCTCACTCACTCTGGTGAGAATCAGGAGTAACCCCCTGAGACCAGATTCCCCTCTCATTCACGGCATTGAAATCAGTTACACCGGTGTAAGAGAGCCCTTCCAACCTTAATAATCTATGAACTAATCTATGAACTGAAACCCGCTGATCCTTGTAAGGAGATCAAAATTAGAGGGAAGAAAAAGCAGGCAAGAGAGAACCCCTCCAAAAGAGGCTGGTGCCCTGCCCTCACCTGGTGGAAATGGGAATTCTCAACATTCAGTGGAGACCCTCTACTTTACCAGGGGATCTGACCCAGAATGGGCCAGGTAGGATCCATGGCACTGGAGGGCCCGATCCTGTCATCCTTACGCCATGTGACGGACTACTGAGGCCAGGATACTGGTTTAGATGGACCGTCAGTCTGAAACATTCAGGATTGGGCCCCTCTCTGTGCCACTTGGGCTGGCTGGAGAGAGGACATGGCTTCCAGATGACTTACAGCAATCTGGGCGGGTTATCACACTGCCTGCATTTGCCCCACAGAGGGCAGCCCATCCCCAGTCCTCCGAAAGAGAGTGGAGATTGAGGGGGCCTCCTGTGGGGGTGGGGCAACACCTCACACAAGGAGCTGAGGATATCACCCGCTAACCCTGTGGGTTCTGAGATCCACTGGAGGCAAGGAGCTTCCATACACAGGCCTTCACGCTATCCTCCTGCAGGACCAATGGTGCCAGGCCCCCAGAATCCACTGCAGGTGGGTCTCAAAACCAAGAGCAGCTCAAAGAACAGCAACATGGGGAGAAGCAAAAATCAGAGCCAAGGGGGCTGGGAGGGGCTGGCAGCAGTGGGTGGGGAGAGGAAAAAGGAGCTGAGTGGAAGAGAGAGAAGGGAAGGGTGGGGGATGAGAAGAGACATTGGGAGGGGGAAAGGAGGAGGGAGAAACTCAAGTGAAAGAAAGGAGGAGGGAACACAAGGGATGAAGGCTCAGCAGGGCCCCGGAGAGCAAGTGGGGTAAGAGGGGAGGGGAACAGTGGTGGAGAAACAAAGACAAGGGGGAGCAGGGACCCTGAGAGCAGAGGAGGCAAGATGAGAGACGGAATAGATCCTGCTAGGATGAGAAGAAAGGAGCTGGGTGTGTGTGTGCTGGAATGATGAACTGTATTATACCATTCAGTCACCAGGTGATGCTATGTATGTGTAAAATACTGTGCTTAAGCTAAACTCAGCCATACCTGCCAGTGCGTTAAAGGATCATATGAGGAACACATCTAGTGTGTATCATGCTCAGAAGTAAACTCTGGAGCCAGTCTATATCTGATCCAGGAGCATGACATGGGGTCACAAGTGGGATCTAGAAAAAGGATGGAACAACTGCAGCTGTTGTAGAGAAAAAGAATTCATTGCCCAGATCATGTATGATGGTGGAACAATACCAAGCCCCCCACCCACCCACCCACACACACTGGATGGCTTCCTTCCACAAGTGAAAGAAGTGACAGTATTCTCCAGTTGGATGCCTCAAGCGGATTCTAGCAAATTCTTTTAGCCAAAGACAGTGCTAAACATGTATTGCACCTTTGGGAGATTTTGTTTTTGAAGATTACTTTTTGTGATCACCGGTCCACCTGCAAGTTCGCAAAGAAAGATGGCAGAACTGTTAAACACAAACGGAGTTATACTTTTCATGGATGGTATTCTGATATATTGTCCTTCGATGGAAGAGCAAGAAAACCCTCAATGAAGTCCTGAGCCTACATTGGTCAGTCCAGACTGAAGCTAAAGCTATACCAGGCAAAGTGAATTTTCTGCCAAACCCAAATCTAGTTTTTGGGACAGACAAAGATGGAATCAGTCCTAGCACTAAGAAAGTAAAGGCCATTCAAAAATGGAATACCTTCATTGGTGGAATACATTCACCAGAACTGAGACATGTACTAGAGATGGTAAGTTACCTTGCCTGATATCAACAAGGTCTCTCTGCAGTGACAAAACCACTGATTGAACTGAACACATCTGGGCTATGGTAAAAGAAATGATCTCCATTGCTCCAGTTCTCAAGTACTATGATATGCACAAATCCACAATCAACAGTGCAGGTGCAAGTAGCTATGGACTAGGCGGTGTATCATTGCACCAACATGGCTCTGAGTAGATGCCAGCTGCATTTTGCTCTTACCCACTCACAGAAGCAGAAAAACTATATGCATCAATTGAAAAGGCCTGGATCAAGTATCACTAAGATGCCAATGTCTGTTGCAGAGGTTGATACAATTTAACTCAATTGCTAAATATGTTCCTGGGAAAATTCTGGTAGCAGCAGATACAGACGCAGAGCCCAGCATCACACTCAGCTAACCATGAGCTTAAAGATGATGTAAAGGTGTCCGTGGACACAGTTGACACATACAGACCAGTCTCAGAAAAAAAAAAGACTACTCCATCTACAAAAAGTATCCTTGACAGACTCACAGCTTCAGGAAGTTCTAAGTTACATTGGGGTAGCTGACCCAAGTATCTAAAAGGACACTAAGTAAGTGACAAAAAGACTACACTGCACTCAGGGGCAGCTCCAGGTATTTTGCTGCACCAAGCACAGCAGGCAGGCTGCCTTCCGCAGCTTGCCTGTGGGAGGTCCCCGGTCCCGTGGATTCAGCGGCATGTATGCGGGAGGTCCGCCGAAGCTGTGGGACCAGCGGACTCTCCGCAGGCATGTCGCCGAAGGCAGCCTTCCTGCTGCCCTCGTGGCAACCAGCAGAGCGCACCGAGTGACTTGCTGCCCCAGGCATGAGCTTGGCGTTCTGGTGCCTGGAGCAGCCCCTGATTGCACTGTGCAGATAATGAAGTCAAATGGACTTATGATGAAAGGCAACTGAATTGTAATTCTAAACGAAATGAGAGGAGAAATCCTAAATCTCATCCACGAAGGACATCAAGGATTAACTAAATGCTATGAACGGGCCAACCCGTTGGTGTGGTGGCCGGGCAGCAGCAAGGATGTAAAGAATAAAGTATCTGCATGTGAGCATTGCAGAACTAACAGACCAATGCAACACAAAGAACCTTTAATAACTATACCCCTACCAAAGAGACCTTGGAAGAGACTAGCTGCAGATATATGTGGATTCAGAGGACATCATTACCTGGTCATTGTGGGCTATTTTTCCAAGTATATAGAAACACATTACTTGAAAGACAACATGTCACAGTGTTATCGAAACACTGAAGTGCTCTTTTGCTTACCTTTAGTATTCCAGAACTAGTGACTGACAATGAACCACAACTCACAAGCTATTGGATATTGTCCTGCACAGCTCCTGGTGGGATGACAATTCAAAGTCTTTTCCAAAACTGAAAAAATAGTTCTAGCTCCGAAGTGGCCAGACACAAAGACAATAGCCAAATTGGATAAAAAGGCTCACAGAGTTCACAAACACTTTTACAATAGACTTCACTCAGAGCACCGCTGGGTCTAGAACCAGGTGACTAAGTTCATGTCAGATTGGATGGACAAGATGTATGGTTGTCAATAAAAACATGTAGTGACCAGATCATGTGATCGAGACTGACATTGGAGAGCTCAACAGAAACAGTCAACACCTACAGTTTGTTCCTCAGAAAGATCAATCAATAGAGCAAACTCTACAGATGGTGGATGCAGAATGAGATGACTCCTCAAAGATTCCAAACCAACCACAGCTAGTCATTGCAACTAATGGACAGCCAGATGAGCAAGCTGTTATGCATTCCGGTCATATAATTAAAAAACCAGAACGATTTCAGAGACACTTAGACTGACCACTACTGAACGTCAAAGACAGCACAATAGTGTAAATATTGCAAATGGTAGGAATGTAGAACTTAAAGGGGGCAATGTAACAGAATGCTAACTATATTATACTGTTCAGCCCCCCCATGTGGTGGTGTCTGTAAAATACCTTATTTAAACAAACCTTAGCCATAACTGGTAAAGCATAAACTGACCTTATGGTGAACACATCTGGTGTGTACCTCACTCAGATGTAAGCTCTGTAGCCAGTCAATATCTGATTCAGGATCATGACAAGGAAGGCCAGTAGCAGAGGCTTACGACCACATCATCAGAGTTTGAATCCAGCACCTCCAGCACTCACTGCTGACACTTGAGCTAAAGGAGTCTCAGCTGGCAGCAAGAGTAGGTTGTTATCTTCTCCGTGGGCCAGCCACTAGAGGTGGATGTGGCTCGCCCTTTGCCAGATTAAGGGAAAAGTGATGCAAAGTGGAAGTGACATGGAGACAGGGAGGTCAGAGGAAAAAAAAAGGGGGGGAGAGGTTGATGGGCTAGAGAAGCAGAGGAAGAAGGCAGCCAAAGGAAGAACAGGTAAATTTGTAGGCAGGAGCAGAGAAGAAGGAGGCGGATGAAAGTACCAGCAGGATAAAAACACTGGCTCTGGATCTTCTCTGTGTGCCTGTGAATGTTCAGTAGCAACGGGGTGAGCAGGGAAGGCAGAGGACGGGGTGAAGGAACAAAATACAGGCAAGGAAGAGATAGGGGAGGGGGAGGGAGAGGAAGCAGAGTGGAGAGGAGAAAGCTGAGAGCCATGGAGGTAACAAGAGGGGAAAGAAGAGGGTCAAGGGGAAAGGCAGAGAGCAGAGCAGGAGAGTGGTGAAACAGGATGGCGGAAGGGGGCCAGGGAGGTAGAAGGCAGCCCTGGTACTTACACCTTCTGGTGATCACTAATGCGGTTTCGGAGAACGTTAATCTGCAAGAGAAATACAGAAGGATAGTGAGGTGGGGCTGACACCTTGAGTTGGGCAGAAGGCTGCCAAAGGGCAGTGGAAGACAGAGCAGGAAATGGTCTCCCCTAATTGACCCTCTAGAGCGGCCTGCCCACATAGTGCAGTCCACAGCTCCTGCTTAGTCCAGGCCAGGACATAGGGAGACCCTGGAGGTGATGCTGGGTAGCACAGGCTGTGTTAAGTCAGGCTGGGAGCTAGAGAACCACAAGGCAGGTCTGTGATTTGCAGCTCCAATAGAGAATCCCCTTTCTTCTCATCATGGACCAGTTCTGACTCTCTTCTGCTGCCAAGGGCACTTTCAACCAGTGCATGGGAATGCAGAGAGCAGCCCGCATGGCTGTTCTCAGTGGCATCGGGTGAGAGGCACTCACTGCCTGCCTTCCGTAGAGGAACTGAAGGAGATTCTTTTGCAAGGCCAAGTCTCTGCAAGTTTTCTTCACCATGCTTCTCTCCTGTATGACCAGCCTCTCCAGGCCAGCCACAGAACAACGCTTTCTGCATAGAGGTAAATGGCAGAGCCCTACCTCCATGGTGGTATGGAGAAAGTAACAGCTGTTCTCAGCTGTGCCTAGAGGGGGCAGCAGCCATCCTGCCAGGGCTCCCATGAATGATGGGACATGGGCTCTGTGTCTATGGTACCTGGGCTACGTGGATCTGATGTCTCCTGTGCAAACTTGCTACTGCACTGTGCATCTCCAGCCTCACACATAGGTCCTACATATTCTGCTTGTAGGGACCAAGTGAGCCATGTGCACAGGAGGAAAGGAAGGTGAATGGCTGGTGTGGGCTATCACCAACTGGAAAACAAATCCACAGATGGCTGGCTAGGAACATTGGCCGTTTGGCTAATGAAGATCAAAACCGCTGACTCAGTTTGTGCTCCAAGCACAGGGACAGGACAGTTATTGCTCATCAACAGTCCAGAGAGGGCTCGTGTACTTACCCAGACATGCCGCATGGCAAGGGATGAATGGCTTCCCTTTCTGAGTAAGTCGAGGTCCTAGGTAGCATTGCAAGCCAGGCAAGGTTCAAACACACTTCACAGAGAGGCACAGAGAGAGCAGACAGCATCCGGGCCCACCCGGACCCGAGGAAGGCAATAGCCCAGATCAGTCCTTACTCTGCACAACTACCCCCACACAACTATATCCACTCACACACCCACCTCCTGATTCACCCTGACACATATCAGACAGGATGAAGCCAACATCTTCAGAAGTGGCTACTTGTTTCAGGCACAAGGCGTCTCTACTCAAGTTCCCCAAAATGAAAATGCCCAGTGTCAGTGGCCGCTTTTGATAGTTTGGTTTTAAGAGTAAAAACAAGGATGTGACCTTTATATAGATAACTATAATGGGAACATCTAGAGTTATATTAGATTCAGAGATTTTAAGAGTATTAAGAGATTTCCCAGATATTACATGATTTATTCAAAATTAACATCAACGGGCCAGAGATCTCCTCAGCCAACTCTTTTAGGACTTTTGGGTGCAAGCTATCCAGGCCTGCTGATTTAATAATTAGCAGATACCATTTAACTTCCTCCTCAGTAATTTATCATCCTCATCTGATGAGTACATCAACCTGCTTCTTTCCAAATACAGAACAGAAATATTTATTGAACACTTTTGCCTTTGCTGCCACATTAACAATTTTACCATCACTATTACTAATGGACTTATACTATTGTTAGGATTTCTTTTGTTCATGCTTATAAAAACTCCTCTTTATTGTCCTTAGACCTGCCAGCCACGACATTTTACTTGATGTCTTTTGCTTCTCTTATCAATTTTCTACACTTCATAACTACTCATTTATATTGCTTGTGATCTATTTCTCCCTCTGCCCCATTTGATTTTTATTTATTTCTAAATTGATGTCTTCAGTTCTCCACTGAACCAGGATGGACTTTTATGCAAAGTTGTCCTACTTCTGAATTATACGATGATGACAATCTAATTAACTCTTGTTTAAGAAATCCCCATTTTTATTCATGTTTTTCTATCTAAATCCCCCCACCCCGTTTCAATTTCACTCATAAAACTTTCATCGACTTTGGGAAATTAGCCATTTTGAAGCACCAAGTATATATATTAGTGGTTTGAATAGTCATCTGCGTGTTCATACTGACAAAGTAAGCTTGGAAATGTAAATGTATACTGGAGACAGTAATTAGCCATTGAAACAATTTATCAAGGTTTGTGGTTGATTCTCCATCACTGACAATTTTTAAATTAAGCCTGGATGTTTTTCTAAAAGGTCTGCTGGAGGAACTATTTCGGGGCAGTTCTCTGGCCTCTGTTTTACAGGAGGTCCGACTAGATGATCAAAATAGTCCCGTTCGGCCTTGGAATCTATGAATCAATTAACATAATCAGGGCATGATTCTCGGTCCCTAGGCAACCACCAACACTCCATCCAGTGATTAATTAATCTTCATAATGATGGTCAAAATGGAGCTGCCTTGTGCTGGGTGCAATATCTGTGTTAGAAAATCCATCATCTACAATTTTTAGGAATTCTGCTCTTTTTCTATTGGCTACAGGAGACTATCAGTGAATGTCTCTCAAACAGAAGTCCCCATAACACCACAATTTTTCTTTCTACACATTACAGCCAGGTAATTAAGGAGTAACTGATCCTGTCCTTTGGTTTGATTCAGTGGTCTATAAAAGACCCCCCACCAGTACCCTGTCCTGGGGCTTTATTTGTTAGCAGATTGATCCATATTCATTCAAGATCCTGCACTTCTGAGTTATCAATAGCTCTAAAACAGGTAATGGGATCTTTAATGTAGAGCACTCTCCATTTCTCTCACCCCTCTGTCCTTCATAAACAGGTTTCAAAAAGAGGGTTCAGACATGGTCATGCTTCAGGGCATGAGCTGAAAAGGGTCAGGAGGAATCTCCCTCTGTGGGGAGGATGTTCTATTGCAACATTACTTGCACTTTTGTCTGTTGCAGCAGGTTCTCAGTGACTGTACAAGATAGGGGAATGGGGAAGATCTGGGCTGGCAATTCCTATGTTCTCACTCACTTACCTTCCCATCTATCCATTTGTTATCTGCCCCCTAAGTAGACCTCCATCTTAATCCATCCCACCTGGATCTATGGCTCACACACACAGATCTTTGCTTGTGCTCTTCCCTATGCCAGCAGGACTGTCTGCTCCCTCTCAGCCGGCCAGCATGTCAAGCACAAACCCAGGCAGGAAGCTGCCGGCAGTGGGCCGGGCGGTACTTACTACTTGCTTAGCTCATCACAGCGAGCAGTGAGTGTGACAATCTGGTGGAGTTAGAGATAAGAGATCATTAAAAGGCAGACACAAGCAAGCACTCAGAGGGGAGGTTAACAGAGAGAGGGCCTGATGCTGTTTCAGGCTCTCAAGTTCACCACAAGTTATGGGCACTTGGGCTCAGATCCTCAAAGGCAGTTAGGACTTTAAATGTATCTGAGGATCTGTGCCTAAGCACTTCACAGGATTGAGTCCAAAGCAAAGACGTATAGAAAAAAGAACTAGAGCTACAGGCAGCAGGCTGCAGACACTCTGCTCAGGCTGCGGACACCCTGCTCGGGCTGCCACAGTTAGCCACGTTCAACCATGGCTTCATCAGCACAACTTCTCAATCACGTGCCAGAGCCAAATTTAGCGAGACACCAGCCATGCCCTAACAGGGTTTAGCACAAACCACAAGGACTTTGCTTGTGCCAAGGGAGCGTGTGGAGGGTGAAGTGATGTTAGCGAACTCTGGGTGTAGTGATGGGTGCACTGGAAATGTGATAGACAGACATGATTTTCAAAGCCAGTTGAGTTATCCGTTCGCTGTGCTAGGATAGAGCATAAAATAATCCAGTCATTAGAAGACTTGTGAGCGTACAGAACAGGAGGGCCGGGCAGACGGCCGGGTGTTTGCTGCTTAGAGAGATTCCAGCTGGCTAAAGAATCCACAGGAGTCTGCATCTGGCAGGCTGTTTTGCAGTGTTGATAGCTGGTGTTCTGCAATGCTCACATGGCGTTCACTAAAGCTCTGGGGCCACAACCTCAACTGGCACAAACTGGTGTCACTCTGCTGGAGTCAACAGTGTTTTGCCGATTTACACCAGCTATGGGTCTGGCTCAACTCACCTGAGCGCACTGGCCTTGCACTTTTGGAGAGCTGTGTTCAAATCCAGGTTAGGGAATGGGAATGGGGATCTCACCACAACCGCCACCCGCAGGAGAACAAGGGAGCTTTCCTCAAGTTTCCCTGTGACACAGATGGCAGGCTGGGTACAATAGCCTCAGCCGCCTCCCCAAGGCAGAGATGGGGCCACAGGAGGAAGCTGAGGTCAGAACAACCCTCACCTCGTATTTCTGTCGCTTGAACTTTTCCTGCAGCTCAAATTTCTCAGCCTCCAGGTCGTGGATGCTCTGCCACAGCTCCTTGGCCTTGTCCCTGTGGGGAAAACCATGGGGAGACAGTGAGGAAATTCGGGGAGGTGGGGGAGGGCACTGAGGAGTCAGGGGGGCATGGAAGGTTATCATAGAATATCAGGGTTGGAAGGGACCTCACGAGATCATCTAGTCCAACCCCCTGCTCAAAGCATGACCTAATCCCCAACTAAATCATCCCAGCAAGGGCTTTGTCAAACTGGACCTTAAAAACCTCTAAGGATGTCCATGTGATTGATCGAACCACACACAGTTTTGACCCCCACCAACCTCCAATCCAAGCTGCGATGAGGCTCTTCAGGCTCTGCCCCCCCAACAGGGTAGATACAAGGGACTGGAGCAATGCCTGACTTCACGCTGCTTTAGCGCCAGGTCGGGACCTGCTTAGCCCACCTAGGACCATGTGGTGCCCTCGGTCCATGATGAGGACATAACACAAGCATAGGGGGTGTGATCACAGCTCCCCCTGGTGGTCAACCCCTGTGACTATACCAGCCTGCTACTTACAACCCTGGAGTTTCCCTCTTGGCTCCCATGCTGGGGGCTTGTGCTTCTGCTGCCCATGAGTTCAGCCTCAGCTGGCAGCCACAGCAGCTGCACAATGGCAACCGAAGCACATCCCCCTGGCTGCAGCAAGAGTGATGGGGATTGAGGGCTGACACAGCGCAGAGATCCTGGGTCACAGATCTACTGCTACTGCTTTCTCACTCCAGCATGGCACACCCACTGCTCTTCAGTGCTCCCCGCTGCATCTGCCCATTGTCCTACAGCTCAGCCCGGGCAGCCTGGCCACCACAGTCTGCAGCGCTGCCCTTGGTGGTGAGGGCTCCTCACACAGTCTGGTACAACAGCGGGGAGGCTGGCCTCGCTTGGGGTGAATGAAGAGGTGGCAGGGGGCAGGTTGATTTGTTGGCCTTAGGGGATAGTGATGCAAAGAGTTCCAGGACTCAGGCACATGCCCAGGGGCTCTCCGCCAGCCTGATAGGTTGTGTGTGGGGGCGGTACTGTCCCGGTCCCACCCTTACCCTCACCTCAACTTGTCTTCATTCAGGTGGTCGATATTCAGAGGCTTCCGCCGCTCGCTGAGGATCTTCTTCTTCTTCTCCCGCTCCGTTTGTTTCTTCCCGCCTTTCTTCTCTGTCTGAAGACAGCGGGCCCGAGTCAGAGGGAATTTAACTCCCCTCCCCCTGCCCCAGCTCTCCCCCTCCTCCGCCCACACTGAGCTGGAGTGACCCCCTACAGCCCAATGGCATGGGGAGGATCTGAAGGGGAAGCCCAGCTGAGCTGAGCAAAATGCCCACCCCAGCCAGTCTTTTCAAGAACCCCTCTTGCCATGAGGCTAGTCCAGCGATGGGGGCACTAGACTGAGACTCAGCAGACCTGGGGTCTAGTCCCAGCTCTGCCACTGGCCTGATGGCTTATTCAGGCAAGTCACTTGCCTGCTCTGTGACTCAGTTTCCCTTTCCCAACCTTTGTCTTATCTAGTTAGCTTGTGAGCTCTTGAGGGCAGGGACTCTCTCACTGTGGGTGCACAGCACCTGGAACAAGGGGGCCTGATCTCAGCTGGTCCCCTAGGTGGGGTTGTAATATTACCAAAAATGGTACATCTCCCAAGAAGGGCTTGGGCAGCACCAAAACTACCAGCCACTGAACACAGGGCCTAGAAGACAGGCAGCCTGTCGTGCCAGTAAAGTCCATATGGCAGAGTCCTGAGGGCTGAGTGCCCTGCATGGGGAAGGGAACAACAAGGCTGCCCTAGGTGACTGCCATGGTTCTGTCTAGTGGGTAGGGAGAAGGGTGAAGTCTGATGTTCTGGCGATGACCTTATCGCACGAGAAATAACATCGCCAAAGGATGCAGGAAGCTTCAGTGAGACTCACTGCTCTCCTGCAGCAGGAGAATCAGGCCCGGGAGTTCTCTGATCTGAGCACAATGTCCTCATAAAACTAAAGGAGGACAGAACAGAGGAGCTGCACCAGCAGCCCCTTCCCCACAAACTCTGCCCTCGGCTCAGGCTTCTTCTACCTCACCCCCTTAACGCTCCACTTGGGGGCCTTCCTTTCATGGGAATTTTCTCAGCATGCTTCCCTACAGCCGGCCCCTTTAACTGTGGGGTGGAGCCCCCAGCTACAGCCCTAAGGCAGTCATTGGTCTCTGGCTGCTGCAGGCTGCTGCTTCCATGGTGCTAGGCTGCTAGTCAGCCCTTGGCTGCTTTAGCGTTGTTTCTTCCTAGCTCTGTGCCCTGAGGGTGGTCCATGTACACGCTCTGCACCTAGAGTCAGCCCACCACCCCTGCCACCAGCCACTCACTTATGCCAGCTCCAAGGACTGCAGCAGCCTGATAGCAAAGGAACCTCTGGTTTTCAGGAACAGGAACGAAGGAACAGAATCAGGAGTGGGAGGAGCAGGCAGCTGTAAAGTTAGAACCGCCTCTGCCCGAAGTCAGCTTAGCATGGCCCGGGTCACTGGGATACCAGGGGACTGGGCCTGCTGCAAACAGAGATGCTGCCAGGAGGGTCCCCAGTTGGCATCTCGTCTCCAGTAGAAAGCAGGATGAAAACACATGCTGAATCCTACCACTGGGTGGGGACTCTGGGTACCACCACGATGGCCAGTTCCCAAGGACCCCAAGCTGGAATCGTACCTTCTGCAGGTAGCCCCCAAAATGCAGCATGTTGGAGAAAGCCTTCTTCTTCCTGGCCTCCTCTTCAGCCTTCTTCCTGGCCTCCTCTTCCTCTCTGCGGGCTCTCTCTTCCTGTCAGGGGTAGAGCCAGAACAAGAGGGGTCTCGAGGGAAGCCAGGGGAACTCACTGCTGCTGGAGAGACAGACTCAGCAGAGTGACAACCACTGGGAACATACAGACAGCTACAGACCAGACCAAGGGCTGCAGAGTCACATGCCATGACAGCTGCTTACATTCCCATGTACTTTGTCATGAACAACTCCCCCAAGCAGAAGTGCAAGTGAGGCTCAGAGAGGTGGTCACCGGTACTGGACATCAGCCTGGACAACAGGCTTCGTCATCACATAAACACAGTCACGTAACGGCATGGCAAGTGGTGCAGGCCCTTGTTTGAGCCCCTCCATCAGCCCAGCACCCTCTGGAGCTGGGCGCTGGCTCAGGAGGAAGAGCGCCCTGTGCTAAAGCAACCACCACTTCCTCCATTGCCTGGAGGTTTGTTCCAGCTCTCCCCAGCGGAGCGCTAACCCAGGCCAGCCCAGCCCTGTACCACCTGGGAGAGCTGTCAGAAGCCCAGCCCAAGGCTGCAGCTCAGTCAAGGGGCCATGGTGGAACATGTGGCCACCGGCTCCCTGGGCCAAGGAGAGCCTAGGAGTCTCGGCCACGGGTGGGTCTGGAGTGTCCCTGCTGGCTGACCTAGAAGCTGCACTAAAGGGGAGTCCCTCACAGGTAGAAGGACGGTCCCTGCAGTACAAGGGGTAACAGCAGCTGCTCCCAGCTGGTTGACTGGGGAGAAGCCTAGAGCCTGCTCCGTCACTGGGGGTTGTGTCAGCCCTTCCCTGCTCCGGGAGGTGGGACACTCACAGCCATGCGGGCCTGGCGCTCCTTCTCCCGCTCACTGCGGATCCGCTGCTGCTCTGCCCGCTCCGCTCGCCGATGCTCCTGCAGGAGAAGAGCAAGGCTTGGGCTTTGAGGCCAGGGGATGACCTCTGCCCCCACATGAGGGACCCAGGGAGAGCTCTCTCTGGATCCCAGGTGAATAGAGGCCCAGCCCCGGGGGAAGCATTTGTTCTGTTGGTATGGCAAGAAGTGCCTGTTTCCCTGCCACATAACCTCTGCTTCCTCCAGACATGGCTGGGCACCGGGGTGATGGGTGGCGGGACACCACACTACCTGGTATCAAATAATGAAAGATGGCACTTTCCAAGCCCTGGGTCCATGCTCCTCAGTCTGGATCGGACCTGGGTCCCCTCTCCCCCCGCGTCAGCATCTTGCTTTTCTAGGACTTGACCCTGCTCCCCCATGTCTTCAGCAGGGTCAGAATATAGCCCTTAATTGGGGACTGGGGGGAGGGAGAGTAATGAGACGATCTGGGGCCTCCAGACGTACGATTCGGTCCTTGAGGGAGATCAGCTCCTCTTCCTCCTTCTTCCTGTTCTCGAAATGGGCATCGATCAGGCCCTGCAGCTCGTTCAGATCCTTCTCCATGCGCTTGCGGTGAATGTCCTGCATGGAACATGGCACTGAACCAGCCATCACTACTGCCCTCCCAGATCGATAGCCACCAGGGCGCTGTGGGAGCTAGGGGCAATCTAAAGAGGAGAGCAGGGGCTGGCAGACATGGTGCTGGGTCCGGCAGGTACATACCTAGAGGGACTGGCAGATATGGGATTGGGTACATACCCAGGGGGGCTGGCAGCCTTGGCACGCTGGGTATGTGCCTGGAAGGACTAGGAGATTCTTGCGTGAGTGAATTTAGTGCCAGCCTGACAGCTCTGGTTACTGAAACCCACGGCTTACCCACTAAGCAGGCCCACAGTCTGTTGGGCACCCAATACTCACATCAAAGTCCACTTTCTCCCCACCCGGGATCTTGGGAGGCACCAAGTTTGGCATGAAGAGCCTGCAATCAGAAGCAGAAAGGAAGTTCTTTCCGTTCGGCTGGATTATGGCCTTGTTTAACTCCAGGTAGGAGAAACTCCTTTGTCGGTTAATCTAGTGTTCATACAGACCTGTTAGACAGCACACTGCTGTGAAAGGTGGCAGGAGAAAGTAGCGTGCGTGTGTGAATTCAACTGTGTGAGTCAATTTACTATTAGCTTTCTAGAAGCTTTAGGGGCTCAGAGGTATAACTGCCTAGATAATTGGGTTTAAAGAGAGTTGTGTTGTCATGTTTGGCATGTATAGATTGTAGGCCCCGTTCTGCCATGGAAAGGGGATCGGTCCCTCACACGAGCAAAAATACAATAAATAATTGTCCAAGCTTTTTACCAATGAAAACCTGGCAAATAAGCTTGCAAAAGACGTCATTCGCACACACCCCCAGCATATGTAAAGGGGCGGGGGAATGGGTCAGTTTTCAGCACAGGACAATGTAATACTAACTTGAGGCTGCCACCCAGGGTGGACTAGTGGTTGGGGGGTTGTTTTAATAATGAAAACACCTGTCCCTGGGCACCCCCAGCTCCATTTCACATGGGTCACTACTGAACAACGGGAACAACTTTGATTCCTGGCCAGTTCAAGCTAGATTGGAGCAGTCAGCCTAGACATGACTGACTTGGGGTCCCATTGCTCCAGCCCCCAGGGCTGTCCAGTCCCCCAGTGTTTGTGATAAACAGACAGAGTGTAGGGTGACAGCTCATGATGGATGAAATTCACAAGCACAAAGCACCACTCCAATCTCATGTAAGTCCTGGTGTCAAGCAGTTCCTAGGCCTCTTGCTGGCCCTCAGCATGGGTGCATTTCACCCCTCATCTGCAGTCTAGCGTTTGCAGTGGCAGCTACCAGATAAGTCCTCTAGCCACCTGCACCAGGAAAGCACCCCAAAGGTTTAGAAAACAGACACACTTTCAAGCAAGGAACCAGAAGTGGGCAATGCTGCAGCCCACCCCAAGCTGCTGACGAGTACCTAGCAGGTGTTTTTCCCTTGATAGGCTTTATGAGGTCAGTTTCATCAAAAAGAACAACAGAAGGTTTTGGGGAAGTGAGTCGTCCAGGAACTCTGGGGCAGACGCTTCTGGGCCTGTGTTTCAAATATGGGAACCTTAATAGCACCATTGAATGCAGTATCGGAGTGCTTACGTATGTCAGTGAAACAGCCTCATCATACACAATAGATGGTACATTGCCATGATTTCTGAAATCAATGAGCATTAAGCACCTGAATATCTTGGAGGAACTGGGCCAAAGTGCTTATTGGAGTATTCAGATGTAAATGCCCTGCTAACAAGGTACCACCCACAGATCTCAAAGGAGAGGCAGTATCATCAGCCTCGTCCTACAGGTGGGGAAATGGAAGCGTGGGGTTGGGCAGGGACCTGTCCACACTAAATCAGTGGCCAGACTAAATATAGGACCCAGGCATCCTGGTTCCCAGGCCAGTCTTTTGTCTGAGGCAGCATGGGCCGGCAGACATCAAGGTGCCAGGGTTTGAATACTGAGGGCTTTCTGAAGGTAGCAGTGAGCCTGGGATGCAGATTTTGATTCTCAATCCAGCTTCACATTTGAAAAAGTTTTGCTTGAGGCTCACTCTTCTTAAGAGCCCTGCTCAGCTGGAGAGAGGACCACGGATTGAGCTCGCTGACTGATATTTCTGATGCTTCCCTCCAAACCCCTTTTGTTCCTTTGAATCTCATTGAGACGAGGACATGGCTAGTCCAGCTCTTCCTTGAAACTGTCAGTAAAAGCAATGTGTGTGTCCATCCAGACCAATTAAGTGCCCAGCCCACTGTAACAAAGCAGCACTACTGCACGGGCTTAGAAAGCTGAGCCTACCTGGTGACACTAGGAAGAGTGGAACTGAGGAGTAGGGAGAGAGGAGAGAAGAGAAGGTTTAGAAGGGTGTATCCTTCCCAGGGGCCTAGAGCACTCGGTGCTCCCTTACTCTGTCCATCTAACAGGAAATTGGGGCTCCCAGGGATTCATGGGCAAGTTCCCATTCATCTGCAGGAGATTCCTCCACCCAGGCAGGTAGTTCTCTCTCAGGGGATGCTCGGATTGCTCCCGAGAAGGTCGCTTCAAGGAATGCCTAGGGGGCTCTGGCTGCACTGGAGAATGCGCCACTAGGCTCCTATATCAGATGCCAGAGTGTGAGGTTCTGATTATGCCACTGAATACACAAGCTGCTCCGGATGCACCAGATCTGATCACCCTCTCCCTGCTCCACATTCTCCAACTCTCTCTTCCTTGGTTCGCCTTCGTCCCTTCTCCCACTTGCTTTCCTCCTTTCTCTCTCTTCTCTCCACCCCTCGCTCCCTATTTCGCTTCCCTTCTCCTGTTCTGGGGCTCTTTAGCCCTTACCCCACCCCTTCCCTTTGCTCGAGCCAATACTGCATGTACTGCACTGTGTACAGCCCCTGCCCTGCCCTACGGCAGAACGAGTCTGCACACACGCAATCCAAACTTCCCATTCCCCTACATGAAATGCATTTCCACTTACTTGGGCTTTGGCTTTGACTCTCCTGCGGATCCGTGGGAACCAAAGAGAAACACAGAGTTAATGGCACTTTCCACTTCAAAGTAAATATCAGTGATAGGCCGGGCGCCCCCAGACCCCCTTTGCTCCATGCCCTGCTGAGGGTAAACCTACAGCCTGGAGTCACGTATGGAGGAACCAGGCTGTTAGCTAGGGCTAGAGATAGGCCCAGGCTGTCACATCTGGCCAGATTTCGCCCCCCTACATCCACTTAAGGAGTATTTCAGCTCTCAGAATTGGGCCTAGTCTCCTTTCCTACTGCCTGTCCAGACAGCGCTAGCCAGCTGAGAAATCCATTGCATAGGGTAGGCCCTGTTTTTGCCCTGACATCGAGGTACATGCCCCACAACCTGCAGCTGCTCCAGACATTCATAACGTGGCTCCCTGCAGGCTCCCCACCTCATGCAGGCAGGCTGGGTACAGAGGACACATTACCCCAAGAGGCTGCCCAAACTGTCAGTGCAGGTTTGGGCAGTGTCCCCACTGTACATGCCCACCTCAGCCACAGCAAGCCAGCAATGTGCCCGCACCAGCAGGGAACATAACAGCTCTCCTGGCTGGCGTGTGAGTACCAGGTACAGGGCGTCCGGTCCAAAGCTCACCCCCCTATTCAGCCCCACAGCCTACCAAAGTGAATGGATGTGGCACCCTGTGCCCCACCTCCCCACGCCTGCTGGTCCTGCTGCTGTCTAGTGACAGGTGCTCACTCTCATGATGGGGCAGGGGAGAGGGCATCTGGGTGGTCAAGAGGGTTTGCGATCCCCTCCCCCCTGGAAGGGATGGGTGTATGTGAATGGTGCTTGTTCCTTCCCTCCAGCCCAACTCTCTGTGGGGCACAGAGAGAAGACAGATATGTTACCTTCCCCAGACTCCTGCTCTCGCTCCCCCTCGCCACCTGTGGGAGAGACAGAGCTTTAGCCCCCGGTCATGTGCCCGTTCTATGCCTGCATGGCCAATTGGTGCCACTGCACACGCCTTGCACTCCAGGAGGCAGCAGGGGTGGATGGGGTGAGGAGGACGACGACTGAGCCTATCCTTCACTTTATGCCCAGGCAGCACTTCCCACTAAAACAGGGCCAGGGATTTTTGGTATCACCATTTTGGGGACTCGAGACGCAGTGGGCCTCAATTGAGCAAAACGGGTTGACCAAGTGACCCTTAAAGAGTGTAGTTGACCAACTGACCACTAGGTGGCATCTTGCCTAACACATCTAGCTTCTGCTCTCCTGCCAGCCCCAGCACTGGAAATCCTGTCATGGCGCGGTCAGTCTGAGTGCCTCCAGCTGCCTTGTAGGAAGTCGTGGCCATGGGAGGTTAAGATGGGAGCTCCAACACAGCCATCCATCAGTGGAGCAAGGGCAGCTGCCCATCGTTTCATGCATGCAAACTTGTTCTTCAGGCCTAGCTCAGGCAACCTGATGCTGCAAGGTGCTGAGCACCCTTATTGCCATTGACGTTAGCAGGAGCTGAGAGCTCTTGGCACATTGTAGGGGATATGCAGTAGTGTGTAGGGGTGGGCTCGGAGGGCCAGGTTTTAGGTGCTTTTGCAAATCCCACTAGGTGCCTCTTTGCATCATTAGGCACTTAATACCTTTAGAAAACCCAACTTTTAGTCCTACATGGTGCCAAGCACTGGGCTGATACGTGCTCCAAGGGGAAAAAACAGCTGAAAACTGGCTTCAGGTGGAAACAGGAGCTCTATGGGGTTTCAATGGGAGACACCCCGGATTCCCTCCAAACCAAGCCCTAACTCACTCGAAAGGCCTGAGAGTCCCAGACAAACTTTTCCATTTACCCCACTGAGCTTAAACTCTGAAAGCAGGAGAATGTCCCCTTCAGTGTGTGTGAAATTCTCCCCTGTGCAGCACAAGGCTAGATCACAGCAATCCTCATGGGCCCTCTGCACAGGGCAGGCAGGGAGGGTCCCTCCCGGTTGGGAATCTTTTGCACAGCAGGTATCAGAAACTCCATTATTAGTAGCAGATGAGTTCAAGGGAACAGTGGAGACCTGGGACCCAGAACAAGTGAGATCAGGCCTGTACTGACCAGCGTGTTAACACACCCCTCTCCCCAGTCTTGCTCTTACCTTCTTTTTCTTTAGATTCATCTTCGTGTTCTATTTTAAAAGCAGAAAGGACAATTTGATCAGAGATTGGCCATGCAGGCGGACACATTCCCTAATGAATGCCCTGAGGAATTCCTAGCATTCTTCACACAGGCTGGGTCTGCACAGCTGGTGTGTTGGTATTGAATGATCACAGCTGAGACAGCTCTGGACAATTTTTACACCATAAAGGGCAGATTCTGATATCAGTCATGCCAGTGTCGCCTGGGAATGGGCCTAATGAAACCTGCAGAGCCAAGCTGGATTTTCAGCAGCATAACAGAGACCAGAATTTGGCTTTAAGCCCGTGTACCACCAATGGACCCTGGTCATCGGCAGGCAGGATCGAACCTTGGACCTCAGGAGCTTAGTGAATGAGCCTCTACTACATAAGCTAAAAGACATATTGCTCTACAGCCTTAGCTAAGGGCTAACTCATTAATATCTTTTTCCCCTTCCCCCGCTCTCTCCCACCCCTTGGTGCCACTCGATGGTACAGAACACCCCACTGAGCAGGTGTGTGGGTTACACCTGGAAATTAACAGGCTGAGGAAAGATACAGACCTCTCCAACAGCAAAAGGATACCAGCTCCTAGCCGTGTTGTTTCTCTTTATTTAAATGATTTTGTTAATATTTCAGAGCTGATGGGGTGCTCTGTGCTGTACACCACACAGAAGATAGTAGTGAGTCTAAAGACAGTGGACTGTTCCCACTATTCAGCACTGAATTGTGTTGCTTGTGATCTTAACTCCAACATGCTTCCAAGGGCTTGGGGAACAGGGAGAGGGAAGAGTTACCCCCGAGGGCTGCTCTTGGATCCAGTCCCTGCAGAGCTACAACTCCTCCACTCCTGTGTGAGTTTAACCCACTGGTCAGTCTGTTACGTGCCCCCACCTGTGCTGAGCTGCAGAGAACAGGAGGCAGTTTATAGTCCCCAGCTAGGGAGCCTGGCTCTTGAGCTCAGGCTGTAGCAATTCAAGCTTTTAGGTCTGGTGGGCCCCGGTTCAACCCCCAGTGTCGACCAAGATGGTGGACATCACACAAACCAATGGGCCTGGAGAGGGTCAGGAGTAATTGTAGACATGGCTCTGCCCACTACAGGCCAGTCTGCAGAGTCAGCTGGAGAGTAGTAGGAGGAGGAGTTTGCTGCAGCTTGCAAAGGGTTGACTCTGCATATTACCTCTCAACCCTGTAGAAAAGGGCAGCTCAGAAAGGCATGGAGCCTCAGGGAGTGTCTTTAATGCACAGGTTCTGCCAGGGCTCTTTGTGGAGCAGTGCAGCTGAGAATTGACGGGTGGGAGCATGACTTGGACATGAGGCCTGCAGAGGGGAGCAAGACCTTCTCCATTTGGGTGTAGGTATGGCTCCATTTTCCCTAGTGCAATGACTGGGCAGTGGGGCATCACATGACTTATGAGGAGAGGCTGAGGGAACGGGGATTGTTTAGTCTGCAGAAGAGAAGAATGAGTGGGGATTTGATAGCTGCTTTCAACTACCTGAAATGGGGTTCCAAAGAGGATGGATCTAGACTGTTCTCAGTGGTAACAGATGACAGAACAAGGAGTAGTTTAGGTTGGATATTAGGAAACAGTATTTCACTAGGAGGGTGGTGAAGCACTGGAATGGGTTACCCAGGGAGGTGGTGGAATCTCCTTCCTTAGAGGTTTCTAAGGTCAGGCTTGACAAAACCCTGGCTGGGATGATTTAGTTGAGAATTGGTCCTGCTTTGAGCGGGGGGTTGGACTAGATGACGTCCTGAGGTCCTTTCCAACCCTGATATTCTATGATCCTGCTTACAGGCAAAATTCTCCACTTGGATCTCAACTCCAATATTCTGCACATTCTAGACAAAGTTCTGCAAAGTACCAACAACTCCATGGAAGGAAGCTCCTGGTGCCTTCATGATGGGAACCGAGAGCACTAAGCACCTCACAGGATCAGCCCCAGATCTACCTTTGGCATCAGCAAACTGGGAACTGCACCCCTGAGGGAGAATGACCCCTTTGCGGAGCTGAGAGGAGGTATGGGTCCTTTGTCCAGCTATAGCTTGAGTTAATGACATGCAATCTTAAGCATCCCTGAGTTTTTGCAGCTCAGCTGTGCAATCCAACCCAGGGATTAGGCAGCCCACTGAAATGCATGAACAGGTCAGAGCAGGCTGGGCAGAGGGAGATCTCTCCTAGAGATTCAGCCACCTACCTTCTGCTTGGGTTTCCACAGCCTCTTCTACCTCCTCTACATGCTCTTCTTGGTCTGTGGAACAATATGCAAGGTGAGAGTTGCAACTCAGGCTGATAAAAGTACATGTCACAGTGAGCCAGCCATAGAGGTATCCAAGGGGGAAAGGCAAAGTGGCCATGGAATGGAGACAGGTAATGGTTTGGTTTACATAAAATGGGAATTCACCTGAACTGTCAACCCAAACTCAACTGACCTTGATTATTATTGATGCTTTGAGGGGGGGGAGTTCCCCCCTCATTTCCACGTGACTCTGCCCTGCCATGTTCTCAGCATGACTAGAAGGGGAAGGGGCCAAATGCCATCAGAGGCTGCTCTCATGGTATTTCCAAGGGTCTGGCAGTGCCACACGGGGACATCTAAGTCAAGGTCCATCACTCTCCAAGGCAACAAGGGACTCAACATGCTTAGTCCTGGAGAAGGGTGGGCAGGGATGGGGTGATTTTCATTGTTCTCTTGAATCACCTCCAGGCAACAGAAGTGTCCTGATGGGTGCCCGAGGGGACAGCCTTTAGTCAGTCCCCCTCTTATCCTATCACACACTCTGTTGATACCACTGGCGTATCCGAGCGCCTCCTTCCACCAAAAGAAGCATTGTTACAAACAGAGTCCTTTGTGGGGGAGAGAGAGAGAGAGAGAGAGAGAGGAAACTCTGGTATGTGGCTGGGGCTCTAAGAAGGGATTTAAAGGACTGGTGCTACCTGGGGGAGAGAGAGAGGAATAAAAAGAAGGAACCAAACAATTGGCAAGTTTGGCGCATGGATGGAAGTTAGAAATACAAAGATGCACCATGGATTCAGATATGATCTTAGGGCAGAAAGGGGGAGCATGGAGGAAGATACAACAAGCAACACCAATAGGCAATGAGAATAAGAAAGAGGTCACACTCCATCCTGCAGATGGATCTGATAGAGCATGTATGTATGTACGGACAACAAATCACAGACATTGCATATGCAGAATGTTGGCAAGCAGTGGGGAAGGGAAAGAAGAAGAAATATTTTACTACCATTTTCCTCCTCTATCCATTCTTCTTCTTCTTCAAGGTAGAAAGTGGCAACAGTAAAAGGAATAAGCGGAAAAGGTTAGTCAGGCATCATAAAGCTGTGGCATCTAGCAAGAGCGTCCGCTGGTATTTTATTGATCTCTACTTTCCCATCTATGTCCTACAGCTTTCCTGGTGTTTACCAGAGTCTGCTGTGCAGGTGTTGCCCAGGCATTAATAAAGCTGTAGAAAATTAAGGCTTTTCTTCACCAATATCCAACAGACATTACAAATATTCTCACTCACACACACACAGACACACCAGGGAAGGCTGCAAAGCTGCTAGATGCATAATTCTTCAGCTTCCAGTCCTCATACTGAAAACGCAGCAAGCTCAGGCTGAACTGTCACTCACATAAGTCAGTTGAGACGCCAGCTTCCAGACAATTATCACATTCTTATCGCAGACAGGCTGGAGCTGCAAACGTTTTCAGTCCTGAATTCTCCCCATGCTCAGATCCAAGGATTTAGTTGAGGCTGTCTCCAATTATCCTCGCTAATGAAGTGAATGCCAAATAAACTCTTAGGGTGAAATTCATCCCTGTGCAGAGGACTGGAATGAGGCCTACGTGCTTCTGAAGTCGCACATTCGCCCTGTGGGTTGTGTCAGTCCTCTGGACGGGGTGAATTTCACCCTAACTGAACATCAGCTGAAGAAAAATTTATTTAAAAATTGGAAGGAACTTCTCAGGATCTTTTTATATTGTACAATATTCGCACAGCTCTGCCCATCTGCAGCCATGCCATGCCAAACCGTTCCAAGCAAAAAAAGGAAACAAAGTAGCTAAATAAGCCAGTAGCAACCACCCCGTACCCTCTTGTCCCTTCCATACAACAGGGAAAAACCTACCTTCTTCAATACACTCCTCTGCAGGAAGGGGGAAAAGAAAGGGGGAGAGAGAGAGAGAGCAGGTTATTGAGGTTACACGGATCGTCTTAACGCTTCAGTCTGTCCTGATGTGCAGGAAGATGCTTCTCTTCCTCTTACCTTCCTGTTCCCTGCAAAGCCAAAGGAGAAACCGTTGGGTTAGAGCATTGGCTGCAGAGCGGCATATTTCTCCCAGTGGCTGCTCCCAGCAAGGGGGGAGGGGAGGGGCTGATCAGAATTTTTCAACAAGTATTTTCATTGAAAAATGCTCATTTGTCCAAACGAACTGTTCTCAAAACAGTATCCGTTTCAGCATTTTCCAACTCGGGGGGAGCGGGTGGGGGAGGAGAAGAGTGTTTTGTGTTGACGCTAGCTAAAGGAAAAATTCTGGTTCAAAATAAATGTTCATTTAAAAATTTAAGATAATTAGACTGAATAAAAGTCAAAAAGGTCAAAATCCTAACAAAATGGTTCAAAATTCAGACATTTTGATTGATCTGAATTTTTCAGTGTTTTTGACTCAAACATTTGCGATTTTTTTAATTTTTCATCCCAATTTGGAATTGGGCGAGTTTTTTGGACTCTCAAAAATATTTGCAGGATGGGACAGCCCGTTTCCAATACAGCTTTATTGGGGGTGGGGAGGAGAGGGAGTTCAGAGAGCCCTCCATGACTAGTTTACGCTATTGCGTTATGCATTTCTACAAGCTGCGTTTGTCCCCCTCATTACATGACAATAGAGATGGGACCATGCTGGAAGGTTTTTGTCTGGATCTGGGTCCCAACTTTCTTGAAGTCTAGAGGTGTTTGGATCTCAGGGCTTGGGTCATTCCCACCAGTGGGATCAAAGGGTTGGTAAAGAGACACAAAAAAATTAAAAAACACTTAATCATGGTTTCAAGTATCAGAGGGTAGCCGTGTTAGTCTGGATCTGTAAAAGCAGCAAAGAATCCTGTGGCACCTTACAGAACCAGTTTCTCCTCTCTTGGTTTTCACACCTCAACTGCTAGAACAGGGCCTCATCCTCCCTGATTGAACTGATCTCGTTATCTCTAGCTTGCTTGCTAGCACACATATATACAACTGCCCCTGGATATTTCCATTGCATGCATCTGAGGAAGTGGGTATTCACCCACGAAAGCTCATGCTCCAAAACGTCTGTTAGTCTATAAGGTGCCACAGGATTCTTTGCTGCTTTTAATCATGGTTCTCATTTATGGGAACAAAGGATGGTTTTATGGCCTGCAGTTCTGAGATCTAATGGTGAAAAGTGCTGTCTAAAGAACTAGAGGGCATTGTTGTTACTACTAATAAAAACTTGAATTATTCCCACAGCTCCAGACAGGGCTGGGTAATAATGAGAGTGGATGACTCTCTATGGGACTTGCTGCCCTTGCAATTCTGGTGCAGCTGCATCCACAGAGCGAGCTGCTTGCTGTACCTCTGCATGAAAAGGACTGGCCATGGGCAGGAAGATTTTAAAGCACAGCACTTACTCTTCATACTCTTCGATGATTTCTTCGACATCCGACATTTTCAGTTAACTAGCAGGAAAATCAAATTAGAGAGAGAGTGTTAAAAGCTACAACAACAACCACAGCAGCACAGTCAGTCCTTCATTCTTTGACATAGGGATATTGCCAGCAGATTGGGGGATGTGATCATTCTGCTCTATTTGACATTGGTGAGGCCTCATCTGCAGTACTGTGTCCAGTTTTGGGCCCCACACTACAAGAAGGATGTGGAAAAATTGGAAAGAGTCCAGCAGAGGGCAACAAAAGTGATTAGGGGGCTGGAGCACATAATTTATGAGGAGAGGCTGAGAGAACTGGGATTGTTTAGTCTGCAGAAGAGAAGAGGGAGGGGGATTTGATAGCAGCTTTCAACTACCTGAAATGGGGTGCCAAAGAGGATGGATCTAGACTGTTCTCGGTGGTAGCAGATGACAGAACAAGGAGTAATGGTCTCAAGTTGCAGTAAGGGAGGTTTAGGTTGTATATTAGGAAAAACTTTTTCACTAGGAGAATGGTGAAGCACTGGAATGGGTTCCCTAGGGAGGTGGTGGAATCTTCTTCCTTAGAGGTTTTTAAGGTCAGGCTTGACAAAGCCCTGGCTGGGATGATTTAGTTGGGGATTGGTCCTGCTTTGAGCAGGAGGGGGGACTAGATGACCTCCTGAGGTCCCTTCCAATCCTGATATTCTATGATTCTATGTGGGAATAGGGTTTCTGTGTCCATCTGGGATGAACTCTGGGCAGCCCCATGGCCCACAATTTCCCACATGGCCACTGATACTGAGTGCCCAACTTGAGACACGTTTGGACTGATTGTCAGCCGTGCTGAGCACCCTGTAACAGCAGTACTCTCCGTGTCTGAAAATCAGACCAAGGAGATGGCATCCAGAGATCCAGGCACCCAAAATCAGGGGCCATGTCTGGAAATTCAGTTGCTTTGCAAGATATTTACTGCAGCTCACCGACAGGCAGAGAAACCTGAACGGTCTGACCCACGTATTTGTTTAGACTGGGAATTTTCATTTTGATTCACTTGTGTCTTGCATCACACTCGCATTACCTCCTCCCCTTTCCTCTGAGCAGCAGGCAGATGAGGCCCTGCACCAAAAGCTCATTGCATACAGATCATAACCCTCCTCAGATTCCCCACACCTGGTACGTAGCTACTCTGCTGACAGGTGCCCTAGAAAGGCATGGAGACACTGAAGTATCGAGCTGGAGATGGATTAGATGTCACGCGATGCAGTTCATTTGTGGGTATGAATAAATCCCTTTGTCTCCCTGGCTTTTATATTAACACTCATTTGTCATTTTGGATTTTTTGCTTTTCCACTCACAGCGTAAGCTAAATGCTGAGCTGCAGCGTAGCGGTGGGAGTGCACAATGGTTGCATTAAGCCACATCTTTCCTTCCCCAATCCTAGGGCCACCAGGGACCCCTGGGGCACCACTTTCTTCCAGCCATGCCTTCCAAGCTGGTGGCTAGGAGCAGAATGGCTAAGGAGCCACCTGAAGGGAGTATCCTTCCTTCTGTGGCCAGTAAAGCTGGGTCTGGGGCAGCTTTGAATGACTCAGCTGCGTCAAGACTCAGCAGGGCCATGGCAGCCAAAGCAAAATGGCCTCTTGTGTCATGGCAGGAAGTCCTAGGGAGAGACTGGGGAGTCAGGGGGATGCCACTTCTGAGCCAATGGAAACCCTTTCTGGGTCCCATCTTTTGTGGTGGCCAGACCCTCATTTGTAAATTCCCTGTTGCTGCAGTGTCAGAGGAGCAGGGATGGTAATTTGGCCGATAGGGAATAGCTCGTTCCTGAGAGGATCTGTGCTTGTCACAAACAGGTAGGAATGTCTATAATTATCTCACAAAGAAAGGGGAAATTAACCACCCCAGTGCTGAGCCGGCATCTAATAATGGTGTCTTGTTGCTGAGCCCCCCTGTTACTCCCCCCATGGCTCAGCAACATAGTTCTCCTTAAATAGGAAGCAAGAGCTTAGGAACATCATCAGTCAGCACTGATAACTCGGAGCTCCCAGCCCAGCCCAGGGTACATTGCAACCTCTCCGCCCAGAGATGATCTAAGAGAGAGTTATGTTGGGTGGGAAATGCAGGGGAGGAGAATAAACCCAGGAAACAGCCTATTTTGCTCCTCACTTGTTCTTAGCATTAAGGGCTGATCTCTCACACCTAGCCGCCATTTTTCCTTCTGCCGCATTGGACACATGCCATGGGACTGGCTTTTCCTCAGAGAAATCAGCCACTTTCCCCTGGCCACTCAGGAAGGCAGAGAGGCTAACACTGTAACTCTTGTCTTGAATCTCAGAGCTGCATGTTAGCTCCTCTGACATGTCGTTTATCCTGGGTCCCAATCCCTTCTCTGGGGCCTAGTAAGATTCACCAGCAACTCAAGCGTCCTGTAATCTTAAACCCGCCACCATGGAAAGAAAATGACGTGAAACCTCATTACTAACTCGCTTGCTGGCTTTCTAAATGCTGCCAGCCTCCAGCAGCCCTGTCAAGGAGAGGAAGGTCTGTGCACTCAGTACTGTCTGCGCTTGGCCATCCCAGTGAGCAGGTAGCACTGGGAACTGGAGTCAAGCCTCCTGGGTTCTATTCCTGGCTCTGCTGCTGACCTGCTGAGTGACCCTGGGGAAGTCACTTAAGTTATGTCTACAGCGCAAAGAAAAACAGACAGACAGCAGAGACTCTCAGAGCCCAGGTCCATTGGCTCGAGCTGCAGGGCTAAAAATAGCCATGTTGACTTTTGGGCTTGGACCCCAGCTCCGAGACCCTCTTCCCCTTGCTGAGTTTCACAGCCTGAGCTCCAGCCAGAACAGGAACATTTACATTGCTCTTTATGGCCCTGCAGCCCGAGCCCCAGTCAGTTAACCCTGGTTCTGAGCCTCACTGCTGTGGGTTTTAATTTGCAGTGTAGATGTACCCCTAGGCCATGATCCTCCGAGGTTTTTAGGCTCATAATTCCCATTGAAATCCATGGACCTTCTATGCCCCATTTTCCCCTCTGTAAAATGGAGACAACAATACCCACCCTTGTGAGGTGCTTTCAGTTCTTCAGATGAAAGGGCAGATGCATAGGACTCCAATGGAAATAATTTGTATCTCCTCAATTCTATCTACTCTCTCTGTATATGATCTAGGTACCATTGGACAGTGTCCAAAGTCCTCGAAGAAACAGCATAAGGAAACACCTAGGAAAAGGAGCTGGGGAAGTGGCCTTAAATCTGAAGTGGTGATGTTCAAACTGCTAACATAAGATTCACCCGCAAGGCTAACTCAGCAGCAATGCTAACAAAGCCTGTTAGGAAGGCAGCTTGAAATACGTTCTCAGCAATTATTGTATTGCCTGTTGATTGCATTGGACACTAGACTCTGCCTGCAGCATTCTGAACGTGGACCTAGGAGGCTGGAAAATTAGTGGGTTTCCACATGTCCATTTGAACGCTTTTCACTCTGAGTTTCTTGTTCAAATAAACATCAAAGTGAATCTCTGCTCAAGCCATCCCTTTTGTTTGGTTCCCACCTGGCGCCGTTGAGCAAGCCTTGCCTAAACACCATGCCCTGAGTCTTGTCTGACTCGCAAGCTTTCAGCTCACTGACGCATTCCTGAACCCCAGAGAAACTTGCCAACTCTGGCCAGCAGCTCAGCTTTGTCCCAGATCCCCACAAAACCCAGGTTTCAGGCACTTCTGCGAATAACTCTCGTGTGTTAAACCACCTGTTTAGCAAATCAGCTCTGCTGCACAATGGCCACCTTTTCCAATGTTGTGTAACAGGTGGTCCCAGCTCCATCTTTTCAGTATTTATTACACAGGCCGGGTATAAAAGGCTAACTTAAGGAACTTTGCTGCCTGAATCCAAAAACAGAAATATTACTGATAGAGAAAGACCTTCTACATCCTATAGTCCAGCACAGGCTTGGTCTCAGGATAACAGTACATCTTCCAGGGCTTGGTTCATCCTAGCTTTAAACCTTTTAAGTGATAAGTCTTCCAGCATTTCCTTTGGAACTTAGTTTGATTGCCAATGCTGACAGCCTTGCTGTTACCTCAGTCTCTGTGCCACTATTACTATTTAGACTGTTCCATAATCTTATTCTATATTCTAATAAATCTGACCACTAGGAAGTTTTTCCATGATAAAAGTTCATTTTTTTAACTCCTTCCATTACTCCTAGTTCCCTCTTGAGCCACCATAATTCCTGACCCTTCCTGGTGCCTGTGTCCATCGCATACTTCTAGACAGTTCTCATGCCCTCATCATGTAGCCAAAAATCTACCTAAACATCATCAAGCCATTCCACATGATCCTCTTTTGCAAAGTGCTGTGTCACAGACAGAGTTCGGCAAAAATATGAATGTGTGTGAATAAATTTAAGTGACCTCTCGTCAGCTTCATTCACTTCCCACAAGAGCCCAACAAACCACATTAGCTGAGACCACAATATTTAAAGTAGCTATTGACAAATATTTAAGAAAAACAAAGTTTGGAATATTTGTGCCAGAAACTTGATTTCAAGAGTTATCTACATCCAGGCAGTGCCCAGAAACACCATGCACTCTGCACCTCCAGCAAAGGTAGCTCAAATTGCCAGTATCAAACAGTGAGTGAGTAACACACTGGTAAGTGTGTTTGCACAGAATTTTTAAATTAACGGATTTTTAGCTACCAAAATAAATAAATAAAATAAAAAATCCAGGAAATCTGTGGACAATTCACAAAGAGCTAAATTTATTATTTGCTGCAAATAATCCCCCAGTTTTAATTGCGAATTAATGGGTCCAAACAACCTTTTTCTAAAATAGCCACTCTAGGAATTCTTGGGGGGGGGAAGTTCTCCGGCCTGTGTTATACAGGAAGTCAGACTTGATGATCACAATGGTCCCTTCTAGCTTTAGAATCTATGAATCCTTCTTGATTTTTGTCTTTTAACATGCCTGTTAACACTGGGTTAGAACTATGTTATCTAAGTACCAAATCACTGTTTTACTTCAAGTCCTAGAAATGAATGGCTAGGTGTATTCCAAACGTTTAGCTCTGCAGTGTTTATACAAAGAACAATGCAAAAATCAATAGCCACTATGTAGTTTCATTTGCCCCTTGTAGTGATGCATTCTGAACTCAGTAGCACAAACATCCTGCACCCTCACTGCGCTTTCTGTCTGCCAACGAGGGGCTTGGGAACATAACAGTCTCTTAGGTTTCTATAGCTCTTCTCACCTCCCAAAGCAATTTACATACACGATGGGTGTAAATTGCTTATTACTCACCCCAGCGTAAATCAGGAGTAACCCTGCTGGGCCTGATTCCCCCTCTTTGCCCATCCCATTGTAAACCAGGAGAACTCCATTAAAGTTATTGGAGTAGTGCCAGTGAAAAACTGGTGCGAGGAGACTCATGCTATACCCAGAGGAATCCCTTCACCAGAGAAATGTGGTCATCTCTGGAGTGGATGATAACTGGGAAGGGGCCAATTTTGGCCAAGGAAGTTGGGGCAAACCTGTTCTGTCTCTGGAGCATTAATACCTAGGTCTAGCAAACAGGCAGGTGGTCGGTCACTCGGGTCCCATCTGAAAAGGGAGTCAATTCCATGGAAGTCCCTCAGCCTGGCAAGCTGTGCAGAGGCAGTTTCCTTACCTCTCTCCCAGGGAAAAGGTGAGGGCCCTCGCAGCCAAGTGGAAGCTGGCACAGTGTCTGAGAAAGGCAGTTGGGAAGAGTGAGGCTTTAACAGGACTCCTAAGCCCACCCCCAGGCCAGACGCCTGATTAGAGGAATGCGAACGTGGCAGGGTTTGGAATGCGAACACTTGCTTGCTATTCACAGCTCCTTGTTCAACTCTTCCCGCCCCCCATGAGCCCATATATGCCCAAGCTGTTGTATGGCCTCAGACAATTGCTATTTTAAACCTCCAGGGCTGAGATAGACAAGTCCCCAAGGGGCTGACACAAGCCAGCCAGCTGTCACTTTCAAGTGGCCAGAACTCCGATAAGCAAAACGCTTTTTCCTGGAGGGGGTGTGGGTTTTAGACCTTGGATGCTCGCCTCCAAACTCCATCTTGTGGCTAATCCCATGTTGCTTCCTTGCCCGACAACACTCTATACCCTCTGTGCTAGGCCCAGAAAGCCCCAGGGCCAGTCAAAGATTTGGGTCATATAAGCACCAGCAAGCTGGGATGTTCAGCCAAATTCCAGAGGGCTGCCTGGAGATCAGAGCCAGCTTTCTCAGGAGACAAGTCTTCACCTCCAGCTGGACCCAAAACACCGCCACAACTTAGCTCTCAGAGCCACTGAATTCCTGGCCCATTATGGCAATCATAACACTGCTGCTGTCAAACTTGAAGCTCTCAAGCTGGAAAATACTCACAGGACTTCATTGCTCCCACAACCCTTAAAGATTGGAGTGGCCACACCCAGGCCTATATGTGCCCTATGGCTGACGGTCCCACATCAAGTCCCACTGACCCCCACCCCGCTCTCCAGAGGCCAGCGGCTCATCTGCCTCATTGTCCAGAGCGATTCACAGCAAGCTCCCCACCCACCCACTCCAGAACAGTCAGACCACAAGCATTTTAAAGAAAGCCATTTATTAGGAAAAAGTTATATCAAAAGCAGCAGGTTCCTTTTGAAGCCAGCGGGGTGACAGTGGATCTAGGGGAAGCCCCAAAAGGCACAGAGGCTCAAGCTAAAAAACCCGCCAGCCTAGGGTTTGCTAAAGCAGCTCTCAGCCTTTCTGCACAAAGGTGCTTGCTCCTCGGGCTGAGGCGTTTGGACACCACCACTGTAGGGGCTCTCCGCTGTGCTCCCTCCCTAGTGTCCTAAAGCTGCCCCTGCCCCTCCCCAACCTAAGAGAGGGCAGTGCTCCTGGGAGAGGGTTCCAGGCTGCAGTTGGGGAGCGCAGGAGCACGCGAGTCAGGGCTTTGGGTCGGGCCCGTCACATGAAGAGCAGCTTTATGGTTCCATACAATGAAGGCAGGGATAAGAACGGGCAGACTCTTGCGAGGGTGGGTCTGAGACTTCCCAGCAGCCATCCCAGGTGCAGACAGGCTTCTAGGTTGAGAGCCCCAGCACTAAGGACCAGAACTGCCAAGGGGCCTCCCTTGCTAAGTGGGAGAGGGGTCCTGGCCTGGTGGGGTGGAGGTGGGGGGAAGGGCTAGCATGGGAAAGTTTGAGAACTGCCAACCTCCCATGTGACAGGCTGGGAGTAAGGGAGCTAAAAGGGGCCATTGGCCTCTGACACCAAACCAGGGACAATGCAGACACTGCTCCCCTGGGACAGCCCCAGTGAGTGTCCAGGGGGCGGGACAGTGTGGTGCACATGTGTGAATGCATGAGGTATGAAGCAGTGACGGGTGCTTGGCCAGATGCTCAGCAGTGCCAACCAAGGCAATCCCATGGATCTGGCCCAACAAATGCCACACCCTGCAGCAGACATCCTCCATGAGCCGCATGCCAGCAGCAGTTTGGCTGGGTGCGGTGCACCCAGCCAACACACCTGAGCCCTGACATACAGGGAGGTCTTCTAGTGGGGGAGGCGAGGTCAGGCCTCATGGCCCCTCTGCTGAGGGATGGTTGTGTTGGGACCTTCTGCTGAGCTAGGAACTGAGCTGAGACAGCTCTTCCCTCAGCCAGCCAAACACTGCTACCTATAGCTACCACTGTAGAAAGCCTGGACTGGCTTTTAACTAGGGACCTACAGGGGCAACGCTGTAATGGCGTGAGCCCGGCTGCTGCTAGCAATGCTCTGGAGCTGGCTTTAGCAGGCGGGTGCGGGTTCCCTGGTTCAGTCTGTTGCAGGTACAGCATGTGGCATAGCGCACGTTAACTGGAGATGCCGAAGCATTGTCCAGAGCAGCAAAGATCTCGTACCACCAATGCGGACAGCACTCATGGCTTTGATACGTCATAGCTAGAATGGGTGGTGGGATGGGACAGCAGGACACGAGTCATCTTCAAAGCTTCTTCATTCCCATCCACCAGTCAGAAGTAAGAGGCCCCCCAAGCTCCCAGTGCCATAAGAGGAACACAGTATGTGGGTCTCCAGGCAAGGTTGGTCTTATGGGATGGAGATGCTCAGAGACAAAGCCAAGAAGGGATGCTGGAGAATTGCATAGGGCCAGGCTTTGATCATCACAGCAAGAGATTATCCCCAGGGAGTCTTGTAGTGTTACAGCTGAAAGAGACAAAGGGCATCATCAGGCTGGGCCAGAGGCTGCAGCAGAAAGAAAGGTGCTTTGAACTACCCTGATCAGTGTCTGCACTGAGCTTTAGCCCCTTCTAACAACATGCCCAAACCACTGGCACAGCGCTCCCTAGTGATGTTCAGCTGCTGCCCAGCTCTTCCTCACCTCATTACACCCTTGATTTCCTGCCCACCACATCTTCTCCTGCCTCCTTGTGATCCACCCTCTATGCAAGTTCCCCTATTACCAGCTCCTCTTTGCTGCCCCTCCCATCACACCCCCAGTGAGGCAGGCCAGCCTGTGCACTCAGACCTCTGCATTGTGGCCATCAGGGGAGACTCGACGTATTTTGCCGCCCCAAGCACGGCAGTCAGGCAGCCTACGGCGGCACGCCTGCAGGAGGTCTGCTGGTAATGTGGATTCAGCAGCACACCCACAAGAGGTCCGCCAGTAACGCAGATTCAGTGTACCTGCCGCCGAATTGCCACCGAGGTCACAGGACCAGCGGACCTCCTGCAGGCATGCCGCTGAGGCAGCCTGGGTGCTGCCCTCACAGCAACCGGCAGGCACCCCCCTGCAGCTTGCCACTGCAGGCACATGCTTGGTGCACTGGTGCCTGGAACCGCCCCTGGTGGCTATTAAGGGACAGGTCCTGGCCCTTGCTTTGGCTACTTTGTGCTGCTCTGGTGGTCGATTCCAGGGTTCAAGCCCAACTCAGCCACTGGCCCTCGGCACAATCCAGGCAGGCCACGTGAGCAAGCTCCACGCTCCCTCTGCTTTTACCCTGGTGTCACTGGAGGAGTCGTCAGGCTGCTTGGCCCAGAGGTTGCGCTTTGTCATGCTGTCGGTTCTCCCAGCGTCCTGCAGGGAGAGGAGGAACAGGCTGTGCAAGGGTTTTCTCTGGGCACAGACGACAGTGCTTGGAACATTGCATCGGTCTAAACCGAAGATGGGGCCTGACCCAGAACCCTGGATCCAAACAGACCCAAGCGGTTCAGATCCGAACCTTTGGGTGCTGGAATTGGCAAATCCAGGCTATTACATTAGCAACATTGGAACTGCTCCAAAGTAGGCTAACGGGCAGGGATTGGATGGTTGCAGGACAGTCACTTTACATAAGGCAGCTGTGAAACCTCTCCCAAAACGCACCCACCCCATGTGTTCCAAGCAGGGGCAGAGCCATCAGCTCAGCAGGGAGGAGCATTTGGGGCAGAGCAGGAGTGGCTGCGACATTGGCAAACTCAGCTATTCCCTGGCATTGCAATAGGACATCAGCCCTTGGCGCCTCCTGGCTCAGCTGATGGAGTCCGAGCAGAACACAGCTGCATTGCAGCAAAGACTGGAGCAGAGATCTTGGACTCAGATTCCCCTCTGCAGGCAAACACCCATGTAAACTCCTCTGCACCACTCCTATATATATTAGTAGCCACCCTGACCTGCAGAGACCAGCTGTCATCCATTCAAAAGCCCTGTGTGCTGCTCTGCCAGAGGGACCTCCTGACAGGCTTCCCACTGCTGTGGCATGCCTCCGGCAGAGTCCCACTACCAAGGGATGCCCAGGTAACCACTGCAGCACAAAGGTGGTGCCTGGAAGAGCAAGTGTCTGCAGAAGTCCCTGTCGGGTTTGTGGGGATAATGCATGGAGCAGCAAATCCCCAGTACCCCTCCCCGCCCATGACCTGTCTCCCCATGTGCAGACAGACCCACCAGCCATGCAGAGGGATTTTCGCAAGGTCCCTGAGGAAGTGTGGCTAGTCTGGTGTCCACAAGCAGCCCCCCAGCAAGAGCTTCATTGCGTGTGAGCCTTTGTGATTAGCACATTCAGTGTGGGACCTGTTCGTTGCAGACTGCCAGCACCCCCTTGTGCAGGGGGAGGGGGCAGAGGGAGTAATTCTTTGCTGGAGTCTGTGGAGAAGCCAGGGCTCTTTGCTTGCGATTTTAGTGTAACCATGAGTTCCTGGAGGAGCCTCAAAATCCCACCAGGTAGGAAACTAAGGCAGGTGAAGTGGCTCGAATTGGAGCTGCTGAAGGGTGCAGAGGACGTAAATCCTGCTGGAACATGGCCCGCGCTAGTCTACAAACAGTTCCAATCAGCAGGATCTGGCCCATTTTGCAATCGCCATCATGACCTGGCTGCTCCCCGATGCAGGGTCCCCGCACCGAGCTGTCAAAGCACCAGCACTTTAGTGCAATGCCCCAGCATAGCCGATACCTTGACTCTTCCATCCTTGCTGGGCTCCTGGGCCCTGCTTATCCACAGGTTGATGCGAGATGTCACCACGCCAGGGAGCCTCAAATTCTCCTGCCACACAACAGGACCAGAGTTAAGACTGCACATTACCCACCACTGGAATGCAGCCACCCCTGGGGTGCAACACGCTTCCAGATTAGCACGACCAGCAATGGTGACCATGCCCCACACTTCCTGTGCTAAACAAGAGCAACTCAGAGGGCAGGGCGCCACCTGCTGACTTGTGTGGCGCATTCCTACAGTGCACCATTTGGAAGGCGCCTCGGCCAGCTTTTTACCCACCTTGCTGCAGGGGAGCCCTTGGCCATGCGGCCAGCCTGGGGAGCTGCAAAGGAAATGTGCACCTGCCACATGGAGTCCCAGCCAGCAGCTGCTAGGAGGAGGATCCACCGGGGCATGCAGCATCCAGCCTCTGCCTGCCAGGTGCCACTGAGCTGAGGAACCAGCTGTGTCAGTTCTGCACCCTGAGGGTTCCTCCACCTCGAGTCTCCCCCACCATCTGCCCAGTGCCCCCTACCTGAAGATGGGGGTGGGGTTTGCAAATGGTGGGACTCACAGGGGTCCCTCCCCCAGCCCATGCTCAGTCCCTCCTCAGACCTCACCTTTCTGACAGGGGCTGGATCAGCTTTGCTGGGGGCATTGGCCTCAAAGATGCTGCGCTTGCTGGCCACACCCTCCAAGGATGGGAGGAAACCTCTTGGCATGGTCACAGGTGACTTCACCTCAGATCGCTAGGAGCAGAGACACAAGACCCATCTGTGTTAGAACCCTAGATTCATGTAGGGGGCCTGGCCTGGTCGTGCCAAGGCTGACACCCTCCCCCTCCTCCCACCACTCCTCATTGGGGTCTCAGTGCATGAATGAAGGGCAGCCCAGTTTCTCATCCCAGCCCCCTGCCATTTTCCCCTCCCCTCTTACCACATCACCTGCCTGGGGGAGGAACTGGAGGTGGCCCCACTCCCTGTGTGAACAGCTGAGGCAGGTCCCTACTCCCCTTTGGCTAGGCAGAGATTCTTCCCCAGACCCTGCCCTCATATCTTGTGACAGACTCTCCCTGACTCCCTATTGCTTTCCCTTCTCCCCAGGTCATACACTGCACAACCATGCAGAGCTCAGAAGCCACCCATTTCCACCTAGAGACCACAGAACTAGCTGGGCATTCACAAGGTCTGCAGGCTCAGCCCTCCCCAGCTAAGGTTCCCTCCCCCATTACCTTGGGGCTCCATTTACCTGCACAGCCGACGTGTATTTCTCCAGTTTCTCCTCAAGCCTGACGCTATTGGCTGGAAGTCTCACACTGGCACTGGGGAGGGGGAAGAGATAGAAGAGAGCAGAGTGAAATCCCCCAACATCCTTCATGCCATGGTAATGTCTGCCTAGTGACAGGCAGGGCTGGGGTAGGTTTATCTGGCACCAGGGGAGCTGGGTTCTACTCCATTCAGGCTCTAATACCATGGTCCTAAGTGCCTATTCCCAGCTCTTCACTGGGAGACATGGGGCAATTACATTTCCCTCTCTGCCTCAGTTTCTCCCTCATAAAATGGGGATAAAATACTTTAGCTTCACTTATCGTATTACTACACTAAAACCAGTTAAGTAGTTTAAGGTGTCTGACATAGCCCGTTACCAAATCTGAGCACATCTTTGATGGATCCATCCTCACAAGCTGCCCTGGGGAGGCATGGCACCTATCATCCCCACACTGTACAGCTCCAGAACTGAGGCCACAGTGGAACAATGGCAATTAGACACCTAAATACCTTTGACGATCTTGCCCAAGGTCATGAAGAGAATATAGGGCAGAGCATGGAACTGAACATGGGTCAAAGTCCCCCAGGCAAGCACCCTACACGTTGGGCCATCCTATGCCCAAAGAGATAGAAAGCAAATATAGGCTGTAATAGTACTTTACCTATCAGGGAACATCATGAGACCCAGATTTGCCAGACTCCAGTCTCTGGCTGTTCATGACCCAAACTCAGAACCCTACCCCTGCTCTGTCCTCAGACTCAGAGACCCGGCTTCAACCTTCATCAGATCCAGAACACGGATGACCAGGGTCAAGAGATACCATTGCAACAATTGCTTCTTCCAGGATTCTCTGGGTCCCTCGGGGATAATGAAGGCCCCATACCAGTTACTCTTCATATTGGGTTGTGTCTCTCATTCCCTCCAGCTGGGGAGGGAATCGTGACCCCTGCCCCCCGGTGATCAGTGAGACAACTTCTCCATTACATTTATGTACTCATTGCACAGGTGTAATTAGTACAGTCACAAAACGGTGGTGAATGCACATTGTCAAATAGCAATGTACGCACATGACAACTTTGGCTCATACCGTCTAATTCAAATATCTCCATCTCTCTCCCAGTTGTTTGGGGACCACTTCCCTGGCTCCCCAGCCTCTTACGGCCCCAGTATCCTCTCTCTGCTCAGCTAAGCTGCATGTCAGCTCCCTGACACACCAGCTTCTCTGCCCAGCCAGCTGTTTCCATCTCAGGAGTCATTTATGGGGCTGAAATGAGGCAAAAATCTGGAATTCTTTGGGTGTTTCCTTGATAGAGATGGTTTGATCTTGGGTTTGTTTTACTGGAAGAGAAATAGACTTCATGTTTGTCTGGTTCCCTTCTGTTCATTAGGGAGCAGATTTTCAGTCACTGTTTTCAGAGGAAGCTCTTCCTCTCTCCTCCCCCACCTCTTTTTTTGCATTGTCCTCAGAGCAGGACTTCCCCTCACTGATATTCAGTATTTGATAAAGTAAAGGGACCCCAATTCTGATCTCACATCAGTTTTATTCCTGTAGAGACCCACTGAGGATGAAGCTTCTCCTGATTTACAATAGGGTGAGACAGGAGAACTGAACCCAGGGAGGAGAGACCTTACTAAAAGGAGTCTCCTGCTTTAGTCAGTTTCAACCCAAGAAGTTCAAATATGAATCCATTTCTGAAAGGAGCACAGTGGAGGTGTCACCACTAGAGCCAAGTGCTCAGCACATTTGCTATTTGCCTAATACTATTTCCCATTCTCTGGCACTGCACAGACTATGAGCCTGGATTTTGGTGCCACGGAAGTCAATGGGAGCTTTGCCAGCCACTTCCGTGGGACCAGGACCAGGTCACCATAGATAACCATTCCAGTGAAGCCAAATGACAACACACCACACAATGATGCACTGAGGGCAGGTCTCCTACAAGGGGAAGGTGACACTCCCAAATTCCACAAGAAGTCTTTGACTCTGGCCAGGCCCTGCCACACAGATGTGCTGGGTTAAACTTGGCATAGGGTTGAAATGCCAAGGTGCAGTCTGGGCCTGGTTAGTAGGAAGCACTAATAGGAGTCTGATCAATAGGGCTACAGTATAAGTCAATAGCCACACAATAAAATAGGAGGACTCAGATAGACAAAATATGCTATCTGGATCTTCTCACCAGGGCCACTCAAACACCCCTCATGTACAACAGCGAGGCCTAATGAACAAAGAGGTGCAGGGAGGAGATCTGACTTCTATTTCAGGAGCAGGAACAACCACTAGATTTGCTGTGCAAGTCCAGGGGAGTGAGGATACCCATCTTCAGAGGTGGTGTACTAGGATTAATTCATTAAAGTTTAAGGAATGTTTTGAGATCTATGGATGGTCACTGGTAGAGGAACATCAGAGTGATTAGCAGCTTTGTGACATTACCAGAAATACAAGTAAAACCCACTGACCTTCTGGTTAATGCATTTTCTTCCTTGTCTTTTCTTGAGATCACCTGGAAATGCAAGCAAAGGACATGGAACAATGGGAAGGCATGAGACGGGCTGGGAGAAGGCCCCCTTCCCAGGGCTGGGAAAGTTCACACAGCCCTGGTCATCCCCATGTCTCCCAGAGTTCAGACATTCACCCTGGCACAGAGCAATGTTTGGTGGCTTCTCTGAGCCATGCGAGCAATCTGGACTCCAGAACTCCTTCTGCTTCAGATCCCAACCGGGACCATGGCGCACCTGGGGGGTGGGGTGGAGAGGGGAGAGAAGAGGGTGTCTCAAACATGACAGAAAAGTTCCCATCATCATCAGACTTCAGGAAAGGTTTTGTCTGAGTGAAAACGTGGGTCAGTTCTAATCACTTTGGAACCTGGTCCCCTCCCCTTGGGGCTGGCTAAGGTACAGTGGAACCCTGGACCAAGAACATGTTCAGTTTCTACTCTGCGCCAGAGATTCTCTCAGTGTATTCCCTCCTCCACAGCCCATGCATACCTCCATCCCTCTGGCCTCACCATTTCTCTTTCCTTCCTCCCCCTGCCCTCAAATGTCCCCTTTTTCCTTCCTTCACTGCACATCCCCCCCACACTCACACACACCCTCCCGACCAGCATACCTCATCCTCCTGCCCCCACAATCCCAAAGAACAAGGACTTTCTGGCCAGATGTCCTGCCGGAGAGGTGGCACCTCTCCACCCTGTGCCAAAGGCCATCCCTGCAGAAACTGCTCTAAAATCTGCTTGGCAACAGCACCCAAACTCCATTCCAACAGACACAGTTCTAGCTACTCTCCTTCTGGATCCAGGCAATCCATCCGCATGAAAACCCTTCTCAGGCAGGACTGATACCAGGACATATACTGGACATTTTTGAGCACAGAACTGCCCCCTGCTCAATTCCGCAGAACCAAACTGCCCTACAGCATCACTAGCTACTCAGCTTGGGAAGTCTTGGGGTCAGTACAGCATGTGCTGCAGGAAATGTCCATATCTGGGACAGCATGAACCAGGAGAGGAAAGGATTACAATCCTTCATCTCCCCAAGTCCGCAAAGATCACTGCTTCGGAGGGGTGTGACCCTGCAAGTCCCTCAGTGCCAACTGGCAGAGGGCCCGCCATGCCATAACTTACGTCAAGCCTGGCTCGCTCATTGCCTCAACATGTTTCTAAAAGTTGTGTTAATTGGGGACAGGCTTGTCCTGCCCCCCACCCCCCCAAAAATTAAATAAATCAGTGAGTGATGCGTGTACATGTTGTGAACAAAGAGTTACAGATGTGTTCTGGAAACAGGTTCTTAAGGTGTTTGAGAGGCAGAGCCTAGACCCAGCCTGCTCTAGACAAAAGAATGCATATTTACTTGTCTGTCCAGCTGGGTCACAGGCAGAGGCCAATGAAAGCTTTGTTTACCTTATATGTAAATGTCCTATCAAGCAGGGAAGAGGACTGTTTAACAGTCACACCTGAGGACAGAATCTGCATCCAAGGAATCTTTCCTGGCTCAAGACAGAGACAATAGATTTGGGGTAACAGAACTAAAATGTCTTTCCGCCCCCGTTAGCTATCACTTAAGGCAGTGGTTCTCAACCAGGGGTCTGGGGCCCCCTGAGGGCAGCCACTAGCAGGTTTCAGGGGGTTCAACAACCAGGGCCAGTGTTAGTCTTGCTGGGGCCCAGGGCAAAAACCCAAAGCCCCATTGTGTGTATGTGTATTTGGGAGGGTGGGGGTGGGGTGCTGAAGCTCAGGGCCCTGACACCTGGGGCTGAAGCTGAAGCCTGGAGCAACTTAGCTTCACTGGGGCCCCGGCAACTGCCCTGCTTGCTGCCACTCACACCAGCCCCGGCTTTTATGTGCTGAAAAAACAGTTGTTGTAGCAAGGGTGGGCTGTGGACTTTTTAATAGGGTATTGGTGGGGGCCTCTGAAAGAAAGAGGTTGAGGATGCTTGACTCAGGGGTGACATAAGGGTACAGCACCCTCTGGACCTATGAAAGTTGGAGCCCCTAGTCTGGAGAGCTCAGGATAATGGAAACTGAAGGCACATAAGGACATTGCTTGGCCAAAGATTGTCACTTGCTAACGTTGAATTGCAGTCACTAGAAAGCATGCTTTGTGGTGTTTGTAACCATGGTGGTCTCTCATTCTTGCTTAATATCACTTAAATCTTTTGTTGATAAGCTTTTTCTTAGTTTTACTATGAGCCATCTCACTGCTGTTATATGAAGGTGAAGAGAAGCAAAGCTAACACAGACTGTTGTGTGCTCGGTGTCTTTGGAGGCAGCAAACTTGATTCCTGTGAGTATCCAGGGAGAGACACTGGACATGGCAGGGCAGCATCTGGGGAACATGAGGGCTGGGATTCACTGTTACCTACAAGGCAATGTTTAGGCTAGCTGAGTCTTGAAGTGTTTGATAGCCAGGCAGAGAGGCTGGTGGGGCAGGGAGCGGACCCACAGCTTAGCAGCAGCAAAGCTCACATTTGCCCAGGCAGAGGGGAAGCACAGCTGCTGCTGGTTCTGGGGGTCCTGAGAAGAATTCCGCAATGCAAAGACTGAAGGCACAGGACAGACAAGTCGGGCAGCTGGCATGCTGCGCTCACAGACCCCTGGGGCCACACTCATTGGAGCTGCAGCAGGGAAGAACGTGGCCTGCACTGCAAGGTCCTTTCGGGGAACCTGAGGCAGAGCCATGACCAGTGATCTGGCTGGGCACTGCCCTTTGCAGAGACCAGCAGCGCCTCTGTGGCCCACGGGACCAAGCACTTCAATTCCAGCTTCTCCAAACTCCCATGGTCCCCTGGATCCTTGTAATGGGGCTTCCTGAGTCTCGGATGCAGAACACACACACACACACACACACACACAACTCTGCATCTCCAGAAAATGCCACAAGGAGGAGATCTGGGAATAACTTGAGCCCAGCTGGAGCAGATTCTAAGTAACAATAGGAAGGCGAAGATCTGGACTGGATTTTTGCACCCATAGGGACTGGACTTTAGAGAGAAAAATAATCTGAGCAAGACTGCAGCACCCACATGCAAGGGCCTCTGCCTCCTATACTCTAGCCACCTGGACTAGGTGCAGCCTCAAAAGGAGAAAACCTGAGATTGGATCTCTGTGCCCGCTGGAATGGACTCTGCAAGCCCCCAAGCCTGCAGAGAACTGCACAAACTATTCCTGCTGAGGACAGCTGGAGGGAGCTTCTCCGATAGAGCTAGAATAAACCCGTCTTCTGCTGCCTGAAAGGCTACTTTTCCCTGCCCATTTCAGCACTCACCCGGAAAGAGACTGTCCTGGGGCTGATGCGTTTGAACGAGCTGCAGTAGGTGACCTGAGTGGGGGAAGCAACCGAGGAGCCTCCAGGTCTGTCTTGAGTGGAGGGCGACCCTGCTGTTTCCTGAGCCCGGGAGGGGTTCCTTGCTGTATCCTGAGGGAGGAACACACCCCCCAGACATCAGTCTAGAGCCAGCAAGAAGGTTTCCAGCCATGGCTATGAGAGCCGGGAGCAACACTTGGGGGTTCAGCACATCCACCAAGCACCTGAACAGCCCAGCCCAGACTGCAGGAACCCTGGCTGGATGGGCCAAACCCCAAGCTCCTCCCTACGCCCAATCATCACTGAGGCCAATGGGAGGGCTCAAGGTTTGGCTTAATGAGGGGAAGCGGGTACTAGCGTTATCTCATCTACAGGCAGAGTTCTAGAGTTGAGGAAGCAACTCCCCCACCCCCAGCCCTTTCGGCAGCACTGCTCTTTCCAGGCCCAAGTGCAGTATCGCCAAGCCCAGGATCCAAGTCAGGATTTTTAAATGAACGTGTTCCGGGCTCTTTGCGGATTAGCGTCGGAGCCTTTGGGTCACGCTCACTTCACGTTTTCAAACTTTTCTCCAGAAGGTTCGATGCCACAGCCTTTTAAAACAAGAGCCAGGATACTCACAAGGCAGGTCCTCAGAGGTACCTCACTCCCATTGAGGATCTGAGACTTTTAGGGGATGGCTTTAGTGAGACGGCTGGTAAAGTGCCACGAACATGCCTCTCACCTGCTGGCTGGAGGGGCGAGTAACTGGGGAGTCTGGTTTCTGTTCTATGCGGCTTCCTCCCCTTGAGAAGACTTTCACCTCCAGGTGACTACGGTCTTTCTGCTCCCGAGCCGATTCCTGGGGCTGGCCTCCCGTCACCTCTGGCTCCTGCAGGGGCTCGTCAGCTATCAGGTCTTTCTCATCCTGAGCCAACCCCTGATGCTGTTCTCCTACCAGGATCTTCTGTTCCGAAGCCAACTCCAGACATTGTTCTGCCTTTGGGCCCGTCGGCTCTTGGGTGGGCCCCTGGTGCTGTTTCCCTGCCAGGGCTTCCCCATCCCAAACTGATCCCCGACACGGGGCTGCCTCCAGGCGGCCTGCTCCCGTGTCTGGCTCCCTGCAGTTCTCTGGCTGCTCCTTCTCCTTTCTGAGGTTTTCTGAGCTCTCCACCTGCCACCTCTGCCTCCTGATCTCTTGCGGTCTCAGCACCGCCATGAGCTTCTGCTCGGACACCTCCTCTTCGGCTGTGGCTGCCACTGGTGGCTCTGCTTCCTTGAGCTGCCATGGCCTGCAGTGACAGAGAGAGGGCACTGACACCCTTGGACACCCAGGGACACTGGCAGGCTGCTTGTTAGACAGCAAGTGAATCCAGCCCAGCTGAGAGGCGCCAGATTAACACTTATAGAGCACCCCCATTTTATCCCAGTGCACCCTGTACACATGGTTACCCTTCTTTGAATCCCTGTTCTGCAGGCATAGGTTGTCCTATACAGCTGATGGCAGCAGAGCATTGTGGGGGCGCCACTTCCCAGATCAGCCTCCATCCCTTGGCCCTGGGAGCACTGAGCTAGCACCATGGAAAGGCAGAGCCACTTGCTCTACTTTCCTGGGAACAGCATCCAGAGCAGCCTTAGCTCGCTCTGAAGAGGGCAGGATCCTGCCCTTTGTCTCGGGCAACAGGCGAGGAAGAAGGGTGTTTGGAGGGCAGGTGGAGGAAGGTATTTAACCAGTGGATTCAAATTAAAATATAGGGGTTAAGATTTTCAGAGGAGTCCAGGGGGATTTGAATGGGTAATTTCAATGGAATGTGTCTCTCTAATCCCCCTGGACTGCTTTGAAGATCTTAGCCTTCAGCTTTGTATCATAAGCTACAGTGATTAATCATTCTATTGCACTCGTCCTCCGCAGCTCCCAACAGGATTGGCAAAGTAACATATTGTTATCCCCATTTTACACTTGGGAAAACTGAGGCACGGGGGGAGTGATTTGCCCAAGGTCACATAATGACTTGGTGGCAGAGTCAGGAACAGAAACCGTGAGTCCTGACACCCGTCTCCTACTCCAGCCACTAGACCTTTCTGCTTCTCAGAGTCATGAACTGAACCTGGATTCCCCTGTTCTAACTGCCCTACCCTGATCCAAAACCCATTTAGCGGGAGGACTCCCACTGAGATGTGGGCTTTGGCTCCAGTCCAGCAAAGCAAGACAAGCCGGGTGGAGGTGCAGCATTCCGGGCGATGCCAGCACTGCAGTCCCAGGTAACAACCTTTCTCCTCTCCCACCTCTCCACTGCCTACTTGTTGGTATCCTGCACAGGAGAAAGGGCTTCTTCCTGCGCGTCAGTGGTGGAGCTCAGGTTGCGGTCTCTCCGCCGGCGTTCTCTTGCTTGTTCCTCCTCATCCTCCAGCGTTCTCTGCCTGGCCAGGCTGCTTGGAAAGGAGACAAGGGTGTACCAGAGACAAGGGAAGTGAGGTCATCTCTTATGTTGAACACATTTCTGCTGGTGAGAGAGAAGTTTGTCTCTCTCACCAGCAGGAGTGGGTCCAGAAAGATTCCCCACCTTGCCACTAATATCCTGGGACCGACATGACTACAACACTGCGTACAAGAACGTGCCAGTCAGATACCAGTGGGCTGGGTCACTGTAGGAATGTACCAACCAAGGGAGCTCTCTCTGAGCTTGCAGAGCGCAAGTGATCACCCCAGGGGTCAAGGAGGAGCTGTACAGCAGGGTGCAATTGGCCGGTGGCACAGCATCCCAGTCAGATACACGGCGATGTCCTACCCCAGTGGGTATCGGCTGGGGGAGGATGGAAAACAGTAGCAGAAATACAAACTGGATTACATAGATCTAATCATATGTGATGTGTAATCCCGACACCTACACAGGAACAGGCTACTATAAACACTGGGAAATACCCAAATTAAGCGCTTGACTTTGAACCATAGTGTTCCTTTAATGTAGAGAAATTACATTTTTAAGATCTTTAAATTTGATATAAGCAAACCAGAAGTTCCATCACATGGTACCATACAATCCTCCAATTTGGGTCATCAGCAAGGTTAGAACTCTGGTATCTGGGCTTCCAGTCCAAGGTCTGCAGGAGAGTCTGCTCTAGAGGGCACAGACTCTTTCCCTGGCATCACACCTGCTTCTAGCAAAAATCCCTCCCTGCCAACCCCACATCCTCATCTGTCTTGCAAGTCTCTGCTCCTCACTCCTTCACATTTCAGGAAGGAAACTTCTTGCTTCTCCTAGGAACCAGCAGGAGGGACATTGTGAGCACAGGAGACAGATTCCCTGCTTCTGCACCTGGTTCTTTTTGTAGTCCTTGACAGACAATTGCAGGCCCGGTCCTGCTCAATCCCTGGGCTGATGCATGCTCTGTGGCAGATGGAGCATACTTGGTCCAGACAGTATTTTTGGAGAACAACATTGCTCACTAGAGTTTTGTTAAATTGGGATGTTTTTAGACTCAAAACTTGGCCAAGTTTGGGTCGATTTTCACAGGAAGAGCAACACCTATAACCCTGCATACTCCCTGCCAAATTTCAAGGCCCTGCTCCAACCATGTTGGTGCTAGAGCTTCTTAATGGAACAGTTAAGATTTATTTTTAAAAAAAATAGGCAAAGTGTATTCTCTTCCCTCCCTGCACTGTCTCAGAAATGACTGACACTTAACGAAAACAAAAATTCAGACAAAAAGGTAGACTCCTGGCATGAAAAATTTTAGTCTGAATGGCTGAAGTATGGTAAAAAGTTACAAGCAACTAAAAAAAAAAAAAAGCTCTTCTAATGGAAGGTGTCAGGCAACCATCATTACCAGGTCTGCCTGGAATTAGAGGTAATTAGTATTCCATCATCACACACACACACACACACACACACACACACACACACACTTTCCAACCAAAGTGATTTTTTGTTTTGGCACTAAAAAAAGTCCTTTTGGTAAGAGATTCAGGTTTCAAGCACAAACTGTAATTTTCTCAGTAAAAAAGTTTAAGAAAAAATTAAAGCTTTTGACACCAAGAAAAACAGTTTTTATTCCCCCTCACCCCACATAAGTTTTGAAATTTTCCACCAAAAATAATTGGCATATTTTTTCAGCTTTCCTCACACACACACATACTCGGCCCCACACTGTGCTGCAAATAATGCCCAAGATCATTAAAACAAAGAATTTTAAAAATCAAATTGGTTTTCCACTACAGATACCGTTTGTTGACTTTTTGCACAACTCGGCGCAGGGCTCATCTACACAGATTGAGGTTTGAATTTAAACCCTGAGAACTTCTCATGTGGACACTCTTATTCTTGTATAAGAGGGTCATTATTCAGGCTTTATCTACACTGCCAAATGGACAACAAAAGTTGTCATTCACAGGTGCTTAAAGAAGCACCCCACCCCAGGGGCAGCTCCAGGCCCCAGCACGCCAAGCGCGTGCTTGGGGTGGCATACCACGCGGGGCGCTCCGCTGGTCACCAGGAGGGCGGCTCCGGTGGACCTCCCACAGGTGTGCTAGCGGAGGGTCTGCTGGTCCCGTGGTTTCAGTGGACCCTCCACAGCCACAACCATGTCTGTGGGAGGTCTACCGGAGCCACAGGACTGGCGACTGGCAGAGTGCCCCCCGCGGCATGCTGCCGTGCTTGGGGCGGCAAAATGTCTAAAGCCGCCCCTGTCCACCCCAAAGACAAAAGTTTGCCACAGCATGTGGCAGTGTAAACATCTCATTGTCAGCTCTCCTGTCGACAATGCGAACCCTGCTTGTAGGGGGTGGAAGTATTTTGTCAGCAAAAGCGCCAACAAACAGTGTTTACACTGCCTGACTTTTAGCAACATGGTCGTGTCGCTAAAAGCTGCGTAGTGTAGACAAAGCCTCCGTTTGGTTTACGTTACTTTGGAAGTGATTTAAACTGACAAAGCCACTCCTATTCCAGAATAGGAGCGGCCACAGAGGGAGTTATAGCAGTATAATGCAATCACTTTAAGTAATACCAATATAATTATACCAGTTTACAACAGGTAGAACTTCCCCACACAGATAAGCCCTCAAATGATGAAATCACAAGTCAGTTTCATTTTTGCTTATAATCAATTTCCTTCTTTAGAGAAGATCTCAGACATTTTAATAGCGTAGGCCACATCTTGATTCATCAGCTGATACGCTCCCCACCTCCCCTGCCATTCACCATTGTGTAATGGCCTAATGGAAACTAGGACATTTAAGTGGTAATGTGGTATGAGTGTATTTTTGTCTGCCTTTAAATGCAATGCAGTTGCAAGAAACAAGCAGGAGAGGCCAGCATCAGGTGACTAGCCAGCTCTCTACAGACCACCAGCACCTATTTCTCTGACCAACAGCAATCTACAGACCACAGCTGGAGTACCCTGGCCTGCCCTCTTCGATTCTTATGCATTTCACAGCACTGCAGTGTTTTGGGCTGCAACCTCTTCCTGGGAATATGCTTTTGTAAAAAAAAAAAAAAAAAAGTGAGCAAGTGTTTCCACTAGAGTGTATTTGAAAAAGGAAGATAGTAAGACCATGGGAATGGTGTGTGGTTAATGGTTTAGCACAAGCTTGGTTTTTGCAGACTCTAAACTTGGGGGGCGGGGGCAATTTTACATTTAAAACATTCAAGTGGAAGTGGGCTCAATCCTGATCCCGTTGGAGTCAACAGGATCAGAAACAGGCCTAGCCTAGCATTAATGCCATTGCAAACCCTGGGAGTTTTAGCTGTCACACTGTGCAGATTAACAATTGCTGTGTAAAGGCATAGCGCTGCCACATTCCCTCTCTGCCCAACTCCCCCTTCCTAGGCTGCAAGGTGTGGGAAGGGGAAGGGGAAGGAGAAGACTAGAATGACAGGGTGAGGAAAAAAGCAGAAGCAGAGAGCCAGTGGGCTGGGAGGGGAGAAGAGTGTTTAAGAAGCTACAAGTCTCAGCCACTGAGCTTGCAAACCTGACTTTCTAGGTAGAAGTTACCTGCCCTCCCTTGGAAAAAGAAGAAGGAGAAATGGCACCAGAATTCGAGGCAAGGAAGTTGGAACTGAATGAGCTTGTTACTGTAGCATGCATGAGTCATGCACCCTTCCCTTTGTGCTTTTTTCCCATTGCAAAAAGATGGCCCCACCCTCTTTTACAATAACCCAAGTCTGAATGATACAATGTTCACTAGACATTGATACCAAACTAGGGTGATTCATAGCCAGAATTAATCTACCGACATTCGCTGCTGTAGCCCTTGCACTTTGGAAGCAAGTTGACCCTCCTGCCTCACCATTCTCCATTAAAAGGAAAAGAAAGCTGGCTACTGTGTAATCCTTCTGATGGTGCTTTGCATGTCTTTAAGGCCTGGTCCACACTACAGCGTTAAATCGATTTAAACAGCATTAAATCGATTTAACGCTGTACCCGTCCACACTACAAGGCACTTTAAATCGATTTTAAGGGCTCTTTAAATTGATTTCTGTACTCCTCCCCAACGAGAGGAGTAATCCTAAAATCGATATTACTATATCGATTTAGGGTTAGTGTGGACGGAAATTGAAGTTATTGGTCTCATTCTTTTACTGAGCTACCCAGAGTGCACCGCTCCGGAAATCGATGGTAGCCTAGGACCATGGACGCACACCACTGAATTAATGGGCCCTAGTGTGGACGCGTAAAATCGATTTTATAAAACCAGCTTTATAAAACCGGTTTTAATAATTTTGATTTTATGCTGTAGTGTAGACGTGGCCTCAGTAACTGCACAGACAGCTAGGTTTTCAGACTGCATTTTGGGCCTCATCCCAATCCCATGGAGATCACTGGGCTTGTAGATCATAGAATAACAGGGTTGGAAGGGATCTCAGGAGGTCATCTACTCCCACCCCCTGCTCAAAGCAGGACCAGTCTCCAATTAAATCAGCCAATAGATTTTTGCACCATATCCCTAAATGGCCCCCTCAAGAATGGAACTCTCAACCCTGGATTTAGCAGGTCAATTCTCAAATCACTGAGCTATTCCTCCCCCCCTTTTGTGCTCACAATCAGTTGCTTAGATGTGCAAAATTGTGCTCTACTGCACAGGATATTATAGTCATTGACCTGATCTCCAGTTGCATATTTAGGTCCTGCAAGCATTTATGCACCTGCTAAACTTGACTAGTATTGACTCGACATTGTTGCCAAATAGACAGAATGCCAGCATGGGACTCAGAAGATCTAGATTCCATTCCCAGCACTGTCACTAGCTTTTGGGCAAGGTCACCTTCCTTTGCCTCAGTTTCCCCACCTGTAAAATGGGGATAATACTACTGAACTCCTTTGTAAAGCACTTGGAGATCTATGCTAGAGCTAGGTAGTAGTAGTTGCAGCTGTGATCAAGTTAAGCATGTGCATAAGCTTTTGCAGGATTGGAGCCTTAACTAGAAGGCTCTTAGAAAGAAATCCACCCCTATGTAGAGGACCAGACCAGATCTATGATGGACTTATAGACCTACCTAAGCTCATATTAGAGCTGGTTGGAAATTTTTGCATGAAAAGTTTGTCCAAGATTTTTTTTTTAAATTGAATCTTCTCACTGTTTTTTCCTCCCAAGATGCTCTCCCCCCACCCCACAAGTTTAGTTAATCATATTTTAGAAATTGTTTTCAAAAGTCTCTCTTGTACCAAAGCCTTCGTTCGGGGGGGGGGGGAGGGGTTGGTAAGATTCAAAAGTGTTTTAAATATAAACATTGATGATTTTATTAATAAGTTATTTTAGTAGAACCATAATGGACAATTTCACAGATAAGAGAGCCTTCAAATGGGTCAGTTTCAAACCCTGCCAAGTGGAAATAATTTTGAAATGTTGATTTTTGTGGAACTATTTTCCCAGTTATTGACCACTTTCTGATGGATTATTTAAGTGGGGTGTGGGGCTTTTTCTGGTCCTCTGCAAATGTGTACATTTCACCTTTTATTGATGAAAATAAGCTGGTTGTATTTTGTATGCCTTTTAACCCCACAGAGTCAAAGTGGCTGTTGATGAGCGAGCTGTGTTCTGTTCTGGCTTGTGCTACATCAAGAGAATTATTACCTATAGCTGATTGAATAATCCACAATGCACTACACTAGTCAATGCATCTTATTTCCCCTCTCCCCCATCCCATTTTAAGAATCTCCAAATTATTAATTATCAGAAAGATTTTTTGCAAATTTCTGCCATGAATAATTCTTAGTTCACAGATACAATTCGTGAACAGTCAACACGTGGGTCATTTTTGGTAGTTACATGTCATCCAGTAAGGGAATAGAAACAATCCTGCCGGCTTTGTGGCACTAAGCTTCTTAGAGCAAATTGTATGTTGGATACTAGTCCCAGGTGGCAATTGGTTCTGCCCATTTTAGGCTGAGAGCTTCTTCAGGTCAGGAATTCTCTCTTCCTTTGTATGTTCAGCACCTACCATAACAAGACCCCCATCCTGACTAGTGTCTTGAACACTACTACAATGTAAATAATTTTAATATTTATTCATGTGTATTGATGGAATGACTCAGCAGAAGCCAGACAGCTGAAGCCAGCACAGGCTTTTCCTGCAGCCACAATGTTTATAACCAGAAATCAAAAGAAGTTACCATAAGAGAACTACAGAAAGATTCCCCAGCATGAGATTCACATCAGTTCTATGGCCCTTGGGGGTAGAATCTTCCCCCAAAGCATCCTCCCAAGCCACCAGTATATAGCCCTTTCCCCTCCGTGATCACTGGGGCTAAAGGAGTGGGAAGCAGAGACCCTCCTTATTCAGTGGGACCAAGTACCCCGACACAGGAAGCCACTTCAGTGTGTGACTCTTTCTGTTCCCTAATTGGGTGTCTGGTGTAACTAGCCATCAAAGATTTTAAAGTCACATGAGCAATTCAAAGTGAATCATTGATTTCAAGACCAGAAGGGCTCATTATGCTCATGTGTGATGCAGGAGGTCAAGCTAGAGAACCTCACCCATCAAGCCCCAAACTTCTATTTGAAGTGTGGTCTTCCCCTCCCAATAATACATCCACTCCTGCAGCACTATTATCCCCATTATACAGATGGGAAATGGAGGCACAGAGCAACTAAGAGGCAGATTTGTAGCAGTATTTACCTGCCTAACCCCCATTGAAATCAATGACATTTCCATGGGTGTTGGGTGCCTAAATACCTTTACAAATCCAAGACAAGATGGGGGAGGCAAAATCTTTTGTTGGACCAGTTCTGTTGGTGAAAGAGACTAGCTTTCCAGCATACACAGCGCTCTGTCATTGTTTTGTGTTCTGTCTGTTATGTTGTGTTAATATCTAGAAGCCTAAACACCAAGATCCCAGCCCCAGGGTGCTGCACAGACACAGAGCCAATACAGCCTGCTCCCACTTACACCTTTGTGAGGGGAGACCCTGCATGAGCACTCAGGAAAGTGGCTCCTCACTCCAATGCAGAGGATGAGCCTGTGGGGAGTTAGAAACCCAGCAGCGTGTAGACAGAACAGATTAGAGCCAGGGTGGCTGGGATGCAATGAACACAGGACTCCTTTACAGTTTGTTTAGGAGTCACTTTCCAGAGCAAAGCTACCCCTTTCAGCTTTGCTGCACAGCTCACTTCTCAGGGGGTCCCTCTCCCCACCTTCAGCCACTGCTCGTAGGGGTGCTGGAACAATTTCTATGGGGGTGGGGGGCAGCTCAGAGCCATTGAACCAAACTGCAAACCCTGGATAGAATGGAAACCACTTCATATCAGGGGGTACAGCCCCCCCAGCACCCCTAGTTCCAGCATCACCTATGGCTACTTGTCCTTTTGAAGCTTGACAGCCACCCAGGCTCTGCAGGGCTGGCTTTGTCCGACCCAACCTGAAGTCACACAGGCTACTATCTTTGCCTGCTATTGCACATGGCTCCTCTTGCATCCCCACCTGTCCCGAGCTAACAGCCTTCCTTCCCCCTGAGCCCCCCCTGGAGGGGCCAGAAAGCGTTAACCATTAAACCACAGCACCTACCTAGAGAGCGCAGACCAGTTCTTCCTGTTGAAAGACATCCCGGCTCCCCCTGACTTTCAAAGAAGTAGGGGAACTTCCCCAGACATCAAGACAGGTTCAAGCCCCACTCTGCAGAGCTCCCTAGAGCCAGCAAGACGCAGATTTGAGGCTCCTGGAGGAGCTGGAAAGGGGACTCCTACACCTTCCCTCCTGCTTTACTTCCCTATGCACCTTTACCCTGCCTGCAGCCCATTTACTGCCGGGGTGTGTCACATGGTCTCTTATCTACCTTGACAGGCACTGAGAGCTGTAATTTGTCTATTAGCAGCACCTTACAAAAGGCACCCTGCGCGGGCGTGAGCCAGCTTCTGGCCATGCAAACCACGCTTGGCTGGCCATTTGGTCCGGGTTCAGCCCTCCGCGCTCAGTGCACCAGCCCTCCAAGTTGTCCTGGTTTTCAGGGGCTACTCCCTGCTCAGAAGCCTGTTCTACCAGCCTCTTGCTTTCTGTCTTCAATTCCCTCTCTCGATTGAGTGCGTAGGAAAGGTGGAATTCCCTCCAGGTGGGTGGGAGGAGGCATAGTCAATCAGTCACCTGGCTCCCCACCCATTTAACCAGGACAGGCAACCTCCACCGCAGGGGCTTTCAGAAGATGCAGTTAAAGAGACGCCCATCACCTGAAATCTAATCAGTTTCAAAAGCTGAACTCAGATCCCTTGTAGGGGCTGCTCATGTGTGTGGTTTAACAACCACATCTTCCTATTATTTCGGGGGGTTGCTTGTATAAAAAAAACCACAGGAACTAACTCAGCAGCTATGCAGGAGAAGCAGTGGATACACCAGGATACAAAGGATTTGACTTTATTAATGGTCTACCCAAAACAGTATCCTGTCTCTGACAGTGGCTAGTAGGAGCTGCTTCAGGAGGATACTCAAGGAACCCCAATCTTAGACAGTTATGGACTTACCAACCCCTGTGGGAAATTGTTTCCCCCTCACAGGCAGATAGGTGCCTAAATACCTCTGTATCTGTGCCTAACTCCCTTTGGGAATTTCCAAAGAGCTCAGCTTCCACTTTGACAGTTGAATACAATGGCCACGTTTTGAAAAGTACCAAGTCTCCCGTTGCTCTCCATGGGGGTGGGGCATGTTCCCTATTGTTCTCAGTATGAGAGTGGAGAGCCTCCAGTGGAGGCTGGTCTCTATTGAAAATCCGGCCCTATGTGGTTGATTTATTCCGAGGCATCAGGGTTTACATTACTTACATATTTGTATCCCATCTACAATAACTTGCACTTGTTATCCATATCCATGTCTATTCTCTTTGGAATCCTCCTGGTCTTAGTGGCATCTTGTGGCAGTGAGTCCCACAGGTTAACTGTGCATTGAGGGGGAAAGTAAATATAATCAATAAAAGTAAACAAATATTTCAATCCCTTTCAAATCTGCAGCTTTTGGATTATCAGAGCCAAACTATCTAAGCCCCTTGGGTTTGCGATCAGGACAGGTGTTTTCTTCTTGAGACTTGCAAAATACCTGTCTCCCAGCCAGAGGAGAGCAACATTAGGATTGTGGTCCACATACTGGCCTGTGACTTGTGGGACCTAGGTTCAAATCCTAGTTCAGCTACAAACTCCCTGAAGGACTTTTGGCAAGTCACTTATGTTAGGATTTTCAAGGGGAAACCCCAGAAAATTAGGCCCAAATCCTGACAGGTATTTAGACACACAACTTCCATTGAAATCTGGCCCTTACTGTTTAAATCTCCTAGGAATTCAATGGTAATTAGGTACCTAAATCCTGTAGACACATCAAAAAATCTCTCAGCTCCCCCATCTGTAAAATGGGGACAATAGCTCTTCTATATCTCTCAGGGTAGCTGTGGACATCAATCCATGAATGTTTGCAAAGTGCTCAGATGCTATGTGGTGCTGGGCATTCCTATCCAGCACAGCTTGGTGTGGGAGCTGCAGGAACCTGTTCTGAGGTGTCTATTAATAATTGCAGATCTCCCTTCTGTAGCATCTGGGCTGCTGTTACCAACTTTTCCTCCTTCCTACATTTCATTCCCATCTCCAACCAACTGGAATCTGTGGTTAGTTTGCTTGTTTGTTACCTACCACGTGTGCTGCACGCAATCCCCTGCCCCACAGCATGAGTGGAAGGTGAATTAACTGGCTTTGGCAAGTTGGTATAGACAGTTAACACAGCATTGCTCAGATGAGGGGTTTCTGGTTGTAATTATGGTTTTAAAAGATAAATCTGTCAAAAGATCATCTCCTCCAAGCAAGACTCACCCTCAGTTTATCTTTCTGTCTCTGTCACCCGCTGTTTTTTAAATCATTTTTTATATACATGTAGAAAATGCAACACGTTTCAGTGTAAGAGAGAAAACCAAAAATATTCTGGAGAACAGAGGTATTTGCAAGTGACAAGTTTGCTGTTCTCCAGAATATTTCGGATTCTTTGCTGCTTTTGCAAATGCTAGGTAGTCTACCCAAGTCTCAGCAGCAGCAAAGAGAGCACAATACACCCTTTGGTTTTATCTATACTGAACATGGAACCCGATGCCAAGGGATATTATTGAGGCCAAGAGCTTACTAGGATTTCTGAAAGGTTTAGGCATTTGTATGGATAATAGGAACACTGCTGGCTAGGATACACATTTAGAAGGGATATAAAACCTCACTGCTTCCTGGATTAAGAAAAACAAGCAGCAGCAGCTCTGGCCCGTCATTAACTACCTGTGGTTAGGAAAAAATGTCCTGGATATCAAAGGTATTTCAGCATCTTACTCCCTCTGAAATCAGTGGGAGTTAGGCGCCTAAATAGCTTTGAGCATTTGGGCCAAATAGCCTTTGAAGTATCCGTGAGAGACAGGCTATGGGACCAGACAGGCCAACAACAGTATGATCCAGCTCATGTGGAAATTCCAGTGCTCTAATGTTATTTTTATATATGCAGGGCCAAATTCTGCTTTCTTCCCCAACTATTCACTTCAGAGCCAGTCACATCAAGTGGCTGAGACTAACAGAATTCAGCCCAAAGTGTTTGCAGGACCCCAGAAAGAGGCATCAGTTCACCAAACACTGTCCCTCAACCAGGTCACAGTCAGATTTCCAATAGGCACAGTAGGCACATGCCTAGGGGCACTGACATTCTAGAGGCAACTAAAAGTTAAAAGTTGTATTTTTTACAGAAAACACGAAGGTCAGCTGTAGGCAGGGGGGAGAGGGGGGACTGAAGATGCTGTGCCTGCGGGCATGTAAGGTGTAAATCTGGCCCTGACCCAGGTTAATGGAGAGTTGTGAGCTTGGGGAATTCAGTTAGGTATGTGGTTCTATACAGATGAGGAGACGCCAAATCGGCTGAGTTGTTCTAACCCATTTCCCAGCATCTTATTCTGTTTTATGCTCTTCTGGGGGATCTGGGATTTCGTGTTCATGGAGAAGAACCTATGGGCCAGATGCTCAGTGGGTATGAATTGACACACATCCATTGAAGCACAACACCCATTTACACCAATGGGGGGGTCTGAACTGGCATTTGATTTTTCCCGTATGGTCTCACAAACACCACAGGGCAAATTCTGTTTATCTCAGTTACATGGTGCAACTGGCAGAGGCCGATTTGTTCCTTTGCAATAATGTGTTGCATTAACAAACCATGTTTGCATTTGTCCACCTGGGCCAAATTCTGCTCTCAGTTACACTGGTCCGTCCAAACTGGCTTCAACGAGGCCTGCATCTGTGTGAGAGCATCCATGTGAGAGCAGGTTTCCCTCATGGTTGGCTGGGGTGGGTCATGGCCAGATGGACTCCAGCCCAGCCTCACTGTAGGGATGAAATCATCAGTGGCAGCCATGCTGCAGGGTAATGGGGGAGGGGTCTAGGCTCCTAAGTGGGCCAGGATCCCTCCCCCACTCCCCCAAAGGCAGCTGCTGTCTGGGAGCCTGGCAGCCACAGGGCACATGTGGGGAAGGGCCGTATTCTTCAACCAGGATCTCCTGGAAACCTTAGCAGAGGGGTGAAACCACCCAGCACCCCTCAAGCCCTGGAAGGCTGTGCAAAAGGGCTCAGGTGTGAGGCCCACAGGTCAATTCCACCAACTGCTGCAGTCAAGGGCTAATGAGCTTTGCTCCTGCATCTGGTCTCCCTGCAGCGGGCCAGGCTGGCCTCAGAGTGCTAGCAGCTCTCCCATCCCCTCCCTTGGGTCAATCCTCGTTTCTACCCCTCTGTGTTCTATCTAGGCCCATCCCATGCCAGTGTCATTCTCCTTATTACGGCATGGACAACTTGCATTGAACACTGCAGTAATGGCTATAAGGGTGGGTGGTTAAGCTCTGGAACAGCCTTCCAAAGGAGCTTGGGGGATCTCTGCTACTGGAGATTTTGAAGAACGGGTTGGGATGGTCTCTAGGTTTACTTGGCCCAGACTCAGCACAGGGCTGGACTTGATGACCTCTCGAGGTCCCTTATAGTCCAGCATTTTTATGATACTATTTAAACACCACACACAAATGTATCTAAGAACATAAAAATGGCCAATGGCCCATCTAGCCCAATGTCCTGTCTTCTGACAATGGCCAATGCCAGGTTCTTCAGAGGGAATGAACAGAACAGGGAATCATCAAGTGATCCATCCCCTGTCGCCCAGCTTCTGGCAAACAGAGGCTAGGGACACCCAGAGTATGGCTAACAGCCATTGATGGATATAATAGCCACCCAGGCCAGATGCTCCCTGCAGTCCTGAGCCCTGCCTTCCAAAAGGGACAATGACCTTTGCCCTCTGCAGTCACATCCAGAACCATCACACATGCTCCGCACAGCGTCTGGTCATCACATCACCGGGGCCGTCACGCACACAAGTAGGGGACATCAGCCTCCTTATGACTTTCCTTTCACCAAGACTCCCAGCTCCTTCCCCTCCCTCCTTTGAGCCTTTTTTACTGTCCTGCTTTCCAAGAAGCAGACCGTGCATTTCCCATAACCAGTGATACCATCCGGGCAGATCACAGCAATTACCCATATCCCTCATTAAACAAGAGACCTGACGCAGATACGGACCTTTATGGCTTAGCTCCTGAGTGAGCCCTTGACAAAGAGTTCTTTGTTCCATTCTCCCAGAAGGCCTTTCACTTTCCTTAGATGGCAGTTTATTGGGGCCAGGGTGCCAGTGTCAGGCCTGTGATTTCTGCTCTAAAATCCCCTAGGCTTTCAAGGCACCTGAGGGAGGATTAGAATCGAGCTGGAACACGACACTGCAGTGATACATGCGGCATCTCTGTAAACAAAGTTGCCATGCCCAGGAAACTGAAATCAAGTTTGTCTGTTTACTTTTGTAAAGTACCCAATGACTGAGGCACTGAGAACACCATGTTATTGCCTAACCTTAACAGCTGGTCCAAAAATGGGCTTCTTTTCCATGGAAAATTTAAACTTTTTAATTGAAAAATTGGACACCACAATATTTCTGAAATTTGTTGATTTAAAAATGCTGCCACGGTGCTTCATGCGAATTGTAGTTCACATGCCTCACGTCTTCTATGGCTCAGTTTCCCTGGCTGGGCTACATTTCCCATTATACACCACCATCTCCCCTCATAATGATGGGAAGCAGTTGCATCGCAGAAGTCCTTGGCCATGGTGCATCATGGGAAATGTTGTCCAGCTGTGGATCCCAGCTCATAGAGGAGAACTGGGAAGAAGAGGCACCTGAAATACAACTCCCATGAGGCACTGTGCTGGGATATCCAAAAGAAGATAATTTGGAGAAAACTAACATGGGAATTACCCTCAGCATGGAGAAGCATGTTGCGTTCACCACGTGGAAGCTCGTCACACCTGCTATCAGTCAGTAGCTAGCCAGTTTGGTGTTGGTAGATCAGCTGTTGGCACCATTGTGTCAAGGTTTGCACTGCTATAAAAGAGGATGCTGCCATGCCAGGTCATATAGCTTGGCAACACACAAAAGCTTATTGATGGCTTTGTATGGAGGGGCTCCCCGAACTGCAGAGAGTCTATTGATGGGACACACGTGCCTATTCTTTGCCTCTCACATTAGGGCAAAGACTTTATTAACAGGAAGGGATGTTGCTCCTTGAGGCTGCAAGGCCCAGTTGCTCAATCTAGAAAGGATCACCAGTTGTAACCATGCCTCAGTGGGTCACACTGAGGATGCCAAATTCAGGACGAACTGCTGAGAACTAGGGCAGGTACAGCCCAACACTGGTGGCTAATTCCCCATAGGATATATGAAACCAGCCACAAAATTAAACTTCTCTTTCACCACACTGGCTAACAAGAAGTCATAAAAGCATTTTCCTTGGGCATCCTAGTCCTTGCATTACCACCAAAAACAGTGGATTTAAAGGTGAGTGGTTCTTTACAACCAGTCTCATCAAATAAATGATTCTTCTGATCCCAGAAGACCAGCCACACACCCAGGTCAATAAATAACTTAGATCTTACCCAAAAATCATGCTGATGCCAATCCTTTAGTATTTAAATTCTAAAGGTTTATTCAAAAAAAGAAAGAAAGAAAAAAAAAGAGTTAAAATTGGTTAAAGGAATGAAATATATACAGTAATTGCTAAGTTCATGGTTTAGGCCAGAGGCGCCAACTTTCTCTGGCACCAGTGGGTGCCCATGCCCCCTCCCCTTTCCGCACCCCTGGCCCCACCCCAACTCCACCCCATCCCTGGCACTGGCCCCACCCCCATTCCAACCCCATCTCCAAAGTCCCCACCCTAACATCGCCCCCTCCCTGCCCCTATTGGATCACTTCCCCAAATCCCCGTCCCAGCCCCAACTCTTCCTCCAGCACGCCTCATTTTCCCATTCTCTCCCTCCCTCCCTGCCTCGTGAATCAGCTGTTTCATGGCACAAGCACTGGGAGGGAGGAGAGAAGCAGGACGCTGTGGTGCCCTCATGGAGGAGGCAGAGGTGAGCTGGAGCAAGGGGGCAGAGCGGGACCACAGGGAGCTGCAGGTGGGTGCTGAGCACTCACCAATTTTTTTCTATAGGTGCTCCAGTCTCGGAGCACCCACGGGTCGGCACCTATGGTTTAGGCTTGTTGCAGAGATGGAATAAACTTCTGGCTTAAGTCAAGTCTCTGGTTGCTTCCAAATCATTGGAAGGTCCTCGATCCCTTGGTTAGAATGCTCCCATTAATATAAATCCATATTCCAGAGGCTTGGACAAGATAGAGGCTGGAGCAGGATAGAAGCAAAATGAGTGCATTTCCAGGGCCTTTTATCTCTTCTGCCATGTGGAGGGACACCTTTGTTCTTACTGAGGAAACTCTAGCAACAAGACGGAGTTTGGAGTCACATGGGCAAGGCACATGTCCATGCATTTTGCCTAGTCACAGCAGGAAATTCCATTTATTGTAGATAGACATCTCCCATGGTGCATTGTTAGTTAAATGTTCTTTTGATGGGCCACTCAATTTGAATAATCCCACCAAGATGTGCTGGCTAGCTACCTTGTGGGCATTACCCCAAGAGCAAACATTTGAAATCTAGGTATAGAGCCAATACTTATAACTTCAAATAAAAAATGATATATGCATACAGATAGCATAACCATAACCAGCAAATCATAACCTTTCTATAGACATCTGACTTGACAACCTTTGTACAAGATTTGCTGCAAATATCTAAGAGTGGTTGCAACAATGATCTATATGATCATATTTCAATCAGATAACATCACATCAGTCTTAGTGAGGGGGTCGTCCAGAAAGATCCCACGTGGGTATCTAGCAACAGAGAGTCCTGTGGCACCTTTAAGACTAACAGAAGTATTGGAGCATAAGCTTTCTTGGGTGAATACTCACTTCATCATATGCATGTTTGGGTATCTAGAAATTCAGGCCTGTTGTCAGGCATGAGCCAGGGAATGAGTATTTCCCAGAACACGACGGACATCAGGGCAGTCATGAGTCAGGCTAAGATTTAGTCATGGAGGTTGCAGAAGTCACGGAATCGGTGACTCCCAGCAACCTCCATGACTTCAGCCTGCGGTGGTTGGGAGCTGCAGGATTCCCCTGCCACTTCTGGTGGCCCCACAGCTCCTGGCTGCTGTGGGGGGATGGGTGAACCCCCCAGCTCATGGGTGGTGGGGGAACCCCTGAGCTCCCAGCCTCTGCAGCTCCCACAGCTGCCGGCAGCAGGGGTACCCTGCAGCGGACTCCTGAGCTGCAGACAGGGGTACCCTGCAGTCCCCAGCTGCTGCAGGTGGCTGCTAGCCCCTGCGCTGCTGTCCCGCTTCAGGGGTGTGGGGACCCACAGATCCCCATTTTGTCATGTATATTTTTAGTAAAAGTCACAGACACTTCACAGCTTCCCCGAATTTTTCTTTTTTGCCTGTGCCCTGTCCTTGACTTTTATGAAAAATATCAGTGACAAAATGGGGATCTGTGGGTCCCCATACCCCTGAAGCAGATTTTAGCCCAGGAAAGCTTATGCCCAAATAAATTTGTTAGTCTCTAAGGTGCCACAAGTACTCCTATTTGCTTTTTCATGAAAAGTACATTACACTAAATGGCAGAGCTCCCACTGCTCCCGAAGCAATTTTAGGCTGGCTGCTGGTAGAGCTCTCTGCTGAATCAGCTTCAGGTTGTCTGTCTGCATGGGATTCTCGTGTCATGTCCACATCTGCTGGGTCCTATCATCCTTGGATCCTTTGGCCGGAGCCCATGGCCTATTGTGGGGTCAAGGGAGCTTTTGGTGGGTTTTGGGGTGCTTGCCATATTCTCATGGCTACTTGCTGTGTTGTCTGGGCTGCTTCGTGGATAACTATCCACCATGTCGTTCTCTGATTCGGTGGTGACACCGCTTGCAAAAAAGTGGTCCAGTGGCTCATAATTTGGGTAGGTCATGGACATCACTGGGGCAGTCCTGTTCTGGTCCCTTGTTCTCAGGTCCTTCTGCTGGAGCTCCAGGAGTTTGAGTCAGTGCTGGTATCTGTGCAGGGAGTGCCCCATCGCCTGGCTTTGCTCCAACAGTGCCTTGTAGATGTCTGCATTCCAGAGACTCTGCTCCAGATGGGACAGGACGTGCAGCTATGCAAAGAGGGCAGTCCAGGCTGGGAGCTCTGCAAGGGTCCACATGGAAGCATGGGGTGGAGACCTATCACTGCTATAATGGGTGGATGAACTTCTCACTACCTGGTACAGAAAGGGGCCCTCCTGGCCGCCCACCAGCACTTAAACAGAGTGGTGACAGCCAGTCAAGATATCCCTGAGCCGTGGAGTGCTGAGAGGTCGATGGACAGGCTGATCCGGGTGTGAAGCAATGCAGTGTGGGATAGTCACTGGAGGAATGCCAGCAGCAGACTAGTTGGAAAGGTGTCCACCCAAACCTTCAAAAGAACAAACACACTTCAAAATGCTGCTGCACCTCTTCCAAGGAGCATTACTTATTGCAACCTAAGAGGCCAAATAATCGGGCTTCAGAACCGGTTGTGTGTGGATGCGAAGGCAGTTGAAGGTGACCTAACTAGAGTTACTTCAGTGTAGCCACTCCATGAAGACCAGGCCCTAGTGGTGAACAAGAACATGCTTCTCAAGGCAGTGATTCAAGAAATGACAGGCCTTGCTCCGTGAATCTGCCTGTATCAATACATCCCGAAGAAACCATATTCCCCAGCCTGGAGAGCTCTTGTGGGAATCGCATCCTGCACCGGGAACTGAGATGTCTTTTAAAAACTGCTAAATCAAACTACTAAAATGACCTGGAGAAATTAGCCCCATAAAACTAATTGTATGTGGTGCCATCAGAGCAGACAGGACACACGCCATACATTGTTTTTATTAACTGGGAGCGCAGCCCAAGGCTGCAGCGACATGAATGTGTGACAGCGCTGGGTTCATCTCCCGCTTTCATCAAGACCCAAATCAATCCCCTTTTCAGCAAAGCAAGGGCCACTGAGCCAAACCTAGACGCCCTTGCACAAACGGGGCGGCATCTTATGGCTCCAGGAGCGGACCCATTGATTTCAGCAGGGCTGCTTAATCAAAATCTGGCCCATTGTTCAAATACAGTCCTGTGCCCATATGGAGGAGAGGTGGGGCCGGGGGGGCTACCTGCCTCCCAGTCTGTGTGACAAGGGAGGGGAGAAGGGAGCAGCCCCCAGGAAACTGCCAATTTCCCTCCCCACACAGGTGGGAGGGGCAGGAGCAAGCCTGAGCTGTGCTAAGAATGTACAGCTCCCCCAGGCTTAGAGTGGGAGGGGCTGAAGCATGGAATGTCTTAGCCACAACTCACCCCCACAGCCTGTCCTGGCAGCCCCTGGACGGGCTGCTCATCCAGGCATGCCCAAGGTTTATCGGTTTCCCTGCTGCAGTGGGCTGAGTGAAAGATGAGGGGAGACTTATACCCAGGGGGTCTGTGGAGGGCCATGGGGTTGTTGTCATGTCAAGCAGCGAGGCGACTGGAGAGGGGTTTCTGCTAGCAGCAGACTGTGCTGGCACATTGTCATTTACCGAGCCCAGCAGCACATTCCAAGGCCAGACGGGACCAAGGGGGGCATCCCCAACAGAACCCTGTTGGTGTGTGGCTGTGATGTATTTACATATCCTGGGCCCCCTGCTGCCCCCTCGCATGTTGGGGAACTTGCCTCCACTGGTAGAAAGGGAGAATGCCCCACGCTGAGGGGGTGAGGACGGGAACAGATTGTGTCGTGGTCTCCGGTTAAAAACACGCACTGTCCACCCAATCAGCCCACCAGGTTGGCCCTGAGCAGGGAGGGAGCTTCAGTTGGTCTCTGGAGTGAAGCCAAGCCGAGGGTCTTTCAGCCCCACTCTCCAAAGATCTGACCAGTGGGGCTCATGGACACTGATGTAAATCCAGAGGAACTCCACTGGAGTGCAGTGCATACCTGAGATCAGAATCCAGCCCTGATGCCTTTGGACTGCATTGTTTGTTAGCAGGCTGCAAAGTTTAATCTCCCACAGCCCTGTCTGCCTGCGCCAAACAGGCCATGGGCAAGCTCTGCAGGGGGCCCCAGGTGTGGTAATGTTTAACTTTGAGCTCTGTTCTGAGGCTGGGCACTCCAGCCTGGCATTAACCAGTGCAAAGCAGCAGAGTGTTTCCAGGCAAGCTGTGCTGTGACCCAAGCACTAGAGGTGAAGGCAACCTTACCCCTTTCCTGCCTTCTCTGTGACCCCACCCCCATGCCTGTTAACTCCTCACTATCACTGATGGCCAGGCAAACTCCCAGCCAGCAGCTGAGCTGGGGCAAATATTTGGACATCTGTTAAAATGGCCCCACCCAGGCACTGATTTGGCTGTTCAGCTGTGGCACAGCATTCTAGGGTTGCAATGAGACACCTGCAGCTGGCCTGTGCTGGCTGATGGGCTCATGGGGCTCGGGTGTTTAATTGCAGTGTAGACCTCTGGGCATGGGCTGCAGCTTGGACTCTAGGACCCCGTTTTTTATTTGCTGTGTAGACACAGGAGAACAAGTGAGAGGCTTGTAAATAACATAAAGGAATGTTCCTGGAGAGACAGCCTCAGCTTTCATTGTCTTGATCTCCCATGTTTCTAACATACAGATTAGAGCTGGTTGAAAATTAGCCAGCAAAATGTTGGTTTTTTTTCTCAGTGGAGAACAGTTTTTTGACTCAACAGATATATTTTTCTGAAACAATGTCAACTTCTGTCAAAAAGCATTGAGGGGTTTGGCAGCCGAAAATATGACAGGTTTCTGCGGTTGGTGAAAAGTGAACAATGTGGGGGTGGGTGGTGATGAAAGCCCAAAACATCTTGAAGGAAAATGTAGACAACAAAACCAAAAATCATTTTTTGGGGGGAAAATATGGGGGGGAGGTGGAATCAGCTCTGATATAAAAGCTTTACAGTCCTCCAATATCTTCCATCTGAGGCTCTCAAAGCCCTTCACAGGCCTTAAGTGAGCCTCGCACACCGCATTCTAGTAGGCATGTATAGTTATCCCCATTTTACAGCTGGAAAAAGTGAGGCACAGAGGGAAAGTGACTTACCCAACACCACCCAGCAGGTCAGTGGCAGAGCTAGGAATATATCCCTGGACTCCAGGCTCACTGCTCAAACCAAAGACATGCGTAAGGTGACCAGATGTCCTGATTTTATAGGGACGGTCCCGATTTTTGGGTCTTTTTCTTATATAGGTTCCTATTATCCCTTACCCTAGTCCTTCTTTTTCACACTTGTTGTCTGATCACCCAAGAGGCGTGCCTCTTAGAAACATCTAAATCGCATTTCTTTTCTCTAATGATTGTCTGGTTTAAGCACCACATTTTCCTCACTGTGTTTCTAACAAAGCTGTAATTTACAAGTGTCAGGGGGGTTATTTTTTATGTCCCAGCACCGCTGAGGCTCACGTGAGTTAACTACTGGGCTGGAGTTGATAAAGGGAGCTCATAAGGCTGGTTTGGTGTAGGTCCTACAGAAATGGCACATTTTGGTACGCAAAAGAGAGGATTTTCAGTGTCAGGAAAGGTCAGTTATTGGTGTTAAATAGCTCATATTGTCTGCCCGGTGTAGTTTTCAAACGTCTCAGCTGCTAAGCTGTTTGTAGTCGTCAGTCCCTTACAGTGGTTGCCACGGAAAGCACAGTTCAGTTCTCTGTGTTCACTCTGTGTATTTATAAGGCGGTGTTTTGACTCAGGGCCAAAATACACAACTGACCGTTCAGACTATTATGTTCTTAGGCATAATCTGTCACCTGCCTGTGACAGCTACCCATCATGCCTGAGATTTGTCACAAGCGGTCTAGAGCAGGGACAGGTGCTAGTGTAACACCCACAGACCCTGGTCTCGTTGGTGGGCGGGATCGAAGCTGGGACCTCTGGAGCTTAGTGCATGAGTCTCTACTGCAGGGGTCGGCAACCTTTCAGAAGTGGTGTGCCGAGTCTTCATTTATTCACTCTGATTTAAGGTTTCGTGTGCCAGTAATACATTTTAACATTTTTAGAAGGTCACTCTCTATAAGTCTACAAAATATAATTTAACTATTGTTATATGTAAAGTAAATAAGGTTTTTAAAATGTTTAAGAAGCTTCATTTAAAATTAAATTAAAATGCAGAACCCCCCAGACCGGTGGCCAGGACCCCGGCAGTGTGAGTGCCACTGAAAATCATCTCGTGTGCCCCCTTCGGCGCACGTGCCATAGGTTGCCTACCCCTGGTCTACTGCATGAGCTAAAAGCCAACTGGCCCTTAGCTAAGGCTGTAGCAGACTCATTTTCTCTCTCTCTCTCGGTGGTCTCGGTGCCACCAGCTGGGGCAGAGCACAACACCCAGAAGGTGTGTGGGTTACATTAGCATGCGGCAATCAGCGGCGGCTCCAGGCACCAGCGCTCCAAGTGTGTGCCTGGGGCAGCAAGCTGCAGGGGGCGCCCTGCCAGTCCCTGCGAGGGCGGCAGTCAGGCTGCCTTCGGCGGCTTGCCTGCAGGAGGTCCCCGGTCCCGTGGATTCAGTGGCAATTCAGTGGCGGGTACGCCGAAGCCGCGGGACCGGCGGACCTCTCTCAGGCAAGCCGCTGAATCTGCGGGACCGGGGACCTCCCACAGGCATGCCGCCCAAGGCAGCCTGCCTGCCATGCTTGGGGCGGCAAAAAAGCTTGAGCCGTCCCTGGCAGCAATAGCAGCTCAGTCTGTGAACTATGGACAGCTTGCAGCCGCTTTGTACTCTAAGGGCTTGCCTACACTGGCACTTTACTGTGCTGCAACTTTCGCACTCAAGGGTGTGAAAAAACAGCCCCCTGAGCGCAGCCACCAGTGTAGAGCATGTACCAGCTGTCATAAACAGATGGTTAAGGGTTAATGTCTCTTTTACCTGTAAAGGGTTAACAAACAGGGAACCAAACACATGACCAGGGGACCAATCAGGAGATAAGATACTTTCAAATCTCGTGGAGGGAAGCCTTTGTTTGTGTTTTTTGGGTTTTGCTTTGTTCTCTCTGGGTCCTGGAAGGGACTGGACGTGCAACCAGGTTTCTTGCCAATCTCCCTGCTACAGTCTCTTCTATATTCAGAATAGTGAGTAATTTAGTAAGAAAGGCGGTTATAGTCTTTTGATTGTTTCTGTATTTGCAAATGTGTAGTTTGCTGGAAGTATTTTAAATTGTATCTTGCTGTGGGGGAGGCTTCTTTCTAGTTTCTATAAGCTGACAGACCCTGTAACTTTTTACCATCTAAATTGCAGAGATAAACTTTTACCTTTTTTTCTTTCTTTTTATTAAAAGTTTTGCTTTTAAGATCTGTCTGATTTCCCCCCCTTGTTGAGGCTCAAGGGAATTGAGTCTGTACTTAACAGGGAGGGAGGGGAGAAGGGGAATCCCTTTGTTTTAGATTCAGGGAGCTTGAATCTGTCTCTCTCTCCAGGAGACCTAATTTCTCTGTGTTGTGATTCAAGGAGTTTGAATCACAGTAATTTTCCAGGGTAACCCAGGGAGGGGAAGGCTGGGAAAGGCAATGGTGAGGAAAGGGGTTTACTTTCCTTGTGTTAAGATCCAGGGGATCTGGGTCTTGGGGGTCCCCAGGGAAGGTTTTGGGGGGACCAGAGTATATCAGGCACTGGAATTCCTGATTGGTGGCAGCTTATGAGATCTAAGCAGATAATTAAGCTTAGGGGAATTCATGCTAGTACCCATATTTTGGACACTAAGGTTCAGAATTGGGAATTATATTATGACACCAGTGCTGGCAGCCACGCTCCCAGCGCTAGTAGCTAAGCCCTTTGTGGTGGCAGTTTTTTTAGAACACTCTCTGCCAGCGCTCAGCTGCAAATACACACTTACGTTAAAGCGCTAACCCAGATTTCCAGTGAAAATCCTCAAAATGCTGCATGAAGTATTACTGGTTGTTCAACGGGTGGCGCTCTTCCCTCAGGGTCAGTAATGAACCTGTAATGGAGGCTGTGCTGCTGGCTTACATGTTGGATTAAATGGGGGTACTACTACTGGTCATCTGTGGCATGGTTTTTAAGAGACAAATGTTAATTCTGGTGTCCTGGCTAAATTCTATCTCAGGTAACTACATTCCATCTCCCTAAAATCACCTGTGAGATTAAATCATACAGAGCAATCTTCACTTCTTGTCCAAAGCTGCCAGACAATGTGCTGTTCAACAGCTGCTGCATTTCAGTGACAGTTCAAATGATTCCTGTGTGTTGGTGTAGTTATCCCTGGAGAGCAAGGAACAGTGCTGAAGATTACCTAAGAGTTCCCATTCTAAGACCCTATTTTGAAAGTTGCTTGTAACTTTCTGAAATGTTAATCTTCCTGTCGGAAAGTTCCCAGACTTGGTCTCTGCCCAAGGGGGAATAGATTGGGAAGGCCTGAGCAAAAATGCTTCAGCCACTTTTGAGAATGAGGAAAGTGGAGAAAAAAACAATTTCCATGATGAAAAAAAGAAAAAATGAAGTTACCTTTCTACCTGAGGTAGTGCTATGGCCTCTATAACCACAGTAGTTGAGCACTAAACCATGGGACCTAGGAACAGCTGTTATCCTCCTTTTACGGATGGGCCACTGAAGTACTAAGTGACTTGGCCAAGGTCACACCAGTAGGCTGTGGTAAAGCTGGGAACCAAATACAGGCCAGTGTTCTATCCGCTGGGCCATCCATTCCACACTCATCTAGCACCCAAATTGGTTAGGCTAGAAAGATCAATTAGGGAATTAGCCACAGATGAGAAGTGGCTTTGATTATTTGGCCAAGTGAGATGGGCTTGCAGGTTGCAGCTGACCCAGGGACTGCCTCTTACTATGTCTCTGTGAAGCACCAAACCTGATCTTGGTTTGTATCTCTAGGTGCTACCGTAATACACAGAATACTCACAATCTAATCTTGGTTTGCTTGGCTGGTAGTTGAAAACCAAACAGCTTCTGGGCTGGAGCTATTACAGCATATGCAAGCTCCTCCTAGTCCAAGGATGGGCACTTCCGTCCTTAGACACATCCAGCTCAGCAGCAGGCAGTTTCTCCCACCAGGATCCCATTTCGCCCTGCACCGCCAGCCGAGTGGAGTGGCCCTGCACTTTGCTGTAGTAAACTGGGTTTACAGCTGCTTGTATCTTTTACAGCCCACACTAAACAGGCAGGGCTGTACCTAGACCATTTGCATGTGTGTGTACACCAGGGCAGAGCAGAAGCGGTGGGACGTGCAAGCAGAATTTCCAGCTTCGTTTTTGCCAGTTACCAGGTCTTGAAGGTGAAATAAAGGGGAAATCAAGAAATTCAGGTGCTCCTGATAGAACTTGTTCGGAGTGACCAAGCCACATCCCCCCTCAGGAGAGGCAGAACTAACTGGCTACTCCACAAACCCAAGGGCTTGCATCAGCTGTAAAGCAGAAGCAACTATTTATAGTGAAGTCCCCTCTGGAGACTGGCCATGAAACCTTTCTCTCCTCTCCCCACGACTGCTTGTTCCTTCCTTCCGCCCTGAGTGGGACGGAGCCCCTCCTGAGACTCTCCCATCCCCAGCCGTGGGGAGGGGTCCCACTTGCCGCAATGCTCTCAGTGGGGAGTGACATGCTGCTTGGGCTGATCTGATCCGTGTCCCAGAGGCACACAGGCAGCGCCCCTCCCCACAGGTCGCCCTCATAACGCTGTGGGGAAGAGTGATGCCATTATTGGACGAAGGAGATAGAAGGATCCTGCATGGCCAGACCACCTGCCACTGCCCCGAGCAGCCTCAACCCTGCCTCCAGGACCTGTGAATCAAGCTGGGTGAAAGGGTCCTAAGGCCCGAGCCTGCCCCCATGGAAATCAATGGCCAACCCACTGTGGCCTGTTCCACCTAGTGGCTAAGATCAGAACTGTGGTGGCTTCCGCTGTGTGGCGGAAGGGTGAGGCCAGAACACCACACGGATGAGGCTGGCACGGAGGCATGTTGCATTGTGCCACCAGGCTGATGCCTCTGGATGCTGGGGCAGTAAATGTGATGGGGTGGGGGGTGGGGTGGGGTGGGGTGGGGGAGGCTTCAGCCTATGATCTGATCCCACTGGAGGAGGGATGGGCCAATGGAAATTGGGAGGAGCGTCCACCCTTCCAAGAAATGCACCTGAGGTTGGATCAGGTGGGTGAGTTGTCCTAGAACCTCTAGCAAGCTGGGAGTGAGGGATTTGATCTCGCAACTACGGCCCAGGGGAGATGCAGGAATAACATCTGTGTGCACAGGCACTCAGAATGCAGACTTATGGATGAGGCATTTTCAGAGCTGTGGGGGAGCTCAGGGCTGGAACTGCAAGGGGCTGCCAAGATCTGAGTGCGTGGGGCCCAGCAAGGGGACAGCATGGATGGCACAGGTGAGGAGTGAATTGCACTAGCAGAGCCATGGGGCCACCCGGGGCTGGAATTGCACAGCTGCTGCGGGGCAGGAGGGAGCCGTGGTGGGAGCCCAGGGCTGGAAGAGACGGGGCTGCTGCAGGTTAAGATGGTGGCTCATTAAAGTGTGGAAAGCCAGGACTCGGAGCGCTGCACGGCTGAGGGGAGTGCTCTGGAAATCAGGGCGGGAAGTGGTTGGAGGCTGAGGTCCCTTTCAGAGGCGGAGGGAGCCTGTGCATTGACACCCTCACTCTCCCTGCCTCTAGCCAGGGTTTTAGGCCCCTTTGCGTTCTTCAGCTGCAAAATTCATGCACATATTGAACACTAATGAGCATAAAGTGAAGAGCAGACTCTGCAGCTCTGTCCTAAACAGTCTTTTAATGAACACAGAGACACGGCAGTTACTTCCCACGTACTGTACATATCAGAGCTGGATGGTGAGAGCAGGACCAGCGGGTTCATCCCTGGGCTGTCTGCAGAAGGACGGACCAGGAGTCTCATGAGGCATCCTGAAGTTACAAGCATGCCTGAGACCCCATGGCATTACTGACATGAAGCCACTGGCATGTGGCAGGGGCACTGCCTTTCCGCAGGGCACGGGACTCCTGCAGGGTGGCTGGCAAGGCTCTCGCCCTTGCCAGTTAATGGGATCAGCACCTCGGGCCACACTGTTGATCGGTCGTCATGCAGATGCACCACTGTGGCAGTCCAACGGGTTGGTCCCATGCGCCGGGACCTACAGGAGACAACAGCAGCCCACTGCTGGGGTGCCATGCTAGGGCGATTAATTGGCTGCATCACGTGAGGCTATGGCTCATGGAAGCCGGGGTGCGGGGGGGAGCTGATTTTAAGCACAGAGACTGGATGAGCTTTTGCTTTCTGCAGCTGAGCTGGCTCGAGAGCGAATGCAGGAAGAGGCACAAACGGGGCAGCGTGAAGGGTGGCCGGGGGCGAAGCTGCAGGCAGCGGGAGAGGGTGACTCTTCGTCCTTCCAGGCAGCACCTAGGAATCGGAATGGAAGCATCATACAGTGCGAAGGAACAGGCTAGAGGCTGCGCCCTCGTGCGGAGGCTGCACCAGAGCCAGCAGCGCTCAGTGAGGAAGAACACGTGTAAAGAGAAATCCGAGCAAGTTACCACAAGATAAAGAACAAACAGAACAGCTCCCCTGAAATCCCATCTCAGGGAACCAGTGTTTACAAGACTGGGCTCCGCCAGGGAGCGAGTCAAGGCAGAGCGCGGCGTCCCTGCAGCCAGCAACCAGCGAGGCGCTGGGCAGCCCCGGCCCGTGCACAGGCAGGAGGTGCTGGCTCATCTTGGAGCACAGCCCTCAAAATGCTTCGCGAGAGGAGGCAGGGGCCTGGCACTGAGGCTCATAGGACACAAGCTGCCATAATTCAGATCCTCCTGCAGCGTACGCAAACCCAGCACGCTGTAATTTGCCAGCTGGTGGCACTGGGTCATTAACCAGTCAAGTGGGCTCCAGAGGGAATGGGCTCCAGGCCGGTGTGTGACACACACACCTGGACTGAGAGGGTTATTCACAGATGCTGCCTGCAAAAAAAAGGGACATCAGGGATCAGGGGAAGGGGCTGTCGGGACAAAGGCAGGAGTGGGCAGAACACAGTACCTTTTACTGGCCTGTCGGAGATTTGGCAGCATCAAACATCTTCTTCCTGCCCTCCATGCCCGACATGGCCTCCACATTCTTACGCCAGTCGCCCACTTCCACAGGGCGCTCCTGCAGGGAGATGCAGGGGTCAGGGGTCCCGGCAGCATAAAGCTCAGGGAGCCTTGGGACAGGGCATCTGAGCAGCGCTCAGCAAGAGACTGGGGTGGGGAGGGGGAAGTAACAGACTTTGGTGTGTGTGTGTGTGTGTGTGTGTGTTTGTGTGTGTGTACACGCAGGGGTTGGCTGGCTAGGTTCATGCATACATGTGCCATGTACAAATGCGGGGCGGGGTGCATGAGGTACGGGATTGGGTGTTTTCCTGGGTGGACTCAGGGAAGGGAAGCATGGGTTCATGCATGTATGACTCCATATGACGGAAGGTTTATTTTGTCCTTTATTTCCATCCTGGTTGACTCATAAGCTGCTCCATGCCTGAGTGTACTTAAATCCCATGGGCCTTCCAATGCGCCACATCCTCCCACACCCAGAACAACCGTTCCAGCAGTGACCCCAGGTGCAACCTCACGCATGGCATCTCCCCTGGATCCCACTGCACTCGCCCATGGAGCTCCGAGATGACCTGCTGTGTTATTACACAGACAGACAGACGCAGACATGGGTCTCCAATGACCATATACTAAATAGTCTGTACGTTTGGGGCCCCTGACTGCTGCTGCAAAGGCAGCACGAGGGGGGGGAGGCGGGAGTGATATTTCAAGAGATCCCTTTTCCCTGTGAATCAATTAGGAACCATTGTGTCCCTGGAGCTCCTCTGTGTGGAGCTGAATTATAGCTCTGGGATGGGTGGGGTGGGGGCTCTCTATGGTTTTAAAACCCCAGGATGCCCCCTAGAGTCAGTACAGATGGAGACAGCTGGGAAAGCAGTGAGAAAGGGCCCTGATCCTGCTATGTACACAACCCCTCTACTGGGAGGTGAGGACATGCAGTGCCTTATGTGAGCAGCCCTGCTCTTGGCAGGACCAGACCCTGCCTGTATATTCCTTCCCTCGCAGAGCAGATGGCACGGCAGGAGCTCACCTCTGGCTGGAGTTAAAAGAACTGGATGATCTTATGAGCAATAATAATAATGAGACAGACGAGGTTCAGGGATCACCAAACCTCCTGCTTCAGGGCATAAGCTGATCGCCACAGGAGTCAGGAGGGAGATATAGCCTCCCTGTGCAATACTGCGCAATTGATCAGGTGCAGTGTGGGTTGCTTTCCTGTCTCTGGTGCATCATGTATTGGCCTCTGCCTTAGGGTGGGTGCTGGACTAGGAGTCTGATCCAATATACAACCCCCAGGCCTGGCTCTCTGTCCATTTACGCCCGTGTAAATCAGGAGTACCCGCATAGAGCTCCAAGGAGCTACACCAGCTGCATGCAAATGCAAGTGCTTCCAGACAGTAAAATCCTAAGAGCTCAAAGCAATGCCGTGGGAAGTGAAATGCATAGAGATATTCCAGAGTTACACCAGCATACGTGTGAGCAGAATTGGGCCCTGGAGCTAAATGCACTGTAGATGTGTGGACTCACCCCTGCAGCGCTTCCTGCTGGTCTCTCACAAAATTAGCTTGTTCCAGCTCCAGAGCGCCCTCTGCAGGCCAGTGATCCACCTGTCCTCTGGCCCCTTGTCTCTCTCCCTGGACTCGGTGCCCTTTTACGTGGGGTGTTGCCCCCTAGCAGTAATTCCCTCAGTCTTAAGATCTCCCTTCCCTGGGGAACCCCCACCCACTATTCCCACCTTGTCTCAGTATAAAGCTACTGCCAGTCACTGTCTAGCCCCACGCCCTGGGGCAGACTGCAGTATCAGCCTACTCATCACTGACAAGGAGGGTTTGGACCTGCTACCTTGGCCTACCCCAGGGGCTGTCCTCTGCAACCCCCAGTACCCCTTGGCCTTGTGCTAGGCCACAGCCTGGGGCTTTCCAGGCTGGAGCTCTCCAGTTCCTCAGCCTTTCCCCAGCCCTGCTTCACTGAGGTACTCTGCTCAGGTCCCTACATTCAGGCCCTTCTCCCTCTACAAACAGAGAGAATGGTTGGGCTTCTGGCTCACAGCCTCTTATAGGGGCCAGCTGAGCCTGATTGGGGCATGGCCACAGCTGAGCCTACTTTCCTCAATCAGCCCAGGCTGCTTGCCCCAGCCCCAGCCCTCTCCTGGGCTGTTTTCACCCCTTCAGGGCAGGAGCAGGGGACCACCCTGCTACATGCACCCCCTGTCCAAAGGGCCCGACACAAGGTGCACACCCCATGTCAAGTCCCACATCAGCCTCGTGTGGCTCCTCTGCACAGGGGTGAATTTCTCCACCCACCTTCTCTGTGTCCTCCTTCTTGACAGATTTCAGGTTGGCTCTCAGGTCCATGGAGACTTTGTGCTTGGAGCCGAGCAGGGCCCGCAGCATGGCGTCAGCGGAGACACGGACACGGCGCAGCGGGGGGCGCTTGAACTTCCCCCGCAGGTCGAGCACTTTCAGCTTCAGGTTTTTGATCTATGGGATGAGGGAAAAAAGGAGGAGTCGCCAGGTCGGGTGGGGGGCGGGGAGTACGGCACAGCTGCATTGCACCGGGGGGAGGCCCCCGGTCCTGCTTCAAACCAACCTGCAGTGAGCACCTCTGCCTGCTCCTAGCACCAGGGTAAACAGCTCCCCCATCCACTGCGGGTGCCAGGATCCTCACAGGCCACCCATTCTGACCGGGACCACACCCAGGGGTGATTCTCCCATAGGGCACCCAGCCCTAACCCCAAACGAAACATTAACCCCAAGCTCAAGCCATGTCTCTTCTCCCAGCTCCAGACACCACTCGCAGCGATAACGGATCAGAGTCCCATGCAGGGGCTGCTGCGTCTGCACCTCAGGCTCCAATAGCAGCCCCAGCACTTCAGGGACAGCGCCTGTGCACCCGTGAGTGGCTGGCCATCGAAGCCCCTGACGGATGGGCACTGGCTGGGTTGCTGCACATGTTCGCTTCCAACCATCACGGCACCCCCACGAAGTGCTGATCAGCTGGTGAAGGAGAGCAGAGAGGACGACGTGCCTCTGAAACACAAGTCCAGGGTGCCTCTGGCTGGATGGCCCCAGAGTGGGATCATCCAGAGCCAGTGGCTACTGCTGGTAATCTGGCCGAATGGCTTTCGCTTGGATGGGCTGGGTTAGCCTCGCAGGTGGCATGTTTCCCACTAAACTACCCAGGTGGTATGGTCTGGTGGATGGGGTGGAGGCCTGAGATCTGTTTCCAGCTCTAGACACTGGATGCATCCCCTCTCTGTGCCTCAGTATCCCATCCTACCCTGTGTCCAACTTGTCTGTTTAGGCTGTGAGCTCTTTGGGGCAGGAATTCTCTTACTGTATCTGGGTGGCGCCTGGCACCATGGGTCCCCAGTCTTGGTTTTAGGGTTGCCAACTTTCTACTTGCATAAAACCAAATATCCTTGCCCTACCCCCTGCCCCATCCCTCCGCAGAAGCCCTGTCCATGCCCTGCCCCTTCTCTGGGTCCCCGCCCCCGCTCACTCCACACACATTCCTCTCTCTGTCGTTCACTCTCCCCACCCTCACTCACTCGCTCATTTTCACCAGGCTGGGGCAGGGTTCCCGGCCAATAGGAGCTGCAGAGTTGGCACTAGGGGTGGGAGCAGCATGCGGAGCTCCCTGGCTTCCCCTATGCCTAGGAGCTGGAGTGGGGACATGCCGCTGCTTCTGGGAGCTGCACAGAGCCACAGCAGGCAGGGAGCCTGCCTTAGCCCCGCTGCGCCGCTGACCGGATGTTTAACGGCTCGGTCAGCAGTGCTGACCAGAGCAGCTAGAGTCCCTTTTTGACCAGGCGTTCTGGTCGAAAACTGGACACCTGGCAACCCTACTTGGTTTGGGGACCTCTAGGTGTGACCGTAATGTAAATAACGCTAATAACCTAGGTGAGGTACATTGCAGATATCAAAACAAATAACCGGTTAATTAAGAAATAAACTGCAGGCCAGTGCACAAGGCCCCCTCCTACCTCTCTGGTGTTGTGGATGCATTTGGCTTCGATGTCGTACCGCTCCTCATCCACGATTTCTACCTTCTCATGCAGCTCCCTGCACAGATCCTGCAAGGAAGGGTCACAAAGGCCAAGCTGGGAGCTCTCTTCACTGCTCCATCCACTGAGCCTCCCAACAGTGGCCCTGTCTTGCTGCAGCGGGTACCATGTTAAGAGCTAGGCCTTTAGCGGGCAGCCTGTTTGTGGTACCCCCTAGAGGGGGTGTTGAGTCTTCATCAGTCACCAGCCCTGAAATCCCAGCGGCCAGCATGTCCCTGATTGAGTTCCCTGGGAAACCACCTTTACCCTCTACCACAGTACATGCTGGGCACTCGGGTTCACCTTCCAGAGCCTCTGGACCCTGCCCAGAGGGACCCATTCACGAGTGACAGGAGGGGCCCTGCCTCAGCCATAACCACGGGCGGCTCCAGGCATCAGCACGCCAAGCGCGGGCTTGGAGCGGCAAGCCATTGGGGGCGCTCTGCCAGTTTCTGTGAGGGCGGCAGGCAGGCTGCCTTCGTGGCTTGCCTGAGGAGGGTCCGCTGGTCCCGCGGCTTCAACGGACCTCCCGCAGGCGTGCTTGGGGCGGCAAAATGCCTAGAGCCACCCATGGCCATAACAAACAGTGGAGACCTGAGCTGTTGTCAGACTCCCACACAGGTCCCCGGTGGCTCTCCTGACTCCCACTCGAGCCTACCTGCAGCTGGCTGAAGGACAGCCCGCTGGTCCGCAGTGGTGCGATCCTCTCAGCCAGGTATCTCTCCTTCTCCCCTTGCTTGTCCACTTGATCTTGTTCCCATGCTTCCTTGGCTTTGGCTAGCATCAAACTCTAGAGCACACAGCAGACAATGACAGCCTGAGCAGATTCACTGTGCCATGAGGCACCCCCCAAGCCATCACCTCAGGCCAGGGGCACAAGGCAGGTAGCTACCGACGAGCCCGGAGATATTGAGCTCAGTGCATTTGTGGTGAGGGACAGAGACCCTGCATGTTCCTCAAACCCATATAGAAGGGTCTTCAGGGGCTTGTCCTCAGCCTAGCGGGGTGAGGTGCTGGTGCTGGTACAACTAAAAGCATTTCCCCATGGTGTGTGATAAACCCGGCGTGGGGAAAGCTGCAGGAAGGAGGCTGAGAGGTTGCAGAATCTGTGTCTGATTCAGAGACGTCCTCGCTTTCCATGGAGCTACAACTCTTGGCTGGCATTGGCATCACCTGGCTCTCTGTGTGCATGTGTTTTCCCCCGTAAGCAAAAACGTTTCCCCAGCACCATGTCCTGCCTGTGAGGTGCCCAGTGCACTGTTGGCACTAAACAAATGATTAGTATTAATTATTATTGTTAACCAAGGATGTAGGCAGCAGCACCTGCCACCCAATTGTATATTTAATGCACCTTGTCCCCGGAAATTCAGTGTGTGTCCCTGTATACGTGTTGGCTTGGACAGATTCAGTTTTTATCGGTAAATGTCAATTTCACTGCATGACTCACAGACCAGCGGAAAATATTTCCAGAGATAATCCTCTAAGTCTTACAGCTTGGCAAAGTCAGACAGAGGCTGCTTGAGAGCTTATTGGAGGGTGGTTTTAGGCAATTTACTTCATATATTTTGATGCGACATTGACAAATTTGTGCTTTTAACAACAGTTATAAAACTTTATCCTTTTGAATCTCAAGTGTCTACTGTCAGAGCCCCTCCCTATTTTCTGACACCCCTCCAGTTTCCTGCTACATTTTGATAAATTGATAATTGATAAAACTGATAAAAACAAAACAAAAATGCTTTAAAAATAACTATTGATATTATCCATTAAAATTATAGAAAGATAAAAATCAAATTCTGCCAAGCCTATATATGTGACACACTGGCTAAGCATGCCCCTCCCCCCGCAGCGGCTAGCAGCCTACTAGTACTCCTTGAATTACTTCTGCACCACAAGTGTTATATATGCCTGTGTTTTTAGTGCTGAAGGTCCCAGGTTCAAACCGTGCTGATAACTTGGGGAACAGACGGGTGTTATATTTCCAGCCATGAAGTTCTGAGCAGCTGAGGGATTGTTACAGGTTCTAGGGATCATGGAGGTGGGAACAGGGCTGGCTTCTTCAGAGACCCAGGATCCTCCCTGTACCCAGTGGAAAGCTGAGGTTTTCTTTCAATAAACCCTTTGGCTAGCCATGGAAATGTTCATACCATGTTTCCACACCGATGCTTTTAATCCTGACTTGCTATCTCAGCCGGGATAGACCCAAAGGGACTCACCTTCAACAAGAGTTTGCGCGATGCCGTGATCTTGGACTTTCTCTGTGGAAGGAAAAGACAAAAGAAAAGACATTTTAAATGCAAACTCATTACAGAAAATGCATGTTAATGTCCAGATTTATTGGCGCGGGGGGGAATCCAGGAGCACTTACCTCCCTGCAGTTGTTCATTCAGACAGATGAAATAAAGAGGGGGAAAAACAGAACAAATAATCAATAGACAGAATCATAAATTACTAGGGTTGGAAGGGACCTCAGGAGGTCATCTAGTCCAACCCCCTGCTCAAAGCAGGACCAGCTAAATCCCCAAATAACCCCACAATATTGGGTTTAGCAGGCCAATGTTCAAACCACTGAGCTATCCCTCCCCCCTTTCACAAAACTGCTGGAGCTCACAGATGGACTCTTTGCTACTGCATGCAAAATGTGCCACAGATGGGAAGTGTTTCTTTGGACCAGATCCTCAGTAGGTGTAAATTGATGGAGCTACACCAGTTTACATCAGCTGAAGATCCAACTCTTAGATATTAAGGCAATAAATATGCATTATTAGTAGAATTGTAAAGCCAGGCTAAAGGTCTGCATGTGTATGAAGACTTTAATTTGAGGAACTCACAGCAATTATAGGTATTAATTAAGCAAACGTCAATGCCCACATAAGGTAGGTGACATTAGAGCCATTTTACATGTAGGGAAACTGAGCCGCAGGCAGTTAAACAACTTGCTCAAAATTACACCACTTATCAGTGGAGAGGGTGCTGGGATAAGACCAAGGAGTCCTGACTTCTAGTAAGGCACTTCTCTAACCACTAGATCACACACAGTTCATGTACAAGTACATGCCATTATCTGGGCTGTGTGTGTCAGTGCCAGCCTGTGTGAATACACGTGCAGTGTCAATACTCAGAGGCTGACTCTGGCTCTGTATTCAGATTCCTGGCTGGGAGGAGTGTGGCAGTGTGAAGAGAGTCGCTGCTTTAAGCAATTTGACAGATCCAAATATTGCACCAAAGCGCATGGAAATTCCTTGTGTGGGAACATTTTGCAGTTTGGGTAACTGCTCTTTGCTGACATGAAGTTTTGGATATGGCACGTGGAAATGCAAAGCTTGGAAGCGTGAAAATGCTGGGGGTTGGAAATGGGAGCATTTCTGAGTGTAAAGGGACGGCGTGGCACCAAAACTCGAGCTGCTCTGTGAGCAAAGATCTCAACATTTCACAAGTCCCCCCTACCCCGCCCAAATTGGACCATTTTCACAAAAAGCCAAAGCAAGCATGAGATTCTCCTGTTGTGATAGCGCAGCCTGGAAATCTGCCTCCCTCTAGTGGCTGATCCACAGAAGGCTGTTATCATTCTGGGACTGCTTTGAGTTGCTCCACCTAGTCAATGGTTTGCATTCAAACCCTGCTGTTGGTTCGATTAGCGTCCCACAGCTCTCCTGAGACATCTGAAGCTTAGGGGAGTCCAGCAAAGGCAAAGGGAAGTACTGCTACTTACGGTTCTGGCATTGTGCTGTCCGATTCTGCACCTAGAATCACCCCAAAGCAAAATGATCAATCAAGGAATCAAAAGGTGAGCCTGCCTCCACCCACTCCTACACAGCAGGGCATAATTCACAGTCTGTGTTTACCAAAGAGCCAGGACTGAGGTCCTTTGGCAGACCTGGGGCTCATGACTGGGGCAGAACGGGGCTGCAGGCTGGGACTAAGTCATATGTGTAGGGAGCCCAGGACTGGGCTAGCAGAGGACTGTGGGTAGAGACTGAGGGGCAGCGACAGGAGGGGACTCCAGGCTAGGATAGCAGGGGGCTGCAGGCTGGGACTGAGGCACTTGGACAGAGCTGTGCGTGGGGATCCCAGGGCTAGCAGGGGGCTGAGGGTCGGGATTGCGTTGTACTGGCAGTTATGCAGAGATCTCTGAGCTGAAGTAACTTGCCTCCTGACAGCACACCTTGTTCTCATGGGCACTGCTTGTGTTTCCAGCTGAGCTGCCATCCCTAATGCCCTAGCTGGGCTCAGGGTCTGTATTCGAGTTCTACACTCCAGGCATCCAACCAGGACTCCACTGCTCAGCAAACCCCACTGGAGAGACCCTCGCTTGCGTCTCAGCAGACCACAAACTTCTCATTGGACTAGACCCTCACTGGGAACAGCACCAGAACTAGCCCTGAGCTAAACAGGACCCTGGTGCTTCCCGCGAGGGGCTGCACTGCTCTCCCCCTGCCCTTCCCCCCTCCTCACTGCCTGCGAAGAGAAAGCACCTGTGCCTGCCTTTTAACCTGACTGCACGATGGCTTTGTATGGTCTCTTCTAGCGCAGCCCCGCGAAACGCACTGCTCCGCTCAGGAGGAGATGGCTCTAGGCCCAGCTGTGCCATCAGGCTGCTGAACAAAGGGCTGGTGGGAATCAACAACTGGCTCTCAGATAAGATTACACTTTCCAAACAGTTCTGGGAGAGTGTAAGATTCCAGCCCCACCTTCACCAGGAGCTGCTCAGGAGAAAATACACCCCCCCCTGCCCTGGTGCTTTTTCTAGCTCCTTTCGAGACCCCCTACTCATGATGCTTTCCAGACTGCAGAGCCCCAGCCCCAGTGGAGGTGTCTGAGTGCAAAGGAGACACAGAAACTGAGCAGCCTGGCAGGCAGACACCTGATAAAGGGGGCAGTGGTGCATTTCCCCATGTCCTTGAGAGCAATTACGCTTTTAGTAATGGGCACAGCTGCACCAGTTCCATTAGCAAAGTATCTCTTGGATGAAGGCAGGGCTGAAAGAGGGAGGAGTGGGCTGGGTGAACAGTTCCTAATGTCTCATCTGCCTTTTCTCCCCAATTGCAGATTGTCCATAAACAGCTCGACCTTTCACCCAAATGTAGTTTCATTGCTGGTAGTTTCATTGCAACTTTCATATTCCCAATTCTAAATGCCCGCTGTTTGGGTTGGATGTATAAGCCGTGGACCCTTTGAATTAGGTTCCCAGGGAGGAATAGTCATGATTATGAATTTGAAATTGTCTTGCCACAAAAATTCTCTGACATCTGCTGAAAAAAGGTGCTGCTTCCACTAAATTCCTACCTCACTTGCTAGACTAGTACCAGGGGAGAAATTCACTCCTATCCAGAGCAACAGCAAAATGGCCTCCTCAAAACTCTCCTTTGCTGTGATGCCTACAAAAGACTGACAACAGTTAAGCTGGTGTTGTGCAGAAACCAGTGCCTATCCTTTGAACCACACTGTCTCATTGTCTCCAGGTCCCCATCCACCTGTTATCTCCTGTCTTATACTTAGATTGTAAGCTCCTTGGGGCAGGGACCATCGTTTTGTTCTGGTCCATGGCACTATGGTAATACAAATAATAACCAAAAATAACAATCATTAATCCTGCGCACCACTTAAGCCCCAGGACTAGAGCAGGTCAAAGTTCCCCATAGTTTTTTCATTAAAAAAAATAACAACGTATTTTCTGCAGCAAAATATTGATCTTCCTCATACTTTTTCAGTTCTCCAATCAAGAGGAGAGAAACAAAAAAACCCGTTTTGAATCGATATTTTAAAATAAAGCAATTTTTGTCTTCAGAAGTGTCAAATCACTTCATTTCGATTGACGATGTCAGCATTTCTGTTCCAATTCAAAACGTTCTGTAATTTTTGTTTCGAGAACATTTTCGATTATTCCCTTTTTTTGTTCTAATCTGGGAAATCCTTTTGAAGTGTCCAGCTTTGTTTTTCCAATCACTCTGCACAGGATCTGATGCTTGTCCTTTGTTTAGGGGGGATTTCACCCAGCAATCAAGCACAAGGAGGGATGTGACGACCGCAAGGGAAGCGGATTTGTGAACAGGTGGGAAAGAATGTTTGTGAATTAATTTAATGCTGCATTATAATGAGTCACTATTAATATTGCAACAGCGCCTAGGGACCCCACTGCGCCATGCACTGTGGGTAGACAGTCCCTGGCCCCAAAGAGCTTGCAATCTAAAGAGGCGAGACAGACAAAGGGGGTGGGGAGGGGAAAGAGAAAAGAAGTGACATGCCCAAGTCACACAGCAGGTCAGTGGCAAAGCCAGGAATAGAGTCCAGATCTCCTGACTCTCAGGCTCTAGACCCCCGCCCACACAATGATATCACAGCTGTAATCATGGGAATCTTTCCCTCCTCTAGTAAAAGTGTTATTATTATTTGCCTGTTCATCCAAAACTTGAGCTCTTTTAGGTCAGATCTAACCCTGGTTTAAGTGAACGCAATATCCACTGACTTCAGCGCAAGGCTGCATTAGCTCCACCTTCGTTTAGAACTTTGACACCAAAGAGAAGCTTTCCTTCAATACAGCGAAAGATCCAGACCTCAGGCCCTTCTGCCCAGCCTTTGGGCAAGATCCGGAGAAGATAGACGAGTCTCTTGAGGGGTTTTAAACATCACTTACCATACCATTCTCTGAACCAAAGCACAAGAGTTAAATCTGTGCTCCTCACTGATTGACAGGTGTCAGCTTATTAGAGTCCTACCACTTCATGAAAGCGTATGGGCCTCTCACTCCAGTTTGATATCAATATAATGTCATTGACTTTAATGCAGTTACTCCTGATTTACACAAGGGTGAGTGAGAGGGGACTCAGGCCTTATAGATTTCCCATACCCACTGGATTCAGGCAGAAGCCCGCTCCTGTAGAAGGCGCTGACCCAGGGACTTTGGGTTAATCAACTTTTAGGGTCAGATTTTTCCAAACCTCTAATGCCTCACATTTGGCAGCCAGAAATCAGGTTCTTCATCATGCGAACTGCACCCATGGTTGTACAGGCCATAACGTGCAGCCAGAGCCAGGAGCCTGCCAGCGCTCTCTGCAGAGGCACATTCAGGTAGGCTCAGGGATCCAGGTTTGGTTCAGCTCCTCTACCTATCTGATGGGGCTACAGGACCTGTGTCTGGTAAATTCTGGCCTGGATTCCTGTGCCCACTGGAATGGATTCCTTATATATCCCAGACGCTGCTACGGAAATCATGAAATGAAATAGCTCCTCAAATTCCATTTCTGCAGGAGAATTCAGCCTGGGAAAGGTCTAGGAAACTGGAAACTCCTTAACTCTACCTGGCTGGAAACACACAAACAGACACACCGAACAAGCACAACACAAAGCATACAACTACAAACATTCTCACAACACACACGCACACCCCCAACAGCTTAGTGTAACTGAGAGCCCTTTCAAAGGTGCATCTCGTAGCAATTCTAGCTTCGAGTAGAGGGCACTTGGAACAGACACTTCAAACAAAGAGCTTGGCAGGTCACCAGTGCCCGGTGGGGACCGACCTGCTCTGTGATACCCTAGCTGGACAGGCAGATAAGCTTTGGCCAAGTCCGCTCTGAGAAACAGAAAGACAGATGATTTTAGAACCCGGTCTCCAACCCCTCTACTGCTCACAGGGCTTGACCACAGCCTTTCCAGTTACTGCAATGGGTCAGCTGTGGGTGGGCAGCGGGAAATACCTGCCTCCCAGGGACCAGACAGCAAAGGGACAGCTAAAGGGGCATTTTGTTATAAAACACACGATGCCTTAGCAAACCAGCCTTTTGAACAGAGCCAGTCTGGAGCCAGAGCATAGCCCTTACGCCTGGGGCAACGTTCTCCGGAGATCCTACATGACATAGGAGCCTAAGTTCCATTATCAAAAGTGACTTGGGCACGAGAGGGGTCTCACTGAAAGTTCATGGGGCTCAGGCTCTGATGTCATTCGGGGCTGAGGAACATTACCCCTCACCTTGATCTCCCTGGCACCCGGGTTTGGCAGGAGGGGAAGAAGCTGGTTTGCTTTTCACCAACACAGATTCCCCAAGAGTGGATAAAATGCTGTGAAACCAAGTGCCTAGCCTGAAGTGCCCAGTCTGTAGCTCCCAACGCCTAAGTCTCCGATTTGATAGACAGAGAGAGAAAGCTAGAGAGAGAACTAATATCTAGGCATTTCTAGGATACCTACTATCTTGGGGTCTAAATGGAACCTAAAATTTCATAGGCGGTGACAGAGTTCTAGCCCCAGCGACTTGCCCACCAACACGCTGGCTACCATTACAATCAGCCTGGCTACAGCTAGTAGAATCAGGTAAAATCTCACCTCCCTGGCCCCAGCTGCCAAAGCAGCAAATGAAAGAACCAATCCCTGGGGCTGGCAAATGTGCTAGGCTAACCTGGCAAGGTAGCGTCTTACCTAGTGCAGTCCAAGCAGAGGGGAGGTGGTAGCTGGAGGCTGGAGGGCTGCAGACTGCAAGGGGATGGGGAAGGGATGAGAGTATTAAATCCAAGCCAGCCTGCAACTGGTTGGTAAAAATAGAACAGGCAGATATACCCCTTTTATACGCACACGCTCACTGCACACACACACACGCTTGCTACCCATGGACAGTGCACACTCTTGCACACCCACTCTATACCATACACACACATTCATGCTACACACCACACACAGATGAACACTGCACACATATGCCTAGGTCACCACACATGATACACACGTGCACATCACCGACACTTTACACACGTATGGTATAAAAACACACACATTAGCACTCACGCACTTCCACCACACCACATTACACATTCACATTAAACACAGGTGGCACTGACACTGTACACATACACACTACACACCTACACTAACTTGCTCATACACGGGCACACACTATATATATAGCTCACAACACATTGGGCCAGGTTCTCAGCTCCTGCAAATTGGCACAGGTCTGCCGACTCCTACTGATTTACACCAGCGGATGACCTTGCCCACTAGACACAAACATACACGGTACACACATGCCATAAGCACTATAGACACACACATGAACACGCTGAACCAGATTCCCCGCTGTGCCAATCCGTCGATGGAATGACATCCATGTGCAACTGACGCAGCAGAGTGGTGAATCCGGCCCATGGACCTCAACTCACACTTCAGTTCTGGAGAGCCCTGCAGCTGAGAAACCCCCTGGACCTGCAGCAATGGATTATTTTTACTTACAGGAACACAGTGTGATTCACTGGAACATCTCCTGCAGGGCAGAAAATCCCCAGCAGGACAGGAGCATTATACGACTCCAGGACACATGCTCATAAAGCCACAGTGCTACATGTGCACAGACTATACTTACACAAACACACATTCAGAGTGTATACTTACATAGACACACACAGACAATACACACTCATTGTCTGCATATTCACACGCACACACAAGGGATAGATACACACCCTACACACTGACATATCTATATGATAGGGAACTTGTGTTTGCATATAGACAGGCAGACCTATAGACAGACAGCTCTGATGAATGTTGGGAATTGGTCCTGCTTTTTACCATCAAACTCACTGAAAAATTAACACAAACCGAAGAGTGGCTGGTGCCTGTGCTGCCCCTAGTGAAGACTCCGCTGCCCCCTGCCCAAAAAAGCCTTGGATCCTGTCTCTGAGCAGGCTGGGGGCTCTGGGAGGCCATGGCTGCACCTGTTGGCCTGTGTATTTTTAGGGCAGACCTTATGAGTGAACAATGCACAGATTATAGCCCAGCAAGGACAATGCCTGCTATGTTAATCCCCGCGGCTATTATGGTCATGGCAGGGCACCGGCCAGGCTGTGTATATCCTTGGGGGTAGGGAGGAACAGCTGGGAGTGAAGGGAACCTGCCCCCTTAGAATCATAGATTATTAGGGTTGGAAGGGACCTCAGGAGATCATCTAGTCCAACCCCCTGCTCAGAGCAGGACCAATCCCCAAATTGCCCCCTCAAGGATTGAACTCACAGCCCTGGGTCTAACAGGCCAATGCTCAAAGCCACTGAGCTATCCCTCCCTCCTCCCAACACTGGGCACAGATCACTGGGGTAGGGAGTGGATTCACCAGCCCCCAGCTCAGCACCTCATCTCAAGGACCTGGGGCAGACCCTCAGCTGGTGTAAATCGACTGGCCTGTGGTGAATGCCAGCTGGGGACCTGATACTACATTCACAGCAATGGGCCTGGAGGGGGTGGGGTGGGGGTTCTCCTTCCCCTCGGGGCTCAGGAGACTCGCTTTGCATCAGCTCCTCTCCCCTCTCCCATGCTGTTGCCCAGTGAGGGGGCCCCAGGCGTGGATCCCATCAGAGCAGGAACTCCGCCGCTCAGTCACCTTTAGCCCCATCACTTGGCTGGGAAGGGAGGCAGGAGAGGCTCTGGGCAGCCCCGGTGACCCAACCCTGCCCCAGCTCTCACAAGAAGGTGGTGGGTGTAACAGGGCCCTGGAGCCAATGGGGTTACTGTAGATTAACTCCAGCATAGCCGGGGTCAGGATGAAGCCCGTCCCCCGGGCACTAGCAGAGCCATGTGCTAGATGGAGGCAGTGCAGGCGAAGAGTGTCACTGATACCGGGCTATGGTGGCTCCCAGCCTTTGGGGTTGGCATGGCAGGTGGCAGACCCCACCCTTCACTGTGGCTCTGTTCACATGCCACCATCTCGCCTTCCTCTCTCGCTCCCTTTTCCTCTCCGCCTTTCTTGTCTCTGTTTCCCTTTTCTGGGTATTTTTCTTGTATTTTTTTCATTCTTCCCCCTCCCCCATTTTTCTTCCCCCTCCTCTGTCCAAGGCAGTGTCCCATCTCAACCCCTCCCAGAAGCCCGAGGGGAGGTAAATTAAGGCTGGGGTTTCCCAAGAGGCAGAAGGAATGGCAATGGGCTGCTTTGGATGTTCCCAGCCTCAAAGCCTAGGACACAGCTTGTGAGCCTGACTGCGGACCATGCACCAAGGCCTGTTTGTCACTCGAGCCCAGGGCCAGACCTGGGCATTTCCAGAGCCTTCCACCCAAGCCAGCTCTAATGCTTACACTGAGAATGGCCAACCCACACGTGCATTCGCAGGCTGAGCTGCCACCAACCTACCTGGGATGAAGAGCAAAACGCAGGGTGAGAGGAGCTGGTTGCTAAGGACATAACAGTAGGGATCTAAATTGTCTGTTGCACATAAATACTATGGAGACAGGCGCTCTGGAAATGAGACAGAGAGCTAGATGGCTGATCGGTGGGCTAAGATAGGAGGATGGAGAGATAAACAGAGATTTGCTGTTTAGGGTTTCTTTATGCAGACTGATGTTGGATCACCAAGGCCAGGGCATCATCATCATGGCAAATCCAGAAGGGACAAAGCCTCCTTGCAGATCAAGCGCCACCTGGGCTGATCTCTAGCTAGGTCATAGGTGGTCTGGCTGGATGTCCGGTCTGTCATCAGCGACTTGATCCTGCCACCAAAGCTGTTAGCGCTGGCCGGGCAGCAAGTGTTCCCTTGCTTCATAATTTGTCGGCCTTCCATCCTAATGCGTCCATCCTGAAGCCGACCATCTGCACCATTCTGGTCAGTTGTCCTGGAAGCTGAAATGGCCCAGAGTTTGTCTCTTCCACTGAGGCGAACATAACCAATGACACCTTGTCAAAGGGCCATCCCATTCTCCTGGGGGTTGGCGGCTAAGGAAAAGCCCCAGGTAGGGTGACCAGACAGCAAGTGTGAAAAATCAGGATGGGGTGGGGGGTAATAGGAGCCTATATAAGAAAAAGCCCCCAAAATTGGCTCTGTCCCTATAAAATCAGGACATCTGGCCACCCTAGCCCCAGGGCAGATGATCTGCGAAGGAAACTCATTTATTTTGCCCTTCCCTGGCCAGCTGCTCGACACAGACATTCCAGTTCCCGGTTGTGTGTGTCATTGCCATGTTTCAGTTGGTTCTTTCCCACAAGATCCCCCCATGTCTCCCTGCCCACCTTTGCTGAAAGGCCCTGAGGAGATTACTGGAGGACATCACTTGTGATATCACACAAGCCAGTCACTTGGGCTGCAGCCGTCCCTCCAAATACAAGGGAACACTCAATGCTTAAGGCAGCTAGAGGAGGCTGTGGGTTCCCTTATGGGTGCTGTGCTCTGCCTTTGCATGGCACCATGCCAAGAGCCTCTCTGCTCTGCAGGGCTCATGCAGGGGCAGTCCCTGGCTGCAGAACAATTGTGGGCCCTCACTCAAGCCCTCACTCAACCCCTGCCCCAGTGTGTGGAGACCGTCCCAATGCTCCCTGGAGGGAGCTATGATTGTCTGCTGCCCCCTGCAGAAGGCCCTGTGCTGCAGCTCCGGCTCCAGACTCAGGAGAGGAGACTGCAAAGGTCTTGCCAGTGTTTTCCTGTGAAACGCAGAATCCAACACCATAGAACAACCCCCTTTCCAACCCAGTTTGTGAGGGGGCCTCTATGCACCATGCCCGGGTGGCCAGGGCACAGCAAGGCACCGTGGGCTGCACGGTTGCCCCTATGAAATGCTCCTCCATAAAGAGTTTGTCCCAGTGCAATAAATGTGCTTATCCCCTATCCCAGCCCCTTGCATATGGCTATGGAGCAGGGTGATTTAAAACAGGCCCAGTTAAACCTTTATAAGGCAAAAAGGCCTGGTCTGGACTGTGTCTTAATCACAGTCTTTGATCAGAGGGGGTGTGGGAAGGACGCAACACAAACTATGCCTGTTATGGATCATGGATCATTAATATTATGGGATTTCTCTTAAGATATGATCCCAGTCTGTCATTGCTGTGTTTGCTGCCACAATCCCAAGTTCCTCACCAGGCTCTTCTTACAGAGGACTCTGTGGGTGTGTGGGCAGGTTCCCTCTCTCCCTTAATTTCTCTTGACTCGGAGCAGGGACAAGTGCTTTGATCTGCAGCAGAAGGGAGATGGATGTGAAAAAGGCCAGACTCCTTGCCAAAATAACAATAACAGTGCTCAGCTTGTCATTCCTGGACCTCAGAGCACTTTACGAAGGAGGGGCAGTATCACGATCCCCATTTTACAAAGTTGGGGAAACTGAGGCACAGAGCAGGAATGGGCTGGTAGCGGCAGCACACTTGGCCTGTGACTTGGCTGGACAATGATGGGGCTGCGTGGTGGGGCACCCTGCTCAGTCGGAAAGATGGTGACTGTGATGCATGGTCTCGGACACTGGTGTTAAGAGCAGGAGGGAGACTCAGGGCTGTGTCAGCACCAGTGAACTGCCTCACACCCCAGACAGGAACAAGAGCAACCCAGTTATGGGCCCTGTCACCTATTTTCACCACATTCCCTAATCACACTCGGAGGATTTGCCAGGGTGGAATAGCCCACCTAGCCTAGTATCCTGCCTCCTTTAGCCCAGGCAATATAGCACCAGCTTTTCCAAAGCACTAATTCAACTTACATTTAGGGCCCTAAATAATTGTCCAGATTATCAGAGTTTGGCACGTTGGGTGCACATTGGGTACTCAACACTTCGGCAAATCTTATTTTGGTGCTTACCTGGGCGCTAAGCTCTTGTGAAAATCTGCCTCTTAGAAATGATTTAGATTAGCTAGGCCCATCTACTGAGCTCTAGATGGATTGGGTCAGTATACTAAGGTCTAGAGGAAGGACAGGTAGGTTGAAGCTATAAAACTCAGATCCAGATCTCAGTCTGGACTCAGAGAACCCCAGTTCTCTGGGTTGTTTGTGGGGTTTGCTCTGGGGCTGTCTCTAGTCATGAGCACAACTGGGATGATCATGGAATAAACAGAAATCTCAAGTAGGGGCAGAGAGGTGATTTTACCTCTGTATTTGGCACTGGTGCAACTGCTGCTGGAATGCTGGGTCCAGTTCTGGTGGCCACAATTCAAGAAGGATGTTGATCAGTTGGAGAGGGGTCAGAGAAGAGCTGCGCAAATGATTAAAGGATTAGAAAACCTGCCTTCTAGTGATAAAGAGTCAAGGAGATCAATCTATTTACTTTAACAAACAGAAGGTTAAGGGGTCACTTGATGACAGTCTATAAGTACCTACATGGGGATCAAATATTTAATAATGAGCCCTTCAGTCTAGCAAGAAAAGTCTAACATCTCAATGGCTAGAAGTTGAAGCTAGACAAATTCAGGCTGGAAATAAAGTGTAAATTTTTAACAGATTAAATAATTAACCATTGTTCCAAATGTTCCAAGAGTCCATCCTGATTGGTCACCTCGCTTCTGCTCTCTGATTGGACAAATGAGATGTTGACACACCCAATAATGTGCTTTCCAGATCAACTCTTTGGACAAATCATCATTGGTCCAGCACTCGGGAAACTGGGATTTGTGAGCATTCTGGCCCATGCCCATTGGCTGCCTGAATCCTGGGTTTCTCCATCACTTACAATTTTTAAATCAAGATTGGATGTTTTGTTTCTAAAAGCTCTGCTCTAGGCAGAGGTGAAAGTAAGCCAGTACTGGCCGGTATGGAGGACTGGTAAGAAAAGGTGCAGCAACTACCAGCAAGAAAATGGAGCACTCTCTCCTGCTCTGACAAAGCATTCGGGGCTCCCGCTGCCTCTACCACCCCGGACCCTTTAAATAGCCACTGAAGCCCTGCCGCCGCTGCCCCAGGGCGCCGGCAGCAAGGCTCCGGAGAGGATTTAAAGGGTCCTGGAAGGTAGCTGCAGCTGGAGCCCCGGGCCCTGCTGTTGGAATCCTGGGGCTCCATAGGCAATTTAAAGGGCCCGGGGCTTTGCTGCAGTAGCAGCAGCTAGAGCCCCGGGCCCTTTAAATTGCCCCATTTAAATTGCTTCCGAACCCCAGGGCTCCCAGCCATCTTTGCAGCTGGGAGTTCAGGCGGTGATTTAAAGGGCTTGGGGCTTCCAGCTGCTGCTACCACAGCTCTAGCCCCTGATTTAAAGGACTTGGGGATTTAAAGGCTCCGCCTCTTCCGGTGGAGGCCACACCCCTCCTCAGGATTCTCCGAGTATCGGCAAATCCTTTAAGTTTCTTTCACCTCTGGCTCTAGGAACTATTTGGGGGAAGTTCTCTGGCCCTTGCTATGCAGGAGGTCACACTAGATGATCCCAATGGTCCCATCTGACCTTGGAATGTATGAAAGCTGTTAGAGCCAGAGTTCAGTCTGGACTCAGAAAACCCCAATGCTTTGGGCTGTTTGGATGTGGGGGTTTGGTCTGGGCCTGTCTCTACCTCAGGAATAGCGCTGGGATGATCACCCAAAAGTGTGGGTCCTTTGCCCCACCCTGTTTCTCCTCCCAACCTCTCTCCCCTGTAGATTTTGTGCTGCTCATCTGTGAGAGATGAATCAGCTACCTGTGTCTGTGTACCCCTCTGTGAACAGGCTGAGAGCCTGGACCCCACATTTTGGTTCTTGGGAGAGGCACCTTCACCTAGGAGCCTCCTCTAACACAAAGGGAGCATCTGGGAGTGTTGTCTAATCTCCCTTGACATTTCAGAGCTGGCTGTGTAAATAACAGTGCCGGGAGGGTGGGGAGGATGGGCGAATTGGAGGCATGCTCTCCAAGAGGCTATCTTTACAGACAACAAAAGCTCAGCTGTTGTTTCTAAGTCTGTCCTGGCACTTTGGGAAGCCGAGGTACCTTTGTAAAGGTCAGTGGGGACGGTCAAACAAGCTCATTATTGGAGGGGGATGGCTCAGAGGTCTGGAAATGCAAGAGCCAGCCCCACACCTCAACGTCACTGCCTCACGTCTGCTTTGTGTCAGGCTGGGACTATCTGAGCAGCCTAGGGGATAGTTGGGCACTAGTCAAATTTCACTAAGCATTCGGGTGCCTGACTCCTTCAGGAGCCTGAAAGCCCCGACCTCAGAGCTGGTGCCATTGGTGTGCTCAGTGTCTAGAGCTTTGGTGGCCACGCCAGGCCAAGTGCTGGGCCAATGTCCAAAGACCAGCCCATGGCAAGCACGCATCTAGTTGGTCTCACGGGCCCGGAAGTTCAGAAATGCTAGTGGCAGAGGGTGTGCTCATGCAGAGAGTGACCAGGGGCCGTTCAGAGCAGGGGAATTATAAGACCAGGGCCCGTCTATGCTAACACTCACATTGCTGGCAACTTGGTGGGGTCCCCAGAGGCACTGGTGGAGCAGCATCACGGCTAGAGCAGTGAAGGGAGGATTTAATCACATCCTCAGCGCAGGAAGTCTCCAGAGAGCCAGGCCATGGCAGCATGAGACCTGAGCTTGGTTCCCCACCCAGCGGCGATACCCAAGAAGGGCTGGATCTGATTCCCTGTGATTGCACTGACAGTCCTGGGCTCTCACTTGGCTGTGGGGACATGGTTCTGTCCCCCAGAGAGACAACGGTCTGCGCCCTAAAAGGTCTCAGGCTGGAAAATTACCCACCCTCCTGCTAATTTTCGGGCTCCCCTGCTCAACCCATCAGAGGAAGAGCTTGGAGGGAAAGAGAGGGGAGGGGACAGCAAATGGGATGGCACAGAGATGAGGTGGGGTTTATCTGTCTGTCTGGGGGGGAGGGGTGGGGAAGGGAGGCTTTGCACTGATGGATCCTAACACCTGGTGTGGGTGGGATGGGATGGGCATGCTGGGCAGGGACAGGCACCAAAGGATAGGTCTAGCCTTTCAGTGGCCAAACAAATGCAGGTCTGGGATCGCATTGTGGTCAGAGATCCCATGCAGCACAGGATGCTGAGGGAGTCTAGATTTCCCCTTTCAAGCATTCAGGGGTAGGACCTGGCTCTGCTGTCTTTCTGATATTCCGGATGAGCCCTGGGGAAGGGGAATTGGGAGGGTGCACTTTCAGAATCTGGAGGTGGACTCCCACCTCCCAGCCTGAGGTGATGGTGGGGAAACCTGGCTCAGGAGGGGACACACCGTCCATGTTTTATACAGTCTCCCGCCTCCTGGAGACCTGCTGTGAACTAATCAGGGATGAAACCAACTGGGTCCTACAGAAGTTCAATCAGCAACACATAGCGCCCTCATGTGAGTGCTACTGTGCAGACTCCTGCATCATTCTGGATGGAGGCAGTCCAAGAAGAAAAAATATACAGGAAATAAGGTGCTAAACTTGGAAGTGGAGGATAAGAGAAGGGTTGGAACACCCATCCCTAGATGGAGGGGTGTCATCCCAAAGGATTTGATTACCTGAGGAGTAGCCAAGAAACTGCTTCAAGACAGAGTGGAATGGAGAAGAAGGACGCCAAGAGCTGAATTAAGGTGGAACTAAGACTGAAAAAAGAAGTTCAACCAGGATCTAAAGAAATGGCCCTGCAAACCTCCAGAGTTCATGGAGGACAGGTGCCCACCGATAGCGAATTCTGTCCCCAGAGTGGGATTCTGTAGATAGTTATTAAATTTCTCTAGCTCCATCATCAGTGTCTGTCCAGCTGTGCAAGACTTTCAATTCGGAGCGGCACCAGGGGCCTGGCACTGATCTGCAGCCGTGGTTCCTTCTGTCTGGGAATGACCTGACATTTCTATCTCCCTAGAGAGGGGTACGAACCAAGCTCCCATCCAGATCAGTGTGCCTGTCCTAACAGCTCAGAAATGAGGGTAGGTCACCCTTCAAAGCCAGGAGGCACGCACTACACTCCTGAGTGAATGAGCTGGGTGAATGGTTTGTTGCTGATCTTTCCCTTTCTTTGGCCACTGAGTCAGCCTGCTGTGAATCCATCCTGACTGGTCACCTCAGGGTGATATCATTCTTGCACTCTGATTGCATGAACGAGATGCGGACAAAGTGGGGGATACCCAAGAACATGTTTTTCAGAGCAACTCTTTGGACCAATCATCACTGGTATGAAAACAGGTATAACTGCACATGTACCAGTGCTGCTTGGATCCTGGGAAACAGCGAATCATATGGCCCCGTGCCTCCAGGAGGACTTCCATTGGCTATTGCAGATTACACCTCTAGCCTCTCTCTCAAACCACACCCACCGAAACTATCGGGGGAGGGGCAACCCATTACAATATGACGGCTGCACCCAGAGGCTTCAGGTCCCCATTGGGCCAGGTGCTGTACAGGTGCAGAGGGATTCACGCTCCCTGCCTGGGCAGATTGGCAGAGGTCCTGGGGGTTATTTGCCTTCCTCTGTAGTGTGGGGCACGGGTCACTTGCTGGTGGATTATCTGCACCTTGAAGTCTTTAAATCACAATTTGAGCACTTCAACAGCTCAGACATAGGTCAGGGGTTTATTACAGGAGTGGGTGGGTGAGATTCTGTGGCCTGTGTTGTGCAGGAGGTCAGACTAGACAATCATAATGGTCCCTTCTGACCTTAAAGTCTATGAAATGCTCTCATTGACTTCAGTGGGCTCTGGATTAGGCCTTCAGAGATGGGATGGGGCACTCTTGGGGCCTGTAATATGCTCTTTTCCTCCCCCAGTGGCTGGAACTGGCTAGGGTTGCATCACATCTCGCTTCCCTGTCAGACGGGCCCAGTGGGGGCGAGGGCTGTTTGTGTCTGTGAATTAAGGGGCTGTTAATGACTTCCTGTGATTAGAATCAACTTCCACTATGTGCCTTGGAGGCAGGGGCTGGCGGATTACAACGAGTTCCCTGTGGGAATAGCCATGTCAGCAGCCAGTGGACACAGGCTGGAGTTAATCATTGCCCAGGAAATGCTGTAATCACCCCCATTTTACATGTTTCAAATAGTGTTCCCACAGTGGGGCTGTAGTCAAACCTGACCTCTTCCCACAGGGCTCTGAGCATTCCTGTATGGCTTGAGGAATTTACCAATTTTCCCTTAGGAGAAAGCAAAACCCTCATCCTCATCTCCCAGGGGCTTCAGGTGTCAGCACAGCAGCACTTTGCCTTGTGCATAATGAGCAATCTGAGACTGACACAATGCGGTTCAGCCCAGCCTTTCCCAGCATATGTACATACAGGACCATGATGCAGCTACCTCTGGAGTGGGGAGTCAGCAGCCAAAGTGGAGCCCAACTTACAGCGCAGCAGAGTGGGTGAGGAGGGAATTCCACTTAAAGGCAGTGAGGTGTAAGGAAGAAAGCCAGATGGGTGGGCACAGCCAGGGACCAGCTGGGACCTTGGTCTCCTGCAAAGGACTTGCACACGGGTATGCTGCAGGGCAGTCCCAGCTCACATAGCAGTTCCCTATGTGCTGGTGGATCACCAGGCATTAGCTGAGGAGATCCCTTCCTTACTGCCAGTGTAACAGAGTTCGTGTATGTTGCATCTACCCTGAGCTGCCTCCTGGAATCCTCACCCCCTCCACCCCGTCCTCTCCCGCAGCGTTAGCTGCTGACAAATGTACAATTAACCCAATGCCTGCCTGCCCCCAGGTAGTGCTTTGCCTGTGTTTAGAAAAGAGGCCCAACAGGGCCGGCTTTAGGCCTATTCTACCAATTCCCCCAAATCGGGCCCTGACCCAGTGAGACTCCCTTCCCTGGCTAGAGGTGCCTTTTTAATTTTTACTCACCTGACGGCGCTCCAGGTCTTCAGCAGTGGGTACTTCGCTTGCTCTGGGTCTTTAGTGGCACTTCAGTGCTGCTGAAGACCTGGAGCGAGTGAAGGACCCAACACTGAAGAGTTGCTGAAGACTCGGAGCACAGTCCGGTGAATACAAGCCCCCTATGTTTTTTTACATGTGTTTTTTTGGGGGGGTTAGTTTTTAGTCATCCCTGCTGGGGCCCCGTTGAAACTGTTCAAATTGGGCCCTACACTTCCTAAAGCCGGCCCTGAGGCCCAGTGCTGCTCCAATGCTGAGTGCTGGCACCGGTTGGGAATTTTTCAAGAGGATGTTTTTGTGCTGGAAAATCCCACTTCCTCAACCCTGAAACGTCACAGAATAGTGGCAATTTTGACAAAGCAGTTGTTGGGAAAGTTTCTTAGGTCCCTGATGGAACTTCTGTTCTGAGCGCCCCACCTGGGAATAGCCAATAACCTGGTGGGTAGGGTACTCACCTGGCAAGGGAGAGAGCTAGAGAGCCTGCTGCAGATCAGACACAGAACCTGTTCCCTACATCCCAGGGCCTTAAGCCCTAGGCTAGTAGCTACTTTAGGTTTCAGAGTGGTAGCCATGTTAGTCTGTATCAGCAAAAACAACGAGGAGGCCTTGTGGCACCTTGGAGACTAACAAATTTATTTGGCCATAAGCTTTCAAAAACCAGTAGGAGAGCACTTCAATCTCCCTGGACACTCAATTAGAGACTTAAAAGTGGCCATTCTTCAACAAAAAAACTTCAAAATCAGACTCCAATGAGAAACTGCAGAACTGGAATTAATTTGCAAACTTGACACCATCAAATTAGGCCTGAATAAAGACTGGGAGTGGCTGGGTCACTTAAAAACATAATTTTCCCTCTGTTGATACTCACCCCTTCTTATTAACTGTTGGGAATGGGGCACATCCACCCTGATTGAATTGGCCTCATTAGCACTGACCCCCCACTCAGTAAGGCAACTCCCACCTTTTCATGTGCTGTGTATTTATACCTCCCTACTGTATGTTCCATTCCATGCATCTGATGAAGTGGGTTTTAACCCACAAAAGCTTAGGCCCAAATAAACTTGTTAGTCTCTAAGGTGCCACAAGAAGTCCTTGCTGTTTTAGCTACTCGGGGGCTTTCTCTGTTGTGTTTTTTGCTGCAGGCTCTGAGAACACTGCTCAGTTGCTACATTCTTTGTCAGGAGGGGTTCTGGGACAGATGTGATGCTTTTTGAGCATGGCATATTCAGAGACTAGTGATTCCAATAAGGGATTAGAAGTCAGGACTCCTGGGTTCATTTCCCTGCTCTGCCACTGGTTCCCTGTTTGATCTGGTGCAAATCACTTCCCCTTCTTGTGCCTCAGTGTCCCCATATGTAACATGGGCCATAATAATGCTCATGCGCCTTTGTCACTCAATGAAAAAAGCCTTCCCACCAGGTGCTGTTATTATCACTCCCTCTTCCCCCCCCCCGCTTCGCCCCCCTTCCTGGAACTCAACAGAGGAAATCTGAGACTCAAACAAATGATGTCTCTAAGAAGAGCAAGTCCTTTTGTCTGGCTCCTGGTTCTCCTACTGCTGGCTGGGTCACTCACACAGATGGGAGGGAGGGAGGGGAGGAGGGAATTGCAGCTCTCCTTTGTCACTGGCTAATTTTGGCTCTTGGGTGCTCTGAAAGCAATCTCGGGGTGGGACAACAGCTGGCACCGGAACCTTTATAAAAGTGGGCTGGGGGCAAAGCCAAAGTGGCAGAGGAATGAAAATACGACTTAAACATCCCAGAGGTCAGCTGCAACCTAAATAACCAGACTACACAAGGTAGCCACATGATACTATGTAAGGTATCATTATAGCACGAACATTGCTGCCCCCCCCCCCTTTCCCCAAGCTCCCTTCCATGGTCTTACACCCCAAACCCTGCTCCTTGCCTCTTGCCCACAGCACCTACCCATAAGGCCAGCACTGTGCTCAGCGTAGTGCCAACTCCACTGGTTTCATGGATTGGCATCAGGATACATGTGCCAAAATTAAAACTCCCGGGCTCAGAGTAGAGTAAGATCTAAACAGCAGGCTACTAGCATCTAGTGGCCAAGATCCGTGCTCTCTGTAGATTAGGATGCACCCAACAGGGCCATAATGCCAAGATTCACATTAGAGAGGCAAGGTGGGGGAGGTAATATCTTTGATTGAGCTTTGGAGCTTAGACAGAGCTCGGTGAAAGCTCCAGAGCGTATCTCGCTCACCAACAGAAGCTGGTCCAATAAAAGATATCACCTCCCCCACCTTGTCTCTCTAATATCCTGGGACCAACAGGGTTATAACACTGCCTACAAAAATGCAGGATTCACATGAACAACCCACAGCGACCATCACACCCAGGTGCTATTTTCAGGATTCATATTCTTAGCATAATGTCATCATTACACCAGGGAACCAGCACTACCAGCACAATGAGATAAATATAGTCGCGTGTGCATGCCAAAAATTCACAGTCCAAGCACACTGGGATCCAGACAGCAGGATAGCAGTGTGGGATGCATGCTCACAATATAGCGGGGATGCACTCAGTCCCTGAGAGTAAGGATTCAGCAAACACAAGGGCACCTGAAAACAGCTGTAGTAACAGCAGGTTCTGCACTATTGGTCCACTAGGAGCTGCACATCAGGGCAGTGCATCAACCCACAAGCCCAGTAGGAGCTGCACATCAGGGCAGTGCATCAACTCACAAGCCCAGTAGGAGCTGCACATCAGGGCAGTGCATCAACCCACAAGCCCAGGCACCAATTCTTTAGTATCATCTGGAACTTGTACTCCCAGAATAGTGGGATGGAATTACAGAAGTTCCAGGAGAAAAAGCCAATGCAGGGCTGACCCTTATGGCATGTTTTGTCCACTCTCCTTTTAAAAGTCCCAAGCCTTGGGGTTTCTTCTAGCCCTTCCTTGGGAAACTATCCTATGGCCTACAGCAGCGATCACACTGCCAGGAAGGTTTCCCCAGATAGTTTTGAGTTTCCTCCTCCCTCCTTGCCCCAACCTCTTCCCCCCTCCCCATCTGGCACCCAGTGTGAGGGCTTTAAGGAGTAGGCCAGCACCCCTGGTGTGCTTTTGCCACAATTTTGGCTGCTTTGCAAATAAAAGATGAAGCCTTTCGATAAAGCAGATGAAGCATGCAGGTTTTCCATTGGCCACCGGAGGGCACCTTCCAGCTCGTTCCCGAGATCAGAGCCTGTTGCCGGAGAAGTTAACGTACCCTGACTCCTTAGCCATCTCAAGGCTCAAGTGCCCCAGCAAAGCAAGCGGTCCATGCATGCCAAATGTCAGAGGCATTAGACTATCACCCCAATCCTGGCAGAAGGACTTCGCTGCCCCACCGAGGCTTGGCACTGCCGGCACGGGCAGGACTTCACAGTGCACGGAGGGGATTTGTGACTGAGGCAGCTGGACACAGACAGGCTCTGTGGTTCTCTCCCAGGCACTGCGTCAGGTGTCCCTAAATCCTGGCCAGGGTTCCACAGGGATACAAGGGGCCACGCCATGCCACTGAGTGCCCCTCGCAGCTGGAGCCCACCCCCCGCAGCAGGGCAGGAACAGGAATAACTTGCCAAGTTGCGTGAGCTGAGATTGTCTCCAGCACTGCCCAGCTGAGGGCCTGTGTTGCTTTCCACACTGGTATCCGTTTTCTGCTGTTGGTGGGAAATGTCTTCTCCAGTTAGCAGAGATTTTTGCTGGGAAGATGCTGCATGTGCAGCAAGGGTTGGGGGCTATGGCCCCTGTGCCCCAGGAAGTGCCTCAAAAGACCCAGCAGGAGACAGATACAGGGCATCCCCTTTGAAAGCCACCAAGCCACCATCTTTCTATCTCTGAGGGTCACTTCAGTGCTGGCAAGAGGCGCTAGGGGCACAGGGCTGGGCTCTGCTTAGCTACAGAACAGGGGCAACGTGGGCCAGCTCAGGTCCCCGTGATCCCTCCTGCCCATGGCCCAGGAGCTGGGGGGCCTGGTATCCACGACCCATTCAATCCCTGGTCTCTCTGCTGTGCCTGCCAGCATGGGTGGGGTGGGGGAGGGGAATCAATGTGGACACTTGTCCATGGGACCTAGACAAAAGTCCTGCTCCAAAGCTGCTTTCCCACAAGCACCTACCAGGACCCTCATGGGGATCCATTAGCTGTGCTCCCAGCCAGCAACCTCCAGGTCAGAGACCCTATAGCCCCTCACCAGGCTCCTGAGCCGGCCACATCCCAGGGGAAGGGAATATACCCCACCCCCACCCTGGCTTACAGTCATACCCTGGGCAGCTCCAGAACAGCAGGCCCCACCTGAGCCTGCAGACATGCACAGAGCAGGCTGCAGCAGCAGCAAAGGCTTTGTAAGGGGTTAACAGGAGAGATTTCCACTCCCCGCCAAAGGAAAACCCCAAACTTCCTGTCTGGATGCAGCTGCTGAGAGCCCACGCCCTGGGCAAGGACAGCAGCAGCAGCAGGCGCTGCCTGGACATTTGTTCAGGCAATTTGCTCTCAGCCTGAGCTCCGCACACCATGTCCACGATCCAGACCAGCATCAGCTCTGAACTCCAGCCAAAGCTCCAGTGCACTGAGCCCCTCACCCCATCCCTTGCATTCTACCAGCACAGGGCCCTGGAGCCCAGCCTGGGTGCAGCAGAACCCTGGAACAGAGGAGGGACCAACCTCCCCCATCCAGATCCTCCCTCTGCAGCCAGCAGCACCCGGGGATAGCGTGACCACCCAGCTCTTGTTGTAAGGGGGAGTCCCTTATTTCATTGATTTGTGCCATAGAGTGACCACCATCCCTGGTTTTAAGATGTAACTGATTAGTACGACTTTAAACATTCCATTGACGTTTAGGATCATTGCCCCATACACCTGAGGGCAGCAGAAGTGTACATTTGAGAGAAAAATACATGCTATGCCAAGGGAAATGGTGTGTTCCTGGAGCGTCCCTTAAAATAAAGCCTTGTCCCTAATTTTTCCATGTGTTTTTTCCTACCTTCCTTCCTTCCATCCTATCCGGGAAAGGGTTAAATCCATGGCGGCTCCCTGCTGGGGCGCAGCTGTCTATGTGGGTGAGAGATTTACCGCCAGGCAGCTGACTCGGGGAAAGGTTCCTGCAGGGCAGAGGAAGGGGAAGGGGTAGGGAGAGAGCAAAAGTTTATCCAGGTTTTCCTTAGACAGAATCCCAGAAGGCCTCAGCGAGAGCTTCCCCACCCTGTGTTCTCAGGGCTTCCAAACCAGGCCTGAGCCCAGATGCTCCGCTGGGGTAAAGGGGCCATTGGAGCACATGGAGCAACAGCAGTTTGCTCCAGCTGACGATCCAGCCTGGGATCTTTACTAGGCTGAGCTAGGCTCATTCACTTCTGTCTCAATCCTTAGTCCGCAACAGAACCCCACTGTCCTAGGGTGCCTCCTTGTGGCCAGACCTAGCATGGCAGCCCCTCTGGACTCCAGCAGTCTGCAGCCACTTAGAATCATAGAATATCAGGGTTGGAAGGGACCTCTGGAGGTCATCTCTTCCAACCCCCTGCTCAGAGCAGGACCAATCCCCAACTTAATCATCCCAGCTAGGGCTTTGTCAAGCCTGACCTTAAAAACCTCTAAGGACGGAGATTCCACCATGTCCTAGGGAACCCATTCCAGTGTTTCACCATCCTCCTAGTGAAATAGTGTTTCCTAATATCCAACCTAAACTTCCCCCACTGCAGCTTGAGACCATTACTACTCGTTGTGTCATCTGCTACCACTGAGAACAGTCTAGATCCATCCTCTTTAGAACCCCCCTTCAGGTAGTTGAAAGCAGCTATCAAATCCCCCCTCATTCTTCTCTTCTGCAGACTAAATAAGCCCAGTTCCCTCAGCCTCTCCTTATAAGTCATGTGCTTCAGCCTCCTAATCATTTTTGTTGTCTTTCACTGGACTCTCTCCAATTTGTCCACATCTTTTCCGTAGTGGGGGGACCAAAACTGGATGCAGTACCCCAGATGTAGCCTCACCGATGCCGAATAAAGGGGAATGATCACGTCCCTCGATCTGCTGGCCTGGCAATGCTCCTACGACTACAACCCAATATGCCATTAACCTGCTTGGCAATGAGGGCACACTGCTGACTCATATCCAGCTTCTCGTCCACCATAATCCCCAAGTCCTTTTCTGCAGAACTCCTGCTTAGCCAGTCGGTCCCCAGCCTTGACGCTCTAGCCCACTCACACGAGTGTCCCACTCCTTCTGGGGTCTCAACATCCTACCCCAATCAGCGTCCACTCCAATGCTGGTGAGCAATCCACCCTTTTCTGCTCTTCCAGGCCTCCTCACACCATTGGATCAGCTACTCCCAGGGCTTCTCCCTGGAACCTGTCCCTGGCCCATTCCCACTCTGGAATGCAGACCCACAGGGCTGGCTCCCTGCCCCTGTCCAGGCCAACCACTCCAACTCACTTCACTCTGCAAGCCTTGCCAAGTCCCCAGACCCTCCCCAGCTGAGTCTTGTCCTTCACTGAACCCACACCCCTTCTCTGTGCCTCCAGATGCACTAACTCAGCTCCCCAGTTCCCCTTAACTCTCTCTGTACCAGTGTGGGGGTTGTATACCCAGCACAGGGAGCTAGTTTTGGAGCATAGTAGGCAGAATTCAGGGCTCCAGGGCCAGCGCCTGGGGAAGGAGTCTCCTGCCTACTGCTGGGGTTGGACAGAATTAGGATGCTGTTTCCATGACCCCAGGAGTGGAATAGAGCCACTAGTTACTCCTGATTTACACCAGTGTGAGAGAAGAATCAGGTCCAAAGATTCTTGACCTTTAGGTTGCAAAAAAAACCATCAGTCATGACACTGATGCAGTGATGTCTGCAAGGAATACCAGGCCTGTTTCTGATGTCTCTTTGTGACAAAGTGGGGGGTTTTCTTGTTATTTCCATGTTTTCCAGTGGGTTGCAGGCAGAGGGAGTGGGACTCAGTGTCCCCGGGTGTTATTGGTTTAACAAGGTGAAGGGAGAGAGAGTTTGCTGTTATAGAGGACCAGAGAGGGAACTTGGGACCCCAGCCGATGGCCTGGAGGATGGAGACCCCAGCGACTGCTGACCCAGTGACCTGGAGACCCAGCTCAGGAGTCGCAGCTGGTTCCGGCCAGTGGGAGGACAATAGGCTGTGAAGAGAGGACTCCGGTGACCTGACCAGTCAGTTCCAGCCAGAGGGGGACAGAGGAGGGCTGAGAGGAGACTCAGGCCACCCTGTTTATGACCTTGTTTACCTGGAGAGAAGACAATGGACAGAGGCGGGGCTTGGGGCTGGATATTGGATGCCCAGCTGGGAAACAGGGGTTCTGGGCTGGAGAGAGGAGGCAGGAAGAGCCCATCTGGATGTAGGGGAGATTGGGATGCGCTGGGCTGAGGCCAGACCTGAGGCCCGGAAAGTTTCCTGTGCTGTATTCAACGCTCGATAAACCCTCCTGTTTTACGCTGGCTAAGAGTCACTCTGGTCTAGAGAACAGGGTTGTACCAAACCCTTTGGGGGTGGAGGCCTGGGGGCATCCAGAGCGAGTGGACTCCCTGAGGGGGCCCACGGAGAGAGACAGATGTGCTAAGGCTCAGAGAGGTGCAGCTCCAGGAGATGGAGGGGCCTGACCCCGAGATAGAGTGGACCCCTGAGAAGGGCTGTTGCACTGGAAGGGGCACCGCCCACGGACCGCCCGGGGCCAAGAGTGGGCACAATCTGTGAGTCCATGACACTCTTACACTGGCTTTATATCACTGTAGTTCTACTAATGCTAAAAGAAGGGCAATTTGTCTTTGTGCATCGCTGTGGCTTTTAACTCTGAAACCTACTAATGACGTTTTGAACTTCAGTGTTGCAAACTATCTCCCTGCTGATCATTTAACAGATACAGCCAGTATTGCTGGCCCCCGCTCCTTGTTGACTTGGTGGCTACATCAACCCACCCACTGGAATTAACCAGTGAAAGGCGGATAGGGTTCGGAAAAGTTCTAGTAAGTGTTTTCTTTGCTTTTGTGGCGGCCTCTGAGTTTCCTCATTATTGCCAGCCCAAAGCCATCAAAAATCACAAGACAGGTTTAAAAATCATGAAATTTTAACACCATCTTTGGGGCTCTTTTTCTTTGCCTTCTGGTGTCTGATCCTTTAGGGTGTGGTCCCACTCAGGTCACATATCCAGCTTTTCTTCACGACCACCACAGTGGAAAACTCACTTGGTTTTTTTAAATGCAAGCTGAGAGTCTCACTGATTCACCTGACTCCAGGAGCTGGGGCTTGTGTGGTGTCTCTGTTTGGGGTCAGAGTTCTGTGTGAGGTTTCCCTATGCGCTGTGTGGGTTTACTCACAGGATTCATGAGGCTGATTGCAGTCTAGCCCAGTATAAGGGGCTGGTGTGGCTGGAGCAGGCCTCTCCCCTGTGCATGGTCAGCAGCAGCCTGGCTGGGACGACCTTGCTGTGTGCTCACTGCCGACTCTTGGTGACCTTGCTCTCTGAAACTGTATATTAAAATTCAGCCCTCAAAGGCAGAAAGTAAAATGATCTCAACCGCTCACCCACGCCTAATGCGCTCCAGAGCATGCTGGGATATTAACCACTCCTCTCTTGGGTCAGCTCCACCACTAAATATGTCTGGGGCTTCGTTCCAAGTCCCTAGTGTCTATCTACATCCAACAAACGTCCGCTTGTTTTGCAGCATCTGGTCTCTGCTCAGAAGAGACTCCAAAATAGGAATAGCAAGGGGGGTGCGGGCTGGGGGGTCAAGATCGAGGAGCAGCAGCAGACTTGCGGCAGGGTGGGAGGGTGTCTCAGGGCAGATCAGGATTATAGTGCACCTAGCAGTGCAGTCCACATCCATTCACTTTGCTCCTTTTCTCAATTATCCCTTTTATCACCCATTTGTCTTTTTCACTTGTTCATGGCACAGCTTCTGGCACAGCTCTCTGAAAAGAGAACCGCGGAGACAGAGGCAGCTAGTGTGGGAGGCTGGGGGCACTGCCTGAGCCACTCCTGCTAGAGAGACTCTTCCTAGCAAATGGGGATTTGTGGAGTGGGTTCAGGGCCAGATTAAGACTTTTAGAGGCCTGTAGCAGGGTGGACCCCTGCTCCTTCCCTGAAGGGGTTAAAAACAGCCTTGGGAAGGGGCTGTGGCTGGAAAAAGCAGCCTTTAGGTTGGGACAAGAAGCCTGGGCTGATTGGGGAAAGTAGGCTCAGCTGTGGCCATGCTCCAATCAGGCCCAGCTGGCCCCTATAAGAGGCTGTGAGCCAGAAGCCAAGACAGTCTCTCTCTCTCTCTCTCTCTCTCTCTCTCTCTCTCTCTCTCTCTCTCTCTCTCTCTCTCTCTCTCTCTCTCTCTCTCTCTCTCTCGCTGTAGAGGGAGATGGGCCTGGCTGCAGGGAACTGGACATAAGGTACCTGAGTAAAGCAGGGCTGGGGAGGCAGAGGAGCTCCAGCCTGGAAAGCCCCAGGCTGTGGTCTAGCATTGGGCTAACAGGTACTGGAGGTTGCAGAGGGCAGCCCAGGACTAGGTCAAGGCAGCAGGTCCAAACCCTCCTTGCCAGTGATGAGTAGGCTGTGACTGCAGTCTGCCTCAGGGCATGGGGCTAGACAATGACTGGCAGTAGCCATATACTGAGGCAAGATGGGGATAGAGGGTGGGGGTTCCCTGGGGAGGGGAGACCCTGAGAGAAAGGGGGGGTACTGCCAGGGGAAGCGCCCCAGGTAAAAGGGCACCTGGTCCAGGGAGGGACATGGGGCTAGAAGATAGACAGATCACTGGCCTGCAGAGGGCACTCTGGAGCTGGAAACTGAGCTAATTCCCAAAATCACCAGCAGGAGGCGCCCTGGGGGTGAGTCGGCCTGTCTACAGGCCCTAAGCACTGAAAAGATTATAGTGCCCCCCAATAAGTAATTCAAAATAAAAACAATACTATATTGTAAAATAAAACTTTATTTTTCAAAATGACACAAAACTTATATGTATGCTGAAAATAAAATAGCTTCTTTCTAGATTTTCTGGTTGCAAAATTCCAGATAAGTTCATCGAAGCTGACTTGACAAAGCATGTCCGCTTCCATACACAACAGGGAAAGTGAATCAAGTCTGTCCTGACACATTGTTGTTCTCTGAGGGTTTTTTATTCCTTTCAGCTGAGAAAAAGAGCATTCTGCAGAGCAGTTAGTCATCATCAATGTTAGAAAAATACGTAGTGCGATCTCTACATTTGGAAATACACATTGTATTCCGCCTTTCAGTATTGTGTCATGAAGATCAATGTGACTGAATTTCATTTTTCCTGTTTTATTAAACTTTGTTCACATATAACAGTGGAACTGCCATACTTCTCCACAGAGATTCATGTCTAAGTCAAGAGGGTATGAGTCAACTAGCTTTTGAGAACCTTGTGAATATTGTTCGTCAGATAAGTCCATATCATTTAGAAAAGAAAATCTACTTGATACGTTTTTGTACACTTCACTTCTCCTCTTCATATGAGCTTCAAGTGTATCAATAATAGCCAGGGGCGGCTGTATGTATTTTGCCGCCCCAAGCATAGCAGTCAGGCAGCCTACGGTGGCATGCCTGTGGGAGGTCCTCTGGTAATGCGGATTCGGTGGCACGCCCATGGGAGATCCTCTGGTAACACAGATTCGGCAGCACGCCACCAAAGTGACAGGACCGGTGGACCTCCTGCAGGCATGCCGCCGAAGGCAGCCTGACTGCTGCCCTCACAGCAACAGGTAAGCGCCCCCCCTCTACGGCTTGCCGCCCCAGGCACATGCTTGGTGTGCTGGTGGCTGGAGCCACCCCTGATTATAGTGTAATAAGTAGATAAGTGAAATTTGTCTCTAGGATTCAATGCTGTTTCTGTCGCACTGCTATCATTTGGTTGTTTTTTCCTGATTCGCTTGCGGGACTGGGCTTCTTTGTAGTTAGTATCAGGCAAGATATCTTTTGATATGTCTTCAGATATTTTGAAATCATTCCTCAAAGTGTGTAAGAGGTCTGCTAATAATTGTCAGACGTCGGCACATGATTTCAAATCCAAATCTTTTTCTGGGAGAGCTTGACTTGTGCGGTAAAGGTGTTGTAAAATTTCATTCCACATGGTCAACATGAATACAAACTCTAGTTTTTGCATCTTGTTTGCAATGTTTTCTGCCTCTCGTATAGTTTCTCCCTTTTGTGATTGGTCTTCAGCTATACTTTCTAATGCATCCACAATCTTTGAGTAGGACTCCAGAACTGCACTTGTTACCACTGCATGTGCCTCCCAGCGAGTATTAGAAATAGATTTCAACACATGATCATTGCCCAAATATGTTTTAAGAACTGCCCGTTGGTGTGTTGAAGCAGAGAAAAATGTATAAAGTAACTGGACTGTTGAGAGAAACCTTACTGCCACCGAACAACGATCAACAGCACTGCTGCCAACAAGATTGAGAGTGTGCAGCACATGGTACGAATATGGCATATTTGTTCTGTTCTAAAAGCTTCTTCTGCGTTCCTTGATGACGCCCTGACATGTTGGCAGCATTGTCAGAAGATTGACCTCTGCACTTCTAGAAATCTATTTTGCAAACTTGGCACAGATAGTGCAGTACTTGATTTGCCATTTCTTCACCACGTGTGGCTTTTCAAACTGAGGAATGTTATAAATCGTTCAACTGGTTTTCCCTCTGTGGGAGACACATATCTTAGTACAATACTCAATATGTGAAAGATCAGGTGTAGAGTCGACAGATAAACAGAAGTACCCAGCAGCACTTATTTCATCCACAATAGGTGAATGAACTTTGTCGCTCATTAGACCGATGAGTTCATCCCATATTGTCTTGGACAAGTATGATGGGTTACTTTTGCCAGCATTCCCATATTTTGAGATATATATAGCCTGCTAAAAATGGGTCAAACTGAGCCACAAGCTCCAACAATCCCAAGAAATTTCCATTCTGCAATGATCCAAATGTGTCACTTGATCCCCAGAAAGGCAGACCACATTCAGCTAATGTTTCAATAACAGCTATAACACGCTGCAAGACGTGTTGTCAGTATTTACACTCCCCTTTAATTTATTCTTCCAATTTTTGTGTCAATCCAAAGCCCTGTTTTCGATTTAAATATGTCAACACTGAATCTCTGGGAGTAGTTATTTTCATGTTGTTCAATTAAAACACTATTCTGCCAGTCACTAAATCCATCTGCACCAAACTGGGATGTTGAAGGTTTGTATGCAAAAGTTTGCAAACAAAACAGTACACAGACCCTGTTGATGGTGAATTCAGTAGCCATTTTTGAGTGTGTTTCTCACCATTTGCTTTCATGCTGAAAAATATTCTTTGTGGACAATATCTTGTTTGTTTGCCATTCGTAGAAGTCCGACGTGATTTCTCAAATGGCCCAGTGTGGTGCTGACAGTCATTTGGTCCATGATCTATCCAGCAAGCTACATCATCGGTACTGAAATCAACCCACATACCAGGATCTTTTCTCCTATTATTTACAGCATGAGCAGGTTCAGTCTCTGGCACATCCACACCTTCTAGAACAATGTCTGTTTTACTACCAGGAGTAGGATGATCAGTTACAGTCTCTGATTTCCTCACATTATTTCAATCTACATTAGTAGGATGCCCCCCCGGTTTACATGGGGATAAATAATAAAAAGAGAACAGAAAAACGAGGGAGGAGTATGTAGTGGAGTGTAAGGAAGTCTAACAAAGTTCTGATTTTTCCCATGAAGACTACTTTACTTTAGATTTTTTTTTTTTGAAATATCAAATTTTTTCCAAAAAAATCTGATTTTTTGGTGCCCCCTGCTTTGTTGGTGCCCTAAGCACGTGCTTAGTCTGCCTATTGGGTAATCCAGCCATGAGTGGGTTTAGTCAGATGCTGCAGCTTAGACCTGAAGTCTGTTCACAGCCCGACTGGGCGGGGAGGTAAAAAAGGCCCCATTAGCTTTACAGAGTCCCAGAATGGCTAGGAGTCAGAGCACAGGTGCAGAGGATTGCGGAACATTAGTGTGAATGGGGGGATAGCTTTTCCATCTGTGCTTTCCCTGTCTGTATAGCTGGGTACCTATGTTGGGGCTATAAGACACCAGGACTTGGGCAGTTAGGGCTAGTGGTTAGAGCAGGAGTCAGCAGCCAAGGGTCAGAGCTAGATTCAGGAATCAGAGCTGAGGGTCAGGAGTGAGATAAAGGTAGGAGCAGGGCTGGGGGGCAACAGGCGCAGGCGTTATTGCAACTGTAGGCGAGTGCTCTGAGCGCCCACTGAACATCTGCTGCTGCTGGGCTTAGGAGCCAGTCTGCTGACTCTTCAAACCCATCTGGTGGGGCAGCCAATCAGGCAGCCTGCTACAGGCCAGCTATGCTCATTAGGTTGCCCCAGGCTGCAGGGCCGGCTTTAGCAAGTTCGGGGCCCGATTCGAACATTTCAACGGGGCCCCAGCATGGACGACTGAAAAAAACACATAAAAAACACAAAAAAACACATGGGGCTTGTACTCACAGGGCGGCGCTCCTAGTCTTCGAAGGCAGGTCCTTCACTCGCTCCGGGTCTTCGAGGGCACTGAAGGACCTGCCGCTGAAGTGCTGCCAAAGACCTGGAGCGAACGAAGGACCCGCTGCCGAAGTGCTGCAGAAGACCCGGAGCACCGCCGGGTTAGTAAAAATTAAATAGGAGCCTCTATCCAGGGAAGGGATTCTTGGCCACTTGCCACACCTGGTGGCCCTGCCAATGGGCGCGGGGCCCTCTTAGGCGCAGGGCCCGATTCGGGGGAATTGGTGGAATTGGCCTAAAGCCGGCCTTGGCTCCCCCCATATGTAAATCCTATTTAAGGCAGGGAAGTGAGTTACTCAAGGTTCGTTCATTCTTTACTGAATCTCTCCCCTCCCGGGATGACTTCTGAAAACATCTGAGAAACAAAGACGGGGGCAGGGGGAAATGATTGAGCCCATGCTGGAAAATGTGTCTGACCTGTGAAAGAAATACCTGGAGTTCCAAGCTGCAAGCAAGAGCAGCCTGTCTTCAAGAATGTCTGCAATCAGCCTAGAACAACATTTAGGGTGAGAAATACTACTGCTTGTAACTGGTTCTGTTAGTGTGTTAAGCTTAGTTTGCGTGTTTGTTTTATTTGCTTAGTCATCTGCTTTGATCAGCTGGCCATCCCTTATAATCATTTAAGACCTATCTTTTGAAGTTAGTAAACTTGTTTTTGTTTTCTCGAAACCAGTTTGTGTATTCATAACTGGAGGACAAAAAGCTGTGCAGATCTTCCTCCCCATTGTTGGAGGAGGCGAATTTCATGAGTTTATGCTGTGCAGTTCTTGGTGCAGCACAAGACAATACACATTTGGGTTTACTCTCTAGAGGGGGTGGGCACTTGAGTGCTGGGCAATTCCTCAGCTGAAAGCCTTCCCATGCAGAGCTGATTTCAGTGTCTGTGTCTGTCTGCAGCTGGGTGTGTCCGTACCTGTTTGTGTGCTGGAAGAGGCTTGAGAGCCTGGCTCAGCAGCCAGTCAGTCCCCGGCATCAGAGTCCTGTGCCTCATGCCCACCCCTTCAAGCCAGCCAGTCCCCCAGATCAGACCTCTGTGCTCCCCAGGGCAGACTCCATCCCCCTTTCCCATTCCCTAAGCTACCCAGCTCCCAGTCTCTGCATCAGATCGCTGCACCCCATTCACACTCTCCTGAGCCAGCCAATCCCTCCCTGGAGCAGATCATAGTCCTTTCCCATGCCCAACCCCCTGAGCCAGCCAGTCTCCTGCCCTGGGGTGGGATCAGACCAGAATTCCCTTGAGGGGAAAGGCCCCTAGATTCTTGTTGGTGCACATGAAAGGAGACTGATGATCAACAGATGGCTCAGGCAGTGGGGCTAAGGAGGGCTTGGGGATGTTCGAACACTGGGAGGCGCTCACGGACAGACGACTGGTCTCCTGGGATGGATGCCACCTGTGTGGGGAGGGAGATAGACTTCTGGGATGGAGGATGTTACAGCTGAATAAAAGTGCTTTAAACTATGAACTGTGGGAGAGACAGCTGGGACACACTCACTTAATCTCCACGCCTGATTCTCACACTGAGCAGGAGGCAAATCATGTGGGAGAGGGCGCAGCAGTGGAGAAAGGAAGGACAGAAGGTGAGAGAATGGATGACAAAAGAAACAATAGTGCCAAGGGCACCGACACTAACAGTCAGGCAGGGCCAGCTTGAGAAAATGCAGGGCCAATTCGAACAGTTTCGATGGGACCCCAGCAGGGATGACTAAAAAAAAAACCACACATGTAAAAAAAACAGGAGGCTTGTGTTCACCAGGAGGTGCTCCAAGTCTTCGGTGGCACTTTGGCGGTGGGTCCTTCACTCGCTCCAGGTCTTTGGTGGCACTGAAGAACCCACTGCCGAAGACCCAGAGCAAGCGAAGGACCCGCCGCCAAAGTGCCGCCGCAGACCCAAAGCGCCACCAGGTGAGTAAAAATTAAAAAGGCTCCTCTAGCCAGGTAAGGGATTCTCACTGGGTGTGGGGCCCTCTTAGGCATGGGGCCCGATTCAGGGGAATTGGTGGAATAGGCCCAAAGCCGGCCCTGCCAGCCTGGCTCTGCTGCAGGCCCTGCTTCCTGACCAGGGATGGGGAGATGCTTGTCATGTTGTAACAGGGTGTTGTCCCGGGTAGAAGGTGAAGACACAGATAAAGCTTTTGCCCTCCAGCTGTTGAGGAGCATGTGGGAATTCACACCCCTGTGGAGTGTGACCCCTGCAGCATGCCCAGCCCCAAGCATTCACAACTCCTAAGTCAGGCCCCAAAACACCAGATTAGCTTAAAAATCAGGAGAGTTTGTAAAAATGTTGGGTTCTGTTTCTCTGCCTCCTGGGTCATGTTTTCCAGCTTTCCCTCTACAACCAGGACTGGATGCTTTGTTGTTAAATGCGAGCCGAGATCCTCATTCACTCCCATGACTCCGGGAGCTGGGACTTTAGGGAAAACACTAAATATTGCAAGACTGACAAAAAAATTGTGAGAGCTGGCAACACACTGCATGTGTTTCCTCCCTTCCACTAGCTCTCCACACCGACAGCAAGAAAACAGGCTGCGTGCAGAGGGGGACCTGTCCCCTCCCAGGAAGTGTGTGCCTGACTTGGCTTATGTGCATGTATGTCACTGGCCTTTGCTGAGGAGAATGCCTATCACACGCTCAGGCCTATGGCTGTGACACTGATGCGCTGCAGAGGGCATAAGTGGGGCTGGCAGCACTGAGGAAGCTACAATGGGGTGTTTCAGAGTCCCAGCTGCAGAATGTGCAGGACTTGCCTAGATACACGCACACAGAGTGAGCCTGAGCTCCTGATGGGAGGAGCCTGGGCCTGCTCTAGTGCCCCATCCCCAGCTGGCAGTGAGTTTACAGGGACCTCGGGGGGCAAGGAACCACCCTCAGAAGTGGATACCATGAGCAGCTGAGCCCAGCTGTGCACCGACCACATCCTTAGGGGCCAGCAGATGGGATGTGGAAATGCCCGTGTTTCACCAACAGACTCACTCCGTTTTGGAAATAGCTGAGGGTGTGCACCTCCATCTCCTTTCAGGGCTGAGTGATTCATGCCCAGCCCAGCCGAGCGGGAGGAGCAAGGGGAGCGACGAGAGCACACAAGAGGCATGAGTCTTGCCTCACACCTTGGTACCGTTGCAGCTCATAGGGGTCAGCGCAAGCCTTGGCTTCGCTCCGGATGTGCATGGAGCCCGTCCCCTGCGGTTCTGGTGCAGATGGTCTCACCCACCCACACTTCCCCTTTGGGGGAGTGACCCCTCTGGAGGTATGCTTCCCATTCCAGAGGAACCTGCCTCTGATAAGGAGCTGGCACCTTGGCCCACATTCGTACCTGCCAGTGCCGTGTTCCACGTCCTTCCTGCCCAGCCCCTAAACAACGTGCCTGCCAGGAGCAGCTGGAGAGAAGGAGCCCTGGCCAGAGGCAGCACATACCGCAGAGCTGTGTTTTACAGACACAGAGCGAGAACCAGACGCTTGAACTTGTTTTTTAAAAGCCTAGAAACCTGGTCCCTGCAAAGCCCACAGAAGCAAAGCCGCGATGAACGGCAAATGCCCAGAGCAGCACAGGCGATAGAGAAACCCTGCTTGTCTCCCCATGGGGTTTCAGGCTCATGCAGGGTTCCACCCTCCCTCTGCAGGGTTCCAGGTTGCAACTTCTCTGTGTTCTAGGCTGTCTCCCCACTGCATTCTGGAGGGCCACCTCGCAGAGCTCCAGCCTGCCTCCCCTCAGGGATGGGTCTGCAGCCAGCCAGGTCCAGGGACATTGAGGGGTGATGTTAACCCTTCCCCGTTCAACACACCCTCCTGCGTGAGGCCAGAGCAGCATGGGGGGCAGGTGTTCTCATCCTGACTGTGAGAGCTTTGCAAAATACTTGTGTCAAACTCAAACCAGCTGGAGCAGAGCAGGATTTGAGGGCCAGTGTTTTCCCAGAGCTTCACCCAGGCTGTGGGCACTCGGTGAACAATCTGGGGAGCCACCGAACCACACCCTGAGCCACCATGGCCACTCTCCCACCAACAAGGCCCAAGACCTCATTGTTACTTAGAAGGATAAGAAAGGTTATGGGAGTGCCATGCCATACAGGGCAAGAACCATCTGGCACTAGGGAACTGGCCTCTCACTGCCAGGCCCTGAGTGAAAAGTCCCAGGGTGGAGGATGCTACATGGAAGTGGTGGTTTATCAGCCCCTGCAAAGGGAACTGCACAAGCACCCTTGCACAGGAGGTGGCCTCCCCCTGCCTACAGGGTCAGCATGAGGCCTGGGCACTCCTGTAATGCCACCTAATCCTGACTGTGAAGCCACAGCCTGGCACAGGGGGAATCCTAATGCCAGGGGGGAGTGGGCTGAGGGTGACCACAGTCCCGCTGGCTCCCTGCCCCGCTGCTGCTGTGTTTTCTAAGCTGTTTGCCACCTCTCAGGTCTTTGAGACCCTCCATTGATTCTAATCTCAGGCTCCCAGGCTTCATCTGAGAATCCCTCCTTCTCCCTGGCAGTCCAGCAGCCCAGGCCACTATGCAATGACAGGGCAGCGCAGACTGGGGAAGCTAGAGAGACCCCCTGGGTCTGTCTGTGACCTGCAGCCCCCTTTGCATTCATCACAGCCCAGGCTTGTCTCCGCTGTAGCACAAGGGACACTCCATGGGTCTCCTTGCTGTGGTGTACTGGAAACTGGTTACAAAGGACAAGCCATCACTTGAGAGGGCCATTTGGGGGATTGGTCCTGCTTTGAGCAGGGGGTTGGACTAGATGATCTCTTGAGGTCCCTTCCAACCTTGATAAACTATGATTTAAGCTTGAGGGATTTCCTGGTCCTGCTTGCAGGCTAGGAGCCTCAAAGGGAAGCTGCGTGATCTGCGTCGGCAGTCTGGAGAGAAGCAGCCTAGAAAATGATGGGATGAGTTGTGCCTCTCTGCCTTCAGGGAGCAGCCTGCTTTGTCTCTCTCTGGCTTATCACTATGAATTCTCAGAAATAAAGGAGTGGGACGTTGCAACCTTCCAGCAAGAGTATTTGCTTTTATCTCACTTCTCTGTGTGCAAGCCATGACACAGAACATGTCAGTGCTCCCCTTCAGATTGTTACACCTCTCGTTCAAATGTTTTGTTTCAATCCCCAGCGGTCATTTTTAATCACATAAAAAACCCTTTACAAGGAGCATTCAGGACATGGCTGCTTTGGGCCATCAATCAGTTCTCTTCCTTCTTTGGGGCAAGGTGGCCACCCCCCACACAACAAATGATCACAGCAGAGGAGCTCTCTCTGTAAAGTTTATTGGTCCATGTCACAAAATTACCATTCAGCTTGGCCTTCACATGGAGGCCCAGGATGGGCACAGCAGGTGCAACAGAGAGTCTGTGGCAGATGGGAGGAAGCCCAGGGCCAGAAAAGCAGAAGGCTGCAGGTCAGGATTGAGGGACATTGGTAGAGCTGTATGTGGGGGAGCCCCTGGCTGGAATAGCAGGGGGCTGCGAGTCAGGGCTGAGGAGCATCGGCAGATCTGTGCATGGGAGAACTTCCCCAGCACACTGCTTGTGTCAGACGTGTCTCTCCAGGGACCTTCACCCTGCCTCCGTTCACCCCAGACCAACCTCCACAAGGTGAAGACGCAAACCAAGCAGCAGCAGCATGCAGAATGGGCACCATTCCAGACACAAATCACTCTTTGCTGTCAGCAGCCCAGGTGCCCGCATTATCAATTGTCCTGACACACCAACCGGGGCGGCTCCAGGCCCTAGCGCGCCAAGAGCGTGCTTGGGGCGGCATGCCACGGGAGGCGCTTTGCCGATCACCGGGAGGGCGGCAAGTGGCTCCGTTGGACCTCCTGCAGGCGTGCCTTCGGTGGAGTCGTGGGACCGGCGACCAGCAGAGCACCCCCTGCGGCAAGCCACCGTGCTTGGGGCAGTGAAATGTCTAGAGCCGCCCCTGACACCAACAGCAGCGACTTCCCATCCTGGCAGGAGAGCTGGCCTGACCCAGTGGGGCAGGGCATGCGAGCACTTGCACCCTCTGTTACAAGGGGAGGAATTCATTCGGGGCTGTCCTCACAACCCCTCTGTCCAGACAGGTCACCGGCTGAGACAGGCTGGTGCCTTCTCGCTGAAGCCTGTCATCACACAGGCCCCAGCCAAACTGGGGAGCAGCACCACACAATCACTCTGCCCAGGAACCCACCCCCACCTACACCTGACATCCCACCGGGCTCAATCGCTGGATCTCTAGCTACTCCAGTCCCGCAGGAGAAGAGACATAGGACAGCTGACTTCCAGTTCAGCACAGCCCCAACCGGCTCAGCTACAGGACAGCTTGTCGCCAAGGGATGCGCCTGTGGATCACGAAGATGCCTGGCTGAGCCTTGACAGCAGAGCCAAGGCAGTCCGGCGGGCGGGATGGGCTCCCCAGCTCACTAGCACGGTTGCGTCCCTTCTGGCGTCCAGCCAGCAGCAGGCTGACGAAGCGCAAAACAATCCTGCTTTGGTTCTTGCTTTCAGCCTGGGCTTTTATCCCCCAGGTGCTCCCCTTCCTGCCTCTCCTGCAGGTCTTTGACTGGGCCAGTGGGCCCCGGATCCCTGGGCCAAGCTATACGGAGCGCTTGGAGAACAGTGCAGCAGCCTATGGCCGTTGGGAAGCAGGAATGGCCCTGCAGGGAGGGAGGCGGTTCTCAGCAGCTAGCGGCACACGTGGTCCAGCGTATCGGGCCTTTGGCGCTGAAACGCCTGCTGTCCCTCTTGAAGCCAGGGCCCCACTTTCACTCACAGCCAGGGACTCCGTTCTCCCCGCCGGTGGGCGAGTGCCCCTTCACCATCTCCGTCCTTCCCTTGAGCCCCTCCGGGTCTGTGGCCTGGCCGCTCGGGGCCGGGTCATACTGGAACGCTGCCAAAGGGAATGCACCAGTTAGCGAGGGTGGCTGCCCAGTTAGCGAGGGGACTGGCTGGCATGGGCACCTGGGAGCTCATCTGGGCATTGAGGGGCCCAGCTCAGACCTGGGGTAAGTGGAATAGACTCTGGGGAAGTGTATGGGGGCATTCCAGCTATTTACATCCAGGGGAATCTGGCCCCAACTTGGGTTTAGGCCAGAGGAAGGAGCTGAGAGGGGGGCACACAGGGCTGTGATATAAGCCATTGCTTGCTCTACCTGAGCCAGGACAGATGGAGAGCCCAGGCCAGGCCCAGAACAGGGGGAAAGCAAAGGTGGCTTGAAGCCCCCCCTCCCTGACCCAAACACAGGAAGGGAGTAGTGGAGAATTGGGCTTCCAGGCACCCTGCAGAATCAAGCCCTGCTTTGGGGCTGTGGGAGCAAAGAAGACACCCAGGGGTGTTTGCCAGCTTGAGAGCTCCAAGTTCCACAGCAGCAGCGCTATGGTCACCATGGCCACCCTGAGGGCCAGGGCATGCTGAGAGGGGACCTATCCCATCATGGGGATACTGTCACTAGCCTGGGGGGCCCCTTGCCCCACTCACCGGGCAGAGTGATCAGCTCTCCCAGCCCTCATGGAAGTGGTGCCAAGTGCCTGAGCAGCACCGCAGAAATCAGCCAGGGGATTGGCGCACGTGCTGGAGCGGGGTCTAGGAGCCAGGTCTGGCTGCTTCCCATCCAACCCGCCTCCCCCCGCACACTCCAATCCACTGTGGAGCTCAGGACTGCTCCAGCCAAGGGGATCTGCAGCCGCTCCAGCACCTGCCCAGGTTGGAGCATGCCCAAGAGGCAGACAGCGGGACTTGGCACATCATCTCCAAACCAGGGGGGAGGGAGTTAGGGCACTGGCAACACAGTCCTGAAACAACTGGGCTTGCCAGCTGCGATCCCAGGTCAGCAGCATAGGGTAAAGAAGGCAGGCTCCTGTAGCAGGGCTCTGGCACAAGGAGAGGAGTGACTCTGCTAGGGGATCATCAGCCCATGGACAGGTTCCAGGCAAAGGCTACGGAAACCCTGTGAGCTCAAGGCAGCACCTGGCACTCGGTGGAGGCATGATCTGTGCCTGGCCCCCTCTCACCCTGCCCCCTGCCCCTCCCCAGTGCTGCTGTGGTGGGACCATCCCACCAGGCCAGACAGAGGCACTAAAATTCCTCCCCACCCAGGCAAGGAAACAGCAGCTCAGGGGCCCTTGGGGGAGGCTACACCCCGACTGGCACAGTGTAAATACATGCAGCACCCGCAGCTCCCCCTGAAATCCAGGCGACTTGGGGGCACCCCAGGAAATCAGGCGATAGGCCCCCCAATGAAAACAGAGAGGGAAAAGCAGGGTCTGGAGACAGAGGGTTAGGATGGCTCTGGGAATTGCAAGCTGACTGGCACATCACCCTTGGCATGGACAGAGTAAGGCCCGGCACAAGCAGGGGGTGAAGGCAAGACTCAGCAGAGACCCCTCTGGGGTGAGCTGAAGGAGCGGCCCCTTTGGCTGGTAGCAGCGGTAAGTTGTTATCCTCCCGGGAAGTTTCCTTCCTCGGGGACAAGGCGGTTCCAACGCAAGGAAGCGCGGGCTGAGCCCCGGGTTCACCCCGCTGTCCTTGGCACGGATCGCTCCCCTCCCCCGGTGCCTGCCCAGGGCGCCCATCCCCGCGGGGTCCGGCCCGGGCTCACCCGCCCCGCCGCCGTGCCGGGCCCGCACGCTCTGCATGGCCAGCCGGTTCTGGAAGCGCACCAGCCCCAGGCCGATCTCGGCGCTCCAGCCGGGCTCCTCCCGGGGGCCGCGGAAGTCGATCTCGCGGCCGCTGTGGGTCACCACGGTGAAGTAGACGTGCCGCCGCTTCCACTCCACGCACTCCACCGCCCGCATGCGGGCAAAGCCCAGCTCCTTGTAGCGGGAGCCGCCGGGCTGGAAGAGCCGCAGCCCCTCCTCGGTCAGCAGGCAGCGCTTCTTCTTCCAGCGCTGCAGCAGCCCCCCGCTGCGCTTCTCCAGCACCCCCTCCTTCAGCACCTGCGGGGGGGTCATGGCCGCCGGGCCGCCCCCCGCCGAGGCATCCCCAGCAGCCCGGGCTCCCGGCTCTGCCTGGGCACGAGAACCGAGACCCCTTCCGCTTGCAGCGCAGGGCAGCCAGGCGCGATCCCCCGCGCTGCTCTGCCCGGGCTGTGTCGGTGCATGCCCCGGCTCTACGCCCTTCCCCGGCGGAGCCTCGCCCCACGCCCCTCCTGCCTGGCAGGCACCCTTCCCAGCCAAGCGCAGGCTGGGGGCGGCCTCTGCGCGCAGCTGGGATTCATTCACAGATTGGCACACAGGCGGCTGGGGAGGGAAGCGGAGCAACCCCAGTTCCTCCCCAGTGCCTTTTGGGTAGCCTGGGCTTTTCTGGCTGCCGGGCAGCTGCAGCCCCTGGGTACAAAGGGAGGGTTAGTGGGTTGCAGGGCTGATGTGCCAGTCTGAGGCCCAAATCATTGGCAGGAGGGCAGCCTAAATCCTTTTGCTCAGCAGCAACCTAAATCCGGGAATGGAGCTGTTTGCACAGCAGGGGAGCTAGGCCAGGGTCTGAGTCATTCCCCTATGGCAGCCCTGCTGGGTGGGGTCTGAGACCGGTGTGTGGCAGCCATGCCAGACAGGGGTCTGCCCATACGACCATGTTTCAGAGGCCTGGTGCATCCAGCCATTGCCACGCCCCTGAGAATGAACCCCAGCAGCAGGCAGGCCCAGTGGCCCCAGATACGAGCAACCTAGGGAGTTTTTGTGCAGCTTTGCCAGCCCCCACACATTGGCTTGATCAGTTATTTCACATATGCACAGCCCCACAAAGGGGATCCCTCTTGTCTTCTGGACCTTACTATGTGCTGGTGCTTCCTCTGGCTTTGGGGAAGGGTGGGGGGATTATAAAAGCAGAAACACCAGGGTAGGTGCTGGGTTTGAAACCTGACCCTTCAGCATTGACAGCTCAGGCCTTTGCCACTTGAGCTAAAGGGGTAACTCTTTTAGTTGACAGCAGTAGTAGGTTGTCATCCTCTAACATCACAGACACTAGAAAGTGCTCATAGCAACGGAAGGGCAAGATGACAGGCTTGGTGGGATGGCCTGTGAGGCAAGCAGCCAGCATCACAGGCTTGGGGGGTACAGAAAACAGGGCAAACCCCTCACTGACAGGGACAGGATGGGAGATCAGGCCCATGCAGTATAGCGATATCACCACCCCTTCCTGTGTTGTCAGCAGGGTCTGAATCTAGAAACTTCAGCACTAAATCCACCAGCCTCTCTTGCTTGAGCTAAAGAAGCAGAGATCTGGGCAGGCAATGGAAGAAGGCTCTTAGCCACACTAGCTGCCAGAGAGGGACAAATGCCCACGCTGTGCTCTTCGGTTGGCAGGAGTTAGTGGGGGAGGTGCCCACATGCTGTCTGTGATCCAGGGTCCAGGGCCGCTGCTTGGGCTGGTGTTGGAGGAACTTGAGGATCAGTGTAGGCAGGTAAGAGGATGCCTCTGGCCAGGGCTGAAAAGAACTGGGCTGGCTGCCAAGGGAATGGCTCAGACCACCAACAACACTGGCATGGCTGCCATTCAAATGGCACTGGGGGAGCGGCAGGCACCTGCAAAGCCTCCAGCCACTCCCTGCATGCCCAGGGGAGCGGAGCGCAGGTGCTGTTGGAAAGAGTCTCCCCAAATGCAGCCACTGATCACCCACATTTCTCAGTCATCCTCAGCCCCCGGACAGCCGTTGGATATGGCCAGAGCTGCGAATCTGTGGTAAGAATGAGACATGGCTAATTACCCTTCATTAAAAGGGCTGGGGCCACAAATCCCAGCAGAAGCTGTACCCAGGGAGTTGGTAGTGTTTCCAAGGGCCAGTTCCTCCCTGACTTACATGGGGTAAATCTGGAGTAACCACAAGCACGAGCTGGTCTCCTGGGGTTAATTTCAGTCTCACCTACCCTGTATTACATTACAGCCCCCTGCAGGAGTTGAACCTAGGACTCAAGCACACACCTCTCCTACCTGAGCTAAAGGACCATGGGCTGGCAGAGGTAGTCAGTTATCGTCATGTCAACCAAGAGGAACCCGACCTGTGTTTTACAGTTGTGTCCCTGCCACACAGGTTTGATCCTGCAGCATAGACTGGACCAAACAAAGTCCCTGATCTAGCCTATAAGCCAAGTTTGTAGCAAGAACCAGGCACAGGGCACCACATGACTGACCAGCATTTAACTAACCATGGTGGGGGCTGTTGCACAGAACATTTCTAGTGTCAACATGTCCTGGCTGCTAGATTTGGAGACTGCAGCAAGGAGCTGGCAACATAACAGAGCTGTGGAGGGGGGGCAGTTGAGAACTGCAGTAGCAGAGCAGGGCTGAGGGGCATTGGCAGAACTGGAGAAAGGGGGGCAGGACCGGAGCAGCAGGGGTCTGTGGGTTGGGATTTAGGGGCATTGCCAGAGCTGCAGGGGAGGGGAGCCCATGAAGTTTAGGGTGATCATTAGTCCTCGAGGTCATGGGAAGCAGCAATGAAGAAACTGCAACTTGGGAAGACCCAGGCACTCATAAGGGTTGGATTGTGGTTTTATGGTCTATCCCCTGCACTACAGGCCACGTCAGGGTTAGCAGCGGGACAGGCCGCACCTCCTGCACTCTGTGACAATGCCAGAGCATCACACCCTGCTGCCTACTCATGACAACATGCCCGCACATGAGCTGCAGCCAGAGCTCAGAATTGGCTTCTTCCTTCCCAAATCTGTCTAGCCCTGGGCCTCAAATTCCCCTCTCCTGGCCTGCAAAACAATCACCCCTTACGGGAACTGAACAGAACAGGGCCCTTCTCTGCAATGCCTCCACAGTGCCACCTGGTGTCAGAGACCTGCAACTGTCCCATTAAAGACTAACATTTATTTGGGCATAAGCTTTCATGGGTAAAAAAAAACCCTTGATCTGATATCTGTTAGTCTTTTAGGTGCCACCGGATTCCTTGTTGTTTTGTGTGGATACAGACTCATATGGCTACCCATAACTGCTCCATTGTCACCTTCCTTTCTGCACCATCACCTCATCCCAGTCCACTGAAACATTTATGTGCAAGGCATTCCCGGGAGCCCGCTCTGTGATCTGGAATTGGGATATGGCCACCTTTGACTCTTCCAGAATTGCAGCTGCCCTGGATCCGTGCCATGCTCTCAGTACACTTCATCTGCCCTGCAAGGGATTAAGAGGTGAGACTCCTGGGCTGTGAGGTCACCCTGCCACGGCATGATGTAACCACATTGCCATGTCACAGCGTGGTGAGCTCATCACACTGTTGGGTGATGTCATTGCACTGTGAGGTCAGCCCACAGGAGGACTCAGCCCTCCCACAGCCATAATACAATGCAGCAAAGGAGAGTGGGAGAAAGAAAAAGGAGAAAAGTGAGGTGAACGCTAGAAGGGAGAGAAAGAGAAGGAAGGAGATGGGTTAGAAAGAAAGTAATGAAAACCCAGATATAAAACCACAGCCCTGACTGCTGGGCAGGGGAGTATTAGAGAGAGATCTTAGCCCATTGGCCTATTGTGAATGTTCTCGAGAGATCAGATCAGAACATAAGAACGGCCACATCGGGTCAGAACAAAGGTCCATCTAGCCTAGAGTCCTGCCTTCCAACAGTGGCCAATGCCAGGTGCTTCAGAAGGAATGAACAGAACAGGGCAATTATTAAGTGACCCATCCCCTTTGTCCAGTCCTAGCTTCTGGCGTCAGCAGTTTAGGGACACCCAGAGCATGGGATCCTGTAGACATGGTGCCACCACACAGTGCACAAACAGTAATGCCTGAGATGATGGCAGCATCACTCTGCTTCACTGCTATGACAGTGCCTCATGGCAATGCCACTCTGATTTACAGGGCAAAACAGCAAAGGAAGGAGGGGTTTTTTTTTGGGGGGGGGGGGAGGATCTAGGGCCGCCCAGGGGATTTGGGGGGCCTGGGGTCTTCAGCAGCGGGGGGCCCCTACTTCAGTGGTTATTCGGTGGCGGGAGGTCCTTCCACTCCGAGACCAGCCTCCAAATTGCCACTGAAGACCCGGAGCAGAAGACGCTCCAGGGGCCCGGGCCCCATGAGAGTTTTCTAGGGCCCCCAGAGCGAGTGAAGGACCCTGCACCAGGGGCTCCGAAAAACTCTCATGGGTACCCCTGCATGGTCTGGGGCAAATTGCCCCACTTGCCCCCCCACCCCGGGCAGCCCTGGGAAGATCCCCATTAGGTTAGTATGGCTTTGCATGCCACGGAGCCAGGACTGCCCAGGGAACGAAGAGCACAGCCCTGAGAAAGTACATTGACTCTTGGAGGCACTGATTGATGAGGTCTCCCCAGTGCAGAGATAATACAGCAAATGTCTCCATTGGCCCTAACACCTGCCTAGCGACCCATCTCCTTGGGCCCCATGCACGGAGCTAACAATGTACATGGGCCAAACCAACCCCAGCCAGCCCTGGCCCAGCCTGTGAAACCTGCTAGCGTTTGTGCTGAATCAGGCTCAGGTGCTTCTCTTTCCCCCAGTGCAGAAGTGTCTGAGCATCTCAGAGCCTGTAATGTATTTACCTTTGTGCACCCGTGAGGGCCATTAGCTCCATTGTACAGCTGGGCAACTGAGGCAGAGCAAGGCTAGGGGACATGCCCCAGCTCATGCAAAGCAGGGCCTTAAACCCAGGTGCCCCAGTCCCAGGCTAATGCACTAACAACTGGGGCCCCTTCCTACCCAAGGGGGAAAGAAGCTTACTTCCAACAAACACGTGCCAGACTCTTAAGTGACCTCCCCATTACAGCTGGCTAGAAAATGCCACTTCCCTTTCACAAAAAACATCAGAGCTGGGGACTTGGTTTTCTTCCTCCTTGTGAGGAAACCAAGACCTTTTTAAAAGCCAGTAGCCCAGTGGTTAGGGCTTCATCTGGCATGTGGGGGGCTTGCTCTGCCTGATTCAAACCAGTGTTCCCAGGTGCTGACCCTGGCCTAGCCCTTGGGCTATGGCTATTTTGGGTCAGTTGGCCTCTCTCTACCCAGGGTGACCAGACAGCAAATGTGAAAAATCAGGACAGGGTGGGGGGTAATAGGAGCCTATATAAGAAAAAGACCCCAAAATCGAGACTGACCTTATAAAATCGGGACATCTGGTCACCCTACTCTACCCATCCCCCTCGAAATTCCACCTGCATCTGAGAAACCTTCTGAGCCCGATGCATTCTATGGGGAAATTCCCAGCCACTTCCCTTCCCTATCTAAGGGCGGGGACCCTGGAGCTCCTCCTGGTATCTCAGCCTGCAGTGCCCAGGAGTCTGCCAGCAGAGGGCACAGACAGTCACCCAACTCTGTTGGGTTCAGATTCTGAATTTCCCCAGCCCCTCCCTCCCAAGGAGCAGCCAAGCGGAGCCGGTCACTTAAAACCGCGGGTCCTGCTGCCAGCGGGTTTAGGGACAAATTCCCATCATTGTCATGGAGCCAGGGATCCGAGCTCACATCAATCCGCCCCAGTTGTGCCAGGGTAACTGAAGGGCACAGTAGATTGGACATCACCCCCAGCCTTGTGCTTTACCAAGTCCTATTATCAGGGCCCAGCATACCCTGCTCCTTGGCGGTGGCTGGGAACTTGGTAAAGAAACTAATACCATTTACCACAATAAGGTCTCTGGATCCCTATGGGCCCAGCTAGGAGCCAAACCTTTGGCCTAAAGCCCCACAGAGGTGTTACAACTCTTCCCCCGACCCCTGTTCTGAAAGTGCCCCTCGCTCCTGGCCTGCAACCTCCCATTTCAGTTCTGAGCCACACACAGCCCTTGATCTCAACCCTGACCTGCAGCCTCCTGCTATTCCAGCCCTGGGCTCCCCACACAACTGTGTTGCTGCCTCTCAGCCCCGACCTGTGGCTTCCCATGGCCTCTCTTTAGCACAGAGGGAGCCTATTAGGTTGAGTATCAGCACACATGCCACTCCATCCATCTGTAGATCTCCCTCAGTGTCAATACCCCCATGTCGCAGCTGAGGGAGCTGGGCTTTAGACAAATCTCTTGGAGGCAAATGAGGCCCATTCAGCCTTGTTCTCAGCAGTGTCCTCACTGTGCTCTGACAGCAGGGGCAGCTGTCCCCCCGTAGAGCACTGACCTCCGCATCACAGGGCATTTGCCCTCCTGCTGCACAACCAGGCAGACAGAGGGAGACATCAGGTTGTTACTGTGCTGTCTCTGCTGCATGCGAGGAGAGCACACCCTGTCACTAGCCAGGCTCCATTACTTCCTTCCTGCAGAGCTCTGCCGGCGCCATTAGGGAGACAAGCTGCCTCCGCTTGCTGCTGGGCTAAGAGGTGGGGCCTGGCTGCACAGCTGGGGTGAGAGCCCCTGCACCTCCCCACGGAGCGCTCTGATGCCAGAGCAGCGGTGGCTCCAGGCACCAGCGCTCCAAGCACATGCCTGGGGCGGCAAGCCGCAGGGGGCGCCCTGCCAGTCCCTGTGAGGGCAGCAGTCAGGCTGCCTTCGGCGGCTTGCCTGCGGGAGGGCCGCCAGTCCTGCTGATTTGGCGGCAATTCGGCAGCGAGTACACTGCAGCCACGGGACTGGCAGACCTCCCGCAGGCAAGCCGCTGAATCCGCAGGACCGGGGACCTCCCACAGGACAGCCACCGAAGGCGGCCTGACTGCCGTGCTTGGGGCGGCAAAAAAGCTAGATCCGCCCCTGTGCCGGAGCTCCTGGGAAACAGGCAAAGATGGTGAATGAAGAATTCAGACCCCTGGAACCTTCTGGGGGGTGGCGGGGGCAGCAGCTCCAGCCTGGGGCCTTTACTCATGCTGCAGTGCTTGAGAGTGAAGTTAATGAGGGCTAAGCCAGGTAGCTCTGCTATTGCAGTCCAGTCCTGACTCAGAGTCACTCCTGCCCTGGGCTTAGATACCCACAGACCGGGCATCAGTGAGGGGGAGAAACTGTGGCCCCAGGGTGAGTTTAAACTCATGCCACTTGTGACCCGACTAGTTAATACAGTATAACCTACTTTAGCACAGCATATGGCCTGTGTCTCCCATAGGCTGCTCCTAGTAAGAGTCTAATATTGCTACCAGCTAGAGGAACTACACTGCTAGCTGCTTGTAACACTGACAGTCCCAGCTTCAAATCCTGCTGATGACCCAAGCAGTGGGGTAATGAAGTAGCTTTGATCCAGGTCTCTAAAGGCAGAAGCCAGTTCCCTTCCTACAGAGTCAGTTTCATATGAAGCCACAGGTGGAGTTCCCCTCTGACGTGACTAATCCTTTCTCTTATTGCTAGGGAAAGAAGAGACTGAACAAAAGCCTCATTCTCAGAGCTTTATTGAATACATAATTTTGCTTGAATGCAATCCTTGTACATGGCACATACAGTAGAAATATTGCAACATAATATTTCTCCTGCACTGTGGAAAAGGTATGTGGAATCCTAGATGTCTCTGCTTCAGGAGGAAACAGGGGAAATAAAACCTGTGATCTTTGCTCAGGTAACACCGTGAAGGGAGGGAATGATGCCAAGTGAATTAGTGAAGTTTTAGGTATAAACCTATAGAATGCTCTGTGTGATCCCATGTTCTATTATTCCTTGGCCAGTTTTTGCATCTTTCTATTCTGCTCAAGGGGTTAGATGGCATCTGAGCCCATGAAAGCAACACCCCACCTGAAGCCCCACAATGAGAACTGTACTGGGGAAAGTTTGTTTGCTCATACAGCACTGCAAACTGAGGGCAAAACTGGCCCTGGTTTTTTTTAAAACATACAAATATTTTCCAGCTGAGTTTGCAGCCTGAACACTGTGGCATCAACTGTGAAACAAGCATGAAATTGACCTCAATGTTCAAGCTGAGAGAAACACAAAACCGTGGCATAAACAGTGAAAAGCACGTTGGATTGCTTCTACGCTCTCGGGTTAATAGGCTAAGGTGCTGTGAGTAACGCAGGAAGAGAAATCTGGGTCAAAGGTTTCCAAGTTAGCCAGTGACGCTGGGCATTGGTTTTTAGGAACATCGTAACAGGCAGCTTTGGGCTGGGGTTTCCAATGTGCCAAGTGCCCTTTTGAAGTCAGTGGGAGCTGCAGCGGTTCTGAAAGAGATCAGCACCCTGTTGGCCCCCCAGAACCGAGGCAATCTGAATCAGTGGCCACTTTTGAAAGCGTACTAGTTTACTAGATTTAGAACCAGGGTGTAACGTCACATCGCTGCACTGAAGTCAATGGAGCTGGGCCGATGTACACCAGTGGGGAGCTGGCTGGTGATTTATATTGGACTGTCCCTCCAATTAGTATTTTTAATACAATACACAATTTAAAAAATATTCTCCTCTCCCTCGTTTGTATCTCTCGCTCACTTCAGTCACTGGATCTCTGTCTCCCTCTGTTTCCAGACAAACAATAACCCACCCACAAGCCCCAATCATTTGATTTTTTTTACATCTAGGAACGATCGAATAAGGTTTGTTACACTCCTCTGACGTCCCAGTGGCTGGTTGCTTTCAGAGCCTCAGAGCACCCAAGTTTCACAGGTGAGCCTATTACCTACAAAGTGACACTCCCCAGCTGCGTGGAAAGTTCTCTGCACGAGCGTGAGGGCGTCAAGTCCATTTGGCCTACGCTAGGGCTGTTCGCTCCTGAGTCAAAGCCCATGGCTGTCAACACAAAGATTCCCGATTAGTTCGGTGAGCTATGGGTCAGGAAACCAGCAGGCAAGTGGGTGGTGGGCTAGTTAGAATAAGCAGGAGTTTATTGACAGAAGCACTGGCAGGAAATGGGGGCAGGACCGGGCTGCCTTGATCCACGTTTGAAGGTCAGTCTGGACGAGCCTGGTATCGGCGAAGCGCTCGGCACTGCAGGGAAGAGGCAGAGGAGCCAATCCTGACGGCTTACTCGGAGTGGATGAGCGCGCCGGCTCCCTGCCCGAAGCCAAACCCCTTGGGCCCAAAGTTCTTAGCGTAGCATCCTGCGGGAGAGGAGAAGCCATGAGTGATGGCGACACAGGGAAGGGAGGGGTGCCAGCCACAGGGGACATAAGGATGATGCAGGAGGTGGTTTTACGGTGTGGGGTCAGTGTTGAAATAGGCTTGTTCCCAGAGTTCAGATCTGGCCCCATCTCTCAGGTGGGCGGAAACAGGGTGAAGAAACAAGCACATGGGGACTGGTTAACACCTTTCATCAGAGGATCTCAAAGCCCTTTACGAACAAGGGCCTTGTCGTTACCCCCAATAGTGAAACTGAGGCACAAAAGGAGGGGAAATGACTTGCCCAAGATCACACCGCAATGTCAGTGGCAGAGCTGGGTGCAGAAACTAGGCGTCCTGGCTCCCAGCCTGGTTCCCTATCCACTGCAACTCTCCCCCAGCCTGGACATAGTTGCCCTTGTTAGCTGGCTGCTGGAGGAGGGGGTTTAAAGTTTACCCTGGGTCAGAGGTGAAAGTAAGCCGGTCCGGTCCGGTCCAGTGTACTGGACCAGCTTCCGTGGCGGTGATTTAAAGGGCCCAGGGCTCCAGCCGCTGCGAGGAGCCCCGGGCCCTTTAAAGTGCCACTGGAGCTCCGGCCGCTGGGCTCCCGTGGTGATTTAAAGGGCCCAGAGCTTCACGGCAGCTGGACCCCAGGCCCTTTAATTGGCTCCTGAGCTCTGGGGCTCCCATCCGCCTCTGCAGCTGGTAGATCTGGGGTGATTTAAAGGCCCTGGGGCTCCCAGCCACAGCCCGGAACCCCAGGGCCTTTAAATCTTGAAAGGCCCCGCCTCTTCCATTTGAGGCCACACCCCCACTCAGGACTCCGGCAGTACCGGTAAGTCCTTTAAGTTACTTTCACCCCTGCCCTGGGTTAGTTTCTCACCTCGACTGCTCAATGTGAACAAGAGCTCCCAGCGGAACCCCAGAGATTAGACTCACATGGAGTTCGCTCCCTTCTCCTAGATCCCACCCATACGCTGGCCCTTATCAAGTGATAACCCCCCCAGAGTCACTGTCAGTGAGCCCTGGGCAGAGCTCACAGGATAATCATCAGGGGCGGCAGAGTCTCTGGTTTCGGACAGAGAGTTTGGTGCAATGAAAGGTGTACGATTGTCCGCCCCAGAGACCAATCAGAAGGGACACAAACCCAGGCAGCAGCAGGGCAAGTTCCCCCATACAGAGCTGGGGCCACACACAAGAAGACTCTGCAGCCAGTCACACGTGGGCAACCCGGCTGCCGGCTGCAGCACTTTTGGAGCAGCTGCAGAGGAGCCTGGCTTTCCCCTCTGGGGCGAGTGGGGGGGGAAGAGGATGTGGTGGCAACAGCCCCATAGGCAGGAAGGGGAAATGAAGGCACTGATGTGCTTGCCCCTCAGGGGGCTACTAGGGCAGGCAGGGTGGGCACTGTCCACCTCTTTCAAAAGCAGAAGCATTAGAGGTTTTACAGATTCCCATTGAAAGACACTGACATGTTAGGTTCACTTGACACTTCCAGAGGCCACCAGCCGCCCCCACAAACCTAGACCAGCCTGGCTATGGCCCTGGGAGCAGGGTGAGGTAATCTGTAGGTGCTAGATGGGGAGAGATCCAGTGGCTCTGCAGCCCATGTGGCCGGCGTGGCGTTAACCCACAAGGGGCCATGCCGCTAGAAAGTCTGAGTGCTCGCTGTTCCCATACACGGGGTGCTCTCCGGGTATATCCCTGCCCCTCTGGGGCCATTCGGACAGCACCTCCCTCCGTTCATATTTCAATATCAGCTACTCCCCCCCCCCCAATATTTTAGCAGGACCTACATTTGTCAGCATCTCGTGTGCTGGTTTGGGGTCAGCAATTCATTCTCCCCAGATACACCCCCGCAATGCCCCCTCCCCCACCTTGCTCTGGATTCCTCTCTCCCTCATGTCCCGGGGATGCCAGCTCGCCGGGAAGTGGGTGCTCACCTTTGCAGTAGATCTCCCCATCTTTGTCAGCCAGCGTGGTGGATTCCAGGCCTTTGCCACACTTGGCGCACCGGAAACAGGCCTTGTGCCACGACTGCAGGGAGAGGAGCAGAGAGCAGTCAGAGGGGGTGGGAGGCAGAGCAGGGGGCCATTCAGGCAGTCATCCACTGGTAGGACACCCAGGGCATGTCAGTCCCCTGGCTCTCCCCGGCAGCACCCCCAGGGCCCCGCCACAGGAAAAGCTGTATAGGGAAAAGTGCCTGTTCCAAGGCTCCGGTCACAATCCCATTCTCCTCAGAAGGGGTTCAGACATGCTACAGCCCAGGTCAGACCTATGTGGCTTGATTCCACTCCATGGGACAGTGGATTTAAAGTGAGCATGACTCTGTGGTACCCAGGTCCCCCCAGTGTCACTGTTTCTAGCAGCACAGCCTTGGCTTTACCCCTTCGCAGTCCCTGGCTGGTATTTCCAGCATTGCGTGGAAGGGTTGGCTTTTATCACACTTCCTTTTGTCTGGACAGGACCCTCAGTGCCCAGTCCCTCCTTAAAGAGGTTTTAAATCTTCCGAGCACAAGTCCCAAGTCACAGCCAGAATTTCCCTGGGAAACAGCATCCTGCTCTAGCCTAGCTCACATATTCCATTCCCCTCATAACACAGTGCCCCTCAATGGGTTGTCTGCATCAGGGACTGACCCCAGAACCTCAGAGTGGTGACAGAGCCATGCTGTGAGCATGGGCTACCCTTGCATCCAGAAGATCAGCTCAGGGAAAACCACCCATTACCCTGGTGAAACAAAACTAACTGGCTCATCAGAAAAGATTCCAGGCAAGTGGGATTTCGGAGGCTGGTCTAACCTGGATCTCAACCAGTCATGCATGAAACCGGTTACAGATAAAACATGCTCCTTTAATCTTGTTTCCAAACTACCAGCCACCCACAGTTTAGGATTTGCTCCTGTAAAGAGTTAACTCTTAAACATTAGGCTGCTGTGGATCAGCACAACTCCTCTGAAGTCAGCCAAGCTGTGGCGACTGGATTCGCACCACCTAAGGATCTGGCGAGAGCCCCTGGCTCTGTATTCTAGAGACGAAAGCATCCTAAAGCACTAGAATCGGAACAGGCGCACCAATGAAAGTTACACCCCTATGTTGAGACCACAGGCACCAGGCTGACTTTTAAAACGATGGCTCTCTCAGCTGCTCCCCGAGTTCCTAATGGATAAATCAGTTAAGCTGCAAATAGTGAGAGCTGCTGACACAGGCGTTTAAAAAAAAAAACCTGCTTTGGGAAACATGGAACCTTTTCTGGGAAAAGAAAATGTGGACTTGGGGTTGAGACAGGAGGCAGAGACGACAGGCTAAGTTATGCCACCAGCAGAAGAGCTATCAGTGCATTTCAGGACACGCTGGTATCCTCTCTCAGTTTGTTTAGACACAGCAACGTTTCCAGCATCAGCTACTTAAAGATGTAGAATGCAAAGTCTCCCACTAAACACTGTGCCCAGATTTTTGCTCTAAGGGTCTATTTTCACTGCAGGATCACAACGGGTTCTTATCTGGGTTTTTCCCCAACCCACCTTCCCATCCACACACAAAACCCTCTCACTTGAGTTTAGTGGTGCTTTCAACCCAGGCTAGCTGGCCACTTCCGCTCAGACTGGTGACCCACCCACTTTGCAATGAGGACACAGGCCACCAGTATTTACCACTGTGGGCCACATCCAATACAACTGCTATGGCCCTGAGGATGTCACATGGGCCACAGCTCGGTGCTGATTGGGCCGCAAGTGAACCACTGAGCCAAACCCACTTGAAAGCCAGTAGGCCTCCAATGCCTTCCCTCAATTTCACATCCCCAGGACAGACAAGTTCTTCCACAATTCACTGGGAGAGACTCAGTTTGCTGCAGCACATAGAACCATGAGACATGGCCCCAGTAGTCCTAGCTATGCACATGGGGATCACAGCCCCAGAGGACCCTGTAACACGAGTCAGGCTGGACTAGTGGAGGGTGCTGCAGGTCAGGACTGCACAGAGTTTCTGGCGGGCAGGACAGAGTCTAAGACTGGAACAGCAGGAGATGCTACAGATGCATTAGCAGAGCTGTATGTGTTCACAGGGCAAGGCCCAGGGAAGACCCAAAGACAGTCTGGAGACTTCATCACCTTGCCTCATGCAGAGGCCAGCGCTGGAGGAGACGGGAGCCTGAAGACTTAGGAAGCCAGCGGCTGGGTGAACTGGGCTGTGGAAGCCAGATGCAGCCTTCTAGAGCCTAAGGGGAGAATGCCAACACAGCGGTTTCCTTGCAGCAGACTTGTCTTCCAACCTAGAGCTGTGATGCACATCATTCTTCTCCCAGGGCATGGGCAGGGGGGCAGGAGAAGGGACCAATCATAATCCCCCAGGATCAGGGAGATGGAGAGGGCCTGTGGTTACCCCGTGCGTGCAGCTCTCTGCCACCTGCATGTATCATAAAGACAGAATTTTCAGAAGGGGCCAGCACCACTCATAGGGGCCAGATTCTCCAGAAAGCTCACAGCACATTGGGCGCTAGCTGAGCTCTTAAAAATCCAGCCCCATTTGTGGATGCTGGACATTTGGCCCATGATAGCATCCAGGCTTGATCCTGGACCATGAGCCCTAACTCATGGACCCTTTCAGAGCTCCCAGCCACATGCTGACTCAGGAATCACCATTCTGCAGTCAACTCCCCTCATGGCACTGCTGTCTTACCTTCCCAGCGCCAATCACCTTCTCAGCAGCATACACGGCCTGCCCGCAGCGGGGGCAGCCATCAGCACCGCCCACCTTCTGGGCCAACTTGGAGGCATTGGGGTTGTTGGTGGGCCGGTGGGGCTGGCTCCTGTGGGATTCCAGTTAGGGAGAGTTAGTTACCTGGTCTGCATGACTGGAAAGCAACAGCAGACAGAGATGGCTGATGAGACCAGGAGGCTCCACATTCAGGGAAGAGGGAGGTCTCTGCTAGGGCCAGATTGTGAGAAGGGCTCAGCACATGGGTTTCCATTGGGGGCCGAGCCCTTCGGATGCTCTGGGAGAGAAGGGTTAGAACTTTCTTCACAGGGGGCACACAGGTTACAGACTTTCCTGCAGGTGTGCTCTATGGGAGAGCTGCCTCTATTAGCAAAGCAAGGCCCTGACAGATGAGGGAGAAGGCAGGCTAGAGTCACTGTCGCTCCCATCATGCTGCAGGGAGCCAGCAATTCTGGCTGAAGAAGCTCCTCCCACCCCATGGATGGCTTTCCAGATGCTATAAGCCACCCTGCTCTGAATGGGGGGTGCGCACGGGAGTTGCCCCCCTGGAAGTGAAAGTTCAAGACTTCAGCACAACATTTTGTCAGAAACCTTGCTGCTGTTTGACCAGTGATGCAAGGAGCACCAAGCGAGGGCTGCACTGCCCCCAAAGGTGGGTGTTTACAGAATGGCTGCTAGCTTGAGTTGTCTCCTGCCCTAAAACCCAAGTGGAGATGAGATGCTGGAGTCCTTCGCTTGATGGAGCTACGGGAGTCAACCCTGTACCCTGCACATGAGATTGACCTTGACTGGCTCTTTGTAGCCGAACCCAGCACCCACCATCAGCACTGGTTCGGTTTCAGCAGCTCTCTTGGTATGGACATGTTATTAGGATGGCAGACCAATGAATTACAAAGTGCACTTACCAAGGGATGCTGCTGCACGGCCGGGGATCACATGCACACCAAAGGCTTCGGTAGCCAAATGATGGACCAAGGGATTGGGGACTGGGGATTGGTCCTGCTTTGTGCAGGGGTTGGACTAGATGACCTCCTGAGGTCCCTTCCAACCTTGATATTCTATGATTCTAAGGAAACATCTACACTGCAGTATGTGTGCAGGAGTGCAGTAGCAGCTCATATAGACATACCCACACTAGCTGTATTCTAAGTAGCTCTCTGAAAAGAGAAGTGAGGGTGCAGTGCTGCAGGCATCACCATGGGATGCACAAATGAGTACGTACCCAAGGGATCAGGCAGCCTTGCACAGCCTGCACGGACGCCCACACCACGACGGCTTCACTTCTATTTTTAGCAAGCTAGCTAGAGTATGGCTAGCGCAGGTCTGGCTACACAAGCTGTACATCACACCCCTGGCTGCAACGCAGACTTACTTGTAGCCTGAACATCTGGCCAGATCATCTGAAGGACCTTGATTGATCCAGGTGGCGCTCGATCTTCAAGGGCACTACGTCCCTTTGGGATTTGCCTTGATGATGATGAACTCCATCAAGGTAAGAACTCCAGTGCCTCTGGGATTTTACAGTGAGACCACCTCAAGATAGCAATGACACTGTAAACGTGCACCTTTGCTTGGCAGTGAAGACACGGCTGAAGGGCTGGTGTACACAAAAAAATGTGTGCGACCTAGCGACATTGCTCAGGGGGGTGAAAATCCACCCCCGGGCGACATAGTTAAGCCAACCTAACCCCCAGTGTAGACGGCACTAAGTCGATAGAAGAACTCTTCCATCGACCGAGCTACTGCCTCTTGGGGAGATGCATTAACCACAGCAAGGGGAGATCCCCTCCCATCGCTCATTTGCTGTAGCGAGTGTCTACACCGAAGCACTGCAGCTGTGCCACTGAAGCATTTTAAGTGTAGACATAGTCCTAAGCTAGGCTTTGATTGTATTGGGCCCAAGAGTAGAGACCTCCCATTCTTTCTGGTCATTAAAACTACCCAGGAGGGCAAGGGCTACTGGTCTCATTAGGCTCCTGCTAGGTTATGTTTTAGCTGCCAGCTTGATTATGTTCTCAGGGCTGCCTTTGTTAACAGCAGGGGGCATCATCTCAGCAGGTGAATGGCTCAGCTAGACGCCCAGCTGCAGCCAGGCACTAGACTGACCCAGTCAGAGGATCCTGGGGAGAGGTTGGCGTTTACAAGGCTGGGAAGAGCCTGCCAGCCAAACTGCTGACTGCTAGGGGTCAGGAGAGTGCAGAACTTTACACAGAAATTGAAAGACGTGGTAGAAAGCAGGATTTCTTTAGAACAGGAAATGCTAACAGAGCTGCTCAGCTCCCTCGGCTCCCCAGTGCCCCTCTCCACTGGGGCCCCCACAGCCCAGCATTGGGATGGGGGTGCCTCTCTGCAATTCCCTTTTATAGCCACTATTTTTGAAATGAAGGCTCCAACTCACTCTTCTGATTTGATTCCCAGCGACTCTCCCTTGTCGGTGCTCAGGGTCCCTGCTCCCTGCCCATAGCCATAGCCTTTGGGGCCATACTTCTTGCCGTAGCAGGACTTGCAATAGATCTCTTCCCCGTGCACAGCCACGGTGGTGCTGTCCAGGTTCTTTTTACAGACCACTGGAGAGGAACAAGGGGAATGTCACACTCAGACCTTGGCCAGGAGTTTATAGGTCATCTCTGGCTTCTGGGCAGCCAGAACACACTGGCGAGTCTGAAAGCATCAGTCCTCCCAAGACATATTATGTGTCAGATTATGTGCAGAGAACAGGACCATCCGTATGAGTTAAAAAACAACCAACCCACCCACCCAGGTAAAAGCCAGGAAGTTCAGAGTTAAAAGGTGAAATTGACATTAACCCCAGTGCTGCCAGTGGGTAGAGTAGATGCAGTTTGAGAAATGACAAGTTTGGACATCCCTTTACCAAGCTCATCTGCACCGTTCTAAGGGTTTATCAGGAGTGGTGCAGGCAGGGGAGGGCTGCATAGACAGTCAGTGATCCCAGCCTTTGCGGGATCGGTTCCATGGGATGACAGCAGAAAGTGTGCGTGCCAGGAGAGAGTCCAGCTCGGTCCAGGCCAACCCGACTGGAGCATGCGCCTGCCAATCAGGAGGCTGGCAGCTTAGAACTAGCTGATGACAGGCAGCACAGACAGCACTCTTGGACGCTTAGACACACTTGACCTCCAAGCCCTAGCACTGGATCAGATAATCCAAGAGGAAGTTGTAGGGACAGGGAGGAGGCTGGAAGTGGCAGGATCAGAGGTGGGGGCAGGGCTCACAATCCCAGCCCGCAGCCTTTCGATGTTTACCTACCTCTGGCTGTAAAGGAATGAAGAGGCTGGAGGAGCCCAGCAAGAGCCAGACACTGGTGTGTGACTGACAGACTCAACCCCCATCTCACACGCATGACTGAAATGTCAGCAGGAAGCCACTCCCCATGGCCTGCTTGTCTCCTTGCCAGAAGAAAAATTTCTTGCCCTTAAACAATGTTTCAAGAATGCAAACACAGAGCCGCGCATTCCCCTCGGAACGCTCTGCAGGCCCAGAGCTTTCCACCTAAATATGGGATCTTAAATCTGCGCTTCCCATCCCCATGACTAAATATGGTGCTTTTCCTCCGGGACAGCTGCTCCCTGGGCGCTCTCTGTGCTTGGACAGTAGGAGGGGGAAAAGGAAAAGGATAATGTTTGCCATGTAAGGAGGGTTATGTCAGGAATTTCTGTGGATTAGAAGCTTCCTGAGCCCTCTGTAGCAGAGCTAGCTGGGCTGGTATTCAGAGCCCATCTAGCCCAGCGGTTCAGCAAATCCCCACCAGCTGAGCCATCAGGCATTTAAACAGTTAATCTACACTTAACACTTGCATGGCTACATCTGTGGGGGGGGGGGGGGGGGGGAGACACACACCCACAGCCAATATAGTGATGCTGGCAAAAGCCCCAGTGTAGACGCAGCTATGCTGACAGAAGTGTGCTTCTGTGGGCACAGCCCATGTCCTTTGGGAAGGTGCTGTTCCTACACAGGTAGAAAAACGCCTGTCAGCGTATGCTGCACCCGCGCTGGGGGGTACCTGGGCTCTGTAGTTCAGATGTAGCCTTACACTGGGGAGAAGCAAACAAAGACCAGGGCTTGTGGGCGGGCCCCATTTCCTGTGCGGGAAAGCAGACACCGGAGTGCACCTGTCAGGTGGGGAGATCCTGTGCCGTTCCCTGGAAACTCCTCCCCTTTCCCTGCCAGCTATGATCTCTGGGGAACTGCATTTCTTGGGACAGCAGGTGCCAGCAGTAGAAAGCAGCTGCACGACCCAACCCCACATTTCTCTCAGCACAGGTGACATCCACCCAGGTGGGAGCTAGCATGTCAGTTGCCGCTCCATGTCTGCATCCTTTCCAGTGCTGGATGGGCATGTGGAGACCGCCGTATGGATGGGCTGAGGCTAAGACTGCCAGACGGGTGAGGGGGGCCCAGGCATCGGGCATGCTGCAGGCATTTGGTCACCAGAATGGCCAGCAAGCACAAGGCAAAGCAGCATCCTCTGTCCACAGATCCCCAGGTCCTGCAGGGTTCAAAGGCCACACTCCAGCCGCCTGCAAGGCCCCACACAAACCCTTCCCTCTTCATTCAAAGGCGGTGCAGAGATGTGCCCTCATGGAGTTTCTAGCCCTCAGCACCGCTAGGATGGCTTTGCTGTGGAATGGTACAGTCAGGGCTTTAAAATAGTGCATTTAGGTATCTACGGGGCCTGCGCTTTAGACCCTAGTGTGGTTTAGGGTTAGTGTTTCATTTAGCAATGTGGGGGCAGAAGTTGCATGGGTGTTTCCCCAAAGCACCCCTGCCATTTCAGTCCCTAAATCACCCACGGTGCTTTGCAAAAATCCCTTCCCCCAGTCTGGAGGAGAACAGAGAGCTGCTCCCAGCCCAGCAGTAATTAGCCAAATGTCAGCTGTCTGGGTCTGCTCTGCAGCGCCGGGGGCATGTTTACATCGCTGGCAAGAGCAAGCGGGCCAGGGCGTTGCCATGTCAACAGAAAGGCCAGGACCCCACGGGGCGCTGTACTCACAGCACAAGAAGCAGGACTTGTGGAAGCTGTTGCCTTCGCACTGCACCTCCTCGGCGAAGTACACGGCCTTCTGGCACACGCCACATTTCTTCCCTCCGCCCCAGTTCGGCATCCTGTGGAAAACAGACAGGAAAAAACAGATTCACCCCAAAGGGACTGAGCAAGGCAGCTGCTGGACGGTGCAATTAGAATCCTGGGAAAGGACCAGGACACCCCGCAGGTGCCGGGGAAAGATCCTAATGTCACAGGGACATCTCAAAACCCAGGTGTGTAGGCTCCAACCAAGAGCACACACACTGCACCTAAGTCACGTAACGCACAGTTTGGAGCTGCATACGCTGGCATTGCCTGCAAATTCCAGCAATGTTTCCACTTGTGTCCCAGAACTTTCTTGCCTGGAGCTGGAGCATTGCATTCTAGTGCTAGTAGTTAGTGCAGGTGCCCCTGAGTATAAGAGAAGAGTGGTGGGATGCATTTGGTACATGGGTCACACACTGGCTGGCAGTCAGTGTTGTCCTCAGCAGCTCTCCAGCCTAGATGCGGCTCTCTCTCTGCTCTGTGTGGCAATTCAGCTACCCACGAGTGCTAGATGAGGCATGGGAAGGAGGAAATCAGATTCCTGTGTCATGGGCACGCAACAGAGATTTGCACCCCTACAATGTGGAGAAACGAGACACCTCTTCGTTGCTTTGCCAGAGGTGCAGGAATTTTCCCATTCCCTTGGACCCCTGAGCCCAAGGAATTTTCGAGGAGAAAAAGAATCTAGATTAACAGCACTGCAGGATAGGTTAACAGCACTTCTCCTGGGCCCCAGGTCTGTCTAAGGTGCCCCTCACCATAGTATCACCACTGGACATGGGAACTTTTGTACCCTTTAGGCACAGCTGACCCTGCACTGTTCACTAGGCCAGAGAGAACCAGCAACTCCCTGTTATAAAAGGGTAAAGGAATGAGAGCTGGAAAGCGGGGAGGAAGAGGAGAAAATCTGCACAGGCTGAGACAGACCAGGCGGTCTCACCCCACATTCTGGGCCCCAGTTATCTCCCAGTGGAATGACAAAGCAACAGGCCTGGGGCAACATTCCTCAGGGTCTGGCTGGCTGGAGTGTGGGGGATGAGAGGGCTTCCTGGAGGAGCAGCCTGAAAAGTGTCACTAGAATCGCCCGCTCTCTGAACATCTGTCCTACAGCTGTTGATGAGGATGAGAGTGGGGAAAGGGATCCCCGATAAAGGCAAGAGACAACATCTGTGACTGTGCCATGTATACTCAGATTCCGCAGTCCTCCCCACACCTCAACTGCACACACTATTGGAGTATTAGCCCTGTATTAGCCTTCCACCTGGCCTCCCCGTTCCCGGGAGATTTTAGTTTTTATCTTGGATCCAACACCAGAGAAGAGAATCAAAGATGCCCAGGATATCTAGAGACATACCCACAAACTTGACAAATGTCACAAAACATTTAATTGCCTTGTCTAGGCCAGCCCTGAAATTCTAACTTGGCTGTAGGAGGTGGAAAGCAGGGCTTCCTATGGGGTATCCTCTTTTCCTGGGAACTCAATGCCAAAAAGGTATCAGAAGGGGACCACCGAGTTGAGGCAGCCCCAAGTTTTAAAAAATGCAGAGTAATCAGTCAGGATCAGGACTTCAGCTAACCCCCAAAGACAGAACAAGACATAGCCATCATGTAAACTGGTTTCTCAATGCATTGCAGGCACCAATACCCTTCCTTAGCCAGCCTCATCCTCTGCCCCCACCAGCCCTATGGCACTGGGCTGTAGAGCGGTTGGGACAGTGCTTGCTCTGGTGCCGTGCAGCCAGGTAGAGAGATTATTCCAAGGACCATGCAACCCAGTGGGAACACGCAGCCTTCTGCTCTTTGGCACAACATCAATGAAAGCAGCAGGGCAAGTTCCCAAGAGATATTAACGGGTTTGCCCAGACGGACGCCACACACCAGCCAGAAGAGTTAACTGCCTCCAGCAGCTTTAGTACTACAGCTCTGATGAAGAGCACGCATGGTTCGGTGGTTGCAGGGGAGGGGGCGAGACGGGGGGAATAGCCTGAGTCTGGGGGCCATTCCTTATTCTCTCTCTGACTCTCTATGTAACCAAGGGCAAGTCACAGCCTCCCTGTGCCTCAGGGCCCCTGTCTGTACAATGGGGTAATACCCCTGCCCTGCCTCACAGATGGTTGAGGAGAATAAATGCATTGAAGACAGTGAGACCCTCCGATCTGGCCCCATCACTGCAGTAGAAACACTTTAGACTGACAGGTGAGGCTGCAAACTCCACCTACCCACACAGTCCCAGGGAGACTGCTCACCCGAGCGTTGGCAGCATCAGGCTGTCGTCCTTCTGTCACAGGAGAGGTTGAGATCTTGCGGGAATGAAAGAGCTACATAAAATATTCCACAAAATCCCTGAATTAGGGCTTGTCTGCACTTGAAGTGCACAAGTGGCATGGCTGCAACGCAGCAGTGTAGACACTCACTACGGTGACAGGAAGGGTCCTCCCATTGCTGTAGTTAATCCAAGTCTGCCCCATGAAACGGTAGCTAGGCAGCAGAAGAATTCTTCCATCAACTGGGGGCTAGGTTGGCTTTATTACATCACTCAGGAGAATGGGTTTTTCACACCCCTTAGCAACACAGCTGGGTCAACCTAGCTTTTTAGTTTACGCCAGGCCTTCCTAAGTTTGGTGATCTTAGCCGAGATTCAACTAGGCATGGACTCAGGACGGGGACAGCAGAGAGCTCCGGGTCAGGAGTGAGGGCTGGTCTCCACTGAAAAAGTTACAGCAGCATAGCTTCATCTCTCAGGGGTGTGAAAAACCCACTCCCCGGAGAGACAGAGTTAAGCCAACCTCACCCCCAGCATAGACAGTGCTAGGTCAGTGGAAGAATTCTTCCGTCAACCTGGCGACGACCTCTCGGGAAGGTGGTTAAACACCATCAATGGGAGAACCCCTCCCGTCCGCATAGGTAGCGTCGACGCTGACGCGTTTCAAATGTAGACGTAGCCTGAGGGACAGACCTGAGCCCAGCACCGGGCTAGCAGGGGAGGCTGCATTGGCGGAGCTGTGAAGAGGGCTGACCCGGCGGCTAAGCCTTGCTCTAACAGTGCTGTGCTAGCAGTTCCTGAGTCACAGCCGCACATTCCAATACCAAATATATTTAAGTGACCTGCGTGGGTTGCAGGGATAAAACACTACCTAGGATGGGGAATTGTGTCAAGGGACCACCTAAGGGTGTCTTATGGGCAGGGTGATGCACTTAGTTAAAAGATTAACTCCAGCAGTCTGCAGCTCCTTGCTCCTCCCCAGTGCCCTGTAGGCTGGGGTTTGTGTATTTTCCTTTCTGCTGTGTCTGGTTGCTGCCAAATCCCTCCCTTTCAGCCAGATCATTCTGGTCCAGAGCCCTGGATGGCCTTAAAAGGACTGTTTCTCAGAATCTAATTTCACTTGGCTGGGGTGGGAGGGAGCTCAGTCCCGCTCAGAAAGGGCGGCTCCCTGGAGAACAACAAAGCCAATACCAGCCATACAGCACCAGGCCAGAGGCAGCCCAGGTACAGACACACTACAATTCCAGGGACAGAGCTAGGGGAAGGCCACTTCTGTGATTAGAACAGAGCTTCTCTGATCCTTACAGTACAATCTTAAGCATTTGCTCACCCTCTTATGTCAGATACCAGCCTCCCCTGGCTCAGAAGGGACAGAGAGACCCATCACCTCCTACCCCTCAGTCCGTCCCCTCTCCCCCACTACTCCTAGGCAAATTCCATCTCTAGTAACCAGCCAGCCAAAGGCTACTCTGTACTTTCAGACAGATACACATATCTGTTGTTCAGTGTTCCAGCGTGTGCTCTGTTCAACCCCAGAGGCAGCTGCAACCAAGTTTAGTACCAAGCTGTCTAGCAGGATTTGCTACAGCCGGCACTGAATCCAACCAATTGTCCCCCTGTGACGAAGTGGGGCTGTTCTTAATGTTTCCTCTGAATACTGTGTGAATGCCTTGGTTTCTGGCTGGCATTTTGTCTCCGTGGCAACTAATGGCCCAGGCCCTTCCCCCCTGCAAGGGGATGCTAAAGGTGTGGGAGAACAAAGAGATCGGGTGACCTCCTGGCCCGGGAAATAGACAAAGGCCAGAAAGGAGGAGCTGGAGGGGGTTTCAGCTAGGAGCTGGCTGGGGACAGGAGGTGAGTGCAGATGGGGTTGTCTGCCTCACTGGGCCCCAGAATGGACCCAGCTGAGGGGTCCGGTTCTCTGTACCTACAAACTCTGTTTTAGACCATGTTCCTGTCATATAATAAACCTCTGTTTACTGACTGGCTAAGAGTCACGTCTGACTGTGAAGTGAAGTGGGTGTGCGTGCAGGACCCTCTGGCTTCCCCAGGACCCTGCCAGGGTGGACTCGCTGTGGGAAGCGCACGGAGGGGCAGAGGATGCTGAATGCTCCAAGGTCAGACCCAGGAAAGTGAAGCCATGTGAGCTTCTTGCCCTGAAGACAGTCTGCTCCAAGGGAGAGGTGGCTCCCCAAAGTCCTGACTGGTTTTGTGGGAAGCAGTTCCAGAGCGTCGCTTGGGGACTCCGTGACACCCCCTCACTGGAACAGCTTTTTTCCGGAGCAGTTGTCGGAGGGGGGTTGGGATAAGCCCTGTTTGACCCCAGTTATCTGACAGGTTTAATGGTGCAGATGCGGCCTAAGAGAGGTTGCGCATGGTTTGGGGTCTCCTAGCAAGTCTACCACAAGAGATTTCAGCAGTGAACAGGGTATAAATAGATTCCCCAATAAACAAAGCAGCCTCAGTTTACCTCACAGAAATAGGGGCTTGTGGGACCGCTAGTGGAGAGAAGTCTTCTGATAGATTGAACTATGTCCTCCTCCCCCCAACCACACGCACGCTCAGTCCACAACTCACACACGAGAGCTTGAACACTGAGTGGGGAAAACCAGGGATCAGAAAGCAGCAAGAGCGCTATTCTAAGGGTTCAGTGAAGATAGGAGGGCAGGAGAGTCAAGGAGAGGGACAGAGTGTAGTCAATGAACATAGGAAAGACCAGACCAGATCAGGGGTCTGGCCAGCGTAGTCCCGTGTCCCATCTGACAGTTGCCAGTACCAGATGCTTCAAAGGAAGGTGCAACCCCCTCGTCCCTGTAGACAGATGTGAGATAATCTGCTCTCCCATTAAGGCATCATCCTAACCCCTGCTAATAAATTACTGGATTAAACCATGAGGTTTTTGTAGCCCTTTAGAGTTTGTTCACAAGACTCAGAAGAGGGATCAGAGATTTATATCCACAGTTATAACAGTCAATGCTAAATTCTTGACCTCAGTGACATCCTGTGGCAATGAGTTCCACAGTCTAAGTCACACGTTGTGTGTTTGAAAAGGGTTATTTTTTTTGGAGGGTTTTGAGTTTGCCACCTTTCAGTTTCATTGCACATCCCCTTTGTGTGTTACAAGATGGTGAGGAGAGAAGCTCTCCAATCTACTTTCTTTATTCCACTTGCTCAGCAGATACTTTGATCATGTCTCGTTGGCGAGTGGGGAGAGGAGCATTGTTAATGGTAGCAATCGGCTGTCACAGGATTCTGGAGAAGGGAATCTGTGCAGTTGTGAGCTATTTGAGGAAGGGAAGTTTGTCAGAATCTAGCATTTTCTCAAAGCTGCGCCAGGCATCTTAGAACATAGTTCTGTGTAAAGCTGCTGAGTTCATCTTATCCCAATCTTCAAATTTTGAATTCACTAGGTGATGTCTTACTCTAGCCACAGTAAGTATGAAAGCTGCAGATCAGCATGGGAAATGGGCATTAGCACATCCCAACAGTTCACACATCGATGAAGTTGAAGGAATCAAGCAACCAAATGGATGGAGTGAAAAAAAATAATTCCACTTCTACTTGAGGAGAGCTAACACAGTCCATATTAGTGATAAGATTGAGAGAACTCATGCTCAGAGGGCAGAGAATCTGGTTCTTTGAATTCTCCAAGAACAACCGTGCCACTGAATGAAACACTACCATTGAAGCAGAACATTGATTCACCTGACAATCCTGCAGGAGAGACATTTTCAATGCCATCATCACCGAAATGTAGCCACAATGACAACTTAAGTCCCTATTCCAGCTCTTTAGCATTAGCTGAGATCAAATCAGTGATCATGCCATAAAGACAACTGATATGAAAGGTAGACTGGGACCTGATAAGAAACTGTAACCGCTTGTGCCAACGCCCCCTGGAATGCAACCCAAACAGCAATCTAAATAAGTGATTCAAGCACTTAGCCACAGATTAAATCGGTCTGCAGGAGTGTGACACTCCATACCTCAAAGTAGTGCCTTGAAACCCCTATATTCACCACTATCATACGATTACGATGTGTTTTGTACAAAGTTTGCCTTGTGAGCTATCATTTAAGAAGTCTTGATCTGTTGAACCTTAATATCCTGTATAAGCAGGAGCATTGCCAGCAGATCAAAGGACGGTGATCATTCCCTCTATTTGGCATTGGTGAGGCCTCATCTGGAGTACTGTGTCCAGTTTTGGGCCCCACACTACAAGAAGGATGTGGAAAATTGGAAATAGTCCAGCAGAGGGCAACAAACATGATTAGGGGGCTGGGGCACATGACTTATGAGGAGAGGCTGAGAGAACTGGGTTTGTTTAGTCTGCAGAAGAGAAGAATGACGGGGGATTTGATAGCTGCTTTCAACTACCTGAAAGGCGGTTCCAAAGAAGATGGATCTAGACAGTTCTCAGCGGTAGCAGATGACAGAACAAGTAGTAATGGTCTCAAGTTGCAGTGGGGGAGGTTTAGGATGGATATTAGGAAAAACTTTTTCACTAGGAGGGTGGTGAAGCACTGGAATGGGTTACCTAGGGAGAGGGTGGAATCTCCTTCCTTAGAGATTTTTAAGGTCAGGTTTGACAAAGCCCAGGCTGGGATGATTTAGTTGGGGATTGGTCCTGCTTTGAGCAGAAGGTTGGACTAGATGACCTCCTGAGGTCCCGTCCAACCCTGAGATTCTATGATTCTATGATTCCCACAAGAGGGAATGCATTCCTTCTGAACACTATTTATATTGCATCTGAAAAGAAAACGGGGGAATATTCTGCCCAGGTCTTTGCATTTGTCCAGACAGTGAAAATATAACTATAGATGAGAACTTCAGGTGCATGTATCCCAGACTTAGACATGTTGGTGTGCAGTGCATCATCGGAACCTCGGTGAGCAATTGACACCTAGCAATCCTACAACATATGGTGGCTGTTAAAAGCTGCCAGCCAGCAGCCTCATGGTTAGTTTAACTGAAAGAGGAGAATTGATGCACCTGTTTCCCACTTGGCTGAGTTCTCAGGAAGATTGTAGCTCTGGTCCTCCACTTCTGGCAGTTAGCGTAGCTCCATTAGTTTCAATTGACACTAGCTGAGGATCTGCCTGCGTCCACATTTGTATCCAGCTACTCCCGCAAGTATGATGAAATCTGCACAGGGCACCAGGGGTCTGATCAAAGCGCAGCATGAATTTTATATAAGAAGGGACTCTACAGAGAGGAACTACACTTTCAGTGGTTTTAGTTGGAACTGGCAGATTTCAGGCTGACACTGTCACAGGCTCAGTGGATGAAGTCTGGCTTCCAAGTTAACAAAAGTTTGTAACCACACAAGGCCAACACTGAAAAACAATTCAGAGACACGATGGAAGCTTTCCAATATTTAAACAAAGGCAAAGGTCAGAGACTGGGCCTAGGACAGGAAGAGGCTGAAATATGAAGAGCGCTCACTTAATGAGCAGTTATTCAATGTTTTATTTTCTCCTTATTGTTCATGTGTGGCCGATGCTTTATGCCCTGCACACTAGCCAAACGCTGCTCTGAAGGCAAAATTATTAATTTCCTCATGGCCTTTCTTACGATAGTATCTGAGTGATTCACAAACTTATTTATTTTCATAGCATCCCTGTGAGATGAGGGAGTATTATCCTCGCTTTACAGATGGAAAAACGGAGGCACAGACAGATTACGGTCAAAAGTATCCACTAAATCTGGATGCCCAATCAGAGATGCCTAGGACCTGATTTTTCAGAGTGCTTAGCATCATACAGCACTGATATATTCAAAACCCAGCTCCCAGTGATTCAATCACAGCTGTAAGTGCTCAGCACTTCTGCAAATCAGACCCCAGGATATCAAGCCAGGCATCCAGAAAATGAGGGATGCACGTGTTAGTGATCACCTGTGAAAAGTTGGGTTTAAGTGACTAGACTAGCGTAAGGCCAACAGACCCCAGTTGTTGGTGGGCAAGTGTAATGATGCGGTTCTGGCAGGACCCGACTGAGAGTGCCAATTCAGAACAAATTGCTTAAAATGGCAGTTACAGCCCAAGGCTGGGGTTTTTCCACCTCTAAGGCAAACCAAACCAGCCAGACAAAGAAGACTTTGGTCTCACCCTACTGGCTAACCACAAGTCACACAAGCAATTCCCTTAGACACTCCAGTTTCCCAGTATCACCAACAGTGCCACTCGTTATGGGGACAAATGGTTATGAAAACCAATACCCTAGTAAAGAAAAAAAAGGATTCTCTCGATCCCAAAGACTCAAGCCCCAGACCCAGGTCAATATACAAATCAGATCTTACCCACAAATCACGCTGTTGCCAATTCTTTAGAATCTAAAATCTAAAGGTTTATTCATAAAAAGAAAAAGATATAGATGAGAGTTGGAATTGGTTAAATGGAATCAATTACATATAGTAATGGCAAAGTTGTTGGTTCAGGCTTGTAGCAGTGACAGAATAAACTGCAGATTCAAATCAAATCTCTGGAGTATATCCCCAGCTGGGATGGGTCATCAGTCCTTTGTGTAGAGCTTCCATTTGTAGCAAAGTCCTTCCAGAGATAAGAAGCAGGATTGAAGACAAGATGGAGCTGAGGCGTCAGCCTTTTATAGTCTTTTCCACGTGTAAGAACACTTCTTTGTACTTACTGTGGAAAATTACAGCAAAATGGAGTCCGGAGTCACATGGGCACGTTCCTGCATACTTTGCTGAGTCTCAAGGCATATCTGCCTTCTCTCAATGGGTCAATTGTATAGCTGATGATCCTTAATGGGCCATCAAGCAGGCTAGGCAGAGCTAACGCCAGCTTGTCTGGGATGTCACCCAGAAGCATAGCACAAGACCGTATAGAGCCAATATTCATAACTTCAACTACAAAAATGATACACTCGTATTGACACCATAATTATAACCAGCAAACCATAACCTTGTCTTAGACACCTTATATAACCCCCCCGCCCCCGTTTTCTTTTCAGATGCAATATAAATAGTGTTCAGAAGGAATGCATTTCCTCCTTGTGGGAATCATAGAATCTCAGGGTTGGAAGGGGCCTCAGGAGGTCATTTAGTCCAACCCCCTGCTCAAAGCAGGACCAATCCCCAACTAAATCATCCCAGACAGGGCTTTGTCAAGCCTGACCTTCTCACATGGGAGTAAGCCATACCCGTAAAAGGCACTTTTACACTGGTATAACTGCATTCACCTATGGGGTTGTATTGCTTTATTTATCCCAGTATAGTTGAACCAATCTGAAAACACCAGTTTTACAAGCTCTCCCTGGAGTTTCACTTGTAAAAGTTTCATGGGTTTTTCCACCTTTCAGACAGAAACCACGGCAGGTCTGATCAGGCTGTGGGGGAATTTCACCACGAGGCTGAGGGGTATGAAAATCTGAGCATTACTTCTCTGAAGGGAAAGAGGTCATCCTGACCTGTTACCCCACCACACTCACTGCTCTTCTCCCTCAGGAGACCAACAGTTGCTTGACCTTGCTCAGTGCCTGCTCTGGGTGATTTTGAAACAAGTCTACAGTGGCCAGGATCAGGGTGGGTGACACAGGGCCAGATTTTCAACAGAGTTCGGTGTGCTGGGTGCTGAGCACCTGGCCCCAATCAGGGGCTCTGAGTACTTGGAAATTTGGCCCCATGCTCTTTAACAAGTCTGGCCCCGCATGGCTTGGGCCAGATCTTTAGAACATGCATGAGGGCTGTGTAGCTCCATCCCATTTCCCCTCCCTCAGGCTACACACAGCTGCAGATAAGAATCCGGCCTCATAAGCACCTCTGAAGATCACTAAGGTGTCACTGCAGAAAGTAGCTCCCTGTGCGCCTCTCCACCATTCCAGTGTCAAACTATTCACGGATGTTCTGTCCATCCTCTACACTCCATAATGGGTGAGCATGATTTATACAACAATTGCCTTGGATTTAGAGATGAGGAGACAGCTACTGGGGAAAAAAGGTTAGATGCCAATTAATTTTAGCTATACTAAAAGGTTATTTAGCAGAGGAGAAGGGCAGATTTAATGCACTTGGATTGCTGTAGAGCATTGAACAGTGTGGCATGAAATCCCGCCTGTAAAGTTAATTCACACTTATTTGTCCAGAAGCAGGGCTACCCGTGGAGGGTGGGGGGCAAGTGAGGCAATTTGCCCCGGGCCCCACAGGGGCCCTCATGAGAATATAGTATTCTATAGTATTGCAACTTTTTTTTATGGAAAGGGCCCTAAAAATTGTTTTGCCCCAGGCCCCCTGAAGCCTCTGGGCGGCCCTGTCCAGGAGAACTCTCACGTGGCCTTGAAACTAGTGACAGAGTCTGGAACTGTGGGAGAGGGATCTAGAGAGGGACCTCAGGGACTGGGGTCTGATTTAAAGTCTTCCTGATTACTGGAAGTAAACAGCACGCTAACGAGATTTGCAGAGGATAAGTAAATGTCAGGAGATGCAACTCCAAGGGGCCTGGAGAGGTTAGACATCTGGGCAGGAAAGAAAAGGAGAATCACTTTGCAAAGATATATCCAATCCACTAAGGAAAGCCACAGGGACAGATTTCTGAGGCCTTACCACCTACCACTGGGACCAGCTTTTCAGGGGTTCTTTGCACCCAGAGTTCTGAGTTATTTTGGCAGTTTAGCCAGGAGAGCCCAACTCTCTCCTACCATATGTCACTTCCATCTGTGCAGATCGAGTGTGAAGTGGGTGTAGCACACTGTCACTCTGATTTGGTAGCAATTTTCATCAGTTGTGCACCGGTGGAAGTGACTGCACAAGGAACAGGTCAGCTGGGAATTAGCCCCCATAGAAGGAAGACATTTGCTAAAGTAGAGGTTCCAAAAGAGACCTGGGGCCAACCCTCACTCACTCGGTGCAAATCAGGAGTAACCTCATTAAGTTAGCAGAGATACATGCATGTCAGACTGGTGTGAGAGAAAAGAGAATCAGGTCTCAAGCCTCGTGGCATGATGACCAAAGCAATCTGGGACCAAATCAGTGTAGCCGAAGAGAGCAGCACTCACTGTGTGAGGCCTTTTCGTGGGTTTTGGCTCGGAGCAAGGGAGTCAGTACAGGATGAGTTATAAATGGGATGAGTTAGGGTCCATGGAAGTGAGAGACTAACAGCAGCCCGTGGCTAGCACAGGATCCGCACACAGAGCTTGCCAGTGCACACCGACCTGACCTTCCAAGTGGAGAACTTCCCCGAACCCAGGCAGACTCAGTCAGGCCATATTCTTGAGTGGCTTTGAGACAGGCAGAGAATTTCCACTAGAGACCAGGCCAAGCCCTCTGCTGCTACCAGGGGGGACAAGCCAATGTCCCTGAGCCTGCTCCGCTACAAAAGGGAAAGAGCCGGCCCTGTAAACACCAGACCAGTGTGCTCTAGACAGGTTACCATACATGGCCATTCATTAGTGCTAAAGGGCAGTGAAATTCCTAAGAAATGAGGTATTGCAGCCACAGAGATCGCAAGGATCCCCAGGCATTCCACAAGAGGGCTGCTGGCTGCAAGTTTTCCATCCAAATCCAGTTTGGGTGGAAAAACTGGAGTATCTACTAAGTGAGCAGTTTGATGGAAAGTGTGTGCTCTCCATGGAAAATCCAGGCTGGGGGTCCGGGGGGTGGGGGGGGCAGAATCAAGAAAGAAGCTATTTGTTTTTCAGCAAAAAGCCAGGTTTTCCTGCAGGGAATTTCCCCTGATCCCTCATTTTCTGACCAGCCCTATTTAATGCAAGTAATTTAGCCCATACCAGGTACCTTTTGAGAACAGAGTCAGATCCTAGGCTCTATGGGCTGCTTTGCCCTCCCCAGGAGATGGAATCCTGAAGCAGACATCCCCAGTTCTAAGGCAGAATTCGGGACAGATGCTCTGAGATGCACTGGGGTTCTAGCTGGGAGAGGCACAAAACCCCACAGAAGAACCCCCACCCTACCAAGCAGGGAGACAAGCCACACATGCAGTTCATACCAAGTCTCTGTAACAGCATGCACAGAGGGCAGAGGGAGGAGTATCTTGGTACTACCTTTGCCAAGCTCTGAGCAGCTGCAGGCTCCAGGCTATTCATGGGAAGGTGGATCCCACAAGCCAGACCTTGCAGCCACCAGGAATGGGAGAGAGAAGCCAAGGCACCCCCTCTCCAAAGCTCTGCGTGAGGGGAAGAGGTGTCCACGCATCAGACATCTAGTAGCCAAAGACACAGGATGGTGCCAGGGACAGCACCTAGTAGCAACCTCAACACCTTCCCTCTCCCTGGTATCCCAGTGCTGGCTTTCTCATCAAGGTTTTGGCTCACTGGCCCTTGACCCTCATGTTTTGAGCTAACCTCCAGCAAAATGGTTTACACCAGATAGTAAGTGTCTAGTGTACCTTGCCCAGGAGGGCCATCCTTAGGGGGGTGGCAGGCGTGGGGTGGAAGTGACAGATTCATCTCTTCCGGGACTGACCACACTAGCCAATTGCACCAGCCTGCAGGGCCCCCCGAAGTGTGGGGCCCGGAGCGGTTGCTCCGATTCACCTTGTCATAAACAGATAGCTAAGGGTTAATGTCTCTTTCACCTGAAGCACCTGACCAGAGGACGAATCAGGAAACCGGATTTTTTCAACTCTGGGTGGAGGGAATTTAGTGTCTGAGTCTTTGGTCTGTCTGCCTGCTTTCTCTGAGCTTTGGAGAAGTAGTTTCTACTTTCTAGTCTTCTGTTTCTAAGTGTAAGGACAAAGAGATCAGATAGTAAGTTATATGGTTTCTTTTCTTTGGTATTTGCATGAATATAAGTGCTGGAGTGCTTTGATTTGTATTCTTTTTGAATAAGGCTGTTTATTCAATATTTCTTTTAAGCAATTGACCCTGTATTGTATCATCTTAATACAGAGAGACCATTTGTATGTATTTTTCTTTCTTTTTATATAAAGCTTTCTTTTAAGACCTGTTGGAGTTTTTTCTTTACTTCAGGGAAATTGAGTCTGTACTCACCAGGGAATTGGTGGGAGGAAAAAAGCAGGGGAGATCTGTGTGTTGGATTTGCTAGCCTGATTTTGCATTCCCTCTGGGGGAATAGGAAAGTGCTTTTGGTTTCCAGGATTGGGAACGGAGAGGGGGAGTCACTCTGTGTAGTTTCACAGAGCTTGTGTCTGTGTATCTCTCCAGGAGCACCTGGAGGGGGGAAGGGAAAAAGGATTATTTCCCTTTGTTGTGAGACTCAAGGGATTTGGGTCTTGGGGTCCCCAGGGAAGGTTTTTCAGAGGGACCAGAGTGCCCCAAAACACTCTAATTTTTTGGGTGGTGGCAGCAAGTACCAGGTCCAAGCTGGTAACTAAGCTTGGAGGTTTTCATGCTAACCCCCATATTTTGGATCCAAATCTGGGAATAAGGTTATGACACACCTTACCCAAGGGACGGCTCTGTTGCCCAGTTCTGGTCAATACCCCCTCCCCGCACAATCTCTGCTCTTAATTTGTGCAAACAATGCCTATCTGGATTTCTTGCTTTAACACCAGGCCGAAGCTCCTTTATTTGGGCCACATCCTCAGCTGGTATAAACTGGTGCAACTCTAGTTATTTCAGGGAAGAGACCAGTACACTGATTTACACCAACTGAGGATGTAGTCCTTGAAGTTTAAAGGAGTGCAAAGTTTACCCAGACTGAAATGGGAAGTTAGAGCAGGGCAGTTAGGAAACAGGACTCCTGGGTTGCATGCCAAGCCCTGCCACTGATCTCAGGCAAGTCCCCTCTGCTCAGAGCTTCAGTTCCCCTCCCTCACAACCATCTGCAAAATGGAAATACAAATTGTTACCTACCTCTGAGTGGATTCTAACTAGTGATAGCAAAATGCCTTGAGAGGCCCAAATGAAGGGCACTAGGGAAGTTCTCTTTGCTGCTTCATTGAAACTCGCAATTTTGAACTCCAGGAGCTATAGGCTTGGTTTCCCCATCAGATATAATCACACACACAACCTCTCTTCCGGGGTACAGAGCGCACATACATTTCCGCTTCCCTCGTGGCAGGAAATTCACTGAGCAGGATGATGTCAGCCTGCTTTTCTTGTTTAAAAGTTCAGAGATTCCTAGGTTTCTAGGCCAGAAGGGACCATTGTGATCACCTCATCTGACCTCCTGGGTAACACAGGCCGGAGAACAGCCCCACAGTAATTCCTAGAGCTGATCTTTTAGAAAAACATCCAGCCTTGATTTAAAAATTGTCAGTGATGGAGAATCCATCACGACCCTGGGTAACGTGTTCCAAGAGTTAAAGACTCTCACCGTTAAAAACGTACACCTTGTGTCCAGTCTTATTTTCCCCCAGGCCTCACACATTTTCCTTAAAATATTTCAGAAAACACGGCTGTAGGATTCCCCACAGTCACAGAGATCAGAACTTGGGCCCATGCCTTTATCCACCAGGGTTGGTGCCGCTCATGCTCAAAGAAACTAAACACTGGAAAGAGCTGGTGTGAAGACCAAGCTCATTTCCAGACTTTGGTCACGGGTGAAATGAGTTGGGGAGGTCTCAGTAAACATTCACTGTGGACTCTGCATCAAAACCCCATCACATGATATGGCCCAGGTCTGGAAGAATAGGTGATTTGGGGGAAGGGAGTGGGGGGTCAGCATTGTGGGGCACTGACAGGGCTGCAGGAAGATGTGAGACTACTGCCATTGCAGGTCAGGCTTGAGGGCCACTGGCAGAGCTAACATGGATGCAAGACTGAAATAGCAAGAGGTGCTAGAACTCAGGACTGAGGAGCATTCATAGAGCTATATGCATGCAGATGAAGCCTGTACCGGACAAGATCCCACCACATGCAGCTCCAATCCAGCATCATGAACCCTTCATTTCCAAGGGTACTAAACTCACCAAGAAGTATAGCATGATGGCTACTCCATCCTCATCCAAGCGTCTCTCAGTGTCACAGCACTACCACTCTGTTCAGAGGGTTCCTGCCATGCCATGGGTACAATGGAGGCAGCCTGGAAGCTCAGAGAGGTAGATTGCAATCGTCAAGCCTAAACGCAGCCCAGGGCATTGCCTGGCACTTGCGGTGGCATAGGCCAGCTCCTCTCCTGCTATGGAAATCAGGGCACAGGACTAACATGCTGCCCCAGCAGGTGTGGGGGAGTCTTTGCGCATGCCAGCTGCTGGGAGGGGTGATGGGATTCCATTGTAACAAGCTGATGTTAGGGCTGAGGCTGAGACGCATGCAGCTTTACATTACATGACTGAACAACTCCTCTTAACAGTGGCAAGATTCTACCTGCCTGCCAGAGCCAGGAACAGGGACATCTGGGGAGGAGATTGAGGATGTACAATGTCACAGCCTTGAAATACAATTGATTAGCAGAACTTCTGAGGCAGCTCTGTGTAGCCCTGACAGGGCTGATATTTGATAGCACAGGTTACAACCCAAAGGGACCTTCAAAAACCCGGACCTGAAACAAAGCCCTGGCCCAGTCAGCCTGGGGATTTGCAGCCTGAACCCAGAGGAGACCCTCTTAGCTGGTCCCCAGCTCTGAACCTCTATTCCAAACACCCCAGCTTTGGGGAGTGGGAGGTGTCTACAACCCCAGCATTAGGCAGCTCATCCCAGGGCTGGTCCGGCAGCAGCAGAGCCCTGCACTGGGATGACTCCCCTAAAGGTTTTGGGGAGTTGGGAGGCAGAAGGGAGCAGCCCTGAAACCCTGCTCTGAATTCGGCACCTCCGAGCCAGCTTTAGTTGCAGTTGCTCCGAACTCGGTGCCAGGGGTGCGGCTGGCTTCGTAGCTGGGAGCAGTTGAAAGTTTGATGACCGGGGACCAAGAGAGCTCAGGGACTCCGAGATAAACCAGACCCGCTGCCCCTTAACACATCCCCGGGCAGCACAGCCCCCGCGTAATAACAGAGCCAGGGCAAGAGGAAACCGGCCAGATCCTTTCTGACTCAGGCAATTGGCTTTCATGCTAATATGGTCCGGAGCGCGACTCCTTTGACGCGAGCTCCGGGCCCTGGTGTGGGAAAGCCCCGGGGCAGAGCGGGTCTGGGTCTGCCCGGATAGGAGCTACAGTCACGACGCGCCGCGTGGGGCTGGGGACGCTGCACGCGAGGGAGTCCACGCGTGACCCTGCAGCAGAAGCCCATGGAGGCTCCGGCCAGCCTGGGGTAGAATTCGGGCTCCCCTGCCCCCCGGCCCTGGGAGCAGCTGCCCCGAAGGCACGTACCTGCTGCTGGGCTGGGCTCTCCTTAGCTCTGCGCTCGGCGCTGCGCTCCCGGGCTGGGCTCCGCTGGGGGCTGGGTTTTGTTCTTCCCAGCAGAAGGCGTGTCCCGGGGCACCATTCCCCCCCCATACACACACACTGCAGGCGCGGGGGCCGGGCTCTTTGCACTCCGCCCCGAGGGGCTGATGTCACGGCTCCGGAGAAAGGAGGCAGCGCTGCCCACCCAAGCTCCTGGCGAGGGACAGGGCCCAGGGAGCGGCCCCCGGCGACCCGTCCGCGCAGGAGCCCGGCACAGGCTGGGAAAGGCGCCCGCGCAGGGGCGCGGGCCAGGGTGCCACCTCCCCCGGGGAAAGGGCGAGCAGCCTGGCCAGGGCACGCTGGTGCCCGGCTCCCCTGCACTCCGGAGCGCCCAGCTGGTTAGCAGGGGCTGCTCTAGTTCAGGTGGCAGGAGCTCTGCAAAATGTGTTCAGTGATACCCCACAAACCGGACCCGCAGCCCCCCGCTATTCCAGGCGCCCCCTCCCAGTTCTGCTGATACTCCACAATCCTGCCCTCAGCCCCTCGCTATTCCAGCCTGGGGCTCCCCTCCCAGCTCTGCTGATACCCCGCAATCCTGCCCTCAGCGCCCTTCTCTTCCAGGCTGGGGCTCCCCTGGCAGCTCCGCTGAGACCACTCAATCCTACCCCAGTGCAGGGCTCACCCTCCAGCTCTGCTGAGACCCCTCAAATCCAACCTGCAGCCCTCCTTGCTATTCCAGCTCTGTAAATGTGGCACATCTTTAACCCAGAGCACCCCCTGCTGTTAGTCTTGGGCCTCTGCATACCCGTCAGCATTCACAAAGAACCACTAGGAGCTCAACTGACCAGCAAACTCATTTCATTGGTAACCTACAACAGATTTGGGCTAGCAGTGTTGAGATACTCAGTAGGTGTGGACAAGCTAGTTTGGATAAACGATTCACCTGGCCAGCTATCCAGCTCAGAGTGAACCATTTTGTAGATCCATAAATAACATGTTCCCTTAACTGTCCTCCCAGATTATCCCCGTGCCCCAACAGCCACTGTGCGTTATCCGCTGTGACAAGGTGTGATAGAGACCCCATCTTAGTAACCGTCATCTGAAGAGTCATGGTTACATTAGATAGGGGGAAAGACAGGAATATTAATAAATTAAGATCCACCAGTCCAGTTGCTGTTTATTCTCACGGAGCAGAGAGGGAAGTGGAAGTAGAGAGGTGAGGGGACTTTCTCCAGTCACACAGCAAATCGGTGACCAAGCCAAGATTAGGACTTGGGACATGCTGATTCCAAGCATTGTGCTGACTCCTCTAGGTCATGGTGTCATGCAATAGTCCAAGCCCTTGCAGAGGGCAATAAACTTTAGTCACTGCAGACCTGGGCCAGATTCTGATCGAGACACAGAGCTCTTTGCCTTATCAGCTCTCCAGTCCCCTCTTTCATGCTGTGTCACGGACTCACAGATCGTGCCCACTCTTGGCCCTGTGCGGTCCATGGGGGTTGCCCCTTTCAGTGAGACAGCCCTTCTCGGGGGTTCACTCTCTCTCGGGGTCAGGCCCCTCCACCTCCTGGAGCTGCACCTCTCTGAGCCTTAGCACATCTGTCTCTGCCTTGGGCCCCCTCCAGGAGTCCACGCACTCTGAACTCCCTGGGCCTCTTCACCCCCAAAGGGGTGAACCCTGTTCTCTAGACTGGAGTGACTCTCAGCCAGCGTAAAACAGGAGGGTTTGTTGAGAGTTGAACACAGCACAGGAAACTCTCAGGGCCTCAGGCCTGGTCTCTCACAATAACAGCACATCCCAGTCTCCCTGCATCCAGGTGGGCTCTGCCTGCTTCCCCTCGCCAGCCCCCAAGCCCCCCTACTTCCCAGCTGGGCCTCTGATATCCCCGGCCTCAAGCCCCGCCTCTGTCTATTGTCTTCTTTCCAGGTAAACAGGGTCGTAAACAGGAAGGCCTGGGTCTCCTCTCCTCGCAGCTCTCCTCTGGCTGGAACCGGCTGGTCAGGTCACTGGGGTCCTCTTTCTACAGCCATTTGTCCTCCCACTGGCCAGAACTGGTTGTGTCTCCTGAGCTGGGGTCCTGAGTCCCTCTCCGGTCCTCTGTAACAACAAACTCCCTCTCCCCTCACCTCCTTAAACCAGTAACACCCAGGGACATTGAGTCCCACCCCCTGTGCATGCGAAACCCTGGAAAACACAGAAAACCCCAAGAAAACCCCCCACTTCGTCACATGCTGGATAAAAGAAAAGCCCCCTCACACTTCAAAGGAGCCCTCACTGGAGCTGGGCAAATGCCTGATGTTTTGGTTTGCTAGGGAGACAAGGTTTGGGGAGGTAATACCTTGTATTGGACCAACTTCTGTGGAGAAGAAACACAAGCTTTCTTTAGTTTGCTGGCAGTTCCAAAAAACTGGGGAAGAAGAAGAAAATAGGTTCAACCCAAACCAAAACTTTTCAGAATTTTTGGAAAAGTCAGAAAAAATTTGTTTCAGTCCTTTAAAGCAAAGGAAATGAAGGGCTAGATTCACAACACAGAAGCAGCACTTTTCCTCCCCTCCCAATGGTTCAGGCACTACCAGGGTCGGATTAAGACTTTTAGAGGCCCTAAGCACTGAAAAGATTATGGTGCTCCCCCATATGAAATTCAAAATAAAAACAATACTATACCATAAAATAAAATTTTATTTTTCACAATGACACAAAACTTACAGGTATGCTGAAATTAAAATAGCTTCTTTCTAGATTTTCTGGCTGCAGAATTGATAAGTTCATCGAAGCTGACTCAACAAAGCATGTGCCCTTCCATACACAATAAGGAAAGTGAATCAAGTCTGTCCTGACACATTGTTGTTCTCTGAGGGTTTTTTATTCCTTTCAGCTGAGAAAAAGAGCGTTCTGCGGAGCAGTTAGTCATAATCAATGTTAGAAAAATACGTAGTGCGATCTCTACATTTGGAAATACACATTGTATTCCGCCTTTCAGTATTGTGTCATGAAGATCATTGTGACTGAATTTCATTTTTCCTGTTTCGTTAAACTTGGTGCGTATATAACAGTGGAACTGCTGTACTTCTCCACAGAGATTCACGTTCAAGTCAACAGGGTATGAGTCAACTAGCTTTTGGGAACCTTGTGAATATTGTTGGGCAGATAAGTCCATATCGTTAAGAAAAGAAAACCTACTTGATACTTCTTTGTACACTTCACTTCTCCTCTTCATATGAGCTTCAAGTGTATTAATTATAGCATAGTAAGTAGATACGCGAAATTTGTCTCTAGGATTCAATGCTTTTTCTGTCGCACTGCTATCATTTGGTTGTTTTTTCCTGATTCGCTTGAGGGACTGGGCTTCTTTGTAGTTAGTTTCAGGCAAGATATCTTTTGATATGTCTTCAGATCTTTCGAAATCATTCCTCAAAGCGTGCTAATGATTGACAGAAGTCTGCACATGTTTTCAAATCCAAATCTTTTTCTTGGAGAGCTTGACTTGTGTGGTAAAAGTGTTGTAAAATTTCATTCCACATGGTCATCATGAATACAAACTCTAGTTCTTGCATCTTGTTTGCAATGTTTTCTGCCTCTCATATAGTTTCTCCCTTTCGTGATTGGTCTTCAGCTATACTTTCTAATGCATCCACAATCTTTGAGTAGGACTCCAGAATTGCACTTGTTGCTACTGAATATTTTTTGCGGACAATATCTTGTTTGTTTGCCATTGGTAGAAGTCCGACGTGATTTCTCAAATGGCCCAGTGTGGTGTTGACAGTCATTTGGTCCATGATCTATCCAGCAAGCTACATCATCGGTACTGAAATCAACCCAAATACCAGGATCTTTTCTCCTATTATTTACAGCATGAGCAGGTTCAGTCTCTGACACATTCACACCTTCTAGAACAATGTCTGTTTTATCACCAGGAGTAGGATGATCAGTTACAGTCTCTGATTTCCTCGCATTTTTTCGATCTACGTTAGTAGGATGCCCCCCTGGTTTACATGGGGATAAATAATAAAAAGAGAACAGAAATAAGGGGAAAGAGTGTGTAGTGGAGTGTAAGGAAGTCTAACAAAGTTCAGATTTTTCCCATGATGACGACTTCAATGCTTTTTTTGAAAGATCAAATACCAATTTTTTTTTAAATCTCATTTTTTTGGTGCCCCCTGCTTTGCTGGTGCCCTAAGCATGTGCTTAGTCTGGCTATTGGGTAATTCAGCCGTGGGGCACTCAGCTGAGAGGTAGGAGACCCAGGCTCAACCCCCCACTCTAGGGGCTTGAATGTAGGTCTCTCCACTCCTAACTACCAGCCTATTGGCTATTCCAGTGTGGATCTCTCTCCATCTCACCTGTTGCAATGGCTCCACTTTGGACAAATAATTAAATAGTCCTTGGTGCGAGGACTGGCTCTCAGGTGTGTGTCCCCCAACAAGCGAGTGCCCTAATGCAGTCTCTCTCTCTCTCTGGCCCAATTTGTATTCAGGTATGTCACACAAAACAGAACAGCTTCGGTAGGATAGACTAAGACACCTCCCCACATTCCCGTCAAACAGCCAAAAGCTTGCAGGTAGAGCTCTCAGCTGGGATGTAGGAGACATGCATTCAACTGATCCAAAAAGATGTTTCAGAAATATCAGCTATTTTTGACATTATCAAAATAAAATGTTTTGATATTTTTGGGATAGGTAAACAAGGGGATTTAGGTGCCATTCACAAAACTAAGGATAAGGGAAAAGATTCTCCACCTCCACATATTCAATAGCCCAACAAATAGGACCGTGATCCCTGTTTTATGCCCCACTGTGATCCACAAAACCCGCACTTGGTTGCCACCTAACCTTGTAGGCACCTAAACTCACTCAACCCCTAAACACCAGCTAGGGTGACCAGACAGCAAGTGTGAAAAATCGAGACAGGGGGTGGGGGGTAATAGGAACCTATATAAGAAAAAGATCCAAAAATCAGGACTGTCTCTATAAAATTGGGACATCTGGTCACCCTGACACCAGCTATAACAGTTCCCGGGGTGCCTAAGTGTCTGCCTCTGGGCATGTGCACTGCTGCCTCCTTCTAAGCATGCAGACACCCACCTATCTCCCACCTAAGCCCCAATGTGATTTGCAAAGTGGGAGAAGATGGGGCTAACATAAGCCTATCTTGCCTGCAGAGCTTCATCCGGTGGGTGCCTACCAGCATGGGCTTTATTCAAAATCTGGCAGGAGGAGGACGTGCCTCCTTCATAACTTTTAGGCAGCCTAGTATTTAGTGCACTGTCCTAGGATGTGTGAGAGCCAAGTTCAATTCCCCCCTCTGCCTGAGGGGGAGAAAGGATTTGATCTCTTCCCTCTGAGATGTACGCCCAAACCACAGAGCTATGGGATATTCTGATATAGGATACCTTCAATTTCTCCTGTTGAAGCTGTTCGACTTTGGATAGATAAGCACTCCAGTATTGAAAGATTTATTAAAATTAACATCTTTTGGCCAGATAACTCCTCATCAGCTTTTAGGACCTTTGGTTTCAAGTTAGCCATGTGTGCCAACTTAAAAAGTAATAGATGCTGTTTAACATCGTCCTAAGTGCTTCATCATCCCTGTGTCAAGAAAGTACATTCTGCTTGTTTCCAAATATAGACAGAAAATATTTATTGAATGCTTCTGCCTTTTCTGTATTATTATTAACAATTTGCCATCTCCACAGAGTAATGTGCCTATTCCATTGTTAAGATTTCTTATGCTCCCAATATGCTTACAACTTTTTATTGTCCTTAGGCCTCCCAGCCATTCATTTTTCCCTGATGTCTTTAGCTTCACTTCTATATTTTCTACACTTCATATCACCTCACTTGTATTGATTGTTATTTATGTTTTTCCTTTGTTATAAAGTTTTATTTCTAATTGCTGCCTTCACTTTCTCACTGAACCAGGATGGGTTTTTATCCAGAGTTGTCCTCTTTCTTGACTGTGGAGTGGTCGAGTTTTTTTGGGCCATCTAATCAACCCTTCTTAAAGAGCTTCCAATCTTCATTCACATTTTCCCACCTACGCTTTTCCTCCTGATCAATTTTGCTTGTAATTTACCTCAGCTTTGGGAAGTTACTCATTTTGAAGCTGTCACGGAGTCCCCGGGCGATGCTCCGGAACTGCTCCCCACCAAGCCAGGCAGGACTTTGGGGAGCCTCCTCTCCCTTGGAGCAGACTTGTTCAGGGCAAGAAGCTCACACGTCTTCACCTCCTGGGTCTCTCCTTGGAGCATTCAGCATCCTCTGCCCCTCCGTGTGCTTCCCACAGCGAGTCCACCCCAGCGGGGTCCTGGGGAAGCCACCGGGTCCTGCACCCCCACTTTGCAGTCAGACGTGACTCTTAGCCAGCCAGTAAAACAGAGGTTTATTCGATGACAGGAACAGGGTCTAAAACAGAGCTTGTAGGTACAGCGAACCGGACCCCTCGGCTGGGTCCATTCTGGGGGGCAGTGAGCCAGACCCCCAGGTCTGCCCTCCACCCTTGACCCCAGCCAGCTCCAGACTAACAACCCCTCCCAGCCCCTCCTCTCTGCTCAGCCCCTTTCCCGGGCCAGGAGGTCACCTGATCCCTTTGTCTCCAACACCTTCAGCTGGCACCTTTGCAGAGGAGGGGCCCAGGCCATCAGTTGCTAGGAGACAGTGTGTCAGGCATTTAGGTGCACTGGCCCTTTGCTCTGCCAGATACTTAAGAACTGCCATGGGGACACTGAGGCACCAACACAGTATTCAGAGAAAACATTAAGAACTTTCCCAGTTCGTCACAGAAGCACCAGGTATATCTCTTACTGGGTGGAACTGTCCTCTGCTTGCCCATATTGAATATAGTCAGGTCACGATTACTGGTTCCTAGGCACCACCGTCCTGTTCAGTGATAATTAATCACTATCTGCCGTAAAGAGGACCAAGCTAGTTACTTTGCTTTAGAAAATCATTTATAATTTCTGAAGTCTATACAATCTGCTGGCAAAGTGCTCCACTCTCTTTAGTTCTGGTCCAGAGGATAAACACCTACTACTGCTTTCAAATACTCCCTTACCTCAAGTGGGAGAGGTCTGTGCAGTAGATTTGAAGGTGCCAGCCCTGCTGATGAATCACATACCTGTCCATATGATGGAATTTAGTTTGGCAATTTGCTTTTAAAACCAGCTAGGAAGTTACACATACAAAACTATGTTAAAAGAACATCAAAGTGGTCAAGATGGCCTGTTTAGTTACACAGGCCTAATTCATTCCCAGAGCAGGCTCAGCCTGTGCATTGAATGAGGCCAGGTTCTGTGGGGGGAAAAAAGTATGTGATCATGTCATTAAAAATTGTATTGTAGCATGTATGCACATGCATAACGGGTCAAATTAAGGTTGCATAGGCAGCCTTAATTCTAGCATTGCCTAACTTCTGAGTGCTTGCTTTTGCAACCTTAATGTCCTTTTCATGTAGGTTTGTGTTTAAACCTACATCGGGTTAACTTGAGCTGTTAGGTTTACGGATGCAGGTTAAATCAATATAACTAGTTTTAAATAAATATATTTTGTCTACACAGGCATTTGCACTGGATTAACTAAATCAGTTTTCAAACTGATGCAGCTTCTGTGTTTAGAGAAGGCCTTACAAGAGAAGAGGGCAACCAGAAGAGAGTCCATGCATGCTCCTACAGAGAAAGTGAAGCAGGAATTGCCCTGTTCTGTGCATTCCCTCTGAAGCATCTGACATGGACTGGAAACAGGCTATTGGGCTAGATGGACCATTGGTCTGACCCAGTATGGCTGTTCTTAGGAAACAAGTCAGACTGCCTTGAAGTCGAGCTTCAATAAATTGTTTGGGCAGAGTGGGTGTCATTCAGCAAGTGGAAATCCAGCCAGAGTGAAACCGTACAGAGGAGGAGAAAGTGCAAGAAGGAAGTTACAGGATATAAGAAATGTTTTTGAGGAAGAAATCACCAAAGAGAGGACTACTGGCCCTGATGGCCCTGATCTCCCCTTGGCTGTGGACTAGGGTCACACTGCTGACCCCTGGCCCCATGATAGACTAATATTGACTTGTGCTGGCATGTCTAGTCATCCGCTCAGGTCACACCCAGAGAGCCACTTGTTCTGCCACAGCCAGGGCTGGTTCTAGGGGCAGAGCGGTCGCCCTGGGCAGGAACTTTCATAGGATGCCATACCACTGTGTCGTTTGGCTTTTTTTATAGACTAAAACACAGTAACACACATCTCTCATCACCTTACAGCAGATGCAGATAGGACCATCTGCCTATGCAGTAAATAAAGTAGCGGGAGTACTCATATAACAGCCATCATACCTCTCCAGCATGGAGGTGGAGCCACTGCCTCAGTTTCCCCAGGCTGGTAGAGTGATTTGGCCCTGCACTCAAATCAGTGAGCATTCTCATCTCGCAGGGGAAGGATAGTCCATACAAAACATTCCTCCTCAAGGTCAATAGCCTTTCTGCCAGGGTCTGCCCTACTCTTTCCCCTTGAAACAGGGGAGTTTCCTGCTACCATCTCTGGAAGCCACAGTCTGGGACACCTGACCAGAGACAGGTGGAAACACTGAAGAACTCGGCCCCTCTGTCACATGGGAGGTGGGCAGGGGACGTGGCGGGACTTGGGATTAGCTGAGAGCAGGAGGACTCAAGTGGAGAGGGGTTTGGTAGGAGTCAAGAGACAGGCAGGTGCAGAGGCCAGTTTCGAACCCAAACCACCACCCATTCCGGGAGGTAGGGGGGTGGCAACAGTCTGCTCATGCTGTCACTTTGCCCCTTATGCTGGGGCTGCCTTGGCAGTTATCAAACAGAATCTCCAGTTTCATTTCCATGGCTCCTTTGGAGAGCAAGAGGCAGTTCTTGCCCAGACACTGTCCAATTGTCAATGGCACCCCCTACTGTTACCATTGCAACCTGATGATGGTTGTTTCCCTGCAAAGTTACTTCTAGCTTGCTGGAGGTTGGACTGCCAAAAGGAGATGCTGTAATTGGCTGAAATGAAAGCCTGAGCCAGAGACCACTGAAGTGAATGGAGAGATTCCTACTGACTTCAGCAGGCTCTGGTGAAAGGTGATGGCTGCCATAGAGCTCTTTATTTATAACAACACCCAGATCTCATATAGTGCTCTTCTTCAGTAGCTCTCTAAGCACTTTACAAAGGAGATAAGTATCATTGCCCCCATTTTACAGATGGGGAAACTGAGGCACAGGGAGGGGAAGTATCAGGTCTCCTGAGCTCATCCACTAGGCTTCACTGCCTCAAATGCCTTAAAGGGGAAATAAACAAAGGCTGTTCTGCAGTTTCTACTCGCCTGTAACCCAATATTATAAAGGAACATACCACCAGACTGGATCAAACCAAAGCTCCTTCTGGTACTAGCTGCTGTCTCCAGCTGTGTCCAAATCAACCCCTTCAGAGGAAAGAACCCTGCTACAGGCACTTACCTTAACCCCTCAGACAAAGTCCTGCTGGGAGGTGCATTCTGATACTGTTCTTTAATAACAACAATTTTCTGGATAGTCATTATTTTATTGTACAACAAGGGGGTTTGGTTGGCATTGTTTTCTTTCTGATATCTAGGCTCCTGGTTGCTCTTTGTATATTTTGTATTTTGCAATACAAGAGTCTTTGCATTAGTACCCAGTTGTTCGTTTGAATGTAGTCTGAAATTATTAGCAATTTATTTTTAAAGATTCAAGCAATCAAGCCTTATTATCCTGGCAGCTCATAGAAAGTCAATTTCAAGTCTGCATACTCTGGTATTTTCATGAGAGTGGAATAATCTGGGCCAGTGGTTCTCAAACTGTGGTCGGGAGGACCCCAAAGTGAGTTGCAAGCCCATTTTAATGGGGTCACCAGAGCCAGCATTAGGCTTGTCGGGACCTGAGACTGAAGCCGAAGCCTGAATGCTCTGCCCGCCGCCCAGGGTCAAGTAGTAATTTTTGTTGTCAGAAGGGGGTCATGGTGCAATCAAGTTTGAGAACCGCTGATGGGCTGTCACCTCTCTTGCACTAAAATCTGCTTGGTCCAAACTAGGAGAATGCTGGGGGCCAGCCACAGCTGTCTGATTCTGTGGATCAATCTATACAAGCTCCAGTTCTGGTCCAGCTGTAACTTAGGCCTTGCCTAGACTTAAGAGTTACACTGGTTTAACTAAGACGCTGATCCTGGAAACACATATATGCTACCATGCATAACTGAAGTCAATGGAACTACTCCTGGTAGTTGAGTTAAACGTGTTTGCAGGATCAGTGACTTTAATCCAATTTAATTAAACTGGTGCAAAAAGCAGAGTAGATGCTTAGTCTAATTTAAACATGATTTATATCTGTGATACTACACTCCACATTCTTCACAATGATCATGTGAGGTGTCACTGGAAAAGTTATGATTTGCTGAATACATCCTATTTGTATGCATGTATCATTTTGGTATCTGAAGTTATGAATATTGACTAGAGATCTGCATTTCAAATAGGCTTACTTTGGAAAACACCCACAGCCAGCCTTTCAGGTACAACAATGAAGATACCAGACAGGGCTGATGGCTCATCAGCAAAGACAACGGACTGTGGAATAGCTTAACCTTCCTGTGGGCATTTTGGCCAGCCCGTAAGCAATGGCTGCTATAACACTGCAAGGGCATGTGACTAGACCACGTTTCCAGACTCCATCTTGGGACGTCAGTATTTTTCCACAAACCGGTCTGGGAACCAAGTTTTGAAACAAAGGGTTCTCACCATATGCTAAAGCTACATAAGGCAGGGGAGTGACATCTTCTGTTGTTCTTCACTCCCTACACAAGGAGACTCCTGGAAACATCTAAGGAACAAAGACTGAACGGTGGGGGTGGGTGGGGAAAGAGTGCTGGACCCAGGCTAAAGGGTTTTTTTTCCATGTGTATGAAAAACCTGAGGATTCTAAGCTGTAAAACAAGTGCAACTTGTATCTTAAGAATCTGCAGCCCACTTGTATCATCCATCAGGCTGAGAGACTGTTAAGTCAAATCCTCTCTCTCTAGTATGTAAAGCTTAGTTTGCTTTTTCATTTATTTACTAGGTAATCTGCATTGATCTGTTTGCTATCACTTATAATCACTTAAAATCTATCATTTGTAGTTAATAAATTTATGTTTTAATCTAAACCAGTGAGTTTGAAGTGAAATGCATGGGAATCTTAGCTTGGAGGGGCTATTTCATTTCCTCTCCACACTAAGGGGGAGGCAAACTGGATAATAAAATTCATACTGGTTGAGTTTGGACCAGGGCAAGATGGTACGGCTCTGGGATCCTAGGCTGGGAAGCTGGTGGTTATTCTGGCCGTAGCCTCCCTACTGTTGGTTCACATGCAGTGGCTGGTCAGAGAGCCTGAATGTAACTGCAGTTGGGTGTGTCCCTACCTGTGTGAATGCTGGTGGAATTGTAGGACCGGGAGCGGGTCTGCAGCTAGGCACAGCAGCACAGTGAGAGAGGGAGCCCAGGCTGGCAGGTCAGAGGGCTCAGTAGTACCCTAGTTCCAGGTGGCACCTCAGAAGGAACCCGTCACACTATTGATCTAACTTAATTCAATAACAATTAATTTATGCTAAATTGAGATAATCATGATGTAAATAGAATTAAGAGAGTCTGCATTGTGATTTGAAGTAGTTTAATTAAATCAGTTTTAAACGAATTTAAAGTTAAACTGGTGCAATTTTGAATCTAGACAGAATCTTGGAATACCCTAGAAGTTGCTCTAACTTATGGTAGTTGGTTATCCCCAAGAGCCAATACACCAACTGAGATGCTTAACCCATCCTCTCTTGCTCCCGACACACTCTATACACTGGAAGGGGGCAGTTGACACAGGATCTGCCTAAGCCAGCTTTATAGAAGCTGAGAGTTGCCCCTGCCCACTGGTAATCCTCTCAATATGTCAGTTAAGGCCAGGTTCCACTCCTTTGAATCAAATTTCTCAAAGAAGTTGGGTTGGAAAGGGAAAATCTGGCTCTTTGTACCAGAGCAGGTTGAAAAATCTGATTTATTTCCTGCAAATTTTTTTCAAAGGATATGAACATTGTTTGTTTCTTTTAACATTTTCACTGAATTTTTCAGGATTTCAGAAAAACACACAAAAACCCCCAAACTGGAAGTATTTTGTCAAAAACAACAAAAATTAGGTTTTCAGGTTTTTTTTTTGGGGGGGGGGGGAGAAGGGGGGTTCTCACCAAAACCTGAAAAACTTTGACAAAATATGGAAACTATCTCATAAAAATGTCCATTTTGTTAAAAAGCCACTTTGTGGGAAAAATGTGTTAATGACTTAATGTTCAACCGTCTCTACTTTACATGCTCAGGACACAATGTGACACACCTGGGATCAGGGGGATCTGAACTGTCCAGCATGGACAAAGCTGCTGGAATCACAGGAGGGATGTGTACACATAAGTGCAAAATTAAACATTCCCACTGTTGATTATTTATACAGTTTGGACCCTGCTCTTGGCAGATATTTGAGTTTAACAATAACTTCCAGTTTTGGGGTGAAACCCACCTTTATCTAGAGGTCTAGGCATCACTTAAACACACTTTAGTCTAGTCTATTTTGCTACATGTTCTTATAAACGCATAGATCAGCATAATATTAATTACATCTATAGGGTCTAACGTAGTCTGTGTTCTCTAGACCCCCACGCTGGGTGCCAATCTGTACCCTTTGATATGATTTAAAGTGGATTTAGTATTGCTGTATTACACCACAGTGGGTTCGGCTCTGGTAGTTAGTTTCAAGCTCACCAGAGTGCAAGTCACCTCTGCTCCTTGCTTCAGATGAGGAATCTCTAGGAACACATAAAAAACAAGGGTAATGACCACACAGACATTCACAAGTAGAAGGTTTTCCAAGTTTTATTAAAGTTACAGTTAAAGTTATGATTAACTAAGCATAAAGAAATTCTATGCACAAGTTACATATATAGCCATCCTCACATCCTTAATGATATTCTTAAGGTCTGATGGTTGCCCTGCCAATTGATCATCAGTATAGGGATGGTTCCTGCTGGAGTTTCCCATAGGGAGCTCAATTTTCCTAATCTGGGCACTCTCTTTTTAAAGTGTGATTCTGACTATACATCATTAGCATTTACACACATAGTGAACCTTGTGGTTAGGGCATGTGTTAGAAAAATGTGACTAACACGTATCTTGTAAGCAAACTATTACTGTTGTTGTTAATTTTTTGGCATATCACCCATTAGTACATCTTTTCCGTAATCTTGTGCCATAGGGTCATTCTTTGGTCACTTACTTATGTCAAGCATTTCTTAAGCCTAGCATGGCTAAGCTAAAATCTTACAGGCCTCAGCCTGTAGGCCTTGCGTTTCAGCCCTACTTACTTAGATATCTAATACATAATTATCCCTCCTAACTACTGATCAATCTTGTACTTTTATAATCCTACAACGCAACTCTATTGAACATACAATGATTACATATGACATAACATGTTAGTTAATCATAATATCACACAATAAATGAACAATAAACTAAAATCATTGGCAACAAGACTTAGAAGCTAGCTGGGAAACTGTAAAAAAATGATACACCTCTACCTCGATATAACGCGACCCGATATAACAGGAATTCAGATATAACGCGGTAAAGCAATGCTCCGGAAGGGGCAGGGCTGCACACTCCAGTGGATCACAGCAAGTTCGATATAACGCAGTTTCACCTATAACACGGTAAGATTTTTTGGATCCCGAGGACAGCGTTGAATTGAGGTAGAGGTGTAGTAATATACAAGTATCACTTTTCACAGCAGCAGACTTACTAGCTAGCAAGTCTAAAAAAAAAGAAAGCAACCACAAAAGCAAAAGAAACAACAACAACAAAAAAGACAAGAACATGCAAACACCTTATTTGTGTTTCTACTCCGGTAAAGAATAGACACACCTGCCCATTATTTTTATTATTAAGTCTGCAAAAAACCCAACCCCTATATAAATAAATTAGAATTATTCGGATGTGTATATGTGCAAATTTATTTGTTTTTTCTAAAGTTAATTAAGTATTTTAGGAAAAATTATTAGAGCAAACACCAGCAAGAGTTGGTGGCTGAGCTCTGAGGTCACCAAAAAAATTGTTGAGAGAACCCCTGGACTAGCTGATCACAATGGCCCTTTTTGGGCTTGGAATCTATGACTTTCCAGGCTGGGCAGCTCCCTGTGTACACTGTGAATTCCCCAGAAAACTCAGACCGCCTACGCAGGTCCGCTTTACTTTTTTCCTCAAAGCACAGTGTCAAAGGTTGGGTCCAGAGGTGAGAAGTTGCCTTCACCTTTTCCCAAATATTTCCTACGAATCCCACTTAAATTTGTTTGTCTAGGACATTGTTTCAAAGAGTCCTTTGAAGTTCACAACATTTCCTAGGGTAAATGTTTAGCCATGTTTCCTCCCTAGAGGTGTTCTATACAATCGCACAATTATACATACACATTTGCATTTTTAATATAATGAACTCCTAAGATACTGAATGTTAATTCAATAAGGTTTAACTTCATTCAATAAGGCTGGACCAGGATATTTAAGGAAATTGCCATATCTGTCACACTGACAGCCAAAGTCCTATTTGAAAAACACAATTAATGCAGAATTACAGAGATTTCTGGAACCAGAGATAAATAAAAGCAACTAAGATGCAACAGATGTGGGAACCACTGACAATCAGGAGAAAGAATTTTAATAAAACATGCTTTAAAACCATGGTGTCCCTCCTATATCAAAGTCAGCCTGCATAAGGCCTGAAACCGGAAACACGTAACACCAAGCATAATGCTTATTACCATGAGTAGTTAGTTCTTTTGTTCAGCAAGAGTTCAATCCCGCACGCTAGACTGAAGTCAATGGGCCTACCCTTATGTTTAAAGTTAAGGATGTGCTTAAGGGTATGGCTACACTTGCATCTGTACAGCGCTGCTGCGGGAGCGCTCCCATGGCAGCGCTTTGAAGTGCGAGAGTGGTCGCGGTGCCAGTGCTGGGAGAGAGCTGGGAGAGAGATTAGCTTACAGCACTGGGAGCCGCACTCCCAGCGCTGGGGCACTGTTTACACTGGCGCTTTACAGCGCTGTAACGTGCTGCGCTCAGGGGGGTGTTTTTTCACACCCCCGAGCGAGAAAGTTGCAGCGCTGTAAAGGGCCAGTGTAGCCAAGGCCTAAGTGTTTTGCTGGATCAGGACAGAATGCTAAGCATCTGGTAGGCTAACACCCCCATAGGCTCTGCAAAGTGACTGTTGGGCAAACAGATATGTAACAGGGAAGTTAAGTGCCAATTCTGGCCACCAGAGGACGCTCATCATGTACAATACAGTAGAACCTCAGAGTTGCAAACACTTTCGGAATGGAGGTTCTTCCTAACTCTGAAATGTTTGTAACTCCGAAAAAAACGTTATGGCTGTTCTTTCAGAAGTTTACAACTGAACACTGACTTAATACAGCTTTGAAACTTTACTGTGCAGAAGAAAAATCCTGCTTTTAACCATCATAATTTAAATGAAACAAGCACAGAAAGTTTCCTTACCTTGTCAAATCTTTTTTCGAAACTTTCTTTTTTTTTTTTGTTAGTAGTTTACGGTTAACACGGTACTATATTTCAATTTTAAGTAATTTCTCTTGCTTCTTTTTTAGTGTCAGTTATCCATGAAATAAAAAAGCCAACATAAAGGCCCACCAATTTCAATGTCCATTCAAACAGCACTAAAAAAAAATGGTACAGCAAAACGTACCGACACTAGTCTTTATAATGACAATTTAAAAAAAGTATCCAAACTTAACTTTCCTGCTTAACTTTACAGCATAAACTATGTAGACTTGAAAAAATCTTTAATCGTACTTTGCTTGAGGTTGCTAACAAGCTTTTTTGCTGCCAAGGTGCGTAGCTTGTGAAGCATCATTAGGTTAATTGGTGTGGCTTCAGGCTGTTGTTCAAGCCACTGAAGACAGGCAGTGAAGCACTCTTCTGCTTGCATGTGTGGGATCTTCTTGGCGTTCTCCCCCTCCTTGTCACTGTCACTGTCCGGTTGTGCTGTTTCTCGTACCAATTCAATTATCTCATGGTCACTAAGAATAGGGTGTCCATTCTCATGTTTATCTGCGTTTAGCCATTCCTCCTGTTCCTCCATGGTGATATCCAAAAGCTGTCGCTCTTCAGAAAAATCTAGTTGATTTATTTCCATCTGCTCATTGTTTTCCAAATTATCTGGTTCAGTGTTATCAATACACCGCCAAAGCGTATTCCATGAGCGTCTCAAAGACTCAGAGCTAATCTCACTCCAGGATTCGGCACACATGTAGACAGCATCTTTGATTGTCAGCTGTTTACAAAAATCTGTGTAAGATTCAAACTGCATTGATCCCAGTAATAATCGCTGTAAGAGGTTTCGCTTGTATCGACATTTCATGTTTTCCAGAATGCTTCGGTCCATTGGCTGAATGAGGCTGGTGACGTTTCGTGGCAAAAACAAACAACGAATGCTTCCATCTTCCGTCAGTAGATTTTCAATGGCAGGATGAGATGGAGCATTGTCCATCAGTAGCACAGCTCGGATAGGTAACGATTTTGAGGTAAGGTAGTCTTTCACAAGTGGAACAAAGTGTTTAAAAAACCAGTCAGAGAAAATGCCTTTATCCATCCAAGCACAGCGCTGGTTGTAGTAATGGACAGGTAGAGCTGACATAGTGACGTTTGCAAAGCAAGGAGGTTTCGCCTTTTTATGAATGAACATCAATGGGAGACGGAAATCCCCGCTTGCGTTAGCAGTAGCCATCAGCGTGACCCGATCTTTACTGGATTTGAAATTCTTCCCCTGTTTTTCTGAATTGTCTGCCAGAGTCTTGTTTGGAAGTAGGC